>NC_090449.1:656788487-658237654 GCF_031143425.1 Pleurodeles waltl
ACAGAATTCCATCAGTGAGGTCAGGGTAACCCGGCAAGGAGGTAAAGAAACTGAGGAACCATGAAGGGAGAGCACAACGAAGGTGAGTGACAGGAATGGTTGACAAACTAGCAGCACCACAGAAACAATACAACACAGAGTTGCAAAGCATCCTCCTAGTGTCTTCCTGAAGTTTAAATACAGACACTGCCTGGCGTCCTGCAGAAGTCTTGTTCTTCACCCAGGTCAATTAGCTATTTATGGCGAGCCAGCCACCATTGGCTGGTATACCACAAACTTAAACAAAAACAACCAACCACTGTTCTTGTATTCCTTTCAAAACAACAAACACATTGCTGATTCTGGACAATTATTGGATAGCAATTATAGTTATGCTTGATTTATTGTAATGTTTATTTTTAATACATTAAAAATCTATTTCACAAAAAAGATGTCAATGGACTTTGCTCCATAGCATGCAGACCCATAACAGGCACCACCTCCATTGGAGAGATTCCACTGCTGTGCTTTTAAAAAATACAAACAAGGACCACCTTCTCCACATCTGCAAGCTACCCCCTGGGTGCCACCCGAGCCATGGAAGAGCTTAACACTTGCCCGCCATTGATAACACACTGGTGATCAACATCAGAAGCTACGCTTGGGATGCTCTCATTGCTTAATTTGTGCGGGTTTTTTCCAGTATTCAGCAACATTACTTATTTCTAAACACCAGCACCAATCATGGGATTACACCATACCGTGGCTCTTTGTGTCTGTTCTTCTGCTGATTTTATCAGTGCAGTGTTTATTTAAAACTCATAAATCTAGTTCATAAATAGTGCTGGCACTGTCATTTGGCAGCAGTGGGAGGGCTGTTAGTGATACATGCTGGAGTGACTCCTATGAAATGCCTTGGGCCCTGGCACTTAGGTTTTTTTTATTACAAATTAAGCCCTGCATATGCCTTCCACAAGGGAAGTCAAGTTTAATGCTAACGAAATGTACATTAGAGAAAACTCTGCAAACATACTACAACATTAACTCCTGTTGGACATTCAGGATTCAGGAATATTAGAACTTTGGAATATCGGGAGCGCCACTGACAGCAATGAAGTAGTTGAGGGCCAATAATATCCAGTATATATCTTATGCTCCAATATTTAAATGTTTCCCATTCTGTTTTCCCCTTTTAAATTACCCCCGTTTAAATTTAGAACATTCTTCTCCCAATTGATTAAATGTTCTAATAGCATTATAACACTTATGCCGCAGCCTATGCCTGCAACTCGGGCTTCTACCGCTACAGTCTTTGTCACAGGGGGATAAGGATATTATGTGTTATTAAAGGTTTTGAGACAGCTTAATTAACATGACTTATTCATGTGGCTCAATTTTACAGTAGATTTACACTCATATTAACCACACTTTGAAACTATTCTATTTAAACACACATGAAAGCATAAAGTGTTATTATGCAACTTAATAAAACTTTGTAGCTTTTAAGGCCTGTTTTGTGGTTCAAAGACAGACAATTGTGCTGCCAGCACTCATCATTATATTACGAACTTTCATCTAGTTTTTGGGTAATACTACTAGAGAAGTACTTTTTTGTATGGATTGTTCCTAAACTGAGAGTCCCCGACTCAGGAAAGTACTACATCAGCTACTATTATGAACTGCCATTGTCAGCAAATTCATACAAATAGTAGGATACATCTTGTAACATTTTGCTTCTCTTTAAGCTGAAATGCATCTTCCACTAAATTCAAAGTTTGAAGCGTCCATTCTCAGTTTGCAATATTGTAACAACCAATGTAACAACACTGTGCCGTAGGGAACACTGAAACACAATTGATAAATGGAAGAGGCACGACCAATTCTGGGTGAAAATGTGTATCTGTTTATAGACTTTTAAGGAACACGCACACACGTGTCATTCCACCATGTAATAGTACATCTGAAATAAAGCCCACGTTATTCCATAAACATTAGATTCAGTCAGCAGCATAGAGGAAGAAAGAGACAAAAAGACGGGAAAAACAGTGGGATCTAGGGCAAGAATCCACGGCCATAGAAGGCAGAAAATAAGAAGAGCGCTTCTCATCTCAAGTGTACCAATTATTTGTCACAGGACATCGTAGATAAAATTAAAAGACAACTAGAAGGACAAACTACTAACATTTTTAAAAATACGTTTTAGTTTATTTTGTTTCGCAATAAAAACATAACCTTTTTCACAAAATCACATTGAAACACTATAGCATCCAAGCTAGTTCAAATCGGAGTACATGCTTACCTACTAATAGTTAATCATGTCCAGCCAATAGGTTTCTACTGATCTGTATGAATAGCCTCATGACACATATCATATCTAAAGTTTCAAATTATTAAACAAGTCGAAGGACGGTTCGGATCTAGGCCATATTACCCATAATAAGTCGTCCACAGTCCCATATTTTTGTAAATTTGAGGGGCAACCCCTGCTTTAAATTATTCCCTATTCAGCTGCTGCCATGCATTGTTTCATCCCACCACACCATCTCAACTGTGTCACTTTGATTCAAGTTTTCCGTCCTCTTGCAATATCATATTTGGGGATCGTTAGCCCCAGGGAAGCGAAAACGAGTTTAATTCAGGATAGGTCAATATCAAGGGTCCCACAGATTACAAACTACAGTGTCATTGGTACCCTGGAACCTAGTATTGTGCACTTTTCCTCTACTAGGACACTCTAGTATGGATGGTTAATCTTAAATTCCCAGATCGTATGCAAAAATGTATCGGCTTCTTCACATTTCAGGTGCCTCTCACTAATAGGCAGACCACTACTATACAACCTGCTCGTCTTATAACACATTTTGTGTAGAATTGCCACCTCTCTCGGATGCATCAGCGTAGCCTCTCAGTCAGCATGATCAAATGATTCTGTAAGTTTCTCCCTCTGACGTCTAATGTGATGTAGGCAATTAGGTGTGTTATTTATTTGGGTTTTGCAAATGGCTGATATCACTCCCCTAGCCAGTCTTCCTTACATTATTTTATATTCTAGAGAGGGAGGTGTCAGATAGATTTGGACAATATACTGAGCACGATGTCAGGGTAAGTGACAGCTGTATCAAAATTTCTCGGTGTGGAGTATACTATATTCTTGCATCTGGGTGAAAGTCCCAATTGCCACCTCGCCAGATACATCCTCTATTGTCAATGACACCATTGAAAGCTTTTCACCCTGGCCAAATCTTTTAGTGCAGTGCTCAAGCACAGAGGTGTTTCTATCATAATCTTTCTATGCCAGCCAGGGAGCGTTGTGGCGTTACCTCATCCCCATATTGTTGTCTGCGACTCTACCCATCCCAGGAAATGCAAATATGAGGCTTTTTTCATGGCTGATCTACCGAGACATATGGGAGAGTCTTCTTCAGGACTGTGTCCACTCATTTATACCAAGGAGCTGGCAGGCCCAGCAGTACAGATTGATGTTGGTTCCAGTATAAAAGGGTTTTATACAGCACAGCACATGCTATTTGTGACCCCACCCCACCATCCCGGAACAAAATCCTACATTTCTGTACGTTTTTGAAAAAAGGTTTCCAGGATTAGGTATGGAGTGTTTTGAAGCATATATGGTAGTTTGGGTTTTGTTATCATTTAAAAAATTGCAGCTCTCTCCAGCATCGAGATTTGTGGTTTACACTATTCCTTCATACCTCATCTGAAACTAGGCATAATTTGTGTTAAGCTGTGGTCTAAGAGCATATCCTTATCTCTGGCAACTTCTATTTCAAGTTATAACAGCCCATCTTTAATGCCTCAGGTTTGTGTTTTTTCTGTGTCCAATTCATTTATTTTCATAGCAGTGGAGTTAGTCCAGTTAATCTAAGAACCTTAGGGCAATAATTATACTTTTTGACGCAAATCAGCACCGGTTTGCGTAAAAAAAAATAACTGCCGGCTAACGGCATTCCTACGCACCAGGCAGGAACCTTATTTAAGGATTGACTTTAGCCGGCACTGCGGGCTGGTCAGAGTAAAAAAAAATTACTCTAACCAGGCAGCGCAGGCATAGGGAAAAATGGGGGTTGTGCATCAAAAAATGGTGCAAGTCAGGTTAGAGTAAAAAATCATGGCACTGACCGGACTTGCGCCATTTTTTGACACACAAGCCCCATTGAAATGACTCCTGTCTTGGCAAAGACAGGAGTCATGCCCCCTTGCCCAATGGCTATGCCCAGGGGACTTCTGTCCCCTGGGCATGGCCATTGGGCACAGTGGCATGTAGGGGATCCCAAGTTAGACCCCCCTATGCCACTTAAAAAAATAAAAAAATTATACTTACCTCTACTTACCCATACTTACCTGGGATGGGTCCCCCCATCCATGGGTGTCCTCCAAGGGTGGGAGAGGGTGGCAGGGGGTGTCCCTGGGGGCAGGTAAGGGCATCTCTGAACTGCTTCCATGGTCAGAGACCATGGAAGTGAGCCCACAGCCCCCTTAACACTGCCCTCACCCAGGCGTTAAAAAACGGCGCACATCAGGGTGTGCGCTGTTTTTTAAGGCCCGCCCCCTCCTGTGCGTCAAAATGACGCTGGAGTATAAATAAGGCGCACAGGCCTTAAAGTCATTTTTTGGGCGGGAACGCCTACCTTGCATGTCATTAACGCGAGACGGTTTCCTGCATCCAGACGCACACGGAGGAACTTTGACGTTCGCGAGGTCAGGCGTCATAGTATAAATATGGTGCACGGTTTGCACTGAATGTGCGTCAAAAGTTTTGACGCACATTCAGTGCAAACAGAGTATAAATATGCCCCTTAGTGTTGTTCAAACTCCTGCAAATTTGAAAGTAATTTACGAATCTTCTAAAGAGCTCCACACAGGATATCATTGGCATAGAGCAACATCCTATTTTCTAGCCCACTTTCCAGCTGAAATCCCGTAATATTGGACTTGGTTCTCATCCAATCATCCCAAGGATCAATAGATAGTATATACAGACATTGGGTGAGTGTGACACATTTTCTTGAGCCCCTTTCTACTTTATAAGCATGGCAAAATATGCCACTTTCCCTAACAGCTGCCATCAATGCCGTATATAAAATATTGCCAGTCTATAGATTCAAATACCTTCTCAGCATTGGGGGAAAATATTCTTAATGGATCCTTGTTATATCTTGTTCTATCTTTATGCTTGCAGAGGCATAAAGCATGTCTCGCCTGCATGGATAAGCTGTGTGAGAACTTTCAAGTGTCTCTTTGCCAGTACTTTCACTTCTTTATCAAATAGCAATATTGGTCAGTACGATGAGGAGTTTGTTTGGGTTTACCACTCCTGTACATAGGTTTTATGATAATACTTCCAATCTCTTGTGGCAGTTTCCCCATTGCATAGGACTCCTTATATACATATCCAGTAAATGGGGGTCAAAGTGAACTGCCATACATTAAAATAATTCATCGTGTAGATCATCAGGTATTGTGATTTTTACACTTTGAGATTCCTTATGGTCATGATCACTTCCTGAAGACACAACAGGCCATCTTATAACCTCCTGTCTTCATTTCGTAATTTTGAAATATGCAGCCTTCTGAGGCAAAATACAATTTTAGCCCCCCATTGCTCTTGCTGCATGAAAGTCTATGTAGTAATCAGTGAAAGCCTGCACAATTTTCAGCGATACAATCACTCCTTCCTTATTGATTATCTCTAGGGACTTGCTAACTGGGACCAGAGGGACTACATATCCCAGACTGCTTTGCAGCCCCAGGAGACAGCCATCTTGTGCATCACCTGCTCCCACTTGCCAGATCCAACGAGCGCTACAGAGCGTGAGGGGGCATACTGCAGCGTGGGACGTGCTAACCGGGACCAGAGGGACTACATATCCCAGACTGCTTTGCGGCCCCAGGAGGCAGCCATCTTGTGCATCACCTGCTCCCACTTGCCAGATTCAATGAGCGCTATAAAGCGCAAGGGGGCATACTGCAGCCTGTGACGCACTAACCGGGACCTGAAGGGCTACACATCCCAGACTGCTTTGCGGCCCCCAGGAGGTGGCCATCTTGTGCATCACCTGCTCCCACTTGCCAGATCCAATGAGTGCTATAAAGCACAAGGGGGCATACCTCAGCGCGGGGTGCGCTAACTGGGACCAGAGGGACTACATAACCCAGACTGCTTTGCGGCACCAGAAGGTGGTCATCATGTGCATCACTGCTCCCACTTGCCAGATCCAACGAGCGCTATTAAGCACGAGGGGGCATACCGCAGCACGGAATGCACTGACCGGGACCAGAGGGACTACATATCCCAGACTGCTTTGCAGCCCCAGTAGGTGGTCATCTTGTGCATCACCTGCTCCCACTTGCCAGATCCAGTGAGCGCTATATAAGGCCCATCTGCGCCCATCCGTGACCGACTGAGGCCGGGCAGGGCCAACCCCCTGAGTCCGGCTCTTTTCTTTCAGCCATCCCAAATAGCTCTGCCCCCCTCTGGTTTCCCCCTCAAATACCATCTCAGGCCCCTGTCCCATTGCCACAGATATGGGTAAAAGAAAAGCAACTGAGGGCGGGGCTGGGGTAGGAGGAGCAAAGCACAAGAGAAACTTCAAAAAGTCGGGCTGTAATAAAGTACTTGACCTCATCGACGACCTCTTAGTTGATTGCGGGTAAATATTAGCCCTACCGTCCTCTGCAGACCAACCATTGAGTCCCAAACTGTGCCCTGAAATCCAACCACTGTCCAGCAAGCAGGAAAGCACATCTAATATGTTCAACAAAGTCAGAGCACAGACGAGGACCAAGTCCAGCATTGTGCCCCATAATCCTGCACACCCAATCCCAATTCTGGATCCCTTAATGATTTAGCAAGGGTGCCCCCTCCCTCTCCCATCCCCTTCCATTATCAGGTTCCTCTGACCCATGCACAACTCAGGATCCCGCAGCTCCACCTGCCCAGGTCAGGGCAGATGTTCTCCCTATTAACCAGTCACCCTCTCCTCCCCATATGATGAATAGGTAGGTTGTATACAAACACTCAGGTCAGAAATAGCAGCCCTTAAGTGTATGATAGGCAAACTTGCGGTCACAGTAGGGCATCTCATGGAAGAGAGAGGGAGAATAGCCAGGGATAGTGCTGTCACCCCAGTTTTGACCAACATTGCCACTCCAGCATTATCTGTTTCCACCACTACCTATTATGTAAAACATCATGGAGGCCACTTAGGATTTCCACTTGAGGACACCATCTCTAGGACTTCAGTCAGAGCCGGTATATTGGGTTCCCATCCACAACCAGGTGTGCAAACTAAATCCTCTTCCATCAACCCACGGAAGAAAAGCTTCATCCTCACACACCTTACACCAGGGGAGGGTTGTTCCCCTGGCAGTATGCATGTCCCCAAGACCTTCATTCTCCCTCCTCAGAGAATCTTTATGACCAATGTGCCTAGATTTAACTCCCAGTGGGGAAGGGAAGGGGATGACTCCTTGATCAACAAAGTCACCCACTGGATTCAACATAGTAGAGGATGTCTCTCAGTAATTAGGAAAGATATTCTTAGGGCCAGACAGCTCAGGTCTCTGAGCTCACCGTCTGACTACATTGAGCTTCTCTTAGGAAACGGGCAGCTAGCCTATGACTTAGTAGCCGTAGACCAATGGTACAATCGAGATTTCCAGACGGTACGAGCAATTCTAATCAGTGCAATAAAAAAAAAAGGACTTTACCCGAGTCAGGACTCTGCGGAATCTGTAGAAGCAGACACAGTATAAGGCCAGGAAGGACTGGGAGGAGGAAAGATGGAGACTTTTGAGGGCAGCATGTGAATGCAGGGATTCAAGATCCTTTTGGCTTTTGGTAAGCAAAAGAAACAAAAAGGGAGTCCCTGCAATTGGCAACAAAATTGTGCCCTCAGACTGGTTCCATCATTTCAACTCCCTCTATAATGTCGAAAGCCAATCTTAAACCATCTCTCTCCTTTCACTTCCACCCCAGCGGAATAAAACCTATGGGGATGGTTTGTTCAACTTTGGAGACATCAGCGATGCAATAAACAACATAGTTCGACTGAAAGCCACTGGCCCGATGGTATCCCTTGTGACCTTTTTCTTCTCAATACCGATAAGTGGGCTGAGTACATCCTCCTTTTATCCAATGCAATTATTAGGGGAGCCCCCATTACTGAGTCCTGGAGGGGCTTCAAGGAAATACCCATTTACAAGAAAGGCGATAAATCCTTAACCACCAACTATAGGCCCATACGCCTTATCGACACAGTGCAAAAGGTATTCTGCCATGCCCTACTATCGAAAATCCAAGACTGGATTTCTGAGAATGACATCCTATCACCATTCAATGCTGGCTTCAAGTCTAAAACAAGCACTATAGACCAGGTGCTTAGGTTTCTGCTTTTGTATTGGAAGGCTGTAGTGATAGGGAAGGGGAGTATCTATGTAGCCTTTATAGACCTTAAATCTTCATTCGATCTGGTCCCTAGAGGCAAACTCTGGGAGGTCCGTAATGAAATGGGAATGCTCCTGACCACAATAATCCGACTTCACGAGGCCAACTATGCAAGAGTACACTGAGGGAACCAGGGGGATCTCACCGATCCAATCAAAGTAGTCAGGGGAGATCGGCAGGGTTGTGCATTAGCTCCAACTCTCTTCTCCCTCTATTTGAACCAGGTCATTCAACATCTCACCTTGCAGCCCTCTGATGCACCAGCTTTATTCAACAAAAAGATCCCAACACTTTTGCTTGCAGATGACATCCTGATAGTATCTAAAACCCTGATGGGCCCTCAATCCTCGTTGAATTGATTTGATGACTTCTGCTCCAAGAGAGTCTTAGAAATGAATACCTCTAAAACCAAGTTCATGGTCATTAACCCTCACAGTTGAAACAGGGGGATCCTTTCCCTAGGTGGGGGTAAATGAGAACTAGTTAACACCTGTGGTTACCTAGGGATCAAATTATTAGACTAAGGGGGTCATTCCGACCCTGGCGGTCATGGACCGCCAGGGCCGGGGTTGGAGGATGCACCGCCAACAGGCTGGTGGTGCATCAAGGGCAATTCTGACCGCGGCGGTAAAGCCGCGGTCAGAAAAGGGAAACCGGCGGTTTCCCGCCGGTTTTCCCCTGCCCCTGTGAATCCTCCACGGCGGCGCTGCAAGCAGCGCCGCCATGGGGATTCCGACCCCCTTCCCGCCAGCCTGGTTCTGGCGGTTTTCACCGGCAGAACCAGGCTGGCGGGAACGGGTGTCGTGGGGCCCCTGGCCCACTGCAGGGGCCCCCTAACAGGGCCCCACATTGATTTTCAGTGTCTGCCTAGCAGACACTGAAAATCGCGACGGGTGCAACTGCACCCGCCACACACCAGCAACTCCGCCGGCTCCATTCGGAGCCGGCTTCCTCGTTGCTGGTGCTTTCCCGCTGGGTGGGCGGGCGGCCTTTTGGCGGTCGCCCGCCAGCCCAGCGGGAAAGTCAGAATGACCGCCGTGGTCTTTTGACCGCGGTACGGTCTTCTGGCGGTTCCCGCCAGGCGGGCGGCTTCCGCCGCCGGCGGGGGTCAGAATGACCCCCTTAATGTCCTGGAAAGCCAATATCAATTCCACAACATTCCAATTCAGCCAGCTAGTGGGTATCCTTCTAAGGGTGCACCATGCATCAACTACACGACCAATAGCCGCTGCTCTCCAGATTTATGATATGAATTCTGTTAGCACAGCACTTTATGGGGCTGAACTCTGGGCCTTTGAGAATGTAATGGAACTCACCCGTATTGAGAACATGTTCTTGAAAAAGCTCACCTCCCTGCCCCCTAGCATTCCGCTTCTTCCTTTGCACTTGAATCTGACTCGTAAACCACTAGTAGCCATAGTCAATCTCAGACTGCAGTTTTTCTGAAGGAGAATCATAGCAACTCCCAAACGTTCCTCTTATGCCACAGTGCTTAGGGAAGTTTGTTCTTTGGATACCTCTAATAAGATCCAGTGGATCCATTCAGTTAAGTCAGCATTGATTGTCATCAGGATGGGAGCCTCATGGAACTCTTAACAGACACAGCCACCCCGATCAAAGAAAGAGTGAAGTCCTGTTACTGGAAGTGGGCAACTCAGTCTAAATCTCTCTCGCCCTCCTCCGGGCGACTAACTAGTGAGTCCCTGGAGTTCAAGTCTACCTGGCTGCTAGAACCTTACCTGGACAGCCTTCTAGACCCGACTGATAGGAAGCTCTACATGAAATTCAGATATGGTCCCCTCCCCCCAAAAGCTTTATCAGCAGATGGCAGAATAAGGCCCCTAGCAATAAGTTATGCCCCTCCTGCAACCTATACCAGGAGTCAACTGCCCACATCCTCTTCGCATGCCCATCCTATGCTCCCTTTCTTAGGAAATGGCTCATGCCAACCTGCAAACGGCTTAGGACTCGAGATCCCGCTGCAGCCTTAAGAATTCTAAAATCAGACTCCAGTCTCCCAATTGCCAATGCAGTTGCCAAATTTCTGGGAGGAATGTGGCGCACCAGAAGGAAATGTCTAAGTCTGTCTAGCACCATGTTTTTGCAGCTTTTCATGCACATTTCTGCCCGGAACTCTGTTTTGCCATATCCCATTTTATTGTACTGTATCTGGTGTATTCCCTTATTTATTTCTAGTATAATCTCTTTTATGAATTTTAATTTATCATTTATTGTGGTGCTTTGTGACTTTTATGGCACTGGATGCCGAAATAAAGTTTTATGATGATAAGACTATCTCTCCAACCCATCTTCTGTCCTCATCCCTCCTGCTTAACCAAGCCAAAGGTTTTCCACCTTGCCCCTGACAATATTTTTTTTTCTGTGGACCTAAATAGTGCTTCTTTGCCAAGTTAAACACTTTTTCCTTATAGGCAATTTGGTTCAGTATCAACCGCCTCATTTCTATGTTAGCCATTGGAGTAGTCATTTGCTTTTACGTCTGCTACTGCAGCTCCTAGAGTCTGCACTGCCTTGAGCCTTCCCCTCAGCTTTTACCCTATTCTATTCTAGGCTCCATTCCTAAGAAGTCTTATATGCCTCTCAAGATCTCACATAGGGCAAAACTGTCCTGCAGCTCTTGAGTGTAGTGCCAGTGTGTGGGTGTGCAAGAACTTGCTACCGTGCCCACTGACCTATCCATCTCTGTTCACATGAAGCCACTGGAGTCTCCGCCTATTATAAGAAAGGACTGTGCTTCAAGGAATATAGAATTGAGACTGTATAGCACATGCCTCTTTATCAGTGGGGGTGCATAAAATTATATATGGTGCTATCCCTCCTATCACAGTTCCCAATGGCACCCACAACCACATATAGCCTGATTCACAATGGTAACTTACACTTTGTGTAAGTTTGTGGGCTTTATGGTATTCATAAATTAGGAGTTAAGTCAGGATAGAGAATTCCACACATAAGAATAGGACACATCTATCTTTTTAGGTGTAGAGTTCTCTGCCCTGACGGTGGAGGCTCAGCTGTGGTAAACTTACTATTTACTTGTAGTTTGTGAATAAAAAAAAAAGAAAACTTACATAAAAGTTACAGTTTACATTTGTGAATCAGACCCTATTTGTTTATACATGTTTGGTGAACCTGAAAAGGAGGTTTATTTTGTAGCCAATATGCACATGATGGAACCTGCATGTGCTACAGCACTATATTCCCCTCTGTCCAGGAATTTACAGTCATTACCCAATTAATTGAGTTTCCTGTAGGGTGAACAGCTCTAGTTCTTGTCATTTAAGGAACTGCTCCACCACCGCTCTTTTGATCTAATCCTCAATGCCACTAACATTCCATGGTTATATTTTCATTTGCTTGTCGTCTCTTCATTTTACCATAATGAACCCCTTAAATATCAATATTTTTCCTCTGAACCAACGTGTCTACAGTGTTTTCAATAATCCATGTCAGCATGAACAGTTATGCTATGCATAAATAACTTAATAACCCCACCCTGCTTTTCCCTAAGCAGGAACTCTAATGTTATGCCATTCAACATTGAACTGGTCTTTCACCCCCTCTCATTCATTTAATTGATTCACTATTAAGTTCCCTATGAAACACTATCACTTGCAGGGTCAAAAAAAAGCACTGAATGGAATACTAAAAATAATCTTAACCACTGGAAATGCTCAGGTCATGTCCCATCCATCGCTTTTTGTCCACCAGGGCATCACAGTTTGGACCCTGTCATATGGAATGGCTAAGTTCAAATTGAGATGGCATAGTTTGCTAAATAACAATGGCTTGGGACACAACCCTAAAATATTTCCAGTGGCTGAGATTAATTCAAGCTTTCCATCCATCACTTTTTGTATATTTCAGTGTGTCACCTTAAGTGGGACGGGTATACTCAGACGTTTGTCCTGTACACACTGAAGTTATACCTGGCTGATGAGCACTAATAAGAGGAAAACCGGTACTGTGTTGCTACTGTTCTTGCTCAGAGATGACCTGACCTAGCAGTTTGGACCAGTATATTCACACTGGAGAAGGGTCAAGACTGATGTGCAAATGGCTGGGTCCAAACTGACGTGGCATGAGTTGCAAAATAACAATCGATTTGGTGCGGCCCAAATAATCACCCATGGCTGAAATTTAATCAAGCATTCCATCCATCACTTTTTTTATACCTCAATTTGTCACCCTAAGTGGGATGGGCATGCCCAGATGCAGTTCCTGTGCACACTGTGCAACTTGAACCAAGCTCTATGTGGCTGATGAGCAAAGCCGGTCCTGGGTTGCTTGTGTTCCACTTCAGGGAGAAACTAGCCTGGCAGTTCAGGCTGGTCTGTTCTCATTGGTGCAAGATCAATACTGATTTACATATGGCCTCTGCTTTTTTTTGGGTGAATTTCAGTCAGTCCCTAGTCCATCTCGGATCCCTCACACCGTTGTCATGAGGTTGTGATGTTCTGCTACCAAGTTCCAATGGGTATTTGGAGTATGCAAATTGAACGGATGGAAGTTATGCAGCGCTTAAAGAAGAGGTGGAAAGGGAATAATGTATTCTAAATCTATTGTTCTCATTGTCATACCAACGTTTACAAAAAATGTCTACGGCTTTTGACCCATTTTAATGTAATCCAGGAAAAACATGATGTGGGATAAGTTATGAGTGATACATACTTTGCTCCATGCCACTCACAGGATTGTGTCTCTATCCCAAGTGGTAAGGAACCGGACACTGTGGAGTCAAGGGAGAGCATCCATCAGGGACTTTTGCACCAGCAATATATGAGCCAGTTTTGTAATGAGCATGATAATATGTTATCTATTGATATGAGTGAGAAGAACTTTTTTCAGGTGCTGGTGCTCCACACTCCCTGGCAAGTCCACTATCTGCAGTCTGGGCGTTTCATAACCTCCAGTCTGTCTGCCAATGCTCTGGTTGCTGTGCAGCATCATTGAACTGAAGATCATAAGCATTTATTGTTGTCTTCCATTCTAATATCTGGCCTACTATTTCTCTCAAGTGGGTTATGCTATGTCTCTGGTCTGATTGCAGGAGGGTCACAACAAATCTTATTTCTTAAATTTTGCTCTTTAAAGTACTTCTGGTGTCATTATTTGTCTGTAGAATAAAATGTCAATGGGTGAGTATTAATGACCTGATTGATTGCTTCTAACACAGTTCTTCTTTTCCTTTTGGAGCCCACCCGCTAAAACCTGTGGGGATTTAGTAAATTGGTCCATTTTCCTTGATTGTTAATTTGACCAGATTTGTTTTCTGTCATATTTCTGTCTTGCTGTTGTAGTTGGACTCTTGCTCCTTTATGAGACTCTTGGTTTAGAGGTGACAGCACTTCTGTTTGTAAGTGACTGAACCACTCCTACAACAAGTCGCAACTGTGAGGCCAACCCTCCCAGCTCACAAGCAGTACCTCACCAAAACTCAGACAGTAAAAGTGATTTCCGGCAGCCTCACGTATGAACTCCATATTAGACCTCTAAGGAAATTCATGGTGGAAGAGAAATTACTCTTATCTATTGTTAGCAATAAGTCTCATACACACGTAGACAATGAAGAAGATGCAGGAGAGTTTTCAATATATTTATTGAAAAGGCTGCAATCTATGATAAAATGCATGTGCTGCAATGATTAGGATAATGAACAATAATAAAAACAGAGTTGTGAAGATGAGAGTTGTGAATATGAAAACCCCCACCATCTTACAATAAACAAATGATATACAATTCCGAAGTAAGAAAACCTAATCTCTATCCTAACAAGAGCTAGGGATGATAAACCTAATCTACCAGTACCATGTCCATGAGAAGCACCCCCAAACCAAGTTACCTTGGAATGAGGTTTCTAGATCAGACTCTGTCGTGACAGAAAGGCTGAGTTCTGCAGCAAGGTGATGTGCAGCATAGATGGCACCTGGAAGGAACCCCTCTAAGGACCTTGTCCGTGTGAGGTGTATTTATACAGATCATGTAGGATCCCTGAAGCAGGTATGTTCCTAAACAACCAATAATGTGGCAGACTTGAGTCGGCAATTGCATAAACAATCCCTAACAAGTATGTATGATTTGCTTGTCACAAGTAAGTAAGAACGGGACATGCTGGCAATACCTATGTGTATCACTGATGGCGATGCCAATAATGAAGTCTTCTCAGAATGGCCTGATAATGAAAATCAAAACATTTTTTACAAATGTAAGCAATGGCACCAAGCTAAAAAGAAATAATGAAATACATAAATAAAACAGAGCAAACAAAGTAGGTAAACGGTCACTAGGTAATGGGGGCAACAGGCCTGCAGGCTAAAGGCTAAGCTAACTCCTGTGTCCCAGTGGGAAACTAGAATGGATTCACCGCATTGCTGTCCCCTTCTAAGTCTTTAAAATCCAATATGAGTGCCCACCTTCTCCTCTGGATCAAAGCCTTCCTCCTCCTTTAGAAGATTTCTGTTCCCCTCCACTTTACCTATACTGTCACTGCCTCTTCTCACTTTAGTAGCAGAGGTGTTAGAATGTGTCTGTTGTCTGAGGGGCCCAACAGAGTGCCTAGACTATCTAGGGATAGTCTAGGGCAACAGGCCTACATTTCAGTCTGTTCATTTTTGTCCTGGCACTATCAATTCAGCTAATTGTACAGTGGCTGTGATGTCATTTGCACTGAGTATTCTTTTTGAAAGTTTTGAATTTGCAAAAGGGCCAGGAACTAAGATGTCATCTAGGGCCATTTTTAGAACTTAGAGAATTTGAATCATGTCAGTCACCCATGATATGATAAGGACTCTTCTCCCAAACTAACTCGTCCACCACAAGATCCACAGTGCTGATCACAGAATGATAGTCCTATCATGCTCTTTGAGAAGAAGAATTTGACTCACAAATATTCTTCCCCAAGAGGAACAGTCTTCCACAGGTGGTACAATGTAAAGTGAAACATACATAATTAACACTGTGGGGGTAATTCTAACTTCGGCGGGCGGCGGAGGCCGCCCGCCAAAGTTCCCCCGCCAGAACACCGCAGCGCGGTCAAATGACCGCCGCGGTGATTCTGACTTTTCCGCTGGGCGAGCGGGCGACCGCCAAAAGGCCGCCCGCCTGCCCACCCGCCCAGCGGGAAAGCACCAGCAACGAGGAAGCTGGCTCCGAATGGATCCGGCGGAGTTGCTGGTGTGCGACGGGTGCAGTTGCATCCGTCGCGATTTTCAGTGTCTGCTATGCAGACACTGAAAATCAATGTGGGGCCCTGTTAGGGGACCCCTGCAGTGCCCATGCCACTGGCCCCACGACACCCGTTCCCGCCAGCCAGGTTCTGGCGGTGAAAACCACCAGAACCAGGCTGGCGGGAAGGGGGTCGGAATCCCCATGGCGGCGCTGCTTGCAGCGCCGCCGTGGAGGATTCCCTGGGGCAGCGGGAAGCCGGCGGGAAACCGCCGGCTTCTCTTTTCTGACCGCGGCTTTACCGCTGCGGTCAGAATGCCCCCGGAAGCACCGCCAGCCTGTTGGCGGTGCTTCCTCCGTCACCTACCCTGGCGGTCTATGACCGCCAGGGTAGGAATGACCCCCTGTATGCCTATCCAGGTGTGTTGTAGGAAGATAAACTGCTTCTAGCTGGATAGTTTTGCAAGCAATACTGGATGGAATATTGTCTTGTTTTGCAGGAGCTTTACCCATAATAGCATTAGTAGTCTGCAGACTAATTGCCTGGATTGTGAGATGAGCTTGCTGTGCAGGACAAGGACAAATTATACTGTCTAAGTCACCTAAAGATGGCCACTATCTTATTTAGTAAGAACCTTACTCTGCAATTATTAGATTTCCTATGTCAGAACAGGATATGGTGTATACCTAGCCAATATGGGCCAGGTAGCCCCTTAGTTACTTAAGAGAGTAATTTTGATATTTTGAACTGCAAGGAGTCGTTAACCGCTGTAAGAAATTGGGTTCTTCAGAGGAGCAGTCTACCAGAGTGGCAGACCTTTCAGCAGCACAGCAGTTCTTCTTCCTTGCATAGTATCCACAGGTCTGCAAGTATACAGAAGAGTTGGTGTCTTAGGTCCAGTATTTATACACAGCTGTGCTTTGAAGTAGGAAAAAGCGTTTAGAGGCATATCTTTGAAGTGCACAGATGACCTGCCTTCCTTGCCCTAGCTCCAGACTAACTTCAGAGGGTATGCAGCCCTTTGTGTGGAGTAACGACATAGCCTATTCAACAGGAAGTGGAGCAGTGCCAAGCCCTTCCCTCCCATCTTGCCACTGATGGCCCATCCCGGCACATCTAAGCTCCCTATTGTGTGTGACTCACTAGGAGGAATACACAAAAGCCCAACCATAAACTACACTCAGTCACGACAGAGAGACAGGCTGTAGGCACCAAATGGCTGTGTCAGGAAAATGCCAACTTACTCAAAGTAGCATTCTTGAAATTTTAATTTAAAATCCAACTTCACCATAAGTTAGGGTTTTTCATTACAATTCCAAAGACTCTAAACATGAACTGCTCCCCTGTGGACGTTACAGCTTATTAAATGCAATAAGGTTACTCCAATGCTATCCTATTTTAGAGGTAGGCGTTGCAGTAGTACAACTCAAAAGTACATGTCCAACCTTTTAAATATACTGCACCCTTCTGTCTGGAATATCCATGGCCTATCCTAGGTGTGGAAAAGGGGTTATTTTTCAAGATCGAAAATGCAGTTTGAAACTGCACACACAGGCTGCAGTGCAGTGGCAGGACATGTTTAAAGTGCTACTTAACTTGCTTGCTGGCACAATCAGCGCTGCAGGCCCACTAGTAGCATTTAATTTACAGGTCCTGGGTAAAGGTAGTGTCACCTTACCAAGGATTCACAAGTACATTAATATGCTAAATGGATATAAGCCAGTCTTACCATGTTTTAAGGAGAAAGTGCAAGCACTTTTGCACTGGTTAGCAGAGTCCTAAGGCCAGCAAAACAAACTCAGCAAAACAGAAGGCCTAAAGGTAAAACGTTAGGGGGAAAATGGCAGCTCTAACAACCACCAAATCATGCTTGATGTTTTTGATAACCTAACAAAATTTCTAGGTCTCAAAATGTTTTTTATCCCAATTCTGTATTTATGAAAGTTTCCAAGTTTCCTGTATTGGGATCTACAGCATCAAACTCCACCTATCAGAAAAATAGTTTGAAAAAGTATGCAGTGTGTACATGTACCACATAAGTTATCCCACCTCCCATTTTAGGGAAACTGCTCGCAATGAGATGTGTAACTACTGCCCTGAAATTTCACCCCATCAGAATAAACTGCATCATTACTGGAAAAATCAAAACATCAGACAAAAAAATTAAATCAAAATGGGGAAAATCCTCTGTATAAAACAAGTGCCTGATAAACCTACAGCAGAGGATATGCACAAACACCGATCTGAACTGAAGCAGGTAACCTAACCGATAATGCAACGTATGTCTCTGCTAATAGCAACAGGTTAGCATCTTGAGTGTGTCATCCAGAATTACTCCAAGTCCATGCACTGGAAGGCAAATTGATACATTTTCTGCATTTTTCTCCACAACACAGCTCAGTTCCCCTGGTACCAAGGATTTTGCTAATGCTCCAACTCAAGACTGAAAGCCAGGTGGACTGCAGTCACCTTGCAACCTACTGAGCAGTATCCAAGTGAAATGTGCTCTAGGTAACAATCAATTCTATCAGATATTACAGGGGAGGTGGTGGAACTTAACCCCTCTTTCACTATGATAGGCCCACTAAAGAACACAAACATAACAAAAAAAATCTAAATTATATCCTAGTGCACACAAAATGAATAGTAACTATCATGAAAATCAACAAGATTATAGCAATGATGTTTACCAGGATAGTGAACAACAAATATTATTGTAAGATATTGTTAATATCATAAACCATACCTTATCTATTTTCAATCACATCCTCATCTTTCTAGCTGATTACATTAAAATTAGCAACAAGAAAGGGGCCTATTTCTTATCATCTTATGTTCAAAGATGGCAACACCTGCATAGCTCTTCTGAATGATAGGACCAATGTGCAGTAACGAAGCAGCATTTCTATTCCCTCTTATGGTATGTTGAGTGGGAAGCTGAAACCGTGAGATTAAAATCATGCCAATGCAGGTGTGACATGATCACACTTCCTGCAGAAAGTCTACTACCTAAAAGCATGACTGCTTTAAGTAGAAGGACAGCATACTTGGAAAGTAAGTCAGAGGTGCATTTCCCCCAGTGTGACATAGTAATAATGTTCGATTCTTTTAAAATCTGGTACAGTAAGACAAGATTGTACTTACCTAATTAGAGTGAGCACAAATTGTACTGTTTGGGTTTCTTTGCTAATATGCATCTGCATAATTCGTATGGAGTCAATTAAACCATCAAGCATTTAGCACAATCAACAAGTAAAGGGCTGGGACTATTTATAGTAAGAACTAAAAACCAAGATTGAAAAAAGGTCTGTTAAGTTCAGCAAGTTATATTCCTTTCACCACATGTCATAATAATTTCAATTTGTTCCATTTTCAGTTTGATGTGTGTAATATTCACTTTGATGGACTTCACAGTCATCTCAAATCATGTCATATTTTTCAAGAAAAACAAATAGTTTATCAGTGGTACCAAACCTATACTACATTAAAAACAATGCTTCCAATATTACATAATGTTGGAAGAAAATCATATTGCACTTAAAATTGATTGTCATTTGTAACGTGGTTATATACATCATGGTACTTGAACTGTGACTGTTACATCTGATGCCTTTACATCACAATATTATGTAACTGTATGAAAATATACAACAATGCACGCCTTTGTACCACAATACTTTTCTAATTTTGCATGTGTAAAACAAATGTTTTAAGCAGCGAAATGCATTTTGAAATTAATGTTGAAATGATGAATGAAAAATCCCCAAAAAAGACTGGTACCAAACGGAGTCACAAGTGCTGAAATTGATTTTTTAAACAGCCACATAAACAATAAGTTTCCTTCATAAATGTACACAAAAATACACAGACATTTTAAATAACATTTGACAGTACCGAAAAACCTATTTAATCAGCAGCTATCATTTTATGGTAACTTGTCTAGAGGAATGTATGTCGGAACAACGCCTGCCGGAACAACGAATGCCTGAACAATGAGGTCGGAACAACAACCTCATTGTTACCACTAATGCCTTTACCACGAATGCCTTAACAACGATTTTTCGTTGTAAAGGCATTCCTGGCAAAGGCATTAGTGATAGGCATCCATTGTTCCTGCATGCGTCCCCCCTGCCCCCACCCCTAAAAATTACAGCATCCCCCCCAAACCCCCTAAAACCACACCAACCTCCCACCCTTGCCCCTAAAACTACCCCAACCCCCAACCTCCTCCCTAAAATTACCGCAACCCCCACCCTACCCCAAAACCTAAAACAACCCCAACCCCCACCCCATCCCTGAAACCTAATGTACCCCAACCCCCACCCCTAAAACTACTCCGAACCCCCCACCCTGCCCCTAAACCTAAACCCCAACCCCCCACTCCGCCCCTAAAACTACCCAACCCCCAACCCAACCCTAATACTCCAACCCCCCACCCGCCCCTAAAACTGACCCCCACCCTACCCCCAAAACCTAAAACAACCCAAATCCCCACCCCATCCCTGAAACCTAAAGTACCCCAACCCCCACCCCTAAAACTACTCCAAGCCCCCCACCCTGCACCTAAACCCCTCCAACCCCCCACCCCGCCCCTAAAATTACCCGACCCCCCAACTCACCCCTAAAACCTAAAACCCCGACCCTCACCCCTGCCCCTAAAACTACTCCGAGCCCCCCACCCTGCCCCTAAACCTAAATCCCCCCAAGCTCCCACCCCGCCCCTAAAATTACCTGACCCCCAACCCACACCTAAAACCTAAAACCACAACCTCCACCCCCTAAAACTGAAAATACCCGACCCCCCACTCCCGCCCCTAAAACTAAAACCCCAACCCTCCACCCGCCCCTAAAATAGAAAATACCCTGACCCCACACCCCCGGCCCTAAAACTAAAACCCCAACCCCCCCACCCTGCCCCTAAAACTAAAACCCTGACCCCCCATCCTCGCCCCTAAAACTGAAAATACCCCGAAACCCACCCCGCCCCTAAAACTAAAAACCCGGCCCCCACCCCACCGCTAAAACTGAAAATACCCCGGCCCCCCACCCGCCTGCCCCTAAAACTAAAACCCCGACCCCCGCCCCCACCCCTAAAACAGAAAATACCCCAGCCCTAAAACTAAAACCCCGACCCCCCACCCCGCCCCTAAAACAGAAAATACCCCGACCCCCACCCCTGCCCCTAAAACAGAAAATACCCCGACCCCCCACCCCCGGCCCTAAACCTAAAACCCCGACGCCCACCCCCGCCCCTAAAACAGAAATTACCCCGACCCCCCCACCCCTAAAACCCTGACCCCCAACCCCGCCCCACTTACCTGAGTCGTCGCCTCGTCGCATCATCCTCCTCAGCCGACTCTCTTGTTTGTGCCTTAACCACGCATGTGCGTTGTTCAGCACATGCGTGGTTAAGGCACAAAAGAACAAAGTTGTGGTTAAGGAAAGCGTTGTTCCACTTTCGTTAACCAGGACTTCGTTGTTCCGGAGTCGCCCTTAAGGACATTTTCCCATCTAGAGACCTCTCCATTGATGAAAACATAGAGAGTGACATGTCACATGCTCCGGCCATCTATCTCTGGAATAGGGGTAAGTGCAATTTAAACAAATAATGCGTTGTTAAAACTGCTACCATTGACAGTGGTTAACAATAAATGAGGAGGTTTTGACAGTTTGGGACATATTTTCAAGGAATTGGCATAGGTTAGGATTGAAAGTCTTTTTGCTGCGATGCCCTATGCCAATTCGAAAGGGCAGAAGTGCACTGTTTTTAGAAGATACAGTGCATTTCTGTACTTTCCACCTGCGCTTGCATACAATTTGCTGCCTTGCTCCATCGCAGGCACCCTTGCACCATGGTGCATAGGTGTCTGCGTTGTTGGCAGGATTGTTTTTGTGCAGGAAAACCTTCCTGCACAAAAACAATCCTGAGAGGTGTTTTCCTCTTTCAGTGTGTGCTGCAGAATGCATTACACATAGAAAGAGAAATAGGAGAATTAAAGATTTTTCTCCTTGTTGCGCCTGTCCTGGGGAGGCATACAGTTTTGACACATTCCTATGTTTACAGACCCTTGTAAATATGGGAATGCATCAAAACCCTTGGGTACTGCATGGGAGCACCTACTGCAATGCCCATGAAATACCCCACTGATGCAGTGTAACGCAAAGCGCTGCTTTCCCTTACACCATATCTACGAGCCCATGAAAGCCCACGTGAAGTGGCTTTGTGTGGCCTCGTAGATATTAGTTTGACTGCGCCATTGGAGCATCATAAAAAGTCGTCCACCAGCAGCTCAAGGGGCTTGAAAATATACCCACAAGTTTGTATACTATTTTTTCCTTGTACACATAGATACCTTATTTTATCAAATCACACAATCGAAGAAAACAAGACAGCCTGTCACCCCAAAAGACTAAGATACATATAAACATAGATAACTTTATTGAAAAGCCAAAGTGGAAAGTAAATTAAGAAAAGAACATATAATAGACTTGATAATTTTAAACTATAGACATTTTTTATATAAATCAATTGATAAACCACAAATCTTTTCTCATATTACTAAAATATTTTAACGCAGTGTTTTAAATGCACTTTGAATGTAATGGAAAAAACAAAAAAATATCTTGACAAGAAAAATATAAACAATAAGAAATTAATTAAGCAACTTGTGTTCTAAATCCACAGATTACTGGGAAAGCATAGGGCAACTGAAGTCACCTTAGAACAAACATGGAAAAAAGAACACTTGCAAATAGTCTTCAGAAATAAATAAAGGTAAACAAACAGTTCACATAGTAAAGCTTTTAGACTTTAAATACCAAAATACAAACCAGTATTTCTTTTTTATTTCATATTTCTCTGTTAACAATAATGATTGAAAAAATGAGAATATGTTCCCTTCCACTTGTGATCTCCAAAATGGGAATCCAATTGGTGAAATATTTTAGAAACATGTATTGCAAGGAGTGGCTCCAAGAGCTGTATGGAAGTGTGTCAACTATTTCTCTGGCCGCTGCAGGGGTGAAGCAGTTATTATGGGGGGCATATAAGAACCTCCAGGATAACCACTCTGCATCTACAACTGAAATAGTGGTTAGATAAACAGGTAAACAATTTAAGGCATGAGCCCGCTTGTGCAGTGTTGAGTGGTCTCACAAAAGGTCTCCATGCAAGTTAAACAGAAAAAGACAGGCAAGTAAAGTTTTGCCTTCCCAACACAAAAAATCTTTCATGACATGGGAAGTAACAGAAACCTTTAACCATGAATCATCTCTGGTCTGCAACAATAACGAACCTTTGAAACGCATACTAATATTTAGCACTCTCCATAACATTTTCACTGTAGGAAATATTGAAACTTGGATGATCGATTGCAAGTTGCACTCTGTGCATGCTAAAATAAATAGGATTAACACTCCTGTAGTTTCCAGATTACTATCAGACAAAGGGCCTTATTATGAGTTTGATGGTCTTTTGGGAAGACTGCCGCGGTGGCAGCCCCCAATGACCACCAGGTTGGTGGTCATCCGACCGCCATCCTAAGAGTCAAACTGTGAAGTCCACCAAAAAACAGTTAAAGTTCCAAAACCGGTAGGATACTGGAAGATGGAAAAGAGGTGGTCCCACCACCAGCACAGCCATGCCAACAAAAATCCTACCATCATATTACGATTCGAAAATCACAACAGTGGTTCTTCCATGGTGGAAAACCATCAGCAGTGCGAACCATGGCGGTCTCAAATTACATCACACTGAACACAACACCCCATTGTATTGTTTGAATACCCCACACCTAACATATTTTCACACACCCGACACACCTGCACACTTCACTATAAAACGCACCCCTACACAACCCACAATACTTTGCAAGCAGAACACCACACGCAGCCACAGACAACCAACATTTTAGAGAGACACAAAAAGCAAGAATAGGCACCCATTTACATTTCACTACCACACACCTGCACAACATGCACAACACACCGTTTACTACCACACACGATCCACAACAACCATCGCCCACTCACATCACAGCACCTACACCTCACCATTCACCTTTTTCTTTGAACACTACAACACCAACTTCACAGCCACTACCATGTCCCCACAAAAACACCATGTTTCACTGATGATGAGTTGAGGGTCATCGTGAATGAAATTGTCAGGGTAGCGCCACACCTGTTCAGAACACAGGTCCAACAAACATCAGTTGCAAGGAAAATTGAGTTGTGGCGAAGAATAGTCAACAAGGAAAATTCTGTAAGCAGCTATCCACGCACAAGGGAGGACATCAGGAAGAGGTGGGACGACCTGAGAGGGAAGGCATGCTCCACGGCATCCAGGCACCATCTGGTGGTAATGAACAATTGCGATGGGCCCCCACCTCCTCCCCCACAGTTCACATCTTGGGAGGAGAATGTCTTGGACATACTGCATCTTGAGGGACTGACAGGAATACCTGGGGAGGTGGCGTCAGGTAAGTCCCCACAAAATCCATGTCACAAAATTGCCATGTCCTGCATGCTCCCTCACCACCTTAACCCACCCCAATTAACATACAGCCCACTACACTTGGAAATTGCATGTGAAGAACAGGCAACTAATAGCACTACTACTCCCAGATGCAATATCCCACCATTGTGAAAACCAGAACAGTGCACCAAATGGGATATGTCATTCATGTGAAAATAACTACTAATCTAACCCATCTTTCATGTGCAAGTGTCAAACAGTTAAAGCCAATGACAGCAATGCAATGGCCACTCCATCACACCACAGCAGACCCATCTTCACACGCAAAACACAGCTGTAGCTCAGTGCCCAATCCTATTGCCCTTTGAAATAAACATTCCTAAGATTGAAATGTACTCCCTTGGGGTGGAAATCTAGATGCCAAAGTGGATGCACATGCAGTATATCCCGTTACAGGACAATTTCTATTGCGTGACCCCATACTGTGTCCCTAAACTAACTCTATTCTACATTGTACAGATTTTTTGGTGGCACGTATCATGTCAGACACTTCACTAGGCAACAAAGATGAACACCCATGTCAATAATCAGACAACCTAAGATGGTATCAGCAGTCAAGTGTCTACCAACATTGTTTAACAGTTTCAAGCATGGTGTATGGTATTGAAATTACAGAGTCTCATGTTGTACAAAGTAAGATTGTGCAGCAGCTGTCATTGTCATTTCTGAGGATCATGTTCAGGCACTGTTTGAATCTCACACAACATCAATTATACCCTAAATGTAACAGCAACTCTGTGTTCCACTTCTCCCACAGGTAACCATGCCATTGTCACCATGGACAGGATACCAGAGACTGTCACTACCCCTCTGGATGAAGGCCTCAGTGAAGACAACACCCCTGGACGTGTGGACACTGAAGACAAAGCTGGCCCATCAGGGACACCTAGTCAGTCAACAACTGTCAGGCTCACCCTGCCTACACCGACTCCTCCAAGTCCTGTTGCATCAACATCACAGCCAACCATTCACCCTCAAACCTGTGCCACAAGGACTGTCTCATCCATTGTGTGCCCCACAGTACTGGTACCTGAGTCTCCTCTTGTCACCCCTGACAATCATGGTTCTGCCTCCACTGGGAGTGGGCACACTGTGCCAGGGACATAGGCACGTGGGGGTGGGATGCATGGGAAGGATGCTGTAGGCCAGAGGATGGAGTCTCAAAGGGACATTACTGACCAGGAAACCATATCCCAAGTTTTGGGAGCCTACCAAAATTCTCAAGGCAGGATGGGCCAGGTAATCACCATAATGTGGGGAATCCAAAAGTGCAGAAGTACAACCATCAGGAAGCCATGGAGCAGTGGGAGGCACACAATACCATCCTGACTTCCATTGCTGGGGTGATGAGGGACATCAGCACTACCCTGAGTAGGTCTGCCACATAATACCAGGGTTCTTCCACTAGTAATGCATCATCAGGCCCTTCAACATCTGCAGCTTCTAGTGGAATTGAGGCTCTGCCAGGGGGAGGACATTCCACAGACACCCCACCCTCTGTAGCAGAGGACCCCCCCACCCCTCAAACGTGAACATCCAGGCAAAGGAGATGTCAAGACCAAACCCACTGCTAGGAAGTAAACCTCTCCTGGCTGGTTCCCCTTGTGTGCCACAGATACACCCTGTTGACTGCTCTGAAACCTATCTCCATTTTCCCATGGAGCAAGGACACTAGACCTGTGTTTCCTAATGGTGTAGCAGCTACCCTGATGATTTCAGCCACCATGACTGAACCTTCACTGTTTACTTTGTGTTTTTTAGTTTTTGTTAGTAATCACACATATTGTTTTACTGTCCACAATAAGTCACACTTATACACAGGTCCTGTGTAAGTGTCATTTATCAATCATGTACAAACAACTGTTATGCATGCCAAATCTAGTGTCAATATGTCCCTCTGTATTGTACAAACCTTTGTTATGGACATCACATGTAAACTCGATTAGCAGGAGACTCATTGCATTGGGATTGTGACATGGACAGATTTAAAAACAGGTGTATACTACATCTACACACATTTATTGCTAGATTTGCAAACAGCACATAGAGTATAACTAATAGTAACATCAGTATGTTTGCTAAGGTCTCTTACACTACTAAGCCACAGGATACAGAAGTTAGGGACATGTCAGTCTTCCTATAAGCCAGGAGGCTTACAGATCAGTACTGATGTCCCCTGTCCAGGGATCATTCACTTACATTGGTCACATACCTCTCGGCTTGCCACTCACCTATGTCAGTACACAGAGACATGCACATAGGTCTGCAAAGTAGGAACACACTGACAGCTAGGTACAAGGTAGATTATATCAAACAGAAACCATTGTGATGGTGGAGGCTGTGGTTCTACATTTTCACATGTGTCAGACACCTATGGACACACAAATGACACCATTTGACCACCTCCAGAAACCTACAGGTCATCTTGATGGGAAAACACATTTCCACCCCAGTGTCCTGACAGTCTAGCCATGTTAGTTACACTCCACAGACTCATGGCAATTAGCGCCTGACACTGCAGAAGACCACTCTGTTCTGTAAACAATACCAATTACAATCTGCATGCAGAACTCACTCATTGGCATTGGAGCTACCTAAAACCTCATAGATGATGGTAAAACTCTGGGTTACAAACTGAAACCTCACATTTAAGAAGACATCACATACCGTGAGTCAGTTGAAATACTGATTGATAAGATCTGCCCAGAAGTCTCCAGCTGCATCTTCATCTGGCTCATTATCACTTGACAAATCTGCATTTCCACCAACAGGTTCGGCTGCCTCTCCCTCATCTGGCATGAATGGCATCCGACATCTCAGGGCAAGGTTGTGGAGCATGCAGCAGGCAGCAATTATTTGACATACCTTCTTGGGTGAGTAGAGGAGGGCTATATGTCCAGGCATCAAAATCTTGCCTTCAGGAGCCCAAAAGTCTGTTCCACGACACGCCTTTCCCTTCCATGGGCCTCATTGTAGTGGACTTACCCTGGCATGGTTGGGTACCTCACTGGTGTCAACAACCAAGGGCGGTTTGGATAGCCAGAGTCCCCTGGAAGGACATAGGTAGTACAAAACATACATATATCAAGGACATGAATAATTGTGATAGCAGGAGATAAACTTTGCAAACACTCATGTCTTATCTGACTTACCAACCAGCCAGGCCCTCTCTGTGTAGAGTTGTGGCATCAGCAGTGGGATATTGCTGTTCCACATGATGCAGGAATCATGGACTGATCCTGGATACTTTGCACTGACTTGCTGGAGTGGTAGGTTTTCCTGTTCCCATATA
The DNA here is from genome assembly GCF_031143425.1 of Pleurodeles waltl. Lineage (NCBI taxonomy): Eukaryota > Metazoa > Chordata > Amphibia > Caudata > Salamandridae > Pleurodeles > Pleurodeles waltl. The sequence goes on from NC_090449.1 coordinate 656,815,945, forward strand.
CCTGTTCATTTGCACTAGGAGGAATCAGGCTACACGGGTGCCATCTATGGCTCCAACCACATGTGGAATGTGTCCCATAGCATAAAACTCTGCCTTCACATGGGTCAAATCCACACGTTGGGGAAACCTGATGTAGCTGTCCATGTGTTTTAACAATGCACACAGTACATCCTTCAAAACAAGACCCAACATGGGCTGAGACATCCCTGCAGTTAGGGCCACAGTATTCTGGAAGGACCCAGTGCCCAGGAAGTATAGCACTGACATGACTTGAATGATGGGAGGTATGCTATAGGGACTGTGAATGGCAGGCATCAGATTTGGCTCCAACTGATCATAAAGATCCATGAGTGTATGCCTATTCAGGCAATATGTCTGTATTGTATGTCTCTCCTCTATGGTGTGTAGGTCTACTAGTTGGAGGTACACTGGAGGTTGTCTTCCTCTCCTCATGCCAGGGTAATTATGTGGAAACTTGACAATATTATATGTGACATGAACAATCCACACATAATGAAATGTCCATATACAGTTCACATATATCTGCAGTCAAGGTCAGTTACAACATCTGACATCTACAGTACAGCATATTAATATGCATCCTATGACACTCCCCTTGGTGCACATTCCCTGAATTATTTAGTGTACTATACATGTGTATTTAACTGTGACTGACAGTGTTTGATAGCCCAACCGAGTTTACATATGAAACACATTTTGTAGCACCCATTCTACATTAATGATGCACACAGGATATTGAGAATATGGGTACATTTCTTTCACCACAAATGCCTCTGTTACACAGCTTTAACTACTCACATGCACAAACAGACTACTAAACCTGAAGGCAGTACTAAGTGTTATTTTGCACAATATAGGAAATCGTACATGAAGCAGATTCCAAAACTTTTCCAAACATGAAATGTGCTCAAAATGGCAGCCGCCTACCCTATTGTACTGAACATGTGGAAGTGATCTAACTCCGCCAACGGATGTTGTCATGGCGGTAAACAGTAACAACCGCAGTGGAAATTGCCATTGGAATACATTGCTGCCTTTGGTGGACTTGGACCAATGGCAATGACCACCGGTGGTGACGGTCCTGTACGTTGTGGACGTGACCGCCAGCTTCTGCCGTATTGCTCACTTGACTCCTGACACTGCTGCCAACAAGACCTCACTACCTGAGCTAATGTTTACTGCCTCTGGTAGCTATCACGCCACATCCTGCAGGTAATAGGGCCCCAGCTTTCACCCCAGAAGGGTTGGACAAGCTCATGGTGGAGGTCCTACCCCTGTATGAACAGCTAAATGGTGTTCCAGAGGAGCAAGTGAGTCCAATGCTATACCAATGTGTGATAGGTGTGGGTTTATGATGGTGTAACAGAAATGTTAAGTAGTGACAATTTTTCTGCCTGCAGATGCTAAGTAGTTCATGAGTGTGAACTGAGAGGATGGGAATGTTTGCCTACTTGCTGTAACTGAAGTGTTCTGTCCACTTGTGTTGGCATGGTGCATGTGAACATAACTTTGTCATTTGTTCTGTCATCTGGCATGAATGGCATCCGACATCTCAGGGCAAGGTTGTGGAGCATGCAGCAGGCAGCAATTATTTGACATACCTTCTTGGGTGAGTAGAGGAGGGCTATATGTCCAGGCATCAAAATCTTGCCTTCAGGAGCCCAAAAGTCTGTTCCACGACACGCCTTTCCCTTCCATGGGCCTCATTGTAGTGGACTTACCCTGGCATGGTTGGGTACCTCACTGGTGTCAACAACCAAGGGCGGTTTGGATAGCCAGAGTCCCCTGGAAGGACATAGGTAGTACAAAACATACATATATCAAGGACATGAATAATTGTGATAGCAGGAGATAAACTTTGCAAACACTCATGTCTTATCTGACTTACCAACCAGCCAGGCCCTCTCTGTGTAGAGTTGTGGCATCAGCAGTGGGATATTGCTGTTCCACATGATGCAGGAATCATGGACTGATCCTGGATACTTTGCACTGACTTGCTGGAGTGGTAGGTTTTCCTGTTCCCATATACCTGTTCATTTGCACTAGGAGGAATCAGGCTACACGGGTGCCATCTATGGCTCCAACCACATGTGGAATGTGTCCCATAGCATAAAACTCTGCCTTCACATGGGTCAAATCCACACGTTGGGGAAACCTGATGTAGCTGTCCATGTGTTTTAACAATGCACACAGTACATCCTTCAAAACAAGACCCAACATGGGCTGAGACATCCCTGCAGTTAGGGCCACAGTATTCTGGAAGGACCCAGTGCCCAGGAAGTATAGCACTGACATGACTTGAATGATGGGAGGTATGCTATAGGGACTGTGAATGGCAGGCATCAGATTTGGCTCCAACTGATCATAAAGATCCATGAGTGTATGCCTATTCAGGCAATATGTCTGTATTGTATGTCTCTCCTCTATGGTGTGTAGGTCTACTAGTTGGAGGTACACTGGAGGTTGTCTTCCTCTCCTCATGCCAGGGTAATTATGTGGAAACTTGACAATATTATATGTGACATGAACAATCCACACATAATGAAATGTCCATATACAGTTCACATATATCTGCAGTCAAGGTCAGTTACAACATCTGACATCTACAGTACAGCATATTAATATGCATCCTATGACACTCCCCTTGGTGCACATTCCCTGAATTATTTAGTGTACTATACATGTGTATTTAACTGTGACTGACAGTGTTTGATAGCCCAACCGAGTTTACATATGAAACACATTTTGTAGCACCCATTCTACATTAATGATGCACACAGGATATTGAGAATATGGGTACATTTCTTTCACCACAAATGCCTCTGTTACACAGCTTTAACTACTCACATGCACAAACAGACTACTAAACCTGAAGGCAGTACTAAGTGTTATTTTGCACAATATAGGAAATCGTACATGAAGCAGATTCCAAAACTTTTCCAAACATGAAATGTGCTCAAAATGGCAGCCGCCTACCCTATTGTACTGAACATGTGGAAGTGATCTAACTCCGCCAACGGATGTTGTCATGGCGGTAAACAGTAACAACCGCAGTGGAAATTGCCATTGGAATACATTGCTGCCTTTGGTGGACTTGGACCAATGGCAATGACCACCGGTGGTGACGGTCCTGTACGTTGTGGACGTGACCGCCAGCTTCTGCCGTATTGCTCACTTGACTCCTGACACTGCTGCCAACAAGACCTCACTACCTGAGCTAATGTTTACTGCCTCTGGTAGCTATCACGCCACATCCTGCAGGTAATAGGGCCCCAGCTTTCACCCCAGAAGGGTTGGACAAGCTCATGGTGGAGGTCCTACCCCTGTATGAACAGCTAAATGGTGTTCCAGAGGAGCAAGTGAGTCCAATGCTATACCAATGTGTGATAGGTGTGGGTTTATGATGGTGTAACAGAAATGTTAAGTAGTGACAATTTTTCTGCCTGCAGATGCTAAGTAGTTCATGAGTGTGAACTGAGAGGATGGGAATGTTTGCCTACTTGCTGTAACTGAAGTGTTCTGTCCACTTGTGTTGGCATGGTGCATGTGAACATAACTTTGTCATTTGTTCTGTCATCCACGCAGGTCAGCGCCCATCAACAAAAGGAAATTGGGTGTGCCATCGCCAAGCAAGTGTGGAACGTGGGGGTCCACAGCTGGTGGAGCACCCACTGTAGAAAGCGGTGGGAGGACCTGAGATGCTGGGCCTGGAAGAACGTAGCGGCCTAGCTGCGGATGTCCTCCCAACGAGGGAAGGGTTCCAGTCGGACCTTGACACCCCCCCAATGGCCTGCATTTTGGTGGTGGTCAACTCTGAGGTAGATGGGCATTTGAGGGCAGCACAGCAGCCACAAGGGGGTAAGTACTGACTTCACACATGTACATGCCCTGCCAGTTCAGTGTATGGTGTCTATGTATCTCAGCTGTGAAAATATGGTAGGAGCTACAGTTAAAAGGTCTCTTAGGAAGACATAGTACTGCTGTTGCCAATATTGATATACAAATGTGGACATTGTATTCTGTACAGGGATATATCACTCTCCTATGTTGGCCAAATTGTACAACAGCACGTGGTGATGCACATGTGACTGTGTCATATGTGTACCTCTACACTACTCTACATATGTGTAACCTGCTGTGTCATCCTTCCCACCTACTGATCCACATTCTACATACCCAATTGGTAGGTTGTGCAGTTCTTTGGTCTCTTGGTCTCTAACCATTCCTATTCCACTGGATCTAGCTCTATGTGCAACATAGGGTCTGCCAGATGAGCAACATGGCAAAATATTTCTGTGTTTTAAAATAGATGGAAACTTCATGAGTGTGTAAACCCAATCAGGAATTTGACATGGCATACTTAGTACACTCCCTATAAGGTATGAGGAGGTGTCCCCATTGTTATGCCTAAACTATATAATGGCAAATGTGATGTTTCATCAGGGTGGATATCCTACATGATGCAACGCATGATGGTAATGATACATTAACACTACAGGACAGACAATTTGTACCATGTACGTGGTATTGAGAAGATAAGTGGCTAGCCTGCTAATCCCTTAGGCCATATATTTTGTGCATGCTACATAGTGCATGACCGTGCCTATATGGGTGCCACATACACTGTTTTTTGCCTACATCATGTCTCAATCTATACTTTGGGCCTTTTTTATGTTGAGGGCTCTACTTTGCCATATTTACTTTTGCTAATCTGAGGCTGTTGTGACACATTTTGTAATCAATCAGCTAATTTCTGCCTAACTTCATAGTGTAGCAGGTGTCCTAGTTGACATTCACATGTTGGAGGGATGGGAAATGTTGTCAGTCAAGTTGTTGGACTCTAGGTATATGTATCAAACATGGTTACATTAGAAGTGGCTTATATCAGTGTTACTTTAGTCCCAAAAGGTGAGATTACACATGTCTGGACAGTCGGTAAATGTTGGACTTTTGCTTATGCAGGGTCATCCCGAATCTTTTTGCCTCCTGCCTCCTATTTTTTTCTGACCTGTCGCTGTTGGCTTTTGAACTCTGAGCACTTTCCCACTGCTAACCAGTGCTAAAGTGCATATGCTCTCCGTGTAAATTGTATGTAATTGGTTTATCCATGATTGGCCTATTTGATTTACTAGTAAGTCCCTAGTAAGGTGCACTAGAGGTGCCAGGGCCTGTAAATCAAATGCTACTAGTGGGCCTGTAGCACTGGTTGTGCCACCCACATAAGTAGCTCTGTAATCATGTCTCAGACCTGCCACTGCAGTGTCTGTGTGTGTATTTTTACACTGTAAATTCGACTTGGCAAGTGTACCCACTTGCCAGGCCTAAACCTTCCCTTTTCTTACATGTAAGGCACCCCTAAGGTAGGCCCTAGGTAGCCCCAAGGGCAGGGTGCAGTGTATGGATAAGGTAGGACATATAGTAATGTGATTTATATGTCCTGACAGTGAAATACTGCCAACTTCGTTTTTCACTGTTGCAAGGCCTGTCTCTCTCATAGGATAATATGGGGGCTACCTTTAAATATGATTAAAGTGTAGATTCCCCTAGAGAGTAGATGGACATGTGGAGTTTGGGGTCCCTGAACTCACAATTTAAAAATACATCTTTTCTTAAAGTTTTAAGATTGTGCGTTTGAAAATGCCACTTTTAGAAAGTGAGCATTTTCTTGCTTAAACCATTCTGTGACTCTGCCGTGTTTGTGGATTCCCTGTCTGGGTCAGTTTGACAGTTGGGTTGTTTTTCACCTCACACTAGACAGTGACACAAAGGGAGCTGGGGTATAACCTGCATTTCCTGATTAGCCATCTCTGCTAGGAGGGAGGGGTGGAGTGGTCACTCTCATCTGAAAGGACTGTGCCTGCCTCTGACAATGCAGACTCCAACCCCCTGGTGTGTGCCTGAGGCCTTGCCTGGGCAAGGCAGGATTTCACAAGTAGGTGTGAGTCCCCTTTGAAGAAAGGTGACTTCAAAGACTAAAACGGGTATAAGAAGGGCACCCAAATCTACAGACTTTAGAAACACTTCTGGAACCAAGAGGAACCTCTGCCTGGAGAAGAGCTGATAGCTGAGGAAGAAGTGCTGCCCTGCCTGTGACTGTGCTTTGTGGAGCTTTCCTGCAGTGCTGCTTCTGCCAGAGTAAGAGGGCAAAGACTGGACGTTGTGTGCCTTCCATCTTGTGAAGAAATCTCCAAGGGCTTGAGTTAGAGCTTGCCTCCTGTTGTTTGAAGTCACAGGGACAGCAAAGACTTCTCTCTGCCAGCACCTGGAGTCTCTGGAGAGACTCCTGTCCCGACAAGTGGTGCCCTATCCAGTCCCTGGGCCCTTGAAAGGAAAGCTGGTGGAAATCCAAGGACATCGACTTTGGACGACTCCGGACCGACGCCACTGCTGAATCCGGTAACGCCACCTGCACCCGACGCGTGACCCTCGCTGGAACGCAACGCTCTTCGCAGGCCCGACGCCGCTGCAGCCCCACTGAAGTCCGCGACTCCGTGGAAGTCGCCACACCACGTTGTGACCGACGCCGCTCGAAGTGCACGGATTCAACGTTTCGCACAGACGCCGCGATCCCCGACTTCGCGCATCGGCTTGTTTTCACTCTTCACCAAAGGTACTGTATTTGGGGGTCTACACGACTCCCTGTTCGGCGCCGCTGGTGTCGGCTTGTTGGGAACTACTCCGTCACGACGCCATGTTAACAACTCATCAAAGCATTTTTGTTTCTAATCGCTATTTTTTTGTTTAATCTCTAAAAATTCATAACTTGACTTGTGTATGTCGGATTTTTGTCGTTTTGGTCTTGTTTTGTTTAGATAAATATTTCCTATTTTTCTAAACTGGTGTTGTGTCATTTTGTAGTGTTTTGATTAAGTTACTGTGTGTGTTGGTACAAATACTTTACACCTAGCACTCTGAGGTTAAGCCTACTGCTCTGCCAAGCTACCAAGGGGGTAAGCAGGGATTAGCTGAGGGTGATTCTCTTTTATCCTGACTAGAGTGAGGGTCCTTGCTTGAACAGGGGGTAACCTGACTGTCAGCCAAAGACCCCATTTCTAACAGTAGTGATGTTGTTTTTTATGTTGTCATGTAGGGGTTTCGACTCAGCATCAATAGTGGAATAGTATGTAGCCTTTATGCACATGATTGGTGTCCATTATATTGAAGGTGTTGGTATGCTCCCTGTGTTTGTCTGTGGGTTTATCATGTGTGCTAAGTAGGTCCCTATTGCTGGACATGACTTTGTTGTCTATGTGTCAGTGGGTAAGATAAGTGGGTCCAGAAACTCAATCTAAAAGCTTTTTAAAGACTTTTGATAGATGTTTTAATGACATGGTATGTAAGTTTATGAGCCTCACTATCTGGGTATGCCATATGTAGTGATTTCATCTGAGGTATTTGACATCGAGAATGTTATGGACAGAGTCACATGTTAGTTATATGATTGCAAAGCAACATGCATGTTGTAGTTGAAGTGAGATGCTTTCATGAAACATGACTACTGGTGATGGACTGGGGAAGTGTAGGTTAGGGGTAGGCTAGATAGTGTGATTTTAGTTAACAACATTTGCTAAGGATGATTTGTTGATACATGGAGATGATCTGTATAGGGAGAGACTTTTTATTTTGCCAAATCATCTTGTGCATGAGTAGTTTGTGCTACAGCTGAATTGATGGGATGGTGATGTAGTGACCAGATGTTCGGCTTATGTTATTGGTGAAACTGTTGTCTCATAGGAATACAGGAGGTATTTAGTTGTGACATGTTGTAGGCTCTAAATGGTTCCTACCTGGGGCTTTCTTATACTTTGTTGTGTTGTTACTGTTGTGAATGGTGTAATGTATGCATGGTAAGAATGTGATGTGTCTCTCTGTTTCTCTGCATCAGCATCGGCAGGCAAAGGAGATGGGGTACAGCAAAGTGAGGAAGCTGCTGGCCTTGGGACCCGAAGTGCTGATACCACCAACACCGAGGGACCCAGTGGCCCTGAAAATGAGGGGAGTGCCAGGGGGTAGACAGGATCCAGTTCAGGATCTTCGGAATCCTCCTCTAGAGGACACTACCTGGTGGTGGCAGACCCATCTGGGACCACCACAGCACCATCTCTGTCCACCACCCCCCCTTTCTATCACCGCCCTCCCTGTAGTTCTCCACCCAGTTGCCCGTGTCTGCTCACCCAAGAGAGTGGGCATCTCCTGTGCTGTAGGCACCTCTGCTCTAGCCCCTGTCAGGCATGCTGCCCTCAATGAGGAGGCTATTGACCTCCTGAGGTCCATCTCTGTGGGTCAGTTTGCAATCGTTAATGCCATCCAGGGACTGGAAACTCTGATACAACAGAGTAATGCATTCCTTGAGTGCATTCACTGTGCACTGGCTGCCCTACAGAGAGCCTTTGAGGCTCTATCCTTGTCACTGATGGTAGCCAGCCATCCTTCCCCCTCCACCTTCCTCTACCCAATCCCAAACCCCTCTTCCCCGTCCAGCTAAAGCACACAGACAAACAAGCATGCATTCACCTCAACATCCAAGGGAAGCTCAGACAAACAAGCACCACAAAACACACAACCACCATGCACACAAGCAACATACACTTGCGCATACAGCAACAGTCACAACCTGCTCTGACACGCCCACCACCCCCAGCATCGCTGACAGCACACCTGCAGACACCACACCAACATTCACAGATCTAGCCACTATACCTATCCTACCCACAGACAGCACCACTTTCATCATTTGCCTTTCCCTTACCGCCTCTGTCAGATGTAGGTGGAGAACGGCTTCAGACCTTGTACATCCTGGGCTGGCTAAGATAAGGACGACCCCATCCAGCAGCCACGATGCTGCTGGCAAAATGAAAGCTCAAGCAGTCCGTGCCCTCCAGAAGGACTTCCAGAGGAAAAACCACTGGGGAAAAAACTTCCGGAAAGGAGCTCCAGAAAATCATAAAAGGCACAGCAGAACTCAGGACTCCAAGAACTGGAACATCAGGAAGCTGCAAGGAAAACCAAGCAGACAGCAATCTACAGCAGGAACTAACAGGAGCGAGGGCCACCAAACCAGAGTGTTGAAATGCAAAGAAGAAAGAAACTTAAGCCCCTTATAGACCAGTAAAACAGGAAAAGGAAAAACGCCATATTAAGTTGGCAAAGTATCATAGGACAAGATAGGAGAATCACAATCTTGAAAAGGTACTAGTAAAAGGAAAGAGCAGTGCATGCGGGGATAGACAAGCATTCCAGGACCAAGAAAGCATGGCCCCCATGACCAAAAGGGCGGACAGCCAGAAGCCAGGAAAACAAATAAGTATTATATAGGCGTTGCAGGGGCCACCTGTGATGCAAAGGCAGAGCACACTGCGACCGCAGCAAGATCCGTGACCCGGCGCTGGGCCGTCTGACCCCACTGTGGAAGAGCTGGACACTGCGGGCGAACAAACGTCCTGTGGCAGGCCCGACATGCCGAAAAGCAGACCATGGCAAGAGAATGGGGTGCTGCGAGCGGATTACCAACCCATGGCATAACAACCAGAGCAGACCCTCAGATATCCACCCCAGTCATCACAGACACCACAGCCACAGATACACCTACATGCAGCACCTCCACCATACCTGGAGTCACCACCCCAACAGACAGTCACCCACGCACCTTGACATCCCCCAGCACCTCCCCTCCTCCCAAGACACATAAACGTCCTCATTCACCCACCCAACAGACACCCACCACCCACAAACCTACCTCGCACAAACATGCACCCAAGACATCCACACCACCACCTCAGACAACCACTCCCTCTCCCTCCACACCCAAACCCTTGTGCTATGACTGTCCCCGGGTGTCTAATAAGTCTTTCCTTTCAGAGTTTGCACTTTTCCCTACTCTCTCCCACCCGGTGATACCCCTAAACGGTCTGTGTCCCTCCTTAAGTACCGCCCTTTCACCTCCAAGACCTCCCCTGTCCCCCTACTAATACCCATGCCCCTCCCCCTGCCAAGAAGTCAACCCCTCCACCAAAAATCCAACCCTCCCCTAAACCTAAGACTAAGCCCAAGCCCCCCTCCCGAGCCAGATCCCAAAGGCCCCCCTCCAAAACCAAAACCCAAACTCCCCCTGTGCCCCCCCACCAGATGACCCCTGAGGTGCCTGCTTGCCCCATAGATGCCCCTACCTGTAGAGGTTACATGGCAACCAGGAGTCAAAGTTCGGGGCACATATCATTGTACTGTGTGCATATGGACTTTACGTTTATGTCCTTTGTTGTTGACAATGATTTCAAGAGTAATAATAATTTCAACCTTTTAGTTGGTTTCCTGGTTACATCTTTGCCGTGCATTTCTTTCCCTAGTATGGAGTTGTTCCTGGCTGACATTAATTGTGTGTCTATATGTGTGTGTGGGTGCTCTGCTTGGGCTACATGTGTTGTTTAGGCTGTATGTGAGGTTATGTGCAGTGCTTTTGTCTGAAAGTGGTAGTGTGTGTGTTGTGTGGTGGACATTTGTGTGTTCAAGAGTTTTTGTTGTGTTGGTATTGTGTGTTGTTTGTTTTGAGATATGTTTGCTGGTGTGTTGTGGGGCTTTGTGTGCTTTGACTGTGTGCATGTTATGTGCATGAAATGTTAGATACGGTGTTCTTTGTAAGTCGATAGGCATGTAGTATGATTGTGTATTTGTATGTATTTCTTGCCTGTTGGTGTTATGTTGTGATGTATGAGTGATGTGTACCTGGGTAGTGTCCCCTGTGAGTCCCTGCCAAGAGATTGGAGATGGTGCGGTTGTGTTGTGGTTGTGACATGTTGTTGTGTGGTACTGTGTGAGTGTGGGCCTGTGTAGTGTTTCTGTGAGTACTTGTGTGTTTGTGATGTGTGTAAGTGTGTGTGTGTGTGTGTGTGTGTGTGTTTGTGTTTTGCCAGGCATGGCATTTTTGTTTTGTAGATGTGAGTGTGTGTGTGTGGCTGTGTGTGAGTGTGCGTGTTAGTGTGTGTCCCCTCGCACACCCTTCCCTAATGTATGTTGCATGAGTGTACAATAATTGACAATATACAACAGTAACAGGTAAGAGTGTGTACTTACGGTTGCTGTCCTCATCGCCGCAGACTCCGCAGTCTTTGGACGAGCAGGAGCAGCAGAAAGACGTCTAGTTCAGGTTACATGGCAGCTTTGGACAAGTATAGCTTCCTGAAGGTGAGTGTCTCCTTTTATGCAGTTGGTTTCTGCCTGGGTTTCCATGGTGGTGCAACCTCATGATCTGTCTGGTGGAAACATGGTCTCTGTCGGCCTCCAGGTGGCTACCATCGTCCATGACGGCCAGACCGCTGTGTTGGTGCCAGTGGTGCTTTGGCTTTATTCTGTTGGGTATACCGCCATGGTCAAAATTTGGCAGTCTCATCTGCCAGCCTGTTGGCATCATGACTGCCACCGCAAACATGGCACTCCTGAGACTGCCAAACTCGGAATGAGGCCCAAAGTGTCTTCCACACATGCAGATTTTTTAACAGTAATCAAATGAAAAAATAAAAATAAAAGATCTGGTAATATTATAATTGGCAATGATTACAGTAATAGAATAGTCTACCCAGACACACACATTTAGTCATACTTTTGCCATTTTACCCAGGCAATCAGGTAAAAAAATAAAGAAAATATCCCTTGAAGAAGACTATATGACTCATAGTAAACTACATATTGAAATAAATTAATGCATTAGCTTTTGTACCTCCTGAATAGATAGATATATGATTTCTACAATGCAATTGAAAAATCTGATTTTTTTTTAAAAAAACATGGACCGGCTACCTAAAGAGGCCAGGTCACAGAAGAATTCTGTAATTTCATATGGATTGGTGTATCTGCTACTCAACGTCCTTAGGGGGAGGAGCAAAAAGGAATTATACGATTGAAGAGTGACATAGCTCTTTCCCATCCTGTCTCTGAAAAGCTCATCTCACTTCTTATCAATTTCTGGAAATTTTGAAAAAGAAGCAATGTTTCCAGGAAATGTTACAAGCAGAATAATTTTCAATTGGTCTGCAAACAGTTAGTACAAAACTAAAAGGCATAATGCAAGACGCCTTGCTAACCTGCAAAATATTGCACATATAGTATACTACTAATCATTCATTGCTGTTTTTGACTCACCCTCCCTTCCCTGGGAAAATGGCTTATTGGCTTAAGCTTCCCCTATGTATCGCTATTTCTTTGCAAAAAACAAAAAAATAAATGCATTATTTAATTGGACAAAACGTTCTATATTCATTTTTTTCAAAAATGCACAACTTTGAGATGTCTTCTTCGTTCGAATAGAGATGATTTTTAGATACTCCTTCCAGCATCACTCCAGAGTAATCCACAATCCAAACTATTAACCATCCAAAACCTGAAAAAGACAAAGGCCCTCATTATGACATTGGCGGTAAGTCCCGTTTACCGCCATGCGGACTGCCGCCAACATACTGCCGTGCAACGGTTTACCACTACCCATATTATGACACACACATAGCAATCTGTCACTATACAGCCACACACGCAAGTCCGCCAGCCCGAAAGGTCAGTGACAAACTGGTGGTACCAAAACCCACACCGTTACGCCAACAGAACTACGCCCACAACATTATGACCCAAAAATCACCGCGGAGAACATTCATCCGCGGTAAACCATTCGCGGTACATACCGTTGCATTCAAAATGCACACATACATACAAAACAACACCACATTGGACAGTTCAAACTACACACACCTGGCACACATACACACACCACTCCCACACACCCACACCAATTTAAAACACACACACTACCCACAACCCTTTACAATTTAAAAAAAATGACAACAGAGAGATAGAGACACCAAGAGCACCCACAGAACAAGAGCCTCAGAACACCATCACCCATACACCATCCACGCACCTTACAGCACACACCCCAATACATCACCCCACACACCCTCACACCCACCACACACACTACACCCATGGCACCACAAAGACACTCAAGGTTCTCAGAGGAGGAGCTAAGGGTCATGGTGGAGGAAATCATCTGGGTAGAGCCACAGCCATTTGAATCACAGGTGCAGCAGACATCCATTGCTAGGAAGATGGAGCTATGGCAGAGAATCGTGGACAGGGGCAACGCCATGGGACAGCAGCCCAGAACAAGGGATGACATCAGGAAGAGGTGGAACAACCTACAGGGGAAGGTGCGTTCCATAGCAACAAGACACCAGATAGCAGTACAGAGGACTGGCGGTAGACCCCAACCTCCTCCCCTACAACTAACCACATGGGAGGAGCAAGTCTTGGCAATCATGCATCTGGAGGGCCTGGCAGGAGTAGCAGGAGGACTGGACTCTGCTAAGTCAACTCTTTACTACTTTCACCCCCTACCTGCATGCCATCACATACCCCCACACCTACCCTCACCCCATCACTCCACCACCTCACATACACCCCACCATCACAACCCACCTATCCAAATATCAAGCCCTGCAAGTAACACCAATGCATCACAGAACTGCATGGACACACATCACTAAAGCATGCACATTAGAGAGAATCACCTAGCCCACAAAATCACTACACACACAAGGCAAAGCGGACAGGGCAATCACAACCATAGAGGGCAACACACCCATGCACAAGATGTCACACTCAGAAACAATAACACTGCATTTACATCCCCACAGGTCACCCGCCCAAAGTCACCGGAGAGGCAACTTCCTGTCCACCCCCAGAAGAGGCCCACAGGGATGACAGCAGCTCTGGATCCAACCTGGCCCATCAGGGATCTCCAGACAGTCGGTCACCCAGACACAGTCCCATACCACCACAGAGCCTCCCACCTCAGGAAACACCAGCACAGTACCCACCCAGCGGGCCTATACCTCTGTCCCCAGGAAACACAGGACGATCAGGGACCTGGGGCCACTGGCAGCGGGCACACGGTTCAGGGGACAGAGGCACAGGACAACAGGGAAGCTGAGAGGACTGCTATGCGACAGGGGGAGGACAGGCCCAGGGAACAGACTCTCCAGAAGGCACTCACCAACATCCTGGGAGCATACCACCATTCCCAGGGACGATGGGCCAGATACTGGACAAGTTGCAGGAGACCTAGCCGCTGCAGGAGGGACAGTACCTGGGGATCAGGGAGGACCTGAAGAACATCCACACCACCATTGCAGGGGTGCTGGCAGACATGGCCAACACCATGAGGGAGGCAGTGGCGCACCACCGGGCCCCTGACACTAGCTACACCGATAAACAGCACTCTACCTCTGCTGCCGCTAGTGGACAGGAGGCCACGCCACAGGAACAACAAGCCACCAGCACCCCTCCCCCTGCAGAAGGAGATCCAAAACACAAAGGGTCCCTGCCATCCAGGCTGAAGCCAGAGAACATTGCCAAGACCCCCGCCAGGTAATAGGACTCTCCTGATTGTCACCTTTGTGTCCAACTCTGTCACCCTGTCCACCTTGAACTGCCATTGCTCCCCTTCCCATGCCCCCTTGGACAATGCACCTGGGATACAAATAGACTTGACTCTATCCTGGACTTTCCTCTGCCATCAACCCAGCCCATTTCACTACCCCCTCTACTTCTTAGCACTTAAATAAATACCAGTGAAGAAAATGCAAGTATGGAGTCTGTCAAATGATTGAAATACGCATTTGTTTAATAAGCTTGAAACACTGCTATACAACTGTACAGGAATAAATGCATAGGAATGACCTGTAGTAGGCTGCAGTCAACACATCAGGTGCCAGAGTGGGGCACAGATATCTGAAAATAGAGATGCCAAAGGGTACAGTAAGTGGCCATAGAATTGGGCGAATCTGCCTACCATGTACAATGTCAAACACAAAACATGTCAATGTAAATTGAAGTTACAGTGTCTTACCTGTGTGTCACTGGAAGTACTGTTGTATTATTGCTGTTCTGTTGCCCTCATCCTCATCCTCTGCCTCCTCATCTTCACTGTCCACAGGGTCCACTGCTGCCATATGCCCATCTCCAGCCTTGTCCGGCTGCAGACAAGGCACGTGGCGTCTCAAGGCAAGGTTATGCAACATGCAGCAGGCCACGATCATCTGGCAGACCTTCTTGGGTGAGCAGTACAGAGATCCTCCAGTTAGATGGAGGCAACGAAATCTGGCCTTCAGGAGGCCGAATGTCCTTTCTATTATTCTTCTTGTTCACCCATGTGCCTCATTGTAACTTTCCTCTGCCCTTGTCCTGGGATTCTTCACGGTGGTTAGTAGCCATGAGAGATTGGGGTACCCAGAGTCACCTGAAAATATTGGTGGACAACTGTTAGCCACACTCTAACCTTTAGGGCCCATACCATAGGCATACACCAACATCCACTGGGTGGGAACCAGGGCTCACCTATTAGCCACACCCGGTGCCTCTGGAGTTGAGCTATCACATATGGGATGTTGCTATTCTCGCGGATAAAGGCATCATGCACAGACCCAGGATAACACCTGTTCATTTCTCCGGGGGGGCGGGACAAATGCAATATGTGTTCCATCGATTGCCCCAATGATGTTGGGGATATGTCCCATTGCATAGAAATCAGCTTTTACTGTGGCCAAATCCTCCACCTGGGGGAAAACGATGTAGCTGCGCATGTGTTTAATCAGGGCAGACAACACTCTGGTCAGCACTATTGTGAACATTGGCTGTGACGTTCCTGCTGCCAAGCCCACTGTCACTTGAAAGAAGCCAGTTGCCAATAAATGGAGCACAGATAGGACTTGCACAAGAGGGGGATCCCAGTGGGGTGATGGATAGCAGATATCAGGTCAGGCTCCAATTGGCCACACAGCTCTGTGATTGTGGCCCTGTCCAGTCTATAGGTGAGGATAATGTGCCTGTCCCCCATTGTTGACAAGTCCACCAGGGGTCTGTACTTGAGGAGATGTCTCCATCTCCTATTCATCCACAACGTTTGCAATCTAGGGGGCAAAACTGTGAGCAGCTGGTCAGTATTCCACATTTCCAAACACTACAATGCATTGCATGTTGTGACTGTAACAGTATATTGGTGGATAGGTCCAAATGGTGCCTATGTGTACTGTGGTGCCATGGCCTGCCTCCCCCCCCTGAAATGGCATCCGCCTGTCCTGTGTGGATGGACATTTGGAAATGAGGTAATGCCGTTCGAGTACCGCTGCGCAACTCCTCTTTGGTTGTCATTGGGCCCTATGGGTTACAATGGCCAATGGTGATGTACGCCGGCGGTGACGGTACGCACCGCCACGGACGCGACCGTCATTTTCTATCTGTTCACTCACTTGCTACCTGACCTTCAACAGGAGAGGACCTACACTGCAAGTGCTGCTGTGACCTTTGTCTGGAACCTACCATGGCTCGTGTCACTGGGGAAAGAGCCCCTGCCTTCACTGCTGCGGAGTTGGAGAGACTGGTGGATGGGGTCCTACCTCAGTACTGAATGCTGTATGGGCCTCCAGACCAACAGGTGAGTACACTGTGAGCACAATGCATGGGGCATGAATGCATGGAGTGCAGTGTGTGTGGGCCTCGTGTTTGGGGGTGGTTGGTGGAAGGGTTCTGGGCAGCGTGATGCATGTATGGTGGGCAATGTCTGTGCGTAAGGGGATTGGAGGGCTATGGTGGGCCATGAGTGTAACAGGCCGCACAGTCTGACTGATACCTTTTCTAGGTATATGGCATGCCATCGCCAAGGAGGTGCAGGCCCTGGGGGTCTATGGCAGGCAGAGCACCCACTGTCGCAAACAGTGGGAGGACCTGAGATGCTGGGCAAGGAAGATGGCGGAGGCCCAGCTGGGGATGGCCTCCCAATGAGGAAGAGGTGCCCGTCAAACCCTGACCCCCCCTGATAGCCCACATACTGGCGGTGGCCTATCCGGAGCTGGATGGGCGCTTGAGGGCATCACAGCAGCCACAAGGGGGTGAGTACAGTTTCCCAATATACTACTTGCGCGTGGTGGGGTGGTCTCTGGGTGGGGGATGTGGGCCTGTAGGTGTCCCCAGGCCAGGCGGACATTGCAGGGTAGGTCCCATGTTGGGCAGGGGCTGATGAACACCACCTCCTACCATGCTAGTAGGCATCCACTACTGGGCAGGGGTCTGTGGGTGTCAGCTATGCTGCTATTGGCGTTAGGTATTCCTGTCCATGGCCTGGTGACTTGCATTGCTACTGGTCGTGCATTGCCTAGTGCATAGGGCTGTTCCCTCTGTGTGTGTGTGTGTGTGTGTGTGGTGTACACCAACGGTGGTGTTGCTGGCGCCGTTGACTAAGTGTATCCTTTGTCTCTTCCCCCCCTTTTGTTTTTTTACCCTGTCCCTATGTGCATTAGTATCATCTGGCAGAGGAGCAGAGGCACCGATGATGGACAGAGCTGCATCCCACAGGGCCCAGGAGGCCAAATCCACCAACGGTGAGGGCACCAGTGGGACAGAGGGTGAGGGGAGCACCACGGCGGAGACAGGAGGGGACAGTTCTGACAGTGATACCTCCTCCAATGGAAGCTCCCTGGTGGTGGTGCACACCTCTGTGACCACCCCAACTACAGGGACAGCCGCCATCCCCATACCAGCACGGCCCTCCCAGCAGCCCCTCAGCGTGTTTCCCGTGCCCGCTCACCCAGAAGGGTGGGCATCTCCTTCGCCCCAGGCACCTCAGGCCCTGACCCAGTTAACCCTGCTGCCCTGAGTGAGGAGGCTATTGAATTCCTGAGATCCATCTCTGTTGGGTAGTCAACCATAGCGAATGCCATCCAGGGGCTGGCAGGCCATTTGCAGCAAACAAATGCATTCCCGGAAGGCATTCAGTCTAGCATGGCAGCCCAACAGAGATCAATCCAGGCTCTGGCTTCCTCCCTGATGGCAGCCATTGTCCCCGTTTCTAGCCTCCCCCCTCCAACTTCCTCTACCCAGTCCCATTCCCCTCAACCCCAACCTATCCCAAGCACACAGGTAGACCAGCATGCACACAAGACAACACACAGGAGTGGCTCGGGCAAACACAAGCACCGCAAATCATCCCACAGGTACTCACACAAACACCAGGCTCTGGCCGCTCCCTGATGGCAGTCATTTTCCCTGTTTCTAGCCTCCCCCGTGCAACTTCCTCTACCCAGCCCCATTCCCCTCAACCCCAACCTATCCCAAGCACACAGGCAGACCAGCATGCACACAAGACAACACAGAGGAGTTGCTCAGGCAAACACAAGCACTACACATCATCCCACAGGCACTCTCACAACACCATCTAGATGCAGACATACCAACATCCACTGCCTCCACTGTGTCCCCCTCCTCCTCATCCTCCACCTCCCTCCCAGTAGTGTCTCCACTCACACCTGCATGCACTACATCCTCATCCATTACCACCATCACCAGCACACCTATCAGTACACACCACTCACTGGCAGTCACCACCCCCACATCCATGCACACGTCCCCTGTGTCGTCTCCCTCTGTGTCTGTGCCCCCCTCCTTCCAAAGTACATAAACGCAAGCACTCAGACACCCAACAGCCATCAACCTCACAACAGCATCCAGCCCATGCACCTGAACCCAAAATCAGCAGACACCTCCTACAACCACTTACTATTCCTCCACTCCCAAACCTTCACCCTCTTCCCACCCCAATGTCTCTAAGAAGCTTTTCCTCTCCACCGTTGACCTCTTCCCTACCCCTACCCCCCGTCCTTCACATCGGGCCAGGGTGGTCAGAATCCAGGTGAGCACCTCAGCCACCCAGTCCACGGCTACAGTAGTGTTGACAGCTACTGCAGGTGGGAGAGGCTCCAGGGAACCAGGCATCAGCACTGAAAGTGTGACTGTACCAGCTGGTAAAGTGAAGGGCAAGGAGGTACCACCAGCTGGCAAAGGGAAGGGCAAGGGGCTTGCACCAGCAGGCAGGAAGGACAGGAGGCCTGGTGCTGGGACTGATTCTGAGCCCCCACCACCAACCATGGCAGTTCAGCCGTCCGAGGATGCGGGAGAAGGTCTGGAGCCTCCCCCCACCACTGCCAGCCCCGCCACTGCCACCATTGAGCAGCCGTCACCGCCAGCGGGCAGTGTGTAGTCCTGCCTCCATGTTAGGGTTTGTACACAGCAAAGAGCATGTCCCCTCTCACTGCACTAGTGGGTTCTGTAATAGCTCCCTTTTAAACTTACTATTGAAAGCCTTTCTTGTTATCTCACCCCCCCCCCTAGGCTTCTGTGTATGTTGTTTAATGTGCTGTTTTGTTTACACATTGGGCCTTGCTTTTACCAAGGCTTCTTTAAAACACTCCTCCCTAGGCCATGTGTTAATCCAACTCATTTGCATAATAACTGAAACTCTGCACACCTTTCAAGAACATGTGCAGCATGTGAGGACCACACCCAGCTCTTCAAACCACACCCAGCTCTGCACACCTTCCAAGAACATGTGCAGCATGTGAGGACCACACCCAGCCCTTCAAACCACACCCAGCTCTTCGAACCACACCCAGCCCTGTCTATAAAAGGCATCCCCCGAGCCTCACCCAGTGCTTGTGCTCGTCTACCTCCCGCTTACCTGAGAACAGATCCCTCGGCGCTGGCACTCCTGCTCTTTACAGACTTTCTTTGACTTCATTGGGTGCAGCTGCTGGCTCTTCCTTCTTCTGGTTTCCGGTTCCTCCTTGCCTCAGCCTCTCTCCTACGAGTAACCTGCAAAAGAGAAAGAAGACAAGGTTAGACTGATCAGTATCTCTTGCCAGCAACAAGTAAGTGCAAAACTTTTTATTACCTGAGGGAGCTTTGACGGCAATTTCTGGATTCGTGTATAGACAGTTTGAGGCGAAGTGCCTTCCACGAGCATTGTGATTCAGGCTCTTTGTTGCAGGAGTATTTTGCAGGACTTTGTGAAGCGGACATAGTTTTTTTTCATGGAACTTTTGAGAATCGAACAGTGGAAACCATTGACAGCAAGGCAAACAGTAAATCAAGGACTTGCACAAATTACATGCTGTATTTTTATGTAAAAGTACAGTATTTGTTTTATAAAAGATTCTGGAAATATGCGAAAAGTGAGTCTGCTATTGGGAATTTAGGCTTTAGTTATATTATGATGAATGTTTGATATTGGTAATTCTGATAATGGTATTTGTTTAATGTTTTAGAAGCTTTACAGTAATAGAAAACACATCCCAGAGCACTAACACATTCCAAACCTGGAAACTAGAGACCAGGATCCAAGAGGTACTTTTAGAAGAGAATTTCTAATAAATAAAGGGATAGTTAGGAACCCATTTAGGAATAGGTTGCACTTATCTGTTCTTTGTTTATGTTTCATTAGGCACCAGTTTCTACAGAAGTCAGAAAGGGCCGCAGATTTGTGCAGCACTTCAACAGTGGAAACGCAAGAACGGTGTTGTCTCTTTTTTTTTTATTTTATCCACTTCCCCCCTTCCCTTGAGCTTCTGTTCTTAGTGCACTGTTTTAAAAACTAGTGTGCTGGAACAGCAGTTTCAGGGTGGGGTCGGATTGTCTTCAACCTCCATCAGAACTGAACAAGAACTCAGGTGAGCTGGGCTTTGACAGAAGCACAAGCCTTAAAAAATTTCAGTTCTGGTGGACGATGAATACCGGGGAAGAAATAGAGGGCATTGACGTCACGGATACGGCGCAGGCCCTAAATGAGGACTTGGCTCATAATGAATCAGTGTCTGGCATCTTGCAACATATGCAAGAGGAAATAGAGAGATTAAAGATGGAGAATACCTCTTTAAAACAGGATTTAAGCAGGTATAAATTTAGGGGATCTCAGTGGAACACAGCTTCTACGCCTTTGTTTAAAACCTCCTCAGAGACAGGGGCGCCATCAAAACATACAACTTTGCCTTCCCCAGTTGAGGTTACTGTTAATGTTCCTAATGTTGTGCCCTTAGCAGCACCTGAACGTTTTCATGGAGATAGTAACAAATTCCATGTTTTTATCAATCAATGTCAATTACACTTCATTTGTAAGCCACAACAGTTCCCTACTGATGATACGAAAGTGGCATTCGTCTTGTCTTATTTGGGTGGCACAGCAGCCAATTGGTCAATTCCTTTCGTGGATAGAGATGATCCCATCCTCCATAATTGGAATCAATTTAAACGTACCATGACCAGCCTTTTTGCAAAACACACTTTCATGCAGGCAAGTGATAATGAGCTTTTAAATCTTAAACAAGGTAACAAGGATTTATTGACCTATCTCACTAGTTTTAATCGTTTACTCACCGAGACACAGTGGCCAGAAGAAAAGCGTGTCTCCCTTTTTTATAAAGGTTTGAGAGACGAGTTAAAAGACGCGCTGGCTCATATCGTTGATTTGCCAAAAGACTATTCGGACTTTGTAGATTTAGTTGTGAAATTAGAACATAGACTAGGAGAAAGAAAGAGAGATAAATACAAACTGGAATCACGGTTAACTTTTATTAGACACGAGAAGAAAGACACAGATAATAAACTCCCTGAACCAGAGCCTATGCAAATAGGGACACTCAGAGGTCCACTCACATCAGAGGAAAAAGAAAGAAGGAGAAAATTTCAATTATGTTTATATTGTGGCAGGGCAGGTCACTTTGCCAGAGAATGTCCAGTAAAGCCTAAAACTCCACGAAAGGGTGCTGTTTCCTCCACCTCCTCAACTGAATCGGGAAACGATTAAGCTCGACAAGGGGAGAGGTTACTTGTTCGAGAAAACATCTTAATCAAACCTCTAATGCTGCAGCCTTCAGGGTACCGCACATACCTAGACATTTCATAATTCAGGTCGTTTTAATTGTTACTACCCAAGTGAGGCATTCTCTCCCTGTCCTACTGGACTCAGGCGCGACAGGAAATTTTGTGGATAATAAGTTAGCTGAAATCTTAGGACTTCCTATGTGCCTAAAGCCTTGTCCAGAAGTAGTATGTGCGGTGGATGGGTCAGAATTGACCTCTGGATTAATCACAAAACAAACAAGTCCACTTGTTATGGTCTGTCAGAACGGGCACACAGAGGTGATTAGCTTTGATCTGATAGATACTCCTAATTTTGGTTTGATTCTCGGGGTACCCTGGTTAACAACTCATAACCCAAAAATTGATTGGGTGAATAGAACTGTTACTTTGGATTCCTCTTTCTGTAGAACCAATTGCTATCAAGAAGCAGGTACAGAACAGAGCACAGTATTACACTGTGCTAGTGTTACACAAGATGAACCAAGTCTCCCTCCTGAATATTCTGACTTTAAAGACGTCTTTGATCCAGTAAAGGCTAGTGTGCTGCCCCCACATCGGTCTTATGACTGCCGTATAGATCTTATCCCAGGGGCCCCTTTACCTAATAACAGAGTATATGCTTTGACTGACGAAGAAACCAAATACTTAAGAACCTACCTAGATGACCTACTACAGTCTGGGTTCATCCGTCATTCCACATCTCCTGTGTCATCTTCACTCTTTTTTATCCCGAAGCCGGATAAATCCCTGCGCGCGTGTATCGATTATAGAGGACTAAATAAGGCTACAATAAAGAATAAATATCCTCTTCCTCTAATACCTGTGCTGTTGGATCAATTAAGACATTCTACTGTATACACTAAACTAGATCTGCGGGGAGCTTACCACCTGGTCCGAGTAAAAGAGGGGGATGAGTGGAAGACAGCTTTCAAGACAAAGTTTGGTTTATTTGAGTACACAGTAATGCCCTTTGGGTTATGTAATGCCCCTGCGGCCTTTCAGTTCTTTATAAATGAGGTCCTACACGAATTCCTGGACGTTTGTGTCATAGTATACATAGACGACATCCTCATTTACTCTAAGAACTCAGAAGAACATACCCAACATGTTCGTGCAGTATTATCAAAGTTAAAAGAAAATCATCTTTTTGCTAAGTTAGAAAAGTGTACTTTTAATGTCAACAAGGTGGACTTTTTAGGATACTGCCTGTCACCTCAAGGAATAACTATGGATGTAAAGAAAATCAGTGCTATTGCTGATTGGCCAGAACCATCCTCTGTAAAAGATATTCAGAAATTTCTGGGTTTCGCCAATTTTTATAGGAGGTTTATTGCACATTTTGCAGACATTGCGGCCCCAATAACTACCTTGTTGCGGAAAGGGCAACGATTTCTTTGGACTGATGAGGCGGCACACGCCTTTCAACTCCTAAAACAAAAGTTCACTTCAGCCCCAATTCTGAAACATCCTGATCCTGACTTGCCCTTTTTTGTTGAAGCGGATGCTTCACAAGTAGCTTTAGGAGGAGTTCTCTCTCAGCGAGATGCAGTAGATGGCCAGTTACATCCTATAGCCTTCTATTCCAAAAAGTTATTGCCAGCTGAACAAAATTACACTGTGGCTGAAAGGGAACTACTAGCTATCAAAGTAGCCTTTTCAGAATGGAGGCACCATTTAATGGGAGCCAAGTACCCAGTTACAATCTTTTCTGACCATAAGAACCTACAGTTTTTTGGATCACTTAAAGCACTAACACCACGTCAGATGCGCTGGTTAATTTTTTTTAGCACATTTGACTTTGTTATAACCTATAGACCAGGTGCACAACAAATTCAATCTGATGTGTTATCTAGATACGGACATACCTCAGACATGAAACAAGATAAAATAGGAGAACCCATTATTCCTCCCCAAAAGTTGTTGGCACCAGTACAACAGAAGGATTTCATCACAGATCTATATAATGCACACATGCAAATAGCACCTCAGGATTGGTTAAAGGATTCCCATAACACAATACAACGAGGTTTATTGTATCACGACAACATGCTGTTAGTGCCCACCTCTGAATTACAAACACAGGTGATAATTTGGCATCACGACTCACCATTGGCAGGTCATCCTGGTTGGGTAAAAACCCTGGAAAATGTGCAAAAACACTTTTGGTGGGACACTATAAGAAAGGACATTAAGCAATTTGTCACTACCTGTCCAATTTGTGCAAGACATAAATCTTCTCATAAGGCTCCTGACGGCTTGTTAATACCAATGCCAACACCCAAACAACCTTGGCACACTGTGAGCGTAGAATTTATTGTAGGTTTACCACCTGTAAAATCCTTCACAACAGTGTTGGTTATAGTGGATTTTTTATCTAAAATGGCACATTTTGTACCATTACGGAAATTACCCACGGCGGCAGATTTTGCCGATATTTTTATAAGGGAAATTGTGCGTTTACATGGTTTGCCAAGCAAAGTGGTGTCAGACCGAGGGAGCCAGTTCAACTCCAGATTTTGGAAAAAATTATGTGAAAAACTGAAAATAGATGTGGCCTTATCCACTGCTTTCCACCCAGAGACAGATGGACAGACTGAACAACTGAACCAAACCTTACTTCAAACGCTACGTTGTTTATTGGCTGATTATTCTAGTGAATGGTTGGAAGCTCTTCCTGTAGCAGAGTTTGTTTATAATAATACTGAGCATTCAGCTCTACTTTGCTCACCATTCTATTTCTTGCAGGGGTATCATCCAAGAGCTATACCCATTTTGTTAGAAGATTCCCTGTTGCCTACAGTAACGGATAGACTAACGAGGTTAGGTGACATACAAGACAAAGCCAGGAAACATTTATTAAAGTACAAGGAAAGCATGAAAAGACAAGCAGACAAACACAGGTCTGAGGCCCCAATGTATAAAATTGGTGACAAGGTATGGCTCTCCACAAAAAACCTAAACATAGAGGGATCCCGAAAGCTGCAACCACGTTTCATTGGACCCTTTAGTATAACTGCCATAGTAAACCCGGTAACAGTAAAATTAGATTTACCAAAAGAATATCCAGTACATACTACATTCCATGTGTCCTTGCTTAAGCCGTACAACTCAAAAACCCGACCTGAACCACCACCTCCACCCATACCAATTAAGGGAAATCTGGAATATGAAGTGAAAAGCATAAAAGACTCAAAAAGAATTAGGGGACGTCTGTTTTATTTAGTAGAATGGAAAGGATATGATGAATCTGAGAATTCATGGGAACCAGCATCATATGTACATGCCCCACAGCTGATTAGACGGTTTTATTTAAAAAATCCAGGAAAACCCCGTCCTGTAGGAGGGCCTTTGAGGGGGGCAACTGTTAGGGTTTGTACACAGCAAAGAGCATGTCCCCTCTCACTGCACTACTGGGTTCTGTAATAGCTCCCTTTTAAACTTACTATTGAAAGCCTTTCTTGTTATCTCACCTCCCCCCCCCTAGGCTTCTGTGTATGTTGTTTAATGTGCTGTTTTGTTTACACATTGGGCCTTGCTTTTACCAAGGCTTCTTTAAAACACTCCTCCCTAGGCCATGTGTTAATCCAACTCATTTGCATAATAACTGAAACTCTGCACACCTTTCAAGAACATGTGCAGCATGTGAGGACCACACCCAGCTCTTCAAACCACACCCAGCTCTGCACACCTTCCAAGAACATGTGCAGCATGTGAGGACCACACCCAGCCCTTCAAACCACACCCAGCTCTTCGAACCACACCCAGCCCTGTCTATAAAAGGCATCCCCGAGCCTCACCCAGTGCTTGTGCTCGTCTACCTCCCGCTTACCTGAGAACAGATCCCTCGGCGCTGGCACTCCTGCTCTTTACAGACTTTCTTTGACTTCAATGGGCGCAGCTGCTGGCTCTTCCTTCTTCTGGTTTCCGGTTCCTCCTTGCCTCAGCCTCTCTCCTACGAGTAACCTGCAAAAGAGAAAGAAGACAAGGTTAGACTGATCAGTATCTCTTGCCAGCAACAAGTAAGTGCAAAACTTTTTATTACCTGAGGGAGCTTTGACGGCAATTTCTGGATTCGTGTATAGACAGTTTGAGTCGAAGTGCCTTCCACGAGCATTGTGATTCAGGCTCTTTGTTGCAGGAGTATTTTGCAGGACTTTGTGAAGCGGACATTGTTTTTTTTCATGGAACTTTTGGGAATCGAACAGTGGAAACCATTGACAGCAAGGCAAACAGTAAATCAAGGACTTGCACAAATTACATGCTGTATTTTGATGTAAAAGTACAGTATTTGTTTTATAAAAGATTCTGGAAATATGCGAAAAGTGAATCTGCTATTGGGAATTTAGGCTTTAGTTATATTATGATGAATGTTTGATATTGGTAATTCTGATAATGGTATTTGTTTAATGTTTTAGAAGCTTTACAGTAATAGAAAACACATCCCAGAGCAGTAACACATTCCAAACCTGGAAACTAGAGACCAGGATCCAAGAGGTACTTTTAGAAGAGAATTTCTAATAAATAAAGGGATAGTTAGGAACCCATTTAGGAATAGGTTGCACTTATCTGTTCTTTGTTTATGTTTCATTAGGCACCAGTTTCTACAGAAGTCAGAAAGGGCCGCAGATTTGTGCAGCACTTCAACAGTGGAAACGCAAGAACGGTGTTGTCTCTTTTTATTTATTTTATCCACTTCCCCCTTCCCTTGAGCTTCTGTTCTTAGTGCACTGTTTTAAAAACTAGTGTGCTGGAACAAGCAGTTTCAGGGTGGGGTCGGATTGTCTTCAACCTCCATCGGAACTGAACAAGAACTCAGGTGAGCTGGGCTTTGACACTCCATGGGCTGAAGTGCATCCTGGCCCCTATGTGTTAAGTAAAATATACTACATAGACTACAGGGAGTGCAGAATTATTAGGCAAATGAGTATTTTGACCACATCATCCTCTTTATGCAAGTTGTCTTACTCCAAGCTGTATAGGCTCGAAAGCCTACTACCAATTAAGCATATTAGGTGATGTGCATCTCTGTAATGAGAAGGGGTGTGGTCTAATGACATCAACACCCTATATCAGGTGTGCAAAATTATTAGGCAACTTCCTTTCCTTTGGCAAAATGGGTCAAAAGAAGGACTTGACAGGCTCAGAAAAGTCAAAAATAGTGAGATATCTTGCAGAGGGATGCAGCACTCTTAAAATTGCAAAGCTTCTGAAGCGTGATCATCGAACAATCAAGCGTTTCATTCAAAATAGTCAACAGGGTCGCAAGAAGCGTGTGGAAAAACCAAGGCGCAAAATAACTGCCCATGAACAGAGAAAAGTCAAGCGTGCAGCTGCCACGATGCCACTTGCCACCAGTTTGGCCATATTTCAGAGCTGCAACATCACTGGAGTGCCCAAAAGCACAAGGTGTGCAATACTCAGAGACATGGCCAAGGTAAGAAGGGCTGAAAGACGACCACCACTGAACAAGACACAAGCTGAAACGTCAAGACTGGGCCAAGAAATATCTCAAGACTGATTTTTCTAAGGTTTTATGGACTGATGAAATGAGAGTGAGTCTTGATGGGCCAGATGGATGGGCCCGTGGCTGGATTGGTAAAGGGCAGAGAGCTCCAGTCCGACTCAGACGCCAGCAAGGTGGAGGTGGAGTACTGGTTTGGGCTGGTATCATCAAAGATGAGCTTGTGGGGCCTTTTCGGGTTGAGGATGGAGTCAAGCTCAACTCCCAGTCCTACTGCCAGTTCCTGGAAGACACCTTCTTCAAGCAGTGGTACAGGAAGAAGTCTGCATCCTTCAAGAAAAACATGATTTTCATGCAGGACAATGCTCCATCACACGCGTCCAAGTACTCCACAGCGTGGCTGGCAAGAAAGGGTATAAAAGAAGGAAATCTAATGACATGGCCTCCTTGTTCACCTGATCTGAACCCCATTGAGAACCTGTGGTCCATCATCAAATGTGAGATTTACAAGGAGGGAAAACAGTACACCTCTCTGAACAGTGTCTGGGAGGCTGTGGTTGCTGCTGCACGCAATGTTGATGGTGAACAGATCAAAACACTGACAGAATTCATGGATGGCAGGCTTTTGAGTGTCCTTGCAAAGAAAGGTGGCTATATTGGTCACTGATTTTTTTTTGTTTTGTTTTTGAATGTCAGAAATGTATATTTGTGAATGTTGAGATGTTATATTGGTTTCACTGGTAATAATAAATAATTGAAATGGGTATATATTTTTTTTTGTTGAGTTGCCTAATAATTATGCACATTAATAGTCACCTGCACACACAGATATCCCCCTAACATAGCTAAAACTAAAAACAAACTAAAAACTACTTCCAAAAATATTCAGCTTTGATATTAATGAGTTTTTTGGGTTCATTGAGAACATGGTTGTTGTTCAATAATAAAATTAATCCTCAAAAATACAACTTGCCTAATAATTCTGCACTCCCTGTATGCACTTCCAACCCAAGTCTCATATAACCCTTACAACCTGCCCCTAAACCCCTAAAACCAAACCCATTCTTAAACCAAAAAAAACCTCTGCTACCCCTAACGCCAACTCCATCCCCGAAGCCTAAAAACTCATTACTAACCTTAGTCCCAAACCCACCTTGAACCTTGAAAAAAAAACTTTACTGCCCCTAAACACAGCCCAAATGCTTAACCCTAAAACCCCATTTCTAGCCCTAAACAAATCTATTTCTAGTCCTTAACAACCCAATTCCTGACACCTAAAAAACCCTACAACCACTAATCACAAGCCATCCCTGAACCTATAAAAACATATTACTGCCCTAAATCCCAACACAATCCCTGAAGCCTAAAAAACACATGCCCTAAACCTAACCCATCACTAAGCCCTAAAAACCTCTACTTACTCATACTTACCATTGTGACTCGCAATGTAAAGCAAAATTATGTAACAACTCCTGATGTAAAGTTACTTTAAAGAACAAACGCTGTGGTAATGGTACCATCATATAATGACTGAAAAGTGATGGTAGAATGACCTTAGCATTTTTGAAATACATTTTACCATTTACATAACAAAACAATTTTCTGAGTGTAGGGTAAACTGACAGGAACAGTAATTTCTCCATTCAAGAGTAATAGCTTAATCTAGTGGAACTGCAGGTGGCAAGCTTGTGCCACCAACAACCATCTCAACTGTCATTTGCAGTTCTTTACAAACACGGCAGTGCTGACTAACAGGTCTCACAGAACAGCTATCAGCATTGTGCTGGCTTCTACTTTTCATAGTGAAAGTAGACTGAATGGCTTTGGGCAAGGAAGAAGGTGAAGAGGAAAGACAGGCAGGGTGGCAGGATGCCGTGTACTTTGTTTTGGAATTTGGTGGGGGTGAGTGCTCCTAAGGGTGGTGTGGGAGGACTGCAGGACTCCAGAACTATTTGGGTAAAGAAGGGAGAGGAGCTGTTGCCAGAAAGTGCAATGGTGGGTGGCAAAACACCAGTAACATTTAAGTGGGACAAGGGGGATGGGGTATGTTTTGCAAGTCTCCCCTCTGTTTCCTCAACTGCTAGACCGATGATGTAAGGAGACCAGGTTCTCTTTCCCGTCAGTGGCGTGATCTTTAAATGAAACGTTCAAGATATTTATGTTTGTTGGAGTTCACCGCAAAAGTAATAACAGAGAGAGGCTAATTTATTGTGTTGGAACAAAATATATGCAGCGAGATTCATCATGAGGACATTAACAAATCCTTTTAGCATTAACTGGGAGGAGAGACATTGTGTATTGTATTTCACTGTGATTTATTTGGTGAGGATTAAATGGTTATATTTTGTAACATTTTTAGATCTAAACTACTTCCAGGGAAGATATATGTATTTCACCTTGCAGAAATTCTATTTTTTTTCCCTGTAGCTCTTAGCTGAGCAGGAATGTTACATATTTCTAAAGAATGACAACAAAAGGGAGGCATTATATGAGTTGGTATTGTTTTCATGTTGCTTGTATTATGCACCCTTTAGCTTATTCGTTCTAAGTAACTTTAATTAGCACCTTGCTCAGGACAGCCGTCGCTGCTTGATAAATTCTGTAACGTCTATTAGTTATCTTGGTTGTTAATGAGAAAGGTCTTCAGGGCTATTCTAAATGAGCTAAAGGTGCAGGGGGCATCTTATTGAAAGGTTGCGCATAAGTTTGGGCAATAATAATGAGGTGAATTGTGCTGATAGGGTTTTTAGCTGGCTTGTACAAAGTTTCCATTGTTCCTACATCAGCTGCCTCAGACAAGTACCACTTCCCTGCAAATAACTAACACACGGTCCACCCCTGCTACCTACAGTATCGCTCAGTGTAGTGTTAATGGCTTCAAACTAGCTTTGACCTGTTCACAGCCTTATTGCCAAGTCCCTTTAATTGCACCAAACTTCCACCAGGTTACCACACTTGACAGCATCTATCACACAGGTCCCATGGATGCAGCAAATCCCTAAGGTAGGCATTTGCAAACTGGGAGGTATAAGTGACTTTGGCATCCATCAAACAAATTGTTTTCTCTTGCTTTCTAGATGCCATCTTCCATAGAGAGATCATGATGATTGAACTGGGAGTTATATGTGTGAGTTTAGCACTGCACTATACGCACACCATCTTGGTTCTTGGGGTTAAGAACACATACATCTTACCTACTTTGCAGTGCTGATCCTGGGAATGTTCTTGCACAGCTAAATCCAGATGGGTGACTAGACGGATGGATTGTGTAGCACTAGTAAAGGTGTTACTAAAAATGTGATTTGCATGGTTGTTAAATAGGATGAACCTTGGCACTCATGTATGGTATTAAAAGGGTCGGACAGAAGATGGGGTAGCAGTGCAGGAGAGAAAGAGGCGATAAGCTAAACAGCAATTGGAAAGGAGCTGGTGCATGATGGCCAGAGAGAGGGAAGAAAATGTGATAGAATGTAGTCTTGGAGGTAAGGGCTGAAATGATTGGAAGAACATTTATGAGCATTGCTGGATAAGAGTTTGGACAAGAGCAGTAACATCATGGGAATGGACTTGTATCCCAAATGATTGTGGGTTTTTGTAGATGCCCTTTGCCCGACTTTGCATTCCCCATTTGTATTTTCCTGCAAAGGTACAGCAAATAAAAAAACTGAAAGTGAAATTTGACAATAGACAAAGAGGACGATGAATAGGAAAATGAGCTAACCAGGAAAAAAGAGCACGATGGTGTAGGATGGTTAAGGCAACAAGAGCACAAGAGGTGGTGTGATTCTTTACAATGAGCGATCCCCAGCTTTTGCTTGTGCGCAACATGTTGCTCTCCAGCCTTGTGTTTCAATGGCTGCCTACCTAAATGGGTACACAGGAAAGAGCCTCACCATACATGATGAAGCTATTGATATTGCACTGGTAGAATAGGCTTGGTGTTAGTTTCATCTTCATGTGTTCAAATAAATATTCAAATATATTTTTGAGGGAGACAAACGCCAGCATTGCTAACTTGTTTTGTTTGCTTTTCTCTACGGAGAAAATATTTTCCCGTAGAGAATGTCATCCATTTTTTGCCTTCCAACCATAGAAAGTTATGAAGTCCTGCCTTTTGGCAGGTTTAAACCTGTGAACTTTTGTCAGAATGATAAAGTCCGGCACGAGTTGTGAATATCCACAAAGTTGTAAATCCTCCTTTGCTCCTGCAAAAGTTGTTTTTAAGGCTTACACATTATGTCCCAGCCCATCCCTCTCCAAAGTGTATTGAGTGTACATGTGTTCCAATAATATTTAAAGGACCCCCAAAAAGGTGTATACTGGCATTTGAGTGAGGATAATGCCACCAGGTAACCCCACCTTGATTTTTGATTTCTTCAATTTCTTGCAACATTAATGCCTTCCCTTTCCCTGTCTTGCACCCTTTTGAAGGCATTAATGTCTGCAAAATCTTTTCCCCAAGAGCTTCTAATTTTCTGGGAGGATTACACAACTACTAGTGGGTGAAACCATGAGCTGCATTCCACTAGAGGTGCTGCATGAGGAGTCATCACTACACTGCTACCATTCCTAATAGCGCATTAGCTTTTCCATGCTTGGACTTCATTTCATCCATCACTGGAGGCTGGTGTGCCACAGTTCATTTACCCACCCTCCAGGGCTGCTGCTTTGGGTTCCATAGTGGCGATCTGAGCATCAAGTTTCCCAGAACCGTATTGTACCGTATTCCTGTTCCTTCTAAATGTGTCTGATCCTATTAAGTGTCATGGGGGACTGTGTATCCTTCTTACCGAGGTTTCTGCCATTTTGGTCTCCGGAAATATCAAGCAGAGATGGCATTTGGTATTTTTGATGCATTATCACGGTTGGCCCATTACATAATTTCTCTGAGCATTCCCAAAGCTCTACAAATCAGTGAAGCAATGATCAGAAGCACTCAGAACAACTTCTGCCAGGAGCACAAAAGAAACATAACCATTCTTTGGGCTATCTGAATGCACCCACAGTATAAAAATACTACAAGCACATTACAAATAAAAACAACCCGAGTTTATTTTAGCTCAGTAACCTATGTACTTATCATCACGATGTAAGCAGATAGAAGACTCAATTAGTTACTTTGATGCAAATGTAAGTGTGTACAGTGCTGTTGGAAATGGCCTTTCTGCAGGGTCACCCCCAAACTTTTTGCATTCCTCCTTCTCTTTTTCTGACCTCATGTTTTCTGCCTTTAGGACTCTGCGCACTTTACCACTGCCAATCAGTGCTAAAGTGCATATGCTCTCTCCTTAAAACATGGTGACATTGGCTCATACCCAATTGGCGTATTTAATTTACTTATAAGTCCCTAGTAAAGTGCATTACATGTGCCCAGGGCCTGTAAATTAAATACTACTAATGGGCCTGCAGCACTAGTTGTGCCACCCACATAAGTAGCCCTTAACCATGTCTCAGGCCTGCCAATGCAAGGCCTATGTGTGCAGTTTCACTGCCACTGCGACTTGGCATTTAAAGGTAATTTCCAAACCTTAAACTCCCCTTTTTCTACATATAAGTCACCCCTAAGGTAGGCCCTAGGTAACCCATAGGGCAGGGTGCTATGTAGGTAAAAGGCAGGACATGAATATGTGTGTTCTACATGTCCTGGTAGGGTAAAACTCCTTACACTGCTGTGAGGCCTGCTCTTTTCAAAGAATAGCATTAGGGCTACCCTCATATATAGTCTGAGTGGTAGATTCTGATCTGAAAGGAGTAATCAGGTCATATTTAGTATGGCCAGAATGGTAATAGAAAATCCTGCTTATAGGAGAAGTTGGAATTAATATTACTATTCTAGAAATGCCACTTTTAGAAAGCGAGCATTTCTCTACACTTAAATCCTTCTGTGCCTTCCAATCCACATCTGGCTGGGTTAGTTGACAGCTCACTTGTGCATTTCACTCAAACAACCCTAAAAACCGGATGCTCAGTCACACCTGCACAAATCTGCATACTGAACGGGTCTTCCCGGGCTAGGAGGGTGGAAGGTCTGACACTCGTATTTGAAAGGAGAGTGGCCTACTGTTGTACATGGCTTTTTGACAGGGTCATCCCCAAACTTTTTGCCTCCTTCCTCCTATTTTGTCTGACCTGTTGTTGTTGGCTGTTGACCTCTGGGCACTTTTACCACTGCTAACCAGTGCTAAAGTGCATATGCTCTCTGTGTAAATTGTACTATTGATTGGTTTATCCATGATTGGCTATTTAATTTACTTATAAGTCCCTAGTAGAGTGCACTATATGTGCCTAGGGCCTGTAGATTAAATGCTGCTAGTGGGCCTGCAGCACTGGTTGTGCCACCCACTTCAGTAGCCCCTTAACCTTGTCTCAGGCCTGCCATTTCAAGGCCTGTGTGTGCAGTTTCACTACCACTTCGACTTGGCATTTAAAAGTACTTGCCAAGCCTAGAACTCCCCCTTTTCTACATATAAGTCCTCCCTAATGTGTGCCCCAGGTAACCCCTAGAGCAGGGTGCTGTGTGGGTAAAAGGCAGGACATGTACCTGTGTAGTTATATGTCCTGGTAGTGTAAAACTCCTAAATTCGTTTTTACACTAATGTGAGACCTGCTCCCTTGATAGGCTAACATTGGGGCTGCCCTCATACACTGTTCAAATGGCAGCTTCTGATCTGAAAGGAGCAGGAAGGTCATATTTAGTATGGCCAGAATGGTAATATAAAGTCCTGCTGACTGGTGAAGTCGGATTTAATATTACTATTCTAGAAATGCCACTTTTAGAAAGTGAGCATTTCTTTGCACTTAAATCTTTTTGTGCCCTTCAATCCACGTCTGGCTAGGTTTAGTTGACAGCTCCTTGTGCATTCACTCAGACACACCCCAAACACAGGGTACTCAGCTTCACTTGTATACATCTGCATTTTGAATGGGTCTTCCTGGGCTGGGAGGGTGGAGGGCCTGCCCTCACACAAAGGACTGCCACACCCCCTACTGGGACCCTGGCAGACAGGATTGAACTGAAAGGGGGCTTGGTGCATTTCTTAGACACTCTTTGAAGTCACCCACTCTTCAAAGGAACAACTTAGTATAAAACAGGGCCTCTGCCCTACCTCATCAGACACTTGCTGGAGAAGAAACCTGAACCAGAAACTACATCCTGCCAAGAAGAACTGCCTGGCTGCTCAAAGGACTCACCTGTCTGCTTTCTACAAAGGACTGCTGCCTTACTGAACTCTTGTCTGGCTGTGAAAGTGCTCTCCAAGGGCTTGGATAGAGCTTGCCTCCTGTTCCCTGAAGTCTCAGGACCAAAAAGACTTCTCTTTTTCACTTGGACGCTTCGTGCGCCGAAATTTTCGACGCACAGCTTGTTC
Source organism: Pleurodeles waltl (assembly GCF_031143425.1). Taxonomy (NCBI): domain Eukaryota; kingdom Metazoa; phylum Chordata; class Amphibia; order Caudata; family Salamandridae; genus Pleurodeles; species Pleurodeles waltl. The sequence goes on from NC_090449.1 coordinate 656,850,520, forward strand.
AGCGGCGAGAAAAATGCCGCACACCAACGCTGATCGACACGACGCCTTCGGGGCGACCGGAGCTTTGACGCATGGCCTCGCAAGGACAACGCCGCCCGACTTCCAGAGGGGAAATCGTCGCGATGCCTGCCGTGAGAGCGAAACTTCGACGCACAGCCCCGCGGAACGACGCGCAGTCGGAGAACAAGCAGGAGAATCCACGCACAGACCCAGGACATCTGGTAGTCCCCGCAACCCACAGAAAGAGACTGTCCGCGCGCCGGAAAATGACACACGACTTCCCCGCGTGAAAAATAACGACGCAAGTCCGTGTGTGCTGAGGAGAAATCGACGCACACACCATTTTTCCACGTATCTCTTCTTCTGCGGCCCTTTGCAGAGATTTTCCACTCCAAACCAGGCACTTTGTGCTTGAAAGAGACTTTGTTTGCTTTTTAAAGACCTAAGACACTTTATATCACTTTTCAGTGATATCCTTACAAATTCATATTGCATCTTTGATCGTTTTGACCTGCATATACCCAGATAAATATTATATATTTTTCTAAACACTGTGTGGTGTATTTTTGTGGTGCTATATGGTGTTATTGTATGATTTATTGCACAAATACTTTACACATTGCCTTCTAAGTTAAGCCTGACTGCTCGTGCCAAGCTACCAGAGGGTGGGCACAGGCTAATTTTGGATTGTGTGTGACTTACCCTGACTAGAGTGAGGGTTCTTGCTTGGACAGAGGGTAACCTGACTGCCAACCAAAAACCCAATTTCTAACACCTACCCTCACACAATGGATTGCCAAACCCCCTATTGGGACCCTGGCAGACAGGATGGAACTGAAAGGGGACCTTGTGCACTTCTAAGCCACTCTTTGAATTCCCCCCACTTCAAAGGCACATTTGGGTATGTAAACCGGGTTTCTGACCCTACCAACTCAGACACTTCTGATTGACAAGACACTTCTGCTTGACAAGACACTTCTGGACAAGATATCCACTGGGGAAGAAACTCTGAACCAGAAACTACAGGACTCACCAGACTGCTTTGCTGAAAAGGACTGCTGATTGAGCTTGCCTCCTGTTTTCTGAAGTCTCAGGTCCAAAAAGACTTCATCTCTGCAAAGAACTCCCTGTGCGCCGAAAATTGACACACAGCCTGCCGGAATCGACACACAACCTGCATCGACAATTCGGAAGGACGCAGCCCGGCTCCCCGAGTGGAGATCAACACAGTGTCAGCATAGCAACCGGAACTTCGACGCACGGCCCACTGGATTGACGTAAAACTGAGCAGGAACAACGCAGCCCAATTCCCTGCGAGAGGAATCAATGCAGCGCCTGTCGGGCAACAGAAATTTACCTGCATCACCCACCGGATCGACACAGATCCTGTGACTTCGTCCTGCATGCCCAGGATTTCTCTGCATCATCCCCAGGGCGTCCAAATACCCCGCAACTCAAAGAGGATCCAAGCCTGCATGCCGGAACTCGATGCAAAGCCCTTGTTGCGTGGAGAAGCAATGACACATCATCTGTGTGCATCCTGAGAAACCGACGCACACCCCCCGTTTTTCACGCATCTCATCCTCTGCGGTTCCGTGCAGATCATTTTGACGCACACCAGGTACTTTGTGCTTGCAAGAGACACTTATTGCTTTTTAAGAACTGAAGACTCATTACCAAAGTGATATTACAACTTGTACTTGATTGGTTTGATCTTATTTCAACCTGATAAATATCCTATATTTTTCTAAACCTGTCTGGTGTTTATACTGTGTTATTACATGATTTATTGCACAAATACTTTACACATTGCCTTCTAAGTTAAGCCTGAAGCTCAGTGCCAAGCTACCTGAGGGTGGGCACAGGATAATTCGGATTGTGTGTGATTACACTGACTAGAGAGAGGGTTCTTGCTTGGACAGGGGATAACCTGACTGCCAAACAAAGACCCCATGTCTAACAAGTACGCTCTAATATGAGAAATGTAACCCAAATCATAATATTTATCAATGAAGGGCAATGTGGCTTGAATACGGATTTTGTACAGTCTGCACACAGCTTGATTTAATGTAGAAACATGGTAGTTGTGAACTCTAGTTGAAGGGGTATTTTATTAACAGAATTTTGTTTTACAGGTGCTTGGTACTATGCTTCATTCTTTAAAAAAGACTTATACAAACCTTTGTCTGACTTCCGATACACTGAAAAAAAAAAAATGTTGCTACCACTTCTCAAAATATTACAGCTTACTTTCACTACACCGAGGTACAGCACAAATGTTTTCTAATATTAAACACGGAAACAGTTTTTGTCTTTTAACTACGACCTTCTTTGGAGGTTACGGACTTTACAAGAAGCAAATTTTCCCACTGGTAACTGATACTTCTTACATAGGGTGCAGTAGTTACAAGACGCACAATTATGAGACAATTTCTGGTTTGCGCAGTTCGGAAGGGTGCTAATGTACCAATTGCACATTTTCCCATTTCCTAAGTGTGCACATTCAAATAAAGCGATATGTGAACTTGATCTTTGCCTGTTTTAGCTGGTGCAAAAGTTCCTGAGATGCATACTTTGCTTATTGGCAAATACCACCTCCCTTGGAATTCGTTCGGGACGGAATCTTGTTGGCAAAAAGGGTGACATTGTCATTTGTGAATTCTGGAACGCATTCCAGTATGTAACGTTGCAATTTCCTCTCCCTGCAATGCGCCCAGAAGCAAACAGCACATGTGCAATAAGCGACTGTTCAAATGCCGCAGGTATTTCCCCTGGAACAGAACAATCCCTGTACTTGTGATGTGGACTTTTAAACCTGACTACCTCAGAACTACAAAATGTGGGGCTTGCTAATTAGCTGGCGCCTACTTCTCACCCGATTTCACATCAATGTGAACGATCTACTTCTCCCGATTTCACGTCAATGTAAACTATCTACTGCTGTAATTTCTTCCGGTTTTTACGTGTAGCATATTTAGGGAGGAAATACTAGCATCACATGCAGTATGGGCCCAATTTGTAATCCAATTTTGGCAGGGGCGTAGCGTGGTCAGTAATATTGGGGAGGTTGCAGAGGCGTAACATAACGTGAGGTGCCCCCCCCCCCCCCCCGCTAAGTAGATGTAGGGGGGACACCCCTCTGAACTCATTCAGGAGCTCTTATGCCTGGGTGCTGTTCTTAGGGGGGTGGCACCATGGAGCTCAGAGCCACCGTACCACTGGTTCTGTAGGGGCCTTTGTTACACCCCTGGGGGGTTGAGCTTCAGATTTCCCGACAATCACTCTGGCATATTTGGTTAATATACGTTATTTGTGAAGCAGAACTTGAGGAGAGCTTAAGGGGCATTGGAAAGGGAGATCAGTATGGATTGTTAGCAGTACATAAAAAAAAATGTTTTAAAAAATATTCTTTTTGATGAGCTTCGAAACAGAGAGTGTTTTAGTCTGTGTGTGCATGTAAAAACAGGGGCTGCTATTCCGCAATGGCAGTGGAGTGTCGCACCGATGGCCAAGAACCAGGAGATGAAAAATAAGATGATGTTTTAATAGTGCTGAGCCAGCAGTACAGGGAGGGGAGGGGCTGATCCACGAGAGGTGGGAAGGGGAGGAGGGGAGAGTGCACCTAAGTGCACGTGTGTTTGGCCGGCCGTCTCAGGCTGGCCTACTATGCATGCACACTTCGGTTTCTCCAGCCAGGCTGTGTTTAACAGCTGGCCTAGAGGAACAGCACAGACCCCAGGGCTGTGTCTGAGTGGCAGTCACTGCTGCTCAGACCAATCCTTATACTGCTTACATGCAAGGTTTAGCATGAAAGCAGCATCAGGACTGCTGGAGAGTATGTGCTGGTGTCCCAGTGAGTGCTGGGACACCAGAAGAGGAGGTACGAGCAGGGCAGCAATTCCCCTGTCCCAGTCAGCCACACCGAGCTGCTTGACATTTGCAGTGGCCACCGCTGTGTAAAAATGCCAGGTGAAATTCGACATACACCTCACCATAGCAGATTGAAAGCACCTGTTTTTTTAAATTTACTGCTGAAAAAGCCTGTGACTTTAACCTTCTCAACATTATGATTCAACTTTTCTTCACTGTTGTCAAGAACCTATAAAAGTCTCTCCTTTTTTGTGAAGTTCTGTATGTCTTTCTTCCTATTTGCCTAATACATGCCTCTTTTAATATCCTAAGCATCCCAAATTATTTTTCTTTGCCTTAAATGTTATCGTTTGCCTGTTCATTCACAATGTATTTATTTTATGTTTCTATGATTGTTAAGCAAGCACTGATTGTATAAAGCATCTAAATGTCCAAAGGTGTTAGAGTCCTAAGAAAGATTGTCTACATAATAGTAACCAATTAATTTGGGACTTATCTGTTATTAAACATTTTAGATTAAGCACAATCACTTTTTATGCCATGATGTCTTTATAAAATGGGTATTCAACCTATAAATATTCATATCCATATAGTTTCAAATTTTAGTGACCACGATAAATACAGAATTGATGGCTTGTGATTTTGACAACCACAGTTCTGAGATCACATGGTAAACTATGGGGGTCATTACAACCCTGGCAGACGGTGCTAAAGCGGCGGTAAGACCGCAAACAGGCCGGCGGTAAAAAAAGGGAATTATGACCGTGGCGGAAACCGCCAACAAAGACAGCCACTTTAACACTCCGACTGCCACGGCAGTACAGACAAGCAGCAAGGCGGTCACCGCCAACAGACAGGCGGCAGACAAAGTACCGCCCACAGTATCACAACCTACCAATCCGCCACCTTTTCCGGGGCGGATTCACTGTGGATAAAAACACGGAGGAAACAGCCATTTCAAAGGGAAAAAGCTCACCTCAAACACTCCACGAGGAAGGAGGGCACCATGGAACCGGAACTCCAAATACTCCTTGCGATAGTCTTCCTGCTCCTGTATGATCATCATCAACGCCAGCGCTGAAGACAACGGTGAGTACTGCACCTACGACATAGGGGAGGGGGGAGGCAAAAGTCAGGGACACACACACGCAACACTCCCAACTCCACCCCGATCCTCACCCACTACAGCACACACACCAATGCATATCCAAACATCACAGTAACAACCCCCAAGCCCCCCGGAAGAATGCAAAGACAAATGGAAATGAGTGCAACCATTGTAATGTATAAAAATACAGTAAGCTAATATATACAGATATATATATACACATTCAACAAAATATACATCCCGATTAGTAGTGCAGCTATGCACCATTCAATGTCCGTGGACCACTGGCCCCAAAATGCATGGGCGAGGCCCACATCAGATACCTGAGCAAAACGGAGAGAACACTGCTGGGGCATCAGATCGAAATACAACAGGCACCTCAGGGTGAAGGGAAGGGGGGCACCTCAGCCGGATGACAGCACCACGCCAGATCCCCGAGGGGGCTCCATGCCCATTGATGTATCCTGGGGAGTGCAAAGCCACAGTCTCACAAGTCTCTATAGTGGGTGGTTTGCCCACTGCTTTATCCTGGGGAGTGCAAAGCCACAGTCTCACAAGTCCTTTCAGTGGGTGGTTTGCCCACTGCTTTATCATGGGGAGTGCAAAGCCACAGTCTCGCAAGTCCTTTCAGTGGGTGGTTTGCCCACTGCTTTATCCTGGGGAGTGTACAGCCACAGTCTCACACGTCTCTACAGTGGGTGGTTTGCCCACTGCTTTATCCTGGGGAGTGCAAAGCCACAGTCTCTCAAGTCTCTACAGTGGGTGGTTTGCCCACTGCTTTATCCTGGGGAGTGCAAAGCCACAGTCTCTCAAGTGGATGACAGTCTCCACTGGTTCCTGAGGGGGACAGGTGCCCAGAGTGCTTCATCCTGTTAAGGACTGAGGTAGTGGATGCTGTTCTCCACTGGTTCTGGAGGGGGACAGGTGCCCAGAGTGCTTCATCCTGTTAGGGACTGAGGTAGTGTATGCTGTTCTCCACTGGTTCTGGAGGGGGACAGGTGCCCAGAGTGCTTCATCCTGTTAAAGACTGAGGTAGTGGATGCTGTTCTCCACTGGTTCTGGAGGGGGACAGGTGCCCAGAGTGCTTCATCCTGTTAAGGACTGAGGTAGTGTATGCTGTTCTCCACTGGTTCTAGAGGGGGACGGGTGCCCAGAGTGCTTCATCCTGTTAAGGACTGAGGTAGTGGATGCTGTTCTCCACTGGTTCTGGAGGGGGACTGGTGCCCAGAGTGCATCACTCTCCCCGTGACGGTCCCAGTTCCGTCACTGCCCCTGCCGCACATGGGCTATCGGTGCCTGAGTTGGCGGTGCTTGCCATGGCGGTCTTTGCCCTGTTCAGCGGTGCTTGACTTTGCAGTTTCTGACCTGTTCAGCGGTGCTTGCCATGGCTGTCTTTGCCCTGTTCAGCGTTGCTTTCCCTGTTCAGCGGTGCTTGCCATGGCGGTCTTTGCCCTGTTCAGCGGTGCTTGCCCTGTTCAGCGGTGCTTGCCTTTGCAGTTTCTGACCTGTTCAGCGGTGTTTGCCATGGCGGTCTTTGCCCTGTTCAGCGGTGCTTGCCCTGTTCAGCGGTGCTTGCCTTTGCAGTTTCTGACCTGTTCAGCGGTGCTTGCTATGGCGGTCTTTGCCCTGTTTAGCAGTGCTTCCCCTGTTCAGCGGTGCTTGACTTTGCTGTCTGACCTGTGCAGCGGTGTTTGCCATGGCGGTCCCTCATTGCCCAGCGGGGCTGTGGCTGCCGGGGCCCTCCTGGGCACTGACTCTGGCGGTGGTCTCCTGACCAGTGACGATGGGACTGCCCTCCTGGGCACTGACACTGGCGGTGGTCTCCTGACCAGTGACGATGGAACTGCCCTCCTGGGCACTGACTGTGGCGGTGGCGTCCTGGCCAGTGACGATCGGGCTGGCGGAGGCCTCCTGGGCAGCGGGGATGATGGCGGCCTTTTCCGCCGTGCTGCTCTTCCCAGACTTTGGCGCTTTCTTCTGCCCCTTCCCCACCTTGGGAGGAGTCACAGCTGAGTCGACACTCCCCCCGGGACCCTTGTGAGTGGCTTTGCCGGCTGGAGTCTTCCCCCTATCCCGTCGGGCACTGTCCAACTTCTGGTGCTTCACGGGGGGGGACTGGCTGTTCTTTGGCTCCGTGTCACACTGGCTGCCCTGGTGCCTGGTCCACTCCACATACCTCTAACAGGCACCACTGGTACCTGAGATTTTTTGGGTGAGGTGCTAGTACGGGACCTATGAATTGGAGAGGGGGTGGTGGGAAAGAGGTCAACGTTGCTCAGGAAAAGTTTCTGACGGACACTGGGACGGGTAGCTGGAGGGGGTCTGGGAGTGGAGGAAGAGGAGGTGGTTGTTGGAGGTGTAACTTTTGATGATTTGGGTGCGGGTGCATGTTCTGGAGGCTGTCGTGAGGTGGATGGATGTTGGGTGTGTGTGTGCCCGCGCTTGTGTACTTTGGGAGGGGGCGTCACAGACACACTGGGAGAGGACACAGGGGATGTGTAAATGGTAGTGGGGGTGGTGAGTGCAGGTAAGCGGGGTGTGGTGGTGGGTGTGCTGGTGCGAGTCCTAGTGGCTGTAGTGGTAGTGCATGCAGGTGAGAGTGTAGACGACACTGGGAGGGAGGAGGGAAACGACGAGGAGGGAGACTCAGTGGAGGCAGTGGATGTTGCTGTGTCTGTATGTGGGTGATGCTTGTGTGAGTGCCTGTGGGATGTGTGGTGTCTATGTTTGCCTGAGCTTCCCTTGTGTGTTGACGTGTGTGCAGGCTGGTCTGATGCGGTGCTTGGGATAGGCAGAAGTACAGGGGATTGGGTCTGGGTGGAGGAAGTTGGAGGGGGGTGGCTAGAGACAGGGACAATGGCTGCCATCAGTGAGATTGCAGGGATCGATGATGGGCAGCCTGACCAGAATGAATGCCCTCCAGGAATGCATTAGTGTGTTGCAACTCTCTTTCTACACCCTGGATGGCATTCACAATGGTAGACTGCCCAACAGTGAGTGACCTGAGGAGGTCAATGGCCTCCTCACTGAGGGCAGCAGAGGTGACAGGGGCAGGGGCTGAGGTGCCTAGGGCGAAGGTGATGCCCACCCTCCTGGGTGAGCGGGCACGGGGTGAAGGCTGAGGGGCTGCTGGGAGGGCGGTGCTGGTAGGGGAGGTGGCGGCTGTACCTGTAGAAGTGGGGGGCACAGATGTTGCCGCCACCACAAGGGAGCTCCCATCGGAGGACGAGTCTGTGTCGTTGGTTGCTGATCCGGTGACCGCCGTGAAGCTCCCCTCGCCCTCCGTCCCACTGGTGTATTCAGAGTCCGTGGTGTGGCCCTCCATGGCCATGTGGGATGCAGCCCCCTCGTGCTCCGGTGCCACTGTACCTCCGCCTGATGATGCTGATGCACAAAAGAACAGGGAGAGCACAAAAAGGGGGGGGGGCGACAGAAGAAAGACAGGTTGAGTGCATGGCTTACCGCTACCGTTGGCGGACAATACAGACACAGCAGCCCCCTGCACTACGCCGCGCTGTTGGGCTCTACAGATGCAGTTCCTGGGATATGGCCTAAATGGCTATGGTGGACATCTGCACACATAGATGACACAATGGCATGTATACCTGTACTTGCCACTCTACAGAGGTGGGGTGGAGTGGCACATGGCCTGCATTACGGAGGGGCCAAGCCTACGGAACTCGCCCTGGCCTAGGGAAACCCACAGCCCTCCTCCCCCACCCAGACCCCTCCACTGCGCGCGAAGTCAGCTGAATGAGAGTGTACTCACCCCCTTGTGTCTTCTGTGATGCCCTCAAGCGCCCATCCAACTCAGGGTAGGCCACCGCCAGGATTCGGAACATCAGGGGGGTAATGGTGCGACGGGCCCCCCACCCACGTTGGGAGGCCATCCCCAGCTGAGCCTCCGCCGTCTTCTTGCTCCTGCGGCAAATGTCCTCCCATCTTTTACGGCAGTGGGTGCTCCGTCTCTAGTGGACCCCCAGGGTCCGGACGTCCTTGGCGATGGCACGCCAAATATCCTTCTTCTGGTGGGCGCTGACCTACATGACATGTACAGGGGAAAAAGAGAAGTCATTACCAACTGCACCATCGAAGTGAGTGGCCCACATCCCTGCCCTTGCCATGTGGCACATGCATTCACAGTCCTTCATGCTCGCAGAACTCTGCCCCCTTCCTTCTTACAACCAGTCCTCTCCACCCAGGCATAGCCCATACAACTTGCACCCTATGTACTCACCTGTTGGTCTGGAGGACCGTAGAGTAGCGTGCACTGGGGGCGGACCCCGTCCACGAGCTTCTCCAACTCCTGTGCAGTGAAGGCAGGGGCCCTTTCCCCAGACGCACGTGCCATTGTCTCTTCCAGACCGAGGTCACAGCAGCACTTGCAGTATAGGTCCTCTCCTGTCGAAGATCAGGTATCGAGTGATTCAACAGATAGAAAATGGCGGTCACGTCCGCGGCGGTGACGTCCGCGGCGGTGCGTATCATCACTGCCGGCGCACTTTGTCATTGGCTCCTGGGACCCATAGGGTCCAATGTTAACCAATGCAGCATTGCGCAGCGGTCTTCAACCGCCTACCACAATGGTCTACAACGCCAGTGCAGTTACCTCACATCCAATTGTCCCAGTTTAGAGGTCAGGCAGCCACCATTTCAGGGGCCCACATGGCTTCATTTTCAAATGCGTCACACATACCTAGGCCTGGACTCAACACTCTTACAGACCACTTTTTGGATTATGTTTCGTGTTCTGTGTAGCTGTGGGTACATACCTCTGAGTTGCTTGACTCTGTGGTCGCATTTGTCCTTCCTAGGCACCGTCAGCTGGGACATGTGAGGAGATGGCGGAATCCTCCGGTGTACCGACCGCTGGTGGACCTGTTGACAATGGAGGAGCGACATTTAATCATCACCTACAGGTTTGACAGTGCCACAATCCAGGAACTGTGTACCCAGTTGGAGCCAGACCTGATTTCAGCAATCCGCCATCCCACAGGAATCCCCCCTCAAGTGCAGGTGCTATCAGTGCTCCATTTCCTTGCAAGTGGGTCATTTCAAACAACAGTGGCCATGGCATCAGTGATGTCCCAGCCTATGTTTTCCAACGTGTTGTCCAGAGTGTTGTCTGCCCTGCTGAAACACATGAGGAGCTACATCGTTTTCCCTCAGGTGGAGGATTTGGCTACTGTTAAAGGTGACTTCTATGCCCTTGGACATATCCCTAACATCGTAGGTGCCATTGATGGGACCCATGTAGCTCTGGTCCCACCCCACAGGAGTGAACAGGTGTATAGGAACCGGAAGAGTTATCATTCAATGAATGTACAGATGGTATGTTTGGCAGACCAGTACATCTCCCAGGTAAATGCTATGTTCCCTGGCTCTGTGCATGACGCCTACATCCTGCGGAATAGCTGCATCCCTTATGTGATGGGTCAACTCCAGAGGCACCATGGGCGGACTAGGAGGGTGATCGAACGCACCTTCGGCCTCCTGAAGGCCAGGTTCAGGTGCCTCGATATGACAGGTGGTTCCCTATTCTACTCTCCAAGGAAGGTGTGTCAGATCATCATCGCCTGCTATATGCTTCACAATCTTGCTTTGAGACGCCAGGTGCCTTTTCTGCAGGAGGATGGTCCAGATGACGGTGTTGTGGCAGCTGTGGAGCCTGTGGACAGTGATGAGGAGGAAGCAGAGGAAGAAGACATTGACAACAGGGACTCAGTCATACAGCAATATGTCCAGTGACACACAGGTGAGAACACTTTCTTGACTACTACAAGTACTTTTACACTTCTACCTCTACCCTGTCCGTCAATTTCAACCAGTATTTGGTAACTGAGTTGTACATTTCCATTACGGTTTCACAGGTGTGGTTACCAACGTGTGTCATCTGCTTGCATCCTTCATGGACTTGTGATGTGTGACATAGGCATGTTGACATTACTATTGAGAACAGATTTTGTCACTGTCATAGCTAATACACATTTTCAAAATCACAGACTGACTCCAGATTGATTTGTGGTTCAAGGGTGTTTATTGAAGTGCTAATTATTGGAGGGGCTGGTAAAATGGTGAGGGGTGATGGTGGAGGAATGTCCATGGCAGAGTCCAGTCTATTAGTCTCACAGGTGCACTGCCCATATGGGCATAGGAAGTGGAGCTGGGGCAGTTCCAATATGGACGGGGTTACAAAGTGGGACAGTGTGATGACAATCAGGGTGGTCTCATTTCTTGGCGGGGGTACTGCCATCGTGCTATGTCCTGTTCCTGGATCTCAGGGACCGCTTGTGGGTGGTTCTCCATCTGCAGGGGGTGGGGTGCTGGTGTGGTGGTCCTGTGGCGGGGCGTCCTGTCCACTAGTGCCGGCGGAGGTGGTGGGCAGTTCATCGTCCATGCTAGTGTCAGGGGCCCCTTGGAGTGCCATGGTGTCCCTCATGGTGTTCTGTATGTCCTTCAGCACCCCTACGATGGTGCCCAGGGCGGAGCTGATGGTTCTGAGTTCCTCCCTGAAGCCCAAATACTGTTCCTCCTGCAGGCGCTGGGTGTCCTGAAACTTGGCCAGGACCGTAGCCATTGTCTCCTGGGAGTGGTGGTATGCTCCCATGATGGAGGAGAGGGCTTTGTGGAGAGTGGGTTCCCTTGGCCTGTCCGCCCCCTGTCGCACGGTAGCCCTCCCAGTTCCCCTGTGTTCCTGGGCCTCTGTCCCCTGGACCGTGTGACCACTACCACTGTCTCCAGGTCCCTGTTGTTGTTGGGGTGGTGGGTTATCCTGGGTTCCCTGTAGTGGTGGACACACAGCTGATTGACGTGTCCTGGGTACGGAGGTATGGGCCCGCTGGGTGGGTGCTGTGCTGGTGTTTCCAGAGGGTGGAAGGTCTGTGTTGGGCTGTGCCTGTGCGAGGGGAACCGACTGTCCCGAGGCCCATGCTGGTCCGGGCTGGTCATCTGGATCCAGTTGGCCAGAGCTGCTGTGATCACCGTGGGCCTCTTCTGGGGTGGGGGATATGATAGTTAAGATTTGACTTGAGATTTGAGTGTCCATTCCTCCACCTACTCCTCCGAGGCCCTCAGGATGTATAATGGTCAAGACCTGCTCCTCCCATGTTGTTAGCTGTGGGGGAGGAGGTGGGGGTCCGCCGCCAGTCCGCTGTACCTCGATGGTGTGCCTGGAGACCACAGAACGCACCTTCCCCCGTAGGTCGTTCCACCTCTTCCTGATGTCGTCCCGGTTTCTTGGGTGCTGTCCCACTGCTTTGACCCTGTCGACTATTCTTCGCCATAGCTCCATCTTCTTAGCTATGGAGGTGTGCTGCACCTGTGATCCAAATAGCTGTGGCTCTACCCGTACGATTTCCTCCACCATGACCCTGAGCTCCTCCTCGGAGAACCTGGGGTGTCTTTGCCGTGCCATGGTGTGGTGTAGGTGATGTGTGGGGTGGTGTATGTGGTGATGAGTGTGGTGATGTGTAGTGGTGTGTGGTTTTTTGTGCGTGGATGTTGTGTGGGTGATGGTGTTGTGTGCCTCTGTGTGATGGGGTTGTCTATTCTGTGCTTTCTCTCTGGCCTTCGTCAATCAGTTTTGGTCGTAGGGGTTTGTGGGTGATGTGGGTGCGTGTTTTATATTGTGTTGGGTGTGTGGGAGTGGTGTTTGTATGTGTATCATGTGTGTGTAATTCGAATTGTCCAATGTGGCGGTGTTTTGGAGATGTGTGTGTATTTTGAGCGCGGCGGTGTGTACCGCCAATGGAACACTGCGGTTGAAAGACCGCCACGTAGATTCGTGGGTCGTAATAGCATGGGCGTGTTTCTGTTGGCGTGACGGTGGAGGTTTTGTTTTCGCCAGTTTATCACTGACCATTGGTGTGTCTGACTTGTGTGGGTGTCTGAATTTCGGCAGATTCCGAGATGTGGGTCATAATAGCTGTGGCGGATTTCCGCTGCGGTGTATTGGCGGTCTTCTGCACGGCGGTAAGCCGCTTTTACCGCCAATGTTGTAATGACCCCCTATAAATTAGGCTCTGAAGTATTTTATAAATAGAGGCACTGGGGCATCTTTTATAGAACCATAAAAGGCAACATATCCCAAACATAATGCTACTTACTGAGTATCACAAAGTTCTACTAAGCTTTATTAATAGGAGTATTTTTATCAAAGTTACTTTGCATTTATAATGCATTATTGCTTTGCGATATGGCATACTTTTTTCCACGAACAATTACAAGCCCCATTAAAAGTCAATGCACCTGATTGACAAAAGTAAATTTGCATATGTATATATACTCACATTTAAATCCACCATTGTACCTGGGTGTAAATGTACAGTTTTTTGCTATGCACCATTTCGAAATGCAGAATTACACTTATGTGTAGACTTAGGCATCACCACCTTGAGGTGGAGCCTCCTGCAACAAGATTTAGGACTTTAAAGTTACTAATGGTAACTTCACACATAGGGAGGAGATCTCAAAAAAGGAAAGTATAGGGAAAACATGAAAGAGTATAATTCTTTTAAAAATTAATATTAAAATATAAATGCAAAAAAATGCACATTAAGGGGGTCATTCTAACTCTGGCGGGCGGCGGAGGCCGCCCGCCAGAGTTTCCCCCTCCAGAATACTGCACCGCGGTCAGGAGACCGCTGCGGGTATTCTGTGTTTCCCACTGGGCTGGCGGGCGACCGCCAGGAGGCCGCCCGCCAGCCCAGCGGGAAACCCCCTTCCCACGAGGAAGCCGGCTCCGAATGGCACTGATAGGGATCTCCGCCACCCCCCACCCCCTCTCCCGAGTCCGTCCCCAACACCCCCCACCCCCCTGCCACCCCCCAAAGGTGGCAGGACCCCCCTCCCCAGCCCTACCCCGACATCACAACACAGACACACACCCGAAACGCATGCAGACACCACCAGCACACATTCCCGCACACACACGAACAAACATGCCAACAGACACACACACAGTCATACACGCACACCCTCATTCAGACATACACCCACACATCCATACAGACATACATACAGACGGACACGCACACATTTCCATTCACACTACACCCCGCATGCTTACACGCACTCACACACCCCCTCTACATACTCACACGCACACCCCCATGCACCCACACATCACACAACACCCCCTGACCACCCTCCCCTAACGGACGATCAACTTACCTTGTCTGTTGATCTTCCGGGAGGGGACGGGATCCATGGGGGCTGCTCCACCGCCAGCACACCGTCAACAGAACACCGCCACGCCGAATCACAGAACGTGATTCGGTGGGCGGTGTTCTGTTGACGTGGCGGTGGAGGTGGAGCAACCTCCACTTCCCCGTCGCCCGCCAGTATGGCTGCTGGTGGCTCTCCATCCGGAAAAGGACAGAGGGCTGCCAGCAGTCATAATACGGCGAGCGGAAAACCGCCACCACTGGCGGTCTTCAGCATGGCGGTCCCTCAGCGGTCTTGGGAAAAGACCGCCGAAGTTTTGTTAGAAGTATTGTGCATAATTATTTTTTTAACAAATGTTTAAACGTTTACTTTAATATTATTTTAAATTAAAATTACTAATAAAATTCAAAACAATAATACACCTATTAAATGATTATACATATTTTAAACATAAAAATGATATACATATGTCAAAATTGTTTTTTTTTCATTCAACATTTGCTAGGGGTTGTTATTGTAAGTCTATGCCGCCAATATATTTAATGAGGATGTGTTTGAGCACCTCTGAGTTGCCATATGTGATGTTTGACTTTTTCTAAGGCTGGGCTGGAGTACACTTACTACTGCTTTGTCGCCTTTGGGTTTGTACTAACTTTAGAAGCGTAATTTGTGAATAGCAATGGGCTTACACTTTTGTGAATGTGTGTTTGTAATAGACTGCCTCACCATGAACCTTCCTTATTTTTCCCAAAAGCCCTGTCATTTTGAAGTAAGTATTCACCATTTTCTAGCGATTTACCCTTGTCTATCCCACATTTACTAATAAATTGTATCTTTACGTGTGCAAAAACCTCCCAACCATCGCAGAGGTCTCTGCACAGAAATGATAGGAGAGGCGAAGGAATTCTGTACATTAGTACATAATACATGAGTAGTACCACTGAAGTACTATTTCATGTACTACTAAATGTAGCTTCTGAATAGGTGCCTGTGTATGAACTAGTAAAATGTTATCCATTAAGTGAATATGGAAGTTGTAGTTTATTCCAATTTTTTATTATTGCTGGCACAACTTAAGTGAAGAAGTGTCAAAACGTTCTGTTTTTTGGAAAACCTTTTGTAAAAGCAAATACTTTTGTCATGTTGAGGCCTTGCAAAGGAAAAGAACAATACAAATGCTATAACACAATAAAAATCAATGTGAATACCTGCTGTGATGCCTCCATATGGTATTGGTGAGTTGCTCTAACAATTTCTTTTCTTTAGAATCTACAACTGACTGAGATAGGAGGCACACCCATCATTTTGTGGAGTGTGGCACTATATCAGGAATTCTGTTGGGATCCTTATTTAGACGGTCAGCAAAGAGGGCTGGGCAAACCAGGATTATGTGCATTTTCAGAGGCCCTGTAGAAATTTGGATTATTAAGGCATGGTGTGAGAGGACAGAATATTGATGTAGTTGAAGTCCTTATATGGGGATCGTCTTGATGCATTTGCTGAGAAAGGTTCAATGAGGATGTATATGTCCATTGTGTGATCCCACTGTTGCCTTAAGCTTCATGCCAAAAGAGAAGAAAAAACATTCAGATTAAGCTATCACATTTGTATATTTTTCAGCATAGTTTAAACCTTGTAATAGTGCTAA
Source organism: Pleurodeles waltl (assembly GCF_031143425.1). Taxonomy (NCBI): domain Eukaryota; kingdom Metazoa; phylum Chordata; class Amphibia; order Caudata; family Salamandridae; genus Pleurodeles; species Pleurodeles waltl. The sequence continues at coordinate 656,866,311 of NC_090449.1, forward strand.
TAAAATTAAAGGTCCCTACGTATTCACCTTTTAAAAAAAATAACAAACATCTTTTTCTTGATGAGTAAATTCTCCAGATATTCACTACTGGTTTCTAAGACCCCATCTCATACTTACCAGGTCATGAGATCTATGCACTGCTCCAGTTCAAGTCAACAGCGAAAGGTACAGTTTAAACTGATCCTCAGCTCCAACAGCTGCTTTTAACCAAGAGGTATTCTGCACATCACTGCCCCATTAGGGAGAACACATTGGGAAGTAGAGGAAATGTCCAGTTGCAAGTGGCTCATTGGCTTCTTCCAGTCAAGAAATCATCTTCCTCTGCATTTGAGTTACACAAAAAATTAACACTCTTACCAATGTGGTACCTCATCAGTTAATAATTGTTCTTAATGTGTTGACCTAATCCTGCATCCATCTATCCCCTTATGAATCCTTATCCCAGCTATTTTATTGCAATGCTGGCTGATAGTTTTGTACTTAATTTTGATTTGGGGCACTTAAGCTATCAGAGTCTTTCTATACATACACATCTCTTCTGAATTAAAGTAATTATATTACTCTTCTGTGAAATGCCACAGCCTAGTAATTTTAATGTGGCCACCATCCATTGTGTACTTGATTATCTTATTTTGATTTAGGCAAGAGTCTGGATTAGAACTAACGACTTACCAAAATTCACATTTCTATAGAGACAACCACATTTTCAGCAAATGGAATGTTTTATAAAAGGTCCACATGACACAGAAGTTAATTATTTTCTTCTGTAGTTCTATGTCTTTTGAATTCTTATCTTCTGAAACTTTGGCTAGCACCTTGTTTTTGATTTAGATTGAAAACATATTTTCAGAGCAGGCTTATCCTTATAAATGGGTTATTTTTGAGTTTCTATAAAGTTGGTTCATTTTAGTCATTCCTTCATTACCCCCTGCATTTTATTTAACTATTTATTTTCAGGTTTGTGATAATATTTGTATGTTTTAACTAAGTTTAAGTAGATCATTGTTAGACTTGACAGCCTTAGGATGGTCTTCCCCCCACCTTTTTGCCTACCTCCAACTTTTTTCTGAGCTTGTTTTAGGTGGCTTTAGGGCTTTGATCACTTTACCACTGCTAACCAGTGCTAACATGCATTTGCTCTCTCCCTAAAACATGGTAACATTGGCATATTTAATTTACTTTTACACCCCTAGTAAAGTGCACTACATGTGCCCAGGGCCTGTAAATCAAATGCTACTTGTGGGACTGCAGCACATATTGTGCCACCTACATAAGCATCCCCTTAACCATCTCACAGGCCTGCCACCACAGAGCCTATGTGTGAAGTTACACTGCCATGTCGACCAGGCAAAGTAAATCTGTTGCCAGGCCCAAACCTTTTAACGCATATATGTCACCCCTAAGGTAAGCCCTACGCAACTCCAAGGTCATGGTGCAACGCACCTAAAAGGTAGGACATGTACTTTTAAGCTGAACGTAACCTAGTAGTGAAAAACTCTCCAGTTTGTTTTCCACTACTGCAATGCCTCTCTATCCCATTGGTTAGCATTGGGATCACCTTATTACATTTTATGAGTGTAATTTCCAATTGGGTCAAGATAGATATTTCGAGTTTGGTGTCCCTGGACACACAATTTAGAATCACAACTTGAAGTTGGATTTTAAGTTGCAAGTCTAAAAGTGTCACTTATAGAAAGTGTGCATCTTCCTTAGTTGAACCATTCTGTGCCTTTTGCCTGTCTCCAATACACATCTGGGGTGGGTGACAGCTGGGATTTTGTGCATTCCCTCCAGACAGTCACGCACAAAGTGAGCTTAGGTGTCCCTGATGGATCATTCACTTCCCAATGGCCCATCACAAGGCTGATGGGTCTTCCTCGGCTGAATGGGAGAGAGGAGCTGACACTTGCATCTGAAAGGGTTGGGCCTCTCCCTAAACAAAAAGCTGCATACCCCCCTTGAGGTGAGTCTGGAGCAACGGGAGGATGGGTAGGGGCCTTGTGCACTTGAAAAACCTTTCTTTGAAGTCTCCCCCACTTCAAATGCACCACTGGGTATAAGTACTGGACCCCTGACACCACCAACTCAGTAAACTCCTGAACCTGTGAATACTCTGCCAGGGACAAGAACTCCTGTGCTGAAAGGACTGCTACTCTGTCGGACTGCTGCTTTGCTGGAATCTGCCTTGTTGTGCTCTTGCCTTGCTGAGCTGCCCTGCTGCCTGCTGTTTCCCTGCCTGGGTGAGAAGGACTGGACCTGCATCACTTAACCCCAGAGTGTCTACAAGGGCTTGGTGGCTTGCCACCTGTTATCTAAGTCTCAGGGATACAAAAAACCTAGAACCCTCCTGTTCCAACCCTTGGGCTCATCTGCTTGTGAGTCTGCCCTGTCAAGTGGTGCCACCTCAGTCCTAGACTCTTGGAACTTGACCTATGGGTTTGCTCCAGTGGAACAAATGCATCTTCTACTGCAAGAACAGAATCAAAGCATTGCTGCTGATGCGGGAACTGGACCAGAGTATAACACTCAGAATTGCCACAACACTCTAGGTACCACTGCTCCTGAGCCAATGCATCGCCACTATTGTGTGGAGAAGATTGAAGCATTGCCTCTACAGCATGGAGAACTCCAGAGCATCGCAATTGCAACTGCTGCACTTTGGGATTGATGCTTTGCTCAAAGACCCGATGCATTGACACAATTGCATAGAGATTTAGCAATTTAGCACAACACCTTAACTGTGTGAGGCTACCCAAAGCATCTTGTGCTGCTACAAGGACTAAGGTACTGTGGCTCCTCTGGCCCTGTGTGGGTCCTGTATCCGGCTTGTGCTCTTATTTTATTTATAAAAAGTTAATGTATTTACCTAACCCAGTATGGAGTCTCTCTGTGGTGTTTTCACTGTTATTGTTTAAGTATTTCACAAATACTTTACACATTGCCTCTTAATTTAAGCCTGACGACTCTGCGTCAAACTACCAGAGGGTGAGCATAGGATAATTTACAGTGTGTTGTGCCTAGCTTCACAAAAGGCTGCCAAACAATCCAAAAGTACTGGCAGTCCAGCTGGAGTTTTACATACCAGCAATGTATCATTCACCAAAAGAAGCAGAGGAATCTTCTGGCCTGCAGTACTAGATGTGTTGTTGTCAAAATTCTCCAGATAGGCTGCAACATTGTTTAAGTAAAGGGAAAATGAGGTGGGGCAAGGACACACCCCTGGTGCACCCCTTTATGTATTTCTATACATTCTGTTAGTTCCTCCGGAGACCCCCAGCAAATGTGTGCATGCGTACCCTGGTGTAGATGGATTAAGACATCAAGTAAGTCTTGAGGGACTCCATTATGTTCCATATGTTCCAATACCTCCCAGAGTTTGCAGCAAGGGACCAAATCAAATGCAGTCCACAAACACCATTTAAAGATGCAACTTCTGTAGGGCTAATGTCTTCCAGAAACCTCAGCACCTGATGAACTGTACTAATTTGTTTCCTAAAACCAGCTTGGAGAAACGTGAGGCAATTATATTCCTCTATCCATGCATCTAGTCTATTCAATATCTGTCTACAGAACACTTTCTGTATTGTATCAATTAAATGTATGGGTCTTTAGTTCACTGGGAGATCCCTAGAACGTTTGTTATATAGCAGAATATTTTCTGTGGCCTTCCAGCTACATGGAATTTCTGTCCCATCTAGAGTGGCATTAGTCAGTTTGTTTATGTATTTTGCTCAATTCTCAAGGTGTGAGGCAAAAAGGTCCCCCAGAATTCTGTTGGGGCCGGACGTTTTGCCAGGAACAACACTTTTGTTACTACACAAGATCTCCTTAAATTCAAAGGCTGAGGAGCATTGGACAGGAATGTTTATACAATACATATGGGTGAAGAGAATTTACTGTCACTTTTTTTTCATACTGTCCCTGATTTGCCACTATGTGCCAGAATTTCTTAGAATCTTTGGATTTAGTGGCTTCATATAAATCTGCCCATAACTAGGTATCACAATTCCTGTGTGCTTTTACCTGTGTCAGTTTGCAATGCTTCATCTTTATTATGATGATATTAGTGTCAGCACTTTTCAGGGCTTGGAATAAATAATTTTGGTGCTTCTACAATCTTTATTAAATGAGGTCCTCTCAATTTCCTCAACTAATGGCCTAGTAATTCTGATGGAAACATTCTCCCACTGCAGTAAAGAGTTTCTCATGAATAGTCAAGACAGCATGAAACTTATACCCTGTGAGCTGGTTACTGTCTAACTTCATGAGGGCAATGGAGAGAGTCTCAGATATGACAGCCCTAGTTTCTAGATAGGATGATATTCATGGCCATTTAACATTTGCCTGTTATTAGCTGGCCTAAGGTCCCTAGTAGTGACAGTGGGATATTATCAATGTGATTTATTATAGCCTAGAAAGTACAGTGGATGGCATGATGATGGTTATCATTCCTTGGTAATACCTTCATGTCTAAAATATATTCTATAGAGGCAAAGTATCAAGACGTAATCTATTCTACTAGAATTGCCAGGACAATTATACATATGTTGGACTTGTAGATCAGACTGGCTTCGACCATTGTATGATCTCAGGCCATAGGTTAGGGTTAAAGCTAGCAATTGGTGGGCTGCCTCAGTCCACCATTTCATTGGCACTATATCATTTACAGGGATGCCCCATTCTTCATTCTCTGCGTCAGTAAGGGAGTAACCATAGGTATCAAGAGGTACAAAAGTCATATAGAAATCTCCTACTAAAATTAGGCAAGTATGAAAATCAAAATGCCCCCTGTGGGCCAAAAAATGTTTTAAAGTTGGAGTTTGACCACCATCCCTAACCCCTTAAAACAGATGCTATACATTTGAGGCAAGTGGCCCTCTTTTGTGGAGATAGCTACCCCCTGGACTTCTGGCCAATCAACAACAATGCACTTTAACCTGCCATCTAAAGATATCCAAAGCTAAGTTGTTAGACCACAATTGGGGCCGCCTTTCCAATTGTGTTGGGCAGGGACAAAAAAATCACATATCCATTCCTATCTGTATTGTCAAGACAGCAAGAGGGTTATTTACAAGAGACCTGCGCCATGGAAGCGTTACATGCTTTGCATGGCTTTATGGATATGGAGTAAGGCAAGACAGTGACAAGCACTGCGTTGCCTTAGTCTGCTTCAATGTGGCATCCCATGGGCGTTGTGGTGGGTGTTCCTATGCCACACCCACGGATTTGACGCTGCCCCAGATTTACAAAGTCACATAAATCTGGGGCAGCACCAAAACCTTATGCCTCCCCAGAGCAAGTATAACAAATATAACTGTTTTCATTTCTCCTCATTTTTTCCTCTTTCCATGAGAATGAGGAAAATGCCTCCATAGATTGTTTTTGTGCAGGTAGTTGTCTGGGGGTGAAAAACCTTACACCCCCCCAGAGCAGGCATAACAAATAGAAATTATTTCATTTCTTCTCGTTTTTTTCCTCTTTCCACATGTGCTGCATTCTACAGCACACATAGAACGAGGAAAACGCCTCCATGGTTCGTTTTTGTGCAGGAAGGTGTCCTTTCCAAAAACAATCCTGCCAACAACGCAGACGCCCCAGGCACCAAATAGTGCACCAGCGCTGGCTGAAAGGATAGGAATGCACCGTATCTCATAAATATTGTGCATTCCTGCCCTTTCAATTTGGCATAGGGCGTTAACACAAAATCTTTGTAAATGAGGCTCCTGGAACATGCATATGTCGCACTGATCTATAAACGCAACACAAGCAGGATCAGGTAACTTGGTTGTCATGGCAGCCACATTTCAGGAAAGGATATTAATACCAGTTGAATTCCTAGATGGTGTTTCTAGCACTGAGCTAGGATTTTCCCTAGGTAGTGGCCCACAAGAAAGGTCCATCTAAAATGGCATTACATTGCTGAGTCTCTATAAGAAGTGGCACCTTGTCTTTAACTACAATGTCATAGGGCCCTGGGCTGAGTCATTCAATCTTAGAGGTGCTGATTCCGCCTGTTGCCTAAGTGAAGCGAATCGAGCTATAGAAGGTTGGGAAGAAAAACATGGAGGGCTGAACTTAAAACCAATAAGGCTGCCTAGCAGGGGAGTTTTATGAAAATATAATCCCACAAGGCCAGCTGCCATACAGGTGTGCCTGACCCTTAGCTCAATGAAATTGAAAGGCCCCTCTGTGATTGAGATTCTCCTTACATGGACAATATCTGAGTGAATCATCTAATAATAATTACGAGCTGATCTTATCAAACAAATACTTTTGTTAGAGAGTTCTCATCTCCTCTTTCCTTGTGAGCCAATTTAGACACATTAGTCAAATGCACACCACTTTCCACATGTCCCCTCCTAATTGCAGCTCTTCCTCCCTGACTCTGGAGGGGAGAAGACAGAGCTTGCTGATCATATTTACTCTGTTAGGGTGCCCTGTGGCCCAATTCAGGTAGCCAGGCCCTGTCTGTGCCAAGTAAAAGTGGCAACCATTGCCGCCATGAATGTTGGACGTGGGAGCAGACCTTGTCCAATGGCATATGCCTCATTATGTGCTGAGCACCAGGTCTATAGTCAATATGTGTTCTTCAAATGTCCACTGGGAGATTTTTGAGCCAAACATTGAGAATTAGTATAGACTGGACATGCACACTATCTGGTGTTCTGCAATTTTCCGACAAGCACCATTAGTGCCTCAAGCTTCCCCTTGAAATCATTTATCTCATATTATATCCCTCGGACAATCACTATTACACTAGGTGGTATTACTTCCTCGTTGGTGGTGGGCCGTTTTGTCTTCGAAACTGATAGACCCCCCTTGCTGCATCTCGATTCATGGCTCTCAGCAGGGTTAGAGCATGGTTCATTTGCTATTAAAACAGCAAATCTAATTGAACAAACAATGATTGGCTCCAGAGGAAAGGTAGAACACAAGGCAGACACAGTTACTTTAACACTCACAGCGTTAGACACCTGGAGGGACCAGGAACTAAGGCAGCCAAGATAGTCATTGAATTGTTAGTGATACAAGGACTCATTTTAATTTTCCCTCCAGATATGGGTGCAATCTTGTCCTGGAACTTCTCTTTCTTTTTGCCTTTAACTTTTTTTGTTCGCCGGCAATGACTCTACCTCTTCTATTAGAATGTCAATATCTTCAAGCAGACTGTTTGCTTGGGTGCTGTATTTGTAGTTGTCAGTTTTGTGTGTTTTTATGTTTTTTGCCTCCAGGTGACTCCATTGTGTTGTGATTGCCCAATAGGAACAACCAGGTATGGCACAGTTAATACTGAGGTTGAGGTAACTGATAATGCAGTAAAGACACAAAATGAATGGTAAGGCTTACCTCTCCAGTCACCGAGTAAATTTTAGGGGGATAGCCCAACTCAACCTCGTTCGACCACAGATGGGCCCACTCTTGGCCTTGTCTCTGCCCGGGTACATGTCCGGGTGCTTCTCGTGCTGCAGGAAGGGGCACAGTTGATCTAAAAGTACCCTCCTGGCACTGATTTGCTCTCTTGCAGCTTATGCCAATTTTGCTGCCTTGTTTAGTTCCCCAGGGCCTGTTGGCTCCTTATACAAGAAGAAATGCGCCAGCACTGCAGAAAGTGGTGTAGTTAATCCCAAAGCACCCTCCTGGAGCTGATTCGCTCTCTTGCAGCTCCTGCTGTTTTGTTGATTTGTTTAGTCACCCGGGCCTGTTTGGCTCCATATACAAAGAAGAAATGCACCTGTGATGCAGCAAGGGTGCGGTTGATCTTAAAGCGCTCTCCTGGTGCTCATTCACTCTCTCGCAGATCATGCTACTTTTGCTAACTTGCTCAATCCCCCGGGGCGCGTTGGCATCGTACACAGAAAAAAAAGCACCACCACTGCAGGAAGGGGCACAGTTGATCTTAAAGTGCCCTCCTGGTGCTGATTTGCTCTCTTGCAACTCCTGCCAGTTTTGCTGCCTTGTTTAGTTCCCTGGGCCAGTTGGCTCTGTACACATAGAAGAAAAGCGCCTGCACTGCGGGAAAGGGCGTGGTTGGTCTTAAAGCGTCCTTCTGGCACTGATTCATTCTCTCACAGCTCCTGCTTCTTTAGCTGCCTTGTTTAGTCCCCTGGGCCAGTTGGCTCCATACACAAAGAAGACATTTTCCAGTGTTGCAGGAAGGGGCATGGTTGATTTTAAGGCTCCCATCTGGTGTGATTCACTCTCTCGCGGATCCTGCCACTTTTGCTGCTTTGTTTAGTTCCACAGGACCTATTGGCGCTGTATACAAAGAAGAAATGCGCCATCGCTGTGGGTAGGGGCACGTTGATCGTAAAGCGCCCTCCTGGCTCCGATTCACTCTTTTGAGGCTCCTGACACTTTTGCTGCCTTGTTTAATCCCCCTTGGCTCCATATACAAAAAAGAAATATGTCCGCCTCTGTTAATAAGTGCATCTATTATAGTCTAAAGATAAAATAACTATCAGTTTGTCAAACCAACTGTTCCATCAGCAATGTTCTGCACAGTTTTGATTAGCACAAATATGGAATGTAGGAGTGCATGACAATGTTTTCTGACTTGGTCGTACCTGCTTGTGGGCAAACTCCTTCTGCTCAAAGAAACAAAGAACTTCCACTTTGATTTGCTTTTGTAAAAAAGGCTGTGGGATAGCTTTTTATCTGCAGGCTTTACATCGAAGAGGATGTGGAAACACAGATACAAACTATGACAGGAAATTCAAGATACTTTAGTCCTGTCTGTTGAATGTTTTTCGCCAAATGCTGACTGGTTTTACTCTTTGTTTGCACACCTTTTTTACGTTAAAAATAAAGTTTTATAATAGTTAATAGAATAATCAAAATATATAAATACATTTGATGATATGAGTACATAGTACAATAACAGTTGAATTATATGAGAAAATACTCTTTGAGAAACACAATATACATATTAATGCATTGAAAGGTAAATATATATATGTATTATTATATATATAAATACATAGGAAATTATAAAAATATAGGTAAGTACATTAAATGTGAAGGAAAACAATCCATGGAGGTTTAGAAAGCTCTTCATTTTTAGGAAAATTATTACATGAAGAGTAGGCCAAAGAGATTAGATAATTTGTGATGGGTCTCCATAGCATATCTTGTTGAACAGCAAGGGATAAGGGGGAACATAAGCTCTATCTAGTCCGGGGGCTTCAAACTGGGGGGTGGGTCCCCCTAGGGGGGTCTCAAGTGATTCCAGGGGGGGGCGCCAGGTTCTGACCAAAAGAAGCATTATGGAGATAACACTGTTTTGTTTTAAGCAGAAAAACATGTATTACTTTTTTCGAAAGGTAACAGAACTTAACTGCAATGTTTAAGCAAGTCTAGACATATTTGAACATTGCCAACCTAAAAGAATAATTGTGAAAAATTCTAAGGGGGGCCTGATTATTATTTCTTTCCCCACACGGGGGGGCTCGGCAATAAAAAGTTTGAAAACCACTGATCTAGTCTATGATTATAACATACACCGTATCACCAAGCTTGAAATGATAATTTAGAAGAATCCTTCCAAGTTTTAGTAATTTGTTGAAAAGCAACACTAATAATAATTCTAAGATTAAGCTATTTATTTTTAGATAGTGAGACCATTCCTCTGCAAGACTACCCAAAAATATACTTGTAAAATGTAAGGTAATTTGAATATTGAAAATAGAATTTATTTGACTCTGTACTTTAACCCAAAATTGAAATGTAAAGGGACAATCAAAAAGCATATGTTTAAGATCTGAGAACGGCCTACTACAAGACCAATAAGAGGACGGAAGACTAGAATTCATTTTATGCAAAAATGATGGTGTGATTAACAATCTATTATATATAAAAAAGAAAGTTTGAATTTCATTAGCTGCTCTTGAGGATTTTCATATTTTAATCCACACCTTATTCCATAAAGAAGTTGAAAATGAAGTGTCCATATCTTTCTTCCACTGCAATTATATTGTAGATTAAGGTCTTTCATCAGGGGAAGCAGCAATTACTTGAAAAAATACGGGAAGCTGATGGAGACTGTAGTAGAAGATTCTTAATTGGAGAACGTTGAACAGTAGGTGATTGCTGAGCTGGAAAAAGTTGATATGAACTATTTACAACATGTATTAAAGCATCATATTTTCTAGCAAAAGAGAACAGAAAAGAAAAAAGATGTTGTGCCTGTACAAAAGAAAGAGGAGATTAATTTTGAAATAGTTGGCGCACCCATCTTAAACCCTTTAACTGCCACGTTTTCCAGTAAATAGTTCTATTATTCAACTTGATACATTTACTATACCAAATTGATGAATTCAGAAACAGAACTTTGCTTCCATTATATGGAGCAAAAATTGGCTGTAGAATTCAGCAGGAATTTTTCAAAATAGGAAGGGAAATAGATGCTGGCTTACGTGTTAGAGTTAAAACCTCTGGACATGTAAAGGGGACGAAAAAATGACTTTTCAACTTTAACCCATAATGGTGGAATATTAGAGTCATCTTCATTTAATAAATAGGAAGCTTGTTTAAGGGAAAAGGCCATATGATATGAGTGGAGATCTGGAAAATAAACCCCTCCTAAGAGTTTAGGAAGGGACATTGAAGGGACATTCAGGTTTTTTTATTATTCCATAAGAATTTAGATGAAATATAATTTATCTTCTTAAAATAATGACATGGGATATTAATTGGGATGTTTGATAAGTAAAAGAGGATTACAGGGAGCAACATCAATTTAAGAGAATCTAATCTACCCCACCAGGATACATATAAAGGATTCCATCTAGATATGAGAGAGTTAAGAGTAGAAAATAATTGCGAAAAATTACAGGAAATTGTATCTTTAAAACAAGGCTTAAACCAAAGACCTAAGTATTTAATGTTATCATCGTTCCAGTGAAGGTTTGATAATTTAAAATCTTCAGGAAGACAGAGTTTGTTTAAAGGAATTATTTCACACTTATCTTTATTTCATTTATACCCCGAGATAGAAGCAAAGTTCTCTACTTTTAATAGAAAATTAGGAAGTGTAAATTGCGGATTTGACAGAAAAAGTGAAATATCATCAGCATAGGCCAAACATTTTACGTATCTTTCCGCATATTGAAAACCATGTAAATTTGGGTTTGCTCTAAGTTTCGTTAAAAGAGGTTCCGAAACAAAAACAAACAAAAGCGGTGACAACGGACATCCCTGGCGAACTCCTCTATAAAGTGAGGAGGGAGAGATGAGACCATTTAGAAAAATGGCTGCTTTAGTGGAGGAATATAATAATGAAATTAGATTTATGAAATTAGTTCCAAAACCAAACCATGAAAGCGTCGAGAAAATAAAGAGCCAATTGACACGGTCAAAAGCTTTTTAAGCATCCAGAGCAATTGCTGATAGAGAGTCTTTATAAGCAACAGGGTTACTTAAAATATTAAAAAATAATCTTGTGCTAGCACATAATAGATGCCCTTTCATAAATCAAGATTGCTCCTTACCAATCAATTTAGGTAGAAGCGGTCCAAAATGTAGAGCAATCATTTTAGCAAAAGGTTTATAATCTAAATTAACTAGAGAAGTTGGACTGTAATTCTTACAAAATCTTTGGATTTTGTTATCTTTTGGTATAAGACAAATTAAAGCATCTTGAAAAGATCCTCCAGATGAGTTTACTGTGACAAAATATGTAGAAAGGTGAAATGATCTTGGAACTAAAATTTTAGAGAAATGCAAATAAAATTCTATAGTAAACCCATCCGGTCCTGGAGCTTTACCTTTCTTGATAAGATTTAGTGCATTGAGAATTTCTTAATGGAAATATCATTATCAAGAGCAGAAAATTCAAAAGGGGGACGTTCAGGTGGATCCTGCGGGGGGTAAAATTGAGGAGTATATAATTGTGAAATGAAATGAACAAATTCATCTAAAATGTAATCATTCTTCTGTAATAGAGAATTGGAAGTATTGTAAATAGATACTGTCTTTGTTCTATTCTTTTTAATTTTAGGATAATTTGCTAGAAATTTTCTGGATTTATTTTGACCTCCATAGTACTTAGATCTAGATTTAAGAAGATAAGAATAAGCACTATTTGTCGAATTCTTATTAAAAGTAAACTTTGCTTGAAGTAGTTAATTAAGAAATGTGTAGATTTGGAAGAATAATATACATTTTCTAATTGTTTGATATGATCCATGGATTGAAGTAATTTTCTAGTAGCAGTTTTCCTTTTGTTGGCAACATAGGAAATAATAAAATCCCTAGATGCTAACTTGAAAGCATCCCAAATAATCTGGGCAGATAACTGAGGGGTATCATTGTCTAAAAAGAATTGCTTGCAAATTTTTCAAAAAGTTGAGAAAAATTTGCATCACAAAGTAAAGAATTATTAAACCTCCATCTTTTATTTGGCTGGCTATGTGGGATAAGATCAAGATCCATGCTAACTGGAGCATGATCTGGAATTAATATAGAGCAAATTTCCAAACCCAAAACATGATGCACAAGATGTTGTGAGACAAATAAATGATCAATCCCAGATTGGGAAGAATGTGCAGGGGAGAAAAAAGGAATATTCCTGTATTGTGGGATTACACAATCTTCAAACATCTGTTAATGCTCTTTGCCTAATCGGGGTAAACTGTGAGAATATGGTGGACAGTATAAATCTAGAATAAGATTTGCAATCGGTAAAAGGGTCCATAATCATATTACAATCTCCTCCAAAAATGAAATGCTTGTCAGAAAGATTCATTACCTTTGCTAATATTTAATTCCAAAATGATTTATCAGGTTGGCTAGGAACATAAACATTAAATATAGTTAAAGATACTTTGTTAATGGAAAACAAAACAATAACCCATCTGCCCACAGCATCAAATTCTTGGGATATGACAGAAACATTTAAAGCTTTATGACACAGTATAGTTGCTCCATTTTTTTGCTGTGCCAGAAGATGAGAAAATGTGACCCACCCATTGCCTTTTAAGTTTGGCTGCTTCCTTATCTGAAATATGAGTTTCCTGTAATAGGGCAACATCAGCTTTTAATTTTAAAATATGAGTTAACACTCTTTGATGCTTTATTGGAGATCCTAAACCTTTAACATTACATGAAATAAATCTAATTGTCATTGAAAATGTAAATGTTATAATATAGCTATGAAATACTGAACATAAACCAACTATTTAGTTTGAAAATTTGAACCGAAAGAAACATAATGATGTACAAAAGTAAAAGAGAATAAATATGAATAGGAAAGAGTAAAGAAGTGAAAAGAATAAGAGTGAAAAATAGAAAATAAAAGGAGAAGAAGAAAAAGAACAATGCACATATATTAAGAAACATTCAAAATACAAATAAATACAACAAACAATAAAAACATGCCTATAAGACCAAAACAACGTGAGGGTGGTGAAGCCACAAAAGTAAGACAATACAACCTTCACTCCAGGACTGCAGACATGAAAGGGAAGAGAGACCGGGTAACACAGCTTGCTACCACAGCAAACGGGCATTTTAATGAAGTAAAATCTACAAAGAGTAGAAAATAGGGAAGATCAATTCCCTAAGATAATATGCCACTCTAAACATTACATAAACCAATAATGAGCACAACTATAAAATTAAGAACAATATAATAGTCAAGTCTCTGTTACTTTAGAAGTATCCATTTTTTCACCTCTACAGGAGTCAATAAATTGCTGAAGTAATACTGGGTCGTCATTTGTTGTGGTTTTATCATTGTAAGTCACCTTAAACAAATATGGATAAAAGAGACCATATCAAGCATTAAGTGATTTTAGTGCCAGACGCATATCCAGAAATTTATTTCATTTTTCTGCTGTTGACTTAGCATAGTCCTGAGCAAAGGAGAGATTGGAGCCTGACCATGCAATCTGACCTTTAGCTCTTGCTGCTCTGAGAACCTTTGGCAGGTCTAAATACTCCAAAAAATAAAGAATTATTCCTCTTGGTTTCTTTAACGTGAAAGCCGAATGGGAAGGATGACCAAGCCTATGTGCTCTTTGTATATTTGAAGCTGGAGAAGTAGGCAGATGTAGAATTTTGGGCAAAAACGATTGAAAGAAAGATGGTGAGTCTGATCCTTCAATTCCCTCAGGTAGACCACAAATACAGAGATTATTTCTTTGGTTCCGATTTTCCATATCTTCTGCATGTTTCTTCAACATAGCAACTTCAGATTGTAAAGATTTAATAGACGCAACTGAGTCTTCAAGTACTTCCACCTTTCGCTCCATATGAGAGACTCTGTTCTCCACATGAGTCCATTTATCATCCAAAATTTGCAGTTGTTTATTAGTATCCTCCATATAAGGTTTAAGAGCTCTTATTTCCTCAAGAAGTAACTCCATAGATATGGTATCTACAGCTTTAATAGGAGAAGGAGGATCTTTTTTTAATTCTTTTATTAGTTGATGTAGATACTGTTACTGGGAGCTTGGACGATAATTTATAAATAACAGAAGAGGAAGAAACAGGCGTTGAAGGTGTAGCATTGTGGTTAGTAGCTCCTGTGCTTCCCATGTTTGATCAAAGGGAAAATGAGTTAGTTAAAACAATATTGTCAGAGTTTTTATTACTTTGTAATTTACTGTTAGTAAATTGAAGATTTCTAGATCTGCCCATAAGCAATATATATCATTTTGGCCAATATGAGGTAAACAGTAGATTGCACCAAATAATACTTCACCTCAGAAGAAAAGTAGATTAAAATATGAGGCAAAACTGGATATATTCTGGCTGGAACTAGGATATAATAAGCAGAAGACCATAAGGAAATGTTTTAGTCCAGAAAGTCCATGAGGAATATCTCAGGCAATGATGAATGCAAGAGAAAAAGAAAAAATTGTGAGGTGAAAACAAAGACAAAAACAAAATGGCAGTCGCACTGGGATCTCCAGGCAACAGCCATGAAATCCAGCAAAACTATGGCATAAAATGGCTCTTAAAAGTCATTCAAGGGGAATTAGTACACTCTATGCATGTTCTCCTACCCTTTTCCCTCTTCAGCTACACAAAAAAATACCGCTGGAAACGAGCTGGCCGCTTCGCCTACCGCCACCATCACAGAGCTCACGGAAAAGCATCCATCTTCTCTCAGTGCCAAGCCACGTCCTCCTTTGTTTGCACTCCTGAAGCATAGCTCTTATACTGGAAGGAATTTCTTCCAGCACAAAAACACTGCTACAACGTTCGTTTTCCCACTTTGTATGTGTGCTTGCAAAGTTGGAGAGGAGAAATGAACACATTTCTCCTCCTTACCCCTGCCTTGAGGAGATGTAAGATTTTGGAGCAAATCCCTGTCTACCAATGTTTGCAGTTAGGGATTTGCATCAAAAACCAGGCATGGTCGCATGGAAATGCCCATGTACTACCTCTGAGACATCAACTTGATGCAAAGTAAAGCTAAGCAGAGCTTAGCGCAACCTCATGTTACTTTAGGATACCATACAATGCAAATCCTTTTTTGCACTGGATAGTTAATTCTACCCTAACACTTTACAAAAGGATTCAATTACAAAGGTGAAGCACACTTGGAGCAAAGAATTAGTACATCTCGGCCAAAATTTAGCTAAGAGTCATTCCCCTTTGTAAGTACTGCATTCTATGCAATTATAATTTAGCAGTGGCACAATTTACATCTAGATTGCGCCAGATCCTTAAAGGCCTATACTGAAAGATAAAAATCAATTTACAGGTGTAACACTAGAAAGCAATTGTGCTGTGATTCACTGCAGCGAAAGTAATGTGTAATATCTTTAAAAGAACTAGCAAGATTTGTTTTTTGGTTTCAGCTTATCGCTGTCCGACAAAGCTTTGTAGAAGTATTTTTTTAATTGAATTATATATAATATAGTGCACCTCTAACACAGATTTCTGTTAATAAACTACCCCTTCATCAAGGGTATACAACAACCACGCTTCTACACTAAACAAGAGCTATGTGATAATTAAATTATTTTCCGTTAAGAAAATATTAGCTTTTTGTAGAAATTCCGTATTAAAGCCATATTGGCTTTCACTGGTAAGGGTTATGATTTGGGTTAAATTTCCCATTTTACTATGCTCTTGCACATTTACCTCGGTGGCACCAAAATAGAAAATTGAGTTTGCAATCTGCTGACATTATGAGGATAAGAATATAGGTTACTGAACTAAACATAAACATGTATTGTTTTATTTGTAATGTGCTTGTAGTATTTTTATACTGTATTCTATTTAACTGGAGTTTTACGCTGAAATGTAGGAGGTGCTTTCAGCTCAGAACAAGAATGGGTTTCTTTTGAGCTCCTGGAAGTAGTTGTTCTCTGCAACCATATCTGGTGGCATGAGTGCTTAGGAGTAACGCTGCAGCAGATTCCTCAGAGAAATGATGTAAGTAACCAACTGTGATGATGTATTAGACATACTATCACATCTGTGATGTCTACTGGAAACCAAATGGCAGAGACCATAGTAGGAAGCTATGCACAGCCCCCTCTCGCCCTTGGTTATTAGGATCGGATACACATGTACCACAGAACCTGGGGGGGGTGCTGGGAAATTAGATGCTCATATGCTACTATGGGTCCCCAAGGCAGTATGTCTAGAGTGGGGAAAAACGGAGGGAGGCACGCCGGCCCGAAATGAAATCATAGTATCCCAGGCACGGGAAAAAACAAGAAATGATGGCAGTGCTATGATGACTCCCCCTGCAGCACCTCTAGGGGTATGTTATTCTTGAATTCACTACACTAGTGTAATGTTCCCAAGAACTGGAGACTCTTGAGAGACAGATTATGCATACATACATATCTGCATGTGGTATAGGACGATGTTACGTTAACCCCTTCACTGTCAGGCCTTTTCCCCCTCAGGTGCCAGGCCTTTTTTTGGCTATTTCGGGCAGTTCGCGCTTAGGCCCTCATACCTTTATGCCCACATAAGCTACCCATGCCAAATTTGCTTACTTTTTTCCCAACATCCTAGGGATTCTAGAGATATCCGGAGTTTGTGGGCTTTCCTGAAGGAGACCAAGAAATTAGCCAAAATACAGCAAAAATATTTTTTATTTCAAAATAATGGGAAAAAGGGGCTGCAGAAGAAGGCGTGTGTTTTTTTCCCTGAAAATGGCATCAACAAAGGGTTTGCGGTGCTACAATCACCATCTTCCCAGCTTTCAGGAACAGACAGACTTGAATCAGAAAACATATTTTTCAACACAATTTTGGCATTTTTATGAGACATACCCCATTTTTACTATTATTTGTGCTTTCAGCCTCCTTCCAGTTAGTGACAGAAATGGGTGTGAAACCGATGCTGGTTCCCAGAAAGATAAACATTTCTGAAAAGTGACAAATCTCTGAATTCAGCAAGAGGTAATTTGTGTAGATCCTACAAGGTTTTCCTGCAGAACATAACAGCTGAAATAAAAAAATATTGAAATTGAGGTGAAAAAAACTGCAATTTTTCTCCACGTTTTACTCTGTAATTTTTTCCTGCGATGTCAGATTTTTTAAAGCAATATACCGTTACATCTGCTGCACTCTTCTGGTTGTGGGGATATAAAGGGCTTGTAGGTTCATCAAGAACTCTAGGTACCCAGAGTCAATAAATGAGTTGCACCTTGCAATATGTTTTCATTCTATGCCAGATATACAGCAATTAATTTGCTGAAATATAAAGAGAGAAAAATAGTTAGCGAGAAAATCTATGTATTTCCAAAATGGGCACCGGATAAGGTGTTGAGAAGCAGTGGTTATTTGCACATCTCAGAATTCCAGGGTGCCCATACTAGCATGTGAATCACAGTGCATTTCTCAAACAGACTTTTTTACACACTGTCTCACATTTGGAAGGAAAAATATAGAGAAAGACAAGAGACAATAACACTTGTTTTGCTATTCTGTGTTCCCCTCAAGTCTCTCCATAAAAACAGTACCTCACTTGCGTGGGTAGGCCTAATGTTCGTGACAGGAAACACAACATGGACACATCACATTTTTTCATTGAAACTGACGTTTTTTTTAAAAGTGCCTAGCTGTAGATTTTGGCCTCTAGCTCAGCCACCACCTATGGACACCTACCAAACCTGTGCATTTTTTAAAACTAGACATCTAGGGGAATCCAAGATGGGGTAACTTGTGGGGCTCTCACCATGTTCTGTTACTCAGAATCCTTTGTAAACCTCAAAATTTGGCCAAAAAACACTTTTCCCTCACATTTTGGTGACATAAAGTCCTGGAATCTGAGAGTAGCCACAATTTTACTTCCACCCAGCGTTCCCCCAAGTCTCCCAATCAAAATGGTACCTCACTTGAGTGAGTAGGCCTAGTGCTTGCGACAGGAAACACCCCAAAACACAACATGGATACATCACATTTTCCCAAAGAAAACAGAGCTGTTTTTTGCAAAGTGCCTAGCTGTGGATTGTGGTCTCTAGCTCATCCGGTACCTAGGGAAACCTACCAAACCGGTGCATTTTTTAAAACTAGACACCTAGGGGAATCCAGGATGGGGTGACTTGTGGGGGTCTCACCAGGTTCTATTACCCAGAATCCTTTGCAAACCTCAAAATTCAGCCAAAAAAACACTTTTTCCTCACATTTCAGTGACAGAAAGTTCTGGAATCTGAGAGGAGCCACAAATTTACCCCACCCAGCGTTTCCCCAAGTCTCCCGATAAAAATGGTATTATGTGAGTAGGCCTAGTGCCCGCAAAAGTAAATTCCCCAAAACACTATGTGGACACATCAAAATTATCAAATACAAAACTACCTATTTTGGCAGGGGGCACCTGTGTTTTTGGTCCTGAGCTCAGCATCCACAAAGGGAATCCTACCAAACCCAAACTGAAAACTAGACACCCGAGAGAGTCCAGGGAGGACTTGCGTGGATCCCCCAGTGTTTTCTTACCCAGAATCCTCAGCAAACCTCACATTCAGCCACAAAATGACATTTTTCCAACATTTTTGTGTGGGATCACTGCAACGGGATACATTTCCTTCCACCCAACATTCCCCTCAGTGTCCTGGTAAAAATGATACCTCACTTGTGTTGGTGAGCCACATGCCTGTGACAGGGAAGAGAGAAAAACATGTTCAAATTGAGGGGGAACCAAAACGGGTCCCAAAGGGCAGTTTGAAAAAAAACATTTTCAGGCTCACAAGTGTGGCAGAATTTTTATCGGTATAGATGAGACAATGCTGGGTGGTAGGAATTCTGTTGATTCCTGTAGATTCTGGAAGGTTCCATCACACAAATGTGGGAAAAATTTGAGATTTCCAGAAAGGTTGGAGGTTTTCAGGGCATTGTGGGTAAGAAAATGGCACAGGGTGCATGTGAAGCACACCACCCTGGACTCACCCAGATGTTTAGTTTTCAGATGTGTCTCGGTCTTGTGGATTTTTTTACATGGCAGCGTCCCAAAGTCCAAAAAGTGTAGCCCTCACCATTCTAAATGGGATGATAGTAGGTTTTCTGCCCCCCCCGGGGAGAGAATCTGGGGGTAATTGCCCTGGCACCTAGAGGTTCTTCCCCGCTGGGAGCAGATAACCTAATAACAATAGGCCGATCTGCCACCGGGGAGGCAGGAAAGGCCTTGAAAATAATTGCCCCCCTGGGAGCAAGCCTTGCCCAAGGGGTCGCTCCCCTTATGCCAAATTTCCATTTGGAAAATAATCCCTGGTGTCTAGTGGGTATTTCAGCAGTTGGATCGCTTCATGATCCGGCTGCTGAAATGCTCTGAGAGACATCAAAGGGAAGGAAAGCCTCTCAGGCCACCATCACATTATCAGAAGAGTTATGCTTTAGCATTTCTCTTCTGATCCATAGTGGAAGCTAAGCTTCCAGCGTGGTGGGGCTGCCTCTGATGAGGTCAGCGCGTGATCGCATGCTGACGTCATAAGACGTCACTGGTGAGGGGGTCGGGTGGAAGGGGAAGCAATTACCCTTCCAGCCCTGCCATGTGGGGGGTGGGGGCACAGCCCTTGGGGTAGAGCTAGTGCTTTCCCGAGGGCCAGTACTAGGCCCTAATGGTTACGTCCGTGGTGCCTCAGCACGGCAGCCACGGACGTGACCAGTACGTCCATGGCACCCAAGGGGTTAAAAAGCAATGGAGCTAGGAATTATTTTGTTTAAAACTGATGACTTAAGATATCTCCAAAGATGTGCTTAAATAAGACATGGAAATGAGCAGGTACGACAAGTGGAGAAGGATTGCCCATGTTTGTTGATGTCAACATGTACACTACAACCAGCCATACAGAACCTTCCATTAAAGCAGTTGATGCTTGTGAGAAACCAGCCAATCTACAAACATAAGCAAATGTCAATGAATGTAAACTCTGTGAACCTTGGATTGAACTACAAAACAAGCCTCACAAACATTCATGTTGATGTAGTGCCTCACAAACCAGCGTAAACAATCAGTACAGAAACAATTAAAGAACAAGAATGCCCCATAAGAGGTTTGCTGTTCAAAGGTTGAGATGACTCGTGAATGACCTCTGAGCTGGAATGCAATGAGCACATGGTATACTTGACTTGCTCAGTAGTCCATGTAAGTTTCGGAACCTTCCACAGGCCACAAGCACAAACCTAGTATGCTGGCACCAGGCACCCCAGTTGATTGGGTAGGACATAGTCTTGATGGCAGAAACCCTACTATAGCAGGGCACATGTCTCTGATACACAGAAGGCCTTAGCAGGTTTTGTAATTGGGATATTAGCACAACAATGATCGGGCAAATAGTGAAAGCTGACGATATGCATATACCCAATGTTACTGAAGCCTCCAATCACACCACACTTTAGATGCTCATGCCAAGGAGCTTGGTGATCTCTGGGAATATAGACTCTTGGAGGGCCTCTTAATGTAAAAAGTAACTTTGGAAGAAGGGAATATCAAGAATTTATCGAACACTAGTAGTCAGCAACCCCAACCCCCTTAAGCATCTGTGTACCTCATAGCTGCAAGATTTGGGCTCCCTGGATACTACTGATTGGACTGAGGTGAGGATGGCCCTCGGGTCCTCACTGTGTTTAAAGTGACTGAGACTAATTTTGATGAAGTATCTGGATAGAGCTTGCTATCACCCTTCTAGACTGAGTAAGATGAGAAAGGGGGAAGCATTTAACTATTTCTTATTCCATGTCATTTTATGCATTTTGCAAGGCATGGCTTAAAGGGGGAGGGAGCCCCTCCAAAACAAGGAAACTTGGAGGCATACCTGCACTGCAGGGGCTGTGGGGGCCTCTGTTACACCCCTGCATTCAGTAGAGAAAAAGACATGAGGTATAGATTATTGCAAAATTGTCAAAGAAAATATGTATGTCTCCAGAGGATCCCCTCAAAAATATCACAAAGTCTTGGGCATGTGGTGGAACTATGACCAGGGTCTTGATGCTATGTTATAAAAAGATATCTTGGGGTGGGTGTCCTCAAACATACAGTGTGTGCTGCTCTTGACCGTGATTTGTACCGCTGTATATTACTGAATATTGTTTAATAAAAAGTGTTTTAAAAAAACAATAATGACTAGAATAAGTTAAGGAAGAAAAGATCAAACAAAATTAGAACAAAATTAGGCAAGCAGACAATGAGTTCTACTGTTAAAGGCACATCAAAATAAAGACCTTGCGTTGTAACCACTTTACATTTAAAACTAAATTTTAAGGGAAATACCACCCAAAAAATTAAATATTAAAACGTGCTGAATGAAGGTCAAGACATATGTGAAAGCAAGTCAAAAATATTAACCATTCAAAATTAAAAAGAAAAATGTAACATAGGAAGTTAAGTTACTGTCTGGGGGGTGGTGAAACCCTACACAGGCAGCAACCACAACTTCTGTCATGGTGAAACAAAAGCAAACATCATATTAACCTACACTCAACCCTCTGGTAGGTTGGAACAAAAGCAGCCAGGTTTAACTTAGAAGCAATGTGTAAAGTGTTTATGCAGCACTTCAAACAATTATAAAGTAAAAAAGAAACAAGGAAAATCCCACACCAATTTAGAAAAATAGACAACACTTTTATAAATTATTTGAGACCAAAATGACAAGAATCCAATCAGTGGAACCTAAGATATGCAATTTCAAAGTTTTATGTAAAAACATTACCTAGAAGCACAAAGCACCAACTGTGGTTTTATGAGGTGCCAGACTGATCACAAGTTCAGGCCAACTGCAATGGAGCATGAGCTAGATACAGAGACCAAGTTAGGCCCACTGAACAGAGTGCCTAAATCCTGGTAAGACAGTGTTGTGACATCCCACGTTGAGGATGCATCACACAGGCAATGGCTCTGAGGAAGCTGCAGTACACAATGTAGAGTCTTGTGTTATCTCCGAGGAGGGCATCGACTACGGGCTTGTGATGCAAAGTTCTGCATCAAGAATGCGTTGTACAGCAGCTGTTGAGAGGAAGTTGCAGGCTGCTAGGAGAGGTCCTGCGTCGACAATGCATCACACAGTGGTGGTTCTGATGCTGCTACAAGGAAATGAAACACGCTGCATTGGTTTTGCTCACAGTCCCCAAGCTGGGCTGGTAGAGCACCTTCAGATCCACTTCCAAGGGTTTAGGACTGGGGTGGTGCCACTTGGGAGGTATGACTCACAGCAGACACTGGGTTTAAGGTTGTTGGAGCCTTCTCTATCCCTGAGGCTTTGATCAGGAGGTCAGCCAACTTGCCTTTGGAGTCACTCTGGTGGTCATGGGGTCATGATGCAGTTCCCGTCCTTCTTACTCTCGTAGCAGAGCAGCAGGGTAGCAGTCCTTCTTGCAGTGCAGCAAAGCATTCCTTCTGAGTCTTTTTTAGGCCCAAAACTGAAGAGATGGGTCTGAGCATCCGATGCTTATACCTAGTGCCAGCTTTGAAGTAGGAGAAGGTTCTGTAGGTTTGCACCCCAACAGTTTTTGCTATTTCCTGCCTCCCTGACCTTGCTCCAACCTGTCTAGGGGCACAAAAGACTAGTGTCAAACAATTTGCAAGTTTGCTCTGGCAGAAGCTTTGTAATGTGGAAGTGTGGTAGGTGACAGTTCCTCCCCCTCATTAAGCCACAAATGGCCCATCATGTCAAACCTTCTCCACCTTTGTCTCACTGTCTGGGAGCAAAACACAAAGACAAACCACTAGCTACACCTAGTCATGTGACCAAGAATACAGGCTCCAGGCACCAAATGGTTAGGACACAAAAATGCAAACTTTATAAAAGTAGTAATATCAGAATTGTGACTTAAAATCCTATTTTACCACTATTGGGGGTTTTAAATTACAGGTCTTTAGACACCAACCTCAATATTTCTAGCTGTTTCCAATTAAAAGTTATCACTTATTAAATGTAATAAATTAACCCAATGTTATCCTATGGGAGACATAGGTCTCACAGCAGTGGAAAAACAAATTTAGGAGTTTTTCACTAACAGAATATTTAAAACTTAAAAGTACATGTCCTACTATTTTAATATACTGTGGGCCTATGGGCTTTCTAGGGCCTAACCTAGGGGTGACTTATATGTATTAAAAAAGTAGGTTTACATTACCAGGTCTAAATGAAAGTTTAAAACTGCACACACAGGCTGCAATGGCAGATCTGAGACATGTTTGAAAGGCTACTTAAGTGGGTGACACAACCAAAGCTGCAGGCTCACTAGTAGCATTTAACTTAAAGGTCCAGAGTACATGTATGACCACTTTACAAGTATCTTACAATGAAATCAAATGTGCCAATTGGGTGTAAGCCGATGTTACCATGTTTAAAGGAGAGGGTCCAGGCACTTTAGCAATGGTGAGCAGTGGTAAAATGTGCAGAGTCCTAAAAGCCTATAAAAACGTGTTCAGAAACAGAAAAGGTGAAGGCAAAAAAGCTGGGGATGACCCCGCAGAAAGGGCCACATCCAACATGTAACATTAATAATTAGGAAGATCCAAACTTAATGAAGACTACATCCCCAGAATGACAGTACTCAATGTACATTTCATAGGGAAAACACAACGTTGAATAAAATGTGATACCATGAAAATTAGTGTTTAAAATAATGCATTAGGAATGAAATGTAAACAAAAATATGGCAATATCCCATAAAGTAATAACATTACAGATATAATATTACTTTAGCCCCTTAACAGCTGAAGGTTTTTCACCCCAGTTAAACCCTTTTTTGGATATTTGAGATAGTTTGTGCTTAGGCCTTCATAACTTTTTTCCACATAAAATATCCATGCCAAATTTGCGTCCTTTTTCAAACGTGCTTGGGATACTACAACAACCTAGGGTTTGTGGATTCCCTTGTAGGGAAATGAGAAAATAGCTAAAACATGGCTACATTTTGAGGGGTTTTTGAAAAATAGGAAAAAAGCGCTTAATGAAAATGTGGCTGTTTTTTCCCCCAAAAATGACATTAATGAAAGTTTTTTTTGCATGACCTCTCATTTTCCTAATGAGGCTGCTAGATTTGGGCACCAGCAACACCTGGATTGAGGGGAACTGTGTCCAGTCCCACACCATGCGACAACTGTCGCCCTAATCGGTTTTTGGCCAGCTAGCAGTACCTCTTCTCTGCCCTAGAGCTGGGTTGATTTGTGGCAACCAAGTGCATGACATAATGGCTTCTCAGGGAAATCGTGGTAAATCAGAGCTCATCCTTTTCTCTCAGTTACATTAGTCTCATACATGCATGACAACAGAGACAGGAAATGGTCCAATAAGATTTATTGAATCAGCTGGGTCTTAGTTAAAATGGCATTAAATGCAATAACGAAAATGATGAAACACACTAAAAGCAAAATAGTGACAGTGAAAGTGAAACACAGGAAAAGTCCCACCATACCATCATTATGCACAATATATGCGATTCCTACCTAAGCTATGTTAGAGCACAGCAGGATGAGCCTTAATCCGCCCTTCAGGATTCCCACCTGGGAAGACATCATCCCCCAGACCTGAATATCACAGTGGTGAAGATGCCCATTATCTATAGAGACACCACCCCTATGCTGGCCAGGGAACCAGTGGTCTCAGCAAGCAGCTGT
Source organism: Pleurodeles waltl (assembly GCF_031143425.1). Lineage (NCBI taxonomy): Eukaryota > Metazoa > Chordata > Amphibia > Caudata > Salamandridae > Pleurodeles > Pleurodeles waltl. Next base: position 656,891,337 of record NC_090449.1, read on the forward strand.
AATAAAGTCAAACAGCATGCAGTCATGGTTTTATGACTGGATCCTCCCTCTAACGCGTATGGGACAGAGTAGTGTTTTTATAATAAAACAACTGATCTTCTGAGAAAATTACCTTACGTAAAAGTATGCGTGTTTCTGTGAATGTTAGAGACGCAGTGTTCCACTTGTGCTGTCAATACTATCTCGCTTGAGGAAAGCACAGAGTGAAAAGACTATTGTGTTAAAAAATGTAATGCTTTCCTTGGCGAAAGAACAACTAGATAAAGAAAATAAAACACCACCACAAATGTGGCTGGTTCTAAAATAATAAATGAAGCAGAATAAAATGTTTTTAGGCTAAAGGGCACAAGCAGCAGGCCTAGTTGCTAAAATAATGTGCTCAGAGACATCACTAAAATGGCTACACACCCCCCTCTCCTTGTTGGTTCAGAAATGGTAAAGCAGACTAATTTCTAATAAAAAGGCAACTAAAATGTAATGCTTTGAAACATATATAAATGTCAATTGTGACAAGTTAAAAACACACTTGAGCATGTTAAATATTAGAAAGAGTCAATTTAAAATGTTTGCAGTGGTACCAATGAAACCAAATCTAAAAGTTAATGTCATTTTTAATATCTCCAATTACAGCCAGAACAATTGAAGCAAGGACATGTTCCCCTTCAGCAAGTGGTAATGTGCGCAAATCAGTCGCAAGTTAAACCAAATAACACTCATGTTCCAAGTCCTGAGCTTCAGCTGAGGCAGCAGCATTCCGTGTTGTGCCCGCTGCTAAGTCAAGAGCTGCATAATCCACAAAGGCCAGCTCAAAAACAGCTTCCCGTAGCAAAGGCACCCTCAACGTGCATGTCTGATAATGAGCCCTCAGCAAGACCATCAACAGAACAGCATCCAAGGAAAGTAAGTGTGATGTAGAAAGACAAACTTTCAGTGCACATTCAAAAAGGCAACAGAGGCATTGAAACATGGACTGCACACAATCCAAAACTGGTTTGAATGACAGAGACCAGTTGCACACCAGTTCTTTCAGGAGTGATCGGAAATGCCCCAAATATACTCAAAAATATCAAGTGTATTGCTGAAGGTATTAAGCCAAATATAGAGGAGAAGGTGTTAACGAAACCAGAACAAACAGCCTTAAAGAAATGTACAATCCCAGTGGTACTAGACGAGTTAAAAATTCATCCCACAAGTTCACCAAAGTGTCTTGGAAAGTTTGTATTTAAAAGGGACTGTATTTCTGCAGATGACCTCACCACTGTAGGTGCAAAGGTCTTGCGTGCAGATGTGAGCGCCACATTTCTTTGAAACCATAAAGCCTTTCGTCTGCTCAACTTGTCAAAATTCACATTTGAAGCAGCAATGTGAGGCCAAATATCTGCTACTTTCGTCTGTTGTGTAGGGGAAAAGGAACATTCCTAAAACAGGTGACAATTTGGAGGACCGAAACAACGTAAGCAATTCCAGCTCACATTCCACAACAGCCCTCACTGTTAAGAAGCACATAGCTTCCGTAAGAGAGAGCACCTGGAACGCAGGTCTAATCAAGGGAACTTGAACTCCTTTCAGATAGCAAGCTAAGTTAGCTGTCAAAGCGTTACATGCCCTGTACAAGGACAGATGCTTACAAACCATCCAATGGCTCACAGAAGTTTTGCATTCACTGCCGCTAAGAAAGACCTCTTTCATGCCATCGAAACATTTAAGCGAAAAGGGAAGCTCCCACACCTCATGGATGTAAGTATCTCTTGGCCTCTCATATTTGCCTATTGGAATGTGTTTCAAGCAGGACGTGAATTGCAGTGTTGAGATAGGCAGATTAATAGCCCCGTATATTAAACATACAACAGATGGTATTTCAGCCACAGTTAAAGGCAACTATTCTAATTTCTCAATGTTTAACAAAACATAAGTTGCTTCCTTTTTAGCCATAACTTGTTGTTGTCACATCAAATTAAATGTAGAAAATCTATCCCTCTTGCTGACATGTTGCCAGGGAACGCAACTAGATTTCAGTTTCTGCAGTGTCCAACTCAGCTGCATAAGGGACTCTGTCCATGATATAGGGGGTCATTCTAACCCTGGCGGTCGACGACCGCCAGGGCTAAAATGACGGGAGCACCGCCAACAGGCTGGCGGTGCTCCCATGGGCATTCTGACCGCGGCGGTACAGCTGCGGTCAGAAACGGGAAACCGGCGGTGTCCCGCCGGTTTCCCGCTGCCCTAGGGAAACCTCCACGGATTCCGACCCGCTTACCGCCATCCTGTTCACCGCCAGGAACAGGATGGCGGGTAACGGGTGTCGTGGGGCCCCTGGGGGCCCCTGGCGGCCCCTGCAGTGCCCATGCCAATGGCATGGGCACTGCAGGGGCCCCCTAACAGGGCCCCACTAAGATTTTCAGTGTCTGCATAGCAGACACTGAAAATCGCGACAGGTGCAACTGCACCCGTCGCACCCTTCCCACTCCGCCGGCTCCATTCGGAGCCGGCATCCTCATGGGAAGGGGTTTCCCGCTGGGCGAGCGGGCGGCCTTCTGGCGGTCGCCCGCCCGCCCAGCGGGAAACTCAGAATAACCGCGGCGGTCTTTTGACCACGCAGCGGTATTCTGGCGGTTCCCGCTTGGCGGGCGGCTCCTGCCGCCCGCCAAGCTCAGAATGACCCCCATAATTTCTGTAGATTGCTCAAGGTTTTTGCTAAAAAAACTAAAGGCCTCATTATGACTTTGGCGGTCTCACTATGGAACTACCAAAGCCGCAGGGAGGATGCTGTTGTCATGTCGGTGGTGTTCCCCCCCCCATCGTATTACAATCTTCCCACCGGGCTGACTGATGGGAACATTGTATTATGACGTTCCTGCCGGTAGTACTACGGTATCGGTCTCAGCTCCCTTAAAAGAGCTGAGGCCAATACTATAGCACAACAGCATCCTCTGAATGTTCACTCTCTGCACAGCAGACAGTGTGCATTCTCTGGGGGCAGTGCAGGGGCCCCCCTGTGGCCCCCATCACTGTGTTTCTGCCAGTCTTTTCATGGCGGGTCCCTGCCATACAAAGGCTGGCAGAAGCAGTAGCCAATATCAGCACAGCGGTGCTGAGTCCAGCGCTGCAGTGGCCGAGTACAAGTCTGACCGCCAGAGTCATAATGTGGTGGTTGGACCGACTGGAGTGTGACAGTCCAACTGGCACCACAAGCCTTGGACCGCCAGCCTCGTAATGAAGCCCTAACCGTTAAAATAAAAATACATTGAAAATGAGTATGAAAAATCTGCTATTTGTGACCATTGTGTCAGCTGAACCCTTCTTGCAGGGATATATAAGGTTTGTAAATTGCCCAGAGGCAACAACTGTGCTACACCTTAAAAAGGTGTTTCCATTGTGTACAGAGTATAGAGCAATTTATATGGTAAAAAATAAAGAGGGAAAAATGTATTTCTGAATTGGACACCAGATACAGAGTTTAAGAGCAGTGAATATTTGTACATCTCTGAATTTGTGGGTACTTATATTAGCATGAGATTTGGCTGGCATTTTTCAAAACGTCTTCTTTGTTACACACTGGCTTATATTTGAAAAGCACTATGGTAGAGAAATCCATTTGATAATAACAAATGCCTGACTATTCTGTGTTCCCACATGTCCTCCAATATAAATGGTATCTAAATTGTGTTTAGGTCTAGTAGCCGCCGCAAGAAAGGGCAGAGAGTGGAACATGGACACATCACATTTGTCCACTGAAAACAGATCCTTTTTTGCAATGTGGGAAGCTGAGTTTTTTGGGCCCTGGCTCAGCTGATACCTACAGAAACTTAGTAAACCTGCACATGTTTTTTTAACTAGGGGCCATATTTATGACCCCATCTGTGCTGCTTTTGCATCACGCAACATGGTGCAAGAGTGATACGAACCCTAAGTGAGATTTATGAAGCCATGCAAGACCACCTTGTGTCGCCCTGGGTAGCTTAATAAATCTTGAGTAATGTATTGCAGTGCACAACACTACTTTACTTTACTCTGTGTCAGGGTGTCCTTTCCCGAACAAAAACAAGCATGCATGCTTTGCCACCACCCTTGCACAAGGGTGCCTGTGTTTGCGCTAGGCTGACAAAATGGCCCCAGAGCAGGGAAAAAGAACAGGACTGTGCCACATTAGAGAAATAAGCACATTCCCGCCCTTTCACTATGACACAGGGCAGTGCAGCAAGGTGACTTGCTATACTACCCTGCCATACAAAGCTCATAAATATGGATTTAAATAATAAGGGGAATCCAGAATGAGGATTACTTGCGTGGCTCTCACCAGCTCAAACGTGGACTAAAAACTTATTTTTTCCTCACATTTCTGTGAGGAAACTTATGAAATCTGTAATAAGCCACAAATTTCCTACCACTCAGCATTTCCACAAGTCTCCTAATAAAAATGTTACCTGAGTTGCGTAGGTAGGGTTAGTGCCTGCAACAGGAACATGTTAGAAATGGGGTCACCGGTTGGAAGTCAGTTTGCACTCTGTCCAAGCAGGGACCCTCACTCTAGTCAGGGTGTGGGAGATACACACTTAGGATAACTCCTGCTCACCCCCTTGGTAGCTTGGTAGAAGCACCTAGCCTTATCTCAGAGGCAATTTGTAAAGTATTTGTACCAACACAAATGTGAACACAGTGAAAACACCACAAAAGGACTCCATACCATTTTAGAACGATAGCCAATAGTTATCTAAATCAAACGAGACCAAAACAACAAAAATCCAACATACACAAGCAAAGATATTAATTTTTAAAGTGAAAAGAGTCTTAATCCATAGAAATCAATCAATGCGTTGTTTTAGGACAAAGTACCTGGTATGTGTCAAAAAGAAAGCTGCACGAGCAAGCGTATATTGGAAAAGCAAGCGATTCGCTGATTCCTTACTCAGGTGAGGCCGTTTGCCGATTCTTTCTCTGCTGTGCAAGTAATGCGTCGATTCTTTCCTTGCAGGGAACAGATGCGTAGAGTTCCAGACAAGTAGTCTTATGTCAGTGTAGTGGTGTTGCAGGTTTTGACTTCCATGGATGATGCGTGGAAAACCTGGATGCACAGCAGCGATTAATCTGTGCTGGGCTGGTGATGCGTTAATTTTACTGGTGATGCATCGATTTTTCAGCTGCGATGCAGGTGCTGCATCAATATTTCTGCTGCTTGGCTACATGAATTTTCACCTTGGGTTCACCAGCTTCTCCTTCCAAGGGCCTAAGAACAGGATGTGGCACAACTTGGCAGGGTAGGGGTCTCAGCAAGAGATCCCAGGTGCTGGCAGATGAAGTCTTTGATGCCCCTGAGACTTCAGAGCAGGGGGCATGCTCAGTTCAAACCCTTGGAGAATCTTCACAAGCAGGACACACAGCAAAGTCCAATCTTCGTCCTCTTTAAGGCAGAAGCAGCAACTGCAGGCCAACCCAGCAAAACACACACACAGCAAAGGGGCAATAATCCTCCTCCATTTCCTAAGCTCTTCTCCTTGCAGAGGTGTCTCTTGACCCAGAAGTATTCTAAAGGTCTGGGGGTTTGGATCCACTACTTATACTCATTTCTGCCTTTGAAGAAGTCAAACATCAAAGGAAAGTCACTGTTGTTGACAAGATCCTGCCTTGCCCAGGCCTGTCCCCAGACACACACCAGGGGTTTGGAGACTGGATTGTGTGAGGACAGGCACTGCCCTGTCAGGGTAAGTGTCAGCTCCTTCCTCCCCGGTCTAGCCCAGGAGACTCATCAGGATAAGCATGACACTCCTCAGCTCTCTTTGTGTCACTGTCTAGAGGGAATTCACAAACAGTCCAACTGTCAGTCTGACCCAGACGTGGATTCCACAGGCAGGCAGAGGCACACAATGGTTAAGCAAGAAAATGCCCACTTTCTAAAAGTGGCATTTTCAATCTGACAATCTAAAAACCAACTTCACCAAAAGATGATTTTTTAAACTGTGAGTTCAGAAACCCCAAATTCTATATCTCTACGTGCTCCCAATGGGAAAATGCACTTAAAAGATATTTAAAGGCAGACCCCATGTTAACCTATGGCAGAGATAGGCCTTGCAATAGTGAAAAACTAATGTGGCAGTAGTTCACTATCAGGACATTTAAAACACACCAGTGCATGTCCTACTTTTCAAATGCACTGCTCCCTGCCCATGAGGCTACCCAGGGCCTACCTTAGGGGTGTTTACATGTGGAAACAGGAAAGGTTGGAGCCTGGCAAGCGGGTGCACTTGACCCTGCCCTCCATGGGAACAGTCCAGCCCAAACTTCCAGGCCAGGTCCTCCCTAGACCAAAAACAAGCATCCTGGGATCGGTTTTATCACCCCTCATCAGCCAGGCTAGCTTGAATCTGGTGGCATAGCGAGAATGGGACCCACGTCTGGACTTTTCAAACACTCACCCTCAATCACAGATCTGGGTTTAATTTATTGTTCTTTTGCTCACCATGCCACCCCAATTTGGACCCAGCCATATGCAAATCAGTCTTGATTCTATTCCCAGGATGCTTGTTTCTGGTCCAGGGAGGACCTGGCATGGCAGTTTGGGCTGGACTGTTCCCACTGGGGGCATGGTCAAGACTGAATTGCATATGGCTGGGTCCAAACTGGAATGGCATGGCAAACAAAAAACAGATGGATTAAACCCAGATCTGTGACTGGGGACAAATGTTTAATTTGTTCTGCATTCCGTCCATCAACTGTTCTTTTTTCAGCTGTGACATTAATGTACTTGTCATAAAGTGAACTAAAAATCTACAATATTCTGACGGGGGATGAACATGGCAAGCAGCCTTAAATTATGACATGTACATGTAGTGCTGGGTACAGACTTCTGTGTAATGCTGTGAGTATTTGTAAAGCACATTATCACCGCGGAGGATGTTCTTTGGCCACAGTTAAATCAGCCAGGGCTTATCCATGGACTCACTTAGTTGAAAAGCCAAGTAATCATCTTCTTGCAAGAATTTTAGAGGCGGCACATATATGTAGGGAAGGTCATTCTAGGCTTTCTGAGAAAGGTAGGAGAAGCCAGTACTGCCTCCTCTGGTGCTGCGTAGGCCTGGAATTTGTGCCTGTAGGAGTTCAGCTGAGGAGAGGTGTCTGGAAGGTTTCTGAAATCTGAGAAAGTTGTTGAGGTATGCTGGGCCAATGTTGTGTAAGGCTTTGAATGTATGTGTCACGTGCTTGAAAAGAGCTGTGGGTGGGGAACCAGTAAAGCTCTTTGAGGTGCAAGGTGTGTGCATGGAGGGAGGCTGCGGGGAGCCTGGCTGCTGCATTCTGTATTGTTTGGAGTCATTAGTTCAGTTGGGTGAGAGAGTAATTGAGTACCAGGTGGGTGTGGGGCAGATGGGTTTGAGGCCTTTGGTGAAGATGAACTGATGCAATTGTAGCTCTACTACTTGACTATCTGCCTTCTACCTAGGTGTTATCCCTGTGAAAGTACACCTGGCCTATGCTTTTCCTACCCATTCATGTCTCTGTCTCCTTCAAAGTCCTAACTTATTCCGTATACTTACCAACTAAACCTTTACTAATGCCATCCTTTGCAGGCTACTTGAAGCTCAAGAAAATGTGTCTTTCATGTGCTTTTAGCACACTTACTATGCTAAAATCATCTTATTCCAGTTTGTAGAAGAAAGTTGGGGGGTGTCCGAGTATGCCTCTGAGGCCTACATTCCTCCAACTGAGTGAGCATATCTACCTTTGGAACTAAGGCAAACATGCTGGGGAAGACTGCCCGATTTTAGATTTTGCCACAAAGTGTTCTCCATAACAACGTGGACTATGTTCCGTTAACCATTATGTGTATTATGGTCACTGTAATGCACTTGTGACATGGCTGCCAGAACACCCACCATGTACTGAGGGTGGATAAAGGTGTTGAGAGGCCGTAAGCAAGTTCATGATTTCCTCAAGAAGAGGAAGCAATTTGTAAGGATGCATGCCTAGTGAAGTAGGGGCCCATGGATGGTATGTATCCATGCTCAGCCATTTAAAAGTTACTTTAGGGCAGCTTCACCTCACTCAATTTCCCAGTACTTCACTTTTGTATGGTACAATGTAAAGCAAGTTGAAAAACACAGGCCTGGCTGAGATGGACACTGGGGAAAGTAATAGCAAGTCTCCTGCCTATTTCCTTGCTAAGAGCAGACTCTGTAATGACAACATGGTCAAGTCTTTCTCGCTGTTGCAGGAATTCACTTGGCAAAGTGCCACATACCCAATACCACTGCATACTTCAAAGTACAAGGAGTGAGACCACTTAAGCCACTGTCCATTTATTATGGCACTGACACTGATGTGCAGCAGAGACTATTTTAAGTGGAAGACAGCTAAAATAAAATGAGTTAGAAAGGGCTAAAAACTAGGCTCAGTCAGGATAATATGCATTCCCCATTAGCAAAGCAGTTTACTGTTGGGGATGCATATGGGCGTCAAAATAATTCTAATTACACAGGGGGTCTGGCCTATATGTCAGCAGGGCCCACTCCTATACACTATTCTGCTTTAGGTTTTTTCTTTCAGTTTATTATAGTGTTAACTCAACCCAAAGATATTGGTTCACTTTACATAAGCACTAGTTACATATCATGAGGTCACTTTCATTTTTTTGCCCATGAAGATGTTTGTTTTCCTCTGGGGGACGTGATCATGCCGCCCTGGGCAAAGCGAACATCCCCATGGCTAAAATGATGACTCTGCCCCTGAAGTTCTGTCCATATGCAGAAACACAGGGACACTTTCATCTTTTCATTCTTTGGCTCCTTAAATTAAATTATCACTTCAGAACAACCAGTTATTCCTGTGTTAAAATCCTCTACTGTGGCTATGAATGTCCTCTGGAAGACCTGGCATATTTCACCTATGACCTTTAAAATGTAAGAGAGTTGGAAACAAAGGCTCCTGCTTGATTGATCTGGACATACGTCTTCATTGATAAGGGTAAAATCGCCATCTCAACAATCAGTCATAAACAACCTAGCTACAACTATTTCAACAAACCTTTCAAAAAGGCACAACCCCACCTGAGAAACTTTCCTTAGTGGACTTGGTGGCTGTGACAAAAGAACTGATATTCCCTTTCTTTCTTCACACAAGGGGAGCGATTAACAGCCCTGGCACACAATAATTGAGGCAGTGTCCCCTGACAGGGTCTTCCTCACTGCAAACAACAGTGCACAACTTTTTGGGCACCTTTCATTCTTTATTCGGAGACATATACAGTCAATGTACTATGAAGAGGGATGTGCAGGGGCATTATCTATGAACGACTTGTGAAGGGCAACTTTAAAACCAACTGTAGCAGAAGTGAAGAAGGATTTACAACTTTGTGGATATTCACAACTTATGCGCTGACCGTTTCCCATCCTGGAAAAGGTCACAGTTTTACACCTGCCAAAAGGCAGAGCTAAATCCACATCCATGGTGGGAACGAGAAGGGAATTGAATTGACGGGTGTAGAGGGAAACATGGCTCTCCATAAGAAAATATTTTCTTCATGTAGAAAATCAAATCAAAAAAGTTAGCAATTCCATTTGCATTATTGCTGTTGATTTTGTCACACAAGGATATAATTGTATATATATTTGCATTCAAGCAGATAAGAATACCATACGAATTCTACGATCATGTCTGGAGACTTGCAGATGGTGCAGGTTTCCGAGAAATTGGAAAATTCCACTCATTTTCTCCATTCAAGTATTTTCAGCCAGGGCAATATCAGGCCATCATCATGCATGGTGATGCTCTTCCCCAACACCCTTTTGGGCTGTCTGCCACTGAAACGCAGGGCTGGAGAGCAACATGTTGCTCACAATCTAACACTGGGGACTGCTCCTGCAAACAGATTTCACCACCTCTTATGCTCATGTTACCCTATCCATCTCTTTTACCCCATCCTGCACATCCTTTTCCTGTTTATCCCTTTTTCTATTTATCCTCCTCTTTGCCCATTGTCACAGTTCAATTTCAAGGTTTTATTACATGAGGCACTCTCTGTGCCTTTGCAGGAAAATGTAAATGGGGAATGATCTAAAGGACATAAACAACACTCTTAATACATTTGGGAAATCAGCCCATTTCCATGAAATAACTGATGTTTCCTCAACTCTTATTACCCCGTGGTCTTCTATGTCCTTTCACTAACTTTAACTCCAGATGGATAAACCATTTGCTTTGTACTGCTTGAGACATTCGCCTCCCAGATTTTTCCATATCACATTTTCTTTCCTCCCTCGTGCTATCACCCACTATCTCTTTACCAACTTCTGTTTCATTAACTTTTCCTCTGCTGTACTGCCTTTCCATCTCACTTTCTGGTCCTTTAAATCTTCTACAAGAGTGCCATGGGTCTTCGCAATTGACTATTGGAAATTACCCTTTCTGCTGAGTTATCCCTAAACCTTTTTCCTTTCTCCGATTTTTCTGACACTCTTTTTGTTGGCTTTAGGGCTGCCAAACAGTCCTAAAGTGCACATGCTCTCTCCCCTAAAACCTGGTATAATTGTCTTACACCTGTTTGGCTTATTTACTTTACCTAAACATCCCTTGTAAAGTGGTATTCCATATACACAGGGCCTGTAAATTAAATGCTACTTGTGGGCCTGCAGGACAGATTGCGCCACAAACACAGAAGTGGCCTTTCATACTTGTCTCAGGCCTGCCACTGCAGCGTTGCGTGAGCATTTTACTGCCACATTGACTTAGAAATCAAAGTTACTTGCCAAGCCTAAAACTACCCTTTTCCTACATATAGGTCACCCTTACGGTAGGCCCTAGGTAGCCCTATAAGCAGGGTGTGGTTTAAGTAAAAGGCAGGACATGTGCCTTCACTGTGGGGGCATTTCCTAGTAGCAACAAACAGCCTATTTGGTTTCTCACTGCTGTGAGGACTGCTCCTCTCAAAGGCTAGCATTGGGAATTCCCTTAAAGGTACTTAAGTGGTAATTTCTGATCTATGAGGAGTAACGTGTATGTTTGGTATGTTTGGAATAGTGCTAAGAAATCCTGCCTATTGGTGCAGGTGAAATTTTTATTACTATTGTGAAAATGCCACTTTTAGAAAATGGGCATTTCACTGTGTTTATGGCTCTTGTGCTTTGCAGCCTGACTCCAGTCCATGTCTGGGGTAGAGTGACAGCTGGGCTTTGTGAGTACGTTCCAGACAGCCATCACACAGAAAGGGTGGAGGTGTAACAGGATTAATTCTGCGTACTGAGTGGTCTTCCTGGGCTGGGGGAGAGGGAGGTGGGCGCACTTACATTTGTATAGGTTGTGTCCTGTCCTAACACAAAGAGTTTGTTTACCCCCTGCTGATGTCTGGCGTCAGAGATGGAGTTGAAAGGGGGTGTTGTGCACTTCAGAAGTTTTTGTGAAGTGCCCCCTAGATCAAAGACATTTTGAGGATAAGTACAGGAGCTGTAGCCCCATGTTGGGAGAGCACTTTGAGACAGGGACTCAACATCTGTCAGAAGGACTGCAGAACTGCAAAAGGACTCATCTGGACTGCTCTTCTGTTTGTTGCCCTGCTGCCTGATATCTGCTGGGTGACACAAAGGACTCATCTGGATTTATTTTGTGCCTGTTGCCCTTCTGCCTGCTGTTCTGTACTGGGGTTACCAGATCCTGTGGGACTGCCAGGGGGAACTGACACTTGAACCATTGGCTTGTTGTGTGCTGACCTGCCTGCCTACAGCTTCGTACCCTGGGCCCAGTGTTCTCAAGAGGCTTGCTGGTCTGCCATCATCTGTTCACTTTAGGAATCTCAAATAACTTAAAAGATTCCTTCTGACAGCCATTTGGCCTCCTGGATTTCTAGTGGGTGGGGGAGCATTTTAGCACATCAGCACATGTTGAGCAATGTACTTTCCTCTGGAGAGGCGCTTCCACAAGATAGCATTTGTGAGTAGTACCGCTGCGTGCTGACTCACGCGAGCCCCTGGGTGCTCTGAGCAGCAGAGTGCAGCACCCCTTCCTTTGATTTCCCTGACTCACGCTGCACAGGCTGTGGGCAGTAAGGCCACAAGCTGCCTTCTCCCAGGAGTGTGTTACCAGGGAATCCTTCTCACAGCAGCCAGCACCTCTTCACCCCACCCCTCAGGAGGATGAGACCAGCGTGGTAATGCTGCCGGTCGTTGTAGGCTCTGGAAAATATGGCGCATCATGGTAGTAGTCAAGGGTACTAAGCTAGTCCAGAGCTTTGTGAAACACGCAGAGGCCCATTGAAAACAATGGGAGCTTCCCTTTAATGCCTTCTCCCAGCAGGCATTAGAAATGCCTATTAAAATGACGCAAAGAAATCTCTTAAATTTCTTTGAGGCATTCTTTCAGCTGCCCCTAGTGCCAGAATGCCCCCTTGCATACATTATTCCTGGCGCAGGCATAATGTGGCGCAAGGGGTTACAAAGTGGCGCAATGCATGCATTGTGCCACTTTGTAAATATGGCGTGGCATTTGTGGCCTTCCAACGCCACATTAGTGTAAAACAACTGACACTAATGTGGCTGTTGGAATGGCGCTAGGCCCTCTTAAATCTGGGCCATGGTGTTTAGTGCTTGCATTACCAGGATAGCAAAGACATTACAGAGGTGATGACTCATGTTCCTTTGTCTTACAATCCGTACATTTTATGCCCTGATATTAGGATGGGTGGGATTTTTATGGATAATGAGTGTGGACTTTGAATTGGAGTAGTATATGCAATACCGAGGAACTATGTCATGTTGGTCTATGATTAATGCACAGTATCTGAGATTTTCGATGTTTTTGGGCCATGATCTATATTTACAAATATAAGACCTATATTTTTATATAATTACACATGAAGTCTCTTTTGTTGTGTGTTTATTGTGTCGCTGGTGTGAGTGTGTTGTGCAAATGTTTTACACATGACCTCTAGGGATAAGCCTGACTGCTCGGTGCCAAGCTACCAGGAGGTGAACACAGGTGATCTTTGGTGTGTAAATTCCTAGTTTTTACTAGAGTGGGGGGTCTGCCTGGCTTAGGTGCATACTCTAGCCAACCAGAAACCCCATTTCTAACATTGACGACAATACTAATCATTCTTCCAGTTGCTTCTTTACTGATGCCACCCAATCCCCTGCCTAGACTACCATGTCCTCCTGTTAGTCATCCTTTGTCTGTCTTGGCTCCCCATATTTGAATCACACAATTTACTTTTTTATTCCCACAAACCTGCTTCTTTCCGAAATCTTTAGTGGCACTTTCCGAGGCCATGCACTAATTACTCATCTATTTCCCTTTCTGGATTTAGATGTGCAAGACAATTAACGGGATCAGCTTTGCAAAGAAGGTAAGAAGAAGGTGCTCTTTCTTCAAGAGCCAAGGTGATGTGATAAGTAGGTAGTGTGCTTTTAAGCCCACCCAAATTTCAAAGTCCACTCACCATACACGCACTTGGTGGGGGTATTTGGAAGACGAGAGAAAACATTCTATTTGATGAGTGCCCGAGTCAATGTACCTCTCAGCCTGGGCATGCCTACCCTAGGGGCCAGAGGAATCCATGGGACCTGTGGCAATTGTAGATCCTCTGGAAGTTATTTGCAGGGAAGTGGAAGATATCTAAGGTGTCTAGTGGGGGAAGGATAGGCACTTTGTACAAGACAGCTAAATCCCCAGAAGCAACTTCCAACTCATCATCAATGCCCAAAATCTTCAGCAACCTTTCCCTCTAGAGAAGATTCCCCCTGCACCTTCAGGTTATTTAGAAAAGCCCTGTAGACCACTCTCACCAGCAGCCTAGGGGAGAGGGTGTGACCTTACAGCCAGAGTTGCTGACTTTTGAAGTGGGGAACAAGATCTAAGTCTCAGAGTCAGCTCAACTTTCTGTCATTCTGGGACAATCACTAAATCGTCCCATACCTAAAAATTAAAATTTAAAATCCTTGTTCCCTCCATAGAAAAATGTATCAATTGTTATCCTTCTTTATGCACCTGTCGAACTTAAGAGCATTTATCAAGCAGAAGTTGGTGTCCTCAGTAGGACGGCTAGATAAAATTGCTTAGAGCAAAGACGTTTATAGTATGCACAGTACAGCAACATACAAATAATACCAAAAAATAAAAATGCCTCCCTTTTGGTGTCAGTCTTTACAAATATCTAACTTTCATGCTCAGCTAAGAGTTATAGGCACATAAATAGAATTTCTGCAAGGTAGAATATATGTATTTCCCTGTAAGTGGTTTGAATCTAAAAACATTACCAAATATGGTCATTTTTTGCTCACAAAATGAATGACCGTGAAATATGATAGACAGTGTTTCTCCTCCCAGTTAATGAGAAATGGATCTCTAAATGTCCTGATGATGAATCTTACTGCATATATTTTGTTCCAAAATAGTAAATTAGCCTCTCTGTGTTTATTACATTTTCTGCGAACACCAACAAACATAAGTAACTTGAATGTTTCATTTAATATTCATGCCAGAGACACGAAAGAGACTCTGTTCTCCTTCTCAGATCATCACTGCAGCAGTTTATGAGGCAATGGGGAGTCATGCAAAATATACCTCTCCTCCATTGCCCCCTTAAAGGTAGCTGGCGGTTTTCTACCCATTGCAGCACTTCGTGGTAGCTGCTACCCTACCTTCCTTATCATTATATCTGGTGTCCAGCCACCCACCCAAACCACCCTCAGGAAAAATCTCCCCTGCCAAATCACAAAACGGACCCCACTTCTCTACCCTATGCACCTTCCCCCTTGCCCAAATCCATCCTCTCTACTTTCACTAGCAAAAGGAGAAGGTAGCAAAATGAGGCAGCTGTTTTGTGAAAGCTGCTTGTCAGCACTGTCTGCTTATTTCTGTCTATATTTGTCTGCAGAGACCTGAAACTGACAGGTGAGTTGGTGGTGGGTGCACAAACGGCAGTTTCTGTACCTTCCCCACCAACACAGTGGTCCACCCACCCAAGTTAAATGCGAGCAGACCATAGGTTTGGCCATGGGAGTGACTACTTCATCACAGCCATAGCCAAGCTTCTTTAATGGCCCAACATAGTAAGGGATATAATAAAATTAGCTACACATCAACCACTCAATTAGGATGTGAGGACATGAAGCTTCTTTTACTGTCTTTCACTGCCAGGCAAACCCTGTCAGTAAAAGACAGTAAAAAACAAAACATGGCCCCTTGCCCTGGGAGGTGACTACCATGGCAAGAGGGGCATTACCTTTTTGATTTTCAGATAGAAAATCCCACTTCAGTGTTTTCTTTTTGAAAAGAAAAAAGAAAACAGTTTGGTACAAGGCTCCATCATGTTGTTGGAGCCCTTTATTAAATGATAAAAAGCATTGACAGGAACTGCCAACAACAGTTCCTGCCAATGACCACCACCTTTTGCTGTCATTTGTAAATTTGGTGGGAGCCATCTCCATCAGGGTCAATAGAGTAATTTACTCTATCACCCTGGCAGAGAAACAGGCCGCTCAACTATATCTAAATTGGCCCCCTTAAGAATTTAAGTCTCAATCCACCACACTTCTAGAACTCCCTCAACCCCCATGGGAGGCACTTAAACGTTTGCAGTGTATCAGGCAAAGACTAACAGCAGGATCTAATCTAGGTCCCATTGCCACTGGTTAGCCAGTCAGTTGCGGGAAAGGCCTCTTTTAGCCTGTTATATCCCTGTAGCTGAAACAGGTCAGCTTTTAAATGCAATGCACTCTGCCTTATGGGCTACTAGGTATACATAGGGGGATATTAATATTTAAAAGGAAGGTTTTTACCTTTCAAAAGGTTTTATTTTGAAAGGCTACAATGCTGTTTTGCAATGTTCAGTCACACTCCAAAAGTAGGCCTGAAGTCATGTTTGCACTGCCACTATAGTGGATTGCACACTAGATGCTGCAGTCAACTAGTGGCATTTAACTTCCAGGCCCTAGGTACATTTTGCACCACATTCTAGGGACATACAGGCATGTTAATTATACCAATTTTGAGTGTGCCAATTTGATCATGTTTAAAGGGGGAACACAAGCACTATACTACTGGCTACAAGAGGGAAAATTAAAAAGCCGCACAAAATATAGGTTCCAAACAAAGGCAAAAAATCTAGGGTGACCAAGCAGAAAAGGTGGATTTTCTACAGGATTATAAGGGTCCCGAAATGGGTTAGGTTTAGGGGTAATGATGGGTTTGCAGGGCTCAAATATGAGGTTAGGTTTAAAGGTTAGGATGGAGTTTTAAGGTTCACTATGGGTTTAACATTGGGGCATTAAGGCGGTTTTAGGCTTCAGGAAAGGGGTTGGATTTAGGGGTAGTAATGGGTTTTTTATAGTTTAGGGAAGGGTTTAATTTAGGGGTTTTATGGACGGGTTGTAATGGTTATAATATTCCTGGGGGGGAGTACATTATCTTTGTGGTATTATTTAAAGTATTGGGGTGATTTATTTTTAGGGTTCTCATGGGTATTTATTTTTGGGGTATGAATATTTTTTTGTATATTAAGTTTTAGGGAGGGGATGCAACGATTATAGAATCGCTGGGCGAGTTTTTGTGTAACAAATTAGAGTGAAAAGGTTATTATTTATTACATTGGGGATATTTTTTGGGGGGGTCTGGGAGGATCATTATTGTTTAATTGAAGGGATAGCGACTCTTTAATTTAAAAGGCATGAATTTCAGGGATTTTCAAAACTATAGTGTAACATAAGGTAAGTGTTATTTTTCCCTTGCTCTGTACACATACAGCATTACACACATAGGCTCTCATTTTGACACTGGCGGTAAAAAACACCAACTGCCTCGGCAACAGCCGCCAAAAGACCGTCACCGCCGCTACCAGATTATGACCACAGACGGATTTCTGCCAGAGAAATGGCAGAAATACGGCTGTGGCCATGCCGGCGTATAGCGGTAAGGTGGCCCTGCTGCCACCAGCAGCACCACACCAGTAGATCGCCGCCACCTGGCAGTGTTTTGCTGGAGGGTGCTGCTGGTAGCAGCAGCGCCCTGTCCCGTCTCCTGCCAGACGACCCTCTGAACACAGATAAGTCGGGTCTCCGACAGGGGAGGGGATGAGGGGTGTTGTGTTTGTGTGTGTGGGGGTCTGTGTGAATGTTTGTGTGTGCGTGGATGCAGGTGTGTGCTGCGTGTTGAATGCGTGTGTGCATGTATGGAGGTGTGGGTTTGTGTATGTTGTGTTATGTGAATGGCTATCTGCGTGTATGTATGAAAGTGTGTGCGGATGTGTGTGTGAATGGATGTATGTGTGGATGCATGTAGGAATGGGTGTGTGTATGCGTGTGTGTGTGTGAAGGGGACCTGAATGTAGGAGGGGTTGGCTTTGGAGAGGTGGGGGTGGGGGGATAACTGGAGGGGGGAAGACCTCTATCAGTGACAGGGAAGGAATTCTAATAGTGCTTACCGCCATGGTTTCCGTGGAGTTAAGAAAGCCAAGAAAACCATGGTGGTAGGTGGGGTCGTAATCCCGCATGCGGAACAGTGACGGCCGCCAGCCTGACAGGTGTTACCGCTGTGGCGGTTGGAGTAGTACATTGGCGGGTTGGCTTCAGGCAACCCGCCAATGTCATACTATGCCGGTAAGTACCGCCAGCCTGTTGGCAGTACTTACCACTATATTATCGCTGACCACAGGGGACGTAATGACCCCCATAGTGAAAAGATAGCTTTAATTTTAAATAAATAGTATAACTATAACAACTTGTTTGTTAACTTTTTTCTTAAAATGTGTTAATTTTAAACCATTCATATTTTTACAATTTTGTGTTTATTAGTCAATGTAAAAAAATCGATATTTTTTATATTTTATATAATTTTTAAACATTTAAAATAATTGCTTTTTCTTTTTTTTCGCACAGATTTCCATTGAAGTCTGTAGAAATATTTATTTTTTTGTTTGTACTCTGACATTTTCGTTAACGTTTCACAGTTGTAGTGTTTGTTTCTTCAGCAGGTGGAGGGCCATGATCAACAATGGAGGGAGCGGTCTGTGCTGAACCTGTGAGAAATGTACCTATTATAACTAATACTAGTTTTTAGGGGCACCTATACTGTAGATGAAGAGTAAGACAGATTTTGTTAGCCAGGAGGTGGTGTTGTGTTTTCATTTTCTTTTTTTTTTTTACATTTAATCCTGATGCAGGTTATTGAAGAAATTAAAGAGTAGTGATAAAGTGTAAGATTTTTTTGACTTATTCTTCTACTATGCCCTCAACCTTTTTATGGTTTTCATGTTTTTCAAAAACATATATTATCACTACTTTTGATTGGCTTCTTTGCAGTTGTGGAAAGGTGTTGGGGGTAAACTCTAACTTCATTACCTCTCTAATTTCTTCTCCATTCGTAATGGAGCCTTTTTTGTTGTTGTATTTGAATAGAACATCTATTGGCACAACACATTCAGTGACATGTACTCTACAAACTAATACATCAAAGGGTTTATTCTGTAGATTATGAGCCAGATTACGACCTTGACGGAGGGAATTACTTTGTCCCAAAAGTGACGGATATCCCCTCTGCCGTTTTACGAGTTCCATAGGATATATGGCGGGCGGGATATCTGTCACATTTAGGACAGAGTAATCCCCTCCGCCAAGGTCGTAATGAGGCCCTGCATGCCAATCCCTCACCGTTGTTTTTTATTTAAATAAAGGATGTTGGCTTCTTGCAAAAGTATAGTAGGATAAGCATTCTGTTTAGATTTGGATATTTTTTTGTGTTTTTCAGGAGTGGATTTTTAATTGATATAATATGTAATTTTTCAGGTTTTTGGATGGTTATCAGATTGTTCTGTGGTTTACTCTGTAGTAGAGTTGTACAGAGTATTTAACACTCATCTCTATTTAAAGAAAGAAGACATCTCCAGGAAGGGCATTTAAAAAAATGATTATAAAAGTTTGTTCAATTCAGCCGATTTTTGGATGTTTGTTTTGGATTTTTTAGCTGAGATATTGGCATACAAAAGGGATTGTTTTAACCAATTAGTATTTGTCCAGGGAAAAGCAGTTGATTAAAGTAATTGTTAGGGATTGGCTAGTAATGTAGTATATATGCAATATTTTCCATGTAGCCTGTACCTCCAAATCTGACAAATTGCATATTATTTTTTGCTCCTCTTTTCAAGCTGGTTGAGTAGCAGTTTCACCAGTCAATATGAAATCGTGAAACTCTTCTGCCACCCGACCTCTTTTGATAGTCAATCCATATTTCTTCAAAATGATTTAGTAAAGGTGCTAATTTATCTTCATTTTTTGAAAAACACAACCTGTTTGTACAACTGCACTGTAGAAATCATATACCAGTTCAGAAGGAACAAAACCCAACGCAGGCAGATTCTTAAGTTCAAATTGTAGCTTACTATATTTCCTATAGTCTCCTGCAAGGGATGTTTTCTTTATTTTTCTCTAGGTTTTTTTTTTGTTTAGTTACTGTTAAAATGTGTTATAAGTTGAAGACTGTTTGATAGCAATCCATAAACTACAGGAATGATAGTGTAATTCTATCTGGAATTTGTATGTCACTAAAGATTTTGGGTTGTATGAGAACTTTACTCGCCTGCCTTCTTCTGTTTAGAATACTTTTCAAATTTGGGATAGAATCATTAGTCTGGTAGCATGCACAGATAGACTTTGCGAGACCTCTCAAACACTGGCCAAGAGGGATTATTGGAAGTGCTGGCAAGTTCCTAGATTTATTCAAGTGTTTCTCTAACCCCTATTTCAGTTGTAAACGCAGAGTGGTTATTTCTGGGGTTCCTTCTACAAAGTCCCTTAGAGAATCACTCTGTCCCTCAGCCTCCAGAGAAATTGTTGACACACTTCCTATTACCTCATGGTTCTGTGTGTCTTTCCGTGCAATACAGCTACCCGATATGTTTTACCAACTGGTTCCCTCTTTCGGAGGTCACAAAAGTGGCAAGGGCCACATTCTCAGTTTTTCAATCACTATTATTATGACAGAATGCAGAAAAAAGACAATAAATACTGCTTTGTATTTTGGTATTTAAAGTCTACATGATTTCAAGGTGTTTACTTTTTGCTTTCCAATTTTTACCGTTGCTTACGATTGATCTTGGTTTCCAGGGCCCATATTTATACTTTTTGACGCAAAACTGCGCTAACGCAGTTTTGCGCCCAAAAAATTAGCGCCGGCTAACGCCATTCTGAAGCGCCATGCAGGCGCCGTATTTATTGAATGGCGTTAGCCGGCGTTAGCCGACCGGCGCTGCCTGGTGTGCGTGAAAAAAAAACACGTACAACAGGCAGCGCCGGCGTAGGGAAAAATGGCGTTTGGGCGTCCAAAAATGGGGCAAGTCAGGCTGAGGCAAAAAAATCGTCTTAACCCGATTTGCGCCATTTTTTTACGACGCCCATCCCCCATTGAAATGACTCCTGTCTTAGAAAAGACAGGAGTCATGCCCCCTTGCCCAATGGCCATGCCCAGGGGACTTCTGTCCCCTGGGCATGGTCATTGGGCATAGTGGCATGTAGGGGGGCACAAATCAGGCCCCCCTATGCCACCAAAAAAATTTAAAAAAATACTTACCTGGACTTACCTTAATGTCCCTGGGGTGGGTCCCTCCATCCTTGGGTGTCCTCCTGGGGTGGGCAAGGGTGGCAGGGGGTGTCCCTGGGGGCAGGGGAGGGCACCTCTGGGCTCATTCTGAGCCCACAGGTCCCTTAACGCCTGCCCTGACCCAGGCGCTAAAATCCGGCGCAAATGCGGGTTTTTTAGACCCGCCCACTCCCGGGCGTCATTTTTGCCCGGGAGTATAAATACGACGCAATAGCATCGGAGTCATTTTTTAAGACGGGAACGCCTACCTTGCATGTCATTAACGCAAGGAAGGTGTTCACGCAAAAAAATGACGCTAATTCCATGAACTTTGGCGCTAGACGCGTCTAACGCCAAAGTATAAATATGGAGTTAGTTTTGCGTAGAATTTGCGTAAAAAAAAAACGACGCAAATTCGGCGCAAACGGAGTATAAATATGCCCCCAAGTGTTTTATTTTATTTTAACACTGGTATTATAAGAAGACTTCAGTTGCCTTATATTTTTTTTGTAATCTGTAAATTTAAACAACCTTCTCATTGTTTACCTTTTTCCTGGCAAGAAAATATTTAGGACCAGATTTAATAGACTCTTGCGCCACATTAGCGTCAATTATTATGACTCTAATATGGCATTAGGTAGGCATTTCTGACGCACCATTTCTACAAAGTGGTGCAATGCTAGCATTGCACCACTTTGTAACCTCTTGTGCTACAATAATGTATGCATTGTGGGCATTCCCCTGCAGGGAGGCCGCAGTCAATTGTGCAGCGTAATCTACAAGATTTTGCTGGATTATTTTTTCCATCATTTTTAACACCTGCACATTGCAGGGGTTAAAGTGACGGGTCCAAAATAACCTATGGGCCTTTCTAGTGCTTTGCTAGACTAGCGCCATAATTAATGGCGCTAATCCAGCAAAGCTCCACAATAGCAGCATAAATTCTGATGCTATTGTGTCATGATGTGCCATTGTGGGCTGTATTGTGACGTTAGGGGGACTAAGGGCAGCACAAGAAAAGTGGTGCATCAGGACTGATGCACCACTTTATGTAGATCTGGCCCTGTGTTTGTTAATTTAGCATATTTTTCTATTCGCTCAAACATCATTTTCGTTACAAAAAAAAATCATTGTTTAAAAGTATTTATACCTGATTCAGTTGTTCTGTTTCTTAATTATCTTTGCCGTTTAACTTTGCAAAAAAAACTATCCAAGGTCTTCTGTGTCTGGGTCTTTTAGGGTGACAGATTGTTTTGTTTCTGGGTTGTGAGATTTGATTAAAAAAGGTAGCAGAAAATACAGTGGAAAAATTAAAAAGACAAACAAATAAATACACAAAAATATGTAAACAAAAGTGAAATCTATAGAGTTGAAAAGGGACGCACCAAAACGCAGTTAGTAATTTGTTACAAAACACATTAGAATCTGTTTAAAGGCTATCAGATATGAAATAAAGACTGTAGCTCAGAACAAGGGATTCTTTCCTTCCTTTAGTGACTCATGCAAAAACATATGTTGCAATAAGTCTCTCCTTTCTGCTGACCACTATTCATTAAGGAAAAATAGATCATAGGAATGAAAAGCCTGTTCGCCTTTCTCTGGTTAAACTGGAGATGATGCTCTGCCACCTGTCTTTAAACCTTTGCTGCTGGCACTATCAGCAGGCATTAGGACGTCACAACTGAACTGTCATATCCCATAACAGTTGAGCAGTTACGTCATTTTCTACTTACAGGTAACTAGAGAGGTCATTTTCTTTGTACAGGTGACTAGAGACGTTACAAGCAACAGTAATTAAGAAATTAGAGATAGGATTTTATAGCGGAATGACAGGCTCCCATGTATTATAGCGTGAAAGTAAGGAGACATGTTCGAAAGTATACGGGTCTCCTTTCAGAAACATCTCCGCACTGTGTGTGCACATCAGAGGGTCCTCCTCTTCTTTCCGCAGTTTACACATTAAAAAAACACATCACAATGGCATTGAAAGTTCGCACCGCATCCAAATGACTCACGCACAAGCAGTTTAAAACATCTAATTGCAGGTGTTACAACAACTGCTAATGGAAGGATCCCAACTAACACGACATGGCATTAAGAAATAAAAGTTCGGGTTTGCCGCCTCTGTTTATCGGTGTTGACAGCAAGATTAATTGTCTGTCTGCTGAGAGGCAGAAGCTGCCACAGTGATGTGTCACTACTTATTAGGCAAACACTTATTCATCGCCATTGACAAAGCTGCACAGAATAGAAATTCTTGCTGGAAATTTGTCTCTATGCTAAGGCGGTTCTGAAAACAGCTTTTCTTAAAAGCTAAATGAGAGAAGAGGAAATGGCTCTTGGGGCCTAAGTAAATGAGAAGAAGAATTTAAGCAATTTAAATTTTCTTTCTTTTTAGAAGCCTTTTCAGAGCTTGCCTGGCCCGCCATTAGAGAGCTCGGGAAGATCTGCTTCTTAACTTGTTTGCTCATTTGACTTAAGACAAATCCAGCTGAGGTCAACAAAGCACTTTCTTTGTCTTGGCCATTACTTAATTTAAGGGAACATGTTTACCAACAGCTAAATTTATTTAGTACAAACAAGCCTTACATTCTTTAAGATAGTCGGAAAATCTCAGCAACTTTAGGCAACCCTTCAAAGCCGAAACCTAGACTTTGGGGCAATCTGATATCAATGTATAGTCTTGTACTACAAACAGGTTGGTACATTTCCGGTCTCTTGCAACACAGTGTTAGTACAGCACTTTTGGTTTAATGGTGTTTGATGTTTTTAACAGCTGTAAACCAAGAAGGATCAAGGAACTGCTTTAGATATTTCATTAGGACAGCAGCAAAACAAAACAATTCAACTGCCGTTAGAACAATATCTGCCTTGAAAGTGGATATTAGAGTTACAAGTGTTAAATTCTAGATTTGCAGAAAGAAAACATTTGTGGCCTGTGTTCTAAGGGAAGTTCGCAAACCAGCATGTGTAATTGCACATCAATTAATTTGCGAAATACCCTCATTTTTTAATACGACCTATGTATTATTCAGACATACAGCAATATAGATATTCGCACATGGCTGCAAAAGATCCTGCCTTATTATTACTAATGAGACAAGATGCAACTTGCGACCCTGATCCCCCATGAATGGTTGCGAATACAAGGATGGAGGCATATAAAGGACTGCAGACCTCTTTTCCTGTGTTCTCCATAGCAAAATATCTTTGTAAATGAGGCCCTTCCTTCTAGTGAGATGTGTAAAAGACATATAGCTGAATTTGGAAAGGAAATTGGGGATAAACTTAATACCGGCCCGACTTCCCAGCTCACATATATGGCTCCTATTAATATGTACGTTTGGAACCGATTAAGAGGTAACTTATTTATGTATGGAATAACGTGTGGAGTCAAGCTATTGAAAATATTATTCTAAAATATCAATCATCAACAAAACCTTTGCCTTCAACTAACGTAGAAATGTGCAGAATGTATTGTTGTTTTATATTGAAGAACTCTTTCAAGGAAGCAACATTGGGTCCTACATTTCTTGGAAAAATGGGAGACAGTCTGCACGATTGTGTACATCAAGTGGAGATTACAATTCATACATTACACTTCACATTTTTAGGCACAGGGAGAATAAGTGATTTGTCCAGAAACACACAATGTGGAATCAATCACTCAGGCTGGGATTCAAACCTGGCTGCCTAGGTTCCAAAGTCAGCACCTCCAGCAACTAGCCTGCAGCTCATGGCAGGGATGAGAGTGCACTGCTGGCATATTAGCAGCAGTCCTGTGAGTGCTAATGCTACAATGAACTGCATAAACCATAGTGCAGTTTGGATGACTTTTGCTAATATAATAGCAGTGTACCCCCTACCTCCCTAAACCCTCCACCCCCTACCTATAATATGTTATGCTGGCAGCGTTTGCATACTTAGCAGAGGAGTCTATAGCCAGACAATCAGGATTAATGCCATAAGGGATATATTACATGGGAGGATTTGGTGTAGGCAATTCTGTTCTCTGCAGGTGCAACTTTGGAAAGTCATTGGTAGTGGACACTCAGTGTAAAAGAGACATTTGGCTCAAATGGCAAATTAATTTTATATTTGCACCAGTATATCAACGAAAATGCCCTTTTTGTAACATTCCCTACAAAAAGCAATGCAAAAAGAATCACAACAGGTGCAGAATTACCCAGCACCAGTACAATTCCATCATAAAAGTTATTGATCATTGAGTTGCTTCTGAAAATGCCTTAATGGTAATAGCTGACAGAATCAATACAGAGATTGATTACAGTTAGTGTGCCAATCTGTTAGTTTTGAAAATACTCAGGAGGTACACTCAAAATCAATTGTTTCACTAGAACAGGTATAGACAAACGGAGAAAAGAGCAGAGAGGAAGTAGGCCTCATGTGGACGCTAAAAGGATTCGGGGTGTAATGCGCTGTGACTAAGGTTGAAAGGTGACAAATTACATCGTGTTGACATGTTGCTTTCTTACATTTGTTTATCTGTGGTCTTTTTCAGAGCTCAAAATTGACTTCTTCCTGTTTGTCCTTTTTGCACAACCCTAATCTAGGCATTTCCTGTAGAGATTGCGTGCTCCAGCCATTTCATCTTCAATAAATGCTACTTTCCAGGAAGTGAACTTTCTTAAGCAGCAAGAAGGATCTTCTTGCCTGAATACAATCAACAAAATAGGCATTTTATCATGAGTAACAACCTTCGTGGTCATGGAATCTCTCACCCATTCCTGTGGGCTATGCCCTGATTCTAGCAGTTAGACTCCTCAATGCAAGCACTATTGCGGGAGAAATAAAGCATTGTCAGAACAATAGCAATGGCTGGTTGAGTATCTCTTAATTTTGTGGATTAATTTCTGCTGCTCGTCGGCAGATCCATAGGCATAGATTGTGGCTGTTCATGTAGCAGGTGCTCCTCTGTCACCCAACATGGGCCCAGAGCGTGTATTAGGTCAGGTTATACCAGACTTCTCTAGCTTGTGAGCTACTGGTAGCTCTCCAGCTACCTGTAAGTAGCTCTCCTCTGTGCAGCCCAGCTTTCCCAATTAGAAGGTTTACTTAGTTGAATTGTTATCCCGATACCATCATCTAGAGTGTATAGTTAAAACAAAAATGCATTTATCTTCTAAACTCATAAGCTGATATTTGGGGAAAAGTGGCAGATTTTTCAAAAATATGATTAAGGCTAATATTTTAGTGATAAATCATGTGGCACTGGGAAAACATTTCACAAATGCATTACCCTGATGCCAGAGGCATTGCAACTATGGCTGTTATGTATTACCCACATAGGGGCATTATTATACATATTGCTAAAGTTTTTATACG
Source organism: Pleurodeles waltl (assembly GCF_031143425.1). Taxonomy (NCBI): domain Eukaryota; kingdom Metazoa; phylum Chordata; class Amphibia; order Caudata; family Salamandridae; genus Pleurodeles; species Pleurodeles waltl. The sequence goes on from NC_090449.1 coordinate 656,917,227, forward strand.
TTGTGACTTGAAACCATATCTGATGGACTGAGGTGATCGCTGGTAGTAATCTTGCATATTATGGCCACTAATATGATCTTGTCTTATGAAGTCACTATTACAATACTAACAATATTAGTAGCTCTTGATGGGTTTCATTGAACATAAGTAGCTCTTGGTATAGAAAAGGTTGGAGACTCCTGGGTTATATAATGTCCATTCTCATGGGATGCCCCATGTTGCAATGAGATGGAGCGCTCAGATATGTACTGACTGTATAAAGTGCATTCTTATGTATTGCTCCCTACCTAACCTGCATAGACACCTCAAACATGCACCACAGCTGGTCACATAAAGGTATATCTTGTAGCGCATCAAAGCACACTTTATAGCTCTGTATATAATACACATTTCTATGGGCTGTTCCCTGTCACTACTCCTTGGTGAATTCTTCAAAGCATGTACTATGACAAGTTGTCTAACGTCTATTCCTATGGGCTGCTGCCTGCCACAGGTAACGGGAACCTCACAAACATACTAAATACAATGCTCACTTCTCTGTGGTGCCCCACCTCTTTGTGGGATTGCATGTCAGAATATTATGTACAGAAATATTGTTGGCTATAAATGTTGTCCTAAATATCGTTTACAAAAATATTGTTCCTTTGGGTGTAGATTTTCTATTATTAACTCCAATTTCAGCCATATTTTTGTAAATTATATTTTCACTACAATTATTCAGATATTCTGATAACTATATTCTGATACCACATGTCACGGGCTACTCGTCGTTCATGTCTCTGGCCAACTGGAACTGCAGAGTGGTCTTGATCCTTGTAGGTTCTGCTTTGACCAAGGTAAGGGCGTCCCTTTCTGGTAGCCACCGTGCTGCTGACGATGGAACGCCAAAAGGCAGTCCGAGCCCTCCAGAAGGAGTCCCAGAGGAAAAAACCCCAAAGGGAAAAACCTCTATAGCAGGAACTCCCTGGAACAAAAATAAGCAAAAAGGCAAGTCTTCCAACAAGAAAACAAAACTGGAAGAAACTGGAACAAGCAAGGGAAAAACGGGAGAAAAAACAATAGGAGCGAAGATCACCACCTAAGGAAGTGTTGCAGTGCAAGGAGAACAAGAATCACACTCCTTATATACCCTAAAACAGAAAATGACCAACAAGAAGAAGAAAGACACCATATAGGATTGGGAAAGAATCATAGAAGAATATATAGAAAGGTGCCATTTTGGAAAAGGGTCCTAAGGCATGCAGGGAAAAAGAAAGCCATGCTGGGATAAAGAAGAACATGGCTGCTAAGTGTAAAAATAAGGAAAGAAGAGAAGGAGAAAGAAGGGAAAAAGAAGAAAAGAAGAAAGGAACAGGCTTCACCAGGTAATTGAGGGATCGGAGGAGGGGGTGCCCATGCCCAATATCGAGAGCGTGTGCAGCGCCCAGAACTCGCCGAGACCCCATGCCCATTTTGGGGCCTTGTACGAGGAAATGGAGAACAGAAGGGGTACGACACGCATGGCCACCAGAAACAAGAACCGCGGCCTTTCCCCAAGCCGAATGCACAGCTCGCGCCATGCTCCAGGCGGAGCCGGGGAGCGGCACAACAAGTAGCACCGGACCCTTGAGGAATGTGTGACTACAGGGTGGTGCTTCCACTCGGCGCTGAAAAAGGCGAGTAAAAATGAGAACTCGATAACAGAGTGTGTACATATGAGAAATTCTCTTAAACACACAGATGATTAGGCTCCTGATTAAAGGACAGGTAGGGGTATATATATATATATAACGGGGCAGGACGAAGTTCCTGAGGAAGGCCTAATGATCCTATGTGGCAATTCTAAAATGGCCGAAACATGTTGATTCTTCACAGACATTGGGGTGTACAGGTAATTAGTCCCTGGTAGCACCACCTTTGATGATTTTTAACCCTATCCAGGCGACACTGGAATTAATAAATTACAAGGAGTGATCGGCCTGAGACAGTTTTATTCTATTTTCTGTTGTTCGTCTTTGGTCCCCGTACTTTTTTGTTGTGCATGTCTGATGTGTATTTTTATGGTTCCCTACCCTTACTGCTCCACTCCGAATTGGGAATATCTCGGAGTGTGTCAGCAGGGCCCTATGATGAAGCATGTCTCAGTTTGTGGGTGAGGGCTGCTTTTTACACACGGGTGTTTAACCCTTAGGGTTTTTTTGACACCTGATTCTTTTCTTCCTCTAGTGTTGATGATATAGCAAAGGGAGGTCGGGCAGAAAAGCATCCCCTCTCACCCCTTCATGGTGTTTATGCCCTGGGATACAAACAAAAAAACAGATGGACCAAAAGTGGGGTGTGAACAGAAGAAGCATCTTCCCAAGAACACTCACTAAGAGGATAGCCCTTCCAATGGATAAGATATTGGAGATGGTTTCGGAATATGCGACAATTACATATTTCTTGAACTTCATATTCGGGTTCGTCATTCACCAACAAAAGGGGAGGACAGGTGAATTGCCTATGAAAAGGGTCAGGCTTATAGGGCTTCAGTTGAGAGACGTGAAATATTGTATGGATGTTCCATGTTAGAGGCAAATGAAGACAGAAGGACACTGGATGAATCTTCTGAAGAATTGAAAAGGGTCCATAATAGCGGGTTTAAACTTATTTTGTGATAGATGTAGGGGCAAAACTCTGGAAGAATGCCAGACTTAATCTTGGATTTGAGAAGATGGAGCCTCACATCGTTTCTTATCAGCCATTCTTTTCATGTGTCTTTTAGTTAACAAAAGATTAGATTGTATAAGGCGTTGAATTCTATGTAATTTTTGGGAAAAGGAGGTGACTGCAGAAAGTGTAGAAGAGGTTTTAGGATTAGCAGGAAAAGATTAAGGATGAAATCCATATGAGCAGAAAAAAGGTGTTGCTTTTGAGGCACTATGTACGGTATTATTGTAGGAAAATTCAGCAGTGGGTAAATACGTGGACCAGTTACTCTGAGAGGTATTGCAAAAACAGCAGAGATGTATCTTGAGTCCTTGACTCAGGCATTCCGTCTGCCCATTAGTTTGAGGATGGAATCCAGAAGATAAGGCTACATCGATATTTAAGGCTTTACAGACATGCTTCCAAAACCGTGATATATACTGAGGGTCACGATCTGAAACAATAACTTGAGGGAGGCCATGGGGGCGAAAGATCTCTTGTATGAAAACTTAGCTTAATTCTTTGGATGTGGGTAGCTTCTTCAAGGCAGTAAAATGAGCCATCTTTGTAAATGAGTCTACAGTCACCATTATAACTCGGTTTCCTGCTAAGGGTGGCAATGAACACATAAAATTGGTTGATATAGTATGCCAAGGGAATGGTGGAACCGATAAAGGTTAAAGTAGTCCTGCAGGCCTTGTATGGGGTATTTGTGCTTGGGCACAGATGGGACAAGATACCACGTAACTCTCAGTGTCTGGCTTAAGTGTATGCAACCAAAAACAACGAAGGAGTAATTCCTACGTGGCTTTGATACCACGATGACCGGCAACAGGGGAGTCATGATACATTTGTAGTGCTTTTCTTTGCACTATCTTAGAAATTAGAAATAACGCGTCTTTATGGTAGTAGTACCCTTTATTCTTGCATAATTTTGGACGCAGCTCCTTCATCTCTTGTTCTGAGAGGTTTGAGTACTCAGACCGTACTTTATTGAGGAAAGCCTGGACTAGACCAATAATTTTGTCTGGTTCAATGAGGTGCTGTGAAGGGGTGTTAGTACTTTCAGGGTAGCGTCGAGACAGATCGTCCGCCATGATATTTTGAGAACCTGGACTATAGGTAACATAAAAATCTAATTGGCTAAAGAAGAAAGCCCAACGGGCTTGGAGACTGTTCCAGCACTGAATGTTTCGTAGGCATTGTTAATTGTGATGGTCTGTACTCACTTCAAATGGTTCTGTAGAACCCATAAGGAATTGTCCCCACTTTTGACAAGCTGTTTTTAGAGCTAAAAGTTCTCTTTCCAACACCAAACCATTTTGCTCAGAATCAGAGAGCATATGAGACAGATAAAATATCGGATGTTCTAATCCGTCGTCGTACTGTCTTTGTAATAATGCTGCCCCAATAGCTCTTTCTGTAGCATCAGTGACTACAATAAATTGTTTGCTGGTGTCCAGATGCCATAGTATATGCCCTTGGGTGAAAGCTCGTTTTAGGTTTTGGAAAGCATTTTCAGCCACATCCATCCAGATGAAACCGTTTCACAAACTCTCTTTTTTAAGAGTCTGTGTGATTTGGTTAGTTTGTTGAGCAAAGTCCAAAATAAATTGGCGATAAAAGTTGGTCAGTCCTAAAAAACACTGGGTTTCTTTGATGGACGAGAGGGATGGCCAATCTAGGATGGCCTGAAGTTTCTCTGGATCCATGGAGATAACGACCTGACTAATGTGATATCCTAAATATTTTAACTCTGCCTTGTCAAATTCACATTACTCTTGTTTACAGTAGAGTTGATGATGCCTAAGTCTGTCTAGTACTTGCTTTACATGTTTGATGTGAAGTTCAGGGTGTCTGGAATATATTAGGAAATCATCTAAATAAATCACGACGGTGTGATTTAACCAGTCAGAAAATATTGCATCCATGAATCTTTGGAAATAGAGGGGGCATTGGTTAAACCAAAGGGCATTACCCTACATTCGTAATGACCAAAGGTGTACGAAAAGCCGTCTTCCACCCATCACCTTCCTTAATTCTTGAAAGATGGTATGCTCCTCGAAGGTCTAATTTTGAAAAGATCCGTGCCCCTCTAACTGTTTCCAATATGTCTTTGATGAGAGGTAGTGGATATCGGTCTTTTATCGTGATTTTATTTAATCCACGAAAGTCTATACAGGGACGTAGATCCATCGTTTTTTTGGGCACGAAGAAGAGGGGAGCCCCAGCGGGAGAAGAAGATGTTGCAATGAGACCACTCTATAGATTTTCTTGCAGGTATTCCTTGAGTGTCATCTTTTCAGGTTCCGTAAGAGAGTACATTCTACCAAAGGGGACAACCACTCCAAGTTCCAGGAGAATGGTAAAATCGTGGTCTTTATGTGGAGATAGTACTGATTTTGTGGGTTTTTGTAACACAACTATATATTCCAGATAATGGCTAGGTACCCCTTGAATAGAGTTTATGGAACACCCTAATTCGGGTTCTGTGGACAACATCTTCTTTGGAGACCAATAGGTTTCGGAGGGATACCTATGGTCTTGACAGAATTTGGAAGACAGATAAATAGTTCTGATTTCCCAATTGATATAAGGATTGTGTCGTGTAGACCAGAGTATTCCTAAGATTATTGTATGATTAGGAGAGGAGATTAAATCAAAGGAGACATGTTCCTGATGCTTACCAAAGTGTAGACATAGGGTAGGAGTAGTACTGATTACGGGACCGGATGCTAATAAGGATCCATCTACAGTATGAACCTGTTCTGGAACATCCATTGGTAGCCGTGGAATTTTTTGTTTCTTGGCTCAGGTCTCATCCAGATAAATTCCACTGGCTCCACAGTCTAATAATGCCAATGCTCTTTCTTCCCAACCTTCTGGTAATTGCAGGGAAGAAGGTAACAATACAGGGCAGTTGCATCTTCTTTAGAAGAACAGATTGAAGGTATCTCAGAGAATCCCGTCCCCTCCCTTCTCAAAGAGGATGGGAATTGGCATTTCCCGAGGACTTCACAGGACGTACTGGGCAAACATGAAGCAAGTGGCCAGCAGCTCCACAATAGAGACATAGGTGGTCATTACAACCCTGGCGGTCGGTGTTAAAGTGGCAGTAAAACAAATGGAATTACGACCGTGGCGGAAACCGCCAACATAGACAGCCACTTTAACACTCCGACCGCCACGGCGGTACAAACAAACACCGCAGCGGTAACCGCCAACAGACAGGCGGAGGACAATGTACCACCCACAGTATTACAACCAACCAATCTGCCACTTTTTCCGGGGCGGATTCGCCGCAAACAAAAACACAGCGGAAACAGGACTTCGAATGGAAAACGCTCACCTCTACACACCTCACGAGAAACCAGGACGCCATGGAACCGAAGCTCCAAATTCTGCCAGCCTTTATCTTCCTGCTCCTCTACCAGGAGCACGAACGCCGGCGGCGAAGACAATGGTGAGTACTGCACCTACGACACAGGGGAGGAGGGAGGGAAAACACAGTGACACACACACGCAACACGCAAAACCCCCATCCCCACCCTCACCCACTACAAAACACACACAAGTACATGTTGATACATCACAGTAACACCCCCCAACCCCCCTTGAAGAATGCAAGGACAAAGGGAAATGAGTCGAATAATTGTGATATTTCCAAAGACATGAATCAAAAATATATACAAATATATACATTTATACTATATACAATTATATACACCAAGAACACAAGTCCAAGGGATCCCACCATCATAGTCCGTGGATCACTGGGCCCAAAAGGCATGGGCGAGGCCCACACTCAATACCCGATGATATATCCTGGAGAGTGCAAAGCCACAGTCTCACAAGTCTCTACAGTGGGTGGTTTGCCCACTGTTCAATCCTGGGGAATGCAAAGCCACAGTCTCTCAAGTCTCTACAGTGGGTGGTTTGCCCATTGTCCAATCCTGGGGAGTGCAAAGCCACAGTCTCACAAGTCTCTACAGTGGGTGGTTTGCCCACTGTCCAATCCGGGGGAGTGCAAAGCCACAGTCTCTCAAGTCTCTACAGTGGGTGGGTTGCCCACTGTTCAATCCTGGGGAGTGCTAAGCCACAGTCTCACAAGTCTCTACAGTGGGTGGGTTGCCCACTGTTCAATCCTGGGGAGTGCAAAGCCACAGTCTCACAAGTCTCTACAGTGGGTGGTTTGCCCACTGTTCAATCCTGGGGAGTGCAAAGCCACAGTCTCTCAAGTCTATACAGTGGGTGCTTTGCCCACTGTTCAATCCTGGGGAGTGCAAAGCCACAGTCTCTCAAGTCTCTACAGAGGGTGGTTTGCCCACTGTTCAATCCTTGGGAGTGCAAAGCCACAGTCTCTCAAGTGGATAACAATCACCACTGGTTCTGGAGGGGGCCTTGTGCCCAGAGTGCTTCATCCTGCCAAGGACTGAGGTAGTGGATGTATCTCTCCACTGGTTCTGGAGGGGGCCATGTGCCCAGAGTGTTTCATCCTGCCAAGGACTGAGGTAGTGGATGCCTTTCTCCACTGGTTCTGGAGGGGGCCTTGTGCCCAGAGTGCTTCATCCTGCCAAGGACTGAGGTAGTGGATGCCTTTCTCCACTGGTTCTGGAGGGGGCCTTGTGCCCCAGAGTGCTTCATCCTGCCAAGGACTGAGGTAGTGGATGCCTTTCTCCACTGGTTCTGGAGGGGGCCTTGTGCCCAGAGTGCTTCATCCGGCCAAGGACTGAGGTATTGGATGCCTTTCTCCACTGGTTCTGGAGGGGGCCTTGTGCCCAGAGTGCTTCATCCTGCCAAGGACTGAGGTAGTGGATGCCTTTCTCCACTGGTTCTGGAGGGGGCCTTGTGCCCAGAGTGCTTCATCCTGCCAAGGACTGAGGTAGTGGATGTATCTCTCCACTGGTTCTGGAGAGGGCCTTGTGCCCAGAGTGCTTCATCCTGCCAAGGACTGAGGTAGTGGATGTATCTCTCCACTGGTTCTGGAGAGGGCCTTGTGCCCAGAGTGCTTCATCCTGCCAAGGACAGAGGTAGTGGATGTATCTCTCCACTGGTTCTGGAGGGGGCCTTGTGCCCAGAGTGCTTCATCCTGCCCGTGGCGGACTAAGTAGCGTCGGAATCATTTGCGCTGACTGGCCTGCGGGGCTGCTGGCAGCGGTGTCCTTGGCAGCGGTGCTTGTGGCAGCAGTGTCCTGGGCAGCGGTTCAGCTGCTGGCGGTCTTGTTCTGCCCTGCGGGGCTGCTGGCGGTGGTGTCCTGGGCAGCGGTGCTTGTGGCGGTGGTGTCCTTGGCAGCGGTGCTTGTGGCGGCGGTGTCCTGGGCAGCGGTGCCTGTGGCGGTGTCCTTGGCAGCGGTGCTTGTGGCGGTGTCCTTGGCAGCGGTGCCTGTGGCGGTGTCCTTGGCAGCAGTGCTTGTGGTGGCGGTGTCCTGGGCAGCGGTTCAGCTGCTGGCGGTCTTGTTTTGCCCTGCGGGGCTGCTGGCGCTGGTGTCCTGGGCAGCGGTTCAGCTGCTGGCGATCCTGTCTGTGGCAGTGAGGCTGCTGCTGGAGGTCGCTTCCTGGGCAGCGGGGCTGCTGGCGGTCCTGCCTGTGGCAGCGGGGCTGCTGCTGGCGGTCGCTTCCTGGGCAGCAGGGCTGCTGCTGGCGGTCACTTCCTGGGCAGTGTGGCTGCTGGCGGTCCTGTCTGTGGCAGCAGGGCTGCTGCTGGCGGTCGCTTCCTGGGCAGCGGGGCTGCTGCAGGCGGTCGCTTCCTGGGCAGTGTGGCTGCTGGCAGTCCTGTCTGTGGCAGCGGGGCTGCTGCTGGAGGTCGCATCCTGGGAGGCGGGGCTGCTGGCGGTCCTGTCTGTGGCAGCAGGGCTGCTGCTGGCGGTCGCTTACTGGGCAGCGGGGCTGCTGCCGGTCCTGTCTGTGGCAGCGGGGCTGCTGCTGGCGGTTGCTTCCTGGGCAGCGGGGCTGCTGCTACCGGTCGCTTCCTGGGCAGTGTGGCTGCTGGCGGTCCTGTCTGTGGCAGCGGGGCTGCTGCTGGCGGTTGCTTCCTGGGCAGCAGGGCTGCTGCTGGTGGTCGCTTCCTGGGCAGTGTGGCTGTTGGCGGTGCTGTCTGTGGCAGCGGGGCTGCTGCTGGCGGTTGCTTCCTGGGCAGCGGGGCTGCTGCTGGCGGTCACTTCCTGGGCAGTGTGGCTGCTGGCGGTCCTGTCTGTGGTAGCAGGGCTGCTGCTGGCAGTCGCTTCCTGGGCAGCGGGGCTGCTGGCGGTCCTGTCTGTGGCAGCGGGGCTGCTGCTGGCAGTCGCTTCCTGGGCAGCGGGGCTGCTGCTGGCGGTCGCTTCCTAGGCAGTGTGGCTGCTGGCGGTCCTGTCTGTGGCAGCGAGGCTGCTGCTGGCGGTTGCTTCCTGGGCAGCAGGGCTGCTGCTGGCGGTCGCTTCCCGGGCAGTGTGGCTGCTGGCGGTCCTGTCTGTGGCAGCGGGGCTGCTACTGGCGGTCGGTTCCTGGGCAGCGGGGCTCCTGGCGGTCCTGTCTGTGGCAGCGGGGCTGCTGCTGGCGGTCGTTTCCTGGGCAGCAGGGCTGGTGGTGGTCTTGTCCGCCGTGCTGATCTTCCCAGACTTGCCGGTTTTACTGTGCCCCTTTCCCCCCTTGGATGGTGTCGCAGCTGTCTCCACACTCCCAACTGTACCCCTGGGAGCGGTTTTGGTGGGTGGTTTCTTTCCCCTCTCCCGCCGGGCACTCTCCAACTTTTTATGCTTGACAGGTGGGGGACTGTCCGTGCTCTGGCTCCTTGCCACGCTGCCTGCCCTGCTTCCTGGGCAGTGGGGCTGCTGGCGGTCCTGTCTGTGGCAGCGGGGCTGCTGTTGGCAGTCGCTTCCTGGGCAGCGGGGCTGCTGCTGGCGGTCGCTTCCTGGGCAGTGTGGCTGCTGGCGGTCCTGTCTGTGGCAGCGGGGCTGCTGCTGGCGGTCGCTTCCTGGGCAGCGGGGCTGCTGCTGGCGGTCGCTTCCTGGGCAGTGTGGCTGCTGGCAGTCCTGTCTGTGGCAGCGGGGCTGCTGCTGGAGGTCGCATCCTGGGCAGCGGGGCTGCTGGCGGTCCTGTCTGTGGCAGCAGGGCTGCTGCTGGCGGTCGCTTACTGGGCAGCGGGGCAGCTGCCGGTCCTGTCTGTGGCAGCGGGGCTGCTGCTGGCGGTTGCTTCCTGGGCAGCGGGGCTGCTGCTACCGGTCGCTTCCTGGGCAGTGTGGCTGCTGGCGGTCCTGTCTGTGCCAGCGGGGCTGCTGCTGGCGGTTGCTTCCTGGGCAGCAGGGCTGCTGCTGGTGGTCGCTTCCTGGGCAGTGTGGCTGTTGGCGGTCCTGTCTGTGGCAGCGGGGCTGCTGCTGGCGGTTGCTTCCTGGGCAGCGGGGCTGCTGGCGGTCCTGTCTGTGGCAGCGGGGCTGCTGCTGGCGGTCGCTTCCTTGTCCGCCGTGCTGATCTTCCCAGACTTGCTGGTTTTACTGTGCCCCTTTCCCCCCTTGGATAGTGTCGCAGCTCTCTCCACACTCCCAACTGTACCCCTGGGAGCGGCTTTGGTGGGTGGTTTCTTTCCCCTCTCCTGCCGGGCACTGTCCAACTTTTTATGCTTGACTGGTCTGGGACTGTCCGTGCTCTGGCTCCTTGCCATACTGCCTGCCCTGCTGCCTGGTGCGCTCCATAATCCGGTGACTACTGGCACCACTGGTCCTGCCAATGTTGTGGCTGAGGTGCTAGGTTGGGACCTGGAGAGACGGGCCCTAGGAGACTGACGGGGTGGGGGAGGTGATGGAAAGATGTCAAGGCTGGCCAGGAAAAGTTTCTTATGAACACTGGGACGGGTAGCTGGAGGGGGTTTGGGAGTGGAGGAAGAGGTAGTGGTTGTAGGCGGTGTACGTTTGGTGACTTTGGGTGAAGGTGCATGGGCTGGATGCTGTCGTGAGGTGGATGGCTGTTGGGTGGGTGTGTGGCTGCATTTGTGTACCTTGGGAGGTGGCTTCACAGACACACTGGGAGAGGACACAGAGGATGTGTGAATGGTAGTGGGGGTGGTGAGTGCACGTGAGCGGGGTGTGGTGGTGGGTGTGCTGGTGATGGACGTAGTGGCTGAGGATGTAGTGCATGCAGGTGTGAGTGGAGACGAAACAGGGAAGGAGGAGGGAGACGAGGAGGAGGGGGACACCGTGGAGGCAGTGGGCCTCTGCCGTCTTCTTGCTCCAGCAGCGAATGTCCTCCCATCTTTTCCGGCAGTGGGTGCTCCGTCTGTGGTAGACCCCCAGGGTCCGGACTTCCTTGGCGATGGCACGCCAAATGTCCTTCTTCTGGTGGACGCTGACCTACAGGAACTGTACAGGGGAAAAGAGAAGTAATTACCAACTGCACCGTCACAGTCATTGGCCCGCATCCCTACCCTTGCTATGATGCACTCACCGTCGTTTCATGCACGCCTCATTCTCACCCCCCTATCTTTCATACACCCCTCTCCACACAGGCATTGCCCACACAGCATGCTCACAGTGTACTTACCTGTTTGTCTGGAGGACCGTAGAGTAGCGTGTACTGGGGGAGGGCCCCATCCACGAGCTTCTCCAACTCCTCCATGCTGAAGGCAGGGGCCCTTTCCCCAGACACACGAGCCATTGTCTCTTCCAGACTGAGGTCACAGCAGCACTTGCAGTGTAGGTCCTCTCCTGTCGAAGATCAGGTATCGAGTGATTGAACAGACAGAAAATGGCGGTCACGTCCGCGGCGGTGCGTACCGTCACCGCCGGCGTACATCGTCATTGGATCCTGGGACCCATAGGGCACAATGTTAACCAATGCAGAATTGCACCCCGGTCTTTGACCGCCTACCGTGACGGTGTAGAACGCCAGTGCAGTTACCTCATATCCCCCGTCCCACTTTACAGGTCAGGCAGCCGCCATTTCAGGGGCCCACATGGCATTATTTTTTACTGCGTCACACATACCTAGGCCTTGCCTAACCACTCATACAGGCAAATTTCGATTTATGAATATTTTCAGAGTAAGCTGTGTTTACGTACCTCAGAGTTGGTTGACTCTGCTCGCTGTTCTCCTCCTTAGGCACCGTCCGCTGGGGCATGTGAAGAGATGGCGGCATCCTCCGGTGTACAGACCACTGGTGGACCTATCAACAATGGAGGAAAGACATGTGATCATCACCTACAGGCTTGGTCGTGCTACAATCCAGGAACTGTGTGCCCAGTTGGAGCCAGACCTGATGTCAGCTATCCACCATCCCACAGCAATCCCCCCTCAAGTGCAGGTACTGTCAGTACTCCATTTCCTAGCAAGTGGGACATTTCAAACAACAGTGCCCATAGCATCAGGGATGTCCCAGCCTATGTTTTCCAACGTGCTGTCAAGAGTGTTGTCTGCCCTGCTGAAACACATGCAGAGCTACATCATTTTCCCTCAGATGGAGGATTTGCCTACAGTGAAAGGTGACTTCTATGCCCTGGGACATATCCCCAACATCATAGGTGCCATTGATGGGACACATGTGGCCTTGGTACCCCCCGCAGGAGTGAACAGGTGAACAGAAACTGGAAGAGTTACCATTCAATGAATGTGCAGATGGTGTGTTTGGCAGAGCAGTACATCTCCCATGTTAATGCCAAATTCCCTGGCTCAGTGCATGACGCTTACATCCTGCGGAATAGCAGCATCCCTTATGTGATGGGGCAACTCCAGAGGCACCAGGTGTGGCTATTAGGTGAGCACCTGGACCCAAATCAGTGTGAATAGTTGTCTGGGTCTGGGCAGGTGCCTTTTCTGCAGGAGGATGGTCCAGATGGAGGTGTTGTGGCAGCTGTGGACCCTGTGGACAGTGAAGACGAGGAAGCAGAAGAAGAGGACATCGACAACAGGAACACGATGATCCTGCAATACTTCCAGTAAGACACAGGTAGGAAGACTGCCTGCTACATCTGATTTTAATCCACTACATCTCATCTGTCTGTCATTTTCACCCAGTGTATGATCACTGAGTTGTCACTTTCCCTTACGATTTCGCAAATGTTGGTCCCACAGTGTGACATCTGCTTTGTTTCCTCATGGACTAGAGTTGTGTGACATAGGTATGTTTACATTACATTTGAAAGAGCATTTTGCCACTGTAATTGCTAATATACTATTTCGAAATCACAGACAGACTCCTGATTGTTTTGTGCTTTAAGGGTGTTTATTGAAGTGCTCAATATTGGAGGGTGTTGTAAAATGGTGAGGGGTGATGGTGGATGAATGTCCATGGCAGAGTCCAGTCTATTAGTCTCACAGGTGCATTGTCCAAAGGGGCATAGGAAGTGGAGCTGGGGCAGTTTAAGTATTGACAGGGTGACAAGGTGGGACAAAAGGATGACAATCAGGGTGGTCTCATTTCTTGGCGGGGGTCTTGGCATCGTTCTCTGTCTTTGTCCTGGATCTCAGGGACCGTTTGCAGGGTGGTTCTCCCTCTGCAGGGGCTGGTGTGGTGGTCCTGTGGCGGTGCCTCCTGTCCACTAGCGCCGGCGGAGGTGGTGGGCAGTTCATCGTCCAGGCTAGTGTCAGGGGCCCCTTGTTGTGCCACAGTGTCCCTCCTGGTGTTGAGGAGTTCCTTCAGCACCCCTACAATGGTGCCAAGGGTGGAATTGATGGATCTGAGTTCTTCCCTGAAGCCCAAATACTGTTCCTCCTGCAGCCGCTGGGTCTCCTGAAACTTGGCCAGTACTGTTGCCATCGTCTCCTGGGAATGGTGGTAGGCTCCCATGATGTTGGAGAGGGCCTCGTGGAGAGTGGGTTCTCTGGGCCTGTCCTCCCCCTGTCGCACAGCAGCCCTCCCTATTCCCCTGTGTTCCTGGGCCTCTGTCCCCTGAACCGTGTGCCCACTACCACTGCCCCCCGGTCCCTGGTGTTGGGGTGGTGGGTTAGCCTGGGTTCCCTGTAGTGGTGGACACACTGCTGATTGACGTGTCCTGGGGACAGAGATATGGGCCCTCTGGGTGGGTGCTGTGCTGGTGTTTCCAGAGGGGGCAAGCTCTGTAGTGGCCTGTGCCAGTGTGAGTGGAACCGACTGTCCCGAGGTCCCAGATGGGCCGGGCTGGTCATCTAGATCCAGTTGGACAAAGCTGCTGTCATCACTGTGGGCCTCTTCTGTGGGTGGAGTGGACATATCTGGGCCCTCCTGTCCGGTGACGTTGGGTAGGGGTCCTGCAGGGGTGTAAAGGCATGACTATTGCATCTGTATGTGCCATAGTGTGCAATGGGTGGGTGACCGTGTACCCCAGTGCTTGCATTCCTGTGTTTGACCTTGTGTGATGATGGTTTAGGGGGGTGTATGGGTATGTGCAGTGGCCATGCATTGGTGGTGGGTGTCCATGTTTTGGTGTTGCATGCAGGGCTTGGTGTTGGGACATGTGTGAGGAGTAGGAGTGATGGAGGTGAGGACGAGGGTGGGGGTATGTGATGGCATGCAGGTAGAGTGGGGGATGTAATAGTAAAGATTTGACTTACCAGAGTCCATTCCTCCACCTACTCCTGCGAGGCCCTCAGGATGCAGAATAGCCAAGACCTGCTCCTCCCATGTTGTTACTTGTGGGGGAGAAGGCGGGGGTCCGCTGCCAGTCCTCTGTACCGCGATGTGGTGTCTTGAGACCACGGAACGCACCTTCCCCCGTAGGTCGTTCCACCTCTTCCTGATGTCATCCCTATTTCTTGGGTGCTGTCCCACTGCGTTGACCCTGTCCATGATTCTTCACCATAGCTCCATCTTCCTAGCTATGGAGGTGTGCTGCACCTGTGATCCGAATAGCTGTGGCTCTACCCGGATGACTTCCTCCACCATGACCTTGAGCTCCTCCTCAGAGAACCTGGGGTGTCTTTGCCGTGCCATGGGGTGGTGTGGGTGATGTGTGGGGGGGTGTGTGCTGTGATGTGTGGGGTGATATTTAGTGGTGTGTTGTGTGAGGGGCGTGGATGTTGTGTGAGTGATGGTGTTGAGTGCCTGTGGATGCTGGTTCGTAGATGGTGGTGTCTCTCTGTGGCCTTCAGTCGCAATTGTAGTCGTAGGGGTTTGTGGGTGATGTGGGTGTGTGTTTTATATTGTATTGGGTGTGTGGGAATGGTGTCTGTATGTGTCTCAGGTGTGCGTATTTTGAATTGTCTAATGTGGTAGCGTTTTGTATATGTGTGTGTATTTTGAGCATGGCGGTGAGTACCGCCAATGGAATACCGCGGTTGAAAGACCGCCGCGTTGATTCGTGGGTCGTGATAGTGTGGGCGTATTCCTGTTGGCGTGACGGTGGAGGTTTTGTTATCGCCAGTTTATCACTGACCTTTGGTGTGGCGGACTTGTGTGGGTGTCTAGATTTTGGCAGATTCCAGCCTTTGGGTCATAATGACCGTGGCTGAATTCCGCAGTCGCGGCGGCGTGTTGGCGGTCTTCTGCACGGCGGTATGCGGCTTTTACCGCCAATGTTGTAATGACCCCCATAGTCCTTTTCTCCGTCTATTTTTGCGCTAACTAGCAGTGAGAGTGCCACCAGCAGTGTCTATTTGCATTGGTTCCCATTCTGTTGCTTCTCTTAATTCAGGTCGAGACTCATCGGAAAGATGGACGATTGTACATGGGTTTCCTGTATGAGAAGGTCCACGAGTTTTCTAGATGGCGTTCCTGTAGACGATACTCTATGGAGAGCGATAAATCCATCAATCCTCATAAATCTTCCACTCTAGCTGAATGTATTAGTTCGTCCTTTATTTCATCTCGAAGACCTCTACGAAACAGAGTCACAAGAGTACATTCTACCCATGTCGTCTCCGCTGCCAGTTGTCTAAAGCACGTTATATATTGGAGCACATCTTGGGTACCTTGCTGAATATCACATAAAGCTTCCTCCACTGAGGCCTCCAATCATGGGCGTTCAAACATTTGTTTAAATGCAGTGACAAAAGCTGAATAGTCAGATAGCACAAGGTCATTGGAGGCTACTAAGGGAGTCGCCCAGGCCAAGGCAGGAACAGACAAGGCACTGATGAGATAACCCACTTCGTTTTATCTTGCGCAAATTGCGTTGGTCAGAAGGCAAAAAAGACTGTCAGAGCATTGAGGAATTCTTGTAGCTTATTTCGATCTCCTGAAAAACGTGGCGTAGTAGCAGAGACAGTGGGAAAATCTGTGGTTCGGAATACCAAGGCTTGTCATGAAGCCACATTTTCATTTCGTAGTTGTTGCACTTCCTGGGCTTGCTGTTGAATGGTTAAGAGTTGTGACTGGTTGGGTTCTGCAGCAGCCGTTGAGGTATTCTCCATTCTGCCTAATGAAGTCTGGTTTGTTTAGTGCTGCAATCTGTCATGGGCTACTCGTCATTTATGTCTCTGGTCAACTGGAACTGCAGAGTGGTCTTGAACCTTGTAGGTTCGGCCTTGATCAAGGTAAGGGCAGCCCTTTCTGGTAGTCATGGTGCTGCTGATGATGGAACGCCAAAAGGCAGTCCGGGCCCTCCAGAAGGAGTCCCAGAGGAAAAAACCCCAAAGGGAAATACCTCTATTGCAGGAACTCCCTGGAACAACAATAACCAAAAAGGTAAGTCTTCCAACAAGAAAACAATACTGGAAGAAACTTGAACAAGAGAGAAAAACTGGAGGAAAAACAACAGGAGCGAAGATCACCACCAAAGGAAGTGTTGCAGCGCAAGGAGAACAAGAATCACACTCCTTATATACCCTAAAACAGGAAATGACCAACAGGAAGAGGAAAGACACCATATTGGATTGGGAAAGAATCATAGGAGAATATAGAGAAAGGCACCATTTTGGAAAAGGGTCCTAAGGCATGCAGGGAAAAAGAAAGGCATGCTGGGATAAAGGAGAACATGGTTGCTAAGTGTAAAAATAAGGAAAGAAGAAAAGGAGAAAGAAGAGAAAAAGAAGAAAAATAAAAAGCAACAGGCTGCACTAGGTAAGTGAGGGGTCGGGGTGCCAATGCCTAATATTGAGGGCGTGCCACGCCCAGAACTCGCTGAGACCCCACACCCATTTTGGGGCCTCATGTGAGGAAATATAGAACAGAAGGGGCTTGGCACGCCCGGCTGCCAGAAACAGGACCCGCGTCCGCGACCCGATACGAATGCGACACCACAACCTTGGTAGACATCCAGACATACATAATAGCTGATGCAAGATTGCACTCCCTAAAGGTTGCTTCCTTCACCTGTAGGTGCCACTGGACGTATCAGTTCCTAGGAAGCAATGACAAATCTAGCACATCAACATGTGCAGAGTATCTGATGTGTACCTCATCTTTGGACAATTTCCCCATCTATCTCATCAAAGGTGTTTGGGATTGTACCATGGAACTGTCTCTGCTGGTTTCTCTACAACTTTGCGTGGTTTCCATTTCCATTTTTTCTGTATGTCTAAGGCGTCCATATTGGCTTATGAATGTCATCACAAATCTTTGTGGCCAGTAGTACATTGAAAATTAATATCCCCAGTTCTGTGGCTGCACGGATAAATTTTTTGGCTTGCTTGCATACCCATGGTGTGATGATGTGCTGTACTGTCTGGTTTTGCACACACTGATTGCCCTTTAGTCTTCTACAGGGCAGTATTAACATTTATTCACGAGTAGATGTTGTCATGCTGGCAAGACAGTGCCTGTGTTTGATTGAGTAAATTGGTGGCTTAAATTATGATGCATTCATGGAGGTGTGTTTGTGGGTCCATTTTTGTGCCATGAACACTGATGCAAAGTCCTTGTCTTTGTCAATTCTTCTTATGAACTTCTATCTATCTTTTACGTCTTGCCTAGGCAGCGCATTCGCTGTCTCTTTGAGACATGCTGTTTCTATTCGGTGTGCTTTAGACATGCCCATCATTTGTGTTTGTTCTTTTTTCTGTCACTCTGAAATCCTTGCTTTTTAGTGGTGGTTTGGCTTTATTTGTCCCTCCCTTGTGTCTTTGGTTCTCTACCAGGTGACTGGCCCTATTACATGTACTGGTGCCCTTCAGTCTATTTACGTCTGTTTTGGTGGACTATTTGTTTTGGCGGACTATTTGTTTTGGCTTTGGTCTTGTGTTTTCAGAATGTTGGCTTTCCTTATCTCTCCAAACCCCTCGTGCTTTGCTGTTGCTTTCTAAATAAAATGAATACAGGCCATATGAAGATTTGCTATCCTTCAAACTATGTTGCTGCTGTTATTTTATGAACAGCGCTCCCTCCGAACCCCTTGCACTTTGCTTGTGTTTTTAGAAGCTTGTGTTTTTTCAGCATTCAGCGGGTTTCGTTCCTGTTTTTGGAATGTTGTCCATTTTCACACAATTGACAGCATTGACAAAATAAAACATGTGTAGCAAGTTCAGATTAAAGGAAGTTTGGATACAAATTGATTTTGGTATTTATCTTTAGATTTTGTTTTGAGCACATGGGTGTTTTCACAAATGAAAGGTGGTTGGTATGGCAGTACTATGCATGAAACAGCTGCTGGAGACATGGCTTCTCTTCTCTCCCCAAACACCTCCTCCTTTACTGTTGCTTACGGGCCTGGAGACCTAGCCCCCCTCCCTTTTTTTCTGTCGCTGCTCACTACCCCCAAAGCATTTTGTTTTGGATCCCTGTCTTCTCCTTTCTGAACCAGAGGGGCCAGTTTGAATATTACTGTGAAGCCCCAAAAAGAAGCAAAGAAGGGTCCCAAACCTAAACTGACACAATTGTGTAGGGCCCCATTTCAACCATTAGAAATATGTAGTTGCTTTTTTTTTTTAACAACAGTGCTACCTCCAAACCCCAAGCACTTTGTTCCTGTTTTGGGAATTTTGTTCAATTTCACATGACAGTGTGGCGGCAATATACCCATCGGAAGTTCTGCAGACAGGTCTGCCTGGCCGCTAAACTCCTAATGAGGCCCTCTGTGTTTTACCTGTACTTCACTCAATTGCTGTGTGTTTACAAATACCACACCTGCTGTTGTAACCCTGATAAGAATCTTTTCAGATGCTAATATAGGGCCATATGTACGAAAGCTTTTTCCCATAGACACAGAATGGGTAAAATCCTTTTGTACATCTGGCCCATAGTGCCTTTTGTAGTCAAGCAGAACCCTTTGATAACAGAGCCTGAGACTATTCTTCTTTCCTACACCACCTGTTACTCCATTCTGGTGCTGGTTTCGGCCAAAAAGGTGTAAGTCTGATACAATCTTAGAAAGTGCTAAAGGTTTGATAAAGGAGAAAAGGCATACTAAAGGGTTTGTAACCCACACCAAACAAATGTTTCAGCCACTTTTCACTTCAAACAAACTGGGGATTGGAAGTGCAATAAACATAAAAATATTTTTGTGGGGAAAAGCACCATGTTTCATGGTTATATGTTGCTAAGGAAGTGTGTGCAGACACAATACTATACAACATAGCTTACAAACATTGGAAAAACTAATAGCTAATAGCTCTCGCCAAACACCTTAAACACTTATAAGGTCCCAAAGGCAAGACCTATTGGCTATGCCAATGCTTGTTATTGAATAGCTACCAGCTGGATTTTTTTATTTTTCCACACGTTGGCAACTTTTATATCCATGACCACATTTTATCTTTGAACGTGCATACACATAACTTTCTATCAAATCCAAAATGCACCACTTTGGTTCTAAACCCAATTTCTCTCTAATCTTTGTTCTTTATTCTCACCAGATTATTTGTGAAGATCTAAATTTGGAGATATTTCTTTTGCCTGGCGTCGATCCAACAGCTTTCGATTTAATGGTAAAGAGTAACAATTTTTAATAAATACTTAAGGTAAACCTCTGTAGTGAATCATGAGCCATACACAGCTTTTTTCTTGTGTACAAAAAAGATGGGAACTACCAATTGCCAGAGGGTATGCTGGCAGTTCCCAATAGGCTGTTCACCTAATCCCATCTGCTCCGCCCAGCAAGAATGCAGCATCAACAAACGTTCTTGTGACTGGCCATGCTTAATCAGCTTCAGGAGTTTAGCCATACCGTCCTTGGTCATGTTAATCACACTTCCAGTGTACACATTTGGGGGTGGATGAGGAACAGCTTGATGGAAGCCTATTTACTTATCTGTCATAACCACAGCATTTACATTGTTTGGGGTACAGATGCTGGTGCAACCAAAGGGCAGCGTTTGTGTGGCCACCTCCCAAAAAGTCTGAGCCTTGATGGTCTGTGAACTCGGCACAGAATCAGGTGGTCTGAAGTTGTTAAGGAAATACTTTGGCAGCATTGAGAGGCTGAAGTGTCTTTACACCCTAATCTAGCATTGAAATGCATACTTATTAGCAGTTAAGGAATCATCACTAGTGTGTGCATGCAGCTGCAAATGTGAAACAGTGTCCTTATCTACTAGCTTTTCAGCCTCACAACTCTTTTCCCTTATTTGAAGAGAATGTTTCCTTCAAGCTTTCCTGTGCCATTCTTGTGATGTTATGACAATGATATCCAGTGGTTTTCATGACTTCCTTCCTCAAAAGTCTGCCATTAATCCCAATTACCATGAACGCCTCAGGGAGTTGTGAAGTAAGGTAAGAACATACTGGAGAGGTGTGAGGTGGGTTGTTGTTGCTGGAGAAAGACAGAAGTTGGAGACAATATCGCAGAGAAAATAAATATTTTTAATTAAATTTACTGTAATTTTTGATTTAAACATTCTTTTTGTAGTGGGAAATACTGTGAAATTAGATGAAGCCACCCTTCCAAGTCAGTTAATGACCTTTGCAACAACAACATAAGTGACAATATGCCACTAATTCAGGGCTGTAAAAGAAAAATCAGTCAAAAGAAAAGTGAGCTATCTTTGCAGCAAGTACGAGCACAGACCTTGGAATTTGTCTGATATTGCCATAGGTACAGATAGAACCACAGATGACATGAGAAGGAATGGTCATTAAAAACATGAGATGCTACCCAACTTGACTAATGAGATTCTTAATAAGTCTAACATCAACAATAGTAAAAGAGCTGTTTCTCTCAAACAAGATACATTTGGTTTCCCCAATAAAAAAGCAGATCACTATCCTATATTCCAGAAGCCGGAAAGTATATCAATTTGAAGTTGAAAAGCTTCAATGAAACATCCCGTACTGAACCAGTGCTTGTACTTCTTTTTCAAGCAACCCAGGGGATACACCGTAAAATCCAATAAAAAATCAAAACATTTCCTAGCAATGTCAATAATGATGGCAATGACAAAAGCAATGGTAAGGATGCACTAATCCAAGGAAATGACCCACTAAAAGCATCCTTCCATCCACACACTGGTGATAAATTTGCATCCCATCAATGTTCTTTCTACAAATCAACTTTCATAAGGAGAGTCCCCTCCAAATACTCAGGGCCTCATTATGAGTGTGGTGGTCCAAGGACTGCCACACTCAAGGTGATGGTCAGAGGCCACACTCTAAGTGGACCGACAGCCACATTACAACCCTGGAGGGCAAACCCACAGGTGGGCCCCTGCACTGCTCATGCCTATGGCATGGGCAGTGCTGGGGCCTCCCTACCCAGCAGAGTCAGAATGCACCCTGTCTGCTTTGCAGACAGTGCACATTACAAGGGTGTTGGAGTGCTACAATATTGACCTCAGCTCCCTTAACCCCTTCGCTGCCAGGCCTTTTCCCCCTCCTGTGCCAGGCCTTTTTTTGCCTATTTGGAATAGTTCTCGCTTAGGCCCTCATAACTTTTTGTTCACATAAGCTACCCATGCCAAATGTGCGTCCTTTTTTTCCAACATCCTAGGGATTCTAGTGGTACCCAGACTTCGTGGGTTCCCCTGAAGGAGGCCAAGAAATTAGCCAAAATACAGTGAAAATTTGTTTTTGTTTTTTAAAAATGGGAAAAGAGGGCTGCAGAAGACGCCTTGTGTTTTTTCCCCTGAAAATGACATCAACAAAGGGTTTGCGGTGCTAAAATCACCCGCTTCCCAGCTTTCAGGAACAGGCAGACTTGAATCAGAAAACCCATTGTTCAACACAATTTTGGCATTTTACTGGGACATACCCCATTTTTACAATTTTTTGTGCTTTCAGCCTCCTTCCAGTCAGTGACAGAAATGGGTGTGAAACCAATGCTGGATCCCAGAAACCTAAACATTTCTGAAAAGTAGACAAAATTCTGAATTCAGCATTGGGTAATTTGTGTAGATCCTACAAGGGTTTCCTGCAGAAAAAAAACAACTGAAATAAACAAATGTTGAAATTGAGGTGAAAAAAACTGCCATTTTTCTCTACGCTTTACTCTGTAACTTTTCCCTGCAATGTCAGATTTTTGAAAGCAATATACTGCAGAAAACAGAGGTGTTTTTTGCAAAGTGCCTACCTGTGGATTTTGGCCTCTAGCTCAGCCGACACCTAGGGAAACCTACCCAACCTGTGCTTTTTTTTAAACTAGAGACCTAGGGGAATCTAAGACGGGGTGACTTGTGGGGCTCTCACCAGGTTCTGTTACCCAGAATCCTTTGCAAACCTCAAAATGTGGCTAAAAAAACACCTTTTCCTCACATTTCGGTGACAGAGAGTTCTGGAATCTGAGAGGAGCTACAAATGTCCTTCCACCCAGCGTTCCCCCAAGTCTCCCGATAAAAATGGGCCCTCACTTGTGTGGGTAGGCATAGTGCCTGCAACAGGAAATGCTCCAAAACACAACGTGGACAGATCACATTTTTCTACAGAAAACAGAGGTGTTTTTTCCAAAGTGACTACCTGTGGATTTTGGCCTCTAGCTCAGCTGGCACCTAGGGAAACCTACCAAACCTGTGCATTTTTTAAAAGTAGAGACCTAGGGAAGTCCAACACGGGGTGACTTGTGGGGCTCTCGTCAGGTTCTGTTACCCAGAATCCTTTGCAAACCTCAAAATTTGGCTAAAAAACATTTTTTCCTCACATTTCGGCGACAGAGAGTTCTGGAATCTTAGAGGAGTCACAGATTTCCTTCCACCCAGCGTTCCCCCAAGTCTCCCGATAAAAATGATACCTCACTTGTGTGGGTGGGCCAGGTGCCTGCAACAGAATAAGGCCCAAAACTTGTAGAGATAGAGGGGATAGCACAGCGAATTGATAAGGACATATTCTTCTTTTATACATCTTTAGGATGACTCTGCTTTGGGGACCCACACAAGTGAGGTGTCATTTTACTCTGGAGACTGAGGGGAATGCTGGGGAGTAGGAATTTTGTGCTGGAGTGGTGATCCTACTAAGAAAAGTCAGGAAAATATGCTTTTTTAAGCAAATGTTGACGTTTTCAGAGGAGTCTGGGTAAGTAAATGTTGGGTGATCCACGCAAGCCACACCTCCCTGGACTCCTTGGGGTGTCTACTTTTAAAAAATGTCTGGGTTTGGTAGGTTTCCCGAGATGAATGCCGCACCCACGACCAAAAACATAGGTTCCCCCTCCCCCCAAACACAGGTAGTTTTGCAACATATCATTTTGATGTGTCCACGTCCGTCCGTGATGTGCCAAACACAAAAACTGTGAAAAGAAACTCACTTAGGTTATGTTAAAAAGACCCGTCACCCACCAACCAAGTTGGTGGCATGTTTCATCATCGGGGTCCCACCTGAGACACCTAGCGTGTAACAAGTGTGCTGCGACGCCTGATTACAGCGGAGCAGGTTTTGTCATTTGTACCACACATACTGGTTGGATTTGGCACGAGGGTGAGTGATGGTTCAGTAGATCAAATTTTATTAACAAGAGATTTCACAAAAGTGAAATGCACTGTTAATAACTGAAAGGCCAAAAACTGAACCAATGACTCACAGCTCAAGGCACCAACCGTTTTACAGTCCATTCACACACATTTCATACATGACTCGCACAAGACCATTCACGGCACCAGCCACGGGCCAGCACATTACAACACTCGCATCGACAGACAGTGCCACTCAAGGGCCCATCACTTACATACACCCATATACCTGATACAGCAGTCACACTAGCTGAGGGGAGTGTGTGGACTGACGCCAGCCAAGCCCCACCCCACGCACACCACCAGCTAAGCGCCACCCCACGCATACCGCCATCACTTTTTTTCTGTTTATAAACAACAAAGAAACCACTAACTAATTTTAAAATAAGTACAAAACTACAAACACAAAAGCTCTGACTAAATACATAACAGTAATGCCAACCGCAAAACTGAACATACGAAAATATAAAATAGGCAGTTTACGCTCACGGTATTTACTTAAAAATTTTCTTGGTGTGGTAATTTCTGAAACAGACGGCGCACAAACAGCCCAGGCTTTGGGCGGCAATCGGGGCAGTACATCCGGCTCTCCCTCCGGATACCTCTTTGGGCACATGCTCTACATTTCTTAGTGGGTAAGTCTTTCTTGGGAGTGGGAGGAATGTGATCTGGAAAGTGGCAATCTTTTGAATCTAGCCACTTCCTCCACCACTGCTACTCTAGGAACTCTTGCCTGTTCCACCAGAATAAGGCTCTCTATCACCGACTCCTGAAATTTAACAAATGTCATCCTTGACTCAGGTCAACAATCCTTGAACACGATAAAGGCATTAAAAGTTGCCAGATGAAATAAATGTAGGGCCAACTTTTTACACCACACGTAAGACTTACGCAGAGCAGTGTAAGGTTCCAACCTCTGATCTACTCTATCAACACCACCCATGTGCCTATTGTAGTCCAAAATGCACGCAGGTTTGCGCGCTTCGGCAACCTGGCCCCCAAACAGTCACAGGGGAAGTACTCTCATCATGGATGGTAGATAGAATGTACACATCCCTCCTGTCTGAAAATGTCAGAGCTAGCAGCTCATTATTCCGCAAGGCACTGCACTGTCCCCTCTCAAGTTTTTTACAGACAAGCTCCCTTGGATAGCCTTTCCGGTTAGAACGGATTGTGCCACAAGCAACAGTGTCCACTCTAAACAACTCCTTAAACAACTGCACTACAGTGTAGAAATTACCTACATCCAAATGGTTACCTTTGTTAAACAGTCGTCTACCAAGTTCCCACACTATTTTTTCGCTAACTCCAAAAGTGGCCGGACAACCAGGAGGGTCAATACTGAAATCCCTACCATTGTAGTCCCGGAAATTATACACTTATCCTGTACTGCTTTCTGACAGCATGTACAATTTAATCCCATACCGTGCCCTCTTACTAGGAATGTACTGCTTAAAAACTAAACGCCCCTTGATAAGGACCAAAGACTCGTCCACACTTATCTCTTTGCCTGGAACATAGACCTCTGAAAACCGATCTACAAAATGATCAAGGACAGGCCTAATCTTAAAAAGACGGTCACAATCAGGGTGATCTTGTGGCAAGGCTAAAGCATTGTCTACAAAATGCAGCATACGAAGAAGAAGGATTCCCCTTCCATTCCCGACCGGGGGGGTGGGTGGGAGACCCACAGGGGGAGCGCTAGCGCTCCTCCCATTGGCCGGGTGCAGGACGAGGTGATCTCGTTGCAGGCACACGGGAACCGTGTGCTGCGACAAGATCACCTCGTCCAAGGCACCCAGGGGGTTAACGGAGCCAAGACCAATATCATAGCACTGTTCCCACCAGGCACCCTAGAGCAAACCACATACTGCAATGTTCCCACCAGTCAGCCCAGCAGGAACATTGTAATGTTCCCTGGGGGGGGGGACGTCACCGCCATGATGGCAGCATCCTCCCAGTGAGTTTGGTGATCCCGTGGTGATCATCGGATGTGCTGGCGGATGCGCTACTCGATTCAAGTTTTTGGCAGCGCGATGGCCCTAACGGACGATGCGGACCCACAGCTCTATGGCTGGCTCTGAGTATGCATCAAAATTTCACCAGCAAGGTACGGGGGAGAGGCAGGGGAGCTCTGAAGGACGAGGCACGGTCAAGCATTTCTCTCCCCGCCCTCCCGAAAGGAGGTGAAGCTGTTATTGGGGAGGCACGCCAGGCAGCGCGGGGGGGCTCACAGCATAATACCCCCTCCAGGGTCCACCAGCCACAGATGGGCTACCCTGCCCCCCCTTCATTATTATACTGAATCAGAGCTTCAAGTTTTGTCAACAGATTTGCCTTTCCCAGTGGGAAACAACATTAGGTCCCCCCGCTGGGCTGCTAGAGCACAGTGGGGAGTCACGGAGGCGGCCTGTGGAGTCACAGGTGCGGCTTGTGGCCCTCAGGTGTCTCCAGCAAACCAGAAAGAGGTTCTATAATACTGGCACATACCGGCCCCACCCCCTGTCAGTGATGCAATGCACCCCTAGAGATCTACAGAACAAGGGCCGTCCATAGTTAAAATCTTTAACAACAGTGTGTAGTATTAAAAATAAGCACCCTCGACCCCCAGACAAGATGGCCAATAATGAGCCTACCACAAGTATAATTGGGCCTCAATTGACAGATAATATTGACTTTCAATCTTGTGTGGCCCTTAGCTCGAAGGGCTCAGATCAGCCGAACCTCGGTGATTATGGCATGTTAGCAAAACAGTCCATTGGGACAGCAGATGAAGCACTAAAAAAGCGAGGGCAACAAGCTAATTTGATAAACCCTGATCCAGGTAATCAGTCGAAAACTACTCCAACCCCAACCTCACTAGCAGAGAGGGGTGATCCTTATGAGGGTGGCGGCAGCACTCTGAAGCAGTTACATCCATTATTTGCTGGGAGTGGCACGGGCTCAAAAGAGATCTGTTCGGGACCACAATCTTCCAGCCATACCCCACTACCAGTGGAAGATAGCCTCCCTCCTGCAGTTCTAAATGGCTCGGACACAAGCTTTGAGAGAGAGAGACAAGCAACACTGGCCCTGTCATGAATTCTGAGAGCCAAGTGGAATTTTGGGTATGTCAGCAGGGCCAACAGGGCAACACCGTTTACATGGTCGCAGGAGACACCACAGCCCATTTGCAGCCCCAGGATTCCTTGCTCCTCCAAATACTAAACTAACTGAAGTCCTTAAAACTTTCACAAACAGAAACGAATCATAAAATTGAGATACAGTTAAATCCAAAAAATATTAACATTCAGCCACTTAATTAATGTACAGTGGAGGTAGAACAGCGAGTCTCAGATTTGGAGGATGTCAGTGCCCAGTTAGCACCCACGGTTTCTAAATGTCAAGCCGATCTTCTGGAATCACAGATTCGCTTGGATGATGCGGAAAACCGCTCATGCAGAGCAAATTTAAGATTCACAGGGGTGCTGGAAGGGCGCAAGAATGGGCAGACTACTATAGAACTGATCACGAATCTTATTAAACAACATGTACTTCCGGATTTAGCGGACAACCATCAGGACCTTTCCATTATGTGTGCTCACCGCGTTCCGGCCACACAATCACTCAACGCCAAATATCCTCACACAATCCTGGTGAACTTTGGTGACTATCGTATCAAAGAACACATTTTTTCTCAGGCAATTAAGTGTAGAGTACATCAGAGTCCTGGCGATTACACTTCCAAAATTTTCTCCGACATGTCCACCGCCGTTGCTCAAAGGAGATGGGAATTGAGACAAATGATTCTGGAATTTCAAAAAGCTGGCGCCCAAGCTGGTCTACTCCAGCAATTAAACCTTAAAGTTATTTTCAAGGGACGGACAAGCATAAGCCATACGGCGATGGCGGCTAAAACTCTGTTACACTCTATATGTAATGGCAATGGGACAGGCTGATCTGGATACTAATCAGGGGGATATGTTTTCGAGGATTTTACACAAAGCACAGTTCACTTTACAACTATGTTATTTATCTATACCCTCTACTGCTTTTGGTGACTCAGTGTGGGACTATAAGGGTTGGGATGGGGGGTGGTCCCGGATCGCCCAGACAGGAGGGCCCCAGGTGTAGGCCACATTGGGGGGGGGTAGGTTTCACGCAGGGCGGGGGGAGGAAAGGGAATGAGGCCCCTCAAGTTGAGAAAATTCAGGTTTTTTCAAGAAGTAGCATATATTGGGCTTGGTTGGAGAAGGTTGATTAATGAACTGGCCATTAAGAATGGTCAAGCGTAAGGTCATTTCCTGCAATGAAAATGGCATCTCAAATAGGCAGAAATATAAGGCAATGCTAAAAGGGTTGATATCATTCAATCCTGATTTTCTTTTCTTCCAAGAAACCCATCTAAAAAGTAATAGTCCTTGTGAGAAAACAGGGCTGATTGCAGAGGCCCCCTAACTTTTTGCCCCCATTTTCCACTTTTTGCTGGTGTTTTCCTGACTCTAATGGTGCCCTGGGTACTGCGTACCAGTCCCAGGGCCTGTGCTCTGTGTAAAATGGATATGCAAATTAGGCTAATTATAATTGGCTAAGTTAACCTACCTATAAGTCCCTAGTTATGGTAGGGCATGTAGGTTTAGGGACCACAGCATAGGTGGTGCACGCATAGGTGCACTGCTGAGGTGCCCAGTGTCATTTTAAACGCAGGCCTGCCTTGCTGGCTGCTTTTAAATTAAAGTTTTTTTAGGGGATGAATCACCCGATGGTTGATGTGACATGTATTTTTGTTGGTGCATCCACTTCATTTACGAATAAGCTTTTTGATATGGAACTATAGTGATATTGTTCAACACTTTTTTATAAATTATTGTATGATAACTTTCTATGTTCACATTAAATTATATATTTATGATTTATTCAATTACTTAACTATGATTCTCTTCTGCAATTGTCCAATGAATACTTATTATATTGATACCACCTTGATGGGAATTTACACCATGTTTCTTTCGTATTCTCAACGAGCCATGACCGTCTGAACATTATTCATAGAATGACATTACTATTTGTGTGCTCCATTCTTTCTTCTAACAGAATTAACAAGAAGGACTTTGCCTGGCTTCAACTGGTTCAAGGAGGGACTCCCTGTTTGCTACAGGTGAAAAATTGCTAACCAGAGTCCCCTGCACCAACTCCTGAAGAAAGCAACCAGCTGACCACTGTCCAGTGGCCAAAAAGGAGTTTGCGCCAGGTGCATTCTAGGAGTTGTAGTCCGCACCCCCCAAGGACCATCTCAGAACTTCTGGACCCTTGGGGTGAGCTGTGGACCCCAAAAGAACCTTAAAATGACATCTGGGAGAAGCCCCAAAAGTTTGGAGAAGTTTGAACAACTTTTGTAAAAAAGCTCCATAGAGGGACCGACCCGCCGCGGCAACTCTAGCCGGCTTGCCTCAACCGCGACCCGGCCTGATTTGCTGGTTCGTCCCGGTAAGGAAAATCTCTGAAAAAGAGACTAAGGGGGTCATTCCGACCCTGGCGGTAAAAACCGCCAGGGTCGGGGTCCGCGGGAGCGCCGCCAACAGGCAGGTGGTGCTCCTTTGGGCATTCTGACCGCGGCGGTACAGCCGGGGTCAGAAACGGAAAGTCGGCGGTGTACCGCTGACTTTCCGCTGCCCATGGGAATCCTCCATGGCGGCGCAGCTTGCTGCGCCGCCATGGGGATTCCGACCCCCATACCGCCATCCTGTTCCTGGCGGTTTCGGGGTGTCGTGGGGCCCCTGGGGGCCCCTGCAGTGCCCATGCCAATGGCATGGGCACTGCAGGGGCCCCCGTAAGAGGGCCCCACTTTGAATTTCAGTGTCTGCTTAGCAGACACTGAAATTCGCGACGGGTGCTACTGCACCCGTCGCACACCTTCCACTGTTCGGAGCTGGCTTCATCGTGGAAGGGTGTTTCCCACTGGGCTGGCGGGCGGCCTTTTGGCGGTCACCCGCCAGCCCAGTGGGAAACCCAGAATGACCGCCGCGGTCTTTTGACCGCGGTACGGTCTTCTGGCGGTTCCTGCTTGGCAGGCGGCTCCCGCCGCCCGCCAAGGCTGGAATGACCCCCTAAGTCCGAAGGTAAAATCCAGTGGTCAGGATGCATGATAGTCCATGGAGGCAGGGCTACAGTCCATCTGCCAGCGGCTACGACTGTACAGTGGTGGTAGTGCCGGTGGTGGTGCTGCCAGTGGTGGGGGAAGGCTCCAGCCCTTCTCCTGCAGCCTCGGACGGCTGCCCACTGGGGCTGCTGCTGCCGGCAGTGGTGCTAGTGTCACCGGTGCAGGTGGTGGGGCTTGCAGCGGTGCAGGTGGCGGTGCTGGCCGCAGTGCAGGTGCTGGTGCTGCCAGTGGTGGGGGGAGGCCCAGCTCTTCTCCTGCAGTCTCGGACGTCTGCCAATTGGGGCTGCTGCTGCTGACAGTAGTGGTGCTTGCAGCGGTGCAGGTGGCGGTGCAGGTGGCAGTGCTTGAGGCGGTGCAGGTGGCGGTGCTGGCCACGGAGCAGGTGGCGGTGATGGCGGTTGTGCTGGTAGCCACCAGGCCTTGCTGGGTGGTTGTGGCTCCTTCCCCTTGCTCAATGCTGTCCCCTTCTTCACCTTGACAGGTGGCGGAATGTTCTTTGCCTTGGCAGGGGTTGGTGGCACACTGGCTGGGCCGACAGGTGCCCCCTTTGAGCCTCTGACAGCTGCAGGAATCACTGCAGATGTGCACTTGGTGGCTGAGGTGCTGGGCTGGGTTTTGGCTACCCTGGCCCGAGTGGAAGGACAGGGGATGGTGGGGTAGGGAACAGGTCAATGTTGGCTAGGAAAAGCTTCTTAGGAACATTG
The DNA here is from genome assembly GCF_031143425.1 of Pleurodeles waltl. Lineage (NCBI taxonomy): Eukaryota > Metazoa > Chordata > Amphibia > Caudata > Salamandridae > Pleurodeles > Pleurodeles waltl. The sequence goes on from NC_090449.1 coordinate 656,947,422, forward strand.
GCGTGGGAAGAGGGTGAAGGTTTGGGAGTGGAGGAAGAAGGAGTGCTTGTAGGAGGTGTCAGTCTGCTGTGTTTGGGTGCAGGTGCATGAGCTGGATGCTGTTGTGAGGTGGATGGCTGTTGGGTGGGTGTGTGCTGGGGGTTTTGTACTTTGGGAGTAGGGTTCACAGACACAGTGGGAGAGGACACAGGGGGCGTGTGCATGGATGTGAGGGTGGTGACCACCAGTGAGGGGTGTGCAGTGATGGGAATGCTGGTGATGGAGGTAGTGGATCAGGATGTAGTGCATCCAGGTGTGAGTGGAGACGCTACTGGGAGGGATGTGGACGACAAGGAGGAGGTGGACGACGAGGAGGAGGGGGACACAGTGGAGGCAGTGGATGTTGGTGTGTCTGCATGATGATGGTGCTTGTGTGAGTGCCTGTGAGATGAAGTGTGGTGCTTGTATTTGCCTGAGCCACTTTTGTGTGTTGATTTGGGTGAATGCTGGTCTGAAGGTGTGCTTGCGATAGGCTGGGGTTGAGGGGATTGGGACTGGGTAGAGGAAGTTGGAGGGGGGAGACTAGAGACAGGGACAATGGCTTCCATCAGTGCGGAGACCAGAGCCTGAAATGCTCTCTGTTGGGCCGCCACGCCAGCGTGAATGACCTCCAGGTATGCATTTGTTTGTTGCAAATGCCTCTCGACACCCTGGATGACATTCAGAATGGTTGATTGCCCAACGGTGAGGGATCTCAGGAGGTCCATAGCCTCCTCACTGAGGGCAGTTCCCTGGGGCGAAGGAGATGCCCACCCTCCTGGGTGAGCGGGCACGGGAAAAACAATGAGGGGCTGCTGGGAGGGCGGTGCTGGTAGGTGGGTGGCGGCTGTACCTGTTGTTGGGGTGGGCACAGAGTTGTCCGGCACCACCAGGGAGCTTCCAACAGAAGAGGAGTCACTGTCTGTAGTGTCCCCTCCTATCTCCGTCGTTGTGCTTCCCTCGCCCTCCGTCCCACTGGTGCCCTCACCCTCGGTGGATTCGGCCTCCTGGTCCATGTGGGATTCAGCTCCCTCCGTCACCGGTGCCTCTGCTCCTCCGCCAGTTGATTCTAATGCACACAAGGACAGGGTGACAAAACAAAAAGGTGGGGAGAGACAGAGGATACACTTGGTCAATGCCAGCAACAACACTACCGTTGGAGTACACAACACACAGGGAGCTGCCCTATGCACCAGGCCATGCACCACCAGTTACAATGCTAGTCACAAGCCCATGGGGGACATGGCATAACGTCATCAACTGCACACCTGAAACCCACAGGACCCTGCCCAGTAGTAGATGCCCACTAACACCGTTGGGTTTGGAGTGCTTCAGAGCCAGCCCAACAAGGGACCTACCCTGCCATATTTGCCCTGGCCTAGGGGCACCCACAGTCCACATCCCCCACCCAGGTAAAACCTTAACGCGCGCCAACTCATGAATCTGAATTTGTACTCACCCCTTTGTGGCTGCTGTGATGCCCTCAAGCGCCCATCTAACTCCGGATAGGACACCGCCAGGATGCAGAACATCAGGGGGGTCAGGGTACGACGGGCACCCCTTCCTCGTTGGGAGGCCAGCCCCAGTTGGGCCTCTGCCGTCTTCCTTGCCCAGTGGCGCAGGTCCTCCCACCGTTTGCAGCAGTGGGTGCTCCGCCTGTCAAAGACCCCCAGGGTCTGCACCTCCTTGGCGATGGCATGCCAAATACCCTTTTTCTGATGGGCGCTGACCTGTAGGAAAAATCCAGCAGAAAAGGGATTAGTAATACCATCCGGACCGCAACGGGGCACAACGCCAGCGGAATTACCTAATTTCCACTTGTCCCCCCTCACAGGTCAGTCAGCCGCCATTTCAGGGGGCCACGGGTGATGGCACCTAACTGCATCACAGCAGACATTGGTACATCAACTGACTCTCGGATTCACATATTAGTTCTGTGAATGAAGAGGTGCATCATTATTGCAATAGATGTGTGAATATGATCTTCTGCTCACCGTTCTCCTCCCTAGGCTTCAACCGCTGAGGATGAATATGAGATGGAGACATCCTGCAGTGTACAGACCCCTGGTGGACCTTGCGATAATGGAGGACAGACACATTATCCTAACATACAGACTTGATCGAGCCACAATCCAAAAACTGTGTGCCCAATTGGAGCCAGACCTGATGTCAGCTATCCGCCAGCGCACAGGTATTCACCCTCTAGTGCAGGTCCTGTCAGTGCTCCATTTCCTGGCAGGTGGTTTCTTCCAAACAACAGTGGCTATGGCATCAGGGATGTCACAGCCAATGTTCTCAAACGTGTTGACGAGAGTGTTGTCTGCCCTGCTGAAACAGATGCGCAGCTACATTGTGTTCCCCCAGGTGGAGGATTTGGCCACAGTGAAAGCTGACTTTTATGCCCTGGGACATATCCCCAACATCATTGGTGCCATTGATGGTACACATGTAGCATTTGCCCCCCCCCCTGGAGAATTTAACAGGTGTTCAGGAATAGAAAAGGCTATCACTCTATGAATGTGCGGATGGTGTGTTTGGCTGATCAGTACATCTCCATGTGAATGCCAAGTATCCTGGACCTGTGCATTATGCCTTTATCTTGAGGAATAGCAGCATCCCACATATGATGGCTCAACTCCAGAGGCACCGGGTGTGGCTAATAGGTGAGCCCAAGGTCCCCACCCAGTATATGTTGGTGTCTGGGTATGGTGTTGTCCCTAAGGGTTAGTGTGTGTCTAACAGTTGTCCCTCGATATTTGCAGGTGACTCTGGTTACCCCAACCTCTCATGGCTACTGACACCAGTGAGGAATGCCAGGACAAGGGCAGAGGAACGTTACAATGAGACACATGGGCGAACAAGGAGGATTATTGAGAGAACCTTCGGCCTCCTGAAGGCCAGGTTCTGGTGCGTCCATCTGACAGGTGGATCCCTGTACTACTCACCCAAGAAGGTGTGCCAGATCATTGTTGCATGTTGCATGTTGTACAACCTGGCCTTGAGACGCAAGGTGCCTTTTCTGCAGGAGGATGAGCCTGGAGATGGTCTTGTGGCAGTAGTGGAGCCTGTGGACAGTGACAAAGAGGAGGCAGAGGAAGAAGATGTGGACAACAGAAGTAATATCATACAGCAGTACTTCCAGTGACACACAGGTAAGACACTGTAACTTCACTTTACTCTTCAGTTTTCTATTGGACATTGTACATGGCATCATGATTTCCCTATGTCTATGGTCACTTACTGTACCCTTTGGCATCTCTATTTTCAGATCTCTGTGCCCCACTTTGGCTCCTGGTGTGTTCACTGCTGCCCACTACAGGTCATACCAATGTATAAATTGCTGTACATATGAATTGCAATGTTTTCAGAATATTGTACTAATACATATTTCAATCAATTGACAGACTCCAGAATTGTATTTGTTCCAAGGGTGTTTATTTAAGTGCTAATAAGAAGAGGGAGATGTGCAATGGGCTGGGGTGATGGTGGTGGAATGTCCAGTTAGAGTCCAGTCTCTTGGTATCACAGGCGCATTGTCCAATGGGGCATAGGAAGGGGAACAATGGCAGTTCAAGGTGGACAGGGTGACAGAGTGGGACAGAAGGGTGACAATCAGGAGAGTCTTATTTCCTGGCGGGGTCTTGGCAATGTTCTCTGGCTTCTGCCTGGATCGCAGGGACCGTTTGCGGAGTGGTTCTCCTTCTGCAGGGGGTGGGGTGCTGGTGGCCTGTTGTTCCAGTGGTGGGGTCTCCTGTCCACTAGCACCGGCGGAGGTGGAGGGCTATTCAGCAGTGTGGCTAGTGTCAGGGGCCCGTTGTTGTGCCACTTCCTCCCTCATGGTGTAGGCCATGTCAGCCAGCACCCCTGCAATGGTGACCAGGATGGTGTGGATGTGTTTGAGGTTCTCCCTGATCCCCAGGTACTGCCCCTTCTGCAGCCACTGGGTCTCCTGCAACTTGGCCAGTATCTGGCCCAAGGTCTCCTGGGAATGTTGGTATGCTCCCAGGATCCCTGTTGTCCTGTGCCTATGTCCCCTGAACCATGTGCCCACTGACACCAAGTCCCTGATTTTCTTGGGTTTGTGGGGTTGCCTGGGGTCCATGTAGTGGTGGACACACTGCTGATTGACGTGTCCTGGGGACAGTGGTATGGGCCCGCTGGATAGGTGCTGTGCTGGTGTTTCCTGAGGGGGGAAGCTCTGTGGTGGAATGGGACTGTGGCATTCTAACCAACTGTCCAGAGGTCCCTGATGGGCCAGGTTGGTCATCGTGATCCAGGCATGCAGAGCTGCTTTCATCACTGTGGGACTCTTCTCTCTTTGGGGGGAATGGATGTGGCTGGCACCTCCTCTCCTGTGACGTTGAGTGGGGGTCCTGTGGGGGTAAAAATGCAGTGTTATTGTATCTGCGTGGGCCATCTTGTGCATGGGTGTGTTTCCCTGTATGGTTGTGATTGCCCTGTCAGCTTTGCCTTGTGTGCATTGTGATTTTGTGGGCTAGGTGATTCTCTCTAATGGGCATGCTGTGGTGATGGGTGTCCATGCAGGTCTGTGATGGGGGTCCATTCATGGGTGTGGCATGCAGGGCTTGGTTGTGGGATGGGTGGGTTGTGATAGTGGGGTATATGTGAGGTGGTGGAGTGATGGGGTGAGTGTAGGGGTAGGAGTTTGTGATGGCATGCAGGTACGATGGGGGATTTAATAGTAAAGATTTGACTTACCAGAGTCCAGTACGCCTGCTACTTCTGCAGGCCCTCAGGATGCATGATCACCAAGACTTGCTCCTCCCATGTTGTTAGTTGTGGGGGAGGAGGTGGGGGTTTACCGCCAGTCCTCTGTACAGCTACCTGGTGTCTTGCAACCACGGAACGCACCTTCCCCCGTGGGTCGTTCCACCTGTTCCTGATGTCATCCCTTGTTCTTGGGTGCTGTCTCACGGCGTTGACCCTGTCCACGACTCTCCCCCATAGCTCCATCTTCCTAGCAATGGACGTCTGCTGCACCTGTGAATAGCTGTGGCTCTACCCGGATGATTTCCTCCACAATGACCCGTAGCTCCTCCTCTGAAAACCTGGGGTGCTTTTGGGGTGCCATGGATATGATGTGAGTGGTATGTGTGAGGATGTGGGGGGTGATGTGTGGGGAGATGTGTTGTGGTGTGTGCTGTGAGGCGCGTGGATGGTGTATGGGTGATGTGTTCTGTGGCTCAGATTGAGTGGGTGCTCCTGGCTTGTCTCTCTCTCTGTTCGCAATCTTTTTTTTCATTGAAAGGGTTGTGGGTGTGTGTTTTATAGTGGTCTGAGTGTGTGGGTGTGGTGTGTGTATGTGTGTCAGGTGTGTGTAGTTCAAATTGTCCAATGTGGTGTAGTTTTGTTAGTGTGTGTGTATTTTGAGCAAGGCGGTCTGTACCGCCAATGGTTTATCACAGTTGAAAGGCCGCCGCAGTGATTCATAGGTCCTGATACTGTGGGCGTAGTTCTGTTTGCGTAATGGTGTGGGTTTTGGTACCGCCAGTTTATCACTGACCTTTGGTCTGGCGGACTTGTGTGGGTGTCTGTATGGTGGTGGATTTCTCTGTGTGGGTCATAATACGTGTAGCGGTATACCGCTGCGGTCACGGTATGTTGCCGGCAATCAGCACGGCGGTAGGCGGCATTTACTGCCAAGGTTGTAATTAGGGCCTTAGCTTGGACCACTCATATAAAATACGAAAAGCAGACAATTCACCAAATCCAGGATTCTGAGACTAGTATAATTGTCAATGAAGACAAGGCTATAGCTTGAGTGTTTATGTCACATTACTCTAGAATTTATGAGATAGACTACACAGTTTCACTCTCACAGTTAAATCAGTATTATAGCCCTATAAAGCTACCTAAAATTTCGTTAAAGGTTCAGAACAATGTAGCTCAGAAGATTACACCATCGGAGATTAAGGGAGCCACCCAGAGAATACCAAGTGCAAAAGCTTGCAGTGGCGATGGCTTTCCAATAGAATTTTATAAAACTTTCTGCGAAGATCTCACACCGTTCTTGATGGAATTATGTAAAGGAATACTTGAGGGAGCAGGAATATCTTTAACGTTCAAAGAAGCAGCAATAGTCAGCTTTTTGAAAAAAAGATAAAAATCCATTGAAACCCGATGCATATCGCCCAATTAGTCTGCTAACTGTGGATTATAAAATCTTAACAAAGGTCTGAGCTGTCAGGATCGCACAAGTTGTACAACAATCAGTACATAAAGATCAGAACGGTTTTGTAGCCAGTAGGTTGATGACATCCAAAACAAACTTTTTGTTACAGGCAATCAATTATTTCTCTGTCATCATAACCCCTGCAGTAATAATAATGTTAGATGCAGAGAAAACATTCAACCTAGTTAATTGGGAAGCCTTATACAGCCTAACTAAATTTGGTTTCCCTTCGCAATTTACTTCAATGATAAGGCGGTTGTATCAGGGTGCTCAGGCCAGAATTGTTATCAATTCAAAAGTTAGAGGCACAATTCAGATTAAAAGAGGTACTAGACAGGGATGTCCTCTTTCCCCGATACTATTTGACTTTTTAATTGAGCCACTTGAACAGATAATACGCAGTTCAATGGAAATGACCGCACCAGTACCGGATATGCCGAAAAGTAAGCTCTTTGCCGATGACATCATTTTAAATTTAAAACAAGAGATTGATAATGTACAAAGAGTTTTCGATAGGATTAATGAGTTCACGCAAATAGGGGGATACAAGATTAATGAAAACAAAACAGAGGTTCTCCTATTTAACGCAGGAACAGAGAATCTTCCCTATGTTTCGCAGCAGAAAGCCAATTCATCTGAACCTGTTAGGTACTTGGGAATTTATGTCACAAAGAATTATGGACATTTGTTTAATCTTAATTATGTTAGGATGCCTGCAAATGTACAAGCACTTACCGACAGATGGCTAGTTCTACCGTTGACTCTGAGAGGGAGAATCTCCTTAATCAAGATGTCAATTCTCCCGCTCTTTCTTTTTTATTCAATTATGTACCGATATGAATAAATAGCTCCTATTTTCATGAACTGGATTCTATGATACAACGTTTTGTTTGGAAGAAGAAAATCCCAAGGGTGAGGCTTTCAGTTATTCAGCTAAATAGAAGCCAAGGGGGCCTGGCACTTCCTAATTTTCAAGTTTATTATCAGGCTGCATTGCAGGATATATTGGCACGACATTTGGCTATCGATATTTTTTTTTCAGTAGAATGATCATAGAATCAGCAATAAGTCTCCTAGCATTTATTAAAATGACGAAACTCCCCCAAAAAACTTGAAATAAATAGATACACGATTTTAGTAAAACAGTTGAGATCCTACGTAAAACATATCAAATACCACCAGGTTATATTTATCTACAATTACAGGAGTGTAAATACTTTGGTTTACACCTTCCAGAAGCAGTGATAGCCCAATCGAATAGCAAAGGGTTTAAAGAGATGGGGGATTTTATATTAAGAAATAGATACATCACCTGGGAAAGGGTTGAAACTAGACTCGGTGATATGGCAACTAGTCTCTTTTTGAGCTTTTTTCAGATCTCCCACTTTCTTAGTACTATTCCACCCCAGGAAAGCACCCTGTAACACCCAACATGGAGGGCTCTAATCAGAAGTAAAGTACTTAGTGTAGGGAATTGCTACAGATTGCTAGTGGAACGACCCACCTCTGCAATAATCACAGAATTCAGGGATAATATTCTTCGAACAACACAAATTGTAATATCTGATGAAGCTTGAGAATTATTTCCGAAATGGGTTATAAGTCTTTGAGGGCAGCTAACTATAAACAAATGTCTTTTCTCTCCAGATGGATGGCCTACAAACACTCCTGAAAAGATACATAAAATGTCTCTGTCAATTCCTGATCAATGCTTTCACTGCCATCAGGATGCCAGGGGGAACTGGCTTCATATCTTTTTTGACTGCCTCAAATTAACTACTTTCTGGTTGGAAATAGCAAAGGTAATGAATTACACCTCCAACTCTAGCATTGAGCTAGATTCAAGTCTAGTGTTGTTTGGAGTCTCTGAGAAAACACATCAGCTAGCAAAGTACCAACAATATTTGATAGTGATTGTTTTAGCAGTAGCTCGATCATTAATACTGCAGTTATGGTGCACTCAGATGATTCCTACCATGCAGAACTGGTGGAACAAAATGCTAAGAACTAAGAAATATGAGGAGACACACTCAAAACATGTCGGGAATATGAAAAGGATTTCAGCTATATGGCAGTCTTTAGAGAAGTAACAAGCCATCAACAGGGGAGGCGGGGAGTTATATGAAAATATTGCTTGTGAATGCATTACATGAAATATATATAATGACAGAAACCTTGGTGTGACTATAATTGGAAAAGTGATTTGAATTAATGTTTCATTGAACTAAGACAGATAGCATGGTTATTTTGATCTCACCATCCAAAGAAAATTGATTGTTAAGGATAGATGCTACCTAGGTGTACTTCATGTTTTATTTTTCTGTAGATGTATACCTGAAATGAAAAAATAAAATTATTTTTAGAAATATTGTTGAATTTAATGTTGTTTACTTTAATATGGTTGTAAAAATATATTTTTCACTAATTAAATATATTAATCAGTATATGAATTTAATTTTAGGTATTAGTATTATTAGCATAATTGTTACTGTTTTGTTTAAAATATGGTTTGTAATTTTACATGTGCAATTACATTTTTTAATATAATTAATAATTTATAGTGTAGCAGTGTGGTATTGGGTCTGTAGGGAATATGGAGTGAGAGTAATTAAATTATAATTCATTTTAGTTGATTGTATTGTACATTAAATATTTAATTTATTAATAATTATATAAATTGTTTAACTTGTTATTTTATTTATTTAAATGTAATTTGTTAATTTTTATATATATATGAATTTTTACATTTGTGTTAGTAATTTATATTTTAGTAGAAGATTCTTGGATTTGTAGAGGCACTGGATGAGAAGATAAATACATTATAATGACATTTTTGTAATGCTGAATAACGTTTTATCGTAAATTAAATATGTTGTTGATTGATAATTACTTAAATTGTTTACCTGTCTTTTATATTATTTATTTAAGTCTAATTTTAAATCTTAATGTATAGTTTAATTTTACTGCTTTCATTAGTGATTTGTATTTTAGTAGTGGGTTGTTGGTTTTGTGTGGTAATAGGGGGGACATTATTGGAATTATATCTTTTAATGAAATTGTAATAAATTGGTTAATTGATAACTAATGAAGTATATTTGAATTGTGTCTTTATTACATAAATTAATTATTATATTTGAATTGTTTAGTCATTTATTGCTATGTATTCTAATAATTGTAAAATGTATTTGTATTATTTCTTTAACAGTAATTGGTTTACTGGAGTAATCGTTTAATGTAAATATTATTGTATTTAATATTTAAATTTTTATTTCTATGCTTTTATTTGTTAGGATTGTAGGGATGGAGGTGAATTTAATTTGACATGTGAAATTGTATTTCTTTTATTATTTTGCATCTTGTTAATGTATTCATTTTTGTGTTTATATTGTATGTACATTTCATATAAAATATGATATTTTTTTTTCTTTTGTTAGGTATTTAGATATTTTCTATAAAATGATTATGAGTTGAAATAGTTTATGTAATCCCTCCGAAGTCAAGCCTGTACTCTACTGTTGCAGAAATTGGTGTGGGAATAGAAAATGTAAACCCTCTGAAGTCCAGCTGTAACAGGGTCGCGGGGATCCTGTTCCGTTACGGTGCCCCAAGATCTGCAGTCCGATAGCCCAGGAGCACCGCCGACAGACTAAGCCCAGGAACGCCCACTTTTAACCCGGACGTCCGGGTTCCATCAAAAAGAAAAGACGGACAGAAGAGAGCGCCATTGTTCGAGGAGGAGGAAGATCGGCGACTGGAAGACGAGGAGCAGACCACGGAAGGAGACCTGAAAGAAGAACCACAGGGCAGGCAGCCGACCAGGGAGACCGAAACGAACAGCGGAGAAGACGATGAACTGGAGGCGCCTCGACGGGGGGATGCTCTGTCGACAGCGAGGACTTCCCGCTACAACTCCAGCCACATCCCTGAAGGGACGTGGCTTTCGCAGTTGACTGGCCCCACTCTTCCATCCTGATTCCACCATGGGGAACTATACTTTGGAGAAATTACCCTAAGGGAGAGAAAAGAAGACAAGAGATGTATTAAGACGAGAGAAGAAAGAAGAAAAGAAGAGATCAGAGGAGGAGAAATGAGAGAGAAAACAAGAGAGAGAGATAGAGACACTAAGAGGAACAGGAGTAAAGAAACTCCAGTAGAAGACGACAATAATGTTTGTGAACTATAAATCCGGAAATAGCTCAAAATTAATGATAAAAATACCAGTTCTGAACTATACTGTGACTCCGATAAAATTATTAACGTCTCTAACCCAGTGGGATATCCTACGCCCTCTACACCAGCACTTTCTTGACTTTTGCTTAGAATGAAATGGGACTAGTAAACCTAACCCCTCAGAAGTCCAACACTGTCCCTACTGTTGCATAGGTTGGTGTTAGAAGAGTAAATATAACCTCTCATAGGCTCAACACTTCCCCTATTGTTGCCTAAAATGGTGCAGCATTAGTAAACCTAACCCCTCCCTGTTCTTCTACATTTTCTTAGACTTGAGTGGGAATAGTAAATGTAGCCCTTCCAAAGACCAACACTTTTCCTTCTGCTCCCTAGTTTGGAGTGGGAATATTAAATCTAATCCCTCCGAAGTCCAATGCCTTCGCTCCTGTTGCTTAACTTGGAATGGGAATAATAAATCCAATCCCTCCAAACTCTTACACTTTTCCTAATGTTGGTTACACTGGATGTAAATTAATGATGTGTTATAGTGTTGCTTAATTTCATTAGTTTTTGTTTTTTAACATTTTTAACATTTATATTATTGCTAGAAAAATGTATTTTGATTTGATTGTTTCTATTATATGAATCAATTATTTTTAATATTAAGTAGAGCTTACTTTATTTTTGTTACTGTGAATATTACTTTTTGTAAACGTTTTACATTGTTAAAATATTGTGAATTATTTCTAATATATGCATATTTATGTAATATATAACATACATATATATAGTTGAAAGCCTTGAATACAACTATGTTTATGCTATATATATCTCCCAAACATGAAAAGCCTTGTTCACAGGTAAGTAAGAGCAGGTGTGAGTGAGCCAGAGCTTTTTAAATACACGCCTGACCTGCTCACCGTAATGCAAACAAGGCATTTATCCAAGAAATATATTGTGATGGAGGTGAGCAAGGGATAGGAGGGAGACAGTGTGCCTTTCCTCTTACTTTTCATGTATTCCTTGTATTGTTGTTATCATGCTGGGCAGCAACTGTAAAAGTAAGTGGACTATCAAGTAATGGATACCTAATGCACATAAGAACATTTGTATGGTGAACTGAAGTGCCTGTGACGCTATTGCAGCTATATGGAAATTAAGCGCTCCAGCTCAGGAAGTTATTTATATGGAACTGTGCATTATGGGAGTTGGAGTTTGGTTATTGAAGTCACATGACTGTGTATTTAAAAAGCACTGGCTCACTCACACCTGCTCTTACTTACCTGTGAACAAGGCATGCTGTTGCCGAAACGCGTCAGGATTTTTTGTCTTGCTGCTCAGAAATGCTATTAAATGCTTGGATTTTAACATGGACTGGTGCCTGGGCTTTTCATGTTTGGGAGATATTTTCTGTGGGATGATTCGCCCCAGTAACCCAGGCCGCCCTGCAGGGTCTGTGGCCCCTTACGGAGCAGGAGGTGACAATATATATATATGTTTGCTAATTTGAGTTTTCCTGTTAACAGTTTAAATTAAAAATATTTAAAAAAAACTTTTAGTTCTTGTTACATTTTAAAAATATATAAATATAAAAAAATATATAATTAAATAACTGATTAAAACCATTTATTTTACATTATAATATTTGTAACTAATTTGCTATTTAAATTATTTCAAAGTTAATATTTGGTCAAAAAACAGTGTTCTTACCCATTATTTGGTGATATACTTTTCCTCTATATTTTTTACATGCATATTATATAGAAACATACTATGTTGATAAACAATATTTGTAAAACAATATTCATATCAGTTTATATTGTCACAATATTTTTTCATACATCCAAGATGATCATTCTGATGAGTTGCTGCTGTGTTTACGAAGAACCCCTGTTAGATGTCACCTCCAGTTGTAGTTTACTGTTCTTGAAAAATACTATGGGGGTCATTATGACCCCAGCAGTGAGTGTTAATGTGGTGGTACATACCGCCACATTATGAGAATCGCGGGTTGGCTTCAGCCAACCCACCACTTTTCCACTCATATTGCCATGGCGGTATCAGCCGCCGGGCCGGAGATGTGCAACTCCAGTCCGGCGGCCGACACAATACCACCGGCGGCATTATGAGACTGCCTACCACCATGGTTTTTGTGGCGTTAGCAATGCCACGAAAACCATGGTGGTAGGCCCTACCAGTGACAGGGAATTCCTTCCCTGTCACTGGTAGGTGTCTCCCACAGCCCTCCAACACGCACCAGATGCCCCCAGCACCCCTCCATCAAAAGCCCCCCAGCCCCATACAAACACTAACCCCCCACCCGGACATTCAAATACACCCCCTCACCCCGATCCAAACACACCTCCACCCCTGATCCAAACACCCCCCACCCCCTCCGATCCTCTCACTCATCCCCCCACCCCCACAGACACGCACCAAGTATACACCCAATCACTCACACTGGCATACATGCATACTTCCAGACATGCTCGCACACATACTTACACACAATCACACTGACATGCAGACACGCACTCACTTCTCCATTCTTACACACATTCACTCACATGCATACAACCATGCAACCAACACAACACAACACAGACGCATTTACACACTCACTCACACATGCATGCACACACTCAGACACACACACACACAACAAAGCCCACCCTTTACCCCCTCCCCTGTTGGAAGCCCGACTTACCTTGCTCAGGGAGGTATTGCTGCAGGGAACAAGAAGGGGCGCTGTTACCGCCAGCAGCGCCCCGCCAGGCGGTATTACTTGTCATAATACGGCTTGCAATGTTTTACTGGCGTGGCGGTGCTGGTGGTAGCAGCGCCACCTTACCACCGACCACCACCATGAACACTGCCAGATTTCTGCCCCTCTTGTGGCGGAAGTCCAGCAGTGCTCATAATATGGCGGACGCAGTGGTGGTATACTGGCGGCCATCTCCGTGGCGGTAGGTGTTTTTTACCGCCAAAGTCAAAATGACCACCAATGGAATTAATATTGCAAATTATTATAATTGTATTTTAGAAGCTAGGGCCAGCTCCGAGGCTTTACTGACTAGTGCTTACTAGATTTTCAAATTCTTCAGTGAAAACCGTGTAGGTTCAGAGTAGTTCTCATATGTTACACAGGTACTTTTTTTCTGTTGCACAGTGAACAAATCAGCCTAAATCAAGCTTATAGAGCAGGAATTTGGAAGATTTAAGTGAGATATCAGAAACAAAGGTACAGCAGAGGTTTCAGAGAAAGATGAAAAAAAAGCTATTTAGGGTAATTGCTTAAGGACCACAACGCACTGGTGAGTATCTGTGACTGAATATATGCCTTTTGTATGCAGGATCTCATATGGTAGGAACTGGAAAGAAAACTCCAGAAGAAATTCTGCTACATTTAATGGTTGTAAGAAATTGGGTTATTAATTTATGTGATGTGGTCCCCAACTATCTTAATAAACACAATCTGCTGTCAAAACACCATGCTGAGAGAATGTCCAGTCATCCCCTGGTAGCTAAGGCACACACAGTTGCATTTCCTGGAGAGGTACTAGCAATTTTAAAGTAAACAGTACAACAAAATAAAATGTCCAAAGCAAAATAAAAACAAGAGAAAGATTTTACAAGAAAAAATTCATCAAGATCGTTAACATTTTATAAGGAGTAACAGAGTCACAAATCACTACTGTTTTAAGGCAAAAAGCACCTAGAGAAATTAAAGCGCCATTGAAAAACAACAGTTTGTGGTTGACCTGGAGCTGGGAGTCATTTTAGGCCGACCATAATGGAGCGAAGGTCAGATTCACTAAGCAAGTCGTGCCATTTTAATTCTTTGGACATAGGGCCAGGTTTAGATTTTGGTGAATTTGTTACTTTTGCACAAAGGTGACAGATATCCCGCCCGCCAAAATATAAATCCTATTACATCCTACATGATTTATATTTCGGCGGACAAGATATCCATCACCGTTGTAACGTTAACTTGTCTGCCAAGATCTAAATCTTGCCCCTAGTCTCTAAAATGAAAGTAAAAATCCTCAAGGCAGGATCCAGGTATTTAGAGCCCTTCAGAGTCAGGTACATCATCATTGAGCTCCCAAAAAAGCCTTTGGTTTTGATGTCAAAAGCTTCAACTGAGACAAAACTGCATTCTGAGGCCTCTGAGAGTGCTGTGCCAGTTAGACAGAGGTCCCACCTCACCCCAGTACCTTCAGACTGAGTACCATTTTTTGGAAGTCAAAATCTTCCAGCAGTGTAAGGTTGGAAGCTGTAGACTGGCAGGACTTTTAAGATTGATACCACTATCGTGAGGTTCCACTGAACCTATTTCAAGCATGGCAAAAAGATCAGAGTGAGACAAATCTGTGTTTTTGCCTGTCTAAGGTGCAAGCTTCCCGGGCATACCTCAGCAGCTTTTCATGTTCTACCGAGAAGCAGAGAACATACTTCCCTGTGAGCTTTACAAAGGAGACTTTAGTATTGACTTATCAATATATAAAGATAGGTTTTCCTACATGGCAAAGGTAGTTTTCCTTGTATAGCTGGGGTGATAAAACATCAACACACAGTGCCCGAATTTAATTGGGTGGTATTACCTGACTCTTTAGCTTGTCCTCAAGAAATGGGATTTTTTTTATTACCACTCCACTCAAAATCAGGCCCATAGTCTTGCATGCAAGATTTAATACTGAGGTCTTGCATGTCCGAGGGCTATCACCAGTCCCGGGTACTGTAACAAATTTTCTTGTCGAAATTGAACCATGGGAAAAACATGATATGTTTCCAAACCACTAAGAAGCATCTGGTGTACATTTCTCACCTTGTGATGGGGTAATATATTCTGGATATTTGGCACTTCAGTCCAATGTATTATTTTGTATTTTGTAACTATAAGAAAGTCCTAACAGAAGTTCTGGCAGTGAGCATCATAGGACTAAAAACCAAAACC
This sequence comes from Pleurodeles waltl, assembly GCF_031143425.1. Taxonomy (NCBI): domain Eukaryota; kingdom Metazoa; phylum Chordata; class Amphibia; order Caudata; family Salamandridae; genus Pleurodeles; species Pleurodeles waltl. Next base: position 656,962,760 of record NC_090449.1, read on the forward strand.
TTGGTCAAACAACACTATGGACCTATTAAACACAGCAGGACCCCAGATGATAGTCTAATCAAGGGGTTAGTCTCATCAGTACCTATTGTGTAAGAGCAAGCTGTGTGTTGTTTTGATAGTATACACACCTCAATGGTATGTTCTGGATGTGGGTGGCAGCTGACATCATGAATCAAACTTTCCTCATCCCAGATGTCCCTGAATGGGGCAGAAAAAGAGAGTTTCAGCTTCAATTAGCACAAAACACAACTGTCCAAATAGCAAGTTGTACGCAAAATATTAATTATGTGACTTCGAGCCTCATTCTGAGGCTGGTGGTCCAAGGACCGTCAGCCTTGTGGTGACCACGACATTACGACCCTGGCTGTCAGACCACAAGGAGACTGCCATCCCCACTGGGAACATGGTTCCTGATTGTCTGACAGTGGTTTGAGTTGTACTCAGCCACGATGGCACTGAATTTAGTGCCACCTGGCTGATTACAACTCTACTTACCACAAGCCTTTCCATGGTGGTCAGACAGTGCTGGGGGCCACAGGTGTCCATGTGGAGCCAAGACCAATGCCGCCACATAGTTTCCACTGGGTTTCGGCCGCTCAGCCCAGTGGAAACTTTGTTATGGGGCTGGTGGGGAGACTTGTAATGAGGCTCATAGTCTTGAAAGGCTATTGTTCATTAACCAACCTATAATATGTAAATTCTCCTGCTTTTCACTGTCCTGTACAATTGCCAATTCTTTTGTCTGAGAAACTGAGAAATGCTCAATGTTTATGAGAAAAAATACAGCTTTGCATTCCCTTATAAATAGCTCCCTGCTTCAGAAATTTGACCAAAGCTCTGATGTTAGAATGAGGCACAGTTTACATGTCCAGAATTACATAACTTGCAGATTGTCCTGTCAGACCGTCATTTGTCTTCACATATCGTCACTTCCAAAGACCACAGTACATCAAAAGAAATGTCAAAACATATAACCCCAGAAGATAGCTCAGGTCCTCTGATAATGCTTCCAAGCCCTCTTCAAGCTTTCCATTACGTTTAAGAGAGGCAGAGAGTTTAACATCCAATCAGTCCTAAACGTCTGTCACTATCAGGCCTCCCATACTTTGCTTATTCATCAACAACAGGCAGCGTCTCTTTTAAGGAAGGCCTCCACTTAGTACTGTTGAGCAGTGCAGTGCACATAGAACTGTAGTTACTCCGTGACTGACTGACTTACTCACTGAACCCCATAAGTCTGAAATGTCATTCTCTCTGGCACAGGATCTCTGATGGATTATTTCCATTCAGAGAACAAGTATGCCTTATTTTGGAAAATCTTCTCAGGACTGTTGGCAAAGTTGCTGCAGATGGGCTAGAGTACCTCAAGTGGACTGCAAGTTGCTCATCAATAGCAGGAAACATGTCAATAAAGTTTACATTTGATTGGAGTGGACTTTTAGCAAAAACAGAGAGCAATCAAAAAACTCACTTATATGGTTTGTCCTTAACTGGGGCAATGGCAGAAAAATAACCTTTTATACATTTTCCTCTCACTAAATTGGACATTTTATTGTAATAATTGCATGTGGGACATTTGGCTGCACTCTAATCTTAGGAAATATAGTGATGCTGGTTACCTTCTCCACTTAGTGGGGATAATAGTCAATCTTATGAGAAAACATTTACTGTTAGGCAGGAGGAGTATACTCTTACACTAGTCAAGGGTTCTAGGACCTCAGAAGCACCATCTGGGTATCAAAGTTCACTCCAACAGAAGTCCCCAGCAGGGTCTAGGGAAGGTCCAGTTGAAATTGGTTGGCTGGGCTGTTCCAGGAAAGTGTTCTTCTTGCAGATTTTCTGTTCCCGTAGCTTAACAGAAGGTCAGCCAACTGAGTCTTGGAATTCCACTTCTTTCTCCTATGTACATGTGGGAGTAGGTCCAACTCTTATGATTCTCTTCACAGCTCTAAACAAAAGATTCTGTCCTTCTTTCATCTTCCACAGGTCCAGCAGTGATTGAAGAAGGCACCCAGAGGTGCACTATTTAAGCCTGTGGATGGGGGTGACTCCTAGTCCCTCACTAACCTCTGGGGAAAGAGATTCAAGGCGTATCCCAAATATGTTTACAGACGTTCCTGTGTGCCTTACTGCAAACAGTCTTACAGAGCCCATCTTTGCCTAAAACCAAGATGGGAGACTCTTTCTGTGCTTGTACAGAGATCCTGTGCCCACTCTAAAGGTGTGGTCAGGGAAATGAGCAACCACTCTTCTGTGGTCACTCAAAACCGGTTTTAGGGCCAGCTCCTTTCCCACTGAGATTGGTGCCTGGCTAGCTAACAGGATAAAAGAGGGTACTGGTCCAGGTGTTAGCGACATCTGCCTCCTGTGAGAGGGTATGCCCCTTTGAAGATAATTAATTTCCTGGACACTGGCCAGATGGTCATCCTGTCGGAGTAACAGAACATCTCCCCGCACCCAGGGCCTTTATCCCAGCTCTGGGAGCAAGTTTACTTCTCATTAAGGAGCTATTTATTTCTCAGGTGACAATTGGAAGCTCATGCAACTGGGCCTCTAGAGGCTTTAGGCAGCCAAAGTGTGATCTTTGAAAAGAACCTCTTGTAAAATCTATAGTACAAATCTGAATTACCAATTAATTAGATCTGTAATACATGTTTTAAAATGTCCAAGAGTTCGCTTTTCAGCTGGCTGTGGTGGAGGTAACATTATTTGATTTTAATACTCACTCCCATTTCTTTCCTATGGAACAGGTAACCCTGCTACAGTGAAGATAGCTTTCGGGACTGTGTCACTTTAAAGACATGGTTTACATTCAAGCTTCACATCTGCTACTTTTATATATCATGTGCCATGCTTTATTAGGCATTTAAGCGTACTTGTGGGTGACATAAATAAACAGACGGTTAAGGATTGTCAAATGGGGTTATTTTGATAGGTTGCATTAACAGTTTAAACCTGCACAGCCAGGTTACTGGTGGCAAGCCTGCAGTCATGTTTTGCATTGCCACTACTGTGACGCAAAATATGTGCTGCAGTGCACTGGTGCCATTTAATCTTACAGGCCCTGTATGTACTTTGCACCATATACTAGGGGCATTGAGTCGAGTTAAATATGCCAATTAAGAGTATAATCAATTTCAGCATGTTTTGGGAGTCGGGCCTGGTTAGCAGAGTTCCAGTGCATGGAGTAAAAAAATACAGCAGCATAAGTCCATAAAAATGGAGTGATCACACAAAAGAAGGATTTTCCTACATGCCTACTTGGTGTATTTCATGCTCTTCATTCGGACAAGGGATCACGTCTCCAGACACTATCCAATGTAGTGGGTTCATCTTAGTGAAAGAGGGTTTCTTTTGCAGGTTCCTCCCCATAGGGCAATGACTGTGCTCTACCTGTTTATTGGGACTAAGTGGTTCCTGTTTTTATTCAATACAATTGCCACAGGGGAATTTACATCTCCTAATAGTTTATATCACTACATTCTGATACAGTATTAGGAGCTGCCACTAAATCAATCAAGAATAAATGTATATATTTAACAATTACTATTTAGGTGGTAGTGAGAGTGTGTCACTAATTGCAGTAAATGTTGTACGTTGGAAGGCAGGATTAAGGCCTGCTTGAACAAGCTCCAGTTTTCAATTTTGGGAAGCAAAAATGCATAAAAAACACATTTCAGATTTAGTTTTAGAGGGCAAATGTCACGCTTAAGTTACAATTTAGGGTCAGAAAGCACAAAAATATCACATCCCCAGATTCCCTTCCAGATAACTCAACATACCAGAGGGCCAAAAAGGAGAATACCCAAGGCTGCAGTTGTCTTATGAAGTGAAAAAGAGATTTATTAATATAACAACACCCAACGCGTTTCCTAAAACTCTGTTACCATGATCACGAGTAAATAAATATAATTAATCCAACATATTTAAAACACCAGTGCTCTTGTGCTTTCAACAACACAAACAATGGACTATCATTTCAAACTTCCTTGTTTTTGTGAAAAAAGATCGGCCATCTTGTAATGTATTGCACACTATTAGTACAATTAATATTCAAACCTTCACAGCAAAATAATATAATTATTAGAGTGATTATCAAATTTATACTTATATTAGTCAATATTAACTCGCTTAATAATATTATTTATTTTTAGCCCAGTGGGTTACCGGATAACCTTTCCTTATCTAAATCATCGAATAATATCACTCCTTTCTGAGACCACCTACTGCATGTCTCCTGCTCCACAGGAGAAATCTCATATAACCGCCCAACTCTGTATTTATTAAAGGATACAATTCCTCTTTTGCTCTTCTAATCCATAGTCAGAAAAACAGGTTTATCAAATATCACAAAGTCAATCTTTCTATCATACTTCAAAATGTGCACCCCACCTGTGGAAAAAAACATCAGTGAAAACTCAACACATCATCCAAATCAGTGTGAACCACCTATACATTTAAAATACCCAACTTCCAGTAATTCAATGTCCTGATACTTTAATATACTCTAAATGAACTGCCAGCTCTTCATCCTTATTAAGTGCAACAGGATGTGGAGTGTTTAGGCTAATGATCAATCTTGACTCTAATTTTCTCAACTCCAAAGTTCTATTACCTCCCCTCTCATTCAATGGAATCCTGTCCAAGAAAACAAATTTAAACGTATTCATATTCTGATCATGATACATTGTAAAGTGTCTTGCCACTGGATAGGTTTTGTCATCATGTGTAATCACTCTCAAATGTTCCAATATTCACATTTTTGCAATGTGAATTGTGCTGCCCACATAAAATGTATTACATGGACATTGGAAAGCATTTATACTATAATCTGAATTGCAGGATACATGTTTTTTGATAACACATGGTTTCAATGTTTCCATGAAATTGACCTGCCTACAATTTGCACTGTACTTACAAGCTTTGCAATTTCCACAAATGAAAAAGCCACTGATCTCAATCTGGGGTAGCAAGCACTGACATATTGATTTTTTCAGTGACTTGTTTCGCCCAAAGGTAAATCTAGGATATTTATGTAATACTTTGGCCAAAGTTTCATCTGTATGTAAAACCAGTGAAAATGTCTGAAATATCCCTTTCACTTCACCTGTTTTGTTGTGGAAAGTTGTAACAAATCTCATAGATTCACCTTTTTTCCCATCCACCTTTTTAACCAACAGCAGATCATTTGTATTTGATTCACTTCTACCAATGCTTTTTCAATAATCGACTCAGGGTAACTTCTTTCCATAAATCATTTTATTATGATTTCAAACTCTTTACTAAAAGCTATATCTCAACTGCAATTTCTTCTAGCTCTCAATAATTCCACATAAGGAATACTCTGTATCAGATTTTGTGGGTGACTTTTACTTGTATGAAGCAAGCTGTTACCTGCTGTTTTCTTTCTGTATAAAGCATTCTCCATTTTACCATTTTCAAGATAAATCCTCACATCAGGAAATTCTGTTGCTTCTGACTGAATCTCACAAGTAAATTTCAGATTGAGAGAATTATCATTAAGAATGATGATGAGTTGTAAAGCACACTCAACATTGCCTTTTCAAATGCAAAACATATTGTCGGTGTACCTAATCCAAAGGACCACATGCTCTTCAAACTCAACGATGCTCCCAACCACTTGTTTCTCCCACCAGCCGAGGTACAGACCAGCATAACTGGGGGCAAAGCAGGTGCCCATCGCAGTCCCTTGGGTTTGACGATATATTACCTTATCAAAAATAAAACAAATTATTGGTAAGGCAAACATAGATCATTTCAAGTAGCATTTCTGTATGTGACAGATATCACACAGACTGGGCTCTCAAGAAGTGTCTAATAGCCCTAATTCCATAATCATGGGGCATGTATAGAGACTATTGACATCAAGACTCATCAGGACGAAATCATCCTCCCGAGTAACTCCATTGATTATCCTTAGAAAAACCCCTGTGTCTAATATATGAACACAGCGTCTCCACGAAGGGATGTAGAAAAAAATCTACATACCTGGAAGTATTTTCAAGTAAACTGCCTTTAGAAGAAACAATAGGTCTTCCCAGTAGATTATTTGTATCTTTGTGTAATTTCGGGAAAAAATAATCTGCTGGTGTTTTGCAGAATTCCACTCTCAGAAATTAATATTCCTCCCATTCAATTAACTCTCTTTCTCTCCATTCTTCCAGTTTCCCAAAATATCTCAATTTAGTCTGTGTCGTCTCACCCCTACTGGAGAATTCATAACTGTTAACATAATGTAATTGCCACAGGCCTTCTTCCAGATACATCTCTCTTGACAACACAACCACATCTGCGGAAATTGCAAATCTTGTAAGTACAGTGCGAATTGTAGGGAGGTCAATCTTCCAGGAACATTGAAACCATTTGTTATTAAAAGACATGTATCCTGTAATTCAGATTATAGTATATGTTTTGCAGTGTCTGTGTACTACATTTTATGTGACCAGCACAATTCACACAGCAAAAAAGCAAATATGGGAACATTTGAGAGCGATTGCACATGATGACAAAACCTATCCAGTTGCAAGACCCTTTACAATGTATCATGATCAGATTATGAATAAATGGAAATTTGTGGTCTTGGACAGGATTCCATTGAATGAGAGGGGAGGTAATAGAACTTTGGAGTTGAGAAAATTAGAGTCAAGATTGATCATTAGCCTAAATACTCCACATCCTGATGGACTTAATAAGGATGTAGAGCTGGCAGTTCATTTAGCGTAAATGAAAGTATCAGGACATTGAATTACTGGAATTTGGTTCTTTTAAATGTATAGGTGGTTCACACTGATTTAAATTTTGTGTTGAATTTTAACTGATGTTTTTATTCACAGCTGGGGTGACCATTTTGAAGTATGATACAAGGATGAACGTTGTGACATTTAATAAACCTGTTTTCGTCATTATGGATTAGAAGAGCAAAATAGGGATTGTATCCTTTAATAAATGCACACTTAGGCGGTTACATGAGATTTCTCCTGGAGCAGGAGACATGCAGTACGTGGTCCCAAAAAGGAGTGATGTTATTTGATGATTTAGATAAGAAAAGGTTATCTGGTAACCCACTGGGGTAAAAATAAAGGCTTTTAATAAGCAAATTAATGTTGAATAATATAAGAATACATTTGATAATCGCTATAATAATTGTGGGAATTATTATTGTTTTGCTGTGAAGGTTTGAATATTAATTGTACTAGTAGTGCGCAATACATTTCAAGATGGCAGACCTTTTTTCACTAAAACAAGGATGTTTGACAATGATAGTCCATTGTTTGTGTTGTTGAAAGCATGAGAGCACTGGTATCTTAAATATGGTGGATGAATTGTATTTAAATACCCATGATCAAGGAAACTGAGTTTTCTGAAACGCATTGGGTGTTGCCATATTAATAAATCACCTTTTTCACTTCATAAGATGACAGCGGCCTTGGTTGTTCTCCTTTTTGGACCTGGGGTATGTGGAGTTATCCGGAAAGGAAACTGTGGAAGTGTTATATAGGGGTTTGCGACCCCACCAAGGCCTGCTGCGACTGGGCAGGGATAATGGCGATGTAAGGATTTGAGATATATACATAGTTGTATGTTAATATCAATATGTTCATCTTGATTAATCAACACATCAAGTTTTTATCTGTATTTTATGCACTAGGCAGTAGTTCCTACATTGTGGCAAACATTATCAGCTTTCAATCGGCTCACACAAGCTGGACACTAATTTAGGTATATTTTATGCTGAAATGTTGGTATTTTATGCAACTTTTGTTTTTTATAAGGTAACACTAAGGGTATATGAGGTTAATCTGGGAGGTGACAGGAAAGAATGCTATCTACATTGGATCACAGCAAGATATACAGGCATCATGGTTAGATACTTATCCTGAAACATCCTTTAGAGATGTTTAGGATGAAAAAGCAAAAACTCTGAGTGCACCACAACGTTTTTGCACATAGATGAGTACCAATTAACATCAGCACCAGAAAACCAGTTTGGCATTGAATGTACGCTGTACACATCAACTGCTATTGTTAATGTCAGAGTTTCTGAAATGTAATCCAAAAAACACAGAAATGTATTTTACCCAAGGTAATCAGGATAGGAAGAGGGAGAGACCTCTTAAACTAAACATTAGTATCCATAGGTAAGTCAGAGTATAGTAGCTTAAATCCACCCAATGCTTTTGATGACCCTACCCAAAATATATTCATGTCAGTGGAATTGGTTTCAAGGCATGGCTCAAGGCAGTGGCCTATGACCGGATTCTGAGGGGCACTACTAAGGGCCAGCTGAAGACGTTTGGGACTGGATAATTGGTTTGCAGATCATAAAAGTACTCAGCTCTATACTCAGAGCCACAGAGCATGAATGAAAGCTGGGTGGAGTCTGAGGGCTTGGGATTGGGACTAGTTTGTTGTTAAAAGCCACAACAATCTCCTAGGGCTTGCTAAGCACTGGTGATGGCCATGCCCAGCAGCCCATTCTAGGGGCAGAGGTAAAGGGCACAGGGAATGGTAGAACTATACTCCATGTACCCTATTTAGCCAGAGCTATTCGCAGTGAGTCCTGGAGGCATGGGAATTATATACATGGTGTAACCAAAAAACACAACAGGGCACAAAGATTGGTAGTAGGCTGCACCATGCTTCTAGAGTCTGCAGTCATAGTGTGAAACCATGCACTGTGAACACCGGAGGCAAAGCGCCTTAACTCAAGGCATGGCCAAAAGCTAGATCCTGCACTCACAGCCAATCATACATGGCTGAAGTACATCATAATATGACACAAAGCTCCTTTCTACAAAGAATATCCAGCCAACATTGTAAAACATTTGAAAAATTTGTTAAAAAACGTTAGTTAACTAAATGTAAATCTTATAATCCAACAGTGAAAAGCCCCAAAATGTGTAAGTCATTGTGAACCACAGAGCAAACTTTATTCAAATCATTGTTTATCACTGCCTATAACATGATACATGAAGCTTTCTTTTACACCATCAAAAACATCACTTGTGACATCACACATCATATCATCATTAGCATCATTAATGATGTAACAAAGTTGAGAACAACTTTCTTTTTCACAACTGTATTCTCACCATGGAAATACAGCCTTGTTTATACATGTTTTCACTTTGGGGACATCTACATGCTGAAAGTGGTTATGTAGCCTTCTGTAAGAATATGCCGGCACTGGAATGACTTTCTTATTACTTTATTCAGTTTAAGTTATTCCACAAAAGGGAGACGTACAGATGCCCAGTCCCTCTCGATAACCGTCGTTCTCCACACCGTTCTCGAATGCCTCTGTGCGCGCACAGAATTCACAGCGCGAGGCATTCAAGAACGGCAGGTCCCGACACTACATATCTTCTCTCTTTTCACAAACAACATATAAGCAAAAAAAACACTATATATATCTATAAATAAACCGTTATCTATAAATAAAACAGTTGGACATTCCAATAACCCATTTCTATATCTATAAATAAAACAGTTGGACATTCCAATGACCCATTTCTATAGAACATTACTATGAACAATAGTCTTTTAACTTTTTTGGTTTTACAATTCTCCTGCCAAATCTACTCCATCTTTCACTCCTACAGCCTATTCCCTCCAGGTCACTAAAGTCTCTGGAACGGTTAGATGATCTTAGGTTATTTGATGGAAGATTGCGATCATCAGTACTCTCAGAATCCACTCTATGTTGACATTGATCTTCTCTTCCCTCATTCTTCTCTTCTAACCATTCTTTCCACATATGACTCCTCGGCATCTCCGTTCTTGAGTCCGTTTCCGAGACAACTCTGGTACTCTTACACAATGACAAAGCCGATACATGCCACACTTTACCATCGTCAAGTCGTGCTGAATTATTGTATACAGCAATTACTCTCATGGGGCAAGAGAACTTACTTTGTCCTTTAATAATGTGTTTATTGCTCTTGACTCTCACCACATCTCCGACACCCAACTTCACCTCCTTACACTTGTGTATGTCATCATAATACTTCTTATATTTATCCTGAGCTTTCTCAATATTTGTCTTCACCTCCTCCGGACTCCATTCTACTCTTTTTGCAGCTTTGAGCCAACCCACATTATCTTTAGACATGGGAGTTCTACCCCTCATGAGTTCAAACGGACTAGCATTGGTACTCTTACATGCAGTAATTCTGAAGGCCCACAAGGTTTTCCATAACTCTGTTTTCCAAACCAAATTATTACAATTAGACCATTGAATCATTCCTTTAAGTACACGGTTAAACCTTTCTACAGAACCATTACCTGCAGGATGATAAATTGATGTAGTATGATGTTTTATTCCGTTTCTTTCTACATAATCTTGGAAAGCAGAGGATGTAAATTGTGTCCCATTGTCCGACACAATATATTTTGGTAAACCCTCTCTTACAAAAATGTTATCCATAAATTTGATGATACTACTTACATCAGCCTTCCTTACAATACCAACCTCTGGCCACTTGGAAAAGTGATCTACAAGCACCAACAGGAAGGTTTGCTCTTCACCTTCACCAATTGGACCCATGACATCAATTCCTACTCTTTCCCATGACATGTTGGGAGAAGGAATGGGATGTAAAGGCGGTTTCAACATTACATGGGTTTTATCTGCATTATCACAAACATGGCAATCCCTTACCATCTTTTCTACCTCCTTATCTATCCCCGGCCACCAGTACCACTGTTTCACTCTATTCTTCGTTTTACCAATTCCTAGATGGCCTTCATGACAAATCTTAAGAATCTTCCTTCTCAAGGTGAAGGGAGGTATTACCTTTCCATTCCTTAAAAATAGACCTTCTTCTATGGTTAATTCGTCCCTTACTTCCCAAAAAGGTAACAAATTTGTATTAATCATTTTCTTTAACGGCCACCCTTTAGTTATCATGACACTCAATTCTTCCATCACCTCGTCCAAATTCTGCTCTGTATTCCACTCATCTCGCATGATACCTTTGCATAAACCTTCCTCCACAACAGCTACCCACATGTCATCTTTACCATTTTCATCGGTATTCTGTAACTCTTCACTGTTGCCATGTGGCAAGGGCATGCGGCTTAAGAAGTCTGCAACTGTATTCTTCACTCCAGGTAAGTATTGTACCACATAATTATAATCAAACAAACGCACAGACATTCTGGCAAGCCTGGGAGAAGCTTTATACAATCCTTTCGTGGTTAAAACTTTCACCAGCGGTTTGTGGTCACATCTTAATATGACTGTAGTACCCCACACATACTGTCTAAAATGTTCCAATGCCCATACACATGCAAGCGCCTCTCGTTCAATAACTGAATACTTCTCCTCTGGAGAAGTTAATGAACGTGAGGCAAAAGCAATAGTATCTTCAATTCCCTCCTTATTAATTTGAGTGAGAACTGCTCCTATTCCCTTGCAACTAGCATCAGTTGTAATAACACACTTAAGACTAGAATCAAAGCCTTGCAATGGTGGAGCTTTGCAAATATCATTTTTTAACATGTCAAATGCATTTTGACATGCGTCTGTCCACAAAAACTTGTTTTTTGCTTTAAGCAGTTGCCTTAGATCATACGTTTTCGTAGAAAAGTTATTAACAAATTTGGAATAGAATTCCACTAAACCCAAAAAAGCACGGACCTCATCCTTATTGTGAGGATTAGGTGCTTTGCTTATTGCGGACAATAACTCTTCCTTGGGTTTAATTCCCTGAGCAGATACAACATGCCCTAAATAATTGACATGGTCACAAGCAAATTTGCATTTACTAAATTCTGCCGTCAGGCCTTTTTCATCCAAAGTATTCAATACCTTAAATAAAGTCTGATCATGATCATCCTTTGACCTGCCCATCAATAGGATATCATCTTGGAATACCATAGTATTATCTATTCCCGCAAGAATTGAGTTCATCAACCTTTGAAACATGGCTGCTGCAGACGCCAAGCCAAATGGTACTCGCCGGAACCTGTCACAACCAAAAGGTGTGATGAAAGCAGTTAAATCCCTACAACTGGGATGTAACCGTACCTGATGATAGGCTGCTTTTAAATCAATAGTGGAAAACCATTTCATTCCTCTAGTGCGTGATAGCATTTCATTAATATGCGGTAGGGGAAATTGATCAATTAGTATATTCTTATTAAGTTTCCTCAAGTCAATGCATAATCTTAAACCCCCATTGGTTTTTTTTACCACGAGCAATGGGGCCACCCACTCAGAAGATTCAATGGGTTCTATTATTTTCTCTTCTTGTAATTTACCCAATTGCAGTTTAACATCTTCTTTTAGGGGAATTGGAATATTTCTTACTTTATGCACCTGTGGTACCGCATCCTTTTTTAAATGAATGAGGTGCATAAAGCCTTTCATTTTTCCAATCTTCCCCGTGAAAACTTTAGAGAATCTTTGCAGAACTAGTTGACCAATTCCTGACCCTGTTTCAATGGACAAAACTGGTTCAGGATTATTGGGGTCCAATATTATGCCTAATTTCCTCTGATCAATCCATCCCAAAACGGAAGGACCTGTGACTGCAATATACAATTTTCCGGTCATTTGTCTGTCCTTATACTGGAATTCCAATTCCTTGTAGCTTAACAATTCGATAATTTCACCGGTAAAAGTCTTGATTGTTATATCCGGTGAGCATAACTTTCCACCTACAATATGCTTGAGACTCCTCTCCCACACATTTTGATTAATAATAGTATATGGAGACCCTGAATCTACTACAATGCGCATAGTCACACCTCTCAGTATAATCTCACAGCTTGGTTTTTTCATTCTATTTTTCTCTTCTTGTTTCATGCAAAGAATAGTGTCTTCATCAGAAGAATTTACACACAAAATACACATGTTCAAATCATCATCATCCTCTGAAGAGTTTGTGTCTTCAAGATCTAGGATCTTGCTACCTCCACCCTTTCTCTGACAAACTTTTTGGAAATGACCTACAATTCCACATTTTAAACATTTCTGTTTCTTTGCCGGACACAATTTATCATTTGCCAAGTGGTCCAAACTGCCACATCTATAACACTTCTTTTTATCATTTGACTTATAATTCTTAGATTCTATTCCTATTCTTCCTGTACTTCTCTTTTTAGAATCTGTATTATATTTTTTTCCTTTCACTCTTGCAATTATGGTCTCCTCTCCTCTATTTTCGTTTAAAACTTCTTTCGCACACCTTCCCGTCAATTCTGCCCTTTTTACAATATCAATGACTTCCTGCAAAGAGCTTTCTCCTTTGGCCCACAGATTGTCTTGAATGTTCGAGTTTGACGATTGCATAACAATCTGGTCACGAATAAGCTTGTCATGTAAATCGCCAAATCTACAATTAATTGCTAAATTCTTCAAAGCAGACACGTAATCCTCAACTGGTTCCTCCTTCCCTTGTTTCCGATGAAAAAATGTATAGCGATCCACAGCTATGCAAACTCTAGGTCTGTAATAGTTATCCAAGTCTTCAAGTGCATTCTTATACAGGTCACCATCACCAGCTTGCCTAGGTTTCTTATTAATATTTTAAAAAAATTTCAGACCACCTGGTCCTAAACAATGCAAAAGAATTCTATATTTTTTTTCAGCAGGAAGTTCTTCCTCCTCCTCAATGGCAGAAATATAATTCTTGAAATATTCACTCCATTCTTCCCATTTTAATATTGGTGAACCAGCAACAGGAATAAATGATTGTGGAGGTGAAAGGTTCCAAGGGTTGTTCGCCGCCATGCATTTGCACTGTCTCCCTTTTTGAAGATTAATATAACTGTTAAAAGTATTAACAATGGTTTAAATGATGTGTTAATCCACTAATAAACCAAATTCCAAATTTAAATGAACTGTCCTTATTTAAGATGTCTTCCAAATTGTTCACGTGTGACATAAAATGGCTGCCCTTCTGTCAGCAGAACTGTCCCAAACTAAAATGGCTGCCGCTTTTGTGACCGGCCATCACCAATCCAAAATGGCCGCTGAGTTTGAATGACGTAAAGATTAGAGGCAGTACCAGTAGTAGTACACACCCACACAATGAAGACGATCATCAGCTGCCCAGTAAATGCTGCCCAGCACCCAACTCACAACAGCTTACTGGATAGATGTTCTTCGTCTGCAGCGTGAGTGCCTACCAGCACTTAAATATCACGATTTGCTGCTCCTCAACAACACGGTAGGGTCGACACTTCCCTCGTCGCCAATTGTAAGAATCTGCCGGCACTGGAATTACTTTCTTATTACTTTATTCAGTTTAAGTTATTCCACATAAGGGAGACGTACAGATGCCCAGTCCCTCTCGATAACCGTCGTTCTCCACACCGTTCTCGAATGCCTCTGTGCGCGCACAGAATTCACAGCGCGAGGCATTCAAGAACGGCAGGTCCCGACACTACACCTTCCACTAGATTTAGGGCCTGATTTAGAGTTTAATGGAAGGGATTAATTTGTCACAGACATGACAGATATCCTCTTCACCATATTAGGATTCCATTATACTCTATAGAAATCATAATACGGTGGATGGGATATCTGTCAGGTTTGTGACGGAGTAACCCATCCACCAGCCTCCTAGGGTCCTATTACGAGTTTGACGATCCGACCATCGGACCATCAATATGGCAGTCTGGAGGCTGACCCCAAGCCAGCAACATCCAGACCACCACATTGCGATTCTCCAGCGAGATGGTGGGACAGTCAGTGTGGCAGCACTGGGTTCGGCTCTGAGAGAGAGCCGAGGCCAATGCCAGCTGCACTGACTGTGTTGACAGCACATTCGGAATGCACAATGTCTTCAATGGCAGACAGTGCTCATTCTGAGTGTGCTGACAGGGGGGCCCGTGCAGTCTCCACGACATGGATATGGGCAGCGGAGGGGCCCCTATGTGGCCCAGTCTCTGGCTTTCTGCCAGCCTTTTCATGGCAGGTCCCCCCCATGGAAAGGCTGATGGAAAGGCAGGTCGTGATCAGCATGGCGGTGCCAACATCAGCACAACCGTCCTGGACCATGACTTTCACCACTGCTATCCCATCAGGATCCATGATCCTGCGGTGGAGGTGGTCTTGCAGCGGTCTAACCACTAGCATCATAATCTGGCAATCGAACCACCAAGGTTGTGGTAGTCGGACCGCCACTGCGGGTACGGTGGTCCATGGACCACCATACTAGTAAGAAGTCCCTAAATCGGGCCCTTAATGTCAATCTGGATGTTTGTTGTTGATAAGCATAATGTCTAACCTTCTGTATTGTTGTTATACAAAGATAAATATTAGAAATTATATTGTTGATGCCATTCTTAAGATTGCATATCGCATCACCATTCCCATCATTGAAGACGTGGAAATGTGCCTTGTTTCTATATGCATCCATCATAATGGCATCTATATTTTAAAAATGATACTGTAGCCTTCCATCCATAATGACTCTCTTTGGGAAAGTGTATTTTAGTGTAGAAAAAGGTTTTTTTTTAACTGTGTTAGGGCAAAGTGCAGGATTTAAAAAATAGATTTGTGTTTTTTCTACTTTAATAAGGTTGATGTTTGTTCCCAGTGGAAGCCAGCCCCAATAACCTATTCTGCTAAATTTAGTTCAAATGCGTGTTCCTTGTGCTGTATTTACTTTAGACACCATACCTCATGAAAACAGACATTTTTCTGCTATCTACACTCAGGAGTCCCAGATGAAACATCTTAGTCGACCTCCCCCACTGACATGTTATTATAAGAGGGAGAAATAGATAATTATTTGGAACTATGCAAAATCAAATGTGTAAAAAATGGAATCCATGTTCAGCAGGTAGAGTAATGTCTGTCAGTCATTAATAAACTCATTAAGGTGAGCAAAATTATTTATGTTAGCAATTTCGTTATGCTTTGACTCTGGTATTAAAATGTGTCAACAAAAGTGATCCTTCCATAATTAACTGACTTGAACAAGTATTATATAAAAACTTTATCAGACTGCAATGGTCAGGAAATGCCTATCAATATTTTGATAATTAATGGGCCTGAGTCATGAAGGGCCTCCACAGTCGTAGCAGAGGCCCCACAGTCATGGTGGGACCTCTGTACAGCAGTTTCCCATTGCCCAGGCCCTGCCAAGACTGCAGAGTGCCTCTGTGAAATAGGGGAAAGAGAAAATCCCCAAAGTCTACAAAAATCAATCAAATCGACCTTCACTGCACTCATAGAATCATAGATACACATCAAACACTCACATCGACTCAACACTATAGTGATGAATCTCCAACAAAAGGATTAGTGCAAATGGTAATTTAATAAATAAAATAAAATCATACCCCGCGTTTTGAGTTATATATAATTGGTGAACAATTGGAAGTGAACACTTTTGTGAGAATCTCAAATCAAAAGAATTGGGAAATTTTATTTGATTTGGATTTGGTATCAATTTGAGGGAGAAGGGTTGGTATGTTTAATGAAGGTTGATTTATATTATACTATATCTGAGTAGTTTTATTGGGATAGGAATATGAGATTTATATATATGTTTTATTTTATTTGTGCATAGATTTGAACTACAGATATTTTGAACATATTTTCTGTCCTGAGGAAGGTGGTGAAAGAATTTTGATTAGACCACCAAAACGCGTCGACGCTTATTGGATTGCTGGACCAATTGGAACGGGTCTAAATTCAAACAGAGACTGTGTGTGTAGAGATTGATTGGCCTGGACATACCAAATTTTGGACAGCTGTAAGACATCAGATGATCACTGATGCCCTTTTGTTTCTCTTATATGTGGTTTTAATGTTGGGTTTTATTTTTATTTAACACTGCTGTATTTACATGTTGTAGGTAGATGGGGATTTTATGGATTGATTATACGAACGGGGTATTAAACCAGGAGGTAGATGGATATAGAGACTATCTTATGAATAAGAAGTCTGTTAAATTAAGAAGGGATATTAATAGGTTTAATTATGAATTGAACTATCCTTCTCTTCAGAAGGATTAATACCAGGGGCGAAATCGACAAAGTGGAAATACCATCCAAAAGGAAAGATGGTTGGCCCCGAAAGGGAATGGAAAGAAATATGTGACATTTTCGGAATCTTTGGGGTCAGGAAGTGAGGAGGAGGACTACGCACCTGATAATCAGAAGTCGGGTGAACAGAGTAATAATGTTTTTTTAGAACTACGCCCAAGAACCAATTAGAGAATGGGAAGTACAAGAGGAAGGGGTCCACAATTGAGAAACCAACCACAACAGGAATATATGAGAACAAGAAACCAAAGATATTGGAGGCAGCTAAAGCCCCAGTGGTAAATCTATCACAAAGAATTTTGACGAATAGTGAAATAGAAGTTTTAGAAAAGGGCTTGAGCTTTGTACCAACAGCTGGGGTAGATAGGGTAGAATTACAGAAGGATATTAAGGCCTTTTTTAGGAAAGTGAGGCTACATATGTTCTTTGAGGGACGGAAATATGTGGATAATGGGGAAAACATTTCGGGGTTAAAGCCCAAATCTAGGTTTACGCCGTCTCTGGCACAAGTAGGGAAAGAAGTGGAGTTATTTGAAACTCTTGTAGAAAACGATATTCAGAAATTTCTTCGTAACCCTTTTAGATCTAAGGACAATGTATTGAATATATAAAACCTGCAGACAAAGGGGGTGGTGTCGTGATCTTTGACACCCAGCATTATGAAAGACGAGCGGAGGAGTTTATGTCAGTGAAGGAACATTATCGACAAATCCCCTTGATGACAATGGAGAAAGTGGCAAAAGAAATTGGGGAAGTAATTAATGAGGGTGTGTCGAAAGGTTGGATTTGTGAGGAGGAATGTAGATTTCTCATGAATGAAAACCCCATCATTCCAGCATTTTATGGATTACCTAAAATTAATAAAAATTTGTTAAATCCTCCTTTGAGACCCATAATATCTTGTATTGGATCTTTATTAGAACCTCTTAGTAATTACATAGACAGTTTTCTAACAATGTTGGTCCCACAACAAAGATCATATATTAGAGATTCTGCTCATATGATATCTACTGTGAAAGGTAGGGAGTTTAACAAACAGAGACAACTCCTTGTTACTCTAGATATAGAAGCCTTATATATGAATATCCCACAAGATGACACTATTGAAGTGATCAGGAGTTGCCTCGATATCACAGATTTGAGAGGAGCCAATAAATAATTTATTATAAAATGTGTGACTCTGGTACTTAGGAATATTTGTTTTCCATTTAAGAACAATCTTTATCTACAGTTTAAAGGTACGAGTATGGGAGCGACCTGTGCTCCTAGTTTGGCATGTCTCTATGTTGGTGAATTTGAGAAGAAACATATATATAATGAGGCAGCTCCTTTCTTTGAAAATATTTTAACATGGCATCATTTTATTGACGACATCTTTTTCATATGGGAAGGATCACGTGTTGAATTAGATGAGTTTTTGGCATGGTTAAATCTAGGTGACTCCAACTTAAGGTTTACAGCCCATGTGAGCAATTCTAAAGTGGAATTTTTGGATGTTTCCATAAAGGAAAATGAGGGTGTTCTAGAAGTAGAATTATTTACAAAACCAACAGATAAAAACACCCTTCTTCATTATTCTAACTTTCATCCAAAAGCACAGAGGGAATGTATCCCTTTTGGGCAATTCCTATGACTAAGAAGAAATTGTACTACGCTTGATGATTTTTATAAACATTCTGCTACCTTGAAACAGAAACTAAAAAATAGAGGGTATCCACATAACTTAATTAATCATTCATTTAAGAGAGCTCGCTTCTATAATAGGGAGAGTATGTTTGCGAATGAACGTAGGAAAAAACAATTGGATAGGATTGTATTTGTTAGTCACTTTAATGATATAAGTAATAAAATCAAAAATGTCATTAATAGAAGGTGGTATGTACTAAATACAGAAGGAGAGACCCCACTAGACAAACCTATATACCCTTTAAGCGTAATAAGAACTTAAGAAGTAGGCTGGTTCATACCTATAGAGAGGACCATCAAATCAAACAACGGAGTCTGTTTGGAGAAGTAGTAAGAGGAAACTACAAGTGTGGCAGCTGCAGTAGTTGCAAATCATGTATAGAAGTTAAATCCATTGAATATCAGGGTTTTAAAGTTACTCCAGGAAATATGAAGAATTGTCGCAGTAAAAATATTGTGTACCTGATTTTATGCCCATGTGGCTTGGGCTATGTTCGTGAAACAAGGAGAGAGATGAGGATTCGACTATGTGAACATAAATCAACGATTAGGACTGGCAAAATGAATGCCCCCTTAGTAGATCATTTTCTCAGTAAGGAACATACTGAAAAAGATCTACAATGGTTTATTTTGGAGAGAATCAGCCCCAATAAAAGAGGTGGAAACTGGGAAATCAGGAGAAAGAGACGAGAATTATGGTATATAATCAGGTTCGAGACAGTGAAGATGGGGCTAAATAGTAAGGAAGATTGGGCTAGGAGGGTTGTTTTCCACTCATAAGTGTTTTTTATTCAGAAGTATTCTTTTCCTCCTTATTGTTGCGGTAGCTGAGTTCGCTATGGCTTTGAGAACCCCCCCTTCCTTTTTATGTAGTTGCTGGATATGTATGATGGGTTGTAGGTTAATTAGATTCAATTGGAGGGGTCTGTGAGGCAGCTGATGTGTTTATTAGGACTGCCCTTTTGTGTGTTAGGGGGGTGATGTGGGGAGAAAATATATTTTCTACCTTTTGAAGATGTAATAAATCGATGTTGAGGAATATACATTCCTCATGTTGATTTATTTATTTATTTTTGTAATCTTTTTATTGGAAATTGAGAAATGATACAGGATGATACAGGGTACAGTATAGGGCAGCGCCCGTATGGTTGTGACAAAGGCTGGAATCTCGATTGGCATACATAAAAGTTTAACAGGAATAGAATATGCATGTTGGGGTATGAGGTAAGAGAGAGAGAAAGGGTAGGAAGGAAGGAAGGGGCGGGGAGGGAAGGTAGAATTGGGGAGGGGGAATAAGTGGGGGAGGAAGGAGAGGAGAGGGGAGGGGAGAGTAGGAGGAAGAGAGGGGGGAGGTTGAGGGGAAGGAGGTAGGTCAATGCATCGGGATGGCTCAAAGAGTGTAGTAGTAGTTTCTTTTATGGTATGAACTTTCATGTTGGGTATTGTGTGGATATGTGTGTGTTTGCCTATGGTGCAGGATATAAGATCTAGGGTAGGAGAGTAGGGTAAGGGGGACTGATCGAGGAAAGACTTTATGGGTGTCCTTGAACTGTGTGGGGCTCAGGATTTCTTGTGGTCTAATCCTGTGGTTCAATGCTGGTCCATCTAATATAAGTTAGATATAGAGAGGGAGGGGGTTGTAGAAGGAAGGGGGAGAGGGAGACATCGTCGTCTAGGGGGAGGAGAAAGAGAGACAGGATTGTTGGTTGAAGTTTGAGGCGTTGCGGAGTTGTGGGATGCTGTCCGGAGTAGGAGAGCTAGGGATCAGGGAAAGAGGGAGGAGGAAAGGTTAACATAGGAAAGAAAAGAGGAGTTAGGTTAGAGAAAGAAGCCGGGGTGTGTGACGTAGCAGATGGGAAAAAAAAAGAAACAAAAAGAGGCATACGAAAAAAGATATGAAAAAATATATATGAAAAAATAAGAGGGGGGAAAGGAGCGAAAAAGGGGGAGGAAGGGAGGGGAGGGTCTTGTTGGCATCCTCTGGCTGTCCACCAGCTGGTGTGTATGGGGCAGGAGAAAGGAAAGAGGTGGTGTGAGTAACGAGGACCCCTGTGATCCTGACATAAAGGGACTCCAGACTTCCATGAATAGGGCCGCTTGGTCTTGTAGGTTATAGATTACTCGTTCATGCGTGGCAGTTTGTATCATAGCTGTCATCCATTCTGTCGGTGTGGGGGCAATGCTCGATATCCAGTGCTGTAGAATGCAGATTTTGGCTGTGGCTACTGCTGTGTGCAGTAATCTCTGCCGTGAGCGTGGTGGGGGGGGTACAGGTGCATATCGTGGAGGAGGATGAGCGACGACGGGAAAGGGCGTGGTATCTGGAGGGTGTCCTTAAGAGTGTGACGCACGGTGTCCCATAAGGGTTGTATCGAGGGGCAGAGGCACAAGATGTGTAATAGGTCGCAGTGAGGGTCTGTGCATCGCCAGCATTTTTCATGCAGTATTAAACCAGCCCTGAGGAGCCTCAGGAGGGTCCAATACCAGTCTTGGAGGATTTTGAATAGGCAGAACTTCAGTCGAGCCTCTCGGGTGCCTATGTCGAGTGCTTCCAGGATGTCTGACCAGTCCTCCTCGGTGTGTGTCATTCCAAGCCGGTCTTGCCACTTAAGGCGTAGGCTATCAAGAAGGGGTTGCCGATAAAGGTGGTTGACTAGCACTCCGTATAAACCTGCCATTACGCCTTTATGGCGGCCCCACGTCTGTAGATAGGTGACAATTGGCGAGGCTTTGACTTCCCACGAGAGGGTTCCCGGTACTTTATGTAGACAGTGCTTGAGCTGCAGGTATCGCCATTCTTGACTATTGTGTATGTCGAACTCGTCTCTTAAGGTGGCGAAGGATCGGAGCCGATCGGCATCTATGATTTGGGCTATATAGCTGATGCCGGCGTTGCTCCATTGAGGCCATTTTAGGGTGTTACCCCCTATTTTAATGGGTTTGTTTCCCTCTATAGGGGCTTGTGAGTGTAAGAAGGGGTGTACTCCTAAGAGGCGATGAACCCTATGCCACGCCGCATTTGTTGCCGTAAGGACCGGGTTAGACAGTTGGGGGCGGTCTGCATATACCCCTCCTAAATCTTCGCATTGGCCCCGTAGGAGATTCTCTGTGGCTACCCACTGTGGGGGGTCAGTGTTTCCGGGGAGTAGACACGCCAATTGCGACAACTGTAGGGCCAATGAGTAGTGTTCCACTGAGGGGAGGCCTAAGCCTCCTTGGGATCGCCTTGCCAGTATTTTTGCTGGTGTCAGTCTCGGGTGTGTAGAGCCCCACACGAAGGTTCTTATTGAGGCGTATATCCTCCGAAGCAGGATAAGAGGCACGTGCAAGGGGAGCATACCCAGTATATACATGAAGCGCGGAATGGTGACCATTCTGACCGCCTGTGTCCTGCCCCACATGGAGAGTCCCAGCAGCGACCACTTAGCGAAGTCCTGTTTCATCCAAAATATGAGAGGGTCTAGGTTATCCCTGATCATGTGCTCCAAACCTCGGTTGACAAGTGTCCCCCGATATTTGAGGCGTGTCGGGGTCATTTGAATGGGAGACCATGGATTGCAGCCCTCGTTGTTACTCGTGAGAGGGGTAACGATTCACTCTTGTCCCAGTTCACTCGGTATCCTGACAGGGATGCAAAGTCCCCTATGATCGAAAGTAGCGCTGGCAGAGACCTTTCCAAGTCAGATAGGGTGAGCAAGATATCATCAGCATAGAGGTAGATTTTGGAGGTGCCTCCTGTTGGGCGATGCCTTGTATCTGTTGGGAATTTCGTATGGTGGCCGCTAGTGGCTCCATCGCTAGTAGGAACGGTGACAGAGGGCAGCCCTGCCTCATGCCTCTACCAATGGGGAAAGGGTCCGATAGAAAGCCCCTGCAGTTGACTTGCGCTGTAGGATGGTCATATAATAAGCGGACTTTGGAGATAAACTGTTCTCCGAGGCGGAAGTGTTTCATGGTAGCGAGTAGGTAGGGCCTTCAATACAGTCGAAGGCCTTCTCTTCATCAAGGGACAGGGCCAGGGCTACTTCCAGCATATTTAGAGATTCATGTAGAGTATGACAGAGGGTACACATATGATTTCTGGAGGTGCGGCCCGGTACGAACCCCACTTGGGTGTTATGGATCAAGGACGGTATCACTTTCCGTAAGCGGGCCGCCAAAACGCTGGCCAAGAGTTTGACATCCCCGTTCAGGAGGGAGATGGAGCGACAGCTGCTGCAGAGTAGGGGGTCCTTGCCTGGTTTAGGAAGAACAACAATAGTGGCCTTGTTAGATAGTGCACCGAAGGAGCCCTCTTGGCATGCCTCTGTGAGAGCCTTGTGTACCGCAGTGATCGTCTCCTCCCCCGCCCATCTGTAGAATTCAGCCGGGAAGCCGTCCTCGTCTGTTGACTTGTGGTAGGGGAGGTTTTTGATGGCTTGTACTATTTCCTCCCTGCTTATGTCACCATCTAGGAGAGCCTGGCCCGCCTCCGAAAGGTGAGGTAGGTTGACCGGGGTGAGAAAGGCCTCAGTTTGCTCTGTAGTGGTCGCTGTCTCAGAGGTATAAAGATGACGGTAGAAGGCCGCAAATTCATTTACAATGTCTTGCAGGTGGGTTAGTACTACTCCTGAGGGGGACATAAAGGCCGGGATGGCGGAGGCAGCTTCTCGTTGCCGAAGCTGTGCCGCCAGAAGTCGTCCCGCGTTCTCGCCCTGTTCATAGTGACTGCCTGCGAAGTTGAAAGCTCGTTGTGGTTCATTCGGGCTTGTTTGAGAGAGCGGCATAACGCAAGGGATGGTTGGGCGGTGTATTGTCTGGTGAGACTCCGGATGTCGTCTTCGAGGGTTCGTTGGCATGTCATCCTGTCCTTATTGGCCAATGCTGCGTCGTGCATCATGTTGCCTCTTAGGGTTGCTTTTGCCGCAGCCCAATGGACTCATTTGGAGGACACAGTGCCGGAATTGTCGGCCATGTAAATGGATATGTGGGTCCTCAGTTGTTCTTTCCCTTGGGGGGAACGGTATCTGTGCACCGCAAATCGCCATGGCTTACGGCCGGGGGAGGCAAGGCCTGTTTGAATCTGGAGCAAGATAGGAGAGTGGTCTGAGAGTCCGCTTTCAAGTATACTAGAATCGTGGAGCTGGGGAAGTATGGTGCGCGACACTACTAAGAAATAGTCCAGGCGGGATTGGGTACCATGGACAGGCGACAGGAATGTATATTCTTTGTCTTTTGGGTGTAACAACCTCCAATAATCAGTCAGGCCTGTGTCAGTGATGAGATCCATTAGCAGTGCCCTTTCGTGATTGTTGCCCGTGTCAATAGGCCCCGTTCTGTCTAATATGGCATCCCGGGCAAGGTCCCAGTCCCCTCCTATGATGTAGCGGGTAGTCCTTATTTCAGTCAGAAGGCAGTTTAGCTGTAGAAAAATAGATCGTTTAGAGCCAGTCGGCGCATAGACTGAGCCCACGCACAGGGAAGTGTCTCCTACCTTCAGTTTTGCAAATACGTATCTCCCCTCTGGGACATTCCATGTTTTAATGATTGTAACCAGAAGGGTTTTGCGTAGTAAAATCGCTACTCCGCATTTGCGAGGGGTGCCTCCTCCGGTCCCTCGGTCTGCTGGACAGCAGCTAAAGGAAACCCTTCCCACCCAGTCCCGGCGGAGCTTGCTGGTCTCCGTATTGTCCATATGGGTCTCCTGAATCAGGGCTATGTCCGCTCTTTTAGATTGGAGATAGGACAACACCTTTTTTCATTTGATGTAATTTGTCATGCCATGCACATTCCATGAGATGATTCGTAGTGGGAGTGTTTCGCCAAGGGAAGATCTCGACATATTGGATGTGGTTGTCAGGTCTCCGCGATTCAGACAATAGTGTGGGGGGCTCCTTTTTTTAATTGAGGCGGGGAGAGTGTCTTAATGGTATTATGGTGAGGGGGGAAGGGGATAGCTGGTGAACGTCGGGTGATCCTTCAGAAGGGGGGGAGAGAGGAGGGTAGATAGAGCTGAGAGAAAGGAAAGGGGGGAGATAGGAAGGAAGGTGGGGGAAGGAGGCTATTGGCTTAGAGGTGTAGGGGAGGAGACGGGAGGGGGAAATGGGGAGGTGTAGTCGTAAGGGGGGGCAAGGGAGAAGGGGAGAGGGGAGAGGAGGAGAGAGAGAAAGAAAGAAAGAAGAAAAGGGAGAAAGAAAGAAAGATAAAGAGAGAGAGAGAGAGAGAGAAGGGACAGGAAAGGGTGGGGATGAGGATAGAGGAACGAAGTTAGGAGAGTTAGGGGAAACAAATTCCCCTAAGGGGATAGATCTGTAGGCTGTGGGTCCTTTTCCTTTAGGGGCCGACGGTCGGGTACCTGTCGGGGGGCAGGGGAGGGGAAGAGTGGCCGCTGTCATCTTTTTTTTAGAGGCTTTCTATCTGGCTCCAGAGGGAGGAAGAAGGAGTGTTGTAGGTATGTCGCGGGGGTCGTGGGGAGGAATGGCCATACTGGTGTTGTCCTATGTAGAGGGGAGAGGGAGAGGAAAGGGGGGGAGAGGGTTGAAATAGGAGGGGAGAGGTATGTGTATTAGTGGTTGTTGACAAAATAGAGTCTTGTTATGTTAGTGGTGGGAGGGAGGGGGCGGTTAAGTGTGGGTATAGAGGGGGGGTCATTCTATTGATGAATAAGAGCTGATGTTATTCATATATTTATGTTTTCCTGACAATGTAGTGGGAGACCTTCTTGTCTGGACATCGTTACTGTGCATGGTTCTATGTTATAGGGACAGTGTGGTGGATGGGAGGGGGGGAAGAGAGGCAGGAGTGGAGGGGGACAGAAGGGAGGGGAGGGTCAGGGTGGAGAGGGCAGGTCAGGCCAGCGGCGGGTCAGGGGGGATTTCAGAATATACAAGCATATACATGTAGAAACATTACATCCCGCATTGGTAACATTTTTTTGTTTGTTGCTTAGTGTCATAGTATTGCATGGATGGTGTTGAATTAAATTCTGGGGCTCATCCATGGTCTATGGGTAAATAGTGGAAGTATACAAATTCTGAATCTTGATATAAGCAATATAGACAATATAAACAATGTAAACACGACGATGGGACAGAGGTAGCATCTGTTGCAGTATTGCTTCATACTACGTTATAAGAGAGAGTAAAGGCGAACAAACAATAGTATCTTAATATCTGCATAGGGTGTAAACCGTAAGCCTGTCCTATGTGTAAACAGCAGGCATCAACAAGGTCTGGCTTAAATACTGGAGAAGAGTGCACTCCCTTGAGGCACAGTCATGCACATAGGTCTCATCCTACACAGGTAATGTCTCCCTGGCTTGACTTCATAACAATACTTGCAAAACATTATATTTTATATTTTAAAGCAAATCCTTGGCCTATGTATAGTCTGTGGGAACAAACATTTCGTGATCTTTATATAGGCAATATAACCTTGGCGAAAGGCCAAAGGTAGCTTCTGCTACATTGTCACTGCATCCTGTTTTCTCTTAGAGAAGTATGAACAAACAAACAGACTATGCATTCGTAGCCTCAGTATGGGGCAGAAACCTGTCCTGTGCTTGAACAGTGGGTATCAACAGAGTCTGGTCTGAGTGCAGGTATTGTATTATCTGAGTTGAGCTGTAGGTGTCTTACATTCTATCATTGCCTTGTATAGTCTCACATTACATTATAGGAGATGGGACATATTAGCTCTATAGTAACAATTTTATCAGCAGCGATAAAGGAAATATGGAGCATGAAAGCAGAGTCCGAACAAATACTCATCTGTCCGTCGGGCTGGTGGCAGTCGCACTCCGTGGCTCTCATCATTGTCTCGGTGAATCCCCTCTGTAGCCCCTGTGGCAGAACAATGGCTCAGGGGGGTGCGGGAGTCGGTTTTAGTGGAGAACGGGATTTGTCTCTTTCCGAGAGCTAAGTGTGTGCTGCCACGGCATGTAGGACCTGTCCCCTGTCGTCATGTGCCCTGGTTAGTATCTCCAGGTCTCTGCTTCTGGGGTATTTGTCAGGGTCGTACCGGTCCATGCTTCCCTTCTCAAGTCCAGAGGAAGGGATGTGGCCGTCGTCTTCCATAGTGTCCTGTGGTCGGTTCGAGGTGGCAGGGTCTTTGGTCTGGTACTGAAAGGAGTCCAAAAAGAGTCTCAGGTCCTCAGGATTGTAGAAGTCTTTGGAAACCCCATTTTTGGTGACCCACATTCTCGCAGGGTCGAAAAGGCCGTATTTCATCTCCAGCTGGCGGAGTCGGGGTCTTAAGGCCAGAAAGGCCTTCCTGCGTTCGTTGGTGTCCTTGGAGTAGTCGACCGTTATACGGACTTCGTATTTGTCTACCCGGAAGGGTCCATGAGTTCGTGCTACTTGAAGGAGTTGACGGGTCTGAGTGTGACGTAACAGGCAGACAGTGATCGGGCGGGGTCTTGAGGCCCCATCAGGGCGTTTCAAGCACACTCTATGTGCTCGTTGGAATTCCAGCGGCGGGTCGAAGGACAGCGAGGTTAGCTTGGGTATAACAGAACTAAGGAAGGCCTGCACATCTGGACCCTCTTAATTTCCCAGGATCCCGAGAAGGCGGATGTTATCCCTCCTGCTTCTGTCTTCCAGGTCCGTCACTTTGCTCCGTAGGTAGGAAAGGTCTTGGTCTCTGTCCTGGATAGTGGACATGTGGGTTTCTAGGGTCCCCACGCGGTGTTCCAACCCTGTCACCCGAGAGTGAAAGCTTGCGATGTCTGTTCGTATGGATTTGGTCTCCAGTGTCAAGGAGGAAATAGAAGCGTCCATCCCCTCTATCCGGCGGCTGACGGCGGTAATCTCCTGCAGTATCCGTTCCATAGTTGCAGGTTGATCTCTGTCTGCCATCGTGGAAGGTCGGTTTGGCGTTGGGGCTGTGTTCGGTCCCGCCACCGGAGATGTAGTGCGTTTATGTTGGAGCGCCTCTGAGAATAGCAAATGACGTGGTGCCGGTTTACCTGTGGGTTTGTGGCCTGACTTGCCTTCGGGCATCTCAGTGCCAGTCTGTGGAAGAGGCCTTGTGAGGTCTGAGGCCTTTGTCCTTTCCCGTTCTGCCTTTCTCAGAAGCTGATGAAGATAAGAGAGCGTGGGCTGGTCAGAGCCCGGCCACCCCTGTTAGTGTTGCAGGACTGGGTTCACCGCTGTGGGGCTGCTCGTTCTTTTGGTTGTTGTTTTTTCTTATTTTCAGTGCTCCAAGGGGCCGTTCAGCAGGATCCTCATCCTACCCCTAGCAGACCGTGGGGGGTGTTGG
Source organism: Pleurodeles waltl (assembly GCF_031143425.1). Classification (NCBI taxonomy): domain Eukaryota; kingdom Metazoa; phylum Chordata; class Amphibia; order Caudata; family Salamandridae; genus Pleurodeles; species Pleurodeles waltl. The sequence continues at coordinate 656,990,711 of NC_090449.1, forward strand.
TTTATTCACCTCGTGGTGGCAAGTCTGGCTATGAAATTAATGTCCGTGCCATTGCGATTATGCGGTTGGCTGGGTGACTGGGAGAAGTAGCCGATGTTGTTCCGTATCGGTACTTCGTTGCCCCCTTTTGTCTCCGTGAGGGTGGATGCCCTTCCCCCTCTGTTCACCTGTTACTGTTCCCTGATGGCGGAAGGGAGACCCAGGAAGGAGGTTGCTGTGCCTAGGTGTGCAGCCCTGCTCTGCTTGTTGCTGATGATGGGAAAGGACTGTGGTCTTCGTACCTGGTAGGCCAGTTTGTTCAGGCCTCAGGAGATGTGGCTCCGCCCCCTGTCCCGGCCTGTCCTCTCAAGGTGCAGCGGTCCTTCCTAGCTTTGTCTCTGGGCCCTCTCCCTTTAAGTCAGGGCTCCTTAACTTTTAGGGGGAACTCCGGAGGCATTATGATGCCGTTTGCAGTGGCTGCAGTGTGTCGGCCGTCTTCCCTCCGTCCAAAGCTGGCTCTTGCACTCTGGGGATGGTAGGGAGGGGGTCAGGGGGGGCAATGCGGCGTCCTAAAGGACAGTGCGGTGCTGTAGGCACTGTTGGCTGAGATTAGGAGGGCGAGAGGGGGGTGCTGTCTCCCTCCCGCTGGGCCGGTTTTCACAGGCCTCGGGAGACACGACTCCTCCCCCGGGTCGGGCCCTGCTTGGCAAAGTGCGCAGTGGTCTTCCATGCCGCTGTTGCTGTACCTTTTTCACGAGGATCGGCTCTCCAGTGGTTCAGGGAGCCTCCAGAGGGCTTTTAACTTGCTTTGCAAAGGCCACACGGCCTTAGCAACCCCCTCGGGCCTGCCTCGGCATGGAGCTCCCGGGTTAGGCGGCCATCTTCACTCTGGGCCCGGCCACGCACCCCTCCTCGTGTCGATTTAGAATATATAGTTAGAGTAAGATGTAGTCCTTTTGTAGGGAGGAAGATAGCTGACTACAGAAATGTCCGTAATATTACTTAGGTTAGCGGTATAGATCTGACTCTGACCGGAAGTGTAACCCAGCAGAGAGGAAACACGTAGTAGATTAGATGGTTTCCTCTCATTGGTACGATCGTGGGGTTAGGCACTTCCGGGAGAGTAGGAAATTGAAGCGAGGGCAGTGAGATGCCCACACAATTTGAAAAAACAGCCTGGAAGGACTGAGGAGTACGTGGCCACGCACATGAGGTAAGGAGTTTGGTATGGGTTAGGTCTCGAAAGACTGTGTATGTAGGAATATCGGTCTCTCTTTGTGTAATATGGCCTTATTGCTGGGGACTATATTAAGAGGTTGGTGGACAGTGCAGTATGCATGTAATGCTATCCGCCGCCCGTAAGTGTACCCTTGACTGGGCGGCTGGAATAGGACTCTTTCGGGTGTTTTTTGGAGCGTTGAGCTCATTGGTAATAGCCCGCTATTATTAAGGGAGAAAAGCATTAAATGGGTAGGGGCGGGGCTAATGTGGAGAAGCAAGATTTACACTAAACTGTTGATTTATTAATGAACTAACCTGTGGAGGTGGGACAACATATGACTTTCGATTTCTAAGATTGTACTAAAAAAAGGATATAGAATAAATAGGACAAAGATAATGTCTGTGGAAAAATAGGACCGTTTTAATAATGGATAAAAAGGGATGGTTTGATTTTCCCTTCCCTTTTTTTGGAGTGATAAGGGATATATGATAGATATAAACTAATTCATACCTTTATTATATAGATGAAAGACAGATACCTTATTGGAGCATACTGAATTTTTAATTATACATAAGTGAGGTTAAAGAATAAGGAGAATCTGGGGTAAGTCTCTGTACATACAATGCGTTGGGATAAGACTTACTGTGGGTTCGTCTTTTCATTAGGAAAAGAAAAGAGGTCAACTATTTTTAAAGAGTCACATATAACTAAGACATGCATGTGGTGATTAATACATACACTTATTGTGTAGTGTTTTTTACATATTTGATTATTGGGTGCAATACATGGGAAGCAGCATGAGGTAGATGCCCTCACGTGGGATAGCACTTTGGAAGATGCCAGACATGATGAGAGAATTTATATGGTTAGGGGATGGAACCCTAACAGAGATTTATGAGTATGTGTTTCCACCCTTATAGAGTTCTCTATACCTTACTGAATATCGAGGAACAGTATGCAGAACTGGAATAGGATGATGAACTTATGATGATTTGTGACCAGTGTCATGTATGATACATGTTGGATGCAGGTGAGTGTGGTGTTTTCACATTGAGGATAATTGGGCGTTTTGAGTTATATATAATTGGTGAACAATTGGGGGTGAACACTTTTGTGAGAATCTCACATCAAAAGAATTGGAAAATTTTATTTTATTTGGATTTGGTATAAATTTGAGTGAGAAGGGTTGGGATGTTTAATGAAGGTTGATTTATATTATACCATATGTGAGTAGTTTTGTTGGGGATAGGAATATGAGATTTATATACATGTTTTATTTTATTTGTGCATAGATTTGAACTATACATATTGAGAACATATTTTCTGTCCTGAAGAAGGTGGTGAAAGAATTTTGATTAGCCCACCGAAACGCGTCGACTCTTATTGGATTGCTGGAGCTATTGGAACGGGCCTAAATTCAAACAGAGACTGTGTGTGTAGAGATTGATTGGCCTGGACATACCAAATATGGGACAGCTCTAAGACATCAGATGATCACTGATGCCCTTTTGCTTCTCTTATATGTGATTTTAATGTTGGGTTTTATTTTTATTTAACATTGTTGTATTTACATGTTGTAAGTCGATGGGGATTTTGTGGATTGATTATACAAAAGGGGTATGATTTTATTTTATTTATTAATTTACAATTTGCACTGATCCTTTTGTTGGAGATTCATCACTATAGTGTTGAGTGGATGTGAGTGTTTGATGTGTATCTACGATTCTATGAGTGCAGTGAAGGTTGATTTGATTGATTTTTGCAGACTTTGGGGATTTTCTCTTTTCTTTGTTTACGGTGTCCTGTCCCCTTGGTGATAGATTTAGGAGGGCCCTCTCTCACCGTTTTTGTTATAAAAGCACAACCTCTGTGAAATAGGCCATATATCTTCAAACTTTGGGAAACCCAGGACAAGGTTACCCACATTGGCATTTTTGGAATAATAGTTGTTTGAGTGAAAAACACAATAGAAAATTGAGCAATTCGACAAAATGGCCATTATCTCCATGCTTCCCTTATATTTAGAGCATGAGTACACTGGATGCACTACAGCTCAGCAGAGACAATAGAGTACTATACATTGGGTCACAGTAATGTATTCTAATAATAACGCTAATACATTTATTATTATTATTATTATTATTATTATTATCCCCATGACTGCTGGGGTCCCATCCCCCACTATTCTGAGCCCATTTTTGGCTATTTGGGGTAGTTAGGGGTAGTCCACACTTAGGGTTCCATAAATGTTTTTCTACCTAACATATCCATGCCAATTTTGTGTCTTATTATTTCCAACATCTCAGGGATTTCAATAGTACCCAGGTTTGTGGATTCTCCTGGAGGGGACAAAGAAAATAGGCAAAATACAACTACGTTTTGATTTTTTGGGGAAAAATAGATAAAAGGTTTTCGCATTATGGGGGTCATTCTGACCCCGGCGGTCTTAGACCGCCGGGGCCAGGGTCGGCGGGAGCACCGCCGACAGGCCGGCGGTGCCCCACAGGGCATTCTGACCGCGGCGGTAAAGCCGCGGTCAGACCGGCAACACTGGCGGTCTCCCGCCAGTGTACCGCCACCCATTGGAATCCTCCAAGGCGGCGCAGCTAGCTGCGCCGCCGAGGGGATTCCGACCCCCCCTACCGCCATCCAGTTCCCGGCGGTCCGCCCGCCGGGAACCGGATGGCGGTAGGGGGGGTCGCGGGGCCCCTGGGGGCCCCTGCAGTGCCCATGCCACTGGCATGGGCACTGCAGGGCCCCCCGTAAGAGGGCCCCTACAAGTATTTCACTGTCTGCTTGGCAGACAGTGAAATACGCGACGGGTGCAACAGCACCCGTCGCACCTTCCCACTCCGCCTGCTCGATTACGAGCCGGCATCCTCGTGGGAAGGGAGTTTTTCCCTGGGCTGGCGGGCGGTCTTTTGGCGACCGCCCGCCAGCCCAGGGAAAAACTTAGAATACCCTCTGCGGTCTTTCGACCGCGGAGCGGTATTTTGGAGGGGGAAGTCTGGCGGGCGGCCTCCGCCGCCCGCCAGACTTAGAATGACCCCCTATGTGTCTGTTTCGTTCCCTAACAAATAAAACAGCTTGCTGTGCTAAAGTCACCATCTTTTCAGCTTTCAGGAACATGCAGAGCTGAACCAAAACATCTAGGGACATATTTATGATTAGGTTTGTGTTGCTGTTGGTGGTGCAAAAGTGAAACAAACCTTAAGTCAGTTTTTTTAAGCCACGCAAAGCCACTTTGTGTGGCTCTGAATGGCTTAAAAAATGTGGATTAATTCAATGCAGCACATGGGCATTAGTCTGCCCACGGAAGGTATTTCATGTGCATTGCGTGGGTGTTCCCACATAAATTCCATGGTTGTTGATGCATTTCCAAATTTAGCAAACCTGGTAAATCTGGGAATGTGCCGAAAATATATGCTTTCCCAGGAGAGGTGTAAAAAGGAGAAATACCTTATTTCTCCTCATTTTTCCTCTTTCAATGTGTGCTGCATTTGCAACACACATACAAAGAGAAAAGGCTTTCATGATTGTTTTTATGCAGGAAGGTGCCCCTTCCTGCAAAAAAACAATCATGCCTACAACACAGGCACCTTTGCAGCATGGTGCAAGAGTGCCTGCATTGGCACTAAGCTGCCAAAACAGCACCAGTGCAAGGCAAAGGGACAGAAATGCGCCATAGTGGATAAATATGGTGCATTCCTGTCCTTTCCCTGTGACACAGGGCAGCGCAGCAAGATGACTTGCTGTGCTGCACTGTGACACAAAAGACATAAGTATGCCCCCTAATTTTGTGTCACGGTTTTGGCATGTTTCAATTAGGTAGTCCAATTTTGTTCGTTTTGTCGTTTCAACCTACTGCCAGTTTCTGGTGGAACCCAGTGTTAAACCCTTAAGTGATCCAGGAAAAATGTAAATTTCTGAAAAGTAGACAAAAATCTGAATTCAACAAGAGGTCACATGTGTAGGTTTCCCCAAAAAAACTAACTGTTGAAATAAAAAATATTGAAAATAACTAGGAAAAAACGGCTATTTGTAACAACGTTTTCGTCTGTAACTTTTTGCAATCATGTTCAATTTACAAAAGCAATATACCATTACATCTGCTTGATCCATCTGATTGTGAAGATATATCAGATTTGTAGGTTCTTCAGGAACCTGAAATACAACAGAGGCAACTGAGCTGCAACATACAATGGTTTTTCATTGTGTACCGAGTATAGACAAATTCATTTGGTGAAATACATAGAGTGAAAAATGGGCATTGAGGAAACCTATGTATTTCTGGCAGGCTTAACTTTGAAGGCAATATGTAAAATATTTGTGCAACACTTAAAAACAGAAAAACAATGAAAACACCAAGTTAGAAAAAACTTCTCTTAATTTAATGAGCAAAACAAGACCAAAACGACAAAAGTCTAGTAAGTAGAAGTCGAGATATGAATTTTGAAAGAATATCTGGAATTGTAGTGCTTAAAGCTTAAAGTGCCAGCTGGGGCTATCTGGTCACTCTAGACCCGGGGGAATCCAAAGTTCAGGCCGACCGTGATGGAACGTGAGCTGGCTACAGGAATCAACCTTATCCTGCGGATACTGTACCTTGTGTGGAGGATTGCGTTGATGTAAAGATCCGATGTGAGGAGCAGAGGAGATGTTGGGAAGGCGATGTGTCAGTTCTGATCGGTGCAGTCAGGACATGTTTCATCATTGAGTTGTGCAGTAATCAATCTGCAAGCAGGGATGCAGCATCGAACCCTTTGCGATGACTGACTGATTTATTCTGATTACATGAAGATTATCCAAACACGTGGGATGAAATGAATAAAGTTTGGAACAATTACGAAGAAGATTGAAAAGCCTTCTGGTCTCTTTTATAATGTGTGCTCAAAGATATTAATCTTGAAATTGACTGAGGAAGATCAGGGTGGTTTTCCTCCCTTCTTGAGCACCAAGTATTAGGCTTGCAGTTTTTACACTTGATATTACTGTGGAAACTAGTGAGAGCACTGCCAATTCCAACCAACCATTGGACCTTTACTGTACAATATTCCTACGACTCAGTGTTATCCCACCTGTGCTAATAAAAATGATGTGTCACTTGTGTGTCTGGTCCTAGTGCTCGCAACAGGAAATGATCAAGCCAGGGTCAATGGGAGGCGAACAACCTGGGATTAAAATAAAGTAAAGGCACCAGAGGGGCCTTTAAGTACTTAAGGGAATCTTCTCTATGGAGGCAGATTAATCTAATCTCCCTGCTGCACCACCCACCACTGTCTAAAAGGGTGAGCTCTTATTCTTTGCGCGATATAGAATGTATTACGTTTGTCATAACTAAAACTCTCTTTGGCCAGACCCAAAAAAACAGACCAGTGATAGATTTTCAATTGAAAAAGCATTCATCGTTTTGGATTCAAAGAACAGGTTCTGATAGACTCAGGTATGTCAGAAAAATTTAGCACCAAACGCAAGTATACTTTTGAACAGCTTCACACACTACCCACAAGTTAAACACGCGGAATGGGTTTTTTGTTTTTGTTTGCTCCCACAGTGCAAATACTAAGCCACCTGCTCAATAGCAAACACAGTAAGTAATTTAAACAGTTTCTGACTGTCTCATAAAAGTACTTGGGAATTTGTGCTCATATGTTTCTGCCTAGCTTTGCAGTTAATTTCGACTTCCATGAAACTTACTAAGAAGTCTCACATTCCTAGGAGTAGTTGTAGAAATATTTTGTGATTTCCATGTGATTTCCATGTTACTTACTTTTGTTACCATTTATTCACATGTAAATAATGAGTACTTCATTTCTGCCAGTGGTAGCCCTACCAGCACTTACTTCAGGGGAGTAGGACTCTTTTCAGCCTCCCGCAGTATACCATGCTGGAGATGCCTAATTTACAGAGCAGTTACTAGACAAATCAGTAATTGCTGTTTGATTTTACCTATATTTCCTCATTTGTCCTTGACTTTCATCAGGAGGTTTCAGCTGGTTCAAATTGTCGAAACCTTTGAGTGAAAAGAAAGCAACAGATATGCGGTGTTCCGTGGATCTTCGATGGGAGGTAATTCCCACAGCCCTTCAGAATTTTATTGAGGCCCTCACGGTCACTGGTTCCAGAAAGTCGGACAACCGGTGCTGTGATAATGATTCAAAAAATATAACCCAGTGACAATTTAGTAAAACAGTACCATACACCGCCAAAAGCTCTCACTGCCCAAAACATGTGCATCGGCAGCTTTCCCCCGCCCTGCCCATCTGCTATTTTGCATCAAAGCGTGCAGGCTGTCTTCACCTGCAGCAACCACCATAATGACGGGAAAGTGATCAAACATATTTTCACCAGTTAGCAAAAAAGACAGAACAGGCTGCGATGGACATTTGTCAGCAAATCAAAAGCCTTCACGCTCTATTTGTTCAGCACTTGGCACCCTCGAATCACAACATCGGCACGCCTTTCTTTTTTATTATTATGACAACAAGAGCAGGCCAATGGCTCTCATCCCTAAAAGGATGATGAAACAGTGTGAAATATTTTTTTTATAAACAATGGGCGAATCTTCTTAGCTCGGCATTGACGTTGCCTTTGATGCTTTTAGGAAAATGCCGGGAATGCCTCTGCACTCAATTAAGACATATTTGGAGGATCACTTAACCTCCTGCACGTTTTATAATCCATTCTTTGGTTAGCTGACATTGTCCCTGAACATCGAGGGTCGGGAGGACACATTTGTAACATGTTGTGAAAAGAACAGCTAGGTGCTGCCCAATTAGCTTACAGGCCGGCCTGTGCGCCATTTCTTAAAATACTTTTCTTGGCTCACGTCACTTTCCTCCCTCAGAAGGATGAGCGGTGTTTTCGTTTCGACTAGCCACAATAGCAAGAAGGCAACGCTCTCTTGCCTTCCATTTCAAACCAAACAGCTTCAATGTGACTGTTTTGCTGCATTTGTATTTGACACGCCAAGATAATAATTCCATGGTTTCTGTAACACTTATTTCATTCCCTGAGCCTGGTTTACCTTTTTGTTGAAGGGAGGAGGTTGTAATAAATTGCACTAATCTGCTTTTTTCTCAAGGGACATAGGACGGGTTTTTATAGGGACATCATAGAAAGAGCATTCAATTGAAATATAGAAGTGCAGGTACTCACTATTCAGAGTACCGATTTGCTCCTGGTTGGGCCGGTACTCTCCCGTTAAACGTATTGCAGCAGTGCTCAAAAGTGCAGTTACTCTCGCTTTCTAATTAAATAAGTGCAGGTACTCAGTACTGGACAGTACCTGCTCATTTAAAGCACTTTTTAGGTGCATTAAAAGACTGTTCACTTTCATCGTCTCCATTTAGAGTTGAGTTGATGGAGAGTTAGAAGCCCTTCAGAAGAGATGCGTCTTCAGGAACTGACTGCCCCACTGACGTCTGTGCGTCATCAAATAAGGTGCACCCGGCATGCCCTAGTATTGGGTAAACAGGACAAGGTCATGAGATACAATGTTAAAGTAACTGCCTCTTTTGTGTTTGTAGAAATTGTACACATATTGGAGACAGCATCTGCACAGCAGTGCAGAGACATCAAGGAGTGTACGGGACACGGAAGTCTCCTTCTTGGCCATGGTATGCAGCGATTGCGTTCTAGAGTTATAAGCCCTGTACATAATGGGATCTGCCTCTCAATCATTAGACTGGGCGGGTGTCTCTTCGTTTATATGTTGAAGACCTCGATTGTCTAAATGGCTGCATGGGCTGCACGACTTTGGAGAGGTGCACAAGGTGACTGCCTTAGAGTTCTCTCTGAGTATGACATGGCATTTTGAACTGGAACCATTCCTTGATGCGAAGGAAGTGAAGGAATTTTTAGGCAGTGTAATGTGGGATCAGAAATGAGTTGAGATTGAATGCCCATTAACATATCAATTTTGGTTGAAAGTATGGAAACAGAAAAATGCTACTTTTAGCACACTCATCCCTTTTAACTTCAAAAATATTTTCTTAGGCAATCTCCCAGACATTGGACTTCTTACCATGACAAGATTGATATATTGGCTTACTTCTGGCAGTTTCATTTCAACAGGTCACTAAGTCATGGGCGGTTTTGTCAAATATATATTTTCAAGATTAGTGGTACAGTGTGAGCTATAATCCAGGCTGGACAGAGCTTTTATGAACCCATTATCTCTTGCTATTAAAAGAGACATCCTTTGGTTACCTTTGACAACTTATCTAGACTCTTCAGTAAAAACTGACAAAGCACAGGAACCTCAGAGTGAAGAGGAACCCTAACTTCCATGATTTTTTGTTACTGTTATATACAGTAATTTTTATATTAATGTATATTTCTCTTATGTTTTAGCAATTATATTGTACCTAGGTAATTAGTCATGCACGTTTTGCTCTTTTACCTTCTCTTCTTTTCCAATCCATAGCGGCTTTAAGATTTTTGTCCCCTCTTCTCATCACAGTGTTTGATTTCATTGTACATTTATTGATTGTCTTATATTAAGTACTAATAAACATTATCTTTCAACCCAAAAAATAAATGAGTTGAGATGTGTGATAATGCGAGCCTTGAAGCTTTGAAGGGTGTTTTGGAGGCCTGTGTAGGTGACATTGCAGTATTTGGATATGGAAATAACCACTCCTAGGTACAAGATGTGTGAGGCTCTATATTCAATATTTCTTGCAAACATATGGCTTCATAAATCAGGCAAAGCTGTAAAAATTATATCTGTATGCAAACCTCACCCCTTTAGACAATCACCTTTCATACATACAGGAGGTGCAGACTTATTTGCAAACTCAAGAGTTCACATGTTACTTAGGGTCTCATTTATATTTTGGCAGATAACTCGCCTTTCCGCAATGGGCCGGAGTAAATTACTTTGTCCCTATGATGAAGGTACCACCAATCAAATTTATAAATGACCACCAAGCAGGTGGTCATGTGCATAGCATTGGCATGAACCACTGTCACTGCAGTGTATGACAATGCATCTCGCTGTTTGGTGCAGGACTCCATCACCATGAAGCAACCATGCACCAAACAGTATTCTTTTTATTTTTAAAAACAAAGTCCCAAATTGGGATTTTCCTTTTGAAAATAAAAAAGGTAATGTTCCCCTCTCCATGGGAGTTGTCTCCAATGGCATGGGGAGCCTTATTTGGTTTTTACTGTCCCTCTGTGCCAGGGTTTGCAAGACAATAAAAAAAATCAGACGGGTGGACCATCAAGTTGGTACTATGTATACTCCACTGTAATTGCAACACATAAATCAGGCTCATTTTTTTGTAGCTGATCCCATAGTCTTGAAAAATCTATTCTTCAGCACCAATGTGAGCACACACACTCATCATCTCATTTTTGGCAATAATATGACATAATTCCCTCGCAAGCGCAGCTGTCACCATACATATATGTGTCACTGGAGAGGAGCTTTGGCTCCACCCTCATGTTGGGAGCCAGGAGTACTTGTTTTGAAGTTGTCTGCTTCCACAAAAAATTGCTATGCTTCCCCTCTAGGTGATTTGATAATTTTGTTCATTTATTCAGATGCCTAAACTTAAACTTTCAGGGGCACACACGACATCTAATGCTATCAAAGTGTCTTACATACCTAGATAATTAATGCTATTTTTCTCTGGCAGCAGCACAGATGGGGAGGGCAGTCATTAACCTACATGGATTATTAAGTCCATTCTGACTGTGGAACTGTCACCTGACCTTTTAAACTACACAAATATTATTTAATGGTGCTTTTTGTCCACACAAATACGCATCTATTCCTGTGCTATTAACTATTGGCACTGCCAATGCTTGTTCTTTATCTAGTAAAGATTTCAACTGCTGAGTTCATGGTTTCCGCCAAAAGTAGTTAGTCAATGAATTCTACTCACAAGTCATCAATAGAAACAAACATTAGTAAAGCCAACAGATTGTGGCTCTAAAAGGTTGAGCTATTTTGTTTGGCAATACTTGTTGACAATGCATGTATGTGCATTGATTGAGACACATGCACATGCATGGCAGGCTATCTTACAATGGGTTTTCTATGAAAGACAACCCATTCCAAATTGGGTGGTGATGCGCATATTAGAAATTGGGTCACGAGTAACAGAGGTATGCACCCTGTCCATGTAGGGACCACAATCCTAGTCAGGGCAAGTCAATAACACAACATAAATTAGCCTGTGCTTACCCTCTGGTAGCTTAACACAGAGCAAGCTGGCTTACCTTAGAAGGTAATGTGTACAGTACTTGTGCAATACACACACAATAAACTCAGGAGATACACCACAGAAAAAGACCACACAGATGTAGAAAAATAAAGTTTGTTAATCTGGTTAGTTTTAAGGTCAGCATGATACAGATCCAATTCACAAATAGCGAAGTATTAGATTTGCAGACTCATAAATAAAGTAAGGTTGATGAGAAAATATAGAGCTCAAAGGGGTGGTGCAGGGGACTCCTCGGCACGGATGTGCAATGTCCTGATGGACTCTGGTTCTGCCATGGTTGCACTCCCCTCGGGGAGCATTGTGCAGCTAAGCTGAGCACAGCTGCCTGGTTTGACTGAGAGTGTCGAGCAGCAAAGGGAAGCAGGGCCGCCCCGGGCAATTGACAGGTGCAAGCAGCAAGGGTTTGACAAAGCTGTTCAGGTTGAATGCAAGCAGCAAGCGGCAAAGGAAAGCAGGGCCGCTCCAGACGATTCAAAGGTGCAAGCGGCAAAGGTTGACAAAGCTGCTACATTTGAGTTTGAAAGAAGCGAGCGGCAAAGGAAAGCAGGGCCACTCTTGGCAGTTTACATATGCGAGCAGCGAAGTATGGCAAAAGCTGCTCAGATTGAAATTGAAAGTAGTGAGGGCCAAGGAAAGACTTGTTGCTCCGGGCAGTCTACAGGTGCGAGCGGCAAAGGCTGACGAATCCCCCCCAGGTTGAGTTTATAAGTAGTGAGCCACAAAGGAAAGCAGAAGCCGCTCGGAGTCACTCTAGGTTTAGAGGGCGAGTCTTAGGCTACCAGGCAGAAATCCGCAGGCAGCTGGGTGGTACAGCATGTCAGGGCAGAAGTTCCTGAGAGCAGTCAATCCTGGCAGAGTGGCAATCTTGGCACACAACAGTCTTTACTCCCGCAGCGTTTCCTTGAGTACAGATGTGTACTGATTTTAAGGGGTCAAGGACCTGGTACTTATACTACAAAATGCTTTTGATGTGTGGGTGACTACAAAGAGTTATTGTGAAGTGCACAGGTCCCCTTTTCAGGTCAGCCTCAGCTCCAAACTATCAGTGGGAGGTAATCAGCCCCTTTGTGTAGACTCTAGTCATTATCCTTTGTGAGTGTAGGTGGGAGCCTTTCCCAACCACCTCCCCAGGTAGACCTATCAGTATGTAGATGCATGCAAATGCAGCTGAGTATCCTGTGTTTTGGGTGTCTGAAGGGAATGCAGACGTGTAGCTGTCACCTACCCCAAGCCAGACGTGTATTGGAGATAGGCTGTGGGCACACCGGGCAGTGAATGCCCCACAGTTTGAGCTGAACTGTTCCCATGGGGAACAGGGTCAAGACTGATTTGCGTATAGCTGGTTCCAAACTGGGGTGGCAAAAAAATGATGGATTAAACCCAGATCTCTGTGACTGGGTGAATGTTTGCATTGTTCAGCATTCTGTTCATCATCTGTTCTTTTTTGTTTTTGTTGCCCTAAGTGGGAAGGGTAGGCCCTGACAAGGGACCCGTGGTCACTCCGCCACTGGATTCAAGCTAGCCTGGCTGATGAAGTGTGATACCCTGAAACCTATCTCAGGATGCTTGTTTCTGGCCTGGCACTTCGGGCTGGACTGTTCCTATGGGGAACAGAGTCAAGACTGATTTGCATATGGCTGGGCCCACACTGAGGTGGCATGATGGATTAAACCCAGATCTCTGTGACTGGGAGTGAATGTTTGCATTGTTCAGCATTCCGTCCATTAGTTGTTCTTTTTCACTTTCTAAAAGTAGCTCTTGTAATGTAGTAATAATAAATCTGACTTTACCAGTATAGAGGATTTATTATTACCATTTTAGTGGTACTAAGCATGATGCAGCTACTCCTCTCAGATCAGGAATTACGGCTTAAAGGTATTATGAGGAATTCCCAATGGTGGGTTGTGACACGCCTCATAGTAATGAAAAATTACTTTGGGGTGTTTTTCTTTACCAGAATTTGAGAGCCTAAAATATATGCCCTGCCTTTTGTTTCCATGGCCTGTATCCTATGGGCTACCTAGGGCCTACTTTGGGGGTGACATATGTAAGAAAAGGGGAGTTCTGGGCTTGGCAAGAGGTTTACAATGCCAAGTCAGAGTGGCAGTTGGACTGCACACACAGGCTTTGCAGTGGCAGGCCTGAGATGTTTACAGGGCTACTTGAGTCAGTGGCACACTCAGGCCCTGATTTATACTTTTTGGTGCAAAACTGCACCAACTCAGTTTTGCACCAAAAAGTTTAGCATCACCTTGCACTATTTCTGTGCACCAGCCGGGCACTATATTTATGGAATGGTGCAAACCGGTGCAAAGGGTAGGCTAGCGGCAAAAATAATGACTTTAGTCAGGTTGGGCTGGCAGTATAGAAGAAGGGGTTTTTGCACCAAAAAATGACGTTAGGCAGGTTAGAGTAAAAAAAAAAAAGACTCTAACCTGCCTAGAGTCATTTTCTGACGCAAAACCATCCATACCACATGACTCCTATCTTAGAAAAGACATGAGTCATGCCTACCATCCCAATGGACAGCACAGGGGACCAGGGTCCTCTGGGCATGGTCATTGCACCCAGTTCCATGTAGGGGGGCCATTTCAGGGCCCCAATGGCACTTTAAAAAATAAAATAAAATACTTACCTGTACTTACCTGGGATGGGGTCCCCCATCCTTGGCTGTCCCTCTGGTGTGGGTGGGGGTGTCCCTGGGGCCTGGTGTCACAGTGCCCTTTCCTCGGGATCTGCACGCCGTGGAACAAAAGGCCCACCTCCTGGCGTCACCAACTCAGAAAGTTATAGAACACTGAGTATTGATGAAGCCAAGTGGGGGGAAGGGAATTTAGGATAGGGAACTGCGGGGAGAGAGATCTGAAAAGGAAAAATGGTTAAGCATATATGTATATACTTGTTCATACCAGCATTAACATGCAATTATACACTCAGACAAAGGCATCTCCGTGAATGCAAGTGTTGAGACCCTTATGGAATAGACAAAGGCGTCTCCGTGAATGCAAGTGTTAAGACCCTTATGGAATAGACTAAGGTGTCTCCGTGGATGCAAGTGTTGAGACCCTTATGGAATAGACAAAGGCGTCTCCGTGAATGCAAGTGTTAAGACCCTTATGGAATAGACTAAGGTGTCTCCGTGGATGCAAGTGTTGAGACCCTTATGGAATAGACAAAGGCGTCTCAGTGAATGCAAGTGTTAAGACCCTTATGGAATAGACAAAGACGTCTCCGTGGATGCAAGAGTTGAGACCCTTATGGAATAGACAAAGGCGTCTCCGTGGATGCAAGTGTTGAGAACCTTATAGAATGGACAAAGGCGTCTCCGTGGATGCAAGAGTTGAGACCCTTATGGAATAGACAAAGGCGTCTCCGTGGATGCAAGTGTTGAGAATCTTATAGAATGGACAAAGGCGTCTCAGTGGATGCAAGAGTTGAGACCCTTATGGAATAGACAAAGGCATCTCCGTGGATGCAAGAGTTGAGACCCTTATGGAATAGACAAAGGCATCTCCGTGGATGCAAGTGCTGAGACCCTTATGGAATAGACAAAGGCATCTCCGTTGATGCAAGAGTTAAGACCCTTATGGAGTAGACAAAGGCGTCTCCGTGGATGAAAGTGTTGAGACCCTTATGAAATAGACAGGTCTAGCACCAAAGTATAAATATGGAGTTAGTTGTGCACCGAATTCAGTTGCGGTGGCGGTCCTGTTGCCACAGGGCCGGCAGTAAAGACCGCCATATTATGTGAGTGGCAGTTCGGCCGAAATCAAACTGCCACAATGATGTTAGTACCGCCATGGGGGTCAGACCACCAGGCAGGTAAGCACCTCCGGCCCAGCAGCAGCCGTCAGACAATCGGCGGTATTATGACCCAGCTGAATGCCAGTCTTTCTGTGGCAGTCGCACCGCCACAAAAATCCTGGTGGTAACGCACCCGGCAACAGGAATCTCCATTTCTGTCACAGGCCCTCTCCCCCATGTCCAAATCCATGCACGCACCCTCCCCCGTTTCCACGCACATGCAAACACCCTCCCCCCACTTCCACGCACATGCACCCACCCTCCCCACCCAACCGCACACAACCATATACACACCCCCACTCACACATACGCACCCTCCCTCCGCAATCATGCACACCCCCACACCCTCCACATCCATTAATGCATTCCCCCACCACATCCATACACGCACTCCCCCACTGCATTCATTCACGCGCTCCCCCTCTCCGCATTCATGCAGATTCACTGCCCCTCTCCACATTCATGCACATGTACTCCCCCTCTCCTCATTCATGCACATGCACTCCCACCTCCACATTCATGAACGCACCCAAATACTGCAGCCATTCGCACACTCCCCCACCGCATCCATTCATGCACTCCCCGCACCGCATCCATTCACGCACTTCCCCCTCTGCATTTATGCACAAGCACTCCCCCTCTCCTCATTCATGCACACACCCAGATACCTCATCCATTCACGCATCCAGACACCCCATTTGCACACATGCACACCACACACATGCACCCAACTCTCCTTACCCCCCTTTTCAGATGATCAACTTACCTTTTCTGGCAAGGTGGTCAGCTGGGAGGGGATGGGTCCTGACCCTTTTCACTCCCAGCACCGCTCCACTGACAGGACTCCGCCATGCCGTATTACATATCATAATACGATGGGCGGAGTCTTGTTGGTGTGATGGTGCTGGTGGTTGAACCGCCTCTCTTCCTCCATCAGCCAGGCCGACAGGGTCCTATTTCCACCTGTAAATGGGCAGAAATCCCACCTAACTCAAAATATGGCTGTCTTCGGACCCCCAGCACTAGCAGTCTGTTGGCAGCTGCGGCTTTGGCGGTCTTGGAAAAAGACTGCTGAGGGTGTAATGAGGGCCTAAGTGTGGAGTTGTAGTGTATGCTGAATCACTATGTGGTATTGCACAAACATAAGTCCTAATCTCACCGCTTATCATCAATGTTAGAAATTGGGCCTCTAGTTGGCAGAAGTATACACCCTGTCCAAATACGGACCACAATCCTAGTCAGGGATAGTCAATAACACAACAGAAATTAGCCTGTGCTCACTCTCTGGTAGCTTGGCGCAGCGCAGGCAGGCTTAACTTAGAAGGCAATGTGTAAAGTGCCTGAGCAACACACAATAACTTCAGCAGTTACACCAAAGCAAAAAGATTTCACACGGATGTAGAAAATTAAAGCTTGTTTATGTGGTTAATTTTAAAATCAGCACGATACAGATCCAGGTCACATATAGTGAAGTATTGGCTTTGCAGACTCAAAAATGAAACAAAGTTGATGAGCACATATAGTGATCAAAGGGGTGGTGCTGGGGACTCCTCGGCACAGGTGTATGATGTCCTGATGGACTCCAGATCTGTCGTGGTTGCAGTCCTCTCAAGTTGAGCAGAAAAGCCCAGGATGACTGAAAGTAGTGAGTGGTAAAGGAAAGCAGGGTCACTCTGGACGGTTCACAGGTGCAAGCAGCAAAAGTTTGACAAAGCTGCTCAGGTTGACTGCAAGCAGCCAGCAATAAAGGAAAGCAGGACTGCTCCGGATGGTTCACAGGTGCAAGTGACAAAGTTTGAGAAAGCTTTTCAGGTTGAGTTTAAAAGTAGCGAGCAGCAAAGGAAAGCAGGGCCACTCCGGGCAGTTCACAGATGCGAGCAGCGAAGTTTGGCAAAAGCTGCTCCAGTTGAAATTGAAAGTAGCGAGCGGCAAAGGAAAGTAGGGCCACTCTGGGCAGTTCACAGGTGCTAACAGCAAAGGTTAACACTGAGGTTGAGTTTGTAAGTAGTGAGCGGCAAAGGAAAGCAGAAGCCGCTTTGAGTCACTCTGGGTTTGGAGGACGAATCCTTGACTACTGGGCAGAGATCAGGGTGGCACAGCAAAGCAGGGCGGCAGTTCCTGAAAGCAGTCAATCCTGGCAGAATGGCAATCCTGGCACACAGCAGTCTTAACTCCTGTAGCTTTTTCTTGAGTCCAGAAGTGTACTGATTTTATGGGGTCAGGGACCCAGTACTCATACTAGAAAGTGCCTTTGATATGGGGGTGACTACAAAGAGTTGTTTTGAAGTGCACAGGTCCCCCTTTCACATCAGCCTTGGCTTCCGACTATCAATGGGAAGTAATCAGCCCCTTTGTGTGGACTCTAGTCACTACCCTTTGAAGTGTAAGTGTAAACCCTCCACAACCTCCTCCCCAGGAAGACCCATCAGTGTACAGAAACATGCAGATGCAGCTGAGTATCCTGTGTTGTGTGTGTCTGAAGGGAATGCACAAGTGTAGCTGTTACCTAGCCCAAGCCAGATGTGCATTGGAAATAGGCTGTGGGCCCACATCCCAGAGAAATGCAGAGTGTAGAGAAAAGCAGTCTGAAATGCAGAGAAATGCCCAATTTCTAAAAGTAAACAAACACATGATGGATGGAATGCGGAACCAATCAACCATTCACCCCCAGTCAGAGATCTGGGTTTAATCCATCAATTCCTTTGCTCACCATGCCACAGGAGTAATACCCTGAAACCGGTCCTAGGATGTTTGTTACCAGTCCAGGGAGGACCTGGGAGGACCTGGCTTGGCAGTTTGGGCTGGACTGTTTCCATAGGGAGCAGGGTCAAGACTGATTTGCATACGGCTGGGTCCTAACTGGAATGGCATGGGTAGCAAAAAAACAATGGATTTAGGTCCAGATTTCGGTACTGGGGTGAATGTTTGACATTCTTCAGTATTCTGTCCATTACTTTTTCTTTTGCACTTTCTAAAAGAGGCACTTCTAAAATAGTAATAATAATTCTGATTTTACCAGTAAAGAGGATTTATTATTCCCATTCCTACAGTACTAAACATGATGCATCTATTCCTCTCATTTGTTCTTTTTTGGATTTGTCACCCTAAGTGGGAAGAGTATGCTCAGACGTGGGTCCCTTGCTCTCCCCCCCTCTCATGCCACTGGAGTCAAGCTAGTCTGGCAGATGAAAGGTGATACCTTGAAAGTGGACCCAGGATGCCTGCTTCCAGTCCAGGGATGACCTGGTATGGCAGTTTGGGCTAGACTTTTTCTATAGGGAGTAGGGTCAAGACTGGAATGGCATGGGTAACAAAAAATGTTGGATTTAGGCTCAGATCTCTGTACTGGGGTTGAATGTTTGACATTGTTCAGCATTCCGTCCATCACTTGTTCTTTTTGCATTTGTTACTCTAAGTAGGAAGGGTATGCCCAGATGCGGGTCCCTTCCTCCCCATGCCACTGGAGTCAAGCTTGCCTCGCGGATGAAGGGTGATACCCTGAAACTGGTCCCAGGATGCTTCTTTCCAGTCCAGAGAGGAACTAGCTTGGCAGTTCAGGCTGGACTGTTCCCACAGGGAGTAGGGTCAAGAGTGTTTTGCATATGGTTGGGCCCAAACTGGAATGGTATGGGTAGCAAAAAAACAAGAGTTAGGGGCAGATCTCTGTACTGGGTTGAATGTTTGACACTGTTCAGCATTCTGTCCATTACTTGTTCTTTTGCACTTTTTAAAAGTGGCACTTCTAAAATAGTAATAATAATTCTGATTTTACCAGTAAAGAGGATTTATTATTCCCTTTCCAATAGTACTAAACATGATGCATCTATTCCTCTCAGGTCAGGAATTACAGCTTAAAAGTATGATAAGGAATTCCCAATGCTGGCTTATTAGAGGGGCAGGCCTCACAGTAATGAAAAACGACATTTGGGAGTTTTTTAATACATACATGAGAGCTTTAAAGTATAGGTCCTACCTTTTGCTTACATGGCACCCTGCCCTATGGGCTACCTATAGCCTGCTTTAGGGATGACTTATATGTAAGAAAAGGGGAGTTCTGGGCTTCACAAAAAGTTTTAAACACCAAATTACAGTGGTAGTTAGACTGCACACACAGGCTCTGCAGTGGCAGGCCTGAGATCTTTACAAGGCTACTCGCGTCGGTGGCACAACCAATTCTCCAAGCCCAATAGTAGCTTTAAGGGGCATATTTATAGTCCCCTAGCGCCACCTTGCGCCACCTTGACCTCATTATTTTTTATGTTATTGCGGCCCAACGAGACAGAAATCCCCGTGCCGTATTTACAGAGTGACACAATGCATGCACTGCGCCACTCTGTAACCATTTGCGCTACATTATGCCTGCGCCAGGCATAATGTATGCAAAGGGAGCATTCCCCGTTAGGGGAGCCGGAAAAATGGTGCAAGGAAATCCATGTCCTTGTACCATTTTTTTACGGCAATCTTAATGCCTACTCGAGAGCAGGCATTAAAAGGGGGCTTCCATTCTTTAAAATAGGCCCCTATGTACTTTGCAGGAGAAGCACCAATATTTTGGCGCTACTCCTGCAGAGTACATCAATAGCGCCATGAGAAATTACGCTATTACCCCCTAACCTGCACCAAGGTGTGCCGTGTTTTAAATACGACACACACATGGTGGTGGTAGGGGGGGTGCTAAGGGGCGCAGGGAAAGTGGCGCTGCACTCAGTGCAGTGCCACTTTCCATAAATATGCCCCTTAATTTCCAGGCCCTGGGTATATGGTATACCACTTTACAAGGGACTCACAGGTGCATTAAGGCCCATATTTATCGAAGCTTAGCATCGCCTTAGCACCATTTGTTTTGGAACTAAAGCGGCGCTAGCTTTACTCCATATTTATATTTTGACACTAGCCTCGTCTAGCGTCAACATTTTGGAGTTAGTGCCATTTTCAGGATTCGCGAACCCACTAGTTGTTCCTATCCTAAAAATGACACTAGCCCCCCAGCTCCATATTTAACTCCTGGTGCAGAAACGACACGCGGCTGGGAGGCGGTCCTAAATAATGGCACTAAGCCCACTTAGCGCCATTCTTTAACGCCTGGTCAGACCAGGCGTTAAAGTGCAGGTAGGCCCATTTCCATGGGGAAACACCATGTAATAGGCACAAAGATGCCCATCGCAAGCCCCTGCAACACCACCACCCACACCACAGGATGACTACAGGAGGGGGGAACCCCATCCCAGGTAAGTTTAGGTGAGTACATTTTTTTAAGTGTCATTGGGGGCCCCTTAGATGGTGCCCCCTGCCTGGCACTGGGTATGTAGGGCTTGCCCAGGGGACACTCATCCCCTGGGGTGGATATTGTGATGGTGGTAATGACTCCTGTCTATACTTAGATAGGAGTCATTTTTGGCTGTTCGCGCATCAAAAAATGACACTAGGCTGACTAGTGGCAGAAATTCTGCCACCAACTAGCCTGACATCATTTGTGACCCACTAGCACAATTTGCCCTAATGCCATTACCCACCAGCTAGCTATGACACTAGCCATTCCTTAGCGCCATTGTGTATCATTTTATAAATATGGTGCGCGGATGGTCTTAAGGAATGGCGTTAGCCTACATTTTAAAAAAAGACGCACAACTGGAGTAGCGTAGTTGTGTGCCATTTTTCTTAAATATGGGCGTAAGTACCTGCAGGAAGGGCCATTTCTAATGGCACACATATGCATCTAGACAGAAAGAGCACGTTGTCGTGAACGTTTTGGTGATGGTCCCACTGTCATAGGACCACCACAGGCTAAGTTATGAGCAAAAATGTTTTGTGAAGGTAATGCCCTGCAAAGCATTATGGGTCGAGATTTCCCAAGTGCAGTGAATATTGTAGTTTCAGCTCTCATGCTGTGCCTGGAGAGGGAGATCCTCTTTGGCTTAAAGGATTTCTGGTTTACATAAATCATTCACCAATTTCAAGTGTTTTAAGTGGAGTGCCAGAAGAACTTACTCTGATTAGGTAACTGAACAATATGACCAGCGCTCCAATATCCCTGATCGAGTTCACGCTGCTGTGCCTGGTCGCGCTGTGAGGGCCATGGCCACCATGCAGCACGAAGGGGAGAGACAAAAGAAATAATTCACCCATGCTAAATTATATCAGCAATCGTGCAATAATCCATGTAACGGGCAGTCTGCAAGGTGTGACAAAAATAGCTTCAAGGTGGGACAAACGTAAATCATTTACCAATTCTTTCAAGTGATTTTTGAAAGGTAAGCCCACAAACGAGTGAAAGTGATGGGCGGGACATGGGCGTGGTTAAAAGCCTACAATACTTGCAGCAGGTCAAAGCACTTGCACTCTCGATCTAAAAAGGAGAAGGTAGAAAAGAAACACCTACACTCCCATGAAGGGCTCAATAAAAGAGTCTCATCAGGTATGCAGTGGGTCATCAAATCAGAACACCGTGAGACCAAAATGCTTAACAGACAAATTGAAAAACCACTGACTCATCTCTCTGCTCCCCTATCCAGCAAAAGCCCTCAAGAAAGCAATAAAACCAGCAACATACCCAACATCTAGAAGACCACAACCTTCTGGACCCCTCCAAATCTGAATTTCAAGCTAACCACAGCACCAAAACAGCCTTGAATGCAGCCACAGGTGACATCACAGCCCTCCTGGACCATAGGGAAACAGCAGCCCTTGTCCTCCTGGACCTGTCCGAAGCGTTTGACACCATCTGCCACCACATACTGATTGATAGACTCCACCACATCGGGATTCAAGGAAACACCCTCAAATGGATCGCCTCGTAACTCACTGACAGAACCCAAAGGATCACTCTCCCATTCACCTCAGCGCTCAGGAAGATCATTTGTGGAGTCATCTATGTGACTGCCCTGGCCATCACCTTCAGATCACACAGACTCAACATCATCTTCTATGCTGACCACACACAGCTCATCCTCTCACTGTCCGAAGATTACTCCACCGCAAAAGCTAACTTCTACAGATGCATGATGACCGTAGTGGAATGTATGAAGGACAACTGTCTCAAAAATAACACTGAAAAAAAGCAGTCCTCATCTTTGGCAACAACACTTTGCCATGGACTGACAGATGGTAGCTCGCAAAACTCGGCACATCCCCCACCCCAACAGACCACGCATGCACCCTCAGAATCATCCTGTATGGCATGCTATCCATGAAGAAACAAGTAGACACAATCTTATACTCTGCTTCCACACCCTACGTATGCTCCGCAAGATCTTCAGGTGGCTCCCAGGAGACACCAGAAGGACCGTAACACGAGCCCTCATCACCAACAGACTGGACTATCGAAACACACTCTAGGTAGGAATCACAGCACGCTTCTTGAAGAGACTCTAGACAATACAGAACTCGATGGCAAGAGTGATACTCCAACGGACGCATATCACACCCCATTTAAAAAAGCTACACTGGCTCATGATTCAGAAGAGATGCCACAAGATGTTGACCCACGCCTATATGGCCCTGCACAATGAAAGACCAGCACACATCAACAAGCGCCTGACCTTCCACCAGCCCACCAGACACCTCCGATCAGCTTCCCTGTTCCTCGCAGACACCCCACAAATCCAACAAGCCAACAGCTTGCTTCTCACACCTGGCAGCCTTAGCTTGGAACAACCTCCCCCTGCACCTCAGGACTGCACTGTCACTCCAGTGATTCAGAAGAGAACTAAAGATGTTGATGTTCGAATGATCATTCCTCCGTGCAGCAGCATACAGCTCCAGCGTCTCGAGACCCTCACAGGTGATTTGCCACAGTCTATAAATGTTTAATTGATTTATACTCTTGTGTGGGGCAGATGCAAGAATAGGGAGGAAAGCTATTGGATTAGGAGGAGACAACTGATATAGATAACAAACCCATTCAATCCTGAGCAAGGGCTGACTCAATGACCACTACAAGTATATGTTGTGTATTGGAAATAATAGGTCTGGACCACTACAAGTATATGTTGTGTATTGGAAATAATAGGTCTGATAGCAGACATCTAAAGCACTCTGTTGCTGAAACCTAGAAAAAGAAATGTTACCATCTTTAATCAATTTGTCATTTTTTAAAAATGTTTATTTATTAATTTTGGCAATAGTGACACATAGCAATGTCTTATATCCACCTGACAGATCAAACAGATGAAAAAATAAAATTGCTCTACATTGAATGCCCACAGTAACCACACAGAACCACTACAGACATTCACAGATGTCACAGTGCACCCTCAAACTGTCACTTTCTATTAGACAATGAGAATGTAGTAAGATATCAAGGTGTTACAATTATATGTCCATGACAGATAGGTAGATTAAAAGAGAGGCACAGATATCTCAATGGTTGTGATGCACTGAGAAGGGGAGAGGTGTACATCTTGGCCACATAGTCAAGTGTTTGAGCCAGCCTATGAATCTAGGTGGCCTACCTCTCCCTTGTGTAATGGCAACTCTCTGCTTCTCCAGAAGATCACCAGTGTAATATATTTCCATTATGTTTAGGGAGATGTAACCCAGCAGGACAACTAACGAAGTGGAACTAGACCACCTTTTGTCATCATTCATAATGTGTGTGGAGTTTCCGATCCTCTTTGAAAAGTGGGCAATCTCAGAACAGGTGCATAAATCCCACATTGGGGCTGCACATCCCCAATACTTCACACTGTCAACCATGCCAAACGTTACCACAATTGCTGATGTGTAATAGATTCTGTGTAAATGTATGATGTAGTCTATATGGGCGTGGCCAGCATCCGAACATGCGGATGCCTGAAGTTGGACTTCTGGTCTGGGGCCTTCATTTGTCCCCCCTTTAGTAGCCTCAAGTCCCACTCTCTGCAGCGATCAGGCCCAGCATGAGCCATTGGCAATACCTTGCACCCAGGGACCACTCTAGCCCTGTATTAGCCCTGATTGTTCGAGCGAGGTGAAAGGTGGCCCAGTCACAGTGAGAACGCCTGTATGAGGCCATTGCCCCTGTGAGCAGATCAACCTCAGGACCAGAATTGGAGACCCGCTGACCATGAAAAGACAGCACCTGGCAGCACCAGTGCTGAATTCCGGCCCCCTGGCACCTTCATCGGCAAGAAGATCAGACTAGCAACGAGCGCTCGGCTGTGCAAGATGTGATTCGGTTGCCCCAAGGCTCCTACAGATGGTACTACACCTGAACCCGGGACAAGCCTAGGGGTCACCCAAGCTCAGGCAATCAGTTTGCTCACAGTCAGAGGAGGCAATATGAGGTGAGCGTGATGAGTGAGGAAGCTTGCATGGCTGCTGCGAGTCTGCCATCTTGGAGCAGGCCCTGGACCTTGTGTTAAGCACTGGGGACCGCTGACACAGAGACTTGCCATGCACTCCTCCCTCATGGCCTGGGCCCTACAGATTTGCAAATGGACATATTGGCTCACATTGAAACCTGCTAAGTGGTGCAGGACATCAGAGCTAAAGCCTTCCTCTCAACAGCACCCCATGGGAGCTTGGACCATTGTGAGGTGGTAAGCCCATGTGACCACACCAGGTTGGTTGCACTGAGAGAGATTCCCAACTGACAGCTGGGGACCAGCTGGCCAACATCCCACAAAAAGCACTTGCGCCCTCCCTGCATCCTGCTTAAGGGTGCATACTACCTAGCCAAGCACATATGCCACCAATCGGCAAGGTGCCAGTTGGCTCTATATGCTCTGGCCGTGATGGGAGTTAGGGGCAAGAAAGACACCTCCATGAACTCCATGCTACAGCAGGCCTCCACTTCCCGGCAAATGGGGGACTACTCAAATCGTGCAAACTCTCTTATAGGCAATAGTGATCCGGAGGCCCACATGGCAGACTGAAACAAAACCAAAGACTTTATTCCGGCAGCATTCCAAGACCTTAAGGATGAAATCCTCTCACTCAAGTCAGGTCTATGTGGCAACCTACAGGAGCTGCACAAAGATGTTCCTGAACTGGGTTCCACAGTGGAAGAGGCGGCGAACGGCCTACAGAAACAGGTAGAAGAGTGCCAGAAACTTTAACGACAGATGCTCCTATTAGAACAACACCTCCAGCAACAAATAAATGCGAGGATCTAGAGAATAGTTCATGCTGGAACAATGTCCTTCTCATTGGCATCCCCTTGGAAGTTCGGCTACCGATGTATATCCAAGACCTTTTCGGGGCAATCCTGGAGGACCCAGCTGACTTACACATCCGCCTAGACAGAATCCACAGAGTTTCCCTGAGATGGAGCCTCATGGCCTGATGTACTCATGGGGGTCCACTTCGTCAAGGACACAGAATCCCTCATGTTCAAAACCCATGAGTGGGGCCAGATCTCCTTCAATGGTGCCACACTGCAACTGTTTCAGGATTTGTCCCCGATCACCATAGCGAAATGCAGATCCTTTAAACCCATCATAGACTTTCTGTGATCTGCGGGGACCAAGTACATATGGTAACACCCCTTCCACTCCTATTCCAATGGGAAGGTAAAGCTAGATCCATCACCTCTCTGGCTGCTGCTCGAAGACTCCTGAATGTGACCTACCCAAATGAATTGCCAGGATCCCAGGAGCTGGGGGGGGACATAAAAGCAGGGGCATGTATCACTGTTAATTGGGCCCACCAGTATCAGAGGCCGCCACCAAGAAGATAGAGGCTGGTAAGGAGAGACTCCTGTCCCACTTACATCAGATGGCTAGAGCCCCCAACAACCACAGACATACCAGAGCAACCAACCCTTGGTTAGCCTAGAGAACTAAAACATTTCAAATGCATGACAGGCCGCTATTTCGCCACCTACAATTAGTGAGGGAGGATGCTGGGACCCATGGAGAACCACTTGGGCACATACTAAAGGTGATAACCCCCTGAGACTTTGACTGTACTTCTTCTAGTGGACCAAGGTCTGGGACAGACATGACCCATGCACCTGTGCAGGGCCAAAAGATTTTGATATTTGTTCTTTTTTCTTGGTTTTGGGTTGGTTGGGGAACACAGAGGGTTAAGACACCACCCTACATGAGAGGCATGTACAGACCCACTTACCCACACTACGGTGCTTGAGATCCACCTCTGCTGCCCACACCCACTGACTACCCATGACTATAACTCCCACTTTATGGGTTCTAACATACAACGTCTGGGACCTCAATAACCAGCCAAAGAGGCTCAGCATTCTGGGGGAGTTGAAGGATACACACCTCATCAAAGGGGACCAACACCAACTGCATTCTAGATTATTCCCTCTCCAATTCCATGACTCAGCCCCCACCAAAAAACAAGGGGCTGCAATTCTATTTACTGATCCAATGAGGGTCCACAAGCAAAAGATCCTGACTGGCAACTTAGGGAGGTGGTTGTAGTTACTGGGCACCTGGGAAGGCACCCTCATAGCAATAGGCAGCAATATTGACCAGAAAGCATTCTTAATACCCTTTGTACAAAAGATAGTCAGAGCCATTGACTGCCCTCAAATCATTGGGTGTGACCTCAATAGCAACATGAACACCAACTTTAACCAGTTACAACAGAAAGTGCGAGATAACCCAACCTTTTTGACAAAGGGCAGAAATGTCCTCCACAATCTGGGCCTGACCGATTCCTGGAGATGCCAGCACCCACTGATGATGGACAATTCCCATTACTCATCAGCTCATAACACTTATGCCAGGATTGATTACCTGTCGGCGGATCAGCGACTACTGCCCCAAGTCGATGACTTATCTCAGGAACCAATAACACAATCGGACCATGGCCCGATTTAGATGTTCTTCCTCTTGGCCCAGCACCCAACTTGACATGTAAGCGGGATTCCTGGAGACTGATTGAATCTCACCTGAGGAATCCTGTGGTACAGCATGAGATAACGTCCTCCATTCAAGAATATCTCAACTACAATCATAGAGGGAAGGTGATCGAGGTCAAGCCCCTCCAACTCAAGGATGATTTCCTCTGAGCAGACAGGCTTCATAAATCCAACCCATCTAAGAAACTCTGGTAGACTCTTATCACACTACGTGGTCAAATCTAGTCAAGCGAATACGACCAGGTCATTTACATCCTAGTCCAATCAGGTATCAAAATCTAAGAGGGAGTAATAAGGTGAGCTCCATCTTTGTGTATACAATGTGTACCCAGCAGACCATGGGTTACACCCGCAAAGTCCTGAACATAGCTGGCACACTATGCTCTTCAGAGGAGTAAAAGGCGGAAGCCTTCCAGGACTTCTACAGTACTCTGTATAAAGCTGACCACATGAACACAGAGGCTCAATGTTAGAAATGGGGTCTTTGGTTGGCAGTCAGGTTACCCCCTGTCCAAGCAAGGACCCTCACTCTAGTCAGGGTAAAGGAGAATCACACTCCGTTAACCCCAGCTGCCCCCCTTGGTAGCTTGGCACGAGGAGGCAGGCTTAACTTCAGAGACCAGGTGTAAAGTATTTGTACTAACACATACAGTAACATAGAAGAACATCACAAAATGACTCAAAACAGGTTTAGAAAAATAGCCAATATTTATCTAAACAAAACAAGATCAAAACAAAAAAACTCCACCATATACAAGCCAAGTTATGAATTTTTAAATACTAAACTCAAAAATAGCGCCTAGAAACACAAAATGCTTTGATAAGGTGAGAACACAGCGCCGCAACAGAGTCCTTCCTAACAATCCGACACCAACGGCGCCGGGCACGGAGTCACACATACCCCCAAGTACAGCACCTTAGTAAAGTGTGAAAACAAGCTGGTGTGCAAAGCCAGGGATCGCAGTGTCGCTGGATCCGAGGCAGCGTCAGTTCCAGTGCTGCGGGGCGAAGGAGCTGACGTGTCACAAAGAGGTGTCAGGTCCTTGCTGCGGAGCGGTGGAGGTGAGGTGGCATCGGTGTGAAGCGTTGAATCAGCGCATTTCGAGCTGCGTCAGTCACAACGTGGTGCGGTGACCTTCACGGAGTCACGGACTTCAGCGGGGCTGCAGCAGTGTCAGGCCTGCAAGGGTCGTCACACTCCAGCCAGGACCAGGGAGTCGGTTGCAGGTGGCGTCACGGGATTCGGCAGCTGCGTCGTTCCGGAATCATTCGAAATCAGGTTTTTTGGATTTTCACCAGCTTCTCCTGTCAAGGGCCCAGGGACTGGATGGGGAACCACTTGTCAGGGCAGGAGTCTCAGCAGAGAGTCCAGGTGCTGGTAGTACAAGTCTTTGATTGCCCTGAGACTTCAGAACAGGGGGCAAGCTCAGTCTAAGCCCTTGGAGATTCTTCTCAAGCAGGTATATACCACAAAGTCCAGTCTTTGTCCCCTTTCCTAGGCAGAAGCAGCAACTGCAGGATAGCTCCACGAAGCACAGTCACAGGCAGGGAAGCACTTCTCCTCAGCTCTTCAGCTCGTCTCCTTGGTCTAATATTCAGGGGTTTTGGGTCTCTTTTTATACCCCTTTCTTCCTTTGAAGTAGGCCTACTTGAAATGAAAGTCTCTCTTGATTGTGAAAACCTGCCTTGCCCAGGCCAGGCCCCAGACACACACCAGGGGGGTTGGAGAATGCATTGTGTGAGGACAGGCATAGCCCTTTCAGGTGTGAGTGACCACTCCTCTCATCCCTCCCAGTACAGACGGCTCATCAGGATACGCAGGCTACACCCCAGCTCCCTTTGTGTCACTTGTCTAGAGAGAGGTGCAAATAGCCCACCTTTCAAACTGACCCAGACAGGGAATCCACAAACAGGCAGAGTCAGGGAATGGTTTAAGCAAGAAAATGCATACTTTCTAAAAGTGGCATTTTCAAACACACAATCTAAAAACCAACTTCACTAAAGGATGTATTTTAAATTGTGAGCTCAGAGACCCTAAACTCTAACTTTCTATCTGCTCCCTAAGGGAAACTTCACTTTAATAATATTTAAAGGCAGCCCCCATGTTAACCAATGTGCGAAATAGGCCTTGCAACAGTGAAAACCGAATTGAGCAGTATTTCACTGTTAGGACATGTAAAACACATAATTACATGTCCCACCTTTAGCATACACTGCACCCTGCCCATGGAGCTACCTAGGGCCTACTTTAGGGGTACCTTCCATGTATAAAAAGGGAAGGTTTAGACCCGGCAAGAGGGTACACTTGCCAAGTCGAATTGGCAGTTTAAAATTGCACTCACAGACACTGCAGTGGCAGGTCTGAGCCATGTTTACATGGGTATTTATGTGGGTGGCACAACCAGTGCTGCAGGGCCACTAGTAGCGTTTGATTTACAGGCCCTAGGTTCCTCAGTTGCGCTGTACTAGGGACTTACTAATAAATCAAATATGCCAATCATGGAAAGTCAATTACACACATATTTTACATAGGAGCACTTGTACTTTAGCACTGGATAGCAGTGGTAAATTGCCCAGAGTAACAAAAATAGCAAAAACAGAGCCCAGCACACATCAACAACCCAGGAAACAGAGGCAAATGATAGGAGAGACCAAGCCAAGGATGCCAAGTCAAACACTCCACGTGGCTACATGCAGTCTCACCCCCTACTGCAACTCAACGGCGATGAAAGAAAGACTCTAGATGATCACATTTCACAATCAGAGGTTTTGACGGCTATGAATCACCTGAAATTAGGAAAGGCTGCTGGCCCCAATAACTTCACAGCCACATTTTATAAGCACTGCACCTCACTGATAGTGTCTCTTCTACCTGAGGTCTACAGCCAACTTTCTCTGTCCTGCCAGCTGACCCCACTGATGGCAGAGGCCACAATAGCATTGATCACCAGACCAGATAAAAATCCCACCCGGGGCCAATCCTATCAGCCCATCTCACTTTTAAACACAGAAACCAAAATGATAGCTAAAATCCTGGTGACACGTCTGGAGGCCTGCCTTTCTTATCTAACCCACGCCAACCAGAAGGGTTTTGTACCATCCAGATCTAACAGTGATAGCACTATACATGTCTTACATTTCATAATTCTTGCATGGAGACTCCATAGAGAAGCAGTTCTGCTTTCTTCCGATTCGGAGAAAGTATTTAACTAGGTAGATTGATCTGTGCTGAGAACTGCGTTAGATAAGGTGGGTGGATTGAGGCACTTTATGACTCCTTCTGGGGCAGATTTAATGATAATGGCATCAAATCACAACAAATTGCAGATCCAAAAGGCACCAGATAGGCTGCCCACTTTCACCTCTGCTTTTTGCCCTGTAGCTGGAGCCCCTTCTTCAGAGGATTCGAGAACATGAGAGGATTCAGGGAGTGTTTTACCATCAGGGCATTTTCAAGCCAGCTGCACTTTCAAGCCAGTGGCCCCCGGTCCAATCCTTGAAAAAATCTCTTGCCACTATTGGAGGAATACAAGACCCTAGCAGGCCTTAAAGTTAATCTAGGGAAATCACTGGGCATGGTGGTATCAGGTGGAAGAGTGCTCCTTCATAGTCTTCACTCACGGACACCCTTCTGTTGGTTGACTCCCTTCTACAGAGGAATAACCATTTTCCTGTTGCTGTTGGCACCAATACATGGGAACCAAGATTTCTCACCTGGCCTAGAGAGATCCAAGTTTCAGATTTGGATTACAAATGGCTGTTACAACCTTAGAGAGTATTCCGTAAGGGCTCCATCAGCCTGTTTCAAGTCCTCAAGTGGACATACAACATCCCGGACCAGGGCCGTTTTCACTGTCTACAGATCAGAAAGTTGGTACTTCACCCACTGGGTGGGAAGCAGCCACAAGACCCTCTACTCTTTAAGATATTAAATAGTTGGCACTACACACAAGCTGACCCCATTTAATGAACAATAGCAAATCTAAGGACTGTTGGAGATGATGCAGGGGGACGGGAACCCTCTCCCACATTTTGTAGACTTGAACATGCTTGGGGGGATCCTGGGAGGATGTCCTGGCAACTATATCAGATATAGAAAGGCTGGCCCTTCATAATGATCTAGCTTTGGTCCTC
This sequence comes from Pleurodeles waltl, assembly GCF_031143425.1. Lineage (NCBI taxonomy): Eukaryota > Metazoa > Chordata > Amphibia > Caudata > Salamandridae > Pleurodeles > Pleurodeles waltl. Next base: position 657,021,897 of record NC_090449.1, read on the forward strand.
TTGGGCCTCCCCCAGGAGCAAACATACCCCTTCATTCACGAAAAGGGAAGAGCATTTCTCACATCCTGCAAGCGGCTAAACAGACTATACTAAGCCTGTGGGGGGAAGACCTTATTCTGCATATCATGATGTTGATACAGAACATCTGGCTGCTTATGGCACATGAAAAGATAGCACATGACCACAGGCTCATCAGGGTGCGGGACCCTATCCTGGAATGTCTTAACCAACATAACAGAGACCTGCCCTGCCCTGCCCTGCCCTAGATGCCTACAAACCTTAAACCTGCTCACCCATAGCAGAGCTGGCATGGTAGACGACCTCTGAATATAGTTTTGTCAACAGCCATTAACAATTTTCTGACCTGGAGTGGTACTGAGGGAGCGGGGGAAACAAAAGTTCTGGTGACTCTTTGTTTCCTTATGGTTGTATCCTTGAAAAGACCAATAAAAATAATTGAAACTAATGTAATCTATACCTTCCATTTGTGGCTATTTCCCTGGTTTTGTGACAATGGTACACCCACTGTTTCTCTGACACACCATGTCCCAACTTGCAAGTCATTTTTACCCTAGCATTGTGATTATCCACCATCGTTATTTACGATAACATTGTGATCCACATTATAGGTATGGGGTTTGATATTATTATGATTAGTAGTTTCCACTACTCTGGTTCAGCAGTAGCAAAGAGAACAACTGACTCATGCTACTGCAAAGCCTGTAATATAACACAATATCTAGAGGAGTGCACTAGCCTCTAGTGGAGAACTCCTGCAATGTCAAAAATATTTCATTGGGATACATGTCTCCAAGGGTGCCCAGTGGTCTACTGCATAGTTGTTTTGTTAATATTAATTCTTTGATGACTTTGATACATGGCTTGTGTAACAATGGCCCCTGGGTAGAATACATTTTTCTATCTTGCAAATCTCAGCTAACTTTGCCCCGACTGTACATCTTGCCAAATGAATCTCATTGCTAGGATTCTGAGCCTTTATTATTAAATATTGTGTACTGTTGTATCAGATCTGTCAATCCATTCTCAAACACATTGTTGGAGGATTAACTGAGACTGTGGAACCATTGATGTTTATGTTAAAAAAAGCCCTAGAAAATCACTGAGAAAACCAAAGGTTAATTTGACGTTAAATGTTGAACACTCAATCAATCAGTGTTTGTAAGTGCAAAACTCACCCGTGAGGGTCTCAAGGTTTTGTGAGGTCTGTCCTCTGAGCTTTGGTCAAAGAGCCAGCTCTTAAGGTCCTTCCTGAATTGAGGTAGGGATGGTGACTGCCTGAGGTGGATAGGCAGGGTCTTCCAGCTCTTTGCTGTGCGGTAGTTGAAGGATCTTCCTCCAGCCGAGGTATTCTGTATGTGGGGTACGGTGGCAAGTGCATGTTGAGAGGAGCGGAGAGGTCTAGTGGGGGAGTAGAAGGTGACATGGTGGTTGAGGGAGGTAGGTTGTGGAGGGCCTTGTAGGCGTCTACGAGGAGTTTGAAGTTGATCCTCTTCTTGACGGGAAGCCAGTGGAGATCCCTCAGGTGTCCAGTCATGTGTTCACGGTAGGGCACATTCAGGATGAGTCTGGATGAGGCGTTCTGGATGTGTTGTAGTATTTTCAAGTTCTTCTTTTTAGTTCCGGTGTAGAGGGCGTTGCCGTAGTCGAGTCTGCTGGTGACCAGAGTGTGGGTTATGGTCTTTCAGCAGTCATTTGGGATCCACCTGGAGATCTTCCAGAGAAGTCGGAGGGTGTGGAAACAGGCAGAGATAATGGAGTTGACCTGTGGGGTCATAAATCCAGGATGAAGCCAAGGTTGCCTGCATGGTGTGTAGATGTGGGGGGGCTCTTAAGTGTGGTGGGCCACCAGGAATCATCCCAAGCTGATGTGGAGGGCCCCAGGATGAGGATCTCAGTCTTGACAGAGTTGAGCGTGAGGCAGCTCTCTTTCATCCAGGCGGCGACAGCTTCCATCCCGCTGTGGAAGTTCTTCTTGGCTGTTATAGGGTTTTCAGTTAGTGAGATGATCAGCTGAGTGTCATCAGCATAGAAGATGATGTTCAGTTCATGGCTTCTGACAACGGATGTGAGAGGGGCCATGTAGATGTTGAAGAGTGTGGGGCTTAAGGAGGAGCCCTGAGGTACTCCGCAGCTGATCTCTGTAGGCTCTGACAGGTATGGCATGAGTCTGACTTTCTGTGATCTGCTAGTCAGGTAGGATCGTATCCACTGTAGGGCCATGTCACAGATCCCTGCTGTGTGGAGTCAGGAGCAGAGGGTGTGAATGGAGACTGTGTCCAAGGCGGACGATAGTTCCAGTAGGAAGAGGGCTGCTGTTTGGCTATGGTTGAGGAGTGAGCGGATGTCATCAGTGGCAGCAAGGACGGCAGTCTCTGTGCTGTGGTTGGTCCTGAATCCTGATTGGGAGATGTCTAGGATGTTGTCCTCGTAGTGTTTGCTGAGCTGAGCGTTGATGGGTTTTTTAACAACCTTGGCAGGGAAAGGCAACAGTGTGATGGAGTGGTAGTTCTTGAGCACCTTGGGGTCACCTGTGGGTTTCTTCAGGAGTGGGCGGATCTCAGTGTGCTTCCAGTCCTCGGGAGATAGTAGTCTTCAAGGAGCAGTTGAGGGTGTTGTGGAGCTCAGGTGAAATTGAGGTGCTGGCTTTGTTGAAGATGTAGTGGGGGCGGGGATCAGTCGGGACTCCAGAGTGGATGCTGCTCATGATGGAGTGGGTCTCGTCCATGGTGAGGGGGATCCAGCGGTGCAGGATCTCTGAGGGTTTGTTGGATCCGAGCTGGATGATTGTTGTTGAATTTGGAGAGTCTTGAGGTCCAAAGCTATCACAGATGTCCTTGATTTTGTGGTGGCAAAAGAAGGCTACACTAACATTTAAAAACCAAACAATCTCTGAAATTCAGCAATTATATTTTTTAATTACAACCCAGTCCTCTACCATGCACAGTGTTTTTATAAATGATTATTTTGAGATGTCATGAGTGTTGTTGTGAATGTTATGTTTAACATGCTATAAATAAAATAACTTTGCCTTCCCCATGGTTTAAGGGTTTAAGGAGTGCATAGGGAAGGCAAAGTTACAGTTAATTTAGTCTGGCTAGCAAGTTGACAACACTGTGTATGAAGATGCGCAAGTTATAGAACATTTTGCTTGGGGTGCAAATAATAACTTTAAGATAGAACTATCACTTTTCAATGTCTAAGATTTGTGCAGTTTAAGTTAGTTTTGTAAGAGAGTTTAAGTTAGAGATTGTAAATTATGTTTTCCTAACTATAACTACTCTTCAAACTTTGTTTTATTCATTGAATTTGTATGATTTTTTTTGTAAACAACAAAACTTGCTTCTAACCTTAAAACATGGGTTTATTAGAGTATTCATTCTTCATTTTTTGTGCCGCAGTACTTTTGAGAAAGGTCAAAGTTCATTATTAGTATCAGCATCATGTGTGTGAATGTCTGGCTTTCACTTGCACTTCCTCTAAAGTACTGTGGTACCTCAATAAATGTTTAAAATATGGATTCAGGGTTTCATGGCTAATTATGTTCTTTAATGGTATATGCATTATTATTGTAACTGTAGGTTGTGTTTTGAACTGTACGGGTACTACTATAGTACTGAGATACTACACTATCGCTTTTGTGAAACAGCATTGCATTGGTTTAGAACTCTGTCAATTTTTGGAAACAGGAAGTGTATACCCCTCAGAACTATTCAATTTGATACCTTTAAAGGAGAAGGTTGTGCTGTTTAGCTGAGGAAATAACTTTTGTTCTGAAGCCACCTCTGAACTTTTTGAGACCTGCAATGGCTGAAGATGATCCTGTGCTATTGCAAGTGAGAAAGAAGAGGTCCCATGGAAGGAGAAATTAACAGAATCCATTGTATGGGATTTATTTTCATTGACACTTGGAGGGAAAAGGTGAATTCAAAACATGTTACCTGCAACCTATGCAAAAAAGTTATTTCCTATGGGAAGGTGGAACAATACTTGTTCGGTACCATGGGAATGGTAAAACACCTGCAGGCAATTCATTCGAACAGTTTGGCTCATGCAGAAAGGAGGAGCCAGAAGCAGATAGAAGAGGCTGAAGCAGGAACATTGGTAGCGGCCACTTCTTCAGTTACTGCAACACCTTCTACCATGAAAATCAATTCACCAAAATGTTAAGGGTAGCAAAAGTGGCATCACTCCCTCTTTGAACATCAATTTCACTCACATCTTTACAGCTACACACATATTTACACTTACACACATTCACACTTACACAAATTCTCTCGCTCATGTAAACACATACTAATCCCCAATCATGCACACAACATACATTTTAAAGCATGTTCTTTCTACTTTTTAGCACAATGAGAATGAATAATGAAACATTATTTACTATTGATTTAATAAAAAAAATAAGAGAAAACAGAGTGGAACTCCAGCCGTAAGGACTAAGGGCAACCTGCCTATGTGTTCCTGGCACTGATTTTGCCACCTCTGAGGCCGGTGGGGATCACAAAATCAGTGTCAGGAGTCACAAGGGGCAAGCCAGGGGCCACAGATGCAATTTCTGGTGACCCCTAAATGACTTCCATGCCTTCTACTTCTTCTGCTTCATCAGCACCTCTACCTCCATCTGCTGCATCTGTCCCTCCAATTACAACCTCTAATTCTTCTGTTCCATCAGGACCTCACCAACACCCAGTTCATCTGTCCCTCCACCAGTACCTGCTCCTGGTACCACAGTGCCAATACATCTTTTGAGTAGAATCAGGAAATAAGCAATATGACAGTACAGTGACATACTGTTATCTGTACAATTCTGTCATGGTTGCAGGAGAGAGAACTATGACCATCCATCATGAGTTTGATATGGCTCATCAGTGTCCTCCCCAACAGCCTTAGTTTGTTATGCCTTTGTCCTCATGTTTCCTGTTAAGCCTATTGTTTTGATTGGTCATGTTGACCTTGTGAATAAAAAAAGTTTCATTAAAAAATGTTAAAAAGCAAGGAAAAACGTATTTTCAGAAATAACCAAATACCTCAAAAGATAAAGAGTTTCTACCAATATTAACCATGTTTTTTTCAGGTATCCAAAATACTAAATTATAATTCATTTAGAGGTAAATGGTATGTGCAACATAAGTTAGACATGTGCCTTATGGCTGCTTCATGGTAGATAATAAGTTAAAAATAGACTATTGAAGTGATATCTGATTGTATTTAATAAACATAATACAAAGGCAATACATCATTATTTTCCTTTTTATGTGCTCTCAGACTGAAAACTACTATTTGTGTTACCCTGCAATGTCATCATTTAGAACATTTACAATCCAAGATGATCATCTGATAGTAGTCATCATGAAGTTTTCATTTTGAAGGATGCTATCGAGTTCTTGGCATGTATCAGTATTTAATTTTAAGTAATCCAGTTGGTTTTCATGCTCCACAGGTAGTAAGATCAGACGATGTAAGGTATGTCCTTTGCTGTTATGTACTGCTAAGCCATTAGGAGCAGTAACTACACAAGAAAAATAGAGCTAGTAACTTCATGCACCTGAGCTGTAATTACTTTGATGGGAAAGCTGTTCCCTGTGTCTGCTTGTTCACTTAGATAATGCAATGTAGGCTCATAAGTAGTACATTCACATATTTTAATTTTCATGTTGAAGCCCCGTGATCAACAGATTCTTTTATATATTTTTTTAATTTCTAGTTGTTCCCTATTTTAATTGACATGTTATCTAAATTGTGTACGCCCTTTTTGATTTGGTCTATTGCATTAAGACCTTGCAACCACAGCTTCAGTATCAATATTTGGTGTCCTAGTGGGTCAGCAGTCCTAGAAGTAGAAGTATTATTAGTAGATTGATAATTGCATTGAATTTCTACATTAATGTTGTTTTCTTTTTCTATTTCTTGAGTGAACATTTGTAAGTATGTCTGAAAATTCAAGCAATACAATGTATTTTTTATTAACATAAATGTATCTTTATAGCCCTGAAAGAGACCTATAAGTTCCACAGTCTTTGCACCATGGTTTAAATGGTTGAAGAGGTATTAAATAGTAAAGCTCATTCTTTTTTCCTGTGTTGCAACTTAGTTACGATGGTTATTATGAGTAGGTTTACTATGACATATTAAACAAACATTTTTACCCTCTACTTGAAATTTACCAGTGTTGATATCTTCTGTCAAACTGTTTATATATGTGTAGGACTGAGCAACATCATAGAGGTATAGTTTTTCTAACAATTGACTTCTCTTTGTGCAGTATGTGTCCAACATATTTATTTTCAAAATGTCTTTGTTTGTGGGATCACAATGTGCAAGGTACTCAATTTCGGGTAGGCCTTTCAGAACTCTTTGATGTGATGATGCCAATATATATAGTTTTGCTATCCGTTTTTATTGTCATGTGACCACAAACGTCTGTGCCAAATGCCTTTCTAACACTTGTTAAATTCCACTGCTGCAGACTAATCGATTTTTTTACCTAATTTTGGGGCTGGGTATCACTGTGCTACATTAGTAGTCCAAATGGTATTCAAGCCAATAATTGTACTCTTTTCAAAATTAAGTTGTTGATATGATGTAGTTTCCTAATGGCCAATCATCTAACTCTTTATATATTTTTTTATCTGCCTCTGTGTTCCTTATTCTTGTATGTATGTATATGTACAAGATGGTTAGGGATTGGTTTGTTGGGCATAGTTTCATTTTTTGAGCCAGACAGAATGCTAGGAAGGTAGGCATTAAAATGATTTAGGTTTGAAAGGAGTTGAACTAACATGGATTGGTGAAGGAGGCTTGAAATGGAATCAATTACTTCCTCTACTATCTTATGTTAGCAAATGTGACTTTCCCCATTTTATGGTTATCCACTGTGGCGGCAAAGATATAGGACACTTAACTAGAGTTAGATTGGAAATTTAGAAGAAGACATTTTCCATCTTAATGTCTATGTTTCCGAACATATGTTTTGTGTTCTCAACTATTTGTCTCAGAAAAAAGTGGAAGTGGTCTACTATAAATGCTGCTAAGTTTGAAAAGACTTTAAGACATGAACAAGTCAGTGTCAGCCTTCCTTTGTAATCATATAGGCCCTCATTACAACCCTGGCGGTTGGTGATAAAGTGGTGGTAATACAGCCAACAGGCTGGCGGTAACTACCGCCAAATTATGACCATGGCAGAAAGATCCCAGATAGACAGCTACTTTACCACACCGACTGGCAGGGCGGAAACAACAGGCACCACGGCGGTAGCCACCTACAGCCAGGCAGAAGTCAATGTTCTGCCCACCGTATTAAGACCGTGCAACCCGCCACCTTTTCTGGGGCGGTACCAACGACATCAAAAGCCTGGTGGAAACAGACCTCAGAAGGGAAACAACTCACCTTTGGAGACAAAGGGAAAAACTACGTCGCCATGGAACCCAAGCTGCAGATTTTCCTATGGTCTTCTATGTCCTGCTCCACAACGAACACCAATGACGGTGAAGACGACCCAGGTGAGTACAGCCACCTAGCACACAGGGGAAGGGGGGGGAGAGAGTGACACACACACACACCCACCCCCAACACCATAAACACAATAAGATGCACAAGAAAACATATATACCCCGTACCATTCAGGAATAATGCCAGGACAACATGAATAGGTGAAAGTGAGTGTAATAATATAAATAAATAAAAAATACGTACATCCAATCTAAAAGTATATACATATGTACAAATCAAGGGACACTGTCCAATCTTCAATGTACGTGGGCCACAGGGCCACATCACAAAGTCCAAGGCCCCACTTGTCTCCTGCAACAACACAGAGAGAACACTGCAGGAGCATCAGTTTGCAAATAGGCAGGCACCTCAAGGGGATGGGGAACGGGAGGGCACCTCAGCCGGCAGATGGAACAACACCACTGGTCCTGGAGGGGAACAACATGCCAATTGCTCTTTGTCCTGGGGAGTGCAAGGCCACAGTCTCTCAAGTGGGTGCCATTCCCACTGGTTCTAGAGAGGGCAACATGCCCATTGCTCTTTGTCCTGGGGAGTGTAAGGTCACAGTCTCTGAAGTGGGTGACTTGCCCACTGGCTGTGGAGGGGGCAACATGCCCATTGCTCTTTGTCGTGAGGAGTGCAAGGCCACAGTCTCTGAAGTGGGTGCCATTCCCACTGGTTCTAGAGAGGGCAACATGCCCTGTGCTTGGTCCTGGGGAGTGCAAGGCCCCGGCCTCTCAAGTGGGTGACTTGCCCACTGGCTCTGGAGGGGGCAACATGCCCATTGCTCTTTGTCCTGGGGAGGGCAAGGCCAAAGTCTCTCAAGTGGGTGCCATACCCACTGGTTCTGGAGGGGGCAACATGCCCTGTGCTTGGTCCTGGGGAGTGCAAGGCCACAGTCCCTCCAGTGGGTGACTTGCCCACTGGCTCTGGAAGGGGCAACATGCCCATTGTTCTTTGTCCTGGGGAGTGCAAGGCCACAGTCTCACAAGTGGGTGCCATACCCACTGGTTCTGGAAGGGGCATCCGTGCCCTGTGATCTTCATCCTGGGGAGGATGGGGTGAGTGGGTGTCATACCCACTGGTTCTTGAGGGGGCATCGTGTCCTGTGATCCTCATCCTGGGGAAGATGGGGTGAGTGTGTGTCATACCCACTGGTTCTGGAGGGGGTATTGTGCCCTGTGCTTCTGATCCTGGGGAGTGCCAGGTCACAGACTCTCAGCTGGATGTCATACCCACAAGATTTGCAGGGGGCAGGCCACACAACAGCCCATGGAGGCAGGTTTAATGAATGTCCGCGGGCGGTGACGGCTGCTCTGTGGTGGCAGTGGTGCTGCTGCTGCTGGTGGTGGTTGTGGGGGAAGCTCCAGCCCATCCCCTGCAGCCTCGGATGGCTGCACAACCATGGTTGGTGGTGGGGCTCTGACTGAGTCCCTGCACCAGGCCCCTTCTCCTTCCTGCCTGTGGGTGCAGGCCCCTTCCTGGCTCCAGCTGGGGATGGCTCCTTGCTCTTTAGGGCAGCAGCTGGTGCAGGCCCCTTGTCCTTCCTGGCAGCAGCTGGGGATAGCTCCTTGCCTTTCCTGGCATCAGCTGGGGATGGCTCCTTGCCCTTCCTTGGGGCAGGCACTCTTTCCGTGAGTCCTGCTGGTGGCCTGGATCCTTTACCACCACAAGTTGCTGTGGACACTACTGGACCCATGGACTGGGTGGCTGTTTCACGATCTGAATGCTTCTTACCGCGATTGTTTGTCAATCTCGAGGCACCACCTGGTCTCTTGCTGGTTCTGGACTGACCAAGGTAAGGGTGACCCTTTCCAGTAGCCACGGTGCTTCTGATAGAGTAACACCAAGCAGACAGTGATCTCCAGAAGGAGTCCCAGAGGAAAAAACCCAGTCCTGGGAAAAACCTCAGAAGCAAGGAACTCCTGGAAATGAGGTAAGAAAAAGGAGAAGCGTAATATAAACTGGAAACAGCAATACTGCAGCCAAGAAAAAACAGGAGAAGTCCAAAAATCACTGGAAACAGGAGCGAGGAGCACCACCAGAACGGACGTATTTGCAACGCAAGGAACAGAAGACCAACTGTGCTTACATACTGGAAAACAGGAAGTGACACTCAGGAAGTTCCAAAGACACCATCTTGAATTGGGAAGAGTCACATTTGAGTGAATGGAAAAATAGCCATGGTGTAAAAGAGGAAGCAAAGCATGCAGGGAAGGAAACACAGACTCCTGGGATGAAGAAAAGATGGTTAAGAGGAAAACCATAAAGAAAGAGAAAACAAGAAAAAAGGCAGAAAGGCAGAAAGAATAGGCAAGAGAAATAATAAGGGCGAAAAGCGGGCGCAGCGCGAAGCAGCACCCAAAGAAAGATTGACTGGTCATGCTGTGGACCGAAAAATAGGTAGCGCCCCGAAACGCGACTCAAAACGCAGCATGCGTCTGAAACGGCTGTCCAGGACTCTACCTGCCGATCTGACTGCGGTCCGCAAGTGGGGCGCCGCAGGTCCTCGCGGCGTCACAGGCTAAGGTGCATGCCTGGGTTTTATCCACCCTGGCCAGACGTGAGGGACGGGGGACGGGTAGGGAAGAGGTCAATGGTGGAAAGGAAAAGCTTCTTAGGGATATTGGGGGGAAGAGGGAGAAGGATGGCATTCACAATGGTTAACTGCCCAACAGAGATGGATCGCAAAGGTCAATAGCCTCCTCACTCAGGGCAGCAGGGCTCACTGGGGCAGGGCCTGAGGTGCCTGGGGCGAAGGAGATGCCCACCCTTCTGGGTGAGTGGGCACGGGAAGCTCGCTGAGGGGCTGCTGGGAGGGCGGTGCTGGTCAGGTGGGCGGCTGTACCTGTAGCTGGAGTGGGCACAGAGGTGTCCGCCACCACCACCAGGGAGCTTACATCAGAGGAGGTATTTGTGTCCGAACTGCCCCCTCCAGTTCCCGCCATGGGGCTCCCCTCGCCCTCCGTCCCACTGGTGCCCTCACCGACGGTGGACTCTTCCTCCTGGGTGCTGTGGGATGCAGCTCCCTCCATCTTCGGTGCCTCTGCTCCTCCACCAGATGATGCTAATGCACATAAGGACAGGATGACAAAACAAAAAGGGGGGGAAGAGACAAAGGAAACACTTGGTCAATGGCTGCACCAACAGCACCGTTGGTGTACACAGCTCCCTCACACACTGTGAACAGCCCTACGCAATATGCAGTGCACTACCAGTAACAATGCTAGTCACCAGGGCATACCGCCAACTACAGCATACCTGGGACCCACACAGCCCTGCCCAGTAGTGGATGCCTACTAGCTAGGTAGGAGGAATATCACATCTGGACCCTGCCCAACATGAGACCTACTCTGCGATGTCAGGCCTGGCATAGGGGCACCCACAGACATCCCCCACCCGGATACCACCCTACCATGCATAAGTTGTAATGATGGGCACTGTACTCACCCCCTTGTGGCTGCTGTGATGCCCTCAAGCGCTCTTCCAGCTCCGGATAGGCTACCGCCAGTATGCGGGCCATCAGGGGGGTCAGGGTTCGATGGGTACGCCTTCATCAGTGGGAGGCCATCTGCCGTCTTCCGTGCCCAGAGTCTCAGGTCCTTCTACCATTTCCGACAGTGGGTGCTCCGCCTGCCGTAGACCACTAGGGTCCGCACCTCCTTGGCGATGGTATGCCATATACCCTTCTTTTGATGGGAGCTGACCTGCAGAGAAAATACACACAGGGAAAAGTATTACTCAGACTGTCCTGCCTGTTACACTCATGGCCCACCATGCCCCTACCCATCCCCATTTGCACAGACATGGCCTAACACAAAAGCTGCATGTGGCCCAGGGGTCATCCACCAACCACCCCCTACACGAGGCCTTCACACACACTACTACATGCATTCATGCCCCATGCATCGTGCTCACAGTGTACTCACCTGTTGGTCTGGAGGCCTATACAGCAGTCGGTACTGGGGTAGGACCCCATCCAGCAGTCGCTCCAGCTCTGCTGAGGTGAAGACAGGGGCCCTTTCCCCAGTCACACACGCCATGGTAGGTTCCAGACACAGGTCACAGCAGCACATGCAGTGTAGGTCCTCTCCTGTTGAAGGTCAGGTAGCAAGTGAGTGAACAGATAGAAAATGGCGGTGACATCCGCGGCGGTGCATACCGTCACCGCCGGTGTACATCACCATTGGCCACTGTACCCCATAGGGGCCAATAGTATCCAATGAGGTGTTGTACGGCGGTTCCTGACCGCCTCCCACAACGGCGCACAACGTCAGCGGAATTACCTCACTTCCATCCACACAGGATGGGTGGAGCCATTTCAGGGGGGCAGGCCCTGGATTACAACTGCGTCACAGTTCACACTTGTACAATTTGGACAAATGTCACATATACATTTCAAAATAACATCATGCATTGTACTGTTGTGGCTACAATGTACAGTTTATGACTAGCTCCTCACTCTTTTGCCCCCTAGATTGCAACCGGTGCAGATGAATAGGAGATGGAGACATACTCCCATGGACAGACCCCTGGTAGACTTGGCAACAATGGAGGACAGGCAACTTATCCTCACCCACAGACTTGACAGGGCCACAATAACAGAGCTGTGTGCCCAACTGGAGCATGACCTGATATCTGCTATCCGTCACCCCAATGGGATCCCCCCCTCTTGTGCAAGTCCTATCTGTGCTCCATTTCCTGGTAATTGGTTCTTTCCAAGTGTCCGTGGGCTTGGCAGCAGGAACGTCACAGCCAATGTTCTCAATAGTGCTGACCAGAGTGTTGTGTGCCCTGATTAAACACATGTGCAGCTACATTGTTTTCCCCCAAGTGGATGATTTGGCCACAGTGAAGGCTGAATTCTATGCAATGGGACAAATCCCCAACATAATTGGGGTGATTGATGGAACACATATTGCATTTGTCCCCCCCCCGGCAAAATGAACAGGTCTACAGAAATCAAAAGAGTTTTAATTCAATGAATGCCCAGGAGGTGTGCCTGGCGGACCAGTACATCTCCCACGCCAATGCGAAGTATCCTGGGTCTGTGCATGATGCCTTTATCTTGAGGAATAGCAGCATCCCAAATGTGATGGGCCAACTACAGAGGCACCGTGTGTGGCTAATAGGTGAGCCCTGGTTCCCACCTAGTGGATGTTGGTATATGGGTATGATGTGGGCCATAAGGGATAGTCTGTGGCTAAATGTTGTCCCACAAAATTTGCAGGTGACTCTGGTTACCCCAACCTATCATGGCTACTGACCCCTGTGAAGGCTGAATTCTATGCAATGGGACATATCCCCAACATATTTGGGGCGATTGATGGAACACATATTGCATTTGTCGCCCCCCCCCCGGCAAAATGAACAGGTCTACAGAAATCAAAAGAGTTTTAATTCAATGAATGTCCAGATGGTGTGCCTGGCGGACCAGTACATCTCCCATGCCAATGCGAAGTTTCCTGGGTCTGTGCATGATGCCTTTATCTTGAGGAATAGCAGCATCCCAAATGTGATGGGCCAACTACAGAGGCACCGTGTGTGGCTAATAGGTGAGCCCTGGTTCCCACCTAGTGGATGTTGGTATATGGGTATGATGTGGGCCATAAGGAATAGTCTGTGGCAAAATGTTGTCCCGCGAAATTTGCAGGTGACTCTGGTTACCCCAACCTATCATGGCTGCTGACCCCTGTGAGGAATCCCAGGACAAGGGCAGAGGAACGTTACAATGAGGCACATGGGCAAACAAGAAGGATCATTGAACCTACTTTTGGCCTCCTGAAGGCCAGGTTTCGGTGCCTCCATCTAACAGGTGAATCCCTGTGCTCACCCAAGAAGGTCTGCCAGATAACCGTTGCATGCTGCATGTTGCATAACCTTGCCTTGAGACGTCGTGTGCCTTTTCTGCAGGAGGAGGAGGCTGGAGATGGCTGTGTGGCAGCAGTGGACCCTGTGGACAGTGAAGATGAGGATGAGAACAGAACTGCAGTGATTCAACAATATTTCAAAGACACACAGGTCAGACAGTGGTACTTCACATTTCATTGTCATTTTATTGTTTGAGATTGTCACTGGCAGGCTGTGATTTCCCACTTCTATGCCCACTCACTGTACCCTTTGGAAACTCTTTTTGCAGATTTTGGTGCTCCAGTATCGCTCCGGTGTGTTCACTGCAGCCAACTACAGGTCTATCCTATGTGCACATAACTGTACAGTTGAATTGCAATGTTTGAAGCTTGTTAAACGAAAACATACTCAAAGCATTTGACATACTCCATACTTGTATTTTTTCAAAGTGTGTTTATTGCAGTGCTAAGAAGAAAAGGGGGAAGTGCAATGGGCTGGGGTGATGATGGAGGAAAGTCCAGGGTATAGTTCCAGTCTATTTGTAGCACAGTTGCATTGTCCAAGGGGGCATAGGAAGGGGAGCAATGGCAGTTCAAGGTGGACAGGGTGACAGAGTGGGACACAAGGGTGACAATCAGGAGAGTCTTATTTCCTGGCTGGGGTCTTGGCGATAGTCTCTGGCTTCTGCCTGGATCGTAGGGAACGTTTGCGGGGTGGTTCTCCTTCTGCAGGAGGAGGGGTGCTTGTGGCCTGTTGGTCCTGTGGCGGGGCCTCCTGTCCACCAGCGGCAGCGGAGGTGGAAGGTTGTTCAATTGTCTGGCTAGTGGCAGGGGCCCGCTGTTGTGAGGCTGACTCCTCATAATGTTGGCCATGTCTGCCAGCACCCCTGCAATGGAGACCAGGGTGGTGTTAATGGCCTGCAAGTCCTCCCTGATCCCCTGGTACTGTCCCTCCTGCAGCCGCCTGTTCTCCTGCACATTGGCCAGGATCTGGCCCAGCGTATCCTGGGAATGTTGGTATGCTCCCAGGATCTCAGTGAGTGCCTCCTGGAGAGTCGGTTCCCGGGGCCTGTCCTCCCCCTGGCACACAGCACTCCTTCCAGCTTCCCTGTTGTTCTGTTCCTCTGTCCCATGAACCATGTGCCCACTGAAACTGACCCCAGGTCCCTGATTGTCTTGGCTATGGGGGGTGCCCTGGGGTCCCTGTAGTGGTAGACAAACTGCAGATTGACTTGTCCTGGGGACAGAGGTACGAGTACGCTGGGTAGATGCTCTGGTGGTGTTTCCAGATGGGGGAGGCTCTGTGGTGGTGTGTGACTGTGCCTGGGTAACCGACTGTCCAGAGGTCTCTGATGGGCCAGGTTGGTCATCCAGATCCAGGCGAGCTGAGTCGTCATCACTCTGGGCCTCTTCTGTGGGGGGACTGGCTAGTGCTGTCACCTCTTCTCCGTTGACATTGGCTGGGATACCTGTGGGGATGTAAATGCAGTGTTATTGTTTCTGTGTGTGACATTATGTGCATGGGTGGGTTGCCCTCTTAGGTTAAATGTGCCCTGACAGCTTTAACTTGTGTGAGTTTGTGTGTGGTGGGCTAGCTGATTCTCTCCAGTGTGTATGCTTTAGTGATGGGTGTCCTTGCAGGTCTGTGAGTGGTGTCCATGCATTGGTGGTGCATGTAGGGCTTGGCATTGGGATGGGTGATATGTGATGGTGGGATGTGTAAGTAGTGGTGGAGTGATGGGAGTGAGGTTGGGGGTATGTGATGGCGTGCAGGTAAGGGGGTAATAGTAGTAAAGAGTTGACTTACCAGAGGCCAGTCCTCCTTCTACTCCTGCCAGGTCCTCAGGATGCATGATTGCCAAGACTTGCTCCTCCCATGTTGTTAGTTGTGGGGGAGGAGGTGGGGGTCCACTGCCAGTCCTCTGTACAGCTAGGTGGTGTCTTGCTGCTATGGAACGCACCTTCCCCCGTAGGTCGTTCCACCTCTTCCTAATTTCGACCCTTGTTCTGGGGTGCTGTCCTACTGCGTTGACCCTGTCCACGATCCTCCACCATAGCTTCATCTTCCTAGCAATGGATATCTGCTGTACCTGTGCTCCAAATAGCTGTGGCTCTACCCGGATGATTTCCTCCACCATGACCCTTAGCTCCTCCCTTAGAGAATCTGGGATGTCGGTGTGGTGCCATGGGTGTTGTGTGAGTAGTGTGGGTGAGGGTGTGTAGGATGATGTGTTGGGGTGTATGTTGTGAGGTACATGAGTGGTGTATAGGTGATGGTAGTATGTGGCTCTGGTGTGTGAATGCTCTTACTGTCTCTCTCTCTCTGGTGGCGATTATTTGTAGCTGTAAAGGGTTGTGGGTAGTGTCGGTGTGTACTTAATAGTGGTGTGGGTGTGGTGTTTGTATGGGTGTCAGGTGTGTGGTGTTTGAATTGTCCAAAGTGGTGTTGTTTTGTTTGTGTGTCTGCCCACTGTGGTGATTTGTGGGTCATAATGTGATGGGTGTTGTTCTGTTGGCATAGCGGTGTGGGTTTTGATACCGCCAGTTTATCACTGACCTTTGATGTGGCAGACTTGTGTCTGTGGCTGAATAGTGACAGATGGGTGTGTGTGTGTGTCATAATATGGTGAACGGATATCCGCTGTGGCGGCAGTATGTTGGCAGCAGTCAACATGGTCGGGATTTACCGCCAATGTCATAATGAGAGTCATAGGGGGTCATTCTGACTCCCGCCGGCCGCGGTAACCGCAGGGCCGGCGGGAGCCGCCAGAATACTGCTGCGCGGTCAGAAGACCGCCGCGGTTATTCTGAGTTTCCCGCTGGGCGGGCGGGCGACTGCCAGAAGGCTGCCCGCCCGCCCAGCGGGAAACCCCCTTCCACGAGGATGCCGGCTCCGAATGGAGCCGGCGGAGTGGAAAGGGTGCGACGGGTGCAGTGGCACCCGTCGCGATTTTCAGTGTCTGCAAAGCAGACACTGAAAATCTTTGTGGGGCCCTGTTAGGGGGCCCCTGCAGTGCCCATGCCATTGGCATGGGCACTGCAGGGGCCCCCAGGGGCCCCATGACACCCCTTACCGCCATCCTGTTCCTGGCGGCCAAAACCGCCAGGAACAGGATGGCGGTAAGGGGGTCGGAATCCCCATGGCGGCGCAGCAAGCTGCGCCGCCGTGGAGGATTCCCCAGGGCAGCGGGAAACCGGCAGTACACCGCCGGTTTCCCGTTTCTGACTGCGGCTGTACCGCCGCGGTCAGAATGCCCAGGGATGCACCGCCAGCCTGTTGGCGGTGCATCCGCGGTCCCCGGCCCTGGCGGATTTTACCGCCAGGGTCGGAATGACCCCCAGAATGTCTTCCATTTTTCATCTAAATATAAAATATTGTAATGCAGCACTGTATCATCATCATGATGTACATTATTAAAAGTGTAATAAGCTAAAGTTCACCGTAAAATACAGAACGAAGAGGAAGGGTGGTCTAAACAGTATGGCTGCCTTTTATTTCGCAACGGCTTTCATTAACAAATAATATTGTGCTTTGTCATCGCCATGTACCTTGGTATGCCGCAAACGTACCACAAACCAAAGATTAAAGTAACATCATACTGAGGTGACTATGTCACATTAATGTTTTGAATGACAAAAACCACAGAAATTCACAAGTTGTAGTTAGCAGAGCTAGGTATAACTTGTGCCCCTTCCATGCACTGTTTATGACCACAAATATTACATCGCTCATGGCATGTTCAGTGGACTGGTAGTGGGAATAATAAATTTCACCCCTCTGGAATCCAATGTTTTTTATGCTGTTTCACCGACTAGAGTAGTAACAGTGAATTTTGCCCACCCAAATTCCAACACTTTCCCTACCGTTGCACTGTTTGGAGTGGAAATAGCACATTTCACCCCTCTGAAGTCTAACGATTTCCATACTGTTGCACAGAATGTAGCAGGAATAGTAATTTTTACCCCTCCAAAGTCCTGCATTTTCCCTACTGTTGCGTTGTTTGGAGTGGGAATCTTATTTTACCCTTCTGAAATCCAATGTTTTTCATACAATTGCATTGTGGAAATATTAAATATAGCCCTTCCAAAGTGCAACACTTTCTCTGCTGTTGTGAAGACTGGAGTAGGAATAGTAAATGTAACTCCTCTGAAGTCCAACACTTTCCTTAACATTATGGTTTCTTATTCACTTGTTTTTTGTTGTTGTTTTATTGTGTATGTATATGTGTGTGTGTGTGTGTGTGTATATATATATATATATGTATATATATACATATATATACGTATATATATAGATATGAGTATGTATATATATATATATATATATATATATATGTAGGTATATATATATATATATATATATATATCTCAAAGGTTAAAGTAACATTATAGTTAGGTGTGATAAAAGATCTCTCTTTATTTTTAAAAAAAACTTTAGACATTCAGTGAAAAAATAAAGGTTAAATTAATGGTATAATTAGGTGAATTTGTCAGTGACAACATCAATGTTTTGAACTAAAGAAAAACACAGAACTTCATCAGTTATAGCTGACAGAGCTAAGTACAACTTGCGCCTCTGCCATGAACTGCTAATGACCTCACATATTACATCGCTCATGACATGTTCTATGACATAATTAATGACATCACTGATGAGATCTCAAATGACATCACTGGTGACCACTGATGACACCTTCAATGAGTGTGCTAGTTTGTTTTATAGTTTATATAGGCGCAGGTAAGTACCATATTACTTTTCTACCTAATGTTTTACAGCCTGTGGCCAGTTATTGGGTGTAAGTGTTTACAAAATGAATGTGCTTCTAATGCATCATAGGTGTGTAGAGGTACTAAACATGTTATAAATCTTTGTATTGAAGAGTATCTCTGTGTGTAGGTGGCCGTTGACGATTTGTGCTCATTATGCGCCACAGAAAGTTTTTTGGTACTGCTGAAAACATTACCAGCAGCAGCAGTTAACACTTAAAAGCAGCCTTGAGTTGTTAGACAGAGTAGTCTCAGCATGATAATTTCTACTGAACATAGAAGACTGTGTCCACCAGTTATTAAACTATTTACATATGCTTGTTTTGCTTCAGAATATGGGTTCTCTGTAAAGTTTTCAACACAGTACGAAGGCTGCAGGTAGTATAATCTCTAGCCCATTCAGGCATTGCTTATTTTAAGCATATACTGTCTTTTTTGCCTAAGTATTTCATAGAGTGTACACTGTTCTTAGTAGATAGTTTTTAATACTCTGTAGTGTATTTTCCTATGAGAGTTACCCAGTTTGGTACAGGGTACCCTCTCTCCTTGAAGTGAATTCTCTTTAGAGTACCCACTTCTCTATTAGTATCAATTTCATTTCTCACTGTAGGGTCGGTGACTGTCAGGGGTTTGATACAAATAAAAGCTGCCCATAGTAGACCATTCCTTTTGGAAGAGACGTTCAGTACTTTTAGTAGCTTGGCCTTCTCTGAACAGGTGTCCACAGATTAAACACTGTATGCAATGAGGGTTTCCCATTTACCTGTGATTGATTGTTAATGTAACCCATGCTTTCTATACCTAAGGAAGTTGTTTTTGTGATGGCATTAATGATGCATCATATTCTTCTGAGGTATTTTGTTCTTACATTCAGAGCTCTAATACTATACCCATTTATAGAGCAATGTTTACAGAAAAAGCTTGGATGATGGCATCAGTGAGGTCATCAATGATATCATTTGTGATGTCATCAGTGATGTCATAATTATGTCTTGAAATATTTAATGAGAGATGAAATATGTAGGGATGGGCAAAAAATTCCACTCTGCCAGCAGAATTCACAGAGTTTTGCCCACTCCTCACTCCGCTTGGAGCAAAGATTTCTGGCAAAACTCCACCAACTTGCATGTGGATCGCCAACATTAAGTTGGCAAGTGAGAGTTTGCATCCCCGAGCGTGATTTTTAGGTGCTTCAACAACCCCTGGCAAGATTTCTCAACACAGGCGTTTGTGGCAGGTCGTGACCGTTTGTTTTGAGAAGCTGCTACTTGAATAGAAAACCTACTCAAGTGGCAGAAAGAAGCGGTGCCACCTGGTGCACCCTGTGGTGCTGTTCTTTCTGATTTTACAGTGTGGTCCAAGCTCCTGGTGCTAAAAATCATCACGAGCAGCACAACATGCCTGAATTAGCCTGTTCACAGTACTCCATAGAATCTTGCAGAATTTTTATGAAACTCTGCAGAATTTCATGAAGTTAAACTCCGTAAGTTCCACTGAGGACTACTATGTGAGGTCATAAGTAGTGCATGGAGGGGGCACAAGTAATAGTTAGCTCCTGAAGGTCCAGCCTGAGAGGAAAGTTAAGCCTGGCCAATCAGCCTTCCCAATTAGACGCTGAGCCTGAGTCTGTGATCACATACGTCCACCACTTCAGTGGATAAATAAAAACATTAAGATAACTAGTGGTTAAACCAACCACTGCAGAAATCTTTATTTTGTCCAGTCACAGTTTTGACTTACCTTAAAGTAGCATAGAGGTATATTGTGTCTGTTGCAGAGCCTATTTTGTTAATTGAAGTTTGCAAGCTGCAATCCTTCTAATGTTGCACATTGAGCTATAATTTGACATCCAAAAACTGAAAGGCACAGTTTGAGAACCTTATAGTTTCTTTCCTCAATCTTTTGTTATTGTAAAGTTGCTAAATAGGGTTGCTTTGGGTAGTAATACAGTATTTTCTGTACAGACAACAACAACCATTGCTATTTGTCACTATTTATCCAGACCAAGCACTTTAAATAGAATGCCTGCCAGTATGAATATGTGACTCCTACACTTAGTTACTCTCATTGTCTCAAGTAACATTCCATGCATATGATTCATTGTCTCTATAATATGTGTGTGTGATAAAGCGCTCTGTCGTCCTACCTGTAGCCTGGGATGAGTAGCACTAGAAAAGAAATTACACAAAATATTAAGTACTATTTAAAATATTATTAGTGCAGTTACTTATACATCATTGAGGTGTATTAAAGTCTGCCTTTGTAAAGTTCATTCATCACTTCCAGTTTCAGGTTTGGATTTGTGGTGACCGAAGTGCCAGTTAGAAGGTCACAGTGGGGATTAATCTTCAAAATCAGTAATTAATAATAGATTTGGATATCATTGTGGAAATGTATAAGTGCCCATTGACCTACTATCCACTATACATGTAGTGATAGAAATTGGAAATATGCTTAAATGCTTCCTGAAGTCTATTTTGCATAATTTGATAGTTGCAATTTGAGCTGGTTTTGGGCTGATGCCAGCCTGCGTTTGGCTGCAAGCAGGCTTGTGTATGGACACCTTTGGGCTTGCAACATGTCTCAAAATCTGGCAACACTGTCTAAGAGGATGCGTAGAACACAGGGGAATCAACGGACATGCTGCTCCTGTTGTAAGTATGCTTTACTGAGCATGTCAGACTTTTCTCACATGGCTGAGGATGATAGTGTGCATTTATAGGAAAAAAACTTCCATTTTAGCTTCTTGAGCACTTTCTCTCAAATATTATTCATGAAATCCCAGAAAAGGGCCAGCATTTTTCACACAGTAAAATCACCTTACAACACACCACAATTCTTAAAATTAGTATGGTACCCCAAAGAAATGCTTTAAATTGTAACTAATCACCCTTTATAGGTGCTTCTTTTTGTGACCCTCAAAACCAGACTTCCACTACAATGCATTTCAATGTGGACCATGGTCCAGTTTCCTGTAAGTGGCGCCACAGCATGTAGTCCAGGTTGTGGCCAGCCAATAAAGGTGGGGAGTCTGGAAGGGCTGACTGTGCCCCATTAAATATTTTTTTAATTCATTTTCAGGACACAGAGAGGGTCATTCTGACCCTGGCGGCCGGTGGCCGCCAGGGCCACCGACCAAGGGAGCACCGCCGACAGGCTGGCGGTGCTCCAATGAGCATTCTGACCGCGGCGGTTCAGCCGCGGTCAGAAGCGGAAAGTCAGCGGTCTCCCGCTGACTTTCCGCTGCTCATATGAATCCTCCATGGCTGCGGAGCGCGCTCCGCAGCCATGAGGATTCTGACCCCCCCTACCGCCATCCTGTTCATGGCGGGAAAGCCGCCATGAACAGGATGGCGGTAGGGGGGGTCGCGGGGCCCCTGGGGGCCCCTGCCGTGCCCATGCCAATGGCATGGGCACGGCAGGGGCCCCCGTAAGAGGGCCCCAAAATGTATTTCACTGTCTGCCTTGCAGACAGTGAAATACGCGACTGGTGCAGTAGCACCCGTCGCACCTTCCCACTCCGCCGGCTCGATTACGAGCCGGCATCCTCGTGGGAAGGTCGTTTTCCCCTGGGCTGGCGGGCGGTTTTACTGGAACCGCCCGCCAGCCCAGGGGAAAACTCGTAATACCCGCCGCGGTCTTTTGACCGCGGCGCGGTAATTTGGAGGGCGGGATCCTGGCGGGCGGCCTCCGCCGCCCGCCAGGGTCATAATGAGGCCCAGAGTCTCTGAGTCTTGTAATCGCTGCCAAAATATATTGTTCAGGTTGAATCCAACCAATCAGGATTGCCAAGTCTAATTTGAAGTGGTCAGTCACAGCATATCTAAACACCAACAGCCAAAATATACAATTATTTTTTAACCCTATTGCCACAAAAAATACTGAACAGGTTTACACCAAATCACAAAAAGCACAATCTGTGGACCAAGATATAGCTTCCTGCTGAATATGGTGTAATTCCGTGCACTCATTTTTGCTGTAGCCATACCTAAAGGGGTCTACGGAAAATGCATGGGGATTTTATGTTTTGGACTCCCCTTTTATCTCAGGCCCCCACTTGACAGATCAACCCAAAACTTCCCAGGAAGGAGCTGATGTGGATTAACTTTTGCTTTGGAAAGTTTTGTGAAGATTTGTCAAACGGGCACAAAGTCATTGGCAAACCAAAAAACACCCTTACTATGCAAAATCTGACCTAACTACCTAGTGGTTAGGGGTGTCACCTCCCCAGCTACATATATATACATATATTCACTGAAAAAATCAAAGGTTGCAGGGACATTATACTGAGGTTCAAGGTTTACACGCACCAAAACATAGAAATTCAGCTGTTAGAGTTATTTCAAGTAACTATAACTCATGCCCTAACATAACTATAACTCGCACCCCCACCAAACACAATTGTTAGACTTGGCATCTTTAGCGTGGTCTCCCTTAACTTTTTGCCTCTGCTTCCCAGGTTGTTTCTGCATGCTGAACTCTGTTTTTGCTGTTTTGTTTGCTATGGACACTTCACCACTGCTGACCAGTGCTAAAGTGTAAGTGTTCCCTGTATATATCATATGTTGAAATTGGTTTATCCATGATTGGCATATTTGATTTACTAGTACGTCCCTAGTAAAGGGCACTAGAGCTGCCCAGGGCCTGTAAAATCAAATGCTATTAATGGGCCTGCAGCACTGGTTGTGCCACCAACATCAGTAGCCCTGTGAACATGTCTCAGACCTGCCACTGCAGTGTCTGTGTGTCCAGTTTAAAACTGGCAATTCGACCCGGCAAACCTTCCCTTTTTCTACGTGTAAGGCACCCCTAAGGTGGGCCCTAGGTTGCCCCATGGGCAAGGGTACAGTGTATGTTAAAGGTGGGACATGTACTGATGTGTTTATAATCCCTAACAATGAAATACTGCTAAATTCAGTTTTCACTGTTGCAAGACCTATATCTCTCAGAGGTTAACATGGCTATTAAAGTGCAGATTCCCTTTGGGAGCAGATATAAATTTGGAGTTTAGGGTCTCTGAGCTCACAATGTAAAAATACATATTTTAGTGAAGTTGGTTTTTAGATTGTTAGTTTAAAAATGCCACTTTTAGAAAGTAGGCATTTTCTTGCTTAAACCATTCTGTGACTCTGCCTGTTAGTGACATGCCTGTCTGGGTCAGTTTGACAGTTGGGCTGTTGGTGAATCTCCTCTGGATAGGGACACAAAGGGAGCTGGGGTGTAACCTACAGATCCTGATGAGCCATCTGGGCTGGAGGGAAGGGGAGGGGTGGGCACATACACCTGAATGGGCTGTGCCTGCCCTCACACAATGCAGTCTCCATTCCCCTAGTGTGTGTCTGGGGCTTGGTCTGGCCAAGGGAGGATTTTGCAAATAACAGAAACTTTCCTTTGAAGTAGGCCTACTTCAAAGGCAGAAAGGGGCATAAGTGTTGGACCGAAAAACCACTAAAAATCAGATTACTTCTAGAACCAAGAGGGACCTCTGCTATGGAGAGCTGGAGGAGGAGTACTGCCCCTTTGCCTGTGACTGTTCTTTGCTGGGTTGGCATGCAGTAGCTGCATCTTCCTGAAAGAGGACAAAGACTGACTTTTGTGTGACTTTCCATGAGTGAAGAATCTCCAAGGGCTTGAACTGAGCTTGCCTCCTGTTGTTGAATTCTCAGGGATATCAAAGACTTCTCTCTGCCAGCACCTGGACTCTCTGCTGAGGCTCCTTCCCCACCAAGTGGTGCCCTAACTTGTCTCTGGGCCCTTGAAAGGTGAAGCTGGTGGAAAAGGACAGAAATCCACACACAGACCGCCTTGCAGGAAAACGTTTAATTCACCATCCGTAACGCGGCTGAAAAATGATGCCCGCCGGCCTCATGGCTAAAATTGATGCTCCACCAGCATCGCGGCTGGGAGATCAATGCATTAAGGCTGGAGAAACAACGCCCAATACCCTTTAGCGGCTGCTGCTAACCATGCAAACCCCAGGCAGCGCGGTTTCCTTACACCGTGCAACCGGATTTCTATGCAATATCGCTGGCCGTGAAAAATCAATGCAAAGCCTGTCCGGACCCAAGGTGCCTGTCTGGGAATCAATGCATCCCTCTCTTGTGGGAGAGAAGAAACAACGCACGCCAGCCCGACAGGAGAAGGAACAATGCATGATCTCGCTTGCGAGTGAGAAATCGATGCATCGTTGGTCTTTTTTCAACACACGCACATCCGTGCGGCTTTGTTTTTGACGTACTTTGTGTAACAGCAGCATTCCAACTGTTTTCTAAGGATTAAGACTTAAATTATTTTTAAAATTCATATCTTGATTTGTGTATGTTGGATTTTTGTTGTTCTGGTTTGATTTAGATAAATAGTACCTATTTTTCTAAACTGGTGCTGTGTCCATTTTGTAATGTTCTCACTGTATTACTGTGTGTGTGTTGGTACAAATACTTTACACATTGCTTCTGAAGTTAAGCCTGCCTGCTCGTGCCAAGCTAGCAAGGAGGTGAGCAGGGGTTAACGGAGGGTGATTCTCCTTTACCCTGACTAGAGTGAGGGTTCTTACTTGGATAGGGGGTAACCTGACTGCCAACTAAAGACCCCATTTCTAAAAACAGTTTTCTCATCAATAATGTCACTACAAATGTGGCAGTGATATTATCAATGATGTCATAGAAGATATGATTAGTGACGTAATATATGCTGTAATTAGGAGTGCATGGTGAGGGTGTGTAAGTGGTTGTGTGGGTGTGTAAATGGGTGTGTGAGTTTGCAAGTTAGTGTGTGGGTCTAAGAGTGGGTGTATGTGTTTTTTTTAATTGGGCCTAAATCTATGGATCCACCCAAATCCATGAGGATCTAGGAGGATCCATGTGGATCTGCGGCTTCTCACACACTAAAATAAAATGCTTTTGGACAATTTCTTGCCCGTAAAAGGTCCCCCGCAGAACCTTCCATCACTACCATGGGGTCAGGGTGCTTCTACCCTGACCCTTCTACTACTTTTAAATGTTAGTTTCCCCACTGGGAACAGAGTCCCAGTGAACAAAATGGCAGCCACAACTTTCCTCCCAGGTTGCAGCCAGCCACTAAGAGCACTGTTTTTGGCGTGTGGATCCATTAATCCAACCGGTTCCACTGAGGATCTGCAGAGTAAATGAGTCTCTAGATGTACATAAAACTTTTTATTTTAATAACTCCAAAACTTCCGAAAGATTTACACCAAATTCCAAAAAGCAACCCTTCTGGGCTAAGCTTTCTGGCAAATTTAGGCCCTCATTACAATCCTGGTGGTCGGTGTTAAAGTGGCGGTAAGACCGCCAACAGGCCGGTGGTAAAAAAAAAAGGAATTATGACAGTGGCGGAAACCGCCAACATAGACAGTCACTTTAACACTCCGACCGCCACAGCGGTACAAACAAACAGCATGACGGTCACCGTCAACAGACAGGCGGAGGACAATGTACCGCCCACACTATTTTGACAGGCCAATGCGCCACCTTTTCCGGGGCGGATTCAACGCGAACAAAAACACGGCGGAAACAGGACTTGGAAGGGGAAACACTCACCTCTACACAACCCACAAGGAACCAGGACACCATGCAGCCTGAGCTCCAAATACTCCCTGTGATTGTATTCCTGCTCCTCTACCAGGAGCACGACCGACGGCGACGACGACCACGGTGAGTTCTGCACCTACGACACAGGGGGGGGGGAGGGAAAAGAGAGTGACACACACATGCAACACGCAACACCCCCACCCCCCCCCCCACTCACCCACAACAACACACACACCAATGCATGCTGAAACATTACATTTACACTCCCAACCCCGCCTGGAAGAACGCAAGGACAAAAGCAAATGAGTTGAACGATTGTAATCATATAAAATCAATTAATCAAAAATGTATAGACACTATGAAAAAATATGTACACCAAGAATTAAAGTCCAGGTACTGCACCAATATAGTCCGTGGACCACTGGGCCCAAAATGCATGGGTGAGGCCCACACAAGGTACCCGATCGAAACGGAGAGAACACTGCAGGGGCATCAGATCGGAAAAAACATAGGCACCTCAGGGGGAAGGGAAGGCGTGGCACCTCAGCCAGATGAGTGCACAACGCCAGCTCCACGAGGGGGCTCCATCCCCATCCTGGGGAGTGCAAAGCCACAGTCTCTCAAGTCTTTCCAGTGGTTGGTTTGCCCACTGCTTTATCCTGGGGAGTGCAAAGCCACAGTCTCTCAAGTCTTTCCAGTGGGTGGGTTGCCCACTGCTTTGTCCTTGGGAGTGCAAAGCCACAGTCTCTCAAGTAATTCCAGTGGGTGGTTTGCCCACTGCTTTATCCTGGGGAGTGCAAAGCCACAGTCTCTCAAGTGGATAACAGTCTCCACTGGTTCTGGAGGGGGCTTTGTGCCCAGAGTGCTTCATCCTGCCAAGGAGTGCTTCATCCTGCCAAGGACAGAGGTAGTGGATGTGATACTCCACTGGTTCTGGAGGGGGCTTTGTGCCCAGAGTGCTTCTTCCTGCCAAGGAGAGAGGGAGTGGATGTAATACTCCACTGGTTCTGGAGGGGGCTTTGTGCCCAGAGTGCTTCATCCTGCCAAGGACAGAGGTAGTGGATGTGATACTCCACTGGTTCTGAAGGGGGCTTTGTGCCCAGAGTGCTTCATCCTGCCAAGGACTGAGGTAGTGGATGCCTTTCTCCACTGGTTCTGGAGGGGGCTTTGTGCCCACAGTGCTTCATCCTGCCAAGGACTGAGGTGGTGGATGCCCTTCTCCACTGGTTCTGGAGGGGGCTTTGTGCCCAGAGTGCTTCATCCTGCCAAGGACAGAGGTGGTGGATGCCTTTCTCCACTGGTTCTGGAGGGGGCTTTGTGCCCACAGTGCTTCATCCTGCCAAGGACTGAGGTACTGGATGTGATACTCCACTGGTTCTGGAGGGGGCTTTGTGCCCAGAGTGCTTCATCCTGCCAAGGACAGAGGTAGTGGATGCCTTTCTCCACTGGTTCTGGAGGGGGCTTTGTGCCCAGAGTGCTTCATCCGGCCAAGGACTGAGGTAGTGGATGTGATACTCCACTGGTTCTGGAGGGGGCTTTGTACCCAGAGTGCTTTATCCTGCCAAAGACAGAGGTAGTGGATGTGATACTCCACTGGTTCTGGAGGGGGCTTTGTGCCCAGAGTGCTTCATCCTGTCAAGGACAGAGGTAGTGGATGTGATACTCCACTGGTTCTGGAGGGGGCTTTGTGCCCAGAGTGCTTCATCCTGCCAAGGACAGAGGTAGTGGATGTGATACTCCACTGGTTCTGGAGGGGGCTTTGTGCCCAAAGTGCTTCATCCTGCCAAGGACAGAGGTAGTGGATGCCTTTCTCCACTGGTTCTGGAGGGGGCTTTGTGCCCACAGTGCTTCATCCTGCCAAGGACTGAGGTAGTGGATGTGATACTCCACTGGTTCTGGAGGGGGCTTTGTGCCCAGAGTGCTTCATCCTGCCAAGGACAGAGGTAGTGGATGCCTTTCTCCACTGGTTCTGGAGGGGGTTTGTGCCCAGAGTGCTTCATCCAGCCAAGGACTGAGGTAGTGGATGTGATACTCCACTGGTTCTGGAGGGGGCTTTGTGCCCAGAGTGCTTCATCCTGCCAAAGACAGAGGTAGTGGATGTGATACTCCACTGGTTCTGGAGGGGGCTTTGTGCCCAGAGTGCTTCATCCTGTCAAGGACAGAGGTAGTGGATGTGATACTCCACTGGTTCTGGAGGGGGCTTTGTGCGCAGAGTGCTTCATCCTGTCAAGGACAGATGTAGTGGATGTGATACTCCACTGGTTCTGGAGGGGGTTTTGTGCCCAGAGTGCTTCATCCTGCCAAGGACAGAGGTAGTGGATGTGATACTCCACTGGTTCTGGAGGGGGCATGGTTTCCAGAGTGCTTCATCCTGCCAAGGACTGCGGTAGTGGATGCATTTCTCCACTGGTTCTGGAGGGGGCTTTGTGCCCAGAGTGCTTCATCCTGCCAAGGACAGAGGTAGTGGATGCGACACTCCACTGACGGTGGTGCAACATGAAAGCTGGCCAGGCCCCTGGAACTCACCACCAACCTCGTACGAATGACCACTGGGGATGGCAGCCATGTCTGCGGTGGTGCCACTGGCTCAGGATGTGAGGTGGCCGCTGGCAGTGCTGGCGGCGGGCTCAGTAGCGGCGATGCTTGCAGCGCTCATTGGGCAGCGGTGCTGGAGGGGGGCTCACTGACCTCAGTGCTGGCGACTGTGTCATGAGGGGCGGTGATGGTGGAGGCATCACTGACCTTGGTGCTGGCGGCGGTGTCCTGAGCGGCGGTGCTGTTGGGGGGCTCACTGACCTTGGTGCTGGCGGCGGTGTCCTGAGAGGCGGTGCTGGTGGCGGGCTCACTGACCTTGGTGCTGGCGGCGGTGTCATGAGCAGCGGTGCTGGTGGCGGGCTCACTGACCTTGGTGCTGCTGAAGGGCACAGTGTCTGCGGTGCAGGTGAAGGGCTCAGTATCTTGGGTGCTGGCAGCGGTGCCGGTGGCGGCGGTGCATGTGGTGGTGCCGGTGGCGGTCTTGTCCGCCGTGCAGGTTGGCAGCGACGTTGACTTGCCTTTCTTTTTCAGGCCCTTCCCCACCTTGGATGGTGGCGCAGCTGTCTTGCCACTCCCAACTGTTGCCCTGGCGGAGCCCTCGGTGGCAGGTGTTTTGGCCTTCTCCCTCCAGGATGTGGGCAACTTCTTCTGTTTTGGAGGTGGGGGAATGTCCTTGGCCTCGCTCCTTGGGACACTGGCAGCCCTGCGGCTTGGCGCACTCCAGAATCCGGTGACTGCTGGCACCACTGTGCCCGGTGATGTGGTGGCTGAGGTGCTGGGTTGGGACCTGGAAAGGCGGGCCCTAGGGGACGGAAGGGGTGGGGGAGGTGAAGGGAAGAGGTCAAGGTTTGACAGGAAAAGTTTTTTAGGCACACTGGGACGGGTAGATGGAGGGGGTTTGGGAGTGGAGGAAGAGGTAGTGGTTGTAGGAGGTGTTCGTTTGCTGACTTTGGGTGAAGGTGCATGGGCTGGAGGCTGTCGTGAGGTGGATGGCTGTTGGGTGGGTGTGTGACTGCGTTTGTTTACTTTGGGAGGAGGGCTCACAGACACACTGGTAGAGGACACTGGGGATGTGTGAATGGTAGTGGGGTGCTGATTGCACATGAGCGGTGTGTGGTGATGGGCATGCTGGTGATGGAGGTAGTGGCTGAGGATGTAGTGCATGCAGGTGTGAGTGGAGACGTGACAGGGAGGGAGACGTGGAGGAGAGGGACACAGTGGAGCCAGTGGATGTTGGTATGTCTGCACGGGTATGATGCTTGTGTGAGTGCCTGTGGGACGTGTGATACTTATGTTTGCCAGAGCTATCCTTGTGTGTTGAGGTGTGTGCATGCTGGTCTGATGGTGTGCTTGGGATAGGCTGAGGTACTGGGGATTGGGTCTAGGTGGAGGAAGTTGGAGGGGGGAGGTTGGACACAGGGACAATAGCTGCCATCAGTGCAGAGGCCAGAGTCTGAAATGCTCGCTGTTGGTCTCCCTGGCCAGAATGAATGTCCTCCAGGTATGCATTTGTCTGTTGCAACTGCCTCTCTACACCCTGGATGGCATTCACAATGGTAGACTGCCTAACAGTGAGGGATCTCAGGCAGTCAATGGCCTCCTCACTGAGGTGCCTGGGGCGACGGTGAAGGAGATGCCCACCCTCCTGGGTGAGCGGCCACGGGGCACACGTTGAGGGGCTGCTGGGAGGGCGGTGCTGGTAGGGGGGTGGCGGCTGTACCTGTAGGTGCGGGGGCACAGAGGGGCCCGCCACCGCAAGGGAGCTCCTATCAGAGGAGGAGTCGGTGTCGCTGGTCTGCTCCAGTCCCCGCCGTGGAGCTCCCCTCGCCCTCCGTCCCACTGGTGAATTCTGACTCCGTAGTGTCGCCCTCCAGGGCCATGTGGGATGCAGCTCCCTCCTGCTCCGGTGGCACAGCTCCTCTGCCTGATGATGCTAATGCACACAAGAACAGGGAGACCACAAAAGGGGGGGAAAGAAAGTAGAAAGACATGTTCAGTACATGCAATACCGCTACCGTTGGCGGACACTACAGACACAGCAGCCCTCTGCACAACGCCATGCACTTAGAGTTCCTTAATTCCTCACAGGGACATGGGGTATTTGGCCTATGCCCGATTGCTGCACACATGGAAGTCACAGGAGCCTGACTAGGAGTAGATGGCTCTTACTACTGGTGGGGTTGGGGTGCCACTTAGCCTTCCTCACAAAGGGTCCTTGCCTACAAGGCTCGCCCTGGCCTAGGGAAACCCACAGCCCACCTACCACACCCAGACACCTCCAATGCGTGCAGAGTCAGATGGATGTCACTGTACTCACCCCCTGGCTGCTGTGATGCCCTCAAGTGCCCATCCAACTCCAGATACGCCACCGCCAGGATCCGGAACATCAGGGGGGTCATTGTGCGACGGGCACCCCTCCCACGTTGGGAGGCCATCCCCAGCTGGGCCTCCGCCATCTTCTTGCTCCAGTGGCAAATCTCCTCCCATCTTTTACGGCAGTGGGTGCTCCGTCTGTGGTGGACCCCCAGGGCCCGGACGTCTTTGGCGATGGCACGCCAAATACCCTTCTTCTGGTGGGTGCTGACCTACAGGAATAGTACAGGGGAAAAGGTACAAAATTAATTGTCCGGACCGTCACAGTCATTGGCCCACGTTCCCACCCTTGCCCTGACACACATACACTCACCGTCGGATCATGCAGGACTCATCCCCCTCATCTCCCATCCACACCACTCCAAACAGGCTTTGCCCATACAGCATGCTCACAGTGTACTCATCTGTTTGTCTGGAGGACCGTAGAGTAGCATGTACTGGGGGAGGACCCCATCCACTAGTTTATCCAACTCCTCCGATGTGAAGGCAGGGGCCCTTTCCCCAGACACATGAGCCATCGTCGCTTCCAGACTGAGGTCACAGCAGCACTTGCAGTGTAGGTCCTCCCCTGTCGAAGATCAGGTATCAAGTGAATGAACAGACAGAAAATGGTGGTCACGTCCGCGGCGGTGCGTACTGTCACTGCCGGCGTACATCGTCATTGGCTCCGGGGACCCATGGGGTCCGATGTTAACCAATGCAGGATTGTGCCGCGGTCTTCGACCGCCTACCGCGACGGTTTACAATGCCAGCGCAGTTACCTCATATCCCCTTGTCCCACATTACAGGTCAGGAAGCCACCATTTCAGGGGGCCACATGGCATTATTTTTAAATGTGTCACACATATCTAGGCCTTGCATACACACAGAGACAGGCACATAGCGGATTGACAAATGTGTGCAATAAAGTTGTTGTTTTAGTACCTCATTGTTGGCTGACCCTCTGCTCGCTGTTCTCATCCATAGAGCACGTCCGCTGGGGCAGGTGATGAGATGGCGGCATCCTCCGGTGTACAGACTGCTGGTTGACCTGTCGACAATGGAAGAGCGACATGTAATTGTCACCTACAGACTTGACCGTGCCACAATCCAGGAACTCTGTTCCCAATTGAAGCCAGACCTGATGTCAGCTATCCGCCATCCCACAGGAATACCCCCTCTAGTACAGGTCCTGTCAGTACTCCATTTCCTGGCAAGTGGGTCTTTTCAAACAACAGTAGCCATAGCATCAGGGATGTCCCAGCCTATGTTCTTAAACATGTTGCCAGAGTGTTGTCTGCCCTGCTGAAACACATGCGCAGCTACATCGTTTTCCCTCAGGTAGAGGATTTGCCTACAGTGAAAGGTGACTTTTATGCCCTGGGACATATCCCCAACATCATAGGTGCCATTGATGGGACACATGTGGCCTTGGTACCCCCCCGCAGGAGTGAACAGGTGTACAGAAACCAGAAGAGCTACCATTCGATGAATGTGCAGATGGTGTGTTTGGCAGACCAGTACATCTCCCATGTGAATGCCAAATTTCCTGGCTCAGTGCATGACGCTTACATTCTGAGGAATAGCAGCATCCCTTATGTGATGGGGCAACTCCAGAGGCACCGTGTGTGGCTATTAGGTGAGGACAAGGACCCTATAAAGTGTGAATAGTTGTCTGGGTTTGGGGTTGTCCCTAATGGTTAGTGTGTGTCTAACAGTTGTCCCTCGACATTTGCAGGTGACTCTGGCTACCCCAACCTGTCATGGCTACTGACCCCAGTGAGGAATCCGAGGACAAGGGCAGTGGAACGCTACAATGAGGCACATGGGTGAACTAGGAGGGTAATAGAGAGGACCTTCGGCCTCCTGAAGGCCAGGTTCCGGTGCCTCCACATGACAGGTGGTTCCCTATACTACTCACCAAAGAAGGTGTGCCACATGATTGTGGCCTGCTGTATGCTGCACAACTTGGCTTTGCGACGACAGGTGCCTTTTCTGCAGGAGAATGGTCCAGACGGAGGTCTTGAAGCAGCTGTGGAGCCTGTGGACAGTGAAGAATAGGAGGCAGAAGAAGAGGACATAGACAACAGAAACACCGTGATCTAGCAATACTTCCAGTGAGACACAGGTAAGAAGACATCATTGCCTCCTACATCTGATAAAATTGTTCGACCTATCATCTGTCTGTCACATTCACCCAGTGTATGGACCCTAATTTGTCACTTTCCCTTTCGATTTCACAGATGTGGGTCCCACTGTGTGACCTCTGCTATGTTACCTCATGGACTAGAGCTATGTGACATAGGTATGTTGACAATACAATGCACATTGCTATTTCCCTCAGTTATTGCAAATACACATTTGTGAAAGCACAGACTGACTCCAGATTGCTTTGTGATTCAAGGGTGTTTATTTAAGTGCAAAATAGTGAGGGGGTTGTAAAATGGTCAGGGGTGATGGAGGAGGAATGTCCATGGCAGAGTCCAGTTATTTGTCTCACATATGCATTGTCCAAAGGGGCATAGGAAGTGGAGCTAGGGCAGTTTAAGGATGGACAGGGTGACAAAGTGGGACAGAAGGATGACATTCAGGCTGTTCTCATTTCTTGGCGGGGTTCTTGGCATTGTTCTCTGTCTTTGTCCTGGATCTCAGGGACCGCTTGCGGGGTGGTTCTCCATCTGCAGGGGGTGGGGTGCTGGTGTTGTTGTCCTGTGGCAGTGCCTCCTGTCCAATAGCGCCGGCGGAGGTGGTGGGCAGTTCATCGTCCAGGCTAGTGTCAGGGGCCCCTTGTTGTGCCACAGTGTACCTCCTGGTGTTCACGAGGTCCTTCAGCACCCCTACAATGGTGCCCAGGGTGGTATTGATGGATTTGAGTTCCTCCCTGAACCCCAAATACTGTTCCTCCTGCAGCCGCTGGGTTTCCTGAAACTTGACTAGTACCGTTGCCATCGTCTCCTGGGAAAGATGGTACGCTCCCATGATGTTGGAGAGGGCCTCGTGGAGAGTGGGTTCCCTGGGCCTGTCTTCCCCCTGTCGCACAGCAGACCTCCCAGTTCCCCAGTTTTCCTGGGCCTCTGTCCCCTGAACCGTGTGCCCACTGCCACTGCCCCCAGGTCCCTGCTGTTCTTGGGGTGGTAGGTTAGCCTGGGTTCCCTGTAGTGGTGGACACACTGCTGCTTGACGTGTCCTGGGGACAGAGGTATGGGCCCGCTGGGTGGTGCTGTGCTGGTGTTTCCTGAGGGGGGAGGCTCTGTAGTGGCCTGTGACTGTGTGAGGGGAACCGACTGTCCAGAGGTCCCAGATGGGCCGGGCTGGTCATCTAGATCCAGTTGGACAGAGCTGCTGTCATCACTGTGGGCCTCTTCTGTGGGGAGAGTGGACATGTCTGGAACCTCCTGTCCAGTGACGTTGGGTAGGGGGGATCCTGCAGGTGTATAAAGGCATGATTATTGCATCTGTGTGTGTCATGGTGTGCAATGGGTGGGTGACCCTGTACCCCAGTGCTTACGTTATTGTGTAGGACCTTGTGTGATAATTGTTTAGGGATGTGTGTGGGTATCTGTAGTGGACATGCTTTGGTGATGGGTGTCCATGCTTTGTTGTTGCATGCAGGGCTTGGTGTTGGGATGTGTGGTTTGTGATAGTGGGACATATGTGAGGAGTTGGAGTGATGGGGGTGAGGGCGAGGGTGGGGGTTTGTGATAGCATGCAGGTAGGGTGGGGGATGAAGTAGTGAAAAATGTGACTTGCCAGAGTCCATTCCTCCAGCTACTCCTGCGAGGCCCTCAGGATGCAGTATAGCCAAGACCTGCTCCTCCCATGTTGTTAGTTGTGGGGGAGGAGGTGGGGGTCCGCCGCCAGTCCTCTGAACCGCAATGTGGTGTCTTGAGACCACGGAACGCACCTTCCCCCGTAGGTCGTTCCACCTCTTCCTGATGTCATCTTGTGTTCTTGGGTACTGTCCCACGGCGTTGACCCTGTCCACGATTCTGCGCCATAGCTCCATCTTCCTAGCTATGGTGGTGTGCTGCACCTGTGATCCGAATAGCTGTGGCTCCACCATGACCCTGAGCTCCTCCTCAGAAAACCTGGGGTGTCTTTGCGGTGCTATGGGGTGGTGTGAGTGATGTGTGAGATGGTGTGTGTTGTGATGTGTGGGGTGATGTTTAGGGGTGTGTGTTGTTTTGTGCATGGATGTGTATGAGTGATGGTGTTGGTTGCCTCTGTATGCTGGTGTGGTCTTTGCTTTGCTGTCTCTCTGCTTCTTCCAAATTGTTCATTGTAAGGGTTTGTGGGTAATGTGGGTGTGTGTTTTATATTGTATTGGGTGTGTGGGAGTGGTGTGTTTATGTCTATCAGGTGTGTGTATTTGGAATTGTCCAATGTGGTTGTGTTTTGAAAATGTGTGTGTATTTTGAGCGCGGCAGTATGTACCGCCAATCGAATTCCACGGTTGACAGACCGCCGCGTGGATTCGTGGGTCGTGATAGTGTGGGCATATTCCTGTTGGCTTGACGGTGGAGGTTTTGTTATCGCCAGTTTATCACTGACCTTTGGTGTGGCGGACTTGTGTGGGTGTCTAGATTTTGGCGTATTCTGAGCTGTGGGTCATAATAGCTGTGGCGGGATTCCGCGGCGGTGTGTTGGCAGTCTTCTGCATGGCGGTAAGCGGGATTTACCCCCAATGTTGTAATGAGGGCCTTAGTGTGTTTCCGGTAAGCGGTTCAGTCTGTAGTCATGTCTAACATCCCTATGGGAAATTGCATGGAGAAAATGCGTTTTGGGACCCCTTTTTTCCCATCCCCTACTTAACGGATCACCCTGAAACTTTGTAGACTGCAGCCGAAATGAATTTCATACTAGTTTTGAAAATTTCGGGAGGATTATCAAATGGCTCCAAAGTTATTAGCAAAACAAAAAAAGCTTTTCCTATGGAAAGTAGGCATCCATATTCACTTAAAAAAACAAAGGTTACAGGGACATTATAGTTAGGTTCTGAATTTACTCACAAAAAACATAGAAATTCAGCAACTATAGTTATTTCAAGTCAATATAACTCACGTCCTAAGGTAACTATAACTCGCGCCCCTGCCATGCAGAGTTACATGATCAATAATTTTATTGCTGATGTTACAGTGACATTATCAATGATGTTTTCAAAGTTGTCATGAGTGCTGTAATTTGTGGCTCTGAGGCCAAGTCTTTATAACCACCCACCCCTGTGCAGCGCACAGCCTTTGTCTGTGCATTGCAGGGGTTGGCCATGGGACCCGGCCTGTGGCCAGGCCCTGCAGCCAACCCCTATAACCATTTAACCTCAAGCCACCCACGGCCTTTGGCCATGAGCAGCAGGGGTTGGCCGATAGGTCAGGCCTTGCCACAACTCCCTGTAACCACCCAGACAGTTTTTCTAAACTTTAATAAATTATACAGTATAGTTAGAATCCTTAAGAATGTTTAATAAATCAAAACACTAGTAAATAAACAGACACACTGCATGACATACCAGGACTCGAACCATCAACCTACTTGGTAACAGTCTAAGAGCCTCACCAGTAGGCCAGAAGAGACTCGATTTTGCTGAGCCTCAAAACATAACTATAACATTTGCAATGAATTATCTTGCTTGTGTACCACTTTGAAGTCATTCTATGGAGAGGCTATTTTTATTGCAATAGTTTCTCCATGGGATAACTTCAAAGTGGCATACAAGCAAGAAGCTTGCTGCCACAGTAGAGCTGTGGGGGGAGCCTGAAGGCCCCCACAGTCCTAGCCGGCTTCCTGTGTCCTGCGGGAGCCAGCATTGCTCCCGCAAGCAGGAAGCTGATTTAAATAGCAGCTCCCTGCTTGCAAGAGCAGTGTTTTCATTTGTCTCCCTGCATGCAGATTTGCATACAGGGGAAAAGATAAAAACTCTGCTTTCTGCAAGCAGGAGCTGTTTGACAGAAGTCAGAGTTTTGTTTGCTTTTAATTGGTGGGAGCTGTCAGCTCCCACCAGGCAAAAGCAAACAGCTATGTCCCAGGGTTGGGTTCCTTGTGACATAGCAGGAGCCGGTCATGGGGGTGGTGGTCCCCAGGGCCATGGATGGCTCCACGAAGGTCCCCAAAGTTATTGGCAAAACAAAAAACGCTCTTTCAGTGGAAATAAAGGTCCTAACTCTAACTATGTACTGCCACATACACATACATGTATATATATAGCTCTACTGAGGGTTACCTAAGATAGGAATTCCTCTGAATTTTCACTATTAATCTTTCTTTGTGCCCATTTGATCTATTGCTTTTTCTACATTGGCAGATGATGGAAAGGTTTGAGGTGAATGGTCAAGGGGGAGCAAAAATAAAAGGGGGTCCCAGAAAACGTTTGGACATCAATGCATTTTTCCAAAGACTTTAAAAACATGCAGTGTCCAAACAGCCTGTTGATTTCCATGAAATTTGCAGGATTATACATACTGGTTTGCAGATGATTCTTTTGGGTACTACAGGTAAGTAGGGTAATATGTAAGACATAAGGCATTTAAACTTAGTGATATCTGTTGTTGCTGTAGTTTCACAACATTTTACGATATTTCACAAAACTACCATGGTACATAGCACTGATAAGGCATTATGTGATTGGGTAATGACTGCCTTTATACAAATTAAAGTCAACCATGTTGTTTTCAGTACACTTTGGCTGTGTTCTGTGTTACACCTGTAGATATAGGTAAGGATTAGGTTTGATATTTTTTCACTACCAATAACCACTTAAAGTGGTAGTAGATAGGAAAAATTATTCATAAGTTTCTAAATATTTGAAAAAAATGTTCGGAGCAGCACAGTACTGCCTTGGAAGTACAGCTGTACTTGATTTTTTTTTTTGGATATGTTTACAAACTTGAAATCACACTGTACTACACTATATATCTGCAAATACAGTGTACCACAGTGTATATTAAATTTTTTAAATATTCAATTATTTAGAAAAAACTCTGTGGAGTACCTCAGTAAAACCTACACAATTACCAAACAAATTTAAAACATTGAAAAAATGTAGTTCCCTGTAAAGTGTTGAAAAAATACATAGAAACATATAAATGCATTTCTGTACCTATTACCACTTTTAGAAAGTGCCAACAGGTAGGGAATAACAATAAAATCTACTTTTTACCTATATTTAAGGACATGAATGAAGAGAAAAAGCGCTGAAAACAACATGGCTGCCTTTCAAGTTTTGCAAAGACAGTCATTACCAATCGCATATTGCAATCTAATCTGCAACTACAGAGGTATGCCATGAACGTCTCACGGATGACACAACATATAACTAACACTTATAACTTTAACACTATTTACACCTAGTACTAAAATTAACATTTACATCTCATAATCTATATTCCTGCCACATTACATCTACATCCATTCACCCACTTTCATGCTAAACTATTCCGCTCAAAAACACTCCAAATTATGCCACTCCAGTCTACACCTCTACACTATACTTTATTCCACTATACAGCATTCCACTGTCTGTCAGTGCACTCTACACCACTCCAGAGTACACAATTCCCCTGTACACCACTACACTACACCTCACTCCATTCTATGCCAATCGACTGTCTGCCACTCCACTGTACACTATTCTGCTCTATTCCACTCCACTCTATATTACTCCATTCCACACTACTCCTCTCTATGCTGCTACACTCTACACTAATCCACTCCATGACATATCACTCTAGGCCACTCTACTCTATGCTAATCGACTATATGGCACTCCACTCTATGTCACTACTCTGTATGGCAATACATTAAACGTTAGTCCACTCTACACCACTCCACTGTATGCTACTTCACTGTATGGCACTCCACTCTACGGCACACCACTATGCGCTTTTACCCTGTACACCCCTCCACTAAACAACACTGCACATTATATCACTCCACAGTACATTATTACACTGTATACCACAATAGTCTCCCCCACTACACCCTACCCCGCTCCACTCTACAACACTCCACTCTATGGTATTCCAATTCGTGCCACTCCAGTCTATGCTTTCCACTGTCTGCCACTACATTGTACATCACTCCACTCTATGCCACTTTACTGTATGTTACTCCACTGTTCGCCACTACACTCTATGGTATTCCACTTTATACCACTTCACTCTATGCCACTCCACTTTACCCCCAATCCACTCTATGCTACTGCAATATACACCATTCCACTGTATGCTATTCGACTGTACACTACTTCACTGTTTGACAGTCCAGCCTATGCCACTCCATTGAACTCCACAACACTGAGGCGGTCATTCTGACCCTGGCGGTTGAAAACCGTCAGGGCAGAGTGCCGCGGAAGCACCGCCAACAGGCTGGCGGTGCTTCAGGGGCCATTCTGACCGCGGCGGTAAAGCCGCGGTCAGAAAAGGGAAACCGGCGGTTTCCCGCCAGTTTTCCCCTGCCCCAGGGAATCCTCCACGGCGGCGCTGCGGGGGATTCCGACCCCCTTCCTGCCATCCTGTTTCTGGCAGTTTTCACTGCCAGAAACGGGATGGCGGGAACGGGTGTCGTGGGGCCCCTAGGGGCCCCTGCAGTGCCCATGCCACTGGCATGGGCACTGCAGGGGCCCCCTAACAGGGCCCCATAAAGATTTTCAGTGTCTGCAAAGCAGACACTGAAAATCGCGACGGGTGCCACTGCACCCGTCGCACCCCTTCAACTCCGCCGGCTCCATTCGGAGCCGGCTTCATTGTTTAAGGGGCTTTCCCTCTAGGCCGGCGGGTGGCCTTCGGGCGGTCGCCCGCCGGCCCAGCGGGAAAGTCAGAATGACCGCCGCGGTCATTTGACAGCAGTACGGTCTTCTGGCGGTTCCCGCCAGGCGGGCGGCTTCTGCCGCCCGCGGGAGTCAGAATGACCCCCTGAATGCCATTCCACTCTGCACTATTCTCCTGGGTGCAACCCTACTGTACACCACTCCACTCTAGGCTATTACAGTCTATTTCACTCCACTCCACACTATGCCCTCTACCATAGCCTATTCCACTGTGTGCCACTATAATGTACACCACTCTATTCTACTCCAACTCTACTCTATACCACTCCACTCTATGCCACTCCAGTCTACATCACTCCGCTGTACACTACTCCACTCTAAGCTATTCCATTGTAGGCAACTCAACTCTCATTACTCCACTCTATCCCATTCCACTCTATACCACTCCACTCTATGCCACCCAACAGTATACCACTTCACTATACACTATTCCACTCTATGCCTTCCAACTCGATGCCACTCTACTGTATGCTATTCCACTCTGTGCCACTCAACTGAACGCCACTCCACAGTCTGCCACTCCAACAAATTTTATTTCACTCTATGCCACTCCACTCAAAACTATTCCACTGTGTGACACTATACTGTACCACATTCCACTGTATGCTACTCCACTGTACCCCAATCCAGTGTAGGCCATTCCACTGTCCTCCACTCTACACTACTCCACTGAATGCTTTTTCAATGTACCCTACTCTACTGTGTGCTATTCAAATGTATACCACTCCATTCTTGGCCAATCACATGTACACCACTCCACTGTACACTATCCAACTGCATGCCTCTCCACCCTAACCACTCCACTCTATGCTACCCCACTCTATACCACTCAACTTTACACTACCTCCCTGAAACCACTCCACTGTACGCTATTTCACTGTATGCCACTCCACTCTACCCCACTCACCTCTCCATCATTCCTCTCTACCCACTCCACTGTACACTATTCCACTGTACCCCACTCCACTGTACGCAACTGCAGTCAACACCACTCCACTGTACACCGCTCCACAAAACTCTACTCTAAGCTATTCCACTGTATGTAACTCCACTCTATCCCACTCCACTCCATGTAATTCCACTCTAAGCCACTCCATTCTACGCCACTCCACTGTACACCACTCCACTGTACACTATTGCACTGCACTCTATTCCACTTCACTCTACATTACTCCATTTTATGCCATTCTGCTCTGTCTAACTCCACTCCAGGTCACTCCAATGTGCTCCACACAACACTATACTCCACTGAACAACAGTCTGTGCCCCTCTACTGCATCTCGCTATACTCCACTGTATAGTAGTACACTGTACAACAATGTTATCCTGTCAATGCCAGTGTACAGCACTTTGCTTAACTCTATAACACTTTACATTACTTTACAACATCACTGCAACATCTCAGTTAATATAATCTACTCTATGAGTCTCTACTCTAACATACTCTACTACTTCACTCTATGCCTCTCCACTATACCCTACACTATGCCACTCAACAGTACAACATCCTATCCCACTCCACTCCACTGTGCTATAGAGCACTCTACTCCATGCTACACCACTCAACTGTAAAACACTTGAATCCAATTTGTGACACTCTACTCTACTCTATGGCACTTTCTGGCACTTTTCAACACACCAGTCCACTCCACTGTACTACACACCACTCTACAACACTTTCCTCCACTGTATACTATGCCACTTCACTTTACTCAACTCCACACCACTGTACTCTAGAACACGCTACCCTACCCTATGTCACATCTCTCCACTCTATGCCACCCAACTGTATGCCACTTCACTATACACTATTCCACTCTATGCCTTCTCACTCCATGCCACTCTACTGTATGCTATTCCACTCTATGCCACTCAACTGTACGCCACTCCACTGTCTGCCACTCCACCAAATGTTATTTCACTCTATGCCACTCCACTCAAAACTATTCCACTATATGCCACTACACTGTACTTCATTCCACTGTATGCTGCTCCACTCTACTGTACACTATTATCAAGAGTACGCCACTCAACTCTACGATATTTGATTCAACTCAACTCTACACCATTTGACTCTATGCCACTCCATCTTACCTTACTCCACTGTACGCCACTCTATTGTACGCTATTCCACTGTATGCTACTCCACTGTACCACAATCCAGTGCAGGCCATTCCAGTGTCCTCCACTCTACACTACTCCACTGTATGCTTTTTCAGTGTACCCTACTCTACTGTGTGCTATCCAACTGTATACCACTCCATTCTAGGCCAATCACATGTACGCCACTCCACTGTACACTATTCAACTGTATGCCTCTTCACCCTAACCACTCCACTCTATGCTACCCCACTCTATGCCACTCAACTGTACACTACTTCCCTGAAACCACTCCACAGTACGCTATTCCACTGTACGCCACTCCACTCTACCCCACTCACCTCTCCATCATTCCTCTTTACCCACTCCACTGTACGCTATTCCACTGTACCCCACTCCACTGTACGCAACTGCAGTCAACACCACTCCACTGTACACCGCTCCACAACACTCTACTCTGAGCTATTCCACTGTATGTAACTCCACTCTATCCCACTCCTCTCCATGTAATTCCACTCAATGCCACTCCATTCTACGCCACTCCACTGTAAACCACTCCGCTGTACGCTATTGCACTGCACTCTATTCCACTCCACTCTACATGACTCCATTTTATGCCATTCCGCTCTGTCTAACTCTACTCCACGTCAGTCCAATGTGCTCCACAGAACACTATGCTCCACTGAACAACAGTCTATGCCCCTCTACAGTACCTCACTATACTCCACTATATACCAGAACACTGTACAACAATGTTATCCTATCAATGCCAGTGTACAGCACTTTGCTTTACTCTATAACACTTTGCATTACCTTACAACACCACTGCTACATCTCAGTTAATATAATCTACTCTATGAGTCCATACTCTAATGTACACTACTACTTAACTCTATGCCACTCCACTATACCCTACTCTATGCAACTCAATAGTACAACAGCCTATCCCACTTCACTCTACTATACTATAGTGCACTCTACTCTATGCTACACCACTCAACTGTAAAACACTTGAATCCACTTTGTGACACTCTACTCTATGGCACTTTCTGGCACTTTTCAACACACCAGTCCACTCCACTGTACTACACACCACTCCACTCTACAACACTTTACTCCAACGTATACTATGCCACTTCACCTTACTCAACTCCCCACCACTGTACTCTAGAACACGCTACCCTACCCTATGTCACGTCTCTCCACTGGACTCTATTCCACTGCACAACACTCTATCGCACACTATGGCACTCTACAACACGAGTTCACTCCATACTTCTGTATTATACAACAGGCTACTGGACTACATAACAATTTACTCCACTGTATGCTACGCCATTCCACTCTACTTCACTACAAGACACTCTACTACTCTACTCTTCACACCACACCACTCCACTCTCTACAACACTCCACTCTACAATACTCCTTTCTATGACCCTCAACTGTACACCACTCCACTGTACCTCGCTCCACTCCACTTCACTCTACAACACTATACTTTACCACAGGACAATATACAACACTCTCTTCCACTTTACCACGCTCCACTTAATGGGCACATGTATTACCATATACTAGGGACTTATATGAGAATAAATGTGCCAATCAAGATTTGTAACCACTCCACAATGGTTTTAGGTGTGTAAGCATTTGCACTGGGGCCTGTTTAGTTGAGTCCAAGTGTACACAGACTACAGATCAAGAGTATCAGTTACAAAATGGGGAGATCATGTAAAAAGAGACATCTTATATGACCCTCCTCCAGATCAAAGGTGAGAACCAACTTAACCATTCACCAGTAGTTTTCACCATATAAGTGGAAGAACCAAGAAAGGCTATCTGCATTGGTATGGTCTGTGTTCTATTGTAAAGTCCATTCCCTACAGGAAGATGGGCTACCTCAACAGTTTGGGGATCTCCCCTCTCATCTACATTAGCCACCTATGAGACCTATGGTTAGTTTGAATCTGAAGTGAATACCAAACATGTGGGGTCTCAGCTTTTTCAGGGGAAAAACCGTGACAAAGGATTCTCTCTCAATGGCACACCAATGCTGCTCTCTGGGGAGGAGTCCCCTTCTTACAAAGGCAACTGGTTGATCCTGGCCCTCGTCATTCAGCTGTGATAGTACTGCCCTAACTCCATGATCTGAAGCATCTTTTTGGAGCATACATTTTCAGCTAAATTTGGGTGCCTTGAGTACAGGTGCTTATGCAGAGCGCCTCTTTCAGGGTTTCGGAGTCCTTCTGATACTCTTGAGACCAAATGACTTTCCTGGGCTGTTTCTTTGAGATGGGTTTTGTCAGGGGGACAGCAACAGTGCCATACCCCTTAACAAATCTCATATAGTAACCAGTCAGACCCAGGAAGGGTCTCACCTGAGTCTGTGCTTTTGGAGGCTCCCAAGCCATGAAGGTTTGGATCTTGGCTAGCTCAGGTACACCACAGATTTCTGTCCTTTCTGGCATTTGCTGGCCTTTACAGTGTGGCCACTCTGTTGCAGGTCTTGAACCCCTTCTTTGAGTTGGGTGAGATATTCCTGCCAGGTGGGCTTAAAGGCAACTGTATCACCAAATTATGCTGCACTAAATATCACCAACTCAAACAATACCCTGTTCACAGTTGTCATGCAGGTTCCTGGAACCCTTAGAGCTTCTACTTTGGCGTTGTTGATGTTCAGCCATTGTTTGTACCTCAAAATGCTGGGAGGTAAGGCGGCCATGACTTCAACATCTACCCCACCTATGGAGTCTAACGTGGCTTCAGTGTAACCCCTGGTCTCTCTGGGCACACACCCTAATTCCTACATTTACAATCCACTCAGACTCGCCACCGGTGGGATTTTTGGAACAGAGAGATTTTCCTTTTTCGTGTCCTGGCTGACACAAGTCCATGCACACGCCAGCCTTCATGGGTCAAAACGCTTCTTCCCCTTGTATACTCCCTACTTAGTTTTGGTAAAGGTACAAGACTCCCCACCTTGGACAGGTTTGTTAGACCCTTATGAGAACTCCCTC
This sequence comes from Pleurodeles waltl, assembly GCF_031143425.1. Lineage (NCBI taxonomy): Eukaryota > Metazoa > Chordata > Amphibia > Caudata > Salamandridae > Pleurodeles > Pleurodeles waltl. Next base: position 657,066,401 of record NC_090449.1, read on the forward strand.
TTTTTATCCTTGTTGGCCCCCCTCTTTCTACTGTTGTGGGGCCTGACATCACTTCTTAGGACCACCCCAATGGATATTTTGCATACATGTGTGAGTATCCATTCATCAGCTATCTTACCCAGCTCTCTGGAGTTAGACAACTTTGAATCCAATAGATAATTGTGTAACAACACTGAAGGACACTTACTTAAAATGTGCTCTTTGACTTTCAATTAATACAGCCCATCACACATTATAACTTTATTATTTTTTATCCAGCCTTCTAGTGCCTTCACTGAAATATACACAAAGTCTACTCAGGACAGTTGTGCATCTTTGTGGGTTTCACCAAACGTTTTGTGATACTGATCAGGTGTGAGCCCAAAGAAGGTATCTTTCATGTGCTGATGGGATTCAGCTACTCATTACACTAAAGTCAGGAACGTGTCCCTCCCACTAGAGTGTTTACTTCCAAAGCAGAGTTGTGAACCCAGCTTGGGATTTTTGCAAGTCCTCTCAAAATACACAATCCATTTATCTATGTCATCCCTCACCACAAGTGAAAGTTGTGTGACTCTCCGGCAGATCATCTTCATAGCTGCCACCATAGTTGCTGGGCCTCAAGCTCAGGTTGGCCCTCTTCTCCTCTAAGACTAATTTCTTTTCTTCTATTAGTTGCAGGGGAATGTGAGTCCACCCCAAGTAACAATGTCACAATTCTGTACCAGGTCCAGTTAGGTCTCAATAATTTAATCCAGAGCTCAACCCTTTGTAATTGTAGCACACAGCAGGCAGGCTTAACTTAAGACAAATGTGAAATGCATTTATCAGTGTCAAAACATGATGATGTGATGAGAAAATGAGATTACTCCAATGTATAAGATGCATCTTCAAGAGTACTGCCTTGACCATTTCCCAAAAGATATGTGTGATACATTATCATTCAAAAGCGAGAGAGCTCCCAATCATTTGAGTGCTGCCTGAAAAGGACGGGCTCATTGAAGCAATGTGGTACCAGAGATGATTCTATGTACATCATCCAGCAAAGGCAATTCAGAGCCTCTGCATGAGGCAAGATGAAGAACATAATTGACAATGAATGTGGATTCTGGCCTCTTTACCCTGCATGCTTCCCAAAACAATCTTTAATACATTTACCAACATCCCATTCCCCGAAATCTATTAATACCCACAACTAAGATACATTTACCAGAAGCCGCAGGAAGCAACCCCCAACAAATATGAACTTGTGTGATGGAAATCATTACATTTGTACCAAGTGATATGAAGTAGCCTAAAGGTGAAGTCAGAGGGTATGACAAACTACAGCAATAAGTAAATGAGCAAGGTTTCCTGCTTCTAAATATTAGAGATAAATTGGCCCAATTTCTTATTACTATAAAATGACCAGAAGCTTTCTGAGATTGTGAGCTTGCTAGTTAGATATCCAAGGGGGTCTAGGTGGGTGACTTGTGGGTAAGGTAAGCTTTCTTTAATATGCAATTACCTTTTATCTGGAACTTGTGCAGCATAGTGCCAAGAAAGGAAAGAGGGTAGGGTCGTGGCAAATGTTATTACACTTCATAAGAAAACAAGAGATGAGAGTAAAGGGGATCATACCTTAAAAGAATAGAACAGGAGTTAACATGCACGTTGCATAATGCCTATAATTGATTGTGTTATGATAATGTTAAACTACCCAGTCCTTCGATCACATGTTGCCCTGACTGCAATCTGGTAGTCTTCTGTTTTACCAATATCCAAAGCCTCCACTAGAGACAATAACATAATCATAACAAAAGAAATTAATTGCACCATTAAATATGCTTCTTTTGTAACTTTATTCACTTACAGGGCATTCTCTATCACCGTGATTGATATGCTCCCAGAAGTGAACACTTTAAAACTGTAAGGACCCTTTCAGACTTAAGCCATTGTGCAAACGTACTTAGAATCTTTCTCTGGTTCTCTCATCTTCAAAATGAGCACTCAGAAAAGTAAGTGATTGCTCCAATTCAAAGGGAACATATGGGAAAGAACATTTTGCTACACCAATATACAACATGCAAAGCAAGGTCTTCATTCACAATATTTGAATATTCTTATTTGATACAAATAACATTTACATTCATGGATAGTCTTAGAAATTGAGTTTCTGGTTGGCAGAGGTATGTACCCTGTTCAAACAGGAACCACAATACTAATCTGGGTGAGCCACAAACAGACCCTGTGCTCACCCCTGGTAGCTTGGCACAGAGCAGTCAGGCTTAACGTAAAAGGCAATGTGTTAATATTCGTGCAACACTTCAAACAGTAAACACCACACATAAATATACCACGCTTGGTTAGAAAAATAGAACTCAATTTAATAAATAAAACAAGACCAAAATGATAAAAATCCAATAAGTAGAAAGTTATGAATTTTTAAAGAATAAATAGTAAAATAGCACTTAAAAGCCATAATTGCTTACTTGGAATATCTAGTCATGTTGGACCGGGACAAAGTCAAAAGTTCAGGCTGACGGCGATAAAGGGATCCAGTGGGGTCCACTGAACAAAAGTACCGTAATCCTGGTTGTGTCAATGGAGAAGCGGGAAGCAGAGGAGGCGATGCTCTTGGATCAATCCTGCAGAAGAGGAGATACATTGATCTTCCCCACACAATCAAGGAGATGCATTGATTTTTCCCACATACCAGTGGTTATGCGGTGATACCAGGGTAATGTGGTTACAAAAGCGATGCACCGGACTCCATCCCCATAGTAGAGGAGATGCGTTGATTTTTCCCAATGCAGTACAGGAGATGCGTCGAGTTTCTTCACGTAGCAGTGGCAATGCAGTGGCTTCAAGGTGCTGCGGTTCTGAAGGCAATGCATCAGAGTTTATCCTAGCAGTAGAGGCGATGTGCCAGTTCTGATCCACGCAATAGGGGTGATGCTCTGGTTCTGTCCCTTGTAACAGCAACAATGCATCCATTCTGGCTGGAGCAGCACTTTATACCCACTTCCAAGGGCTTAGGACTGGATTTGCACCACTTGGTAAGTTAGAAGTCTGTTGTGTCCCTGAGACTTCAGAAAACAGGAAGCAAGACAACAAGCCCTTGGAGTAAATTTGGTTCTGGCTTGAAGAGATACAGGTCCAGTCCTTCTCATTTCTAGTGATGGTGGTGTCTGAGGTCCAGTACTTATATCCATTAGTGCTTTTGAAGTTGGAGGGACTTAAAAAAAAGCCCTTTGAAGTGCACAGAGTCCCTGCCCTTTCTGCCTTTGCTCCAGACTCACTGCAGGGGGGTATGCAGCCCTTTCTGTGGGGGCAGGACACAGCCTATTCAGGTGTGTCAGCTCCTCCCTCCCACTCTGCCCAGGAAGGCCCATAACACTGTGGATAGTCCATTAGTCACACATAAGCTCCCTTTGTGGGTGGCTGTCTAGGTGGAATACACAACGTTCAGCTGTCACCCACCACAGACGTATATTTAGAGACACGCAGAAGGTACCAAATGGTTAAAGTAAGAAAATGCCAAGTTTCTAACAGTGGCATTTCAGAATTACAGTTTAATATCCTACTTTACCATAATTTTTGTTTTAAATTGTGATTCCAGAGACACCAAACTGGGTGGGTTCCATCTCTTCCTAATTGGAAATTACACTTATAAAATGTAATAGGGTAATCCCAATGTTATCCTGGAGGAGAGATAGGCCATGCAGTAGTGAAAAATGAATTTAAGGGTTTTTCCCTAAAGGTACATGTCCTACTTTTTAAATATTGGAAAAAGAAAAGGGGGACTGGGAGATTGACTGGTCCAGTACAAGATCTCCCGATATACAATATAAAAAATAATGAGTGCACTTTTCCAGAAGGTGGAGGGTATTCAAACTTCTCTCACAGGCACACTCATTCAGAAGCAATAGCCCTCATGCATCATCATCGGGCTCTGCTCCACGTCAGACTGGCACTGCAATGTCTGACGGGGTCCTACATGGGACCATCTAGCCATTAAAAAGTTGTTTGTGTCTCTGTACCAAAGATCTTAGGTTACTAAGAAACAGCTGGAGTGATACAAAATACAAATTGGCTCGGGTGCCTCCTCAATGTGAAAGGATGTTTAATAAGCGTGCGAGGTCCCAGTCAAGGTTAAAAACACAAGAAAAGTGAAGGGGAAATAATGATCCCTCACTTTACATGGTCAAAGGGTAAAGCACAATGACTTCAACCTCTACAAAAAGTCAACATGTTTTGCACCTAAAAATTGTCCAAAAAGGATCTACTGGCACTTCATCAGGACTAGACCAATTATCTTTCTCCAGAACATCAAATATATGAATACAATTTGGTCATTCAAAAAGGAAGAAGGGAGTAAAAATAATTTTTACTCACTACAGGTCTGTGTTTACTAGCACAAAACTACTGGTGACCTGTAGAAACAAAAACACTAAACACACATGTGCCCAAAATAATTGTTACTCACTTTAAAAACATAATGAAAATAAAATAAAATATGACATGAACATAACTGGAAGTGCAGTACTGCAACAACACTCAACTCGATATTGATGGCACAATACAATAATTGCTTACCGGCCATGGTCAGAAGCAGAACTACTTCCAAAGAGGACATGTGTCAGAAATCATTCAGGATATCTATAATGATGTATCGAAAGAAAAACTTATCCAAGTAGATTATACATAAAACAAAAAGTTAATAAAGATATGCCAAAGTAATGTATTAATGTAGAAGGAAATACTCTTGTTATCTTCTGACAAGGATTATATGGATGTATTGTCCAAAATGGTGCAATACATTGTAAAAGGGGAAACAAGAATTAATGTAGCTGTGCTATATCTACTTCACATATAGGCTGTACAAAGTGAAAAGTGTTGCAAAAACTAGCAACACAAAAAGGACCCCAAGACAAGACAAGCTGAATCAACAGCCTGGAACAGGCAAAAACGCCACCACCACTGCAGGAAAGAAATAACAATAAGAATGCAACCAACCGAATGAGAACCCTCATCAACAATCAAGGAAAGTGAAGCAAAACTTACTGAGATGCTGTAATATTCAACAGCGCATACTAGTACGCCGTAATAGTCAACAGAGCGATGCACTCCCTGGTAGTGTGACCACCCGTCCGTAAATTTCACGGACTGTCCGTAATTTCGCCCTGCCTTCCGTTGTCCGTGATGAAAGCCTTAACGGACGGCATTTGTCCGTAATTTTAGCCTTTCACCTAAAGGACAAAGGATGGCAGGGCGAAATTACAGGCAGATCAGTTTTCCCAGCTGGGCTGGAAGGCAGGGAGTCTCCTGTGCTCTGAGGGAGGGGCAGACAGATAAGAATCAGACCTTCTTGACAGGGGGTCCTTAAAGACAAGCAAATGTGCCCAAACGCTAAATCTGCAAATACAAAGGGGCTTGAAAATCTGCATTGACTTTACTAAAAGGAGTCACTTGAAGTTTTCTGGTGGCAAAGATATTTCTTTTATAGAGGTATTGTAATGGTGTTCTAAGGTGAGCTGTGGAGTGTGTGGATTTTAATGAAGTGTTATAACATTTTTTAGTATTAGGTATAAACTGTATATTATTCAAATCAATATTTGAGAAGCACTTTATTTTTATTTAACCAAAATGTATTTGTGCATTTTGTAGCAGACTTTATTATGATGTAATTGTATTTTTCACAGTTCTTTCAGGTACCTCGGTACCTAATAGTACTAACAAACATTGGCAAAGCCAATAGGTCTCATCTACGAAAGAGTTATTGTCTTTGCTAATGTGTTTTAGCCATTAGCCATGTTGTACACCAGAGTAGCTGCTGTTCAGCATGGCTTAAAGTTAGTGGCATAATTGTGTGGAGTGGAGTAGAGTGGCATAGGAGCTGTGGCGTAGATCCCAGCGGTACAAAGTACAGTGCAGTGGGGTACAGTACAGTTGTTTAGAGTGCGTTAGCATAGAGTGCAGTGGTTTAGAGTGCAGTGGCATGGAGTGGTGTGGGACAGAGTACAGTGTCATAGAGTGCAGTGGAGTAGAGTGGCATACAATGGAGTAGCAGAGAGAGCAGTAGTGTAGAGTGGTGCAGTGGCATAGATTGCAGAGTAGACTCACGTTGCAGGGAGTGCAGTGGCGTAGTGTAGAGTGGTGCAGAGTGGAGCAAAGAGCTGTAGAGTGATGCAGAGTAGAGTGGCATAGAGTGCAGTGGCATAGAATGCAGTAGTACATAGTACATTGGTGTATAGTACAGTGGTGGAGAGTGCAACGCTGCAGAGTAGAGTGTCAGTGCAGTGATGTGGAGTGGAGTAGAGTGCCACAGAGAGCTGTGGCATAGAGTACAGTGGTACAGAGTAGAGGGCAGTGACGTACAGTGCAGTTGTTTAGAGTGCATTGGCACAGAGTTCAGTGGCATAGAGTGGCATGGGGTAGAGTTACATAGAGTGCAGTGGAGTAGTGTGGCATACAATAGAGTAGCAGAGAGTGCAGTAATGCAGAGTGGTGCAGTGTCATAGAGTGCAGAGTAGACTCGTGTGGCATAGAGTGCAGTGGTGTAGAGTGGTGCAGAGTGGAGTATTGTAGAGTGGTGTAGAGTAGAGTATAGTGCTAGAGTGCAGTGGCATAGAGTAAAGTGGTGTAGAGTGCAGAGTTGCAGAGTAGAGTGTCAGTGTAGTGGTGTAGAGTGGTACAGAGAACAGTGGCATAGAGTACAGTGGTGCAGAGTAAAGGGCAGTGGAATACAGTACAGTTGTTTAGAGTGCACTGGTGTAGAGTGCAGTTGCATAGAGTGGCATTGGGCACAGTAGAGTGGCATAGAATGCAGTGGAATAGAGTATATTGGTGCAGACTGCAGTAGTACAGAGCAGAGTGGTGTAGAGTAAAGTGGTGGCCAGTGCAGTGTTGCAGAGTGTCAGCTTGAAGTGGTGTAGAGTGCATTGAACTAGAGTGCAGTGGTCAGAGTGGTATAGAGTACAGTGGCGTAGAATAGATTGTTTCACAGTAGAGTGCAGTGGCATAGAGTAGAGAGGTGCAGGGTAGAGTGCAGTGGCATAGAATGAAGTGGCACAGAGTGCAGTGGCATAAAGTAGATTATTTCACAGTAGAGTGAGGTGGCTTAGAGGGGAGAGGTGCAGGGTAGAGTGGAGTTGCATAAAGTGGCATAGAGTGTGATGGCATAGATTAAAGTAGTGTAGAGTGCCGTGGCATAGAGTGCAGAGGTCAGAGTAGATTATAATGATGTACAGTGTATTGATGTAGAGTGCAGGGGCATAGAGTTGAGTGTTACAGAGTAAAGTGCATAAGCACAGAGTGTATTAGCTTAGAGTGCAGTGGCGTACAGTGCAGTGTTGAGAGTGGCAGAGAGTGGAGTTGTGTAGATTAGATTGGTGTTGCCTAGACTTGAGTGGTATGGCGTGCAGACGAGCAGAGCGCAGTGGTGTAGAGAGGCGTAAAGTGCAGTGGCATAGAGTAGAGTGGTACAGAGTAGAGTAGAGAGGCATAGTGTGAACTAGCATAGAGTGCAGTGGCATAATGTGGTGTGGTTCCGAATGGAGAAGAGTGCAGTGGCATGGAGTGGAGTAAAGTAGAGTGATACAGAGTAGAGTGCTGTGGTGTGGAGTGGTGCAGAGCAGAGTGGAGTGCAGTATGGATGGTGTGCTAACACACTGCCATTACAGACAACACATTTTTGATTGAAATGACCATTACATTTGCACAGATATAGAGTTTTTCAAATCAAACTTTACTGTGCACAGACGATGATGTGTGGAAATTGCATCACCTAAGGCAATGATTTGTTTTAATCATGTAAAGGTATTTGTTTCCAGCACAGTTCAGAATTAACAAAAATTTGCTCGATTTGTACTTCTAATTCTGATATATTCTGAAGTTTATTTAAATGTTGGCATGTGATAGAAAAAACTCTTTCCTAACCCCAGTATCCAGCAAGATTGTCGCATAAATCCTCTCACTTTGAAGTCAGAGAAAGGAAAGCAAACACTAAGGCGGAGTGCCGCGGAAGCACCGCCAACAGGCTGGCGGTGCTTCATGGGCAATTCTGACCGCGGCGGTAAAGCCGCGGTCAGAAAAGGGCAACCGGCGGTTTCCCGCCGGTTTACCCCTGCCCCAAAGAATCCTCCATGGCGGCGCTGCTCGCAGCACCGCCATGGGGATTCCGACCCCCTTCCCGCCATCCTGGTCCTGGCGGTTTAACAGGATGGCGGGAACGGGTGTCGTGGGGCCCCTGGGGGCCCCTGCACTGCCCATGCCACTGGCATGGGCAGTGCAGGGGCCCCGTAACAGGGCCCCATAATGATTTTCAGTGTCTGCCTAGCAGACACTGAAAATCGCGACGGGTGCCACCGCACCCGTCGCACACCAGCAACTCCGCCGGCTCCATTCGGAGCCGGCTTCATCGTTGCTGGGGCTTTCCCGCTGGGCGGGCGGCGGCCTTTTGGCGGTCACCCGCCCGCCCAGCGGGAAAGTCAGAATGACCGCCGCGGTCTTCTGGCGGTCTCCGCCCGGCGGGCGGCGCCCGCCGCCCGCCGGGGTCGGAATGACCCTCTAAGTTCCCACCGAAGACAGAGCCTGACATTTGACTTTGTTCTTTGAATGCACAGCAAATATGATAAGATAAGAACAAGATTTACAGGCCTGTTTACAGAAAGGGAGCACTCAGCAGGATTCTGTAAATAAGGTTTTGGAAAGGGAAGGGACGAATTCAAGCTGCATTGCCTAAAACAAATAAAACCAGCAAATTGAAAGCAAAAAATTGTGAGTTACAAACCACAAGGCCAATGACAAGCAATGGGCAGAATGCATTCATGAGAAAGCACTATGAATGTACTTAAAGTGACAGCCATGGGATACTTTGTGGGGAAAGTCCAGTATTTCAGTCCTGTCCACATCTTGCAGAGGTTTGGCCGTATCAATCACCCACGTAGTATGACCAGAAGACCTGGAGTGGTTTCCATGTTGTAGGAAAGGTCTGTACACCCATTCTATCAGTTTGCCACCAGTTCCTATGGTGTAGAGCTTCTGGCACACCTCTTGTAGGGTTAGTGCTAGGTGGCAGACATGAAATAGGGCATTTAATGATTATTTAAGGTGGTTGTAAGTAAGGAGTTGACCGGGGTGAAGATGGTAGTCTGCCACAAGGGTTTGGAAATTTAGTAGCTCACTGTTCAGAAACAAAGTCCCCATTTTAAGACACCTGCAGCATGCCACTGATGGAGTTTCTCTGAGCACAGCCATCCTGTGCAAGTGGGAAGGCTTAGCAAAGGTAGTGCAGGAGCATAGGGTTTCTTCGTGTCAGTGAGTTTACAGGTTCTGGCAAGGCAAGAGAAAGCCGTGCATGATAACCACGGATGGTGATCCATAGAATGGTCAGTAAGAAACAATGAGCAATGCATTAAGCCTTTCTTAAAAGTCTTTACTGGTAAACCCCATCTCATGCAGGGAGATGGGCAGAAAGTCAGCGAGCCACCCATTGGACCTGTGCAGCTGAATAATAGCATTCTAAGTCCAAAAGACCTAATCCACCCGCAGTCACAGTTAGCTTTACAGTGGAAAGAGCTCCCGATGGTGCCGCAGTGACCAAATCAGATGTGTGGCCTGTCTGAAGAAGGAATGAAGGACGAGCAGGGGAAGGTTTGCAAAATAATACTATCATTGGGGTAGCACACCATCTTCACTAGTGCCACATGGCCTCTACAGAAAGCAGAAGAGAAGAACAAAAAGCAAACTGGGCTTGGAGGGACCGTTCGCTCTGCCAAGATTTTCATCCTGGAAATCAGTGTAAGAATGGTAGATATTAATCATTAGGTATCAAAAGGTAACTGGTTCCCAGTTCAATCTGAGATCTAATTGTATATAAAGGCAAAAACAGTGCCATATGTTAAAGAAACACTAATTACATTTTAAAATGTGTAAATTTTGTTTGTGCAATTTACATCCCAAATATTTTGAAGATTCTATGTGTACTTGACACTTAGGGATAACCCAGATCTCTAGTTTGGCTTTTGCTCAATTTCAAAACCATATAAAGACATTGACAAAGCGGGCAATTGCCTTGCACAACCTTGCAAGGGGTGTGGCCCCTGCTCACCCTTCAAAAGCACTAACAGCGGAGCATTGCACCAGAAGAGTTTGCTAAGGTGGATGGGTGTTGCTTGTTCAACCACTTGACAGTGCCCCTTCTGTTTCGCTCCTGTGTGCAGAGAGAACTCCCTAGGTACCCAATACTTTCGAATAGTCTTGGTGGACCCATCTTGTCTGATTTTAGGAATTGTCCCACCTTGTTCTTCTCTTCTTTATTTATCCAGTTTTTACCATGAACCCTTTGAATTACTTGCCGTGGATCTCCCATTTGCTCTTGATTTCATCCTCCTCTTTTATTATCTTTGATTGGTAGGTCGGGCTTGCATTTCTGAGATAAATGTAGAGTCCCAGACATACACTGTAGTGCAGTGAGACTACAGACAAGTTTTGGGTACATCACATCCTGACATTAGGTATGAGTCTGTCGCCCACAACATCTGCCCTGCCTCTTTAAAAAAAAATTAGGTTGAAAGACCATGGGCAGTTTGGTTAAGCCAGAGTTTTTTGTTCAATTTGTTTAAACTAGCATAAGGTTAATTACTTTAATGTTTCCAAAACTGTTTGCCAGGGGTTTTAAAATGTTCAGAAACATAATCAAAAATTTTCTGTGACTTTCTCTTCAGGAAAGATCGGGTAGATTTGGGTGGGGGTGATGGCCTTGCCGCAGTACTAAAGGGCATTAATTTACTACTGAACAAGGATGTAATGTGACACCTGAATGTAGCATACCAGGAGGCAATCACAAAAAGACCACAGTGAATAAATACAGCTATGTTAAAAAAGAGTAAATACATGCACTAACAACATAGTAAGGCATGCCCTCTCTTGCGTGTGTCTGTAAAACTGACGTTTGTTCTTGAATTTTTGTCCTGAATTTTGAACCTTTGTCCTGAATTTTTTCCTGAATTTTGACCCTTTGTCCTGATTTTTTTACAGTCCTGTCCAGAATTTGCCTCAATGCCAGGTGGTCACCCTACTCCCTGGCCGCATTCTCGAACTTCGAGAAATGAACGCAGACAGGGCAGGGTACATAAAGGGAAGGCTGTATAGGTTGTCAGCCTATCAAGACGCTCAGCCAGGACTTCCTGGTGACGCCCTCCGATACCGCATCAGAAAAGGGAAGAAAAGAGAAGACGGACACGAAAATACGTGATCGTTTTCCCATCTTGAATGGAAATACAGAGCTGACCAGTGATAAAACGGAGCATTACGGGTGAGTTACCCTCAATGATAGAAATCAAGAAAGGACTCCCTATGTGTTGCAAACAAAAGGGAAAAGAACAACACACAATAATATGAGTATAATTGTTTTAGAAATTATTTAAAGAAAATGGCTAATATGTGTAGTAGGGGATTCAAAAATAAATAGCACTACTATGACCCAAAAATAGGAAAGTGAATGACTATAAAATTGGACTAGTTTATTTAGCAGTCCATGTAGTAGAGAAACAAAATTACAGACTACTATTGGATTAAGTAAACCACATGCATTCTCTATGAAATAAACCAAAAAAGGGAACAACTCACAAATGAAATGGAAATCAAAATGAAAATAAACATTTTGATAAAAATAAAAAATGTTGTTGTTAAGACTATGGTTAAACTCACCTCTAGTCCAAAATGCAGAATGAATTTGTAAAAATTCAAAAATCAATTCTGAAAAGAGGGGAAAAAAGTGGGGAGAGGGACAAGAGATTGTAATGAAACAAGACTAAGGCGGTCATTATGAACATGGCGGGAAGGACCGCTGACCGCCGTGTCGGCAGTGAACAGAATCCCGCCGGTGGCGGCCAATGGAAACCCGCCATATAATGATAGAAAAACCCAACCCTGCCAAAAAATCCCAGACCACCACTCCCTGCCAGGACACTGTCGGCGGGAATCCCGGCCCACCCCACCCTGCCTCCGCCAAGCACACCCACATCCCGCCGTCCAAATAATAATGCACAAATCACCTCGGCAGACAGTGGTGTCCGGACAACCATTGGCGGCTGCGACCGCGACGGGAAGCAAGTGGGCCCAACAGCAAGAACTGTACACATTGGCTAGGCCTATCAACCACACACCTGACACACATCCTGAACACCATAAAACACCCCCATACACACCCCACAATCCCTTGCAATGGAACCAGGACCAGAAGAAGGAGAGCACAAGAGCCAGACAGCGAACGCCAGCATACAGGACACGCATATCGACCCACACAGGAGCACCCATACCCCGTCCCGACGCCATCCACCACCCTCACCATGTCCCCCCCCAAAAATCCATGCTTCACCGAAAGGGAACTAAGGACCATGGTGGACGAGATCCTGAAGATGGAGCCACAAATCCTTGGCTCCGAGGTGCAGCACACACCCATTGCGCGGAAATTGGAGCTGTGGCAGACCATTGTCAACAGGGTGAATGCACTGGGACACCATCCACGCACCAGGGACGACATCCGCAAGAGATGGAATGACCTGCGGGGGAAGGTCAGGGCCATGGCATCCAAGCACCAAATCGCAGTGCAGAAGACTGGGGGAGGACCGCCACCAACGCCACCCGACTACACCGACTGGGAGGAGAAGGTACTCACCATCCTGCACCCAGAGGGACTCACTGGACTCACTGGAGGAATGGACTCGGGTAAGTCATCTACAATTACCCCATATACAACACATCTGAAATGCATGCACCACCCCACCACACCCACCAGGACCTACACCCCACCCAGGCATCAGCCACCACACCCACCACCCTGCATTGCCCACAGCTCACTACCAGGCCCAAATCACTCCCGCTGTGCACAGCCACCCACCCCTGCACGTACCCACAATGGAATAATACCCCCCACCACAATGTAAGCCCACCACTGCCTCTAAATGCAATGTCCACCTCACAAAGGCACCCTGGAAGGCCACTGAAAGTCACACCAGCACAAAATTGCACAGTTCTGTACACCTCAAACCCTCAGGCATATGTAACAGACATGTCTATGTCCCCCAACAGGCACCACCACCCATGCAATCCTATTGGAGGGGACAAGGAGTGCCACAGCACACCAGGGAGACAGAGGCACCTCACTGGACACTGGTGAAGGATCCCTGGACACTGATGAGCAGGCAGGCCCCTCTCACAGCCATGGATGCTCACCAAGCAGCAGCCCCACCCAGGAAACCACTGTCACCCCTAACACCCAGTCAAGACCAGCAGGCCAGGGGAGGCGTACCCACACCAGTGGACCCAGGTCACAGACAGGTGGAACACAGCAATAGAGGCCACAGTCTCCCACTCCCAACATGCAGGAAGGTGAGGGCCCCAGTACAAGTGGCACGTCAAGACCTGCGCAGGGGACACAGGCACAGGGGGACCAATGGCAAGGTCAAGTGCCCCAGTGTGTCAGGGGGTAGGGCACCGGATGCATGCAGCATCCCAGGACGTCTTTGCAGAGGTACTGGGTGCCTACCAACACACCCAAGACAGGTTGGCACAGATTGTGTCCACCCTGGAACAAAGTCAGAGGATGCAGCTGGAACAACACCAACAGGCCATGGAGCAGTGGAAAGAACACAATGCCACAATGGCTACCATTGCTGGAGCACTGCTGCAGTTGGTCAACAAACAGTCTGACACCCACACTGGACAAGAGGCCCCCACACCAGCCCTGAACAACCAGAAACAGATGACCGAAGCAGCAGAACCAGCACAGGAAATACCCTCCCAGAAATAACAAGGGCCAACCATGCCACCCCAAGAAGCTCCACAGCAGGCACCCAAACCGAGTCTCAGGCCAAGATATGGCACTGGAAACCCAGCTAAGAACAAGCCCCACTCCAACAATTGACACTGCTACTACTGCAAAGCAACCTTCCCACCCATTCACCAACTACACTCAGCTGAGTGCAAAATGAAGTACTATACTACAAATAGGGCCCACCTATGACTCCGAACAGGGCTGCCCCCAAGTTGGTTTTGAGGACACCCAACCCTTACAACTTCCATCACTGTATATAGCACAATTCACCGTATTCGACCAATAAAACACAATTCTCACCTGTAACACTGTCCCCTGTCTTCAATGTTGAACAAATTGGAGTATGGATGCAACTGGCAGACAACAACTTTATTGTCAATTTGTGCTTGGTGGTGGTAATGTGTGTTTCAAATTAGGCAAGGAGGGAATGCATATCTTGTCTGTCAGTACCATGCTGAAGAGGTCCATGTCTCGCCTATCATGACCAATCCCCCCTATATGACATGACCCACTGACAGTATCAGTCACTAACCACAATTACAGGCTTACGTCCCAGACAGTTATTGGAAGTAGAGTTGTATTAGTTGGTTCCTGGAATTGACATCTTCCCCTTCCTCATCTTCACCATCACTCTCCTCACATCTCTGAGGTAACTGATCAGGACCTATAGCACCCTCCACCTCCAAAAAGGGGATAGAATGTCTCACAGCCACGTTGTGCAGCATGCAGCAGGCCACCACTATTCTACACATCTTATCAGGACCATAGGCCAGGGACCCCCCAGTGATATGTAGACACTGGAATCTAGCCTTCAGTACACCTATAGTATGCTCTATCACCCTCCTACTACGTCCATGGGCCTCATTGTATTTCCTCTCTGCATCCGTCCTGGGATTCCTCACTGGTGTCAGGCCAATGCAAGTTTGGGTAGCCAGAATCACCTAGGAAAAGGGTCAATACAGAGTCGTCATTGTAATGTCCTTTAGTCAGACAGGCAGGTTCTCTGCAATGTGTCAGTTAGTGACAGGCAAACTTACCTATGATCCACCCTTTATCCTCTTGTAGTTGTTCCATCTTCTGTGGCACACTACTGTTCCTCAAAACAAATGAATCATGGACTGACCCCGGAAACATGGCATTCACATGTGAAATGTTCTGGTCTGCAGTACATACCAATTGGATGTTCAGGGAGTGAAAGTTCTTCCTGTTTCTGTACACCTGTTCACTCACTCTTGGGGGGATGATAGCTATGTGGGTGCCATCGATAGCACCTATGACATGGGGAATGTTTGCAAAGGCATAGAAGTCAGACTTAATGGCAGGGAGGTGAGCACTTTGGGGGAATCGCACATAGGATTGCAGATGTTGTACAAATGCATTCAGAAACCTTGTCAGTACCAGGCTGAACATTGGCTGTGAGAAACCAGCACCCATGCCCACTGTCAATTGAAATGAGCCTGTGGCCAGGAAATGGAGTGCGGAGAGCACCTGCACCTCAGTTGGAATGGCATGCTGATTACGATTTCCGGGAGTCAGTGCAGGATCTAGTAATGCACATAGGTCCTGAATAGTTGCACGTGTGAGTCTGTAAGTGATAATGATCTGATGCTCCACCATGGTCCCCTTATCCACAAGTGGTCTGTACACCGACGGTGCCCTTCCTCGCCACAAGGGTAGGTACCTATGAGGGGTTATAAAAAGGAGTGATGTGCACACATAAATTGGCTTATTTGATAAATACATGCAGTGCATTGTTCATAGTAGTGTCTGTACAATTACTGCAACCTGACAGATGTACATGTACATCACTAGGAGGGAACAGAATAAATCATGTGTGCTAATATACGCAATGGATAGAGGCCTAGGTGCTTCATATGGCTAGTAGGACCTGCATTGTGAGTATTAAGAATTTTAAGATGCGTAGGTGATGGCAAAATGTCTGCCCACTGTAGTTCTGCCCCTTTGTTGTGGAAGTGACCTAATACCGCTAGCGGTTGACGTCACAGCGTGCGGAGGTGTTGACCGCTGTTCGCACCTTCATTGGCTAACATGGATGCCAATGGGGAATCCTGGCGTATCATGATCGCCGCCGGCGGTGACTGTGCATACCGCCGTGGAACGTAGGCGCGTTCGTCATCGTTTGATCACTTGGCTCCCTGATCTCATGCGGACAGGTACTCCACTCTGTGCACTGCTGTCGCCTGCCTCTGGCTATGGATGTTCCACGTGGTGCAGGGGAAGGGCCCTGGCCTTCACCCAGGATAAACTGGAGAAGCTAGTGGAAGGGGTCCTGCCCCTGTACGACAGACTCTACAGCCGGCCAGAGGTACAGGTGAGTCCGGGTTTGGGGGGCACTGTGTGAGTAATGGATAGAGTGGATTGCACATATGTGTGCTCCTGCGAGCCAGGATGGGCCATGGTGCATGGAATGCTGTGTGCCACTGTCCTGCATGTCTGAGAGTACTGTCAGTCCTATGTTTGACAATCTGCCAGTTGTTCCCATCGTGTAGGTGCCTGACCCCTGTGTTCCATTTCTGTCACCCTACTAGGTCAGCACCCACCAGAAGAGGGGACATTGGCATGGCATCGCCAAGGAGGTACGGACCCTGGGGGTCTACAACCGGCGGAGCACCCACTGTTGAAAGAGGTGGGAGGACCTGCGGGGCTGGGCGCGAAAGATCACTGAGGCCCAGCTGGGGAAGTCCTCCCAGCGTGGAAGGGATGCCCGTCGGGCACTGACCCCCCTCATGCAAAGGATCCTGGCGGTGGCGAACCCAGACCTGGATAGGCGTTTGAAGGCTGCACAGCAGTCAAAAGGGGGTGAGTACTCACAGACCATATTTCAGCCTGGAAGGATGAGTGTGTGTGCGATAGGGCTCATGGTGCTTAGAGCAGCGATTTTGACTGGTGTCCATCTACTGTATATTCCCCAAAGGGTGTAGGGGTGTCCCTCTCAGGTTTCACCTACCTCAGCTCCAATACTCTTTCAGGGGATGGGTGTAGGTCAGTATTCTGCTCAGTAGTCAAGGGCATGGCTATGTTCATAGTGTACGGTGCTGGCTGTTGGGTGTGTTTGCTAAGTGGGTGTATGTCTTGCCATTGTGGAGCAGCATTCAGCTATTTACAAGTGCCTCTCCTGTTTTGTCTCCCCATCCCTGTTCTCTTGTGTTGGTTTGGTACAGCATCAACATCAGGCGAGGGAGCTGAGGCACCGGCAAGTGGGGAGGCAGTGGCCCACAGATCCTCCGAGGCAGAGACAACGGACACCCAGGGGACCAGTGGGTGGGAGGGCGAGGGGACTTCCACGGGGGAGGCTACTACCACAGGAGGTAGAGACTCTGAGACCTCCTCCGATAGGGGTCCTCTGGAGGTGGAGGACCCTAGTGGACACACCACTACCGTAAGATCTTCCGCCACCACCCATACCATCACCGCCCTCCCTTCTGCTCCCCACCGAGTTGCCCGTGCCCGCCCACCCAGAAAGGTGGGCGTCTCCTTCGCCACAGGCACCTCCTCCCCTGCCACAGTCAGCCCTGCTGCCCTCACAGAGGAGGCTATTGACCTCCTGAGAACCATCTCTGTAGGGCAGACAACCATTGTCAATGCCATCCAGGGCCTGGCATCAGAGGTGCAGCAGACCAATGCCTTTCTGGATGGCATTCACGGTGCTGTGTCTGACCTACAAAGATCTTTTTAGGCTCTGGCCTCCTCTTGGACGGCAGCCAGTTTCCCTTGAAATTCCGTCCCCCCTCCAAACTCCTCTACCCCTTCCAGCACCCCACTCCCTTCACCCATCCAAAGCACACAATCAGACCCACTTGCAGGCACATCAGCACACAAGAAGCACACTTCCAAACACAAGCACCACAGCTCCTACCACAAGCATTCACACAGTTAACAGACACCTGCACACACAACAACGTCCACTTCCCCCAGTGTGCCCGCCTCTTCCGCCTCCCTGTCTGTCCCCTCTACATGCACACCCTCATGCACTGCACCTTCACTCACTGTTACTGCTCCTCTTCCTGCACTCACCATGATAGCAGACAGCCATACATGCTCCCCATACACCACACCTGCACTCACCACCTCTACTGTAGTTGACACATGCAGCACACTCACCAGACTTGCAGACACCCACCCAAGATACATCCACACTAGCTGTCTGTCTTCTCCCACTGTGTCTGACCCTCCACCTCCCAAAACACACAAACGCACCAAGACACCCACCCATCAGACATCCACCACACCACAGCATACTGAGCAGTCACCTGCACTCACTACACGCACACCTACACTCCATACATCAACTCCCTCTGCCTCCACTCCCACGCACTCACCCATGCCCACCCCAATTGCTCCCAAGAAACTGTTCCTCTCCCATGCAGACCTGTTCCAACCCACTGGCCCACCCCGTCTTGTCCCCAAACGTGCCCACCTCCTTGCCCTTTCCGTTCCTTCCACCTCACAGCCCACCCCCGGTCCAGCCTTCCCATTCCCGTGCCCCTTCCCCGGTGAAGAAGAAGGCCCGGTCTGAGCCAGGACCATCCAGCTCCACCCGAGCCAAACAGCCCCCACCTCCTTCAAAGGAGAAGCCCACCCCCCTCCAACCTCCTCACGCAAGTCAAAGTCCCACCCCCATCGTAAATCCCCACCCCACACCCCCTTTCCGTGAGGTGCCTGGATCCCCATAAGGTGCCCCGTTCAGCGGAGTACCCAGCACTTGTGAGAGTCAGATGTGGCCAGTAGTGGCCAAGGACAATTTTCATTTTATGGACTGGCCATTGGCCCTGTTGGCACTGTTTTGCTCAGTGAGCAACAAATTAAAGTTTCTGTGTGGCCTGTGTTTGGGCTGCACGCAGTTCCACCCGTGTGCTTGTTTTAATTTTTAATGGGTGTGGGGCTATTGTATGTACTATGGTCAAGTTGCTTTTGCCTTCGGTCGGGTACATATCTCTTGGTGTGGGGTGTCTGACTTGTGCTGCTGGGAAGGGTTGGGGGGGCGTTGCAGAGTGGGTGGAGTGGGTGGGTATGTAACCATGCCCTTTCCTCCCTTATGTCGTAGGTTGCGGTCCTTACTGTCGTCGTCTTCGTCGGCGATATCAGTTGTGAAGGTATATTGCAAGGAGCAGGGCTGGCATGATCAGCAGCTCTCTGTCCATGGCTGCCGCTGCACGTTTTGTTGAACTCCGGTGAGTGTTTCCTTCTATTTGTTTCATTTCTGCCTGGCTTTGTGTGGCAGTAGTTCCCGCCCCGGAACTGGCGGCGGAATGGTGGTTCATAATTTGATGGGTGGGTTGGGCCTTTCCGACGGCCTGTGGGCGGACTCTGCTGTCGTCAGCGGGATTCCTTTCCTGGTGGTGGGTGGTGCGCAGGATGCGTGTGTTTCGTTTGTTTCATTATTTGGCGGTCCGGACCGCTCCTCTGTTGGCGGTTTCTACCGCCGGCAGAGCGGAACGGACCACCATGTTCATAATGAGGGCCTAAATCTTCAAAAAATATATATATTCACTCAGATATCCATCTAGTAATGCAAATTTGTAATTGTGTTGAGGTAACTCAATGTAAAGACACGCTAATATTTTGAAAGGTAGAAGCCTGGCCGACCCACCATTAAGAAAAGGCCCATGGATATCATCTCAAATGAGATGCAATATTCATCCAGGGTATGTCATCGTTCAATTCCTGGATATGGGTGCCCAATTTGAAAACCCAACAGTGTTCAACTTCGAATAGACACATGTTTGGAGATTTCACAGTCTGTAGTACAATCCACCACATATCATCTGGGGTATGTTGTACGTCTTGATAATGGATACTCAATTTCATTGTCATCCGTCCACATCAAATGTTGCTCCGATGTTCGTTAATTCTGATCTTGACTGGTCTAGATGTCATACCTATATGCCGTAAGCCACACGGACAACTGATCATGTAGATACAGTTACGAGAGTTACAGTTAGTGTGGCTTGATAAGTGCCAAAGACCAATTGGTTCAAGAGCAATGGTACTCATTAGTCTGGTAAGGGGGCATACATTGCAATTGCCACATGGGAAATGTCCCTTCACAGGGGCAAGTCCCCATAGTGTGTTCTGATCTGATACATTGGTGGACTTCAAAGGTCTGGTGTTGACGATCACATCTTTAATGTTAGAAGATCTTTTGAAGGCAAATAAAGGTTTAGGAATGGCTACACCTCCATAGTAAGGATAGACCATTGTTTATTAACAAATTTCTTACAGGTATTAGATACAGGAGTGAAGGTGGTAACACAAGTCAATCTAGGTGAAGTTTCTTTAGATATGGAAGTCAATAAAGATTCCCGATTGTTATTCCGGGCTCGTTTATGAGCTGAGTTAATGATCCTTGAAGGATAATGTCTTTCATGAAGTTTATTGGCTAAGTCATTGGCTTGGATTTCAAAGGAAATAACATTGCTACAGTTCCGATGTAATCGCAGAAACTGACCGTTTGGCAAATTGTCTCTCAGGGCTTTTGGATGATAACTCTCGTAGAGTAGGAGACTGTTGTGATCGGTTATTTTATGGTGTGTACAAGTATGGAGTTTACCTTTATCAATAGTGATCGTAAGGTCCAAAAAACTCTTGTTGTGGAAACTGTCGAGTTAAACTTAAAAAAGGGATCAAGAGTATTAATCCAACTAGTGAAGGACTCAACTAATTGGACCTCTCCCTGCCAGATGACAAGGATGTCATCAATATATTGTCGCCATAATCTGATGTTCTCAAAAAAAGGGTTGATCATGTTAAGAATAAAACATTGTTCAACATGGTAAACATACGGACAAGCCAGACTTGAAACAAAAGTAGTCCCTACTTTTTAAATAAACTGCACCCTGCCCAATGGACCTACCTAAGGGGTGACCTATGTGTATTAAAAAAGGTTTGGGCCTAGCAGGAGGGTTAGCTTTGGAGGTCAACATGGCAGTTGAAAACTGCACAGACAGGCTCTGCTATGGCAGGCCTGTGACAGGTTTGAAGTCCTATTGAAGTGAGCAGCACAATCAGTGCTGCAAGCCAAATAGTAGCATCTAATTTACAGACCCTGGTCAAAAGTAGTACAATTTACTAGGGACATATAAGTAAGTTAGTTAAATAGGCCAATTGTGGATAAGCCAACGTTACCATGTTTTAAGCAGAGAGCACATGCACTGTGGCAAAGGGTAGCAGTGGTAAAGTGCCCAGAGTCCTAAAGCCAGCAAAATAAGACCAGTAAAACAGAAGGTCGGAAGGCAAAACATCAGGGGAAACCACGCCAAGGATGCCAGGTTTAACACGTGTCTCCCCCCCAGCTGAAAGTGGGGAGACCTACCCAACCCCTTAGGAGTTACCTTCACTAAGGTGGAAAACCCTGGAGAGACCATCAGTAATGGCGTGGTCTGTTCCAGGACGGTGTTCCACCGTAAAGTCCATTCCCTGTAGGGAGGTGAACCACCTCAACAGTTCAGGATTCTCACCCCTCCTCTGCATTAACCATATGAGGGGTCTGTCTGAACCCAGAAGTGAGTACCAAACAGGTATGGTCTCTGCTTCTTCAGTGCCCAGACCACAGCAAAAGATTCCCTTTCTATTGTGCTCCACCTCTGTTCCCTCTAACGTTGCCTCCTACAGATGAAGGTTACTGGCTGATGCAGGACTTCTTTGTTTAGCTGTGAGAGCCCGGCCCCTACACAATGCTCTAAGGCATCTGCCTGCACAATGAATTCTTGGGAGCAGTCAGGGGCCTTGAGCTCGGGTGTTGTGCACTTGGCTTTCTTCAGGGTGTCAAACGCTGTCTGGCACACCTCTGTCCAGATCACCTCATGTGGCTACTTCCTGGAAGTCAGCTCAGTCAAAGGAGACAGCTATGTTGCTTTAACACTTGACAAATCTCCAGTAGTTATCAGAGAGGCCAAATAAGGCTTTCACCTCTGTCTGGGTCTTGTGGCATTCCCAAGCCAGAATGGTTGCTATTTTGGCCTGAAAGGGCTCCACCTTACCGCCTCCCATTTGGTGTTCCAAGTAGGCCACAGAGCACTGCCCTATCTGGCACTTGCTGACCTTGATCGTCAGGCCTGCCCTTTGCAGAGCCTGAAGCACTTCCTTGAGGTGGCACTGGTAGTCCTCCCAGCTAGAATTGAAGACAGGAATGTTGTATAGGTAGGCGGCACTGAAGTTCTCTACCCCAGCCAGGACCTGGTTGACCAAACTCTGGAAGTTAGCAGGGGCATTCTACAATCCGAAGGGCATGACCTGGAACTGGAAGTCCCCTTCTGTGGTTTAGATCGCAGGCCTCTCCCAGTACCCAGACATTAAGTCAAACATACTGAAGAACTTGACAGCTCCAAGCTGATCTGTGAGCTCATCAGCTCTGGGGATGGAGTGTGGATCAGTCTTGGTCACCACATTGAGACCACAGTACTCCACATATAACCTAAGTTCAGGTGTGACACTTGGAGGAGCAGCCTTGGGGTCCAACATCACTGGTCTGGATCAAAGGCTGTTTGAGAGATCAATAACTCCTAATGCCAGCATCTTGGAGACCTCCTCCTTGATGCTGGCCCTCACCTTGTCAGGCAAACTATACATTTTGTTTTGCACAGGTGTGCTGTCCCAAGTATCAATATCATGGATAAGCCATGTAGTGAAGTGAGTTCTGGGGTAAGTGAGAACAAAGAGGCAACCTGTCCCAACAACTGGTAACAGTCTCTCTGTTGATCCAAGGTCAGTTTAGGGGAGAGGCTGACACCCGCTACTGACCCATCCTGCTCCTTGGAAGACAGGAGGTTGGGGAGAAGTTCAGTCTCCTCTTCCACCCAATCATCAGTAACCAGGAGGATGGTAAGCTCAGACCTCTCAAAGTGGGGTTTGAGGTGACTGACATGCAGGATCCTCAAAGGGTTTGTGAGAGCCTTGCGCTCCACCAGGTAGGTGATACCACTCCTGCCCTCCTTCACCTTATGAGGCCCAGACCAGTAGTTTCCAGGGCCCTGGGCTCCACGGGCTCCATCACCCACACTTTTTGGCCAGGATGAAACTCAACCAGAGTGGCATACCAGCATTTCACATCCTCCTGGCTGGCTTCCAGATTCTTCTGGGTAAGTTTCCAGAAGCATGCTGTCTTGTGGCGGAGTGCCAGTATGTAGCTGACTATGTCCTGAGATTCTTTCTGAGGAGCTTGCTACTAGCCCTACTTTACCAGACTAAGGGCCTCATTATAAACACTGCGGTTTGGTCTGCAATGCCAGCGGTGGCGGTAAATACTGCCACCGCAATGGCGGCCCAGACCGCCATATAATAAATGTGGCAGAACCACCACTAGAGTAACTCTGCCACCGCCAGGCTTCTGCTGCCAGGCAGCCTGGCGATGGCAGAGTTACTTATCCAACAGGGCAGCGCTGCCTGCTGGATAATGTATCTTATTCCACCAGCCTTTCCCTGGTGGTTTCCCCCACCAGGGAGAGGCTGGCGGAATGGGTGTCTCGGGCCCCCCTGGGTGCCCCTGCCCTGCCTATGCGCTTGGCATAGGCAGTGCAGGGCCCCCCGTGCAGAGCCCCGTCGCGCATGTCACTGCCTGATTTACGGGTAGTGACATGCATGACGGGTGCTGCTGCACTTGCCTCACTGCTACATTGCCATCGGCTCCATGTGGAGCCAGCGTCAATGTACAGGCCCTGCATTTCGCTGGTCCGGCTGTCAGAAACACTGTTTACGCCCGTCATTCCAGCGGAATGTACATAATGTGGCCGGTGGGGTCCTCTGTGTGCTGGCGGTCTTTTGTTCACCGCCAGCCCCGCACTCCGTGAATTTTCCCACCGAGTTCATAATGAGGGCCTAAGAGGTCCGATTACAGGGTGTGCATACAAAAGTTCAAAGGGGCAGAAGTCAACCCCCTTCTGCAGTACCTCTCTGCACACAAACAAAAGGCATGGCAGGAGGACATCCCACATGCACGCCATGGGTTCTGACAGACCCATAATCAGGCCATTTAGGGTCCTGTTGAACCCCTAACAAGCCCATTGGTTTGAGGGTTGTAACGAGTGGAGAACATCTAGGTCACTCAACACTCCTTCCACATGGACTTCATGCACCTGAACATGAAGTTGGTACCCCAATTGTATTTCACCTCCTTGGAGAACCTCACCTAGGTAAAGATTCTCATAAGTGCCCTGACCTCTGCAGGCGTGGTCACTGTTCTCAGAGAGATAGTCTCTGGGTACAGGGTACCATGGTCCACCAAGACCAGAATAAACTTGTTGCCTATGACTCTCCTGGAGCCCACATGCCCAGTATTGCAGGTGCCCACACTTTCAAAGGGGGTAACAACAATAGGAAAAGGTTGCAGGAGGGCCTTACACTTCCCCTCGACTTACCGCTCACCTGGCAGGTAGGACAGGACCTGCAGAATGCATCTGAGACCTTTCTCATTTGAGACCAGTAAAAGTGGATGGCAAGTCTGTCAGATGTCTTGCCCTGCCCCAAATGATGTGCCAGGGGTACATCATGAGCCACCCCCAGTAGTAAGGCCCTGTAGCATTGGGGGACCACCAACACATGGGTTGCAGATGCATCTGGAGCCTTAGGCTCACTATACAGGAGACTATTTCCCCAGTAGATCAGGTGTATGCCAGAGGAATCATCAGCTGCCTGGCTCCCAGCCTGCTGCTGAAGACCTTCAATAGTAGGGCATTCCTCCTGCTTCTTGCAGAACTCCTCCCTGATGGGACCACCTCTTGCTGCCATATGGACAGCTCAGGCAGGTTCCAGAGTAGGTTCCAAGGCATCCCCCTCAGAGTCACACTCCTCCCAGACCGTGGGAGTTTTAGAGCAGGTTTCCCACACCCCTTGCCCGTCCTCTTCTTGGCAGATCTCTGGATCATTCATCCAGGCTCAAAGTCCTTCAGACCACCCTCTTGGGCTGTCATGGACCATGTGGTCAGGCACACCCACTCAGGCAACCCTAACATCTCTAAGTGGGACCTGAGCTCCACCTCCTTCCAGGTCGTTGCCAAGCAGACAATCCACAGGCATGGGTGGACTCACAGTTACCCTCAAGCAATATGGGACCCTCTCCCTATCAAAGATAACCAGTTGTCAGCTGCAAGAACTTGGTGGAACATATTTGAGACTACCTGCTCTGAGGATGCCAGATGACACCTCATAGTTGTCACGCTGGCTCCAATGTCCCGGAGCCTTCGCCCTCTGCACATTAAAGGTGACCCACTGCCTGTACTTCCTACTATTACTAGGCATTTGGGTTCTCTGCATCATTTCTCCATCACCCAGGGACAATAGGGTAACCTCTACTCTGTCTCCCACACTATCTAGGACATTCTCCTCCTCCAGCGCTACACTAGCCAACCCCAGTGACTGCACATAGGTGGACGGCTGTGGTCACTTTGGGCATTTGGCATCTCCCTTGAAGTGCCCTTCCTGTTGGCACTCAAAGAATTTGGAGGGCGCCTTCCCTGCAGACCTACTTTCAGGGAACTATCTCTTTTTCTTCTCAATAGGGGAATGTGAGTCCTGATCCAACAAACTTTTGGGGCACTTTAGAGAACTCCTAGCTTTTGTTTTTGTCTCCTCCCCCTTCTTCTGGTAAGGACACTGCCAATCCTTGTGGACCCTGGTGCCCACCCAGCGGTCCACCTCCTTAACAAGCTCCCTCTGTCAGAGAGCTTAGTGTCAATCAAGTGTTGGTGAAGATCTGGAAAACAGAGACTGAACATGCGCTCTCCTGCAAACAGGTTATACAGCCTCTGATATCCTTAACTTCACTGCCCTTCACCAACCATCCAGTACCTTGCAAAAAGAATTGACACAATCCACCCAGGTATGTTGAGTTTCTGTCTGTCCCTGAAATTCTGCCTATACTTCTCTAAGGTCAAACCATATTTTCTGATCAGGACTTCTTTCATGGTAGGATACCTCATCCTGTCACCTGCATCTAGGGCTAGTAGGGTGTCCCTCCCCTCACAAAGGTTATGCCTCCACAGACTAGCCCCCACAACCCCCTCTTGTGCATCTGCAGAGCAATCTCATAAGCCTCAAACCGTTGATCTATGTCACCTCCCATGGCTAGCCTCTTTCTCTCCATTTTTATCTTAGCCATCTCCAACTTGCACTTCTTCCCTGCCTTCCACTCTGCCAGTTCCTGAGGGGATAAGTTGCAGGAGGACACAATGATCCCTGCCCAGGAGGATACTTCCGCCCTTGGGAGTAGGTTACTTCCCCCTCTACAGGTTGCAGTGCAAGACCCTCCTGTAAGCCTGGCTCTGATTCATCCTCAGACTCTTCATACTCTTCCTGGTTACTTGTTGTGCCTGGCAATGGATGGGCCTCTGCACATACTCTCAAAACTTTTTGCAGCTCCAGTAGGAAGGCCCTTTTTTATTTATATCTTATGAGGCAATCCTCTCTCCTCACAAAACTCCTTGAGTTCGGCCACACTGCAACCCTCCAGACTGGCAAGTTCAAATTCCATCTTTGCAGGTGAGGTCACAGGCACAAACAATCAGGTAGAGTAAGAATGAGTATGTGTTGGACCTGGCTTTTTGACAGGGTCATCCCCAAACTTTTTGCCTCCTTCCTCCTATTTTTTCTGACCTGTTGTTGTTGGCTTTTGACCTCTGGGCACTTTACCACTGCTAACCAGTGCTAAAGTGCATATGCTCTCTGTGTAAATTGTACTATTGATTGGTTTATCCATGACTGGCTATTTAATTTACTCGTAAGTCCCTAGTAGAGTACACTATATGTGCCTAGGGCCTGTAGATTAAATGCTACTAGTGGGCCTGCAGCACTGGTTGTGCCACCCACTTCAGTAGCCCCTTAACCTTGTCTCAGGCCTGCCATTGCAAGGCCTGTGTGTGCAGTTTCACTGCCACTTCGACTTGGCATCTAAAAGTACTTGCCAAGCCTAGAACTCCCCTTTTTCTACATATAAGTCACCCCTAATGTGTGTCCTAGGTAACCCCTAGAGCAGGGTGCAGTGTGGGTAAAAGGCAGGACATGTACCTGTGTAGTTATATGTCCTGGTAGTGTAAAACTCCTAAATTCGTTTTTACACTACTTTGAGGCCTGCTCCCTTCATAGGCTAACATTGGGGCTGCCCTCATACATTGTTGAAGTGGCAGCTGCTGAACTGAAAGGAGCAGGAAGGTCATATTTAGTAGGGCCAGAATGGTAATACAAAATCCTGCTGACTGGAGAAGTCAGATTTAATATTACTATTCTAGAAATGCCACTTTTAGAACGTGAGCATTTCTTTGCACTTAAATCTTTCTGTGCCCTTCAATCCACGTCTGGCTAGGTTAAGTTGACAGCTCCTTGTGCATTCACTCAGACACACCCCAAACGCAGGGTACTCAGCCTCACTTGCATACATCTGCATTTTGAATGGGTCTTCCTGGGCTGAGAGGGTGGAGGGCCTGCCCTCACACAAAGGACTGCCACACCCCTTACTGGGACCCTGGCAGACAGGATTGAACTGAAAGGGGACCTGGTGCATTTCTTAGACACTCTTTGAAGTCACCCCCACTTCAAAGGCACAATTTAGTATAAAACAGGACCTCCGCCCTACCTCATCAGACACTTGCTGGAGAAAAAACCTGAACCAGAACCTGCATCCTGCCAAGAAGAACTGCCTGGCTGCCTGGCTGCCTAAAGGACTCACCTGACTGCTTTATACAAAGGACTGCTGCCTTGCTGTTGCCCTACTGCCTTGCTGAACTCTTGTCTGGCTGTAAAAGTGCTCTCCAAGGGCTTGGATAGAGCTTGCCTCCTGTTCCCTGAAGTCTCAGGACCAAAAAGACTTCTCTTTTTCATTTGGACTCTTCGTGCGCCGAAAATTTAGACGCACAGCTTGCTCCGCGCGAGAAAAACGCTGCACACTGACTCTGATTGACGCCTTCGGGGCGACCGGAACTTCGACGCACGGCCTCGCAAGGACAACACCGCCCGACTTCCAGAGGGGAAATCAACGCAACGCCTTCCGTGAGAGCGAAACTTCGACGCACAGCCCCGCGGAACGACGCGCAGCCGGAAAACAAGCAGGAGAATCTACGCACAGACCCTGGGACATCTGGTAATCCCCGCGATCCACAGAAAGTGACTGTCCGCGCGGTGGAAAACGACGCACGACTTCCCCGTGTGAAAAATAACAACGCAAGTCCGTGTGTGCTGGGGAGAAATCGACGCACACACATTTTTCCACGTATCTCTTCTTCTGCGGCCCTTTGCGGAGATTTTCCACTCCAAACCAGGTACTTTGTACTTGAAAGAGACTTTGGGGGTCATTCTGACCCTGGCGGTCGGTGATAAAGCGGCGGCCAACCCGCAAACAGGCCGGCGGTCAAAAAAATTGTATTCTAACTCTGGCGGGAACCGCCAACACAGGCCGCCACATTAACACTCCGACCGCCACGGCGGGACCGACAAACAGCGCGGCTGTCACCGCCAACAGGCAGGCGGCAGACAATGTACCGCCCACCCTATCACAACTCACCAATCCGTCACCTTTTCCGGGGCGGGAGCCCCGCCGATAAAAACACGGCGGAAACAGACTACGAACGGGAAAACGCTCACCTATACACACTCCACGAGGAAGGAGGACAGCATGGAGCCCGAATTACACATCCTACCAGCTCTTGCCTACCTGTTCATCTACCAGGAGTACGAACGCCGGCGCAGACGACAACGGTGAGTACTGCACCTACGACACAGGGGAGGGGGGAGGAGAAAAGATTACGGGCACACACATGCGCCATACACCCACCCCCCCACCACAAATACCTACACCCCATTGCCGAGCAACAAGTCAGAGTGACACCACACAAACTCCCCGGAATAATGCAAAGACACAATTTAAATGTTCGAAAAAATATATGTATAAATAGCTCCATAGAAGGAATGGCAAATATGCCATATAAAAGATACAAAAATAAGGAATGAAGATAGACAACAAGATATCCATAGGCAAAAAGTCCTGCACATTCCGTCAAAGTTCCATAGTCCGTGGGCCAATGTGCACAAACACATGGGCAAAGCCCACACAGGAGACCAGATACCATTGGAGAGAACACTGCAGGGGCATCAGATGAGAAAACTACAGGCACCTCAGGGGGAAGGGAAGGGGGGACACCTCAGCCACATGAGTCCACGACGCCAGATCCACGAGGGGCCTCCTTGCCCACTGTCCCATCCTGGGGGGTGCAAAGCCACAGTCCATCAGATGGATTACCGACTCCACTGTGATTGGAGGAGGCATGGTGCCCCGAGTGCTCCCTGAAGCCCTGCTCGACACTGAACCGGCACTGTCAATGGGCCAGCGGTGCTTGACAGGAAGGGCCCAGCGGAGCGGTGCTTGACAGGAAGGGCCCAGCGGAGCGGTGCTTGAGACGGCGGGCCCAGCGGAGCGGTGCTTGAGATGAAGGGCCCAGCGGAGCGGTGCTTGACAGGAAGGGCCCAGCGGAGCGGTGCTTGAGATGAAGGGCCCAGCGGAGCGGTGCTTGAGACGGCGGGGCCCAGCGGAGCGGTGCTTGAGAAGAAGGGCCCAGCGGAGCGGTGCTTGACAGGAAGTGCCCAGCGGAGCGGTGCTTGAGATGAAGGGCCCAGCGGAGCGGTGCTTGAGACGGCGAGGCCCAGCGGAGCGGTTCTTGGCCCGGCGGGGCCCGTTCAGTGGTTCTTGGCCCGGCAAGGCCCGTTCAGCGGTGCTCCCCCGGCGGGGCCCTGTTCAGCAGTTCTTGGCCCGGCGGGGCCCGTTCAGCGGTGCTCCTCCCGGCGGGGCCCTGTTCAGTGGTTCTTGGCCCGGCGGGGCCCGTTCAGCGGTTCTTGGCCCGGCGGGGCCCGTTCAGCGGTTCTTGGCCCGGCGGGGCCCGTTCAGCGGTGCTCCCCCGGCGGGGCCCTGTTCAGCGGTTCTTGGCCCGGCGGGGCCCGTTCAGCGGTGCTCCTCCCGGCGGGGCCCTGTTCAGCGGTTCTTGGCCCGGCGGGGCCCGTTCAGCGGTGCTCCTCCCGGCGGGGTCCTGTTCAGCGGTTCTTGGCCCGGCGGGGCCCGTTCAGCGGTTCTTGGCCTGGTGGGGCCCGTTCAGCGGTTCTTGGCCCCGCAGGGCCCGTTCAGCGGTGCTCCCCCGGCGGGGCCCTGTTCAGCGGTTCTTGGCCCGGCGGGGCACGTTCAGCGGTGCTCCTCCCGGCGGGGCCCTGTTCAGCGGTTCTTGGCCCGGTGGGGCCCGTTCAGAGGTTCTTGGCCCGGCGGGCCCGTTCAGCGGTACTTGGCCCGGCGGGGCCCTGTTCAGCGGTTCTTGGCCCAGCGGGGCCCGTTCAGCGGTCTCCTCCCGGCGGGGCCCTGTTCAGCGGTTCTTGGCCCGGCGGGGCCCTGTTCAGCGGTTCTTGGCCCGGCGGGGCCCTGTTCATCGGTGCTTGTCCTGTGTGTCTAGGGAGCCAGACCTGGGCAACACTTCCCGCTCATTCCCCATCTGAACTTGCGGTCGCGGCGCCCTCCTGTGATGGAGTCCTGGGCCCGTGGGTGTCGTCCGTCACACCCGGGATGGGGCTGGTGGGGACCTCCTGGGCAGCTCGCCTGCTGCCTGACTTCTCCGCCCTGCTGCCCTTGCCCTCCTTCACTGGAGCTCTGTGGCCCTTGCCTCCCTTGGATGATGTGGCAGGTGACGGGGCAGGGCTACTGTCCTTGGTGGCAGCCGTCTCAGGCTTGTCGCGCCAGGCCTTTTTCTTCCTTGTCCTCTTCCCAGGGGGGGGGGCTGGCTGTCCCCTTGCTGCTGGCCGATGTTCCTGCCCTAGGAGCTGGTGGACTCCAATAGCCCTGCACTATGGTCACAGTAGATGCAGGGCTGGTGGTGGCTGAGGTGCTTTTTTTGGTCTTACCAGATGGAGGGGGTGGGTCAGTGATTGGAACAAGTTCAAGGTTGGAAAGGAAAAGGACTTTGGGAGGACAGGGACGGGTAGGTGTAGTGGGTTTGGGAGTGGAGGAAGAGGATGTGGTTGTAGGAGAGTCAAGTGTGCTGCCTTTGGGTGCAGGTGCTTGTGACGGAGGCTGTCGTGAGGTGGATGGCTGTTGGGTGGGTGGCTGCCTGCGTTTGTGTGCTTTGGAAGAGGGGGTGACGGACACACTGGGAGAGGACACAGGGGACGTGTAAATGGCAGTGGGGGTGGTGACTGCACGTGTGCGGACTGTAATGGAGGGTGTGCTGGTGATGGAAGTACTGGCAGATGGTGGTGTGCATGCAGGTGTGAGTGGAGACGTCACAGGGAGGGAGGGGGAGATGAGGACGTGGGGGACACAGAGGTGGTAGTGACTGTTGGCATGTCTGCGTCTGGGTGTTGCTTGTGTGAATGCTTGTGGGATCTGTGGTGCTTATGTCTGGATGAGCTGCCCTTGGGTGTAGAGGTGTGTGCAGGCTGGTCTGATGGTGTGGATGGGATAGGCAGAGGAACAGGAGACTGGGACTGGGTGGAGGGAGTCAGAAGAGGGAGGCTGGAGACAGGGACAATGGCTGCCGTCAGTGCTGAGGCCAGAGCGTTGAACGATCGCTGATGGGCAGTCTGACCCGAATGATTGCCCTCCAGGTATGCATTGCTCCGATGCACCTCCCTTTCTACACCCTGGATGGCATTCAAGAGGATAGAGTGCCCAACAATGAGTGTCCTGAGGAGGTCAATGACCTCCTCACTGAGGGCAGCAGGGGTAACTGGGGCAGGGCCTGAGGTGCCTGGGGCGAAGGAGATGCCCGCCTTCCTGGGCGAGCGGGCACGGAGCGAAGGCTGAGGGGCTGCTGGGAGGGCGGGGCTGGTGCGCTGGGTGGCGGCTGTACCTGTTGTGGCGGTGGGCACGGATGTTGCCGCCACCGCTAGGGAGCTCCCTTCCGAGGATGTGTCGGTGTCGCTGACGTCTCCACGGGTCCCCGTTGTGGAGCTCCACTCGCCCTCCGTCTCACTGGTGTACTCGGAGTCTGTCGTATGGCCCTCCGGGGCCATGTGAGATGCAGCTCCCTCGTGCTCCAATGCCACTTCTCCTCCGCCAGATGATGCTAATGCACACATGAACAGGAAGACAAAGAAAATGGGGGGGGGGAGAAATGAAGACAGGTTGAGTGCATGCATTGGCAACACCGTTGTCGGAGAGGACAGACACAGAAGCCCCCTGAACTAGGCCGCGCAATGGGGGTACACTACTCAGTTATTGAGACTAGTCCTACGGGTCTATGGACGACAAATGGACACATGGGTGAGGCCGGACCATGGATAGCTGTACTTGGCACCCTACAGAGGTGGGGGGCGGGGGCACAGGGCTGTGTCTAACGGAGGGGCCTAGCCTACAGAATGCGCCCTGGCCTGGAGAGAGCCACAGCCCTCCTCCCCCACCCAGACACCTTCACTGCGCGCAAAGATAGCAGGATGTGCTGATACTCACCCCCTTGTGTCTGCTGTGATGTCCTCACGCGCCCATCCAAATCGGGGTAGGCCACCGCCAGGATCCGGGACATCAGGGGGGTCAATTGGCGGCTGGCACCCCTCCTACGTTGGGAAGCCATCCCCAGCAGAGACTCAGCGGTCTTTCTGGTCCCGCTGCGGATGTCCTCCCACCTCTTTCGGCAGTGGGTGCCCCGTCTGTTGTGGACCCCCAGGGCCCAGACGTCCTGGGCGATGGCACGCCAAATGTCGATCTTCTGATGGGCGCTGACCTATGTGACATGTACAGGGTGGTAAAAGAAATCGCATCAGTTTTCTGCCTGGTCAATGTGAGTGGCCCCCCCCTCCCCAACCTTGCCATGTGGCACATGCTCTCATCTTTCGTGCGTTGCACTCCTCATTCGCTCCCCTCCCCACCATCTTACATACACCCCACTCAACACAGGCATAGCCCATTCAGCGTGCACACTGTGTACTAACCTGTTGGTCTGGAGGACCGTAGAGTAGCGCATACTGGGGGAGGACCCCATCAACAAGTTTCTCCAATTCTTCGGAACTGAAGGCAGGGGCCCTTTCCCCAGTCGCAGCAGCCATTGTATCTCCCAGACCGAGGTCACAGCAGCACTTGCAGTATAGGTCCTCTCCTGTGGATGATCAGGTCTCGAGTGATTAAGCAGATAGAAAATGGCGGTCACGCCCGTGGCGGTGCGTCCCGCGGCGGTGCGTACCGCGACCGCCGGCGCACATCGTCATTGGCTCCTGAGAGCCATAGGGTTCAATGTTAACCAATGCTCCTTTGCGCCGCGGTCTTCGCCCGCCTACCGCCACGGTGTGCCACGCCAGCGCATTGACCTCACATCCCATTGTCACACTTCACAGGTCAGGCAGCCGCCATTTCAAGGGCCCACATGGCATGATTACTACTGCGTCACACAGGCCTAGGCCTTGCATTGCCACTCATACAAGCCATTCAATGCATAGCGATTCGTGTACTGTGCAAGCTGTGTGAACGAACCTGTGGGTTGCTTGACTCTGTGCTCCATGTTGTCCTTCCTAGGCACCGTCCGCTGGGACTTGCAAGGAGAAGGATGAATCCTCCCGTGTACCGGCCGCTGGTGGACCTGTCGACAATGGAAGAACGACATATCATACTTACATACCGGCTTGACAGAGCAACCATACATGAACTATGTACACAGCTGGAGCCAGACCTGATGTCCCCCATCCACCAACCCACAGGGATTCCCCCTCTGGTGCAGGTTCTGTCAGTACTCCATTTTTTGGCAAGTGGGTCTTTTCAGACAACAGTGGCCATATCATCTGGGATGTCTCAGCCTATGTTTTCTAAGGTTTTGTCCAGAGTGTTGTCTGGCCTGATGAAATACATGCGGAGCTACATTATTTTCCCTGACGTGGGCGAATTGGCTACAGTGAAGGGTGATTTCTATGCCCTTGGACATATCCCCAACATCATTGGTGCCATTGATGGGACCCATGTGGCTTTGGTTCCCCCCAGTGGAAGTGAGCAGGTGTACCGAAACAGAAAAGGTTATCATTCGATGAATGTCCAGGTGGTCTGTTTGGCTGACCAGTACATCTCCCATGTAAATGCCAAGTTCCCTGGGTCAGTGCATGACGCGTATGTCATGCGAAATAGCAGCATCCCTTATGTGATGGAACAGCTACAGAGACACCGTGTGTGGCTAATAGGTGACTCTGGTTACCCCAACCTGTTGTGGCTACTGACCCCAGTGAGGAATCCCCGGACCAGGGCAGAGGAACGGTACAATGAGGCCCATGGGCGAACTAGGAGGATCATAGAAAGGACCTTCGGGGTCCTGAAGGCCAGGTTTAGGTGCCTGCATATGACAGGGGGATCCCTCATGTACTCACCAAAGAAGGTGTGGCAGATCATCGTGGCCTGCTGTATGCTTCACAATCTTGCATTGCGACGCCAGGTGCCTTTTCTGCAGGAGGATGGTCCAGATGGTGGTGTTGTAGCAGCTGTGGAGCCTGTGGAGAGTGAAGAGGAGGAAGACGACAGGGACGACACGGACAACAGGGAGACAGTCATACGACAATACTTTCAGTAGCACCCAGGTAAGGATCAGCCACCCCATTTTACATTTACTGACGGCCTCATGCGTTTCCACTGTCTGTGTTTCCCCCCAGTTCCTGTTAACTGATTTGTGACTTTCCCTTCCCTTTTCAGAGCTGTATGACCCACTGCCTGACATCAGCTTTGTGTGCCCATGGACTAAAGCTTATTGAGATTGGTATGTTGTCATCACAAAGTAACTGGACATTATTGCACCGTTATGTGTAATACATTTGTTGAAAATACAAGCAGACTCCTGTTTTTTTAGGTGGAATAAGTGATTTATTTTAAGTGCTACATATAGGTACATGATTGGGAAACGGTGATGGGTGGGGGTGGAGTAATGTCCATGGCAGAGTCCAGTTCTCAGTCGCACAGGTGCATTGTCCATATGCCTGGGGAAGGATGGAGCAGGGGCAGTTCAAAGTTGGACAGGGTGACAATGTGGGACAGTGGGATGACATCAGGGGGTATCTTAGGCTGGCGGGGGTCTTGCAATCCTACTCTGTCTTCTTGTGAGATCTCAGGTTCCGCTTGCGGGGTGGTTCTTCTTCTGCAGGAGGTGGGGTTCTGGTGGCCCGTCGTTGTGTGGGGGCCTCCTGTCCACTAGCGCCGGCGGAGGTGGTAGGCTGTTCCTGGCCTGGGCTAGTGACAGGGGCCCTTTGGGGTGCCACATGGTCCCGCAATGTGGTGACGATCTGGGTAAGGGCCAGGACGATGGTCCCCATTGCGGAACCGATGTTCCTCAGTTCCTCCCTGAACCCCATGTACCGTTCCTCCTGCAGTTCCTGGATCTCCTGGAACCGGGCCAGTACCGTCGCCATCGTCTCCTGGGAGCGGTGGTATGCTCCCATGATGGTGGAGAGGGCCTCTTGGAGAGTGGGTTCCCCGGGCCTGTGTCCCCCCTGTCGCACAGCAGCCCTCCCAGTTCCCCTGTGTTCCTGGGCCTCTGTCCCCTGGACGGTGTGCCCACTACCACTGCCCCCAGGTCCCTGTTGTTGTTGGGGTGGTGGGTCAACCTGGGTGCCCTGTAGTGGTGGACACACCGCTGATTGACGTGTCCTGGAGACAGAGGCATGGGCCCGCTGGGTGGGAGCTGTGCTGGTGTTCCCAGAGGGGGTTGGGTCTGGTGTAGCCTGTGGCTGTCTGTGGGGAACCGACTGTCCAGAGGTCCCCGATGGGCCGGGCTGGTCGTCTGGCTCCAGGGAGACAGAGCTGCTGTCATCGCTGGGGGCCTCTTCTGGGGCTGGGATGGACATCTCGGGACCCTCCGTGGCGGTGTGGTGGCGTTCGGGTCCTGCAGGGGTATAAAGATATGGTTATTGCTTCTGTGTGTGGCATTTCGTGTGCTGGGTGGGTGTCCGTGTACCCATGTGCAGGTATTTCCTTGTGGGGGCTTTTGTGAGTGTGGCTTGTGGGGGTGATTTGTGTGTGCAGTGGGCATGCTTTGGTGATGGGTGTCCATGCTTTGTGGTCGCATGCAGGGCTTGGTGTTGGGATGGGTGGGTTGTGATGGTGAGCCTTTTGCTAGGGGTTGGTGTGATGGGGGAGGGGGTGAGGGTGGGGGCATGATTTGGCATGCAGGTGGGGTGGGGGTGGGAAGCAGTAGTGAAGATTTGCCTTACCAGAGTCCATTCCTCTGCCTACTCCTGCGAGGCCCTCAGGATGCAGGATGTGCAAGACTTCCTCCTCCCACGCGGTAAATTCTGGGGGAGTAGGTGGGGGTCCGCCGCCAGTCTTCTGCACCGCAATGTTGTGCCTTGAGACCATGGAACGCACCTTCCCCCGTAGGTCGTTCCATCTCTTCCTGATGTCCTCTCGATTGCGTGGATGCTGTCCCACCGCGTTAACCCTGTCCACTATCCTTTGCCATAGCTCCATCTTCCTGGCAATTGTGGTGTGCTGCACCTGTGCCCCGAAGAGCTGGGGCTCTACACGGACTATTTCCTCCACCATGACCCTGAGTTCGGCGTCACTGAACCTGGGGTGTCTTTGGGGTGCCATGGGGTGGTGTGGTTGAGGTGTGGGGTGGCGTTTGTGGTGATGAGTGTGGTGCGTGTGGTGGTGTGTGGTGTTTGGTGCGTGGATTCTGTGTGGGTGATGGTGTTGTGTGCCTCTGTGTTGTGGGATTGTCTATTCTGTGCTCTGTCTCTAGCCTTCGTCAATGATTCCGGGTCGTAGGGGCATGTGGGGGATGTGGGTGTGTGTTCTATATTGTGTTGGGTGTGTGGGAGTGGTGTTAGTATGTGGATCAGGTGTGTGTATTTCAAACTGACCAATGTGGCTGTGTTTTCTATGTGTGTGTGTATTTTGACCGCGGCGGTGTGTACCGCCAATGGAATACCGCGTTTGAAAGACCGCTGCAGGGATTTGTGGGTCGGAATGGTATGGGCGTATTTCTGTTGGTGTGACGGTGGAGGTTTGGTCATCGCCATTTTTTCACTGACCTTTGGTGTGGCGGACTTTTGTGGATGTCGGGTTTTTGGCGGTTTGCCAGTTGCGGGTCAGAATGACCGTGGCGGTTTCCCGCGGCCGCGGCTGTGTTATGGCGGTCTTCTGGCCGGCGGTAAGCGCCTTTTACCGCCGAGGTCAGAATGACCGCCTTTGTTTGCTTTTTAAAGACTTAAGACACTAGATATCACTTTTTAGTGATATCTTTACAAATTCATATTGCATCTTTGATCGTTTTGACCTGCAAATACCCAGATAAATATCATATATTTTTCTAAACACTGTGTGGTGTATTTTTGTGGTGCTATATTATGGTATTGTATGATTTATTGCACAAATGCTTTACACATTGCCTTCTAAGTTAAGCCTGACTGCTCGTGCCAAGCTACCAGAGGGTGGGCACAGGCTAATTTTGGATAGTGTGTGACTTACCCTGACTAGAGTGAGGGTTCTTGCTTGGACAGAGGGTAACCTGACTGCCAACCAAAAACCCAATTTCTAACATTGGTGGCAGCGGTGGGATAGGACTTGTGTTTGTGCAGTGACATACAGTAGCTAAGTATTTCACTACCTACCCACAGTTGAAGGTCAACTTGATTTTTCATCTTTTTGCTTTTGGTTCTCTGATGTCCTTCTGGATATATTATTGATATTTTGGACTTTGGATTTTGGTTTTTGCCTGTGATACCTTATCAGATTGAGAATGGGTATCTACTGTGTGTCATTCTTTGTGCCTACTGGACACCTCACTAAGGCTGACCTAAGGAGGCTTTGCAGAAAATGGGGCCTTCCTATATCAAGGAGATCTACTAAGATGAAACTGCTAGATACCTACATAACCTGGGGGGAAGAAAGATGGGCAGAGGAAGAGGCAGCAAAAAACCAAATGACTAAGTAATCCTCAGATGAGGAGGAGGACTGCTCAGATGAGGAGGAAGACTACTCAGATGAGGAAAGAGAACCAGTGAGAGATGAATGGCTCCTAGCTCAAGAGCGGTGGATGGAAGAGCTAGATGAGCAGCTTGAGAGGGCTGAGGCAGAGAGCGCCTTAGCCCTGGAAAAAGAAAGGATTGCAGCTCAAGAGCTGAGCTGTGAAGAGCTGAAACTGGAGGCCGGAAGGGCTGAGTCCATTTCAGATGGTGACAGCAAAAATCTTGCATCCAGTACTGCTGAAGAAGGGCACAAGCCCAGAGATGTGGTGGCCAACTTGAAGAAGGGAGTTGACACACCCCAGGCGGTTCAAGGGTATGAGGTAGTTCCCGTTATGCACAGGGTCCCTGAGAAGGATTGGGGAACTGGCACAGGGAGTCATATTTCTACTGGGGGGAGGAACACTTTACTGGCTCTAGAAGAGAGTGACAGAGAAAAGGGTTCCCCCCTGGTGGACGTCCTGGATATAGAGGGTAGAGACATCCCAGAAGAGTATGGGTTGAGTGTCAGGGACAGTCAGATACTGTCTCACCAGTCTCAGGAGGGTGAGGTAGAGTGCTTTTTTAAGGCTGAGTCACTGGATGGTTGAGTGAAGGGTACTGTGGTTAATACATGTGAAGGGCAGAGTGGTGTAATTGCTGGAGAGCATATGTCTGGTCCTTATTTTCCAGAGTTACGCCAACACCAGGTGGAGTGTGAGTTCTCTGATCCCAGGGAGCTTACAATGGAGGCAGACTTCTGGGTGAGCACCAGAGAGTCTGAAGAGGCATTTGGGGGTGCTCCTGAAGGGAGTGGTCTAGGTGTTTCAAAACCAAGTGAGGTGGGAGAGGATTGTAGTGTCCCAGGTAGGTCCCAGGTCCTAGAGGGTTCCATGAGGGAACGCCAGGAGGGAAGCCTAGCCTGTACCGTAGGGCCACCTGTTGAGGGAAGCCCTGCAGTGTCAGAAGAACTTGGGGGGGGTGACTGTAGCCAGCATCCCAACAGTTCTGGTGTCTGGCAGTACCAATCCTAGTGAGGGGGTGCAGAAGTCCAGACAGAGGGTTGAGAGGGGGTTGCGGACCCCAGTGAAGGACCTGGAGAGTCAGGGGTCAGCTCTGAGAGCAGAGCTCCCCAGGAATGACCCAGGTGAAACCGTTTCTGGTTTGGGGGAGATCCAGACTCTGCCGGATGGGCAGAGGTCAGGAGACCTGAGCCAACCAGACTATTGTGTGGCCCTTGGGAATGGTGTGTCCCTTGTGGTGGGTGAGTGTACCCCCCAGGAAGTCCTGGAATGCCAGGCAATGGTTCAACCTCAGAGTGGTGACTCAGGGTTGGATAACCGGGTTCAGAGGTTAAACTCTGACCTGGTGGGGGGTAGGTGTGCCCCCCAGAAAGTCCTGGTATGCCAGGCAATGTTTCAACCTCAGGGTGGTGACTCTGGGTTGGATAACCAGGCTCAGAGGTTAAACTCTGACCTGGTGGGGGGTAGGTGTGCCCCCCAGAAAGTCCTGGTGTGCCAGGCAATTGTTCAACCTCAGGGTGAAGACTCTGGGTTGGATGACCAGGTTCTGGGGTTAAACTCTGACCTGGTGGGGGGGTAGGCGTGTCCCCCAAGAAGTCCTGGTGTGCCAGGCAATTGTTCAACTTCAGGGTGGTGACTCTGGGTTGGATGGCCAGGTTCAGAGGTTAAACTCTGACCTGGTGGGGGGTCAGTGTGCCCCACAGGAAGTCCTGGCGTGCCAGGCAATTGTTCAACCTCA
Source organism: Pleurodeles waltl (assembly GCF_031143425.1). NCBI lineage: Eukaryota > Metazoa > Chordata > Amphibia > Caudata > Salamandridae > Pleurodeles > Pleurodeles waltl. Next base: position 657,105,843 of record NC_090449.1, read on the forward strand.
GGGTGGTGACTCTGAGTTGGATGGCCAGGTTCAGAGGTTAAACTCTGACCTGGTGGGGGCTAGGCGTGCCCCCCAGAAAGTCCTGGTTTGCCAGGCAGTGATCCAGTCTGAGGGTACAGACCCTGGGCTGGAAGGCCAGGTTCAGGGTGTCCCCCCGGACCTGGAGGGGGGGGGCTACTGATAACAGTGCCCCTACCATGTTGTCTTCTGAGGAGGCCACTCCTAGTTGGAGGGTGCTGGACCCCAGAAGGGAGGGCAGGGGGAGGGAAGCATCACCCCAGGCCCTAGTCCAACCTGAAGGTTTAGACCCCAGGTTGGAGGGCCAGTTGCAGGTTAACAGCCCTGCACTGGTGGAGGAATGGTGCAGGGTGGCTTCTCTAATCACCCTGACCATGTTGGACTCTGGGGGTACCGCTCTAGGAGGGAAGGTACGGAGCCCCAGAGGGGAGGACCAGGTTCAGGCTGTCATCCCTGACCTGGTGGAAGGGAGAGTGGTTAAAGGGTGCCCAGCACCTGGGCTACCGCCCCCACTCTCCACAGCCCCAGTGGTGGGAGAGCCTTGAGAGGCCTGGGGCCTGGCTCTCATCACTGACAGCTGTCAGTAACCACTGTGGATTGCTGTCCAGGTGGACAGAGTTATCCCTGGGGAGGGGACAAGATTCACACCCCAGGGGTAGAGTGGGCAACACCACTGTGTTGGTCCTGGTGGTACTATCCTGCTCCTGGGATACATCTGTGAGCAAAGTAAGGTTAGGTGCTGCACAGATGGGATCCGCAGGTAAGGAGAAAGGTTCCCCATGGGTTGGCTTAGTGGGCCCTGAGAGTATGGACAGAGGGATCCAATTGGAGTCAGGAAGGCGAAGAACTGGAGCATGCCCCTGCTGTTGTGGGCCTGGGTCCTTGTTCTGTCGCCTCAAACAGGGAAGTACATCAGGATGGTGATTGTTCTCCCCTGGCTTTAGGCTGGTAGGGGGTCATGTTGGACCAGGCTTTTTGACAGGGTCATCCCCAAACTTTTTGCCTCCTTCCTCCTATTTTTTCTGACCTGTTGTTGTTGGCTTATGACCTCTGGGCACTTTACCACTGCTAACCAGTGCTAAAGTGCATATGCTCTCTGTGTAAATTGTACTATTGATTGGTTTATCCATGACTGGCTATTTAATTTACTTGTAAGTCCCTAGTAGAGTACACTATATGTGCCTAGGGCATGTAGATTAAATGCTACTAGTGGGCCTGCAGCACTGGTTGTGCCACCCACTTCAGTAGCCCCTTAACCTTGTCTCAGGCCTGCCATTGCAAGGCCTGTGTGTGCAGTTTCACTGCCACTTCGACTTGGCATCTAAAAGTACTTGCCAAGCCTAGAACTCGCCTTTTTCTACATATAAGTCACCCCTAATGTGTGTCCTAGGTAACCCCTAGAGCAGGGTGCAGTGTGGGTAAAAGGCAGGACATGTACCTGTGTAGTTATATGTCCTGGTAGTGTAAAACTCCTAAATTCGTTTTTACACTACTGTGAGGCCTGCTCCCTTCATAGGCTAACATTAGGGCTGCCCTCATACATTGTTGAAGTGGCAGCTGCTGATCTGAAAGGAGCAGGAAGGTCATATTTAGTATGGCCAGAATGGTAATACAAAATCCTGCTGACTGGTGAAGTCGGATTTAATATTACTATTCTAGAAATGCCACTTTTAGAAAGTGAGCATTTCTTTGCACTTAAATCTTTCTGTGCCCTTCAATCCATGTCTGGCTAGGTTTAGTTGACAGCTCCTTGTGCATTCACTCAGACACACCCCAAACACAGGGTACTCAGCCTCACTTGCATACATCTGCATTTTGAATGGGTCTTCCTGGGCTGGGAGGGTGGAGGGCCTGCCCTCACACAAAGGACTGCCACACCCCCTACTGGGACCCTGGCAGACAGGATTGAACTGAAAGGGGACCTGGTGCATTTCTTAGACACTCTTTGAAGTCACCCCCACTTCAAAGGCACAATTTAGTATAAAACAGGGCCTCTGCCCTACCTCATCAGACACTTGCTGGAGAAAAAACCTGAACCAGAACCTGCATCCTGCCAAGAAGAACTGCCTGGCTGCCTAAAGGACTCACCTGACTGCTTTCTACAAAGGACTGCTGCCTTGCTGTTGCCCTGCTGCCTTGCTGAACTCTTGTCTGGCTGTAAAAGTGCTCTCCAAGGGCTTGGATAGAGCTTGCCTCCTGTTCCCTGAAGTCTCAGGACCAAAAAGACTTCTCTTTTTCATTTGGACTCTTCATGCGGCGAAAATTTTGACACACAGCTTGCTCCGCGGCGAGAAAAACGCCGCACACCGACGCTGATCGACGCGACGCCTTCGGGTCGACCGGAACTTCGACACACGGCCTCGCAAGGACAACGCCGACCGACTTCCAGAGGGGAAATCGATGCGACGCCTGCCGTGAGAGCGAAACTTCGACGCACAGCCCCGCGGAACGACGTGCAGCCGGAAAACAAGCGGGAGAATCCACGCACAGACCACGGGACATCTGGTAATCCCCGCGATCCACATAAAGAGACTGTCCGCGTGCCGGAAAATGACACACGACTTCCCTGCGTGAAAAAATAACGACGCAAGTCCATGTGTGCTGGGGAGAAATCGACGCACACAACATTTTTCCACGTATCTCTTCTTCTGCGGCCCTTTGCAGAGATTTTCCACTCCAAACCAGGTACTTTGTGCTTGAAAGAGAATTTGTTTGCTTTTTAAAGACTTAAGACACTAGATATCACTTTTTAGTAATATCTTTACAAATTCATATTGCATCTTTGATCGTTTTGACCTGCAAATACCCAGATAAATATTATATATTTTTCTAAACACTGTGTGGTGTATTTTTGTGGTGCTATATTATGGTATTGTATGATTTATTGCACAAATGCTTTACACATTGCCTTCTAAGTTAAGCCTGACTGCTCGTGCCAAGCTACCAGAGAGTGGGCACAGGCTAATTTTGGATTGTGTGTGACTTACCCTGACTAGAGGGAGGGTTCTTGCCTGGACAGAGGGTAACCTGACTGCCAACCAAAAACCCCATTTCTAACAGTATGGAAAAATCAAAAAGGGCAATCAGGGATCATTTAAACTGAAATTGGTCTTAGATGTGGCTTGGTAGTGTACACCAAGTTACTGTATGCTACTGCACAAACAGAAGTCAAATCCTCACTGTCAGGGCAAGCCAGACACACACCCGAAATTAACCTGTGCCCCCCCCCCCCAGGTAGCTCTGACGGAGCAGTCAGACTTAATTTAAGAGGTTATGTGTTAAGTATTACTGCAACACTACAAACAGTAAAACTGTGAAAACACCCCACAAAAAGATATCACACTTGGTTAGAAATATAGACTTAATTTAATAAATAAAATAAGATCAAAACAGCAAAATCCAATAGGTAAAACTTGAGTTATTAGTTTTTAAAGAACCAACAGTAAAATAGCATTTAGAAGCAATAAGTGTTTATTTAGGATATCTGGTTGTGCTGGAGTGGGACAAAGTCAAGAGTTCAGGCCAACCGCGATGGAGCGTGGTCCGGCTTTAGGGACCCAGTGTGGCACGTTGAACAAAAGTACCTTAATCCTGGTTGCGTCAATGGAGATGCAGGTAGCAGAGGACCTGATCTGCAGTGTTGATCCCGCAGCAGAGGAGGTGTGTCGATTTTCCCCACTCAGCAGCAGTGATGCTGAGATACCAGGGTGAAGTGGTTCCGAAGGCAATGCTCCAGTGCTGATCCCCGCAGCAGAGGAGATGCGTTGATTCTCCTCTTGCAGTAGAGGAGATGCAATGAGTTTCTCTATGCTGCAGCAATGATGCAGTGGCTCCGACGTGTAGTGGTCCAAAAGGAGATGTACTGGTTCTGGCCTTGCAACAGCGGCGATGCGTCGGAATTTATCCCCACAGTAGAGGCGATGTGCTAGTTCTGATCCACACAACCGGGGTGATGGACTGGTTCTGTCCCTTGCAACAGTGACGATGCATCAGTTCTGGCTGGAGCAGCCCTTTATACCCACTTCCAAGAGTCCAGGACTGGATTGGCACAACTTCTCAGGTCAAAACTCACAGTTGGCAGAGTCCAGGTGCTGTAGGAGGTAAGTTGGAAGTCTTTTGTGCCCCGGAGACTTCAAGAAACAGGAGGCAAGCAAGGACACCCTTTGAGTAACTTTGGGTTCTGGGTTGGAGAGATGCAGGTCTAGTCCTTTTCAGAATCAGACAAGGAGGGCAGCAGGTCAGCAATAGCAGAGCAGGCACCCATGCAAGTAGCAGCCCAGCAGAGTGGTAGTCTTTGTGTGGCTGTTTAGAGGGAATGCACAAAGCCCAGCTGTCACCCACCCGAGACATGTATTCAGAGACAGGCAGAAGGCACCAAATGGTTAAAGTCAGAAAATGCCAACGTTTTAAAAGTGGCATTTTTAGAATTTAAATTTAAATTTATAAGTTAAATCAGTTCTGCAGGTCCACTAGTAGCATTTAGTTTACAGGCCCTTGGCAAAGGTAGTGCACTTTACTAGGGACTTATAAGTAAATTAAACATGCCAATTGTGGATAAGCCAATGGTACCATGTTTTAAGCAGAGAGCACATGCACTTTAACACTGGTTAGCAGGGGTGAAGTGCTCAGAGTCCTAAAGCCAGCAAAAGCCTGGCCAAACAAAATAGGATGTCTGAAGGCAAAAAGTTAGGGGAAACCACCACAAGGATACCAGGTCTCACAGATTGTATAACCCTCATACTTAGAGTCTGAATACAAATCAATTTTTCCATCACTGGGTACTTAGTTATAAATGAGCCGATGACCTACCTTTTTTGTTTGATACACCTAAACATTCACCACATCTGCTCATTTTGAAAAATCCTCTTCATGCTGATAATCCTTCTGGTAACCAATGGGCAACCAAAGAACCATGCCTACTGGCTCATTCTTTTTTAAATATATTTGTATTGCTTTTAAACAAAAAGGAAAAAAAAAAATCTCTAAGGTACACAATTATCCTTATTTCAGTATTAGGAATTGCCTTCCAGAAGCAGGCATTGTGGCACCTTTTTCACTAGCCTTTGCCTACACACACATAGCCAGGACCCTCCCTGCCCCATCATGATGCTTCAGTTTTTTGTCATAACCTAATTCAGTGGTGGGTCTTTTCGTACCACTTTTTGCCTCGGGGTCAATCAAAAATCACCACAAAATTCCCTGTACGGCTCCAAATCTTGATGGATTTCTGGGGGCACCCTTGCACTTACTGTCTCACTCAAACTATGCTGCTATGATTACATTACCCCAGCTGATGGCCCTGCATTAACCACTAGTTAGGGAACAATCCTTCTCGAAATAACTGTGCATCAATTACAAGGCTTCACACAGAGTCTTAATTCAGGGTCTTCCAGAAATACCAGCCAGCACCATGCCTAAGGTCAACCCATCACAGACAATACGCCAGTTAAATTCAAGATGTTCAGAGGAAGATCACTCCAAACTCAAAAATACACTCTCTGAAACTTGCTTACCCTTCACCCAAGGCTCAAAGAAGACCTTTTGAAATTCTAGAATAGTTTAAAGATCTCCCCCAGTTTTAGAATGATACCAAGACTTGTCGTTGATTAGAACATCTCATTGTTATACTAAGCTATAGTCATTGTCAACCTAATAATCAAGAGTTGGCTTTCTATTTCCACACACATATCTATCATTATTCTGTTTCGCTCTTGGTAATTGTTTTCATTTAAGGCTGTACTCAACTGATGGTAGTATTCATAGCCTTAGTTTCTGAGAAAAGACTTGCTGGCAACCTCATGGTTGCCCACTCTGGTGAGAAATGAGGATACTAAAATTGACAAATGTTTTGCATTATTATAGGATGAGTTGCTAATGGTAGCCTTTTTTGTAGTTTTCTTGAACTTCAACACAATTTACATGATTTATCCCTGGTCTCTAAGACCTTGTTATTTGTTGCAAAGTCATTTGCAACTGTGAACAGCAAATTCAAAATACCAAAGATACCACACAGTGAAGAATGTCCTAATTATTTTTCAGAAAATCTTCATTACTCCATAAACTTACTTGTTCCACTCATTACTAATGGGATGAATCCTTCCTTGAGGCAGAAAAAGTGATCTGAGAGTCATCTAATGCCGATTGTGAAGATGGTGGACATCTGCATTTGTAGCTGGACAAAGAACATAGAAAAAGAGAGAAAGTTTGGGAGTCATCAGCATAGAGATAATATGAGAAGGTGATGGAGGTGAAGTTTTGTCCAATGAGTTAAGGTATATAAGAAGAAGAGTCTTAAGCCAAGGACTGGGGCCCTCATTACGAGTGTGGCAGTCTCAAGACCTCCACACTCGCAATGCGGTTGGACCGCCACAGACAGAGCGGTTCAACCGCCCTATTATGACCATGGCAGATGGGCCACGGTCTGACTGCCGTCACCACCAGGTTGCTACCTGTCGACAGCCTGGCAGTCTCGGCGGTCGCAATCCGCCAGGGCAGCACTGCCATGGGGATTACGAGTCCCCTTTCCGCCAGCCTTTGCATGCCGGTCTCACCGACATGCGAAGGCTGGCAGAAAGGGGGCATCAGGAGCCCATGGGGGTCTTTGCACTGCCCATGCACTTGGCATGGGCAGTGCAGGGGCCCACATGGACAGCCCGTTGCGCATTTCACTGCACAAATTACTAGCAGCGAAATGTGAGCCTGCTGCAATGTTGTGGTGAGTTTTCTGCTGGGCCAGCAGATGGAAATACTGTTTTCTTCCACTGGCCCAGCAGAAAACTCCTAATAGGGCAGCCAGCATACCACCAGCACTGGCAGTTTGCTGGCTGCAGCGGCTGAGGCGGTCTTCATAGAAAACCACCAAAGTCTTCTGAGACATCAACTATTAGTGGTGATGGCTGGAGAGAGCGAGAGAACGCTATTCTATGAAGAAAAACAATAAGAGATACAATGAAAACCAATTTAATTCAATGGCAAGGTTGGATAGAGTGGATTATAGGGCGGGGTGATCAACGGTGTTATTAGAAATGGGGTTTCTAGATGGCAGTCAGTTTACCCCCTGTCCAATTAGGGACCCACACTCTAGTCAGGGTAAGGGAGATACACAACTCAGATACCCCCTGCTCACCCCCTTGGTAGCTTGGCACAAGCAGTCAGGCTTATCTCAGAGGCAATGTGTAAAGTATTTGCACATACACACACAGTAACACAGTGAAAACACCACAAAAGGACTCCACACCAGTTTAGAACAATAACCAATATTTATCTAAATCAAACAAGACCAAAACAACAAAAATCCAACATACACAAGTAAAGATATCAAATTTTAAAGTAAAAAGAGTCTTAATCCATAACAATCAATGGATGCGTTGTTTAAGCAAAAAGTGTATGCATCAAAAATAAAGCAGCAGGGGTAAGTGTGCATTGGAAAAGCAAGTGATGCATAGCTTCCTTACTCGGAAGTGAGTCTGTGCGTCGATTCTTTCTTCGTCGGGCAAGCAATGCGTTGATTCCTTCCTCGCAGGGAAGAGATGCGTTGATTTCTGGACAAGCAGCCTCGGGTCTGTGCAATGATGTTGAAGATTGTGATGAAGTCACGCTGAGATGGCAATGCATCAATTTTATAGCCACAAGGCAGGTGCTGTGTCGATTTTTCTGCTGCTCGGCTCCAGTGCTAGGATCTTCACTCATGTTCTGCCAGCTTCTCCTTCCAGTGGCCCAGGGACTGGATGTGGCACCACTTGGCAAGTGAGGGGGTCTCAGCAAGAGAGCCCAGGTCCTGGCTGATGATGTCTTTGATGTCCCTAAGACTTCTTAACAGGAGGCAAGCTGAGTCCAAGCCCTTGGAGAAACTTTGCAAGTAGGATACACAGCAAAGTCCAGTCTTTGTCCTCTCAAAGGCAGAAGCAGCAATGGCATGCCAACCTAGCAAAGCACACACAGCAAAGCGGCAGTACTCCTCTTCACAGCTCTTCAGCCGTTCTCATTGGCAGAGGTTCCTCTTGATCTAGAAGTGTTTTAAAAGTGTGTGGTCAGCAGTCCAATACTTATACTCATTTCTGCCTTTAAAGTAGGCAAACTTCAATGGAAAGTCTTTGTAGTGCATAAAACCCTGCCTCTCCCTGTCCTTGCACCAGACACAATCTAGGGGGTTGGAGACTGTTTTTTTGTAAGGACAGGCACAGCCCTATTCAGGTGCAAGTCTCAGCTCCTCCCTCTACTCTAGCCCAGGAAGAGTCATCAGGATATTCTTGACACACCTCAGCTCCCTTTGTGTCACTGTCTAGAGTGAATTCACAAACAGCCCAACTGTCATTCTGGCTCAGACATATATTTCACAGCCAGGCAGAGGCACAGAATGGTCAATCAAGAAAATGCCCACTTTCTAAAAGTGGCATTTTCAACCTTACAATCTAAAAACCAACTTTACCAAAATATGTATTTTTAAATTGTGAGTTAAGACACCTAAAACTCCATAACTCTATGGGAAACTGCATTTAACAGATATTTCAAGGCAATCCCTATGTTAACCTATGGGTGAGATAGGCCTTGCAATAGTGAAAAATGAATTTGATAGTATTTCACTATCAGGATATGTAAAACACATCAGTACATGTCCTACCTTCTAAATGCACTGCACCCTGCCCATGTGGCTGCCTTACATGCAGAAAAGGGGAAGGTTTGGGCCTGGAAAGTGGATACACTTGCCAGTTTGAACTGGCAGTTTGAAACTCCACACAGACACTGCAGTGGCAGGTCTAAGACATGTTTACAGGGCTACTCATGTGGGTGGCACAATCAGTGCTTGAGGCCCACTACTAGCATTTGATGTACATAACTTGGGCACTTCTGGTGCTCTATACTACGGAGTTACTAGTAAATCAAATATACCAAACATAACCAGTTACCAATACAATTTAGACAGAAAGCATATGCACTTTAGCCCTGGTTAGCAGTGGTAAAGTGCCAAGAGTCCTAAAGCCAACAAAAACAGGTTGGAAAAAATAGGGGGAAAGAGGCAAAATGTTTGGGGATGAACCTGCAAAAAGGGCCAGTCCAACAAGTGTCAAATGTGGAGGAGATATCAACAGTAGAGGAGAGGTAGTCTCAAAGGCAAAGAATGGGAAGCTGGAGGTATGAAAGAAAGCACTTTCAGGATAATGCCAGGTATGAAAACCAGAAGAAGGGACTCAAACAGGCTGTTAGCAGTGAGTGAGTTACTTGATTAAAAACTAGTGGCTCATGATTTTTTTCAGAAAAATGGTATTAGGGAGTAGTTAACAAGGGCAGAAGGTTCAGCAGATGATCTATTTGTTGTAGAAGTGCAGTTACTTGACGTTTGAAGCTAGGTGGATGAGTGCCTGTGACAAGGAATTTATTAAAAGGGATCTCAGGCAAGACAGGCCATGAGAGGACAGGCTCAGACGTTTATAAGGCAAGAGAGGACAGGCCTAGTAGTTTAACCTCTTGGTTGCTACTCATTAGGCGCTGTTGGGGCATGGATGTGACATCCAAGCACCAAGGGCAGGGAATCCTTCTGGTACTTGGTCATTTTTTCTTTTTCAGTTTGCTCGGCTGGGGAAGAGATTTTTTTTCTGAGTAACAATCCGCACCCATGCAATGCTGACATCATCAGATTAAAAGTTAAGGTAAAAGGAGCTGTTAAGCTCATTATATTTTAATGTTCATAGGTGCTCAGGGACATTTCTAAGTACCCTTAACACTGGATTTTAATGAAAGAGGTGTTGTTGCAAAGGGGAGATTCTCCTCTTTCCAATGCTTTCTTGCTAGTTCAGCCCTGTTTGAGGATCGTCACAGGAGGGTGACCCTAGGCAGGGAGAGTCTCACTAGACACCAGTGCAGGAAGAAGCAACCCCCCAGCAATGGGCAAGTGATCCCCCAAAATGAGACATTCAATCTTTATGCCTGTTATACACCTGTAGGCAATGTCATGTGAGATTTAGGAATGCAGTAGTGTTCTTCTGCATTCTTTTTTCTAGGTGTAGGGCTGGCATTCCATGAATGTCAGTTGGAGACTGAATGGCTGAGGGATAGGTGCGTTCAATTTGTAGGGAAAGCTTAAGCAATAAAACCCTGTTAACTCAACTCTGGTTTCAGTATCATTTGAGTGAGGTGGAAGAATTAATGACGAGGAGCCGGCCGGCAACTACATCTTGAGGTAGCATTGAATCCAGTTTGGAACAGGAATCATTGGTGGAGCAGGAGCCATTGAGCCGGTGAATTTGATGAAGCAGCCTAGAGACATGAAGGTTGATTAAATCAGCCTGCAGCAACATCCAAACTCCAGCGGGAGGGTCAAACTCGCTCTGGTATTTATTTTTGCTGAGCTAAGGGCCAGGCGTAGGTCCAGCATGAGCACAGTGGGGAGGCCTGTGGAGAAGTGTGAGGCTGGTGAGCATGAGTATTCTGGAGAACTTTCAAGCACGACGCTCAGCGTGGTTCTCACTTGTAGGCAGTGATACCCCAGAGATTACATTGATGACGACGCATGTTATGTATGTCGGCTCATGTTGTGTGTCAGGTGATGCGCACTCCTTGGTTCGGGCGACAACTTCATGCATACACTCCTACTGCTTACGGGAGAAGCAGTGGCAAGGTGGTCAGTGATTCGCACACCAATGCCTGCACATTTGGGCAGAGGTTTTCTGGATCACTGATGGTGATCGCCATGAGTAAATAATGGTGATACGCATGCCAGGTCTGATTAACAGCATGTCACTGCATGAAACATTTTCGGGATCACTGGTTGGGACTGTCATGAGTGAATAATGGTGATACTTACACCAGGGCTCTATGTTAGGTATGTCAGTGTGTGATCTGCCACCATTACTGTGAATGCGCTTGTAAACAACTGTGATACTTGCACCAGGAGTAATTCTTTACTTGTTATTTGTTGATAAAATATTACTTATTTGTTTTATCTGTGAGTACAATAACATTTGCACCTTCTTGGTCCTACCTCAATCCACTTAGTACTCGTCATGTTTAGTCACGCTCAGACCAACATGCAATCTCAAAGTTCCATCATTTCACCCCCTTTGTTGTTATCATAATCAGGTCCACTGCCTGTGAAATGAGAGGGTCGGGTAGGGATGTCTGAGACCTACAGTGAAGCACTAGATGTACAGGAATGTAGTGCAGCTAGTAAAAAGGCCTTACTTTTGAATTCTCTAGGAAAGGAGGGTCAACACATATTCGAATACTTACTTGTAGCAACTCTGCAAATGGTGATCCTATAGAAGACGTGTATGTTGCAGCAAAGAAATGTCTTAAGAGTAGTTTTTCTAAAGAATTGAATCTAGTTTTGACAGTGATGTACAAGTTCTATACTTATCCTTAAAATGAAAGCAAGTCGATTGATGAGTTTGTTTCTAAGCTTAGAGAACTCTTAGTAAAGTGCAAATTTGGCGCAATGACAGATGAACTAATTTGTGACCAATTGATTGGTCATTGCAAAAGTAGAAAGATTCAAGAGTGGTTCTGGACTGCAAAGAATCCTTCGCTCAAGTATGCCATAGAAATTGGTAAAATGGTGGAGCAGTTGGAACTGTGTATGAAGCAGAAGAGGTAAAACACACCAGTAGTAATGAGGTCCAATGTGAGTAAAGGAGAGGCTAAAGTGGGTACGGTGTTTAAGTCAGGTATTACAGGGAAAACCAAGCAACAAACCAAGTGATGTTATCAGTATGGGAGCGATTTTCACACTGCTGACTACCATAAGTGTATAGCGATCAATAGCGACTGCAGAAATGTGGTCACAAGGCCCGCTTTGCTATTATTTGCAAGCATTAAAACAAACTGTAGTGAATCCTAGTTTGTTTTAATGGGATTACAGGAGTTAGCTTAGCCGTTGGCTTGCAGACTCATGCCCCCGTCACCTAGTGACTTTCAACCTATTAGCTTGCTCTGTCTTAGCCCATTTAATTATTTAATTCATCTAAGATGGCTGCCTTGTTTATAGTTAGGTCATTTGTTATGTTTTGCATTATCAGTGCCCCCGCGCTAAGGCGTCAAGATCAGGCAATAAAGACAAACAAACAGTAGGTGTTCACACTGCTGCACGTCGTCTTGACGCTGACCCAGTCTTCGTGTCACTGCGGAGTCTGAGATAGAGACCTCATTCCAAGGTAACGAGGGTTGGGGGCTCCTCTCATGGACATGGCATTGGCAGATTAGGTTTAGCAAACCCAGCTCTCCTTTAGGTAGGAGGTTAGGCCTATCACATCAGGGTATTAGGGCATATTACATCTCATATGTCTTTTACATGCATTGCAAGATGGTGGGGGTCTTTGTAATAATGACTCTCGTCTTCACAATTCTGTTTCTTGCATTATTCATTATCCTAATCATTGCAGCCCATGCAACATATCGCAAACTGCAGTTGTGTTAAATAAAAACTATTGAAACTTTACTGCATCTTTGTCATTGCCTGTGTTTGTATGAGACATGATATGAATGTATGTCGAACCACGCCTGCCGGAACAACGCATGCCTGAACAACGAGGTCGGAACAACGACCTCGTTGTGACCACTAATGCCTTTACCACGAATGCCTTAACAACGATTTTTCGTTGTAAAGGCATTCCTGGTAAAGGCATTAGTGATAGGAATGCATTGTTCCAGCATGCTTCCCCTCTGCCCCCCACCCCAACCCCTAAAAATTACTGCGACCCCCCCACCCCTCCCTAAAACCACACCAACACCCACCCTTGCCCCTAAAACTACCCAACCCCCACCTCCTCCCTAAAATTACTGCAACCCCCACCCTACCCCCAAAACCTAAAACAACCCCAACCCCCACCCCATCCCTGAAACCTAAAGTACCCCAACCCCCACCCCTAAAACTACTCCGAGCCCCCCACCCTGCCCCTAAACCTAAACCCCCCAAACCCCCACCCCGCCCCTAGAATTACCCGAACCTCCAACCCACCCCAAAACCTAAAACCACCCCAACCCCCACCCCTAAAACAACCCCAACCCCCACCCCATCCCTAAAACCTAAACTATCCCAACCCCCACCCCTAAAACCACCCCAAACCCCCACCCCTAAAACAACTCCAACCCCCACCCCATCCTTAAACCTAAACTACCCCAACCCCCACCCCTAAAACCACCCCAACCCCGCCCCTAAAACTAAAAATACAACGACCTCCCACCCCTGCCCCTAAAACTAAAACCCCAACCCCCCACCCCTGCCCCCGCACCTAAAACTAAAAATACACCGACCCCCCACCCCCACCCTGCCACTAAAACTAAAACCCCAACCCCCACCCCTAAAACTAAAAATACCCCGACCCCGACCCCCTACCCCGCCCCTAAAACTAAAACTAAATCCCCAACCCCCCACCCCGCCCCTAAAACTAAAAAAAAACAGACCCCCCACCCTGCCCCTAAAACTAAGACCCCGCCCCTAAAACTAAAAATACCCCAACCACCCGCCCCTCATACCTGCCCAACCCCCACCCCTGCCCCTAAAACTAAAACCCCAACCCCCATCCCTAAAACTAAAAATACCCGACCCTCCACCCCCGCCCCTCTTACCTGAGCTGACCCCCACCCCCGCTCCTTCCCTAAAATGAAAAATACCCCGACCCCCCACCCCTAAAACTAAAACCCCAACCCCCATCCCACCCATAAAATGAAAAATACCCCGACCCCCCACTACCACCCCTAAAACTAAAACCCCAACCCCCGCCCCACCCCTAAAACGAAAAATACCCCGAACCCCCACCTCTGCCCCTAAAACTAAAACCCCAACCCCCCAGCCCCACCCGCCCCTAAAACTAAAAATACCTGACCCCCCACCCCTGCCCCTAAAACCAAAACCCCCCACCCCCACCCTCCGCCCCTAAAATGAAAAATACCCCGACCCCCCACCCCGCCCCTAAAACTAAAACCCCAACCCCCCACCCGCTTCTAAAACTAAAAATACCCCAAACCCCCACCCGCCCCTAAAACTAAAACCCCAACCCCCCACCCCCACCTGACCCTAAAACTAAAAATATCCCGACCCCCCACCCCTGCCCCAAAACTAAAACACCAACCCCCCACCCCACTTACCTAACTCGTCGCGTCATCCTCCTCAGCCGACTCCCTTGTTTGTGCGTTAACCACGCATGTGCGTTGTTCAGCACATGCATGGTTAAGGCACAAAACAACGAAGTCCTGGTTAAGGAAAGCGTAGTTCCGCTTTCGTTGCCCACGACTTTGTTGTTCCGGAGTTGGCCTTCAGGGCGTTTCCCACATGATATATCTGTGAGAAAGGGGTAATCTCCGTTTAACCACGACACTCCCTGAGATGTCTTATTCTCAAGTCCATGCATAAAGGCTGCCACAAATCACCTTTTACTATTGTGTTTCTGGTGAGGTGCTGCTAGTGAGCTGGTAAGGTTGGGACAACAGTTGCGATTTGTTGTAGGATAGGCATAGTCGCCTACAAGCAAAAGTACTGTCATTCTTTAACCAGGAGTCTTGTCTAGAGCAAGAGTCCAAACAAGAGCAAAGCCAAGTGTAGCCACTGTAGATGAGGAGTGCATTGCAGATGTACATAGTGACGGAATCCTTAGTGTGGGGGGGTTGAGGCAGAAAGACAAAGGAGATGCAGATCGAGCTCAATGTATACTATCCTTCCTAAGGGGTTGTTTGCAAAACATTGGCCAGGTACTGATCTTTTGCCCAAAGACATTAATCCTGAGGGGTATCAAAGAGAAACCATCACTTTTCTGGGATTTATGGAATCTACTGTGAAATTTGAAGGGAGAGAAATAAAGGGAAAGGTGTATGTAGATGAAAACAGTGCATCTATTTTGGGTTTGATGCATCAGTACGACCTTAACTTTGTCATTAATCCTAGAGCACCTAATCAGGTGAAGGTGGTGGAGGACTATTCCTTATCTAACACTGTATGTGAAGCCAAGGATGTTTGCAAGGAAGGCCTAGCTCAATGGAAGGGTTATGTCCATAAAATAGTGTTAAGACCCAATGCAATGTCAATTAAACACAAGGTGAGGAGAATTCCCTTTGTTGCTCATGCTGTTGTGAAAGAAATGTTGGATGAAATGTTGCCAAATGGGGTAACTGAACTGGTAGAGGCGTCCAGCTGGATATCTCCAGTGGTCATTATTGAAAAATTGGATGGGCGGTATAGATTTTGTATAGACCTTAGGTACCTTAACTAGAATGTGGTTGGTTGTGGATAGGTACACTTTTTGGAACATAAATAAGTTAATACTGGCTTTTGGTGGCAAACTACGATGTACCAAGGTGTGTTTCACACTGATTGTGATCCCAAAAGGGTCACAAATGGAGCTGCCTCATCAATATTCATGAGGTAGGTCACAATTTGTGACCCATTGGGAATGGCCAGAAATCACAGGGATGGTGGCCTGCTGGGGTCAGCAGACAACCATGCCTGTCATTGCTTGTTAAACAAAACAATTTAAAGGAAAATGGTATGCATTTAAAAATAAAACAAAAGTTTTCTTTTCTTTTTTTTAAGAGTTGGCAGTGGTCCAAGGGATCACTGCTTGCTCTTAAAAAATGTTTGCACCCACATTCACAATTCACAAAGAATGGGTTATCACCTCCTTCAAGGCGTTGATTAAATGTGAATGTTTTATGACCGCATTTCGGTTGCAACACATTCACACATACCACTGCGAGTCATTATTAGGAAGGGATGCCCCTTCCTAATAACGAAACGCTAACCCATTTTGTGATTCGGTAATAGGTTACTGAATCTCAAAATAGGATTTGGTACATGGGAAAATGCTTTTTATCAGTTGCAAACGGCGTGATTCTCTGTTTGCAACTGCTAAAGACTTTTTTACATCTGGCCCTTTGAGTTTAGACTTTATTGGACCCATGAATGAGCTGAGGGGTGAGGTGAGGTATGCAATGTTGGTGGTAGATGTACATACAAAATGGTGGATAGTTAAGTTTATGAAGGAACTTACCACTAGAGCGACCATAATTTTTTTTGACAGAAATCTTTAGTGAGTAAGAAGATCTCTTTATAGTCATAAAGGACAATGGCACACAACTGACCTCCAATGAGATGCAAGGTTTTCTGGAGTCTTGTTGCATTCAACACAATTGCACCTCACTCTATAACCCACAAAGTAATGGTTTTGTGGAGAGGGCAAATAGAATGGTTAAGGGTACTGTTCTGATGGCTGTGATGAATAAGCAAGATGTGTGAAGAATGGTTATGGAGATGGTGGGCATACCAACGAGCATGATGTTACTTATAGGACTCCATTTGAGATGATACATGGGAAACTTATGGAAACTAAGTTGGTCCCTGCTTGAAGAAGAGAAAGGAGCAAAACAAGGAGAAGGACAAAAGTGGTGATAATGCAGAAGGGGGTAAGGTCTGTAGGCAACCAATACAGGGGACTGGGTGAAAATTTGCCTTGGCCAGAAAAGTGGGGGCTTGACAAAGTTCAAAGGACCTTTCAGGGTTAGCAGGTTCATTGTTATTCAGTGGTTCTCGAGAATTGTGAAAATTGGAACAATAGTCGGGTGGCCTTGTATCAGAGCAGTGGTCAATGTGATGTTAGTAAAGGGAAACAACATGGTAGCACTTTCATGTTGATATCTGATGAGGATTTATGTAGTTCAGCACAAGAAACTGATACTACGTCAGTCATGACCGAGGATAGAGGAGATGCAAGAGCAGATGTTCCTCGAGGGTTAAGTTGGGGTGTGGAACTGCTGAGAATTGTTAGGCATCGCCAACCACCTGTTTTCTTGAATGAGTATATTCACTAAAGTTATTTTTGTGTGTTCATATTTCATTGTGTTTGGACACATGTAATTAATAGTTGTTTACCACTTCTGTATTTTTCTGTTATGTGTATGTATTTTTAGATTTCAATGTTTCCACTTTTATTTTTGTTTCTCCTTTAGCTTTGTTCCATTGTATATGTATCAGCATGTTGCTGATATTTGTAAAAGAGAAGGATTTGTTATAAGCCCGTAGGCAATGTCATGTAAGAATTAGGAATGCAGTAGTGTTCTTCTGTATCCTAAGTTCCAGGTGTGGAACTGGCATTCAAAGAATGTCAGTTGGAGGCTGAGCGTTAGCTTTGCTCAAGCTGTAGGGAAAGCTTAAGCAATAAAACCTTGTTAATTCACCCCTGGTTGCTGTATCATGCTGACGTCATCAGAGTAAAAGTCAAGGTAAAATGAGCTGTTATGCTCATTTTACTTGCACTTTCATTGGTGCTCTCGGACATTCCTCAGCACCCTGAACACTGGATTTTAATGGAAGAGGTGTTGTTAGAAAGGGGAGATTCTCCTCTTTCTAATGGATCCCTCCCTCTTGGAGCTCTGCTTGAGGATAGTCACAGGAGGGTAACAGCAATGGGCAAGTGCTCCTCCAAAAACGAGATATTCAGTTTTTCTGCCACTCCTCTCCACGGGGGTGGGGGTGATGCAGATGTAATTACCCCCAGTATGCCCTTCATGAAGACTGAAAGCCCATCAGGTATTTTGTGCTACAAAATAATGGGTTGGTGTCAACCCACTCTGGCACTGGGCCATGCTGGCATGACCTAATGGGCTGTACAGCCTTCTCGCCCCCTCCAGGGGCAGATTAGGGGATAACTCTTGCCTCAAGGTAGAATTAAGAGTCTTAAAAGGCTGCATCGGCCATAGCCTCAATGTGACCTGCAGCACCACTGGGATACAGCAATTGGCTCTCCGTTTCATCCCTTATCAGTTTGGGTGAATAGGATGGTGGGAGAAATCATGAGAACACAAAACAACTTCTAAATAAGATCTATCTTGAGCTGGACTGCACATGATGTGAGTGGCAGTCCAACTACTGAAATTGATGGAAATCTTAGAAAGGGGTTAATTTGCTCTTCCTTCATCCTCCTGTGGTCAGCACCTGTATATCCATCTACCACATAGTAAGTTAATATTATTGTCACACTTTGGGTAAAGGAATACACCTCGTACCATTGACATTTTTACATTCCTACACATATTACAATGAACAGATGCATTTAACAGTCCTCCAGAAAACGTAAAACTGAGTGCCAGGGGCCTTTACCACATACCTTCAGGAGAACCTATGTATTTCATATGTGCATAAAACAGTGCGTGTGCAACCAGCAATCTAAGATCCGGATCCACAGAATAAGTGTGGATAATTTGTAATTTTACAGTCCTGAGAGAAAAACTACAGGTGCCACATGTTATCTGCTTTCATAAGTTTGGAGATGGGACAAGAAAAGGAGAATCTAGGGGAATGAAAATGCTTGGAATAAGCACAGATGCCACACTTTGTGACCATTACATAAACTTTGCATAAGTCTTAGAAACCTAAACATTGTGTCTTTAAAAAGGTATGTTAATATGTTGACTTGGTGGGAGAGAGCATGGGACACTGCCATACATCATGTGAGAATAGTGGAAAGGTTTCTCCATTTTCCAGTTAAAGCAGAATATAAACAATTACATCGGCTAGTACACGTCTTCAATAAGTATGCCTACAAATTATCCACTCTACTGACAATCCACAGAACTAGGTATGGGCCAATAAAAGGACGTTTAGAAACCTATGAATTTCATATAGTTAAATCAGCAGCCCTGGGGACGTATGTGAATTCCCTGAAAGTCAGAAATCTACACAAAATCCAGAAATAAACCTAGGATGTGGAAACTTCTGAATAAAAACATTTTTGTGAATCATCCCCTTATAGTTCAGTTTTTTTTTATGTGTACACCACAGGCAGGACTGATGTGAGAATTCTCAAAGCTCCATGCAAAATAGTATTGTACCTGCTGAGCAGCTCCTAAATGCGATAAAAGGCAATTTCTGGGGTTGTATGTCAGTTTGGTGTTAGCCAAGACCCATTTCTTTCACTAAAATTATATACATAATACACTTACTTATGGGGGCTATCAGCAAGAACTATTCATCCCTTAGTCTGTGGTTGTGCTATTTTTATTTTTATTCCACCCACTACAGCATGCAGCATAGGAAAATTAGTCAATCCAACTCAGTCATTGGCTAACTTCTCTGCGAGTGATGGCATACTGTTCTTTCACAAAGAGCACATGCACACCAAGTAGTTTCACTCACTACCTGGGACTAATATAAAGCCCAGGATGCCATGTCTGAGCCCTGCTGAAAAGTGCCTTTCAGTACTTTTTAATGATTCTTATCATGAAATGCAATAAATTCTAAACTAAAGATGAAAGTTGCAGAAACAAAACAAAGCAGGAATTAATTGCATCCCATACAAAGAATTCACCCCGAGCAATAAAAACAAAGTAAAGTCCACTGTTCGTGCTCATTTGTTATGTCCTTTTATTACATTTTACAATATTTTATTAGTCTTAAATGAAGGGATTTGTTGGAGACGTGACTTGTTTAAAGTTTGGGTTGCGAAATCTCCTCAGACCTTTGTCTCACACACCGACTACGTTTTCTTTAATATATCACAAATAGGGAAAAAGGTATGGAAAGGTGAAAGTCAAACAAAACTATTTAAAAAGCCAATTTAAGGGCAAACACAACCCCCTAGGTGTATTAAAAGCACATTCTGAAATGCACCCTGATGACAGTTTAAAGAAAGCGCCTTTTATGTGTTCCTGAGCCCATCTCTGCAGTGCCTTTATATGCAATTGTTTACCTAAAACTGAGAAGAAAGGCTCAGAACCGGCCTGAAAGGGGCAGCTCTTTGATTGCTCACAAGACTGAATTTGTAGCTAATAAATTGTTACACACCTTTGTCTGCACCACGACAGGAAAGGACTACGTTTCCACGCAGGAATGCACAAGCCTCCACGGAGTGATAGGGGTTTTCTTCGTCTAGGTCTCAGCATGTGTTGGCTTTGAGATTCCCTGAGTGACATTGTACGTCCCGGGGTGACTACTTCTGTGCTACTGAGTGTACCTTGACTTAGATCAAAGTTGAAAGCTTCTAAAAAGCTACACAATGTGACAAATAGCTCCCTTTGTTTGTAAAAGCAAACAAGAAATTACTTTCATCGGCCCACGACAAGAATCCAGTGTTGTCAATGCTAATTCTGAAGGCCGCAAGCTTTACTTCACTGTTGAAGAATGGATCTGCTTTCAGTGGTAATGAATAGAGCCGCCATAATCTTTATATCAACTGTGGGTTATTTTAATGGCTTCGGAGAGTTTTCTGTGCAGAAGGAAACTTCTATCTGCTGCAGTACCACTGCTAGATTAATTTTATTTAATTAGGGGTACTTAGAGCACAGAAAGCGTATAGGCAGGTTGTTTGTGGCTGTGAATTGCTAGAGAGAGGTGAGGCGGAGTCACACTGGCCAGTGTCAATTGTTTTAAGTAAGGGCACAGTGCCCAACATACAAAGAGATTTCTGTCTGTAAATGTGCATTTATGATCAATAACACCTCAATTTACACCAATTTGGATCCTTAACAAGCATTAATGTGTTTACAGTGACTGCGTACTGTTGTAACCCCCATGCAAGCACTGGGAGGTGGGCAGATCAAGGCATGGTTTGCCTTCAGAATTTATAAAAATCCACAAACATGTGAGATTGAGGTCATCCGACCAATTTTAAACCTAGAAATAATCAGACATTTGCTCCAGGAAACGCCATGAGTAAATCCGTTAGCAGAGTGGAGAGAGGACAAGAAAACCCACACTTTGTGGAGGTGCAGGGGAAGGGGTTTCTCCAGAGGAAAAAAATGTTTTCATCTTGGAGGAAAAATGGTGCAATTGCACGGCAGGGATATCTTTGCCCAGTGTGTACAGTACCTTGCATACAATTGCACACCAGGTAGCAACATGTAAAAATGTCACATGACATCACCATTAATACGCCTAGATTCCTGCAACTAAAGCATCATTCTAAGTATGCTATTGCCATTGTTTGATAATTCCAAAAAGTGAAAATTCTGTACCCTTTCGTAGAGGTACTTTTATGGCTACAGATTTGCTACTTTTGGTAAATTGGGACCTGGGTGTGTTATGCTTGCATATCCTTTCTGATTATATTTTGGGTGAGAGCATTTCACCCAATTTCTGTCTGTGTGTACGTTCACTAAAGGGATCAATCTACAGCAAGCAAGATTATGCACACTGTCTGTGCTGACATACCAAAACATTGAGGCTAGAATTGACTGAAATCTGTGTGTGAAGGAGTTAGTTCTGAGACAGGTTAGGGAGTGGCCATCTGAAGAACCTTCACGGATTTATCTCTCAGGGTAGGTTTTGTTTATGAAACAATCATTGGTCTTGCTCATTGTTATTATAGTAGAAGCCCCAGGCTCCTACATTTCTGAGAAGATTCTGGTATGGCACCACCTTACTTCATGTTGGTGCTGAGAGTACAAGAGGAGTCTACACTCCCAAGAATGTATTTGAACCACCAGGAAGACAATTTGGTGGCACTAAATAGAAGTTTCACCCCTGGATACTGACAAGACAACAGCCCGTGGGACTGAGAGTTTTGAGAATGTTTGAGAGAAATAATGTATTCCCAATAAAGGTTTGCTTGTAACTCTGTACCTCAATATAGAGCGAGTTAAGATTTTCTGATAGCCTTTTGTAAATACTCTTCCGAGGGACAAAAGATATTAAGCAGCTAAAGTGTAACCCCTGATTAAAGGAAATCAGCTCCAATATCCCCCTGGTATACGACAATAATATAAAGTTCTATATATCATGTTTCAAAATATTGCAGCAAGTACATTAACAAAAAATATCATGAAGGAAAGGGTATACAGATAAGTTTATATTTACCAAACTTAGCTCCACATTTACATCAAGGATTGAAGATGTGTAGTTAACAATAGTAAATCTATGGGTGGACGTGGTCAACACCCAGACATGACAGACGTGTAGTCAGAGAGCTTCTGTACCCGGGCCCTGTAATCCAGCCATAATCACACCCTAACTGCACCATCGGTAGCCTAGCCCAGGGAGACAGCACCAGAAGACACTATTGCCTGCAGTGGCATCACTGTGAAGGGGCGAGGAGCGTAGCTGTGGCTTCACCGGCTAGTTATTCGGGGACCACACCACGCAAAAAAAATAGCGTCCAACAGCTGAACTTGAGTGGGTGAGCTGGCACAGACACTTGGATGACATTGGCGACACCATCCACCAGCTCTGAAAGATCCGATAGCACGTGCTCCGGCAGCTGCGTGGAACAACCAAGATGGCATGCGACGATTGGTGACTGGTGTCCGGCCACCGGGAAAGAAGACAAGAGGTGAGCGCCCTGGAGCCACAACGGCTGCACTTGTTGAGCAGTGCTGAAGGAAGTGGATGTGCACAGCACCCGCTCTGATGCGACACCCAGCCTGAAGTGAAATGTGTGGAATGCATTTCTCGCCCAGCTGCCTGGCAGCAGAAAGGCTTGGTATCCAGTCCCCTAGCAGGCTGAGAGGTGAGAATGGGTCTGGGAGTGAGCTGCGCAAAGAAATAAGCAGCCCATCCTCTGTGTCTGTCTCTCCCCCCACTAGTTGAGGCTTAAGAGGAGGTGGCTGGGGACCATTGCCGGTGAGGCCAGGGCCCCTCAAAGAGTTGGCCAGGGGGTGCTGCCCTGGTGTGTGTGGTCAGCACGAGGTCCCGGTGGCCCCTAGGATCGAGGACGGGGCTGCCTGGGGCCGAGGCTGCTTTGACTGTAAACTCGAGTGGGACTTGGATCTCGGAGTAGAGTGGCAGGTCCTTGAATGCCCCCCTCACTGTAATGCTGTTACTGATGGCTGTGCTCCTGCCTCAGGGCCCCAGTGCCACTACAGGGTCCTTGGAAATGGTGAACCTTCAGCTACTACAAAGCACATATATACGAGACCTGGATGGTGGTGGGCCGTGCATGCCTTGGGTGGCACCCTGCTTGACTGGTTGGAGTGCTTGATGCAGAGAGCAGAGCTCACATCTTCTGAGCTGGCAGTTGCTGAGGTCATACCGGGCCCCTTTAAAACACCTTGAGTCCTCGTTTTTATAATTCTCCATATACACTCATCTGAGGCAACACTTCAATGTATAGACTAGACCTGATCATGCAAGAAATGTTGTATTGCAATTGTACTTATATATCGATTTCAACCCCGGACGAGGCATCGAATCGCTTTTCGGCGAGTAACACGCTATTCCAGAACTCAAGAGGAATTAGTGGTGGATTAGTATAGGGAAACATGAGAACAGTATTAGTATTAGTATGAGTTAATTTGAGCAGAGGAGATGTGAGTTTGTTAGTTGGATTGACTAGAGTAATTGCGGGATAGAGGAGGAAAGAATCCAGAAGTGTTAGTTGGGAGTTTACAGTAATAGCATGAGGCTTGGGATGAGTAAAGGAGGGAGGGAGGAGGGAAGAATCTGTGGAAAGGGGTTAGGGAGATCATAGTTGCAGGAGGGGTTTTGGATGAGTCAAAGGTGAGGTAAATGAGGGAGAATTTAGTAGGGTTGTTTGGGAGATCCCAATAGTAAACTGATATTTGGGGTGAGCTAAATGCAGTAGAAGAGGGAAGAGCTTAGGCAGGGTTATTTTGGAGATCAAAGTAGTAGAATGGGTCTGGGATGAGTCAGAGTGGGAATGGAGGATAGATTGATAGAGTCATAGGGTAATGTAGAGACATACGTAATGGGGAGACAAAGTAAAGCTTACAAGAGAGTAAAATGTATATTATTTTTTATTTAGTTATTTTAAAATGTAATTATTTATTTTTGAATTTTATTTAGATTTTTCTTTCTCTAGTAGAATAGGACTAGAGTAATACATAAATAGATATGTAAATACATAGTAAAGGAATATATGTGCAAGAAATATAATAATGGGTAAAAAAAGTTATATTGTATAAACACAGACTTTCAAGATTTGTAATAATGGATGTTAATCAATAAGTGTACTTTTATAACATTCATTTATCTTTCCTCAATTTTTCAATAGAGAAATGCTTGCTGTTAAATAGTTAAGATAACATTTGATCATTGTGATTTAAAAGGAAAGCAGGGATTCATAAGTATCTAATCTAACAACTTATTTAGGAGCTATGCAATGACCTATGAACATGTTAAGCATAGAATAAGAACCATATTTATATATACACACACACACACACACACACACTGGGAGTTGTGAATGGTCATGAAGCAACGATTGGGGGCCAATATCACTGATGTAAGTCTATTGAAAGATGACCATCGCAAACTGTCTGATAGCGACAAAGCTACTGAACTATCACTCTTGACATTGTCCCCTGGACATGGAGAACTTATCGCGCAGGTGGACCAGCTGCAACGCCTGGTGAATCTTCCACAGGAGTGAGCAGAGAATGCGGAGGGGAGAGCCTGCTGCAACAATGTACTTATCATTGAATGCTCCAAGGGACTGGAGGGCGCAGAGGGCACACCCGTCACCCAGTTTGTGGAAGACTAGCTGCACACAGTGGTGACTCCCACTGGTTTCTCTGACATGTTTGTGGTCGAGTGAGCCCACAGGGTCCCCACAAGGAAACCCATCCCTGGAGCTCCTCCAACACCTATTGTGGCCAAAATCCTTAACTTTAAGTACAGAGACCTCTCCTGGTTAGATAATGTGAGGGTCTCCCTCTTCCCAGACTATACCATCACTGTAGAGCGCAAATGGGCCTCTTTTCAGGAAGTCAAGAGGCAACTTAAAGCTGAGGGCCTCATGTACGCACTCCTCTTTTTGGTCAAAATTAAAGTGCTACATGACCAACAAGTCCATTTCTTTGAGGATGCAGAGCAGGCCCTGCACTGGCTAGAACATTTCCCCGATTCCTGGTGGCGGAGACAAACAGGCCTGGCACCATCGAAGGCAAAGTGTATGCTGAGAAGGCGACAGCGTGGCATGACTGTAGGGACTGGCAACACGGGCCGGGGGACTCCTTCCCCACAACAAGTGCTGGAGGACCAACTGGTGGCTGTCCAGTAAGCGACCACCCTTCGGCCCCCTCGTTGGCCCATACGCTCCAGCTCATCCCGGGTCAGTGCCTTGGACTCCGAAACAAATGGAAGTGTGGCGCTGTATACGACAGTAACTTAACAAATTGCAGATGACCTACAAGAGGCAGTTATGCTGCATCTATTGTCCAGGGCTGCACGTGCCCAGGGGTGAGCTGAATTACCACCTTGCAGAACCCCATCAGACATGCTTCCTTGTTTCACACACGAGCAGTCACCCTCAAACAATGTTGCTTGTTGATGTCTTTCAGATATGTCATTCTGTTTTTCACTAGCCAGCTGCAAGAAGCGACTTGATACAGCACTGATCCATTATTTTACCCTTATTTTATATTGGTTCAGGGAGCGGGTAGTGTCTCGAACAGTTGCGTCTCCATGGTGCATTACTGCAACACTTATTACAGGTTTGGCTGCTTGCATCCCTAAAGCAGTTGCACCTAGTTTATGATGTTTGTGTTGTTAACATCTTTTTTACAGGTTTGGTCAAGGGACGGACAATCGCTGGACCAAGTATTGGGGGATTGTTTTAACCTGTTTAATTGTGTCACCTACGATAATAGTGAGGGAGTAATATTGATCGGTGTGCTGAGCCCTGTAGTACATGTAGTTGCACACATGGTGTTGTTAACTAAACTGTATAACTTAGTAACCTGGAACATACGGGGTACGGGGTCCATACCAAAAAGACACAGAATATTAACCCAATTGCACGTCACTTTTTTCCATGAAACACAGCTGGTGGCCTCAGAGGCTACCACATTGTGCAGGGGTTGGTGGGGACAATTGTTCCACACTTCCTAATCAGCCTATTCACAAGGGGCAGTAACCTGGATTTGGGCTGGGATGACACTTGGGGTCCAGGACTCAAAGGTGGACACACAGAGTTGATACATATTAGTGCAAGGTGACCTGGATGGGGAGGTAATCGTGTAGGGGGGGTGTCTACATGCCTAATATAGAGCAAGTCACCTTTTATGCACACCTTTCAGCCACATTTGCTGACTGGGCTCATCACCCGTGGGTGCTGGGTGGAGATTTCAATGCTGTACTAGATGTCACTATAGATAGATTGCACCCCCCACTGCCCGGGCCTACGCCAGACCGCCAAGCCCAAATGCTGAAACAGTGGGTGGATGGCTGGGAATAGTGTGATGTGTGGCATGGCCGTAATGAAAGCATGAGAGAATACTCCTTCTATTCACAACCACATGCACTGAATTCACGACTAGACCGATTTTGATGTCCAGCATACCTCCAATCGAGTGTCACTCACACCACCTACCTTGGTAAGACCATTACTGATCATAACCCCCTAAAGATCTCACTAGCATGCAGCCGGGCACCAGTGCCAATTACGACATGGAGGTTCCAACCTCGCTTGGTAGAAGACAGCATGTTTCAGAACACTCTGACAACTGCCATTGACACAATGCTGATACCACTTCCTCACCCATCGTGGAATGGGAGGTATTCAAGGTGGTGATCCGGGGCAGTGTCATTAATATAGTGGTGGGGGCTAGGAAAGTGATCCTTTAAGACTCCCTAGGCCCCTTGACGGGGCGGTGTCTGATAATGCCGAAACGTTGTCCCAGTTGCAGGAAGCAATATGCGAATTGCTGGATTGTTTCAGGATAGTGGATTATTGTCTGTACACACAGAGGGTGTATGCAGAGGCAGACAGATTGGGAACACTCCTGGCACGCTTAATATGTCCAGACCTCTCCCAGACACCAATCCTAGTGGTTCACACCCTGACTCTGGGTGCGGTGGTAAATCAACTCGGGATTAATACAGCATTCCAAGATTGTTACACAGAGTAATACTACGCTCACCCCCCCCCCGACCCGGAGGAAGTAGTGAGGATCCTTCCTAGGGTGCGGGTTGCTGACAGGGAGGTCCTCTCTGTTCCTATTACTGCAAACAAAATCAGAGGGGTCCTAAAAGAACTGGCATGCCATAAAGCACTAGGGTCCGATGGGCTCCCGGTGGAGTTTTATTCCACATACTCCACTCAATTTATTCCGGAGTCCGACACAAGCCTTCTTCTTCGTTCTTCCACCAGAGAAGCACTATTGACATCCTTTCTGAAACCGGGGAAGACCCCGAGGGAATTTTCCTTGTACTGCCAACTATAGATAAAAACACTGACTATAAATACTTAGCAAGGTTCTGGCTTGCGGGCTGCTTCTGCTGCTCCCACAGCTGATAAATATAGACCAATGTAGGTTTGTGCCTTGCCGAAACACCTCACTGAATATCCAGCACCATCTGGGACCTTCATCCCCATGGCGGTTGGCTGTCACTGGACATTCAACAGGCTTTCAATTCTTTAAATTGGGACTTCATGCAAGCAACCCTGACTCACTTCAGGATACCTCATGCCTACATTAGATGGGGCAAACTGCTCTATACTGCTTCCACTGCTCAGGCTCATACAGGCCCACCAATATCCCAATCCTACCCCGTATGGCAAGATACAAGGCAGGGTTGTCCCCTATTTCCTTCATACTAGCAGTCAAACCCACAGCACAAAGAATTCAACAAGAAGTTGGTCTTAGGGCAATGCAGTTCATACTATCTCACTCTACACAGAAGGCATGATTTTGTATTTTAAAGATATTTGGGAGGCACAAGTAGAGATAGCCCAATTGTTTTTCACCTTCAGGAGTCTTCCGGGCCTCCGCATAAATGTGGATAAATCCTGTGCTTTCTCCTTTGCTGGCACGTATGCAGAGCCCCCCCTAGTTTCGGTGATTATGTGATACCAGCAGCCCCTTGCACCTTCTGGTACCTCAGGGTCCAAATTTATAGAACTGGCCCTGACCTACTGGAAGGCAGTCTGTAGGAGGTGAGGGTATAGCAGCTTGAACAGAGTATTATAAAGGAGACTACAAGACTTGGAATCTGGTTTTACTACTTTTGTGCCTTTATTTCTCTTATTTACACTCTTGTTCAGTCCGTTTTCTGATGGTTTTCAGTCTCTCTCTGGGGCTTTTGTTATATGTTCTCAGGGGTCCCTTCCTTTGGCTTCTAATGCATTGTTCTGTTTTCCTTTTAGGTGTCTCTCCAATGCTGAGGACTCCGTCGTTCAAGTAGAAGCGGAAGGATCACCGGGTTGAGATTCTGGAGTAGGAGGAAAGAAAAGAAAGGAGAGGTAAGTCGGGTATTCTAGGGTTCCTGGGTTAGGGTTAGAAGAGGAGGTGCAGTGAGGTGGGGGGAGTGATAGGGTATTCCTTACTGCATGCCCCAAAAATATCACCAGTCGTGGGGTGGGGGAGCTGTTTGTGGAGGGCTCTCTCATGACACAGTAGGACTTTATACACACACATAATCTCCTGGTCTCTTTATTCCTCACTCATGCCAATATCCTTTGATATGTGCATAAATATTGGGCAGCAGACAGTCATGAGCCACCAGCACATGAGCTACTCTGGGCATTGCACATAATGGGGCATGGTCGGCTCCTAGTTCGGTGGCTATATAGGGGCCTCCGGGTCCACCTTATGACGCTACTTACGTCCTTAAAAGAAAAGTGGGAGGCAGACTTATTTAGGATACTTTCGAACAAGGGATGGGCGAGTATGCTAGAATACCCCAACAAAATGTCTTGCAACTTCAGATTAAAATGTATTCAATTTTCCATTGTACACAGGGTATACTGAACACTTTGCAAAATCAATCAGATGTACGGCCACTGTGTCCTCAATTTGTCCCTGTTGCCGGGTGGAGGGGGCAGACCTGCTCTACATGCTGTGGGCCTGTCTATAACTTTCAGACTACTGGGTGGGAATAGTGAGAGCACTAGGTGAAGTCACAGGTCTGGCCCACTGCGATAACATTAAACACTGTATACTCGCACTGCCCTTGAGACCTAGAGGATCCAAAGTAGCAGTTCGATTCACAAAATTGGCTGTACTACTAGCGAAACGCCTTCTCACTAAACACTGGAAGTCCCTTATTGGCCCCAAAAGAAGACGACTGGCGGAAGGAGGCCCAGCATTGGGCTCTTGCATGAAGTTTGGCCCTTAGACAGGAGGAGTACAGGGGTCTCCGCAAATCGCCAAGCTCCATGGAATGGGATACGCTGTTGGAGGGCTTAAAGGCACAAGAGGTGGTTCCCTGAGGAGACACTAGCTCACAGCGAGGTTGTCCGCAGTGGTCCGGTGCCGATTGCACTCTGGCAGGGTCTGTGTCATGCAGAGGCTCTAATACCACTGGTCCAACCAGGTCCATATCTGGACTGCACCACACTTGCATGTACACTTCCCCCTTCTTGTTCAAAGTGTCGGCTCCTAGGTGACACATCAGGGTTTTTTGTTATCGTTTGGGATCCAGGTGGGGGGTTGATTATGTTGTTGAATCGTTGTTTGCCTTCTCACATTGGCTCAACCGAGAATGGACTTGAATGCCACACTCATGGCACTTTATATATACAGCATTGACTCCAACTATTTGTGCTTATTCGCTATTTGACAGACATTTGCCTGTAATGCCTACTATTTGAAAAATGCAATACAGTTTGTGTTAAGAAAACAATAGTAAACCTATGCTATCCTATATCTACTTAACTTCATAATATTTTTGTTGTCGACATTCTAGCTACCATCATTTTTCACACAAAATTTGTCCGGTCAATGTTCTCTCAAACAACAATCTCCTCTGGGGTTACGTTCACACTGAATGGAAGAAAAGTCAGACTCTAGATCTATGGGTTTTCTGTGTTATTATAATAAATTTCTTCACTGGAGAGGGGAAGCCATATTGAATAAAGATTTCATAATCAAAATACTTTATTCGATTGTAATTCGCAATCATAAAAGCAGATAATGCATACTAATAACATCAATCAACAATCATAAAAGATAAAAGAGGCACAAAATAAATCAAGCCATACAAAAAATGTATGCCATATAACAGGTTTCATTGCAGGAAGTTAAATAAATTCTCATAGGAAACAATATAAGATCAGTAGGACAAAATACATAAAACGAAAGCTATTAGCTCAGCTAAAATACTTATAAAAGTTAAAAAACCTCGCTAATTTGCCTCATAATGTGATCTAGCCTTAATTACTGTGCATAAATATAAAGCTAATCCATTACAGATCATAAATGATGGGAGGGACAAGAGATAAATAAAAGCTGGGCGACATTGTTTAAAATACATGGATTTTAACAATGGGATCACAAACACTTTCCTCAAATCAGAATAAAATAGACAAAAACAGAGTATGTGCATTGTACTTTGGTCAGACACTGAGTGGCAAGGACAGTTTTCCAAAGCTAGAGTCCAGTCATTAATAAGTGGAAAGCTAACAAGACGATGAAAATTCTCTAGTCTTAAGCGCGTAAGGACATACCGGTGCCTCGGGTTCAATACATATTTTAAGTATGGTGCCATGCCATCTATTTGTTGCAACAAAAGGTTCCTCATTACGCTGGATTTCTTTACCTCAGTAACCCATCTCAATTCGGCCAGGTGGGTAAGGCAGGTGTTTTTCAAATCTTTCCTGGAGATTGTTTCCATTTTATCTGAAGTAGAATATAGCTCAGGATGCCCCAACTCTGTGAGAAAATTCTTTATGTAATTCAGCCATGGAATTTTCAACGAGTAAGTTAATGCTTGTGCATCTTCTATAATGACCCTATTCAGCCTAGCAGAGTCAGAGATCCATACTTTATGCCAAAGTAAAATTGGTTGGATACGTATTAAGTCTGTGAGGTATGTTACCCCCATTTCTGTATGACACACCAATGCTGAGGTAGATTTTGGAACACTTAAAATGGCCTTTAAAAAATCATTTTCAGCTAACTGTAAGATATTCCAATTCCTATATCCCCAGAGTCCTGCCCCGTACAATGCAACAGAAACACATTTTGCGTTGTACAGTGTCATCATGTCCTTGGAGGTCGCTCTACCAACCTTTTTAGATTTTTTTTTTATAGCCATAATAGTTTTTGTAAATAGCAGTTTCCTGGATTTCATGGCTTGTGACCATGTACCTTTGTTATCAATGATGCCTAGATATGAAAAGGTTCCTGTGTCATCTAGTTTTGCGCCTTTTAACATGATCTGGGGTTTCTTGGTGGATTTAATACCACATGTCATTGAAAAGGTTTTAGAGTGGTTAATTCTAAGGCCCAAGGCTTCCACGTAATTATCAAAAGTTGTTAGTAGCCGCTGCAAAGCTACTGGAGTGCGGGCCATCAAAACGGCGTCATCCGCGTACATAAGTGCTGGGATCTTACGGGAACCAACTTGTGGAAGATCACTACAAGCATTAGATAACACCTCCTCTAATTTGTTAATGTATAAAGCAAACAATAAGGGAGCTAAAACGCAACCTTGACGTACCCCCGCTCTATAGAAAAAGATGAGGTACATTCCCCCTGAGGCCCATAGCGCACCCTAGTGTTAGCTCCAGAGTATAATACCCTGATGAAATGAACTATTGTTATATCTACCCCCATGTCCAGTAAGATAGGCCACAATTTGCTGTGAATCACACAGTCAAAAGCTGAAGTCAGGTCGACAAACACAAGATATAAGGCTCCTGCCTTGGCCTTCGTATAATTACCAAATATAATATCTAGATTCAGGGCCTGCTCCAAAGTCCCTATCCCGACCCTAAAGCCATATTGCAGGTCGAAAAGAATATTGTTATCTTCCGTCCATTCTTGCAACCTATTTAAAACAATGCGTCCAGCAATCTTTGCGAGAGTATCAAGCAGAGAAATTAGGCGGTAACATGCAGGGTTTTGACGGTCTCCTTTTTTAAAAATTGGAACGATGGTGGACTCAGCCCAGGTCGGAATAAAGGCTGTGGCACAACAGGCGCGTAAAACCTGTGTCAATAAAGGGCCCCATAATGAGACGTTAGACTTGCAAATATCAATTGGGACTCCATCTGGGCCTGGTGCTTTCCCACTTTTACTGGGTTAATAGCGTCAGAACCTCCTTTAGACTAAATGGTGGAGTAATGGGGTAAAAATCTAATCTGGGGGGGATTTAAGTCCAGGACCAAGTTTTCCGGAATAATATGTGACCCAATCCTCTTCCATGATGGCTATTTCAATGGTTGGTGACAATCCATCACATAAGAGGGGGGAGTTCACTATCTTCCCGAATTTAAGGTTGTCATTCTGGAGACTTGAATTATAAGGAGAATGCCATGCCTCATTTTTTTAAATTTTGTTTCCTTTTTTTCATGGCCTTTTTATACTCCTTCCTCAAAAAAATAATTCCATGTTTGTCAGGATTTTTGCTTTGCTGGTACTGTTTTAGATTCTCATGGGCTTGTGTGCATCCTTTGTCTACCTGAGGTCTGGGTTTGCCAAAGCTTACTGCGAGAGACTGTTTTATTCTGGTGGAGATTGCAGTCAATCAATCAATCAATCTATTTGTAAAGCGCGCTCCAGCCCGGCGGTCATCACAATACCGCCGACAGTATCATGACCCGGCTGACCACCATGGATTTCATGGGGTTTGGAACCGCCATGAAATCCATGGCGGTGAGCACTATCAGTGCCAGGGAATTCTTTCCCTGGCACTGATAGGGGTCTCCCCCACCCCTCACCCCGAGTACTTCCCCTACACCCCCCACCACCCCTGCCACCCCCAAAGGTGGCAGGACCCCCCTCCCCACCCCTACCCTAATATTACATTACACATTCACATCCGACACGCACGCAGGCACCACCAACACACATACCCGCACACACACCAACATACATGCCAACAGCAACACCCACATGCAGACATTCACGCACACATCCATACAGACATACATACAAACAGACACGCACTCATTTCCAAACACACAACACCCCCGCATGCATACACGCACTCACACACCCCCTCTACATACACACACGCACGCCCCCATGCACCCACACATCACACAACACCCCCCACCCTCTCCCCTAACGGAGGATCAACTTACCTGGTCCGTTGATCCTCCGGGAGGGGACGGGATCCATGGGGGCAGCTCCGCCGCCAGCACCCCGTCAACAGAACACTGCCACGCCGAATCACAGGACATGATTCGGTGGGCGGTGTTCTGTTGACGGGGCGGTGGAGGTCGAGCTACCTCCACTTCCCCGCCATCCGCCAGTATGGCTGCTGGCGGCTCTCTGTCCGGAAAAGGATGGAGGGCTGCCAGCGGTCATAATGCGCCGAGCGTAAAACCGCCTGCACTGGCCGTCTTCAGCACAGCGGTCCCTCAGCGGTTTTGTAAAAAGAGCGCCGAGGTTGTAATGACCCCCCAAGTCTCTTGTAAACACACCCAGGAAAAAGATCGAATGTATTCTAACCAGTCCTCGTTCTTGATTTTAGCGCGCAGACCCGTCACATTCGAAAATAAAAAATCCTCTCTCCAAATGTTAATACCCTGTCCCACAGGAGAATGTTTTATTACTTTATTTTTAAGTGGAGAGATGTTACTCTCTCTGTGGAGGAAGTTGATGCAGAGAAGACCGATTGGACAGGAAATCCACTTATTAGTGCTTCATCGTTGACATTTTGTCTCAGTGATTTTTCCACGTCCATCCTTTCATCTTCGATGCTCTCCACCAGGCCATCGCCACCCTTCAATAGGTCAGGGACAGGGCTCGTCATAATAGGCTTAGTCCTACCTGCTCCCTGATCTAATAGTAGTCAATCAACTTCTTCCAAGAAAAGGGCATGAAATCTGTTCTTAGTAGGAATCATGTAGTTTCTTTCAGATCTACTTGATTGTTTTTCAGGATTAGGACCAAATGGATCATGACCTAGGTTCCACCCAATTTACCCTTCTGACCATCTTAATTTCCTCAAAAAGTGAGTCTGTCATGCCAGGTTTCATACGAGTTCCAATCCAGTTAAGGGATTTGTTTCTCAAAGCTGTCCATGATTCCCTATTATCCCCGGATAGGGTAGGAACATTTGCAAGAACTAGGGAGTTACCGCAGGAGGAAGATCTAATGTGTCTCTTGATGTTGGGGGAAAATCCTGAGGAGGTTTTAATCTGTTTGGTAATTCCCATCTGTTTGTCTTCGCCTGTGCCTTCATTAAGTTGAGCATTAGCTCCACATTTTCCTCCAATTGGGTTAAACGTTTTATCATTAGGTCAAAAGATGACCTTACTAGATGTTCCAAGGCATTAATAGTTTCTAGGGGATTAGTTTTACTTTCACTGTAGATTGGTTATTCTTCTGGCCAGATTTTATGTTCTCACGAACGATTTGTGCTTGTTCCGTGGGTTCCATATGTTGAGCTCCAGAGGTGCCGTGTCTAATTTTGTCAGGTGCTCTTGACTGAAAACTCTGTCCTTCCTAACTAATTTAGGTTCCCTTATACGTTTAGGTGAGGGTGAATGCTCGTCAACGTCTGAGATAGAATAATTTATGTCTTGGATACATCCATTTATACCTTTAGTTTGAATTCCACTTTCCAAAAACTTGGTTGGTTTTGGTGGAGAAGATTAGTAGAAGGTCCCGACGGGCCCTTCTGAATTAGTATCTTTTCCTCAACATTAGTAATCTGTTTATCAATAGCCCCCATAGCTCCTGAGATACATTTTAAAATTGAGGAATGATCTTTCTGAGAGGCAGTATCTTTTGCACTAAGTTGCTTCCTTTTACCCATTCTTGCTAATTGTTTAATCCTAAAAGGGTTCAACCAATGATGCTCTAAAACGCTCCTTACTAATAGGTAAGATTAAGAAAACTAGCACAGATAAAACAATCTCTGTAGAACTAAGGCAATGCAAGGATAAAAATAGAAGTAGCCTTCTCATGATGCAAAAGGTCTGTTGCCTATAAAAATGCAAAATTAAACACCTGCAACAAAAAATCAGATAAAAAGTACCTGCTTAGAAACCAGATAGCCAAGTCCTATATCGCAGAGAAAGTGTCGGGGGGGGCAGCCCAGCCTCTTCCAGGTGCTGACGGGTGAAGGACGGGCCCGCCCTTGGCCCAGGCTTCACCCTGGCGACGCCCACGCGCGTCCCGCGAGGCGGGAGCGCGTCCAAACAGTTAAAGGGGCTCTCCGGCCCTGCCCCTCCCTCCGACGGCTGTAATGCGCTTCCCGCGAGGCGGGAGCGTGTCCAAACAGTTAAAGGGGCTCTCTGGCCCTGCCCCTTCCTCCGACGGCTGTAATGCGCTTGAATAAAGATTTCAAAACCATTACTGGGCAGATGGCATTCTCACATAATATGTTGTGTATGTATAGGATATATCTATAGCAAAAACCTAGCCAAAGGACAGCAAAGTGCTGTATACAATCAAAGACAAGCATAAAGTCAATGAGTAAGAGGAGGGGAAGTTGTGTGGTAGGGGGAAGAATGCTGTCTTGTTGTTTTTATTGTTACACTTCATAGTATGCAGGCTGATGGTGTCTTGGTTGTGGTTATGCTAAGATTCACTAGAAATGTTCAGCTTATCTGCAAGACAATCAGGGTGCTGCTTGTAATAACATTATAAATTATGTTGTTAGTTTTGAAGATTGTGAGGGCTGGCAAGGAGTGCCAATGGAGTTACATCACAATGGGCAGGATGTGATCATATTTCTTCAAGCCCTGGATGAGACCTGCCGCAGCATATAGAATGCCTCTAAATGGTGTCTGTGTGGGTCTAGGAAGCCATGGCATTATCACAATCCAAATGCAAGAACACCGGGGCTTGATGAGCAGTTCTGAAGTTGCTTTCTGTAAGAAATGGTTTGACTTTCTTTAGAAGACAGAGCTGATACTGTGTCATCTTTGTTTTTTAGCAATGTGTTCCTTGATGGGGAGGTTGATGTCCAGGGTGAATCCAAGTAACATGGCATTCAGTAAAAGTTAGGGTTTGCCGGCATCAAGGTTCATGTAATTGAGACAGGTTTTTACTTATTATTCTTAAAAAGTAAATGGAATTCTGTATTGGTTGGGCTGAGCTTTAGGTATGGACATCCAAATCTAGATAATTTTCAAGCAGTGTTAGAGGCAACAGATGTCTGAGGCCCAGAAAACTGTCAAGTAGACCTGTGTATCATGGGCTTATTGGTGAATCCTGTTGCTATAATCTGTGAATAGAGCATTACGTAGCTCAATGTAAGGGTTGAAGATGACAGGAAACATTGGGGAGGGCTGGGGGACTCCACAAGATATAGGAATCTTTTTGTGATCTGAAGGTGCTCATGTGAACAAACTGGTGTCAGAAAGGTAGGAGGAGTACCAGTGAAAATCATTGTCAGTGAATCCCATTCAAGACTTTAGGAGGCGATAGAGGGTGGGATGGGTGTCTCAGTCGAGGACAGATGAGAGGCTCAACATTATCATGAGGCAGGGGTCATACTCATTTGTGGTCAGGAGCGCATCGTCTATGATGTGTAGTGTTGCCATCTCCATGCTTCAGCATGATCTGAAGCAAGGTTGGTAGATGTGCAGGAGATGGCTAGCTTTAATGTGATCTTGGAGTTCAACATGCACTGATTTTTCAATGATCTTGCCGAAGAATGGTAGGTGAGTGATGGGTCGGCAGTTGGCAAGGTTATCAAAGTCTAGTGTAGGTTTCTTTAGGAGTGGGAGGATCTGCCCTGTCTTGAGAGCTTCTAGGGAGATGCTTTGAGTGAGGAAGGCAATGACAATGGTAAGTGGGGGTAAGAGAGTGCTGGAACGGGAAGAATGTCCATTAACAGTGAGACCTTTGATGAGGGACAATGGTAAAACCTCATCTTCCTAAGATGTGGCTTTGTGGGAGTCAAGTATGTCAACAAGATCTCCAAGATATAGGGATGACCATTGCATGATTCTACTGGAAGAGGTGTGTGTAAGAATTGAACCAGGCTTGATGTTGTCATTGTGCTGTTGGACCTTCTGCATTTTTTTCACTGCAGAAGAGGTTGATGGCACCGTGGGGCCAGCAGGGGTTTGATGCAGTGCTTGATTGTCTTAAACAGCATTCTGCTTCTTTTGGTGGGTTCATAGATTGTGTTGCTATAGTAGTACCTTGCTTTGGCAGATGTGATGAGCTGTCTGTGTGTTAAGTGGAGGGCCTTCAATATTTAGAGGTACTCGTGAGTTCTGTTTTTCTTCCATTTTCTTTCCTGTCTTTGGAAGAATAATTTATTGTCAGCAAGGTCTTTAGGGTACCAGGGCACTAAAGGCTTTGGCTTGCACTTGCACGGTGTAGTTGGAACATGGATGTTCACATACCTTTCCAAAAAATGGTTGAAGTTGTTTGCATCAGATGTGAAGTTGACTGGGTGAGAGATGAGTTCAAGGATTACGTTGTCTATTAAGGAGTCTTTGAAGGCTCTGAAGAATTGGTCTTTACTTCTGCGTTGGCCTGGGTTTGTTGGTAAGATGCTAATCATTGAAATAGGGACTGCAAAATGTTCAGTCTAGTCCAGGGATATGGATGGTTTGCATTGGTTTGCTGGTGATACTGAGAAGACAAGGTCGAAGATATAGCCTTTGAGTATGTTGGTTGTAAGACATGCAGTACTGCATTCAATGTATCAATGAGATTGAAGAGGGTGCTCTGAGCATGTGGGATGGGCGAAGTGGTAAGAAGAGGGCAAGTCTGAAAATCTCATGGGGCAGCCTGGCTAGAGTCTGGTCAAAGAAAGCAAAATTGCATGATAGGTATATCTGTCTGACTTAAGCACATGAATGGTTATGCAATTATGTTTAGCTGTAATAAGTATTGGTTATTGTTCCTTTGTACCACTAAATGTGTGTGGTTCCTGAGTGGACATAGCTGGAGAGACAAATGCCATTATAAATTATCTATACACAAAGATACTGCATAGGATTCACCTACATTTTAAAGTATTACTCCATCGCAACCATTCCGAAAGTATTTTCAAGCTGCTAGACATCCCTGAGATTAACATTATAGAGAAGCGATAATGAAGCTCTTGTGAGAACCTTATCCATCTCCCCTCATGCATCCAGTATGATTTTTTTAGGGCTTTAGACACCTACCTGCCTCACACAACATATAACTGGAGACACACCTCCCTATCACTTACATTACAATATTCCATCAGTCTAAATCTTCTCACTTCTGCCAAACCACATTCTGTCTCTTCTAGATTTTGGTGCTTCAGCCTGCACTAGAATGTTCTCCTCAATGAGCTCCATGCTCTCCTTTACAATCTCAGCCAGGTTTAAAAACTCACCTGCTATCAATCGAACACCGCAGGCCGGAATGGCTTCTTCCCCCATTTCCTAAACTCTCCTGATTTAGGAATTCCAATAGTGTAACTGTTGCTCGAATGTAAATTTACCTTGGTAAAACAAAAGACAAGAGGCATTTGGCAAAACAGGAAAGTTGGTGTAATTAGACACTACAGCCAGGAGAACAGCTACAGAAATGGGGTCTGAGGACTGTCTGAAACCACAATTGATTTGAGAGGTGTTTTATACATTTCTCTGGGCACCTTAAAATAATAACAGCATTCCATTTTAGGTAAAGAATGTGGGTTGTTGTCTTGGAGTCGTAAATAAGGTCCTTATAACAAATGCAGATGGGCCTCAATCGTGCGTGGACACAATCAGGGCCAGTGGGTAACATGTCCAGATGTCTGGCCTGAGATGCGCGTGATCAACGTGGGCTACTGTGTGTGTTGTGTTCCGATTGGCTGAGTGTTCCTAACGTCATATGGCATCTGACTATATGGCGTTTTTGGAAATGCACCTACCCCTCTAGCCACATGTGCTTTACTGGGGCCAGTCTTCTGGGACCATTGTGGTGTCGCTGTACCTATCTGTGGGATTGATCTGAGTTTGCTATTTGCGCATTTGTCTGCCGGCTACATGCTGTCCCAACTGTGACCTGTCAATTAGTAACCTCAGGCATAGGTCCCAGAGCCCACCTGACCACATATTTCTGAGTCAGGGTTGATGGAGAGTTCATGACAGGTGGATTTGATAACAGTGATGCAATTTCATTTTTAGATGTGAACGTACCATAGTGCACATCGACATCGACTTTTTCAATAATACCATAACCATGTAAATATTGTAATTCGCTTTTGTTTGTTTTGTAACCCTCCATGTTCATTAAACAGTCAGCAATACAGTAATCTGCCTAAATAGATGGCATTCTAATCTTTTAATATTGCTATGCACCACCTCGACCTATGAATCACATTTATGTTTAAATGTCTGCCTTAAAAAAATAGTTGACAAAATCAGCTAGGCCAATAAGGATGAAGTTCAACTGGGGAAGTCGGTGGATAGCTGATCTTCATTCATCTTCTGAGACCATCATTCCCAGAGAGAAGCAAGATTGTACGAGAAGGAAGAAAGTCATAGGAAACAGCGCTCACAGTGAAACACCAAATCAAAATTAATACATTCTTAAATGCACGGTGCTCCTGACAGGAGGATCTTCCTCCCTCCTCCAATGTTTCTGAAAGAAACCAAACAGCGACAAACAGATGTCAGGGCACTCATGAATAAAAGTTCAATCCTCCATATGTGTCAGGTCTTGATGTTTTGTTCAAAATCATCAAATATAAGTCGGACCAGGATAGTAGGCAAAGGTTCAATTTAATCTTGAAATGCAATATCCATTAGGGCAACAATAACCGTCCTTGGAAAACAATATCCATAATGCAACAACAGCCAACACGTGTTTCGTCCTATGAGACAAATATTCTCAAAGACTTCATCAGGGCTGTAAGAAATATAAATGGTAACCATGATTATAATAGAACTCGTCCCACTGAACATCTAGTACCATTGCCCACGTGACTTTTGTGAAGAAAAACCTATCTCAATATGTGACTTTGCGTGACATGATAAATAGTTGAAGCATTGGATTACACAGAAGGCCACCATTATACAAGCTAATAGTCCATAACACAAAACAAAATAACCTGAAAGATATCATGTGGTAGAGATTAACAAGGAGGGTGACATCTTTTATTTAGTAAAATAAGAAAAATCAATAACATTAAGATAGTCATGACACCCGCGTTCATGTCCTCACACGAGATATATGAAAAGAGAAAGTGCGTCCCAAGTAATCAAAAAAGAGAGATGAAAGAAATCATAGCATTGACAGCTCCTCCGAGTGCCAAAAGTAATGCTGTGCTGTAAGGAATAACCTAAAATTCACAAGGCATACCTTCCATAATAATGGAAAGGGACTTCAGAGCCAAATAATCTTAATAAGCTCTCCTGGAATCCCCATCACAATCGAACTATATCTAGGTATCTAAAATAAAATGATAGCCCAAAGTAAGCCCTACTTAGTACCAAATCTAACATGCGAATGTCTACATTACCGAGAATAAGCTCTAATATATGCAGCCAAAAGTCTACATACCCCGTATTGTGCCGTCCAAAAATTATGCCGTACTGCTCAATCTGTTGTGTGTATAACCCACTGAAAGTAAGCACGTAAAGTGTTAAAGTTATTCCAACCCAAGCTAAATGTTCTGCTAAATGCTATTTGAAATTTCTAAACCCAGCCCACTCGCTCACCTTTAATTCAAAATAACGGAGAACCGCGTTCCTGTCCTCCCGCGGCGCTCCTGTATAAAGTAAAAAGAAGAACACCGCCACTCATGGAGACCATTGTTTATAGCGCCCTCCCAAGACACTAGGATGCTAAAAAGTGAAAGAGGACTAAAGTCCCCAGCTCGGGCGCCATCTTAGATGTAGAAAGTGTGCATCACATAACAGATACTCATGACTGTGCCCAACATGGGCTACAGCAACACTGCAAAATCAACAACAACGTCTTAAAAAGGCTAAAATGTCTACCTCTTGCAAAATTAAGGGAAAGAGTGTATCCGTCTGAAACCCCACGGGGCATCATTCTAAAAAGAAAACGGAACAAAACGTATTTGAAATACCATAATCACACTGCATATATGCCTACCAGGAATTACGGGCGCCATATTGAATATATAAAAATTGACACATAATATGGTTGCAAAAGTGAGTGCCTAGACCAGAGAAAAAACATTTAACAAACTTAGTATTTAAGTCACATAAGACAAGACAGGGGGAGGAAGAAGAGGGAAAATTAAATACACTATGAGGTAGCTAGAAGGAGGACATTTCACACATGTGTCATGACTATCTTACATCCCACATAGCAATAAAGTCTCAATCTATGTGTAATACTAATAGTTGAAATTTACAGTCAGCAAAACACACAATATATACATATGAAATATCAAAGGAGTATATAATCTATCTACTTCTAGTCAATGTCTGTAGGCAAATCCCATATATCACAGTCATAGTAAACAATTGGTATATTTGATTCACCTATTCATAAACTCTGTCCAAAACATTTAGTCAATGACCCTTTGATAATCATTCATGATCCCTCCGTAAATCTATAATGTATCATGGTAACCGGATAATCTAGATGTCACATTAATCCCCTAGGTAGTATTCCATTTAAAAGTTTGTGTTTAGACCCTCCTCCACCGCTCTAAGTTTCAGGATCCAATAGCACTCACGTTTCCTAAGGGCCAGCTCTCTATTCCCTCCTCTGGGATCCTTAGTTACATTGAAAAATCCGAAAAATTCAAACCCTTGTGTCTGACCTTGTTTGAAACAATGTCTCATGTGACTCACTATGGGGTAGCGATCATCATCTTGTCTTAAGGCCCTAAAGTGTTCACTCGCTCTTATCCTGAGTGACCTAATGGTGCTGCCTACATAGTAAAGACCGCATTTACAGGTGATCATGTAAATGACAAAATTACTGTCACATGTGATGTTATGTCTGATATCAAACTGGTCACCGGTAGAACTCGTAAACGTAGAAATGCCGGATTTAGCCCATCTGCACATACCGCAGTGTCCACATTTGTAAAAACCTTTATTACGTCTCGTAAGCCAATTATCCTGTTGGTGTCTAATGCGATAGCTGGGGCACAACACGTTCTTAAGGGTCCTACCCCTGCGAAATGTAAAGACCGGGGTGTCAGAGATCACTCCCTTAAGAGAAGGATCTGCTGTTAGTACATGCCAGTGTCTATTCATACATTTACGCAGTAGTGCAGCTGTTCTCGTGTAATTCACTATGCAACGGATATTATTGTCTCCTGGTCTAGATTTCTGATTTAGTGTGTCAGTCCTTTTCAAGCGCATAACCCTATCACGTGCTTTGTCAATGATATGAGGATAATCTGGTGATTTAAATCTAGTTCCCATATCCTCTATGCATTGTACAAAATCCAAAATCCCTCTCTAGACTGCAGTTCCTTCTCGCCCGTACCATTTCACCATATGGTATCGAGTTTATCTGATGTATTGGATGTGCACTCCGCGCATGTAGAATGGAGTTACATGCCGTGCTTTTTCTATAGAGACGGCTCTCAACTTTATTGTCATGGATAAAAAGTTCCACATACAAAAATGCAATGCTGGTCGTGCTGTGTTCAGAGGTGAAACGAATATTAAAATCATTGGTGTTCAAATAGGTTATGAAATCATTAAGTTTCTGTGTGTCACCCGTCCAGATCATTAAACAATCATCTATGTATCTGCCCCAAAAAAGTATATCAGTGTTCCATGTGTTTCCCTCCTTGCTCCAAATAACATTCTGTTAAAAAAATCCCATAAAGAGGTTAGCATAGGCTGGTGAGAATCTGGATCCCATGGCCACGCCCTGTTTCTGGCGGTACCAATCTTTCTTGTATAAAAAAACATTGTTATTCAAAATCAACTCCACCATTTTCAGTAACATGTCAGTATGACCATACAGACTCGCTGGTCTCCTGTGAAGGAAATGACGCAAGGCTATCATTCCAAAATCATGATTTATGCTCGTGTAGAGGGAAGTAACATCCAGTGTCACTAAAGTCATCCCTGATTCCCAAGTAATGTCTGCCAATATACTTAATATGTGCTTGGTGTCCTTAATATAAGAAGGCAGGTTAACCACAAATGGCTGCAAAAAGATATCCACATATTCCGAAAGTCTCTCTGTGGGGCCACCCATACCTGAGACAATAGGCCTACCCGGTGGAAAAATAGGGTTTTTGTATATTTTTGGTAATGTATAGATGCAAGGATTTTTAGGCCTGAGGACACGAAGGTACATGTACTCATCCTCTCTTAATAATGATTGATCCAAGCATTCCTGCAAAAATGTGTTGATCCTATTTGAAAGTGCAGGAATAGGGTCAACAACAATCTTCTCATAGCATGTGGCATCATCAAGTTGTCTATAAATCTCTTGTTCGCAGTCTTGGGTATTCATGATCACGATATTGCCACCTTTATCAGCCTCCCTGATCATTATGTCTGTCCGTGTTTGCAATTGCCTTAAATTAGTACGCTCCTCATAGCTCAAATTGTGATACCTAATGTATTGCTGAGTACTTTTCTTAGACTCTAATACATTCAAGTCACGCCAGACTAACTTAAAGAATGTATCAATGCAATTACCACTAACGAGGGTAGGTGTCCACCTCGATTTGGTCCTTAAGCCACTATACAGTGTATCTGATGGAACATCAAGGTCTGCTAGAATCTGAAATATAGTAGTGGGATCTTGCTCGCAGTCTGTAATCGACAATAAGGTAGCTGTATCATAAATATCCTTAATGGACAGAGAGTAGTAATCCTTACTGCTGTCAGAGAGGATATTGATCTCCCTATTATCAATATGATGAGCAAAATGCTTTTTAAGTTTTAAGCGTCTGATAAATTTAAATAAATCAATCTTTGTCTTTTGGAAATCACCAAAATCACCTGGACAGAATCCAAGACCTCTGCTTAGTAATGTAAAGTCATGTGTCGTAAGTTCCATACTAGAAAGGTTGATAATGTTAATCAAACCATTACTCATATTACCTATTTCTCCTTGTTCCATGACCTGGTCTTCATTCCCTTTCTTCCCCCTGTGTGTTCCTCCTCTCCTGCCCCTCCTTGTTTTCTGGGGTCTACCTTGCGTCGACTTGTTTCCCATTGTCCCTGTCTTATCCTTTGAACCTCCGTTAAAAAAGAAGGAGTGCCCTGTTGTGTTGTGACATCCGGCCTGGATATGTTAGATATCCCACTCATTTCACTATTACTAGTCGAAACGCTATTTAAAGAAGATGAGGAACCAACATCCTGAGTTTGTACATGTTCACTCCTTTTAACAGGGTGATCATATTTGTGAGAAAATGTGAATATCCTGCCATTCTTGTAGTCTAATTCATCACGTCTGAGCTTACGCGTTTTTCTTTGTGTGATATCATTCTGATGTTGGTCAATAATCTCATTTAAGATTTTATAGTTCTTAGCAGTTGACTCTTCTAAATTCATACTCTTAATTTCTGTCTCTAAAGCAGATATTTCCGTTTGTAATCTAGTAACCTTTCTCTCTGAATTTTCTATCAGAATATTCATTAGTCTTAACGAACTTGAAATTAGTTCCTGTTCCCAGCTATCCAATAAATACAGATCCAGATCATCAAAAGTAGGGAAAAAATGAGATCTTAGTCCCCTGGGTATCCTGTTCAATTTCACATATTGTTTTAACGTGGCACCATCCCACCATTTGGAGACCTCCTGTTTTTTCAATTTCTCCAGTCTAAAGAATTTATCTCGTAAGCCCACTGTGGCTTGTTGAGCGTCAGACACATGGGGTTTCAGTACACACCCTGTGCGCTCCAGGTTGCCAAAAATATCAGCTGCCAATTTGTCCCAGTCCATGTTTAGGAAAGAGACTATAGAAAATAATGCTTTACAATAAAGGTGTCTGGAGCAGCCCTCCTTTACACGGCATAAGGAAACAAGATTGTACGAGAAGGAAGAAAGTCATAGGAAACAGCGCTCACAGTGAATCACCAAATCAAAATTATTACATTCTTAAATGCACGGTGCTCCTGGCAGGAGGATCTTCCTCCCTCCTCCAATGTTTCTGAAAGAAACCAAACAGCGACAAACAGATGT
This sequence comes from Pleurodeles waltl, assembly GCF_031143425.1. Taxonomy (NCBI): domain Eukaryota; kingdom Metazoa; phylum Chordata; class Amphibia; order Caudata; family Salamandridae; genus Pleurodeles; species Pleurodeles waltl. Next base: position 657,150,704 of record NC_090449.1, read on the forward strand.
CAGGGCACTCATGAATAAAAGTTAAATCCTCCATATGTGTCAGGTCTTGGTATTTTGTTCAAAATCATCAAATATAAGTCGGACCAGGATAGTAGGCAAAGGTTCAATTTAATCTTGAAATGCAATATCCATTAGGGCAACAATAACCGTCCTTGGAAAACTATATCCATAATGCAACAACAGCCAACACGTGTTTCGTCCTATGAGAAAAATATTCTCAAAGACTTCATCAGGGCTGTAAGAAATATAAAAGGTAACCATGATTATAATAGAACTCGTCCCACTGAACATCTAGTACCATTGCCCACGTGACTTTTGTGAAGAAAAACCTATCTCAATATGTGACTTTGCGTGACATGATAAATAGTTGAAGCATTGGATTACACAGAAGGGCACCATTATACAAGCTAATTGTCCATAACACAAAACAAAATAACCTGAAAGATATCATGTGGTAGTCTTTGATGTCCCTGAGACTGCAAATGAACATGGGGCGAGCCAGCAAGCCCTTGGAGTCACTCTGTATTCAGCAAGATGGGTCCAGTCCTTGTCCTCAGCAGTGTAGAGATCGGCAGGGAGCAGGGCAGCTCAGCAAAGCAGAGAAGCAGTTTCTTGGAACAGTCAGCCCAGGCAAAGTGGCAATCCTTACAGCATAGCAGTCCTTACTTCAGCAGAGTTTTTTCCCAGGTCCTGTAGTGTACTGATTTGGTAGGATCAGAGACTCATTACTTATACTCAAATGTGCCTTTGAAGTGGGGGTGACTTCAAAACAGCTCCGTAAAGTGCACAGAGATTGTTTCTTCCTAGCCCTGGCTCCATATAACCTGTAGTGGGTAATCAGCCCTTTGTGTGGGGACAGGCATTTCCCTATTGAAGCGTAATTGTTCTCTCCCCTCCACCCTTCCGGCCCAGGAAGGCCCATCAGAATGCAGATGAGTCCTTTGTCACACATACCTTTCTGTGTTTGTGGCTGTCTAGAGGGAATGCACAAAGTGCAGCTGTCACCTATCTCTGACGTGAATTAGAGACAGGGTGCAAAGTACACAGAGCCGTAAGAACAGAGAAATGCCCACTTTCTAAAAGTGGCATTTCTAAAATAGTAATGTTAAATCAGACTTTACCATTAACGAAAAATTATCATTACCATTCCAATTATATGAAAGATGATGTAGTTACTCCTTTCTGGTTAGGAATTACAGCTTAAAGGTAAGTTAAGGAATTCCTAATGCTGGCCTATGAGAGAAGTAGGCCTCTCAGTAGAAAAAACAGACTTTGGGAGTTTTTTTATTACCAGGACATGTAAAACTTAAAAGTATATGCCCTACCTTTTACTTACATGGCACCCTGCCCACTGGGCTACCTGAGGCCTACCTTAGGGGTGACGTGTAATAGAATGGGAGTTCACGGCTAGGAAAGAGGTTTTAAATGCCAAGTTGAAGTGGCAGTGAAACAGCAGACACTGTTACGACTCTGTCATCCCATCTCTAGGGGTTGCTGTAAAAAGACTATCTAAAGCCTGGGATTCACCATTAATACTCATCCCGAGCGCCCTTTCTGACCCCTGCTTGCTTTCCATGTCAATATGGTATGCTATTGTAGAACTACATTTGTTTCCATGGACTTCAGGGCCCATAATGCACTGTCTGGTAGTCAGTAAGACCTGGATTCTGCTATCCATTGTTTCCTATGGAAATAGTCCTTTTGTTCTTTGTACTGGATTCTCTCCTACAGGACCTATGTGAGACTGGAACTGCACACACCTGTGATCACTCTTGTGCAGCCCAGCCATTTGACTCTGCCCTGGGCTTGCTGCTGCCCGGAACTGCTTATAAGCTGCCATTTCCTGAAGCTCCTCGTCTTGCATTGGAGTTTGTTTCCTTTGTGTACCAGACCTCTTGTTGTCTTGTGTTCCAGTCCTGTTCCTGCTTTGCTTCAACCTGAACCTGCTCTCTGTTTCCCAGTCTTGTTCCTGCTTGTTCCAGCTCCCTGTGTTCCAGTCCTGTTCCTGCTTTGCTTCAGCCTGAACCTGCTCTCCGTTTTCCAGTTCTGTTCTTGCTTGTTTCAGCCGGAGCCTGCTCCCTGTTTCTCAGCCTTGTTCCTTCTTGCTTCAGCCAGAGCATGCTCCCTGTTTCTCAGCCCTATTCCTGCTTGCTTCAACCAGAGCCTGCTCCCTGTTTTCCAGTTCTGTTCCTGCTTTGCTTCAGACTGAGCCTGTTCCCTAGCCTGCTTTTGCCTCCTAGTTTGTTCCTTCTGTTTCTGTTTCTTCTTGGGTTATTGTGTCTGGTAAGTGTACTATCAGTCCCCACTTGTCTATAAGTGTTTTCCTTTATACTGGGGTTGGCTCCTGGTTCCCAGGAGGCAATTCCTGCCCCATCCTTCGTCTAGTGTTGTATGTAGTCTTAAGTGCCTAACTGTGACAGTGTGCTATTGCTGTTTTCCAAGAATTGCCACTGTGTCTCCAGCTGGACCCACAAGGGCTTGTCTCGTGTATGTAAGTACAGTCCTTGTTTGTGCCTTAGGGGTCCAGAGATAGAATCACTTCTTCTGCCTCCTTTCTATGGGGCTTGCAGGGTGACTATCTGTAAGAGTAATCTGCACAGAGGCATTGACATTCCCTGTGACTGTGGGAAGATCTGATCCTTACCTGTGTACAACCTTATAGGTACCTTCAGTGTGGTTGTCCATTACTGATTTGTTCCCTGTTTGTTCACACTAAGGTTGCTCTGTCTTCACTATCCCGTTTCTGTGCCTTTCTATAGCTGTTCATTCCCAGTGTATGCCTTTAGCTTCCCTTCTGCTTCGGTACACTGCCTCCATAGGGAGATATTCTGTGACCTCAAAGTGTGTTCCGCCCAGAGTCCTGACAGAACCGCCTGGAACCGTGACACACACAGGCTCAGCAGTGGCAAGCCTGAGACATGTTTACAGGACTACTTAAGTGGGTGGCACAATCAGTGCTGTAGGCTCGCTAGTAGCATTTAATTTACAGGCCCTATGTACATGGTATACCATTTTACAAGGGACTTATAAGTAAATTAAACATGCCAACTGTAGATACACCAACAAGAAGCACATGCACTTTAGCACAGGTCAGCAGTAGTAAAGTGCTCAAAGTTCTAATTCCATAAAAAAGATAGAGCAAAAACAGGAGGTGAAAGGCAAAAAGTCTGGGGTACGACCACCCTAAGGATGCCAGGTCTAACATGTGTGTTCCTAGAGCATGGCAGATTTTTCCTTTGAGCTTTCCACACAGAAGGTCTTTTTCCCTTGAGCTATTCTCACTCTCATGGGCTGGGGACACACCTCTGAGTTTTGTATGCATCTCTTTATGCGAGATTGCTTAGCCTATCTCTATAATGTCTGCTGATTTATAGCTTAGAAACGTTTCCAGCTTAATAGGCAAAGGCTTTATGCTTATGTATTAATTCTCTCATCAGGACTCTTTATGAGTATCTGAACTGACACCTTATTCTATTTTAATTTGCATTAGAACATTGGAATGTTGGGAGCTCCATTGGAGACAATGGAGTGCTCTTGGCTTTTACTGGCTGGTAAAAGCCCAGATCGTCAACATTCCAATGTTCTTGTTTCACAGCAACAGGTGTGAACAAAGGCCTTACAGAGCCCGAGGGGATTTTAATCCCCTCTGCCTCCTTGAGGACTTTGTTTTATTTATTAGAACATTCTGCCCCCTAGTGGCAGAATTTTCTAAGAGCCTTATAGCCCTTTGTAGCTGGGCTATATCGGCAATTAAAGTCCCGCTCCCTTGATAAAGGCCCTTGCCTTCGGCTCAAGCCTTTAATGCTGGAGCTGACCTTTAATGGCCTGTATAGCCCACTACGTCGGGCTCTAAGGCTATATTAGGGAACTTCCTTTATGGAACACACTTGTATTATTACAATAATAATTGTTATTATAAAAAATATATTTTATTTTACAATCAAATATCGAGTATTGGATTACATTACATTTAATGCTATTACTTAAAAGATTAATTGTTGCTGAACAAAAACAATGAAAGCATAGAAAATAAAACCCTTAAACTCACACAAATTCTTTTTATTGACTGAACTAAAAGTCATTAATGATTTTTCATGTTGCTGGATTGATGTAGATGTTAGCTCCTTTTTATCTTTCCTTGGCGACGAACAAAGGTCCATACATCTAATTGAGGGGTTATTTAATGTTTAAACCTGATGCTTGAGATATAGAAAATCCCACTCTGTCATCCCCTTGCTTGCCCTGTCCATACTCTGTTAGGGCTGACATCACTGCTGGGTGACTATTGATCCATAAAGCATTAAGGTCCTACTTTTTATGCTCCTAGGTTGAACTCCAGATTGTGTATGCATTATTGAAATGGTCTAAGTACATACCAACCCAATATGTTTTGGAAAGAAGACAAGCCAATTACATTGGTGACTTTGTGTCATTGAGAGACTGTGTGGAAACCTGGGATCAACCATACATTTACTCACTCTCCAGTTCCTAACAGGTAGCACCTGACCGTCAGTCTAACTTCTGGGAGATGTCTCCTGTATAGACATATTTTCTGACTGGTGAGGGGGATTCTATACATGACAGCCTGAGGGTTAATTACAGCACATACTAGAGAGGCTCCCTACCAAAACAAGCCTCATGTGGGTGTTTAACATGGAATATGGAAGGTCCTTAAGGACTATGAAACATATATGCTGAATGTTAGAAACAGGCTGTTGAATAAAATTCTCCATCCTGTACCATTTCCTGTCAACTGAAGAGTACAAACTTTTAGTGGAGCTGGATTGGACATAAGACAGTTTTATTTTCTACAAACTCAAACTTTTCTTAGCAACAAAGGGTGAAACACTGAATTAAACTTCACAGCTGTGGCAAAGTCAACTTCAGGATTACTGGATTTATTATATTCTGCACTGGATAAAGATGTTTGCAAACCTCATTATACGTGTTCTAGAAATCATGTGACATTCAGAAGATGACTTCCAAAGAGTGGCCATGTTTACAGAGGTAATGAGAATGGAGATGTGTGAGATTCAGGTCCTTATATGATAACGGTTGAAGTGTGGCCATGCATGACAGTGTTGGACATGGGCCCTGAAACTGGTGTTTTTCCATTGAGGGACAATTATGCCTTTGCTATACTGAGCTCCATTCCAAGATAGTGGCCTTTTCCGTTATATGTTATGTTATGTTTTTATGTTATGTGTATTTATATAGCATCCGACTCACCCAGGAGGGTATCCTGGCACCCAAGTAGGAGTTGTATGCTGTGCGCTATGGCCGGGGCTAGTTTAAAAGCCAGGTCTTCAGTTTCTTGTGGAATTCAAGAACTAAGGAGCTGGCTCTGATGTGCAGAGGCAGGTCGTTCCAGACTTTAGAAGCACAGCAGGAGAATGCAAAACCACCAACCTGTGTATGGGGGGGTTCTACGAATTAGAGTCCAGCTGAGTGGGTGTGTCTGGTAGGTTTTGGGACGTTTATACGGTTGTTGAGGTACGTGGGGACAAAATGTGTAAGGTTCTGTAGATGTGCATGAGGAGCTCGAAGAGTTCATTTTGAGTGTGGGGTGATGAGAGCATGGGATGGGAGGTGGAGGGTGAGCCTGGCCACTAAGTTTTATTTAGACTGGAATCTTATGGTCAGTTGAGCGCTGATTCTGGCATTGAATTTGTTGCCGTACTCCAGCTGGCTGTTGGTGAGTGCTTGGGTGATGGTTCTGTGTGTGTTAGAGTGAAGCCATTTGAAGATTTCCTTGACTATCTTGAGTGTGTGGAAGCAGGCGACTGAGAGTGCATTTACTTGGATGGTCATTGGGTACAGCCTAATTATGTGAAGTCTCATAGCTTGAGATCTCTAGTTCCCCCACAGCAACAAGCCTGCTTTAGACCCCACCATCTCCCAATTGTAAAGCACCTGTGCTTTGGTAAACCGGGGATTGTTAGTCAGGTGTGCTAAGGATCCCTTTTAATGATGGTGGCAATGACTGGGTGCCATTTCCATTGGAGAATAAGGAGACACTGCGCAAGCACCAGAGAGTGGAAATTTATATTATAGATTCCTCTTTGCACATTTCATTCCTCAGTGCAACCCTGAGAGAAGTGTTTCACTGTTACATTATTTGTGCAAAGCCCTCCAAATTAACAGAATAAAAAGGATATACACTGGAAACGCTTAACAGTACTGTGCAATATCCAGCATTAGAACATATGTTCCTGCTCCTATTTGAGAGTTCCTTCTAGGTTCTGTTGAGGTCTATGATGCACTCGTCTTCTTAGCTGAGTAAATCTCCTATCCTTAAGAATCCGACTAATAATTACCTCAAAGAAACAGTATATTTTCCAGGCCTTCTTTCTGGCTGTGTTACTGAGACACAGGCACTGATGTCACAACCTATAAAATAAGACTACGCTCACCTAGGAGGTTCTTATCATCTCTTGGGTCTAAGTTGGAGAAGGCCTCAGTTTCTGACTGAAAGCTGCAATTGCTCACCTATCCTACCTGAATTGCAGACTATAAAAAGGGCAGGTGAAGAAAGGCTCACTTCGGTTAGCAGGAGCAGCTCACAGTGCTCACAGGGGGTGGGGCAGCACACGTGGGGAGTGAAATTAATTAAATAAAATAATAAACTTACCTTCATCGTCGCCGCCATCACTGCCGCTGCTGTCATCGCAGCGCCACTCCTCTAATGCAGGCAGGCTGCAGGCACAGGCTCCCAGCCTCGGAACAGCAGCAGAATTGCCTGGGAGCACCCAGCCAGGGTGCATCCAGGCACACTGAGATCCTGTGCCTCCTCTCTCAAGCCTGGCAACTGTGTTGCTGGGCTGGAGAGAGCCAACTGCGCCTGTATGTTTTGCCGGCCTGTGACGGACGGTCAAACATACATGCGCACTGAGGGGGAATGCTGTGCACTCCCCCTCAGTGCTCATCAAAGCCCATCACCCCGCCCCTTCCTTTTACTAAAAAACAATAATAAACTTAGTTTATTATCGTTTTTAGTAAAAGATTTGCAGAAGCTGCTGCTGGCGGGGGTGATACTCCTCCACCCTAGCGGAGGAGCAGCACCTGGTGATTAGTTATAACACATCAGCACTACTGTCTCGGTCTCAGATGTTCCATGTTGATGTTCTAGTTCCAGTGATAGTTGTTTATATCCCAATGCGGATCACAGGTTCAAGAGCTCCAGGCTCAACTTAATGGTAATTTGTACCTTATCAAAGTTTTCACATTACTGAACATCTTCTCCTCAATTGACTTCACACTCTTTAACCAGGCACATCATTGTTTGGTTAGTGAAGCACCTTCAGCAGTTGTGTCTTTTTTCCAAGGGGGGTTTAGGATATAGGCGATGGATGTGAAAAGAAAAGTGTTTTGCACTATTTTGTCTCTATCCATTTGCCATCCTTCCCTTTGATTCTACTCCTACGTATTTATGTAAAATGTGACGTAGGAGGCCGTTTTGCTTTACTACAGACTAAGAAGAAATACACAAATACTGAAAGGAATTCCTGGCATGCAACCCTCTCAGTCCGAGAAACACATTTATCAAAGCACTCTGCAATGTTTGAATAGAAAGGTCAATGGTGTACAACCTGTGTGCACATTTGAAGAAAATCATGCAGTGAAATAAACGTATACTGCTTTATTTTAAACTGAGAGGAAACACGAATAAAGGAATTCCAACAATGCAAAGCTCTTAGTCTGAGTAATAAATTTATTAAAGTACTGTTTAAGGTTCAAAAAGAGGAGTTATGTAGGTCAGATGCAACAGCACACATACACTTCCAAAAATGATCACAGCAGTAAAATAATATTGCTCATCAAACAATGAAAATACATTACTTTAATCATGGATTATATATATGCATATACAGTGATTATATATTCATGCACAATGCAATGCTAGAAATAATAATCAAAAAGAATACATCACCATGGGGCTTGCTTCATCGCTTTGGCAGCAACAGGTCGTGAACCCAGTCAACCGTGGAGAAAGAGAGATATCTACCTTCAAGGGAGTGATGGCAGGCAGAGCGTCCTCTCCTGCCCAAGTTACGTCTTTTTCTCAGTTGCCTAGCTTCCTACTCTTATATAGTTGCGTAGCTTCCTCCTCTTATAAACAAGCTGGAGAAAATAATTCTAGAAATCCTTCCTCTCATCCAGTGAGTTGTTGTTCAAACCGCTGGCCAAATCAGATTGGTTTTGAGAAGGGCACGTTGAAAATTGGCCACATCCCAAGGTGCTCTTCCAAGACCAAACTGTTCCTTGCCATACCATAAACATCATCCTGGTACATCCTTATCTCACTCATATCCCTCCATGTTATGTTCTAGCCCGTTGTGAGAAAGATCACAAAGAGTGAAAACATGAGCAAAAAACACATTGCATGACTTGTACGCGGAAAAATACCTGCACCTCCTTCACCTCTAACGTGACAGTGGCTAACGCTAAGTTAAGCACAAAATGGAGTATGTAATCTGAATGGAGCTGTTGGTCACCAATGTGACGGTGTGGGAAGCTAAGCTAAGCACAAAATGGAGTCAGTGGTCAAGATGGAGCAGTGGTTACAAACAGATATCATTACAGGGGCTGGATAAATTTCGGAACCCATGAGGGATCTGTGCTTTCCTGTAGTTTTACTTGAGAGGTTAAGTGTAAAGTAGCCATTTATTCCGGTTTATTTAAGAAGGATTTTGCCACGCCACATGCCAGTCTTTTCCTCTGTTTCATGGCTTCCTGTTTGCGTGCTGCAAATTCGAGACTGTAGGGTTTTTCCTCGCTACCCAGTACCATAGCTCGCTATGGGAAATATATGCACCATTCCCTTGCTCCTTTTGTAGGTTGCCGTGTACATTACCTGCAGAGACTGTGTTTTACTTTTTAATTGCAAATTCAGCCATCTGTCGAGGCTTTGCCCCATCTGATTTTTGCGTGCTACCAATTCCCAGCATTTTTGCTTTGATCGTCGTGAACAAGCAAGCGCGCCTCTTGTAACAGGTGCCTCAGGTGATTTTACACTTCGTGCCTAGACAGAAAATGTTCAGGAGTGAGATGTTTCTAAACGGGATAGCTTTCTCTTGATTTGTTTTACATTCCTTTGTTTCACTAGCTTTCTTGATCCTCTTGTGCAGGACAGTGATTGTATCCAAGTGTGTAGTTGTTTTCATGTTCCAGAGACCTAAGTCAATCATTTTCAGGTTAGTGAAACGTAATTTTAATCCAGTTATCATTCACTCAGGCATCTGCTGGTTCCCAGCTTGCACTCTGCTATCTAATGGGCAGCGGGGTTCTTGATGCGAGCAGGGTAGGTGCTTCATTCTTTGCCAGGAAGAACTTTCTATACACCTTGGCGTCAGTGAATTTATTTTCAATCCCCATATATCGTCGTCTTGATTCAGCACTCCACCCACCTTCGTGTGTATAAAGATGAACATTAAGGTACCAATGATGGTTTATTGACATGACAAAGTGGCTTATGGTGCTGAACGCAATCTCGCCTTTCTTGTACATAGTGTGTAAGCGGGCATCCCTGTTGAACCTTTCAGTAATCATGATCCCTAAATTAAAGAAGGGTGTTACTCATTCCATCAGGAATTCATAAACATGGAGGTCAGCTATCCGATGGGGATGTATGTTTTTGTCTATGATGGAGCCCCTTATCAAGTACCTGGTGTCAGAGTTTGATACCTTGAGGATGGGTTACCGCCTATGGTTACTGGTGACAACATCGGAAACCTTCGGCTGACCAGAGGGGATGGCTGTGGAGGGCACACTCTTTAAGCAATCTTAAGGCAAGTGTCTCTTTACATCTGCCTTCTCTCTTCCCCAGGGTTGACCCAGGGAGGTTAGACACCATTGGACAAGTAGGAGAGGCAGTTGGAAACAGCACAGGAACCCACTGGTGAGAGATGTCAGTGAGAGAGTGTAAATGTCACCTCCTTTTTCCCCAGAAAGGAGAGAAATATCCTGAGGAAGATGAAGAGAGGTGATCCCAAGAACAATGCCTGTTAACTTACAAGCAGAAAGAAGGAGATGATTAATCCTTTCTGAGCAAGATAGTTGTATAACGACTGCAATACCAAGGAATATCCCTAAAATTTTGGACTTATCAGGATTGCTAGAGATCACCATGCAATATACAGAGGAAGAACAAAAGAGAAAGACTGAGAATAGCATGACATGCTGCTTACCCCTTTTTACATCTGCTTCCTATATCTATAACAAATGACCGCTATCTTGTTCTGGGCACACTGGCTACACCCATTCTATTAGTTAAGATTTAGAAAATTCTTTTCTAGGCAGTATGCTGATGTGATGTTCAGCTGTTTTTGCATGGGAATTTGTGTCTTTGAAATTAAGATGGATGTGTCCACATATGACAGTATGGGAATGAGAAGTTGCTGATCTTGAGTATGTCATTGGTGGCCACGCTTAGGATGCTGCAGATATGGTGAACATACAGAGTATTTAGCATGGGGGCTGGGATAAGAGTGTGTAAAGACGTTCTTTTGCCGGGATAATTGTGCGAGCTCAGGAACTTTGCACCTAAGTTGGGTGCTGTTGTTTTACTCCATCCGATACACAGCAAAACTCACCCAGCCTGCGGCAAGCTTTGTGCTTTTCAACACCTAGTTTTTGAACCTTTACCGTGGGTGAGTGTCACTACCTGAGTCTTACAGTATTTCATGGTAATTGGACTGTGTGTGTTTACAAGCACTCTCTGTCTTTTCAAATAGGGCTGCTGTGGCACAGTAGGGTAAGGGACACTGGGCTGGGTATATGTGAATATGTGTGCACGTGCACAGATCCTCACCTGGCACTAAGGGGGTCATTCTGACCTTGGCGGTCCATGACCGCCATGGCGGAGTGCGGCGGAAGCACCGCCAACAGGCTGGCGGTGCTTCCAGGGCGATTCTGACCGAGGCGGTAAAGCCGCGGTCGGAAAAGGGGAACCGGCGGTTTCCCGCCGGTTTCCCGCTGGCCCAGGGAACCCGCCATGGCGCCGCTGCTTGCAGCACCGCCATGGGGATTCCGACCCCCTACCCACCAGCCTGTTTCTGGCGGTGTCCACCGCCAGAACCAGGATGGCGGGAACGGGTGCCGTTTGGCCCCTGGGGGCCCCTGCACTGCCCATGCCACTGGCATGGGCAGTGTAGGGGCCCCCTAACAGGGCCCCACAAAGATTTTCACTGTCTGCTTTGCAGACAGTGAAAATCGCGACGGGTGCCACTGCACCCGTCGCACCCCTTCAACTCCGCCGGCTCCATTCCGAGCCGGCGTCATAGTTGTAGGGGCTGTCCCGCTGGGCCGGCCGGCGGTCTTCTGGCGGTCGCCCGCCGGCCCAGCGGGAAAGCCGGAATGGCCGCCGCGGTCTTTCGGCGGGAACCGCCTAAGTCTTAACACTGATGAAAGTCAACTAAAGGGTGTTCGGACCTTCAGCTCCTGTCTTGGAATATCGCTGGGATCTGCCATAAACTGTTGAATGAGAATTGGTTGGCTTACATTCACAACTTTGGTATAATATGCTGCCAGGAGACTTAGGGCCTCATTACGAGTGTGGTGGTCCTAAGGCCGCCACACTCACGGTGGTGGTCAGGACCGCCGCATTACAACCCTGGCGGTTAAACTATCAGGGAACCACCAGCTCCACCAGGATCATGTATCTCCATGGCCTGGCGGTGGGGGAGATCGTAATCCACCAGGGCAGCACAGGTTTCACCACCATGAAAAGACTGGAGGAGAACAAGTGCATGGGGCTGGGCTGGTGGGCAGAAACCTAGGTTTCCACCCGCCAGCCTAGTGGGAAACTCTTAATGGGACTGGCGGGGAGGTAGTGAGTGTGGCGGCAACCTCCCTATCAGAAGTTCAGCGGATGGTGAAAACCATCACCAAACTCCTAACCAGGCTCTTAGGCTCCTAAACTTGTTTAGACTGATGGCTTAAAATTCTATTTATCCCCTACAACTCCATCAGTGGTCAGTAGAGGTAAAGGGGGCTTAGCTACTTTAGTCTGTGTTAACATCAGAAACCTGAGGACCAAGGTGCTAGCAATTAAACCATGTTATCAGATTTTAAAGTTTACTATGCCTAAATTAGTTAATTTAATATTATTTAATTTTTAGTACAATTTTTTTCCCTGCAAAGGGTAGGCATAATTGAAGAGCTGAGAAAATCTGTCATGGAATTTGTGTAAACTAAGAGAAATCATGTATCAATCATATGGGATTTTAATATTGTAAATGCACTTACAGTGGGAGGTGTATATGTGGGGCTATGGACGATCAAGGGATTGATGTTGGTCATTTTATCCATTCGACGTATGGAGAAGCCTTAAATTGTCCTTACCCGTAATCTGTCTTTTTCATCTGATGTACATAGCCAATCTACTGCCCCTCCCAACATCTATAGGAAGAGGTAAGGGTAACATTATAGACTTTGGGGCTCATTACGAGTTTGGAGGTCCTGTGACCGCCATGTTGGTGGTGGCAGTCTGACGGCTAACAGGCTGGCAAAGAAAAACGCCAAATTATGACATTGGCGGTGGTGCACACAGAATCCCACCAAAGCTCCACCGGCATCGCTAGTGTGCTCAGACCACTGCGGTGAATTGGAGTCAGCAACAGTCCAGCGGAGACCATCTTACTGCTGGACTCATTACAAGTTTGCACACCACCAATATTTCCGCCACGGTCGGACCACCACGTAACACCAGGCGGAAACAAACTGTATAAAAGGAGACGCTCATCTCCAGGAAGCCATACCTATCAGGAGCCGCCATGGAGCCACAACTAGACGTCATTCCACTGCTCCTGCTCACCAAAAGACAACAGAATCATTATTGCCGACGAGGACAGCAACAACCGTAAGTACAACACTCACCTGTTACATTTGTACATTGTTAAAGTTTGTACAGTGATATAACATACCAAAGGGAAGGGGTTGCGAGGGCTACACCCACATGTAACAGTACAGTGACACACACTCTCAGATACAGCAACAACGACACCCACACATACACAACACGCACACTGCAGCCAGCATTCACACTACACGTCAAGAACACACAGTTACGCACAGCAACACAGCACAGGCCCAGCCTCACACAGTCCCATACAACATACAAACTCGTAACAACAACACCACAACCACACAAATATAAACACATGTGAAACACTCTCAACCGACACTGGCCAGGGACCCGACACACATACAACACAATGTACAACCATCTGTGATGCAAAACACACAATCACACCATCATACAACCTAGCAATCGACAGACACACACAGTACATCTGGCCTATCATGCCACATACAATACACACAGACTCAAACAGTCAAAACACACACAGCACAACAACAATCACATATCAATACAAACACAACACAATACCATGACAACAACATTTCTGCTACAAACACATGCCCATCACACAACACACACTCAATCCCTGGGGGACAAAAGCACTGCACACAACCTCACAGACTGCTCAAACAACACAAGAAGCACAAGCAGCACATGCACACAAATACAGGCACACTACCAATGACAGCCATGAACAACTCAAACCTAGGAAAGGAAAAGCAGGACAAAGATGTAACCAGAAACACCAACAACTGGTTGGATTTAATGGGAGAAAGGAATAAATAAATAGGAATGTCCATAGTCCTTCAGCATGGCACCAAAGACACATAATGGTGCCCCACCTTGACTTCTGACTTCCTGTAACCTCCAAAGGTAGGGGCATTAAGGGGGCAGGCAGGCACCTCAGGGATTCTTGGGGGGAGAAGGGGGTGTTTTGGGTTAAGGCTTGGGATGGGTTTAGGCTTTGGCTTGGGAGGGGGTTGGATCATTTTCAGAGGGGTGGACTTCTTTTTGGCGAGGGAGGGATGGGGATACTGGCAGGGGGTAGGGGTAGCCTTGAAGGTGGAAGGGATGGCCTTGGGGAGGGTCAAAGAATGTTTAGGAGTGTCAGGGGGGAAGGTTAAGGAAAAGGCCAAGTTAACAAAGGAAAACTTTCTTCAACAAATGGGGACGGTCATCAGAAGGAGATTTGGGTGTGAAGAGTGAGGGAGTGGTTGTCTGATATTTAGTTGTGGATGCCTTGGGATATGTTTGTGGGAGGTATACTTGTGGGTGGTGGGTGAGTGAGGGTGTGTATGTGTCTTGGGCTGAGGGGGAATGGAGGTTCTGGGGAATGCCATGGTGGGTGGGTGGCTGTCTGTTGGGGTGGTGACTGCAAGTATGGTGGGTGTGTTGCATTTAGGCGTGCCAGTGGTTGTGGTGTCTGCAGGTGGTGTGACTGGGTGGATGTCTGAGGGTCTGCTGTGGTGCTGTCTGCGGGTAGGATAGGTGTGGTGGCTGGATCAGTGAATATTGGTGTGGTGTCTGAAGGTGTGCCAGGTGCTGTGTCTGTGATGCTGGGGGTGGTGGGGGTGTCAGGGCAGGTTGTAACTTTTGCTGTGTCTGCAGGTGGATGTTGTCTGTGTGCATACCGGTGGTGTGTCTTGTGGTGCTTATGTTTGTGTGCGCTACACTTGTCTGTTGTGGTGGATGCATGCAAGTCTGTTTGTGTGCTATGGCTTGGTTGGGGAAAGGGGGATTCAGAGTGTGAAGAGGAAGGTGGAGGGGGCACGGGACACAAAGGATGAGTGGCTGCCATCAGTGTGGAGGCCAGAGCCTGAAAAGATCTCTGTAGGCCAGTCAGTGCACCATTAATGCCCTCCAGGAACAGTTGGCTCTGTTGGAAATGAGTTGCCAGTCCCTGGATGGTATTCACAATGGTCGACTGACCCACAGAGATCAACATCAGGAGGTCAATAGCCTCCTCACTGAGGGCAGCAGGGCTAAAAGGGGCTGGAGCAGAGGTGCCTGCGACAAAAGAGACTCCCACCTTCTTGGATGGGCGGGCACGGCCTACTAGGTGGGGAGCTACAGGGATGGTGGTGATAGAAAGGGGGGGTGGACAGAGATGGTACAGGACTGGTTCCAGATGGGTCCACCACCACTAGGGAGTGGCCACTGTAGGAAGATACCTAAGAAGATGTTTTGGATCAGGTCTCCCCCGTGGCACTCCCCTTGCCCACCGGGAAACTAAGTTCCTCTGTGTCAGTGGTGTCATGACTGGAGGTCCTGTGGCCACTAGATTCCCAACTCAGCTGTGCCCCGTCTCCTTCACCTGCCGGTGCTGATGCTGAAAATAGATAGTGAAGTAGGGTCATCACATTCACAAGATAACACTTCCATTATACATTCCCATAAGTCTCATTACATCCAGTTGACTAACGCCCCCAGGTAGTGCCAGTAAAGTGCCAACATAATGTCACAACAAAATATGATGTATGTGCCTCAATAAAAAACATTGTAATAGACCAGCTAAGCTAACTAACTTACACCTACAATACCATGAATTAAGTTAAGCTGTTAAGCTGACCATACCATTACAAGGTGACTTTGCCACATTATACAGGTTACCCAGCCACACCAATATAGTCAAGCACCACTCAAGAAATAGTTCAGAAATGTGAGATAACTTTGCACTGGTCCAAAAAACATACTCAACACATACAAATATTTTAGCCTGATGTCAAGTACCAGGCAAGGACACATGTTGCAAACTAAAGGCAAGCAAGCCTTGAGTAAACAAGCCATCAATTTGTCATTTCACATAGTTATTACCATACACTATGGACACATGCAAACATGTAACACCTCAAACTGTCACATATGTAAATTTTAGCTCAAGGAGTGAGAGCACATTTCACACACACATGCACCAATAGTGATGTATCAATGACCGAAAATACAATGTGGACCAAGACATCTGGGTGGGAAATATCCTGAACAACTAGGTCTAAACCACTACTTGCCTGAACCACTACTGCTAAACAACTAAAAAGTCTCTACAACTAATTACTGAACAACTACTGTCTAAACAACAATTTGTGCCTGAATAACAATTGCCTGAACAACTAATTTTAAGGTAAGGTTTTCCTTTTGGTTTTTATGGTTTATTAGTTGTTTAGAATATATATATATATATATTAGTTGTTCAGGCAATTGTTATTCAAACACAGTAGTTGTTCAGGCAGTAGTTGTTCAGTACTTAGTTGTAGAGACTTTTTAGTTGTTTAGCAGTAGTGGTTTAGGCTATAGTTGTTTAGGACCTAGTTGTTCTGTCACATATTCCATCTGGGTCATTGGTCTTCTGAAAACAAACTTTATTAGTCATGTAAGGAACAAGTAGGCGCAAACAAATGTCCCACACATGACCACAAGTTGTCAATAAAGTGTGCCTTGTACATGGACCACTGTACTGTGCAGGAAGCTGATATTCAGACCTACCTAATCATGCAATTAGGCCATCAATGGGCCACAGCAACTGCATCACTACCCACACATTAGACATTGCACGCCTTACATCTGTCTGTGGGGGATTATTAGAGCCAAAGTTCATGTGATGCTAACATGACAGGTACACCAACCATAATGCAAGCCAAAAGCCTGGATACACTTACAATACTACTCACATGTGTATATGGACTACCACACCTGCAGCACATAGGTGTTGTTGCCAACATTAGGTTCCCAAACAGTTAGGTCTCTGTTGGGATATTCTTCATAGCAAAAACACTATTCCAATGTTGATTCTTGACTGAACCTTTCAATTGACGCATGATGTTGAAAAATATCTGTCAAGAATGTAACTATGAATAGGCTACCATTGCCTATAAATCATGCCCACAACAGTATGCACAAGGACAATGCTGTGTAGCCATGTTCCACTTATAGAACATTAGCATTGAAGTAACATTCCTAGCCTCTGACACAAATATATGTGTACACATAGAAATGTGTCAACAACTTAATGCTATCCAACATGCATATTGTTAACTCTGATGAAACATCACAACTGCCTCTGTACATCCCTCACTTACTAAGGGGGATTAATTTGCAAAAGTTGTGGAGATATTAACCTTGTATGTCATGTCACGTCAGATGGACAACACATTGTGCTGTTCTCAGAACCTGTAAGTAAACTATTGATGATTTGATTATGTCTGACTCTGTGTTGCACACAGACAGGAATCTTGAGGCATAGCAGAGGACAGAGAGTAAGGACCTACACAGTTTATCATCATGACATTGAGAGAATTGACCTTTTGGTGTAAATTAACAATCCCCAGGGTAGCAGAAGCTGTATAATGGTACACATATGATACAGACATATGTGCACCATTATATGATATTGTACTGAGGGGACAACATCGTTGAGTAACATGTTTCTAAATACATTTTTATGTGGACACCTGTGTGCTATAGATAGCCACTGTAAATCAATGTGTCTATGGAGGATCTGTGACACTTTGCATTTACCTCATTGTCACAGCTAGTGATCTGTAACATCACTAACTCACCTGATAAAGGGACAAAATGTGTTAGGTCTACTTACTCCATTGTGGCTGTTGTGTTGCCTTCAAACACCCATCCAACTCAGAGACGGCCAATGCGAAAATGCGGGCCATTAGTGGGTTCAGGTTCCAACGGGTACCCCGTCCTCATTGAGAGGACATCCCCAGCTGGTCTTCTGCGGTCTTCCAAGCCCAGCGTCTCAGGGCCTCCCGCCTATTTCAACAACAGGCGCTCAACCAGCTGTGGACCCCCAGGGTCTGCACTTTCTTGGCGATGGCATGCCAAATCCCCTTCTTCTGATGGACGTTGACCTACATGGATGACATAGGCAAAAAAGATTGTCATGTTTACATGTACCATACTAAAATAGGCAGTGTTAGCAACATGTTAGTACAACAAGCCAAACACAGACTGTCTTGAACATCCCCTCCACTAATAGATGAGCATTTACAATGAGGCATATGTGAGGTAGAAACAGGCAGACAACATGCATCTCCAGCACCACTTGTCATGTCATCAGATATTATAAACACATATAAAAATATAATTTTTCAGGAGGGGTCTGGTATACCAACTCCACTAACCATGTGCAAGTCACAAGGTTGGCCAGGGAACACACATCAAACACTATCCACAATGTATCAGGACTCACAATCTGTCACCAAAGATAAGTAGATGGCCAGGAGGTCACCCATTCTATCACAACCTTGACACCCTACAGACTTTAAGGACACTATCAGGAATATTGTCCATCAGCCTTCGCTAAGTATAACAGCGTATAGTTGAAATAATGAGACATATGTGCACATGGTGCTCTTACCTGCTCCTCTGGTGAACCATAGAACTGTCCATACAGGGGTAAGACCTCCTCCACCAGCTTCTCCAGCTCCTCAGGTGAAAAGGAGGGGCCCTATTACCTGCAGGATGTGAAATGATTGTTCCCAGAGGCAGTACACAGCAGTTTAGGACGTGGAGGTCTTGCTGGCAGCAATGTCAGGAGTCAAGTGAGAGATGCGGCATGGGAGGGCAGTCATGTCCATCACCTAAGTCACCGTCCACGTCTGCGGACATCGCCATTGGTCCTAGGTCAGGCAGCTGCCATTTTAAGGTCCTTAGATGGTCAGAGAAGTTAAATTAATGCTGCGTCACAAGCTGTGAAACATATCTATTCCATAGTTTTCAGTGCTGGCTTTGATCAACCATGTATGAATATGCAGATTCAATAGATGTTGTAAAATTGATGTGATAAAAGTAATGTTTCATTAGTGGCATTGTCAGCACCCTCATGGCAATTAAATAGATGGAATTTGAGCCTATTACATGTGAAACATGGTAGGAATGTCAATATCACAGAGACTTTTAGTGACATGTGTATCCATTTCCAAGTAATAATGGAGGAAAGGGGATGAGATTACAGTAATAATCCAATATTTGCCGAGGTATGTGCTGTGTACCATATTTTTACTATATGGCATGGCATGTTCGAGCATTATGTGTGACATATGTATCTTGACACTTACAATGGGCACAATGAGTGATAGACACACGTTATTGTTTTCTTTCACATAGTTACCCTGGCATGAGAATGGCCAGACAACCTCCAGTGTACAGTCCATTAGCAGACCTGCAGACCATGGAGGATAGACATGTGATTCAGATCTACTGTCTGGATAGGCATACAATCATGGATCTCTGTCATCATTTGAAGCCAGATCTGATGCCTGCCATTCGTCATCTTAATATCATACCACACATTGTACAAGTCATGTCAGGGCGGCACTTCCTGACCACAGGGTCCTTTCAAAATACCGTAGCCCTAACTGCAGAGATGTCACAGCCTATGTTCAGTCTGGTCTTGAAGGCTGTACTGTCTGCCTTGTTGAAACACCTGGACAGCTACATCCGATTTCCACAATGTGAAGATTTGGCCCATGTGAAGGATGATTTGTATGCTTTGGCACACATCCTACAAGTAGTGGGAGCCATTGATGGTACCCATGTAACCTTGGCTCCCCTCAAATTGTAATGACCAGGTGTATCGAACAGGAAGAACTTCCACTCCAATAATGTCCAAGTAGTCTGTTTGGCAGGCCTTTACATATCAAAAGTATGTGCAAGATACCTGGGTTCAGTCCATGATGCTATTATCATGCGGAACAGCAATATCCCACTGCTGATGACACAACACAGAGGGCCCAGCTGGTTGGTAAGTCATATTCGTCATGTGTATCAGTATCTTATGTCTGCTGCCAAATGTTAGGATGGCCAAGATTTATGTTTGCACACAAACATTATTCCTTACAGGGGATTCTGGCTACCCAAACCGTCCCTCGTTGTTGACAACAGTGAGGTACCCAACCAGGCCAAGGTAGGTCCGCTTCATCGAGGCCCACAGAAGGACAAGGCGTGTTGTGGAGCGGACGTTTGAGCCAGAAGGCAAGATTCCGTTGCATTGATTATTCTGGTGGAGCCATTCTCTACTCACCCGCCAAAGTATGTCAAATCATTGTGGCCTGCTGCATGCTCCACAACCTCGCTCTGCAACGTCAAATCCCATATACCAGATGAGGGGGAGGCAGCAGAATCATTGGGTGAGAATGCAAAGTGCCAAGTGAGGATGACAGTGATGAGGATGAATGTGGAGATAACCGGGCAGATCTCATCAATCAGTACTTCAACTGACTGTATATATGTGTTGTCCTGTAAAATGATTGAGTCGGTGGGGCATTGGTGGGCTTAGAGATGTTTGAAAAAGGTCTTAATATGACCATCGGACAAGTCATTAGTTGCTCAGCATTACATTGCTCAGGTGTATATGCAAAGTAGTACATGGAGTTGTGAGTATCGTGATGATCTCCTTTGTTGATGTTTGTCACAATGCACATTCAGCATTGCTATTGTATTTAGGGCATGTCTTTATAGGTCTTTATTACCATTACCTGTCTATACCTTTTCTTTGACAATTTTACTTTGCAGATTCCTTCACAATGTTATCCTCATGTGGTCTATTCTGACTTGTGTCACTAACATGTGGGATTGGCAGGTCGGACATGTGAAGTGAACAAGGATAGATCCAGGTAGTGTACGCCATTACATTGGTGGTGTCTGAGCATTTCCTGTGAGAGGTACTTGGTTTTTCTCCCTTTGATGCTGTCCATGTGATGTTGCCTCCTCCCAATCCACGATGCACTTGAAGCTTTTTTGCACGTGCTCTTTGACTCACATCAGGAAGGTTTGTCCTTTTTACAATTTTTATCCTCTCCCAAAAAATATTTTGCTGTGCTTAGTTATATCTCTGCTGCAATAACATTAAGGAAGAGATATGCTTCATGAATTTAAAATGTTTGCAGATGGTTTTAAGATTTAGGGCCTCATTACAAGCCTGGCAGTCCTAACACTGGCAGACTCGCGTTGGTGGTTGGACAGCAGCACTCCTGGCGGTCTCACCGCCAGATTACGACCCCAGGGGACCACTGCCAGGAACATGGTTCCCAGGGGGGGGGTGGAAGTGGGCGTCTTGGTCAGCAATGGCGGTGCTCAGTTCAGCACTGCCGTGCTGATCACGAGTCCTCTTTCTGCCAGCCTGTTCATGGCGGTATCCTCACCATTAAAAGGCTAGCGGAAAGCCAGTGCTGTGGGCCACAGGGGGACCTGTGCACTGCCCATGGCATGGGCAGTGCAGGGGCCCCCTGCCAGCGCCCTCGGAGGGTGCTACGGCATTAGAATGGCACTGTTTTCCCCGGTCTAACTGTCAGAAACGTAATATGATGTTTCTGTCGGTCAGCCAAGTGGAAGCATCATAATACCACTGGGGGGGAGGCCACCGGTATGATGGCAGCCTCCTCCCCACGGCTTTGGCAGTCGGATAATTCCGACCACCAAAGACTAAATGAGGCCCTTAGTATTTATTCCTTTTTTAACTGTATTAAATTAACCATCAATTATATCATGATTGTTTATGACTGTAATTTTATTCTGTGCTATGGTTATGTTTTAGACTGAAAACTGTTATTGATAATAGTGTGCCCATGCATGTGCATACATGTGCGAAATGCGCATGATAGACTACAATTGGGTGCAGATTGGCAGCTGCACACAGGTATTATGCCTAAGGCAGTTTTAAACTGCTAATTCGATCTATCAAAGTAACCATTTTTGATAGGCTTAAATCTTCCTTCTAAATACATCACCCCTAAGTAGGCTTTATTGCCCCTAAAGACAGGCTTCAATGTACTTAAAGGTAGGACATGTAAAAGTTCATATTGAACATTTCCTTACCGTAAAATATCCCCAAAGGGTGTTCACTGTAGCAAGGCTGGTTGCTCCCATAGGGGATCAACTGGGCTGCACTGTTACATTTATGGTAAATTGGATTGGTGGCACCTAGGGAAATACTTCAAGGTCTCATTTTTATAGTTATCCAATTTAATGGTGAGATCAAATTTTGTTTAACTACTAAGCCTAGAAGGATTCTTCTTTTTAAACACGTCAATCCTAGAGTAGGCCCTAAACAGTCCATAGAGCAGAGTGCAATGTATTTAAAACATTGGAAATTAACTTTTAACTTTTACATGTCCTACAAGAGAAAAACTCTTAAATTATTTGTTCATTACTACAAGGCCTACCTTTCCCATAGGATAACAATGGGTTACCTTATTACGTTTAATAAGTGATAACGTTCAATTGGGAGCAAGATGGAATTTTGAGTTTGGCTTCTAAAGAATGGTAATTTAAAACTCTCTTTAATGATAAATTTAAAACAAAATTCTGAAAATGTCACTTTTATAAAGTTTACATTTTCTTGTCCCTGCAGCCTCTAACCTGGGTCACATGGCTAGGAGTCATTGGCAGTTGATCTGTGTGTATTACTCCCAGACAGTGAGACAAAGGGGAATTGTTATTGGCAGGATGGGCTAACTCTGACTTGATAGGCAGGAGGAGCTGTCACCCACTACACTTACAAATCACAAAGGCTCTGCTTCAGCATACTCACAAAGGGTTTCACAGTTGTCTTTCGTGCCCCAGACAAGCAGGGGCCAGTCCATGGAGGGAGAACATTCCAAGCACCTCTAGAGGTGGAAACCTCGAGAACCTTCTTCTACTTCAAAAGCTGACATCAACTATAAATAGTAAACCCTCAGAAAGCTGGCACCGACTATAATAGTGGACCCTCAGACCCAACTCTTCAGTACACATCTGGATCTGTAGAAGACTCAGAAGAAGGACTGTTGTGGGGCTCTGTAGCTAGAAGGACTAATACTCTGCTGCCCTGCTTCTCTGATGTCCTGCTGCCGGTTTGAAAAAGACTGGACTTGCATCTTGAACGCAGGACCACCAAAGTGACTTCAAGGGCTAGTTAGCTGGTCTCCTGATCTGAGCCTCAGGGATAGAAAAGGCTCAAACCACCTTGAACCCAGCACCTGGACTCTGCTGTAAGTCTTGCTCCCAAAGTGGTGCCACCACAGTCCTGGAGTTAGGAAGTGGGCCTCAAGGTTCTCTCTCAGCCCAGCTAAGGTATTTTGGGTGGAACCAATGCAGCATGCCGCATCTCCTCGCAGGTCTGCACTGGAACCGCCGATGTACGATGCATCCCTGATGCAGTGTTTAGACAAAATATTGAGTTTTAAATATTGAGATACAGAAATATTGGAAAAACAATATTGGGATGCAAAAATATTGTGATGCAGAAATATTGTTGCCAAGAATATCAATTTTTTAGGTAAGTAATATTTTTAAGAATAACTGTATTGTTAATACTGTTTTCTATAATATAGTTGTACAAAGCATATTTTTGTAATTATCTTTATGTGTTTTAGTTCATATATTATTTTATACAATAAATATAGTTTGTATAATTGTTCACAATATTTTTCGAAAATATGTTTTGTAATTTTAAGTGATTTATAATTTTGAATTTAATTTGTAATAGTAATGTATAGCATTGTAGAGGGTTGTGAGGCTTTTAGGTGTACATCGTGGGAAGTTAATTAAGTAGAATTGATAAAAAATATTTATTAATTCATTATTAATGATTTCATTGACTATTAAATATGTAAATTGTGTAGTTATATTTTAGTTATATTTTTGGTGTGGGTTGCTGGGTTTGTAGGGATATAGGGTGGGTAGCTAAATAAGTAATACATAATTATAATTAAGTATTAATTTATTTATTGTTTAATTGATTATTAATTGTGTAAATGTGTAATTATTATACTTTTTAAGTTATATATTAGGTGAAGATTGTTGGGTTTGTAGTGGAATAGGGTGGGTAGTTAATTAGGTAATCATAAAGTGTTAATGCATTATTAGTTATTTCATTTATTGTTAATTATGCAAATTGTATAGTAATTACATTTTTTACATTATACACTAGGTGTGGGTTGTTGGGTTTGTAGCGGTATAGAGTGGGAAGTTAATAAAAATATAATTAATTTACAATTTATATTAATCTACTCTTAATTATGTATTGATTACTAAATATGTAAATTATGTAAATTGTATAACTATTATTTTTTTAGCTATATATTAGGTGTGGGCTGTTGTGTTCGAAGGGTCATAGGTTGGGAAGTTCGTAAATAATAATGCATTAACAATTAATCACCCATTTATTAATAATTATTCAATTGATTATTAAGTAAGATTATTGTGCTATACGGATTTAATTAAATAACAAATTAACACAACGTTTGTAGTGCTAATATACTATTACAGTTGTTAATAATCATTTAAATTGCTTGATTGCTTTTTAATTTTCTATTTACAGTTTTCCTAATAAGAATTTATATTTCTGGACAACTAATAGGTTTAATAAAATATTTTATGTGTTTTAAGTGAAGTACTTTCCCTACTGTTGCATTGTCTGAAGTGAGAATAGTAAATGTAACCTCTCCGAAGTCCAGCACTTTCCCTACCGTTGCATAGGCTGGAGTGGAAATAGTAAATGTAACTCCTCCGAAGTACAAGGCTTTCCCTACTGTTGTACAGACTGTTACACAGACTTTAGTTGGAATAGTAAATTTTATCCCTCCGAATTTCAACGCTTTCCCTACTGTTGCACAGTAACAGGTATTTAATGTTTTGTTTTTGATTTTCCTACATTTTTATATATATAATGGTTTTTATAGTAATAAATTGTAAAAAAATACAAAATATTTAACATAATGTAAAATAAAATAGTCGTATATTATATGTATGTATATACAAACATACACACAGATATGTATTTGTGTGTGTATGATTATATAAATATATATTTAAATTTTCTATTAAATGGTACTTTAATTTATTTAATATACATTATATTAATGTTATGTATTCATATTTAAGAGGTACTATTTTAAACCATATATTTATTGAAAGACAATATGTGTGTCTTATTTTGAATGGTATTAGAGTTAAACATTATTTTTTTATATATTTTATATAGCAAAACAATATAGATACAATATTTGTGTGTAACAGTATTTTTCTAATTGATGTTATGTCAGTGATCCCCCGATGCAGGACTTCGCATCGTTGCTCGCAGCTCCTCAGAACTGCTGCTGCATGATGCATCTAAGATTCAAGACTTCGCACCTCAAGCCTTCATCAACAGCATCCTCGATGACAAAGAAGAAGCTAGCTTTGTAAGCCCAGCCGACAGCTTCAATGGAACCGCCAATGTGTGAAGCATCTTTGATGCAGGACCACACATCACAGCCCGCAGCTTCTTTGAACTACTCAGAACCGCTTCATAATGCATCCTTGACATGGGATCTTGCAACTCTGTGCATTCAAGTTTTACGGTACTTTGTACAGCGGCCCTAACTTGGTCCCTGTATCCAACCCGCACTCCATTGTGGTTGGCCTGAACTTGTGACTTGTCCTGGTCCGAGGCAACCAGATAACCACAGTTGGCGCTTTGTGCTTTTAGCTCTATTTTGGCCTAAAATCTTTAAAATTGTATATCTTCAGTTCTAATGATTGGATTTTTTTTTAGTTTTGGTCTTTAATAATGTATTCAATTTTACTCTATTTTCTATATTTGTGTGAGACTTTTATTGTGCTGTGTTTTCACTTTGTTACTCTGTGAAGACCTGCATAAATACTTTACAATCACCTCTAAATTAAGCCTGACTGCTTTTGTGCCAAGCTACTAGAGAATTTAGCACAGGTAAATTTGTGGTTGCTTGTGTCTTCACCCTGACAGGTATTGTGGCTGCTGCTTGAGTAGCGTCTCGCCCACCTCAACCAGGTACACAATTTCCTACACAGTGTGTCAGCAGAAACAACATAGCGAAGGATTATTATTGGATCCATTTTTTGGTAAGTACATACATATTACATTGTACCATGTCTGTAAGAATGTGCTAATGTAAGCATATATGGGTACATATAGATTTGGCATTATCTTTACTATTCCTAATTAAACATGTACGTAGACTGAAGAACCATGTCTTCATGATTTGTACATGTGACAAAATAGACATTCTTGAACCAGCCAGAACACTGGCGAGCATGAACAACAACTGATCACCCTAGTTCAGTCCTGCACAAGGCTGGTTAGCCATGCTGCTCTTACATAAAGAATGAAATAAAATAAACAAACGTACTGGTTTTGCAGGCAGCAGGACAGGCTGCACTGAATGCCCTTATGTGAATCACCTATCAGCCAACAATCCTAGCTGAGAACAGAAACAGCAATAGAGATGCAACCATTAGAAATGAGAACATGTTAATAAGTGGTGAATCATTTTCGGGTGGTGCTTTATGTAATCTGATCCCCTACTTAAGATAGTCTGCTTGCCTCCTGTTCAAAGAGACCCAACTTTATTAGGAAATACCTAGAAAAATACAGAAGGCAGATTTTAGGTACACTTGTAACAGTTTAGCAAGTCATTTGATGTTCTACTCTGATTTACTTAAACAACACAGAGAGACATGTAAAGAAGCCATATATGTGACCACCAAAATGGGCAATGAACACTCCAAAGCAGTGCTAACTGTGTTGCTAATGAGGACACAATGAAGTACAGTGAGAGACTGATTAGTAGACTAAAGTTTGCAGTTCTAAAATTGAATCAAACTGAATTAAGTATATGCGAGATAAAACAGAGCAGATGTAAGGCTTTGCCCTGAAAAAGTCCCTCCTTAAAGGATGAAACACATTGGCCGGGGGTCATATTTATGTTTGGCGTACAAAATAAAAAGGAAAACTTTTGTTATGAAAATAATCTCATTCAGTGAAAAGTTCTACCTTGTGAATGACCTTGCACTTGAACTAGCTGATTCTAATTGGAAAATAAATGGACTGTGCTTGGCAGCTAAAGAGTGAATAACTGGGAACTGTATGAATTTTAGAAGTGCCTCTCCCATCATTGGTATAAGCACTTGTAAGTCAGTCTGTGACATTAACACTTATGACCTATGCAGCCATCAGAAGAGGACCCTTAATCTTTGTTTTTCTGGCAATAGGGACAGTTACATTATGCTTGCCCCCAAACTGGCACCGACCACATGGCATGGTTGAATAGCTAAGGGCCATCTTGTAGCAATGTGAGAGGCCTGTGGAGCTGTAGAGACTGGTAAAACCTGAGTTCTTACATCATACACATCATTCACAGATAAAAACTATATACCATTGATCCCTCCAGACTAGACAATTATCCCACTTCTCTTGATAACTTCCTACATAATGTATCTTATTTTAATGCACCTGTAATTTTAAAATAGACTGAATGTGGGGACAGAAGCAAACAAAGCTTCAAGCATGGCACAAAGTGATGCATTTCTGGTTATGCATTCCATTAGACAGGAGTGCCATGCTATTTATTAACATTTGACACCTCTCAGTGCCAGCCAAGTGACATATCAATGGGTCTGCCCAGACTCATGTTAACAGAGAAACAGCATTGATAGCAAGTACTGGGGTTTGGTGCATAGATAAAAACACTGCTACCTCCTTTCAAGGTAAGCCAAAAAAGCATATGTTTATTGAAACAATTTCTTGTAGCTAAATACCTCAGAACTCCCAAAAGGCAAAATAAACAGTGTTGTTTCGTTCTTGTCTCAGCTATGTGAACAATTAGTTTAACCTTTAAGTTAAATGAGGTCTGGGACCTTGTAGCTTCTGCTCACTTACCTTTACACAACGTAACAACACCATTGTACCAAGACATACAATCACACAGTCATACAACAAGGCATATGGCATACCATGCAAACACACCATACAGCAATTCGGACATACCAATCACCACACACACGAGCACACACAGTACAACCACACAAGGGCACACCACACTCCAAATCACAACAGCCAACACAATCCACACAAAGTAACCAAATTGTATGTCTCACACATATACCAAACACACCATACCCAGCCATCACTGCGGGAGAAATGCAAAGTACACACCCACACAAGCAGCTCAGACACAACAGGTAGCACAACCACCACACACATATAACACACTCACACACAATATGAAGCAGGCAAGGCCATAACAGCCATGGGGAATGAAAGGCAGGACAAAGATGGTCATTTTGGAACCAACAACTGGTTGGCCCAGATGTATACATATGAATGATGTAAAAAATATTTTAGATAGCAGTATTTACAAATATAAAAGGCCTTAGGCCAGTCCCAAAATATAAAGTGCAACATGCACAGCTGGCATGTCAGACTGCCCCAACTTGACTCCTGACTGCTAAATTATTTCCACAGGTATTGGCATTAAGGGGGCAGGCAGGCATCTCAGGGATTGGAGAAGGGCGGTGGTCGGGTTTGGGCCTAGGTTTGGGATGGGGGTCTTTGGACTTGGGATGTGGGGGCTTCGGACGTGGCTTGGGGACAGCTGGGAAAACTTAGGTGGGGTTGACTTCTTGGTGGGGGAGGGGTATGGGTGCTTACAGGGTGGTGGGGAGGACTTGAAGGTGGTAGGGCTGGACGTAGGGAGGAAAATTGATCTTTTGGGGGTTTAACTCAGAGAGGAAATTTTTCTTAGGCACACGGGGACGGTTATGGCAAAAGGGTTTGGAAGTGGAGGGAGAGGGAGTGCTTGTAGGAGGTGTTTTGGTACATGTTTTGGGAGCATGTGTGTGCGGGGAATGCTTGTGTGTGGTAGGTGTCTGTTGGGTGGGTAAGTGTGGGCGTTTATGTGTCTTGGGAGGAGGGGGAGTGGAGAAGGCAGGAGAAGCAGCGCTGAATGGGTGTCTGTTTGGGTGGTGACTGCAGGTATGGTGGATGTGCTGGGTGTGGGTGTTTCGGTGGTTGTGGTGGCTGCAGATGTAGTGACTGGGGTGGATTTCTGCAGGTCTGTTATTGTGCTGAATGTGGGTAGGACTGGAGTTGTGTCTGGACCTGTGAATGTTGGTGTGGTGTCTGCTGGTGTGTCAGGCGTAGTTTATATGAAGATGAGAGTGGTGGGAGGTCTGTGGAGTTAGTGGCTGTTGGTGTGTCTGCAGGTGGGTGTTCTCTGTGTGCATGCCGGTGGTGGGTCTTGTGGTGCTTGTGTTTGACTGTGGTATCCTTGTCTGTTGAGGTGGATGCAGGCTTGTCTGTTTGTGTGATCAGGCTGAGACGAGGATGAGGGGTGTGGGATTGGGTAGAGGAAGATAGAGGGGGGACGGAAGACAAATGGTGACTGGCTGCCGTCAGTGCGGAGGCCAGAGCCCGAAAGGATCTCTGTAGGCCAGCCAGTGCACAGTGAATGCCCTCTAGGAACATACTACTCTGTTGCACTTGAGCTGCAAGCCCCTAAGTGGCATTCACAATGGTCGGCTGACCCAGAGAGATCAACCTCATGAGGTCAATAGCCTCCTCACTGAGGGCAGCATGGCTGACTGGAAGTGGTAAAAGTGCCTACAGCGAAGGAGATGCCCATCCTTCTGAGTGAGTGGGCACAGACAACTGGGTGGAGAACTAAAGGGAGGGCGGTGGTAGTAAGGGGGGTGGCACACAAAGATGGTGCTGGGGTAGTCCTAAATGGGTCCGCCACCGCCAGGGAGTGTCCACTGGAGGAAGATTCCAAAGATGGTGATGATGTTTCGGTCTCCCTTGTGGCACTTCCCTCACCCTCTGGCCCACAGAGTCCCTTGCTGTCGCTAGTGACAGCACTCCGGGTCTCGCGGCCAGCAGCATCCCCACTCGCCTCTACCCCGTCTCCTTCGCCTCAAGATGTTGATGCACACAAATAGGGAGAGAGGGAGGGAGAGACGAAAAGGGTTATCACATTCCTTACATACACACATGGAAACTTGCAGTACTGCAGCTGACCAGGTCCAGGCTAGGCTATCTCAGTTGGCATTACAAATTTCTTACATCATGTCACATCATGTTAACACTATCCACCCGTTCAGGTCTTCCTTCTCACCCACATCAATTTCTGAGTAAGTTAGCACAACTGGATTATTCCATCTGTACACATGTAAAGCCATGCCTACATGCTTCTCATGCCCTTGCAGAATTAGATATATCATGCATATTACAGAATCCTATCTCTCCATACTCCTATGACCAATTGGAAGAGCAGGTGAGTGATCCCAACACATCATGATTGTCCTGAAACTACACCTGACTAGTCCATCTCTATTACTAATGTCCCTTGAAAGGGTAGACTACCCACACATCCCATGCCATACATATCACATTGATGGCTACCCCCATACATATATGCCAACAAGGGTACCTTAACTGATCAAGTCACATCAAGTGGCACTCCCATATAGGTGACAACTGATGTGTAAAAAACATGTCTGGAGAACAGCCATGGCATGACATTCACACAATCACAGAGGAATATCTACACAGACTGAACACAGATACACCACATCACTTCATTATTACATGTCCAGCTACAATGGCCTACATATCACCCATTACACATTTATTGCCAATCACAGGAGTACAGTGTCACAACAATTACACTACAGGCAGCCACTATAGACATCATAGGCCATCTACCATTCCACCTGACATGCAGTCAAAGTTCCAGAACGTGGCAACATGAGTACACCTACATCACTCACACCATACCTGACATGTAATTACATGTACCTAACTCAAGACTACACAAATGTCACACAGAAACAATGTGTACAAATGATTTACACATAGTCCAACATGACTGCCAGTGCATTAAAAACATCTTTGACTACAACAAATTCCTGCTTTCGACAAAGTGGTACAACCGGACCATCACTTCATGACCACATAAGTGATGGAATACATATTCCTCACCTGACTGGACAAATCACCTAGGCCAAGGGTAGCATAGATTGTCCTACTCCACATGATGTGCCCCCAATTAAACACTGAGACATGATGTAGGCAGCATATTACCAAGTTTACAAAGGAATTGATAGGTCATTTGCACACATACCATTGACATCACATATTGTATAAGGCTGGCTCTGGCAAACCACTAACATGCGCTACTACCCACCCATTGGGACATAGATGAAATGCCCACATGTCAATCACATGGAAAAGCAATTGTATTACAAATACCCAAAGCAGACCCCAAAGTAGAATGGCCCTTCGTTGCAAACTTCACATACCCCATTGAATGGAGATAAATAGACAATGGAGTTACAATGACAAACACAGATATGTGCTGGCCTAGACAGGCCATAACTGTGCTGTACATGAGATGGCAGCCTCACATGGAGTCCAGACCTGTACCAGTAAAAGGTAATTTTTGAAGCCTGTACCAAATAAGTGACTTAACCTGTTGCCACAACAGGTGATCAGCACAGATGTGAGTGGTTAGACACCTTAGAGCCGCTGACGGACTTATGCAGAGTGGTGGTCCGGGATAGGCTAAGAGGGTATGATGAAACAGCAGCTCACATGCATAGGAATGGCAGGATGTGGAACACATGTGCCCTTGACAATAGGGCATTTCCACATGCAGCCAGAATAATGTCTTAACTCATGATTCCAAAACTCACACATAGCAAACCATGATGGCTGCTCCACATCTCAGACACTGGCAAGGTGGTACCAACTGGTTACCACTAGTCTAGAAACATTCATCAGCTACTACATCGTCACTGAAGGTACAGTGAGACAGCAAACAGCATTCAACCAGAGCCAAGTACTAGGTAACATGAGGTACTTACCCCCTTGTGGCTGCTGTGCTGCCCTCAAATGCCCATCCACCTCAGGGTAGGCCACCACCAAAAATGTGGGCCATTAGGAGGTCAGGGTCCAAAGGGCACTACTCTCTCATTGGGAGGATATCCCCATCTGGGCCTCCGCAGTCTTCCGGACCCAGTGTCTCAGGTCCTCCCACCGCCTATGACAATGGGTGCTCCACAAGCTGTGGATCCCCAGGGTCCGCACTTGCTTGGCGATGGCATGCCAGATTCCTTTCTTTTGATGGCATTCACCTGCATGAATGACACAGATAAAAGGAGAAAGTAATGTACACATGCACCATGCTAACAGTAGTTGACACACACAACTGCGACAGCAAGTGAACACACATACCCATCGTCCCTGTACACACTCCTGTACGGTATGCTGCATGCATGCATCTACACCAACAACAGTTCACATGGCCAACTCACCATCACACATAACACCAATCACACATGGCTGGGGCATTGGACTCACCTTTTCCTCTGGTGCCCAATATAGCTGTCCATACAGGGGTAGGACTCACTTCAACAGATTTTCCAGCTCTTCCTGTGTGAAGGCAGGGGACCTATTACCTGTTGGATGTGGCATGATGGCTCCCAGAGGCAGTACAAAGCAGCTCACATAGTGGAGGTCTTGCGAGCAACAGTGACAGGAGTCAAATGAGCAGGACTGCAGAAAATGGCGGTCACAGCCGCCACATACAAGACTGTGACCGATGGCAGTCATCGCCAGTGGCCCAAGTCCGTCATAGGCAGCAATGTTAACCTATGACAAGTGACATGGCGGTTGCGACTACTGCCATGACGACTTCCACTGGCGGACTTAGGTCACTTCCAACTGTTCAGAACAGTAGGTCAGACGCCTGCCATTTTGGGCATATGTACTCAATGCATGTTCTTAAATAAGTGCGTCAGACACCTGATCAACCAGAAATCTATGCCACCCAATGTAGTGACTTCATGATAGTGCTACATAATGTGACAAACATGAAAAAATGACGTGTTGAGCCTGTATTTATGTGGATAGGTCTGTGTAGCTACTCTGAGGTACATAGGCGTCTGATAGAAATCGGTTAATTTAGTTATATATGTGTCATCATTGCAGGACTACACAGTCACCCACACATGTTCACATACATATGTATCACATCTCCTATCTGACTGACATTCCAGCCAATGTGCTGCAATGACGGTGTCTGATGTGCATTTCTATGGTCTGTAATGTTAATGTCAGCAATGCTCCTCATCCCTTACACATGCGTTGGTGTCTGGAAGTATACAATGTGCTGATGACATGTGCCAACTGCATGACTTATTGTATATTTTCTCCTCTCAAATTAGATATCCTGCCATGAGGGAAATGAGACAACCACCAGTGTACTGTCCACTTGTAGACCTGGCAACCATGGAGGACAGGCATGTCATCCAGACCAACTGTCTGAATTGCCAGACCATCATGGATCTATGTAGACAGTTGGAGTCAGATCTGATGCCAGGCAATCTCAATCCCTATTGCATACCTCCCATCATTCAAGTATTGTCAGTGCTACACTTACTGGCTATTGGCTCATTCCAGTATACTGTCGCCTTAACAGTAGGGATGTCTCAGCCCATGTTCAGTCAGGTTTTGAGGGATGTGCTATGTGCTTTCTTGCAACAACTAGACAGCTACATCAGTCTTCTCCAAAGAGCAGATATAGCCAATGTGAAGGGTGACTTTTATCAGGTGGGACTGATCCCTCATGTTGTAGGTGCCATCCCTTGTCCCTCCCACTGTCAATGAACAGATGTAAAGGAACAGGAAGAACTACTACTCAGTCAAAGTGCAGGTGGTGAATATGTCCCAAGTGACTGCCAAGCTTCCTGGATCAGTGCATGACTCCTACATTATGTGGACCAGCAATGTCCCAACCATGATGGCACGACTACACACAGGGAGGTCCTGGCTGGTTGGTGAGTATCCACTGTTATGTTTTTAAATGTAATGTGACCTGTTATCACTATCTGCACAATCGCACTTCCTCAATTGGTTTTGTTCTACCATTGTGTTCACAGGTGACTCTGGCTATCCAAACCTTCCTTGGCTGTTGACACCTGAGAGGTACCCAGCCACTCCAGGGGAACTACATTTCAATGAGGCCCACGGGAGGACAAGGCATGTAAAATAGAGCACTTTCAGCCTCCTGGAGGCTAGATTCAGGTGCCTGGACCTATCTGGAGGTGCCCTCCTCTACTTGTCCCATAAGGTTTGCCAAATCATCATTGCCTGCTGCATGCTCCACAATCTAGCCTTGAGGCGTTGGATACCATTGCTAGCTGATGAAGGGAAGGCAGTGGTACCTGTGCATGCAAATGTTGATATGGAAAGTGAGGCAGAGCCAGAGGACAAAGGAGCTGCTGACTGTAGGACTGAGCTCATCAATCAGTACTTCCAGTGACATACAGGTATGTGAGGTGGACCCTTTTATGTCTTGTCAGTGCACAATCAGAAGTGGATAGCTGACATTACACCTTCTGACCTTTGGCAAATGTCATGGTGTTATGATGTCCAGTGCCTGTGTGTGAGTTGTTGTAGTGTTCTGTAGCCATTTTAGTTATAGCTCTATACACGTTGTTTTAGCAAACTAGGCCTGCGGCTGTGCACGTTAACCTAGATATATTTAATTCAGCTTTGTTTATTATTTTAACAATACAACAATTGTTGTATTTCTCTTTATCTTGCTGTTCTTTGCCTAGGTCAGCACTGCATTCTTAAACAAAACATTTCTTTCACTCTGTGCTTTTCTCAAGGCTGCAGTAAGATAGGTTGCTGGTAAATGTGGTAACGCTTTGTCTCTAGTGTTCATAGAAACATACACACTCTTCCATAGGGATTCTTTCTTGGAACATCAGCTGTTTTATTATAAAAACACTAATTTGACCCATGTAGGTTAGAGGGAGATTCCAGCCAGATGACCACGACTGTTTACTGATTGCTGAATGCTTTGCTACAGCTGCTTATGTAGACTACAGGCCTCTTGCTCAGGTATGAGGGATGATGTCTTCCCAGGGGAACCTGAAGGGCAGAACTAGAGCTAAACATGCTATACTCTAACATAGCCTAGGTAGGAATTATTTGAATTATTATAGTGACAACATGGTAGCGTTATTTGTATGCTTTACTCTCCTTGTCACAATTGTAATCCTGTCATACTTCATCGTCCTAGTTATTGCAATACATGCTTCATATCTAAGATGCAGGTTGCTTCATTAAAACCTTGTTGAAGCATATACTGCCTCTGATTGTCCTTGTATATGTGAGACTAATGTAAATGAGAGAAATAGATGCGATCTGAGTGACCACGATTTCCCTGAGGAGTCAATGGTGTCATGCGCTCGGCTGTCCAATCATCCCTGCTCTTGGGTAGAGATGAGGCACTGCTAGTTAGCCAGAGCAAAACCCGGATTAGGCCGATAGGTGTCACCTGTAGTGGGTTAGACTCAGCCCCCCACAGCGCAAGTGATTCTGCCGCCCAAATCCTGTAGTCTCATTAGAATAATGAGAGCCTACGAGACAGTAGCAGACAGAAGGAATGTTAGTTATACAGTATTAGTGGTTCGGCCCTAACATGTGTAGTAGCAACTGATTCAACATTCACTTCTTTCAAGGACTGACCGGTTTGGAGCTGAATTTCATGTATTCTTCTTTTGCCAGCTCCTTCCAATCACGGGATGTAGATATCATCTGTGGGTCTGCTACCTAGGGCTTGGGGTATAAACAGTCAGTGGTCAACGGTTAATGAGTACAGTTCTGAGAGGTGTTCAGGACAGATAGCTTGTTAAAATAATATTAGGAAGGCCCCAAACCTTGTGCTGTATAGGTCCTATCTAGATGCCCATGATTTGGAGTCATACTACAATAGGTACACAGCAGATTACCTGTACATGTGCTTACTGTGTACTCATGCCTTCCATTCTGATGGTACTCTCCGTCTTGCTCTAATTGCAGAAGCCTCAGCGGTCTATACCCTGGTGTTACTGTGGATGGCAGTATAATACTGTGACATCTGTCCAGTGACATTACTGTTATTGTGTACAGTAGTATAAGTGATTTATTGTGAATATCAGTTTTGTGAGTAGTCAAATCAAAGTGTACAACTGAGCAAACAGGTGATGAGTGGAGTCATGGGAGATGGATTGATCAGAGTAGCTGCTACAAATATTAATCACACAGGTCCTGGGTCCTTGTCCCATGGGAAAATGGAGTTAGGATTCAGAACAGTCAACAGGGTGTTTCAGAGGCACACGCAGGTGACAAATCAGGAGGGGTTCACTTCCTGGCAATGGGTTTGGTCTTGGCATCTGCTGCAGGGGGATGTCTGGATGGACATCCACGTTTGCGGGGAGAGTTCTTCTGCTACAGAGGGAGGGGTGTTTGAGGCTTGGGGTTCCTGTGGCTGGGCCTACATTTCAATAGCTGCTGCAGATGTAGATGGGGAATGTAATGTTGCTAGTGAAAGGGACCTGATGGTGGGTAGCTATATCATGCAGGGTGGGGTTGATGTCCCTCAGTACCCCTGCTATGGAGGCCACGGTGGCACTGTGTGCCTCATGGCCTCCTGGTGGTATTTCCTCTGCAGCCTTTGATTTTCCCCTAACATGGTGATTATCTAGCCCATCCTGTGCTGGGAGTATTGGTATGCTCCCAGGAATTGGGAGATCGCATCCTGGTCAGTGCAGTACCTTGGCTGCCCAATCCTCTGCCCCACAGTATCCCTTCCACACACCCTGCCCCTAGGTGCCTGTGCCCCTGGCATGCTGTGCCCACTCCCAGTGTTAGCAGGGCTATCATTGTCTGGTGTGTCAAGGTCAGACTCAGGAACCTGTACTGTGGGGCACACAATAGTTTGAACAGTCCTTGGGACACAGGTTTGGGGCTGCTTGCTTGGCAGTGATGTCTGAGCAACTGGGGTGGGGGGAAATGATGTGGACAGGGTGAGGCTGGGAGTCAACGACTGACCAGATGTCCCGGATGGGCCAGGTAAGTCCTCACTGTTCAGACATCCAGGCATGTTGTCCTCACTGGGACCTTCATCCTGAGGAGGGCTGGCAGTGCCTGGTATGCTCTCCGGGGTCGCAATGGCAGGGTTACCTGTGGATGGAGTGTGACACAGAGTACAGTTAAGAAACTGTGTTTGGTACCCTCTTTGTGTGATACAGACAATGGCTTAGCATGATTCCCAGTAATGACAATGACAGTTGCTGCACAGCATAGTTGGTCGACAGGAGTCTATGACAGGAGTGCAATACTCCATGTTGTGTGCTGTCATCAATGTTTGGTACCAATGGCACTGCATATGGGTTTCTATAACTATCTGATACTTGACATGACAAATAGACTCTGGTACCTGGCGTGTAGTCAGGCTAGGTAGTAGTCTCACATTATGGTTGAACATTGCCCCATGATGTTCCATAGGGAACAGAGTATGTGGGTATGCAAGGCAAATGTTCCTGTCTCTGGATCTTGTTTGTGTGCATGGAGTCTGGCATCTTACTTTCCAACCCATGGCCAGTCCATTACAGGCTTTCGGATGTGGATCAGTTTCCATTTTGAATGGTTACAGGGCTGTTGCTGTGTTTTGCCTTTCTTGGCATTGTTGTGTGCTATTGCATTGCTGTCATTGCCATGTGCTGATCCTCAGGCATACATTCTAGATGGTGTAGGTTGTACAATAGTCATACATGCATGAAATGTGAACTGATGTGCACATTGTAGCTTTTAGCTTTAATGGTTTGGTATATTGTGGGAGTCGCAGTGATAGGATTAGGCTGTAGTATCCCTGCCCTTGCCAAGGGAAAAGTGGGCAGTAGGGCTGTGTGGGGTGGTAGTATAAAGGAGAGGGGCATTGGGTGATTGGCAGGTAGGTGCAGTGGGACAATCAGTGTATTAGGGGGTATTTGGGTGGTGAGAGAGCATGCAGGACACAATTGTGTTACATTGATGTTGTGGGTACTTACCAGACTCCACTTTGTCAAATCGGTTTAGCAGCTTGTAGAAAATCAGTTTTCAAAGTCTCTTCAGTAAATCATATTCAATTGCTTATTATTTATGACTTGTAGTATTTAATGTCTCTCTTGTTCAGTTGGCAATGTAGTTTCAAATTTCAGTTCAAAAGTAATTTCAACTTCCAAAATATTGAGCTGGAAATTCACAAGCAAAACAAAAAGACACAAAATCATGTTGCTACTCATCTGTTGTAAAATACGCCCATTCAGGACATGAGCATCTTCGACTTGCGACTCTTTTTCTCTTTGATCTCCGATTTACACTTATTTCTCCTTCACTGAGATCTTCATCTGTATCTGCTGTTGTTGCTGTGTCTGGCTCTTCATTTAGGGTTGAAAGTACATCTGGAATGTTTTTATTTGTTTGCAATTTGGCCACTTTCTTCTTTCATAGCTTTCTTTGACAGTGTTGTTTGCAAAACTGGACTTACAACTCTTCTTGGTATGGCAGGATTTTGACTTTGACTTGATGTACCTGCAAAATTAGCCATTTCAGAGGGAGTCAAATCTGTATGACATTGAATCAATCCAACTCCATCCTCAGCTGATTCATGAAACGTAATCTGTTGTGAGAGAGAACCTTTTTTTGACATGGTTATCCCCACACTTCTTGCTTGATGTTGATATGTTTTAGAAATTGTAGTGCCCAGGGCCCCTGCTAACCAGGTTCCCTGGGCCAGTGCTCTTTCTCTAAACCTGTTGATATGCATTGGCATAATTGGATACACCCTTAACTACCACTATAAGTCCCTAGTAAGTGTGTAATTAGGTACCCAAGGCATGGGGTACTATGGGTAGACCCCTGAGGGCAGCAGTACTGATTGTGCCACCCAGCAGGGCAATGCATCCAGATGCACCCAGCACTGCCATTGCAAACTTGACATGGCACACTGCCTGTGTGCACTGTCCACTATAAACTGCATTTACTATGGGTAAGTCAAACCTCTGGCAGGCCTTACAGCCTTAAAGCAGGGTGCTCCATATTATATGTGAGGTCTAGTTACATGAGCAATATGCTCCCACTGTGTCCTTGGTAAACCACACTGAGTGAACAGAGCAGAAATCTTAATGCATGTGCTGGACACTGGTCAAACATGAGTTTCCTAGCTACATGATGGCCACTCTGAACCCTGTGTTGTTTGGTATCAAACAACTCAGAATGATAAATCCAAACTGGTGCCAGTATTAGATTTGTTCCTAAATGTATCCAGGGGTCACCTTAGAGGTGCTCCCTGCAAAAGCTAACCTAACCTGGCATGGTTTCTGGCTGGTCTTATCCAGCTGCCTCCCCCAGACAGCCAAAGTACAAACATTGGGGGAGAGGCCTACCTCTTTGGTTTGGAAGACAATGCCCTTCCTGGGTGGAGGAGCTAACACCTCCTCCTTCAGGAATGTGCACTGTCCTGGCGGCGAGCTTCAAAGGGCTTACCGCCCTTTAAACTCGACCCCCAAGCCTGCTGCTAGCGGCAGCTGGCATATCCCTTTGCAAACCCCCACTTCTGTCAGGAGCAAAGGTGGGAAACCTAACAAGGGTAGAAAGAGTGGCATCAACTGGCACACACAACCCCTAAGATGTTGCCTGCAAGGTGGACCCTCTCTTTCAGTTCCCTCAATCTTGGAATGGAGGAAAATAACCAATGAGATTTAGGAGAGTGACCCTTCCAAAAGGTAGTGGTCACTTTACTGGGTGTAGCCACCCTAAGGTAAGAGTCCAATTGGACACTACCAAGTTCCCCCTAAAATGTCCACTAAAATCAGTATTTAGTGGGCACCCCTAGACCAAGAAATCAGAATCGAAAGGACAAAGAAGACCAGCACCAAAGAAGATTCAAAGCAAGAGAACTGTGGACCTGCTGCATCAAGAAATGGTGCTAAACACTGCGTGCTTGTGATGCTATTAATTGTGTTTGACCAATGACTTTGTGTTTCACCACTGCGTATATTAGTTGCTCAATGTTCACCAGTAGCACATTATATGTTTTATTCAGTTTAGCCGCCTATTGGCTTTGACATGGCATTAGCCATTACTTTCTGTATTCAGTTTAGCCGCCTATTAGCTTTAACATGGAGTTAGCCATTACATTCTGTATTCAGTTTAGCCGCCTATTGGCTTTGACATGGCACTAGCCATTACATTTTGTATTCAGTTCAGCTGCCTATTGGCTTTGACATGGCATTAGCCATTACATTTTGTATTCAGCTCAGCTGCCTATTGGCTTTGACATGATATTAGACATTACATTTGATATTTAGGTTTGCCTATTGGCTTTGACATGACATTAGCAGCTTAGCTGCCTATTGGCTTTGACATGACATTAGACATTACATTTGATATTTAGGTTAGCTGCCTATTGGCTTTAACGTAGGGTTAGACATTGCAGTTGAGACATTACAGATGTCTGTGTTTTTCCAAGCTGTGTTTTTCCACAAGATGAACCAAGCTGTTTTCTTCACACTAGACCTTAGCTGATAAGAGCACGTAGATTTTGTGTTTACCTCGCAATCCAGTCTGAGAGCAGAATGGCTCAGGAGAACTGGCCACTCTCCAAGGTTGTTCAGATCTCACACTGAGTTTGCTTTTAAGGATGACTCTGGGCTACAGTGAGTTAGATTCGAATCTGCTTGACTTCAGGCTGGAGCTAGACGTCAGTTGCCAATCTCCTGTTTGGGTAGAAAATCTCTTTCTCGCAGTTGACCGGAGTCATCAACTTGCAGACCCCAGAAAGATGAAGCTGAGTTAGGCCCTACCGCCTTGCCCATACGATGATGAATTTGACTTTTATGCTTTGCTTTGCAGTTATGTTATATATATTTGCTGTGTACATTGCAACTGAGAAGTACTGTGATATATTTTGCTTTCATTGCTGCAACTACTTTTAAACGTGTGCTTGAAATCTACTAATTTCGTCTCTCAGGAACTTGTGGGTGGGGGAGAATTAACAACAATAAAGGTCTTCTTTGAACTCAGAAGTGCATTCCAGAAAGGTTCTGTAAGCTCTGATAGGAGATAAGTAGGAAAGCAGAACAGTGCTGCACCCAGGATCCAAGAATCGCCACTGCCGAGGACCTAGTCTGACCCCAAGAAACCCAGGGGAAACCACCCCAGATCTCTCTTTTGAGTGGAGGCACCAATCAACAACCAAGCAAGAACCAACAAGCCAGTGAGGGTCTCTTCACTGACTAATTGATATCTCTGCAACTAGAAGTCACAGCTGGACCATACGTCACACCAACGACAAACCGGACGAGACCTACAAGTATGCCAACTTTGGTGGCACTGCACCCTCCAGTGGCCGAGTTGTGCCAATACCCCATGTACTGGCCAGTGCACATCGGACTTCAAGAAAACCAACTCCCCCAGTGGTGCAACTGGGCCAGGAGGAAGCCCCAGTTGAGGGACTTTAGGAACACCCTGGACCTAGTGCCAGAGTGCCACCGTTGTCCTGTGGTTCGCCCTCAAAGAAACATACCTCTGTCTCCAAAGGGCTTCATTGCACACAGCTCCTGGATCATCAATTCGCCCTGCATCTGGCTGCCCTGTGCCCTGCAATGAGGAACCAGCTGTGCTCCTCAGGTCCCTAACCCCTTGCGACCTCGACAGCCCAAGGGGACCCAAAGGCACCACTTTTAAATGTGCAAACCCTCTCCTTTTCCAGGTGGCCCTTCCAAAAGGACATGTGCCAAGAGACTTCCCAGCTCTGCTCCCACTAAAACTGGGAGACACCCGAGACTCTCCAGCTGGCACAAGGTGCCCACTGACTGCTTTAACCATCCTGCAAAAGACGAAAGTGGTAACCCCATTGTACGATTTTTCATGCATTTTTAAAACTGGCTGCCTATTGATTGCTATGGTGCGTAATTACGCACAGAAAGACTAACTTTATTAAAACTTCGAAAAATCATAACTATCAAAAATACTTAAAGTATCTTAACCATCTTGGTCTTAAAATTATTCAAAATCTGAAGTATTTTTATAAAATTGGTCTTGAGTTATTCCTTGTGTGTGTGTGGTGCATGATTGATACTGTGAGTACAACAAATGCTTAGCACTTCTCCAAGATTAGCCTAACTGCTCGACCAAGCTACCCCAAAAATTAGAGCATTAGGGGCCAGATATAGTAATATTCCGAACTGCGACCTGCAAATTGCGAGTCAGAGCGACTCGCAATTTGCGAGTCACAATTCGGAATGTTGGATGGTGTCCCTGACACCATCTGCGACTCGCAAAGGGGTCGCAAAGGCCCACCTCATGAATATTCATGCGACCCCTTTGCGAGTGGCGCCATTCACAGGGATGGTGGCCTGCTGCGGACAGCAGACCACCATGTCTGTGACTGCTTTTTAATAAAGCAGTTTTTCTTTTTTGTAATGCAGCCCGTTTTCCTTAAAGGAAAACGAGATGCATTACAAAAACGAAAAATACAAAAATGTTTGCAGTGTCATTCACAACGGGGAAGGGGTCCCATGGGGACCCCTTCCCTTTTGGGAATGGGTCAGCACCCAGTTCAAAAGGGTGCAAACTGCGATTGGTTTGCGACTGCGTTCGCCCCTTCCTAATTGCGACTTGCAAACCTGTTTTGCGATTCGGTAACCAGGTTACCGAATCGCAAAATGGGTTTTGTGCATTGCAATGTGCATTTTGCACGTCGCACACAGTAAAATCTGCTGTTTGTGACGTGCAAACTGCTTCCTACATCTGGCCCTAGGTGATCTAGTTTTGCCTCTAGAAACCAATGTGTGGTTGCCTTGACCCCCTACACATTATGCCTAGTTTTGTGCACTACATAGAGGGTCAGCCTCCTACATTTGTTTCAACTGATCTTCCTAATCATGTTCCTCTATTTCATCTCTCACTCGTACCTGGCTCTTCACCAGTTTGCACTATCTCTGTTTCTGTCTTGACAGTCTCTCTTCTTGCTCCTTGAGACTGTATAATAGTTGTTGGTACTCTCAACAACTCTTCTTCATCTTCCAGAGGATATGGTACTTTTCGAGTGTGGCTGGCGTGAATCCAATTCAGGATCCCAGCAAACTTCACAGCAGTCGTCATAACAAGTACAACCTTGTAGGGGCCTTTCCACCTAGGTTCCAGATGAGTCTTCCACACATGCTTCTTGATGACCGCCCAATCACCAGCTCGCAGACTCTGACACTGGTCTTGGGATGGCGGCATGGCTGTAACTTCCACCTGGTGAAAGAAAGAGTGAACCACATCAGCCAGATTCTTGCAGTAATCCAGCACCGTATCATCTGTTATATTCGCAAAAACATTTGCAGGAACAGCTGGCAATCTCATTGCTCTACCCATGTGGAGTTAATGGGGAAAAAGTCCAGTCTTTCTGTCAGGTGTGTTTCGTACACTCATCAAAACCAAAGGCAAAGCATCTGGCCACTTCAGATTTGTAGATGCACACATTTTTGCAAATAGTGCCTTCAGAGTACCATTCATTTGCTCTACTGATCCAGGAGCTTCAGGGCGATAGCTACAGTGCAACTTCTGCTCAACGTTTAAGGCTGAACATAGTCATTTTATCACCTCATTATTGAAGTGACTTCCTCTGTCAAATTCCAAAGAGCAATTCTAAATTTCCCATTTGGTTTTTACAAACCCATAATAGGAGAATTACATGGGCTGCTAAGTACTTCTTTCAGAACTCCCTGCTTCACAAAATCTGCAATTACAGCAGTAACCCCTTCAATTACATCTGTTGCCATATGATACTGAGGAGTTTGAGGAAAAACTGCATTAGGCTTGACTGTGACTTTAACTGGCTCAACTACCCTGATCAGACCAATGTCTTTCCCAGAAAGATCTCAAACATTTAATGGACTCGTACCTTGTAAATCAGTTGGCAGGTCTTGCACTGCAAATGCAGAAAATAAACTAATCAGTGGAAATTCTTAATTAACTGAATCACATTCAATTGGCATAGATGAATCATCATCATCATCACTATTTGTCTGAATAGCAATTCCATTATTTATACAGGTAATCGAACATTTTGTTTTGCACAACAGATCTCTTCCCAGTAAGGAAACTGGACTTGAGTCACAGACTATAAATTTGTGCAAACGATCAAAATTGCCAATTTTAACAAGAACTGGTTTAGTAATCAGGTTTGTCAGGAATTGATTTGCAACTCCTACAATTTGCACTGTATCAACTAGGAATGAAACCTGATGGCCCATCACTTTCCATTTACATAAGGACCATTTTGATTCACCTTTAATGAAGCTGCTAACACACAGTCTTCTTCATCTGAACTCTCACTCATCACTTCATCATTCGATACGTCCTCACTGTGAAGTGTAAACTGCTGTACTGTCTGATTACTCTGATGTAACATTTGACCTGTTTTCTGCTGAGGAAGTATCACCTGTTGCTGTACCACTGGAGCTTGAGGTATCTACATTTGTTGCTTTGATATCATTTGAATTTGGGGCTGCACTTGCTTTAACTGTGGTACCTGAAAACGTGGCATCTGTATATGTTGCATTGGTGAAGTAATTTGCTTTTGCTGAGGAATCTGCATTTGATTATTCATATTCTGGAAATTTAAATTAGTACCTCTCATTCTCGGTCCTCACAAATTTGGAAACATTTTTTTTATTTTATCTGCGTAACAACACTTTCCTGCACCATCATTGAACACTCCCGTTTCCAAAGCCCGAGGCCCTCGCAAGCGTGACAAGGTGACATCCTTTTCATTGTCTGCGTATCACCTGGATTAACAATTGTATTCAAATCGACGCCACGGTTTCCATTTCTATTTCCACCACGACCTCGTGCCTGTCCCTGACTTTGAAATACTTGCATGTTTCCCTATTGTGGAAAAAATCCCTGCATTCCTGATTGTGCTGCTTTAATATGCATCACCATTGCAGTTTCCTTCAATTTCTTCTGCTTCATTTCAATCTCGTCACTACAATATTTAGCAAACTGTTATACTTCATCAACTGGTTTTGCTTGCCAGCAAATCAAATGACTCTTAAGCATCTGGCTAAATTCAAGTCTTAATCCTTCAACAAATCTGAACACAAAATGAATCATGTCTTCAGGCTCAAT
This sequence comes from Pleurodeles waltl, assembly GCF_031143425.1. Lineage (NCBI taxonomy): Eukaryota > Metazoa > Chordata > Amphibia > Caudata > Salamandridae > Pleurodeles > Pleurodeles waltl. The sequence continues at coordinate 657,195,349 of NC_090449.1, forward strand.
TGTTTATGTACCACTGTAATGTTTAAATGCTTGCAACAACATTTCATATTATGCATGTATTGACTCCTTTGCTTCCTGTGCTCTCCTATCAATTCTCTGCCAATCAGTACTTTTACAAGAAATGCTCATTTTCAAAAATTCAATCACTTTGTAGTAGTATGTCAATACTTCAGGAGATGGTGCACCTGTAACTGGATCTCCTGGAGGCTTCCTTGTTGGCCAGTCAACACTCCTTTTGCATTCCACCCACAAATCAGCTGGAACCACTATTCTAACAAAGTATTCAAACCCTCCCACAGGCATTTGCGAGTTTCACAAATCTATTTGTCTGTTGGTACCATTACACTGGTTTCTCTCTCAATCTCGGGTAGTCATTTGTAAATGACTAAATATCACTTCTGCTCCTAGGGGCATGTACATAATTCCCTCCAGGAATTTCTCTTGTTGGTAATATATTTACTGGATTATCAGTCTGCTGCACATTGGCATTTGAATTTGCAGACTTATTTTGCTTCTGATCTCTTTACTTTACCCATCTGCCTTCCCATTTATCTAATGATCCTCATGTTTGAATATTCTGAATTAATTCCTTAATATGAATTTTCATTCCCTGTATCCTCATGTTCTCAATATATTTTTTATCAAATTCTAATCTATAACTCCTTTTCAGTGGCTTTGATTTCTCAATTTCTACTTCATATTTCTCTGAGAGCTCTAAAAATTTCTGATGTGCCAATCCTACTATGTTTGTAACATTTTTACACATGAAACGTAACTCAGCTTCATTATATGAATAAATTCTATTTAACTCAAGGGTTCCCTAAATCATTTAATTTAATTCTAATTCAAGGTCTTGCCAGATTTAATGAATTTTCCCCTTCAACATTTGTTTTCACTTCACTCTTTTTTTCCAGCTAGTCTGTTGACTGCTGAGCTGTCAAACCTTGCAATGAGACATTATTATTTACATTGGGCACACTCTGTGGAGTAATACACGGAGTCTCAGGAGTCATCAGAAACAAATTAGAATTAAAACCCGACTTTCTCAAATTCTGTGAAGTACTAGAATAATTTAAGTTAAACAATGGACCTGTCTTGTCAAAAGTATGATTTATTGGAGACATGACTCCTGCAGTAACACTGAGTCTTTCCATTTCTGCATTTGAAATAAAAGGATTCTGTACATTACTCTCATTATTTCCCAAGGAAAACAATGGTAAAACAGGACTAATAGTAACAGGTACAGGTATTGCTTCTGGACTTGATCGAACATTCTGATTTCACGAATAAATTACTCCAGAATTCTGACCTGACTGCACTGAAGAACTCGACTGTGATATTGTTACAGGTGTATATCTCGGCATTGTCTGAACTTCCACTGAAGTCATTAAATTAGGTGAACACTCCATTTGAACCATTGTTGATTTCTGGTAAATCAGCGATATCTGTGATGATTGCATCACTGGTTCTGTCATGCTTGGTGCAGAACTTACAATAGGAATTGTATGGGGATGCGCTGGACTGCTGCCTGGGGGCGGAGAGGAGCCCTTTAAATACTTCATTGTGCTCCCGTCTCGCGGGACACGCTGGACTGATGCCTGGGGCGGAGAGGAGCCCCTTAAATACTTCATCGCGCTCCCGCCTCGCAGGACACGCTGGACTGCTGCCTGGGGGCGGAGAGGAGCCCTTTAAATACTTAATTGCGCTCCCGCCTCGCAGGACGCGCGTGGGCGGCGCCCGGGCAAAGGGCGGGCCCATCCTTCGAATGTCATCGACAGGAAGAGGCTGCCCCCCCCCCCTTAATTCTGTTTCTGGGGCCTGGCGAATGAGATAGAATCGCGAAAAAGCGCCGACTGAAGGAGGAGTCTATGCCATTCTGGGTATTTGAGACAATTTTTCTAGACACTCCGTGTTCTGTTGATCTATACGCGCACCAGGTGACGGTGAGGACTATAGGACTATAGGACCACAACCTTCGGGCTTTTGTGGCAGGAAGCTGTGACTAGCTATTCCCCTCATGATAGGAGTTGTATAAAACTCAGCCCTACGCCAGGTTAGCACTGGGCACTGGACTCTGTAAGGAAGGGAAAAAACATAAGGCGTTCAGTTTTTTTCTTTTCTCTTTCTAATTAAGCATTAGCTAGCCCTGATGGGGAAACGAAAAGGAGATTGTGGAAGGAGGGACCCCATTCAGGAGGCCCCCCGCCCTAGGTTGATAACTAGCTATCTTACCTCCATGATGGGTGTCATTGAGTCGGAGATAGGGAGAGTGGAAGCTACTCTAGAGTCATCCCTTGAGAAAATAGGGAAAGGTGAGGGGGAAGAAAGGTCCCCCCATGTAAAATCTCCCCTAACCAAGACAAGGACAGGGAATCCTTGTGTAATAATGGATAAGGATCCCCGAGTTGATTTAATTACTTCCATGACCCCCGAGAGTCCACCCTAAAAAAAAAGTAGGCAAGTGATCCCTCCCCATGCTATAGTCACCTCTTTAGATCCAGCCTTGTCTCCTGCAAAATCTTATGTGCCCGAAAAGAACTCAGTAGGAAGGGAGAAGAGAAAGGGGAAACAACAACCCAACCCATTAAAAAGAACTATGGGGAAACAGATAAGAGACAGTAAGACTTCGGAGCCCTCTAATGACTGTCTTAGTCAGATTGAGAATCAACTCAGGGATATAAAAAAGTTATGTTCTTTGGTTCTGGAGAAAGTGTCTGTCCTCGAGGAGAAGGTTGACTTTATATCAACGACAACTTACTCTTCACCACTGAGGGTTGAATCTCAGATTAACCATACTGACTTTGTGCGCCCACCAGCCCCGGTTACTCAGTTATACCAAAATCACAGGCCAAGTCCCGTCCAGAATCTAGCTTCTAAGCCCTTGAATCTAGTGGCAACACAAAATTCTATAAATGTACAATCTCAGTGGGGTACAGATAAGCGGGAGGATTCTGAGGGTCAGGTGACTATAAGAACTCAAACAACTTACCCAAGGATCCCGCTGGCATGTGCTCCCTATATTTTAATTTTGGAAAATGTTCCTACACTAGGAAACTCGCATCACGAGTCTCATGCATCATTGTTAAACAAAGTGACGCACTGGGTAGGAAAACATTTGAGGAGGAGGGTAGATTTTTGCAAGGACATTTTAACTGTAAGAAGGGTCCCCTGGGTTGGCTTATCCCCCAAGTCCTCATAAGGGGATTGCATAATTATAAACTTTAGGAGTCCCTGGATAGTCAATGCCTTGCACCACCACTTCTCAGCTATAATGCTACCTGCAGGGTCTATAAGAGCACAACGAGTATCCAAGTTTATTCTCTCTTCACCCAAGTCCTGTCTATCTGATTCAATTTACTCTTGAAAACAGAATCTTAGCCATCTTGGTGTCTCTAAACCACTCGATGCCGCCCTGACGCTGTCTAACAGATTTGAGCTCCTGGCTTCTTTAGAGCAGTTAGACTGACCACTAGCAACTGGGTCACCCTTACAGGGGACTCCGGAGATAAATACACTGCATCAGTCCTTTCTGCAATCTAAGGGAGCCTCCAATATACATGATACGACAGTTTCAGGGATTATGTCTTGGAATGTGGCAGGATTAAAATAAAAAATGGGAAACCCTGATTGGCTAAAATTAGTGACAGAAAATCTTTTTATTTCTTGCCAAGAGACCTGGCTTATAGAGCCTCCATATATTAATGGTTATATCACATATTGGCCCTCATTACAACATTGGCGGTAAATGCCACTTACCGCCGTGCAGAAGACCGCCAACACACCGCCGCGGCCGCGGAATTCCGCAACAGCTATTACGACCCACAGCTCGGAATCCGCCAAAATCTAGACACCCACACAAGTCCGCCACACCAAAGGTCGGTGATTAACTGGCGATAACAAAACCTCCACCATCACGCCAACAGGAATATGCCCACACTATCACGACCCATGAATCCACGTGGCGGTCTTTCAACCGCGGTATTCCATTGGCGGTACACACCGCTGCGCTCAAAATACACACACATTTACAAAACACAACCACATTGGACAAATCAAAATACACACACCTGATACACATACACACACCTCTCCCACACACCCAATACAATATAAAACACCCACCCACATCACCCACAAACCCTTACTACCACAATTGCGACTGAAGGCCAGAGAGAGACACCACCATCTACAAACTAGCATCCACAGGCACTCAAAACCATCACTCACACAAAATCCACGCACAGAACACCGCACACTCCCAAACATCACCCCACACATCACAACACACACCACCCCACACATCACCCACACCACCCCATGGCACTGCAAAGACGACCCAGGTTTTCTGAGGAGGAGCTCAGGGTCATGGTGGAGGAAATCATCCGGGTAGAGCCACAGCTATTTGGAGCACAGGTGCAGCACACCACAATAGCTAGGAAGATGGAGCTATGGAGCAGAATCGTGGACAGGGTCAACGCAGTGGGACAGCACCCAAGAATACGGGATGACATCAGGAAGAGGTGGAACGGCCTACGGGGGAAGGTACGTTCCGTGGTCTCAAGACACCAGATTGCAGTTCAGAGGACTGGCAGGGGACCCCAACCTCCTCCCCCACAACTAACAACATGGGAGGAGCAGATCTTGGCTATACTGCATCCTGAGGGCCTCGCAGGAGTAGCTGGAGGAGTGGACTCTGGTAAGGCAAAGCTTTCACTACTTCATCCCCCACCCTACCTGCATGCTATCACATACCCCCACCCTCGCCCTCACCCTCATCACTCCAACTCCTTACATATGTCCCCCTATCACAAACCACATATCCCAACACCAAGGCCTGTATGCAACAACAGAGCATGGACACTGATCACCACTGCATGGCCACTGCACATACCTAAACATTTAGCACACAAGGTCCTACACAAGAATGCAAGCACTTGGGTACAGGGTCACCCACCCATTGCACACCATGGCACACACAGATGCAATAATCATGCCTTTACACCCCTGCAGGACCCCTACCCAACGTCACCGGACAGGAGGGTCCAGACATGTCCACTCCACCCACAGAAGAGGCCCACAGTGATGACAGCAGCTCTGTCCAACTGGATCTAGATGACCAGCCCGGCCCATCTGGGACCTCGGGACAGTCGGTTCCCCTCACACTGGCACAAGCCACAACAAAGCCTCCCCCTCTGGAAACACCAGCACAGCACCCACCCAGCAGGCCCATACCTCTGTCCCCAGGACACATCAAGCAGCAATGTGTCCACCACTACAGGGAACCCAGGCTAACCCACCACCCCAACACACCAGGGACCTGAGGGCAGTGGGCACACGGTTCAGGGGACAGAGGCACAGGAACACAGGGGAACTGGGAGGGCTGCTGTGCGACAGGGGAGGACAGGCCCAGGCAACCCACTCTCCACAAGGCCCTCTCCAACATCATGGGAGCCTACCACCATTCCCAGGAGACAATGGCAACAGTACTGGCCAAGGTTCAGGAGACCCAGCGGCTGCAGGAGGAACAGTATTTGGGGTTCAGGGAGGAACTCAAAAACATCAATACCACCCTGGGCACCATTGTAGGGGTGCTGAAGTAACTCGTCAAAACCAGGAGGGACACTGTGGCACAACAAGGGGCCCCTGACACAAGTCTGGACGATGAACTGCCCACCACCTCTGCCGGTGCTGGTGGACAGGAGGCACCACCACAGGACCACAACACCAGCACCCCACCACCTGCAGATGGAGAACCACCCCGCAACCGGTCCCTGAGATCGATGACAAAGACAGAGAACAATGCCAAGACCCCCGCCAAGAAATGAGACCACCCTGATTGTCATCCTTTTGTCCCACTTTGTCACCCTGTCCATCCATTAACTGCCCCAGCTCCACTTCCTATGCTCCTTTGGACAATGCACCTGTGAAACAAATAGACTGGACTCTGCCATGGACATTCCTCCACCATCACCCCTGACCATTTTAAAACACCCTCCAATATTTTGCACTTAAATAAACACCCTTAAATCACAAAACAATCTGGAGTCAGTCTGTGCTTTTGAAAATGTGTATTTGCAATAACTGTGGAAAACTGCTATATCCATTGTATTGTCAACATAGCTATGTCACACAGCTCTAGTCCATGAGGAAACAAAGCAGATGTCACACAGTGGGACCCACATCTGTGAAATGGAAAGGGAAAGTGACAAATCAGTGTCGATACTCTGGGTGAAAGTGACAGACAGATGAGAGGTAGAACAAGGGTATCAGATGTGGCATGCAGTGATGTCTTCTTAACTGTGTCTCACTGGAAGTATTGATGAATCACCGTGTTTCTGTTGTCGATATCCTCTTCTTCTGGCTCCTCTTCTTCACTGTCCACAGGCTCCACAGCTGCCACAACACCTCCATCTGGACAATCCTCCTGCAGAAAAGGCACCTGTCGTCGCAAAGCCAAGATGAGAAGCATACAGCAGGCCACGATGATCTGGCACACCTTCTTTGGTGAGTAGAATAGGGAACCACCTGTCATATGGAGGCACCGGAACCTGGCCTTCAGGAGGCCGAAGGTCCTCTCTATAACCCTCCTAGTTTGCCCATGGGCCTCATTGTAGCGTTCCTCTGCCCTTGTCCTGGGATTCCTCACTGGGGTAAGTAGCCATGACAGGTTGGGGTAACCAGAGTCACCTGCAAATGTCGAGGGACAACTGTTAGACACACACTAACTATTAGGGATATCTCCAGACACCTAGTCACTCTGTATAGGGTCCATGTCCTCACCTAATAGCCACACACAGTGCCTCTGGAGTTGCCCCATCACATAAGGGATGCTGCTATTCCTCAGAATGTAAGCGTCATGCACAGAGCCAGGAAACTTGGCATTCACATGGGAGATGTACTGGTCGGCCAAACACACCATCTGCACATTCAGCGAATGGAAACTCTTCCGGTTTCTGTACACCTGTTCACTCCTGCGGGGGAAGACCAAGGCCACATGTGTCCCATCAATGGCACCTATGATGTTGGGGATATGTCCCAGGGCATAGAAGTCACCTTTCACTGTAGGCAAATCCTCCACTTGAGGGAAAACGATGTAGCTGTGCATATGTTTCAGAAGGGCAGACAACACTCTGGACAACACATTGGAGAACATAAGCTGGGACATCCCTGATGCTATGGCCACTGTAGTTTGAAAAGACCCACTTGCCAGGAAATGGAGTACTGACAGCACCTGCACTAGAGGGGGGATTCCTGTGGGATGGTGGAAAGCTGACATCAGGTCTGGCTCCAACTGGGCACACAGTTCATGGATTGTGGCACGGTCCAGTCTGTATGTGACAATTACATGTTGCTCCTCCATTGTCAACAGATCCACCAGCCCTCTGTACACCGGAGGATGCCGCCATCTCCTCACCTGCCCCAGCAGAGGTGCTCTATGGAAGAGAACAGCGAGCAGAGAGTCAGCCAACACAGGTACGAAAACGCAACTTTATTCCACATTTATTTAAATCTGCTATGTGCCTGTATTAGTTTGTATGCAAGGCCTATATATGTGTGACGCATTTAAAATAAATGCCATGTGGCCCCCTGAAATGGCGGCTGCCTGACCTGTAATGTGGGACAAGGGGATATGAGGTAACTGGGCTGACATTGTACACCATCGGGGTAGGCGGTCGAAGACCGCGGCGCAATCCTGCGTTGGTTAACATTGGACCCTATGGGTCCCAGGAGCCAATGACGATGTACGCCGGTGGTGACGGTACGCACCGCCGCGGACGTGACCGACATTTTCTATCTGTTCACTCACTTGATACCTGATCTTCGACAGGAGAGGACCTACACTGCAAGTGCTGCTGTGACCTCAGTCTGGAAGAGACAATGGCTCATATGTCTGGGGAAAGGGCCCCTGCCTTCAACATGGAGGAGTTAGAGAAACTAGTGGATGGGGTCCTCCCCTAGTACACGCTACTCTACGGTCCTCCAGACAAACAGGTAAGTACACTGTGATTATGCTGAATGGGCAATGCCTGTGTGGAGTGGTGTGGATGGAAGATGGGGGGGGGGGAGAATGAGGCGTGCTTGAAACGACGGTGAGTGCATGTGCATCATGGCAAGGGTAGGGATGCGGGCCAATTACTGTGACGGTGCGGACGGTTATATCTTCTCCTTTTCCCCTGTACTATTCCTGTCGGTCAGCGCCCACCACCAGAAGAAGGATATTTGGCGTGCCATCATTAAGGAAGTCCGGACCCTGGGGGTCCACCACAGACGGAGCACCCACTGCCGTAAAAGATGGGAGGACATTCGCCGCTGGAGCAAGGAGACGGTGGAGTCCCAGCTGGGTATGGCCTCCCAACATGGGAGGGGTGCCCGCTGCACCATGACCCCCCTGATGTTCTGGATCCTGGTGGTGGCGTATCCGGAGTTGGATGGGCACTTGAGGGCATCACAGCAGCCACAAGGGGGTGAGTACACTCTCATTCAGCTGATTCTGCGCGCATTGGCGGCGCCTGGGTGGGGGAGGTGGGCTGTAGGTTGCCCTAGGCCAGGGCGAGTTTAGTAGGCAAGGTCCCTTCGTAAGGCAGGCCATGTGGCACCCCACCCCACCTGTGTTCAGAGCCAACTACACCTAGTCAGGTTCCTGTGACTTCCATGTGTGCAGCAATCGGTCATAGGCCTTGTAACTCAAGTCCCTGTGATTAATTAGGAACTCAAAGTCCACGGCGGAGTGCAGGGGTCTTCTGTGTCTGTAGTGTCCGCCAACAGTAGCGGTATTGCATGCACTCAACATGTCCTTCTTCTTTCTTCCTCCCCCCCTTTTTGTGGTCTCCCTGTTCTTGTATGCATTAGCATCATCAGGCGGAGGAGCAGTGGCACCGGAGCTGGAAGGAGCTGCATCCCACATGGCCCTGGAGGGTGACACAATGGAGTCTGAAGCCACCAGTGGGACAGAGGGCGAGGGGAGCTCCACGGTGGTGCAGGAGCTGAGACCAGCGACACAGGCTCCTCCTCTGATGGGAGCTCCCTTGCGGTGGTGGGCCCATATGTGCCCCCGCATCTACAGGTACAGCCGCCACCCCCACTACCAGCACCGCCCTCCCAGCAGCCCCTCACTGTGTTCCCCGTGGCCGCTCACCCATGAGGGTGGGCATCTCCTTTGCCCCAGGCACCTCAGCCCCTGCCCCTGTCAGCCCTGCTGCCCTCAGTGAGGAGGCCATTGACTTCCTCAGATCCCTCACTGTTGGACAGTCTGCCATTTTGAATGCCATCCAGGATGTAGAGAGGCAGTTGCAACAGACAAATGCATACCTGGAGGGCATTCATTCTGGTCAGGCAGTCCAACAGCGAGCTTTTCAGACTCTGGCCTCAGCACTGATGGCAGCCATTGTCCCTGTGTCCAGCCTCCCCCTCCAACTTCCTCCACCCAGACCCAAACACCTGTACCTCAGCCTATCCCAAGCACACCATCAGACCAGCATGCACACATCTCAACACACAAGGGAAGCTCTGGTAAACATAAGCACCACACATCCCACAGGCACTCACACAAGCATCATACCCATGCAGACATACCAACATCCACTGCCTCCACTGTGTCCCCCTCCTCCTCGTCTCCCTCCTCCCTCCCTGTCTCGTCTCCACTCACACCTGCATGCACTACATCTACAGCCACTACGTCCATCACCAGCACACCCATCACCACACCCCGCTCATGTGCACTCACCACCCCCACTACCATTCACACATCCCCTGTGTCCTCTCCCAGTGTGTCTGTGAGCCCACCTCCCAAGGTACACAAATGCAGCCACACACCCACCCAACAGCCATCCACCTCACGACAGCCGCCAGCCCATGCACCTTCACCCAAAGTCAGCAAAACGTACACCTCCTACAACCACTACCTCTTCCTCCACTCCCAAACCCCCTCCATCTACCCGTCCCAGTGTGTCCAACCTTGACCTCTTCCCCTCACCTCCCCCACCCCTTCAGTCCCCTAGGGCCCGCCTTTCCAGGTCCCAACCCAGCATCTCAGCCACATCAGCAGGAACAGCGGTGCGAGCAGTAACCAGCTTCTGGAGTGCGCCAAGCAGCAGGGCAGCCAGTGTGCCAAGGAGCCAGACCACGGACAGTCCCCCACCTCAGAAGCGTAAAAGGTTGGCCACTGCCCGGCGGGAGAAAGGCAAAACCTCTGTCACCAAAGGCTCTCGCAGGAGTACAGTTGGGAGTGGGAAGACAGCTGCACAGAAAGAAAGGCAAGTCGCCACAAACCTGCACGGCGGACAAGTACGCCACCAGCACCGCTGCCAAGGACACCACCGCCACAAGCACTGCTTAAGAGGACACTGCCACCACAAGCACCGCTGCCAAGGACACCGCCGCCACCAGCACCGCTGCCAAGGACACCGCCGCCACAAGCACCGGTGCCAAGGACACCGCCGCCACAAGCACTGCTTCAGAGGACACCGCCGCCACAAGCACCGCTGCCAAGGACACCGCCGCCACAAGCACCGTAGGCCAATGAGCACCGAATGCTCTGACGCTACTGAGGCCGCCACAAGCAGGATGAAGCACTCTGGGCACCAAGCCCCCTCCAGAACCAGTGGAGAGATACATCCACTACCTCAGTCCTTGGCAGGATGAAGCACTCTGGGCACCAAGCCCCCTCCAGAACCAGTGGAGTATCACATCCACTACCTCTGGGCACAAAGGGCCAGATGTAGCAAAGCTTTAGCGAGTCGCAAACGGCGAAAATTGCCGTTTGCGAGTCGCTAAAGCCACTTTGCTATGTAGAAATGCATTTTGCGAGTCGGAACTGACTCGCAAAATGCATTTCCGACTCGCAAATAGGAAGGGGTGTTCCCTTCCTATTTGTGACTCACAATGGTATGCAATTGCGGTCGCAAATGAAAGCGCATTTACCATCCACTTGAAGTGGATGGTAACCCAGGCGCAAACGGGAAGGGGTCCCCATGGGACCCCTTCCCCTTTGTGTCTGGCAAAACAAATAATTTTTCAGGGCAGGCAGTGGTCCAATGGACCACTACCTGCCCTGAAAAATACCGAAACTAAAGGTTTCGGTTTTTTTTTTCAAAGTGCAGCTTGTTTTCCTTTAAGGAAAACGGGTTGCACTTTGAAAAAAAAAGACTGCTTTATTTAAAAGCAGTCACGGACATGGTGGTCTGCTGTTCCCAGCAGGCCACCATCCCCGTGAGTGCCCTGAATCGCTATGGGGTCGCAAATTGCGACCCACCTCATTAATATTAATGAGGTGGGTCTTTGCGACCCCATAGCGACTCGCAGAAGGTGTCTGAGACACCTTTCTGCATTCCAAATTGCGAGTTGCAATTTGCGAGTCGCTGGGACTCGCAAATTGCAACTTGCAATTTGGAACCTTGCTACATCTGGCCCAAAGCCCCCTCCAGAACCAGTGGAGAAAGGCATCCACTACCTGAGTCCTTGGCAGGGTGAAGCACTCTGGGCACAAAGCCCCCTCCAGAACCAGTGGAGAAAGGCATCCACTACCAGAGTCCTTGGCAGGATGAAGCACTCTGGGCACAAAGCCCCCTCCAGAACCAGTGGAGAAAGGCATCCACTACCTGAGTCCTTGGCAGGATGAAGCACTCTGGGCACAAAGCCCCCTCCAGAACCAGTGGAGAAAGGAATCCACTACCTCAGTCCTTGGTAGGATGAAGCACTCTGGGCACAAAGCCCCCTCCAGAACCAGTGGAGAAAGGCATCCACTACCTCAGTCCTTGGCAGGGTGAAGCACTCTGGGCACAAAACCCCCTCCAGAACCAGTGGAGACTGTTATCTACTTGAGAGACTGTGGCTTTGCACTCCCCAGGATACAGCAGTGGGCAAACCACCCACTGGAGAGACTTGTGAGACTGTGGCTTTGCACTCCCCAGGATAAAGCAGTGGGCAAACCACCCACTGGAGAGACTTGTGAGACTGTGGCTTTGCACTCCCCAGGATACAGCAGTGGGCATGGAGCCCCTTCATGAATCTGGCGTCGTGCACTCATCCGGCTGATGTGCCCCCCCTTCCCTTCCCCCTGAGGTGCCCGTTTTATTTCAATCTGATGCCCCTGCAGTGTTCTCTCCATTTTGATTGGGTATTGAGTGTGGGCCTCGCTCATGCATTTTGGGCCCAGTGGTCCACGGACTTTAATGGTGCAATACCTGGACTTGTATTCTTGGTGTATATATTTGTTTATAGTGTATATGGAGTAAGGGATTTTAATAGATTACAAATGTTCAAATCATTTCCTTTTGTCTTTGCATTCTTCCGGGGGGAGGTTGGGGGGTGTAACTGTCATGTATCATGTATCATGATGTATTAGTGTGTGTGTTGTAGTGGGTGAGGGTGGGGCTGGGGGTGTTGCGTGTTGTGTGTGTGTGTCACTCTCTTTTCCCTCCCCCTTCCCCTGTGTCGTAGGTGCAGTACTCACCGTGGTCTTCGGCGCCGGCGTTCGTGCTCCTGGTAGAGGAGCAGGAAGACAAAGGCAGGGAGTATCTGGAGTTCCGGTTCCATGGCGTCCTGGTTCCTCGTGGCGTGTGTAGAGGTGAGTGTTTTCCCTCCAAGTCCTGCTTCCGCCGTGTTTTTGTTCGCGGTGAATTCCCCCCGGGAAAAGGTGGCGGATTAGCCTGTTGTCATACTGTGGGCGATACATTGTCCTCCGCCTGTCTGTTGGTGGTTACCGCCGTGGTGTTTGTTTGTACCGCCTTGGCGGTCGGAGTGTTAAAGTGGCTGTCTATGTTGGCGGTTTCCGCCACGGTCATGATTCCATTTTTTTTACCGCCAGCCTGTTGGCGGTTTTACCGCCGCTTTAACACCGACCGCCAGGGTTGTAATGACCACCATAGTGTCCCTGCAATTAAGATCTCCGTGGGTAGGGCTATGGGAGGTCTGGCCACTTTTGTATCAGTAATGGCAAGGGGGGTGGATGTGCGCGTCGTGGGCACATCCCCTTTTTCCTGGCCTTATTTTTTAAATTACTAGAGCCATTTGACATATTGCTGATTAATTATTATAACAATACCTTTGACAATTCGGACACTAGTGTGGTTGGCAACTTGGAGATGACAATACACAAGGCAACCAATACTAGTAAAAAGGACCTAAGAATAATATGGGTTGGTGATTTCAATGCTCATTTATGTGATCTAGAGTATTTAGATTGCTGTGGGATCCTTGATGAAAATGATTGTCCTATTCAGCACTTTAAACATTCTCCTTATGGGAATGCTCTTAACTGTGTGATAACAGCTAACTCTCTGCTTTTTCCTATATCAGTCTCAGAGGGAGTACCAATGTTTATAAGAGGAGACACCATCATTGACTTTATTATTTATTCCAGAGAACTAACCCCCTTTGTCGGGCAGTTTAGGGTTACGCCAACCTGTATTAGTCATCACAACCCTGTAACTATTGGAATAAGCTTGGGTTTGAAGAGTGACCTGAGAATAGAGAAACAACACCCAGATATGAAGTTTTCAGCCCGAAAAGGCCTTACAATTAAATGGGGAAAAATAGATAGTAATAGCTTTTTTAAAGATTTAGGTGGTCATTCTGACCTCGGCGGTAAAAGGCGCCTACCGCCGGTCAGAAATCCTCCATAATCCCGCCGCGGTCGCGGAAACCCGCCACGGTCATTCTGACCCGCAGAAGGCAAACCTCCGAAAATCCGACCGCCACAACAGACCGCCAGACCAGCGGTCGGCGGAAAGGTGGAGGTGACAAAACCTCCACCGTCACGCCAACAGAAATACGCCCATGCCATTACGACCCACGAATCCACGCGGCGGTCATTCAAACGCGGTATTCCATTGGCGGGACACACCGCCGCGGTCAGAATACACACAAACGAACAAAACTCAGCCACATTGGACGATTTGAATCCCACACACCTGATACACATACACACACCACTCCCACACACACAATACAATATAAAACACACACCCACATCACCCACAAACCCCTACGCTAAAAAATTCGTAACGAAGGCAAGAGCGAGACACCAGCATCCAAAAAATAACAGCCACAGCCACTCAACACCATCACCCACACACTATCCACACACAAAACAACACACACCACCACACTCAACTCACTTAAATACACATACTCCACCCCACACATCATACACACCACCCCATGGCACCCCAAAGACAACCCCGCTTCACAGACGAAGAACTCAGGGTCATGGTGGAGGAAATCGTTCGGGTAGAGCCCCAGCTGTTCGGCACACAGATACAATACACCAGCATTGCCCGGAGGACAGAGCTATGGCAGAGGATTGTCGACAGGGTGAACGCAGTGGGACAGCACCCCAGAAATCGGGAAGACATCAGGAAGCGATGGAACGACCTACGGGGGAAGGTGCGTTCCATGGTATCCAGGCACAACATCGCCGTGCAGAAGACTGGCGGAGGACCCCCACCTCAACCCCCACAATTCACATCATGGGAGGAGGAAGTCTTGAACATCCTGCATCCTGACGGCCTCGCAGGAGTCGGCGGAGGAATGGATACTGGTAAGTTGAAGCTTCAATACTGCTTCCCCCCCACCTGCATGCCAAATCAGACCCCAACCCTCACCCCCATCCTCGAACCCCACCCTCACCCCCACCCCCATCCTCACCCCCACCCTCACCCCCACCACCATCCTCACCCCCACCACCATCCTCACCCCCACCACCATCCTCACCCCCACCCCCAACACACCTATTCCCCGCCAATGTCTCACCATCACAACCCACACATCCCAAAACCTAGGCCTGCATGCGTCCACTAAGCATGGACACCCATCACCAAAGCATGCCCAATGCATATACACATCCCCCCCACAAGCCACCCTCACCAAAGCCCCCACACACGAATGCCAGCACTTGGGGACACGAGAACCCACAGATACACCCATATGCCACACATTGAAACTATAACCATACCTCTATACCCCTGCAGGACCCGACCGTCAACACACCGCGGCGGAGGGGCCAGAATTATCCACACCCCCCACCCAAGAGGCCGTCAGCGATGACAGCAGCTCTGTCGACCTGGACACCGATGACCAGCCCGGACCATCGGGGACCTCTGGACAGTCGGTTCCCCTCACACAGGCCCAGGCCACTACAGACCCTAACCCCTCTGGGAACACCAGCACAGCTCCCACCCAGCGGGCCCATGCCTCTGTCTCCAGGGCGCGTCAATCTGCGGTGTGTCTACCACTACAGGGCACCCAGGATAACCCACCACCCCAACAACAACAGGGACCTGGGGGCAGTGGTAGTGGGCACACCAGCCAGGGGGCAGAGGCCCAGGGAAACAGGGGAACTCGGAGGGCAGCTGTGCGACAGGGGGGGGAGGAGAGGCCCAGGGAACCCACTCTCCACGAGGTCCTCACCACCATCATGGGAGCATACAACCGCTCCCAGGAGACGATGGCGACGGTACTGGCCCGGTTCCAGGAGATCCAGGCACTGCAGGAGGAACACTATCGGGGGTACAGGGAGGACATCAGAGCCATCAACACCACCCTGGTTACCATGGTAGGGCTGCTGCAGGACCTCGTAAACACCAGGGCGGACACTGAACAACACCCAAGGGCCCCTGCCACTAGCCTGGACCAAGAACAGCCAACCACCTCCGCCGGCGCTAGTGGACAGGAGGCCCCCGCACAGCAGCAGCCCACCAGACCCCCACCTCCTGCAGGAGAAGAACCACCCCGCAAGAGGGCCCTGAGATCTCGCAAGAAGACAGAGTAGGATGTCAAGACCCCCGCCAGCAATGGATACCACCTGATGTCATCCCACTGTCCCACATTGTCACCCTGTCCTTCCTTGAACTGCCCATGCGCCATCTCTCCACAGGCCTCTGGACAATGCACCTGTGTGACTGTTACTCTGGACTCTGCCATGGACATTCCTTCACCATAGCCCCCACCCACTTGAAACCACCCATCCCATTTTGAGCACTTCAATAAACACCTATTTTGCACCAAAATATCTGGAGTCTGGCTGTGATTTCAATAGATTGTAATTGATATGACAGTGCAAATATGTCCTTGTACATGGTGAAGTCAACAAACAGCTGCCACAAAGCTGTAGTCCATGGGGAAACGAAGCACAGGACTCGTAGTGGGGACCCCAGATCTGAAATAGGGAGGGAAAAGCCACAACTCAGTCATTATACACTGGGGCAAATAGACAGGCAGCAGAGATGCTGGAGAGTAGTTAACATTTACTAAATTATCTTTGAAATGTTACCTGTGTCCTATTGGAAGTACTGTTCAATGATTCTGTCCCTGTTGTCTGTTTCAGCCCCGTCGTCTTCCTCCTCGTCACTCTCCTCAGGTTCCACCGCTGCCACAACACCACCGTCTCGACCATCCTCCTGCAGGAAAGGCACCTGGCGGCGCAAAGCCAGGTTGTGAAGCATGCAGCAGGCCACGATGATGTGACACACCTTCTTAGGTGAGTACATTAGGGATCCACCTGTCATATGCAGGCACCTAAACCTGGCCTTTAGGAGGCCAAAGGTGCGTTCGATCACCCTCCTAGTACGCCCATGGGCCTCATTGTACCGTTCCTCTGCCCTGGTCCGGGGATTCCTTACTGGGGTCAGTAGCCACGACAGGTTGGGGTACCCAGAGTCCCCCACTAGCCATACACGGTGTCTCTGTAGCTGTTCCATCACGTAAGGGATGCTGCTATTCCTTAGGATGTAGGCGTCATGCACTGACCCAGGGAATTTGGCATTTACATGCGAGATGTACTGGTCAGCCAAACACACCACCTGGATGTTCATTGAATGGTAATTTTTTCTGTTCCTGTACACCTGCTCCCTGTCTCTTGGGGGAACCAAAGCCACATGGGTCCCATCAATGGCACCAATTACGTTGGGAATATGTCCAAGGGTGTAGAAATCACCCTTCACTGTAGCCAATTCGCCCACCTCAGGGAAAATGATGTAGCTCCTCACGGATTTCATCAGGGCAGACAACACTCTGGATAACACCTTCGAAAACATGGGCTGAGACATCCCAGAAGCAATTCCCACGGTTGTCTGAAATGACCCACTTGCCAAGAAATGGAGTACTGACATGACCTGCACCAGAGGGGGAATCCCTGTGGGTTGGCGGATGGGGGACATCAGGTCGGGCTCCAGCTGGGCACACAGTTCATGGATAGTGGCACGGTTAAGACGGTAGGTCAGGATAATGTGGCGTTCTTCCATTGTCGACAGGTCCACCAGCGGTCGGTACACGGGAGGATTCATCCGTCTCCTCGCCCAACCCAGCGGACGGTGCCTAGGAAGGACAACATGGAGCACACAGTCAAGCAACCCACAGGTACGTACTCACAGCTAGCACAGTATACGATTCTCTATGCAGTGAATGGCGTGTCTGAGTGGCTATGCAAGGCCTAGGCCTGTGTGACGCAGTTGAAATTGAGCCATGTGGGCCCTGGAAATGGCGGCTGCCTGACCTGTGAAGTGTGACAATGGGATGTGAGGTCAATGCGCTGGCGTGGTACACCGCGGCGGGCGGCGGGCGAAGTCCGCGGCGCAAAGCCGCATTGGTTAACATTGAAGCCTATGGGTTTCAGGAGCCAATGGCGAAGGGCGCCGGTGGTGGCGGGACGCACCGCCGCGGTACGCACCGCCGCGGACGTGACCGCCATTTTCTATCTACTTATCCACTTGCGACTTGAACTTTCACAGGAGAGGACCTATACTGCAAGTGTTGCTGTGACCTCGGTCTGGAAGGGACAATGGCTGCTGCACCTGGGGAAAGGGCCCCTGCCTTCACTGGAGAGGAGTTGGAGAAACTCGTGGATGGGGTCCTCCCCCAGTATGCGCTACTCTACGGTCCTCCAGACCAACAAGTGAGTTTAATTCAATCTGGATTTGGGGACACTGGCTGGCTTGGGGGCCTGGCGGGGGGCCTGGCGGGGATGGGGGGCATGTTGGGCATGGCAGGGGGCCTGGCGGGGATGGGGGGCATGTTGGGCCTGGCGGGGGGCATGGCGGGGGGCCTGGCGGGGATGGGGGGCATGTTGGGCCTGGCGGGGGGCCTGGCGGGGATGGGGGGCATGTTGGGCCTGGCGGGGGGCCTGGCGGGGGGCCTGGCGGGGATGGGGGGCATGTTGGGCCTGGCGGGGGGCATGGCGGGGGGCCTGGCGGGGATGGGGGGCATGTTGGGCCTGGCGGGGGGCCTGGCGGGGATGGGGGGCATGTTGGGCCTGGCGGGGGGCATGGCGGGGGGCCTGGCGGGGATGGGGGGGCATGTTGGGCCTGGCGGGGGGCATGGCGGGGGGCCTGGCGGGGATGGGGGGCATGTTGGGCCTGGCGGGGGGCCTGGCGGGGATGGGGGGCATGTTGGGCCTGGCGGGGGGCATGGCGGGGGGCCTGGCGGGGATGGGGGGCATGTTGGGCCTGGCGGGGGGCATGGCGGGGGGCCTGGCGGGGATGGGGGGCATGTTGGGCATGGCGGGGGGCCTGGCGGGGATGGGGGGCGTTGGGCCACTGGAAAGGAAAATGCTGACAAACTTGAACGTGGTATTTCTCCCTCCCTGTACGTGTCACATAGGTCCGCGCCCATGAGAAGATCAGGATTTGGCGTGCCATCGCCAAGGAAGTCCGGACCCTGGGGGTCCACCATCGACGGGGCACCCACTGCCGCAAGAGGTGGGAGGACATCCGCCGCGGGACCAAGAAGACCGCCGAGTCTCTGCTGGGGATGGCCTCCCAACGTAGGCGGGGTGCCTGCCGTCAACTGAGCCCCCTGATGTTCCGGATCCTGGCGGTGGCCTACCCTGATTTGGATGGGCGCGTGAGGGCAGCACAGCAGACACAAGGGGGTGAGTCCAAGCATTATCTACTCTGTTGTCGCGCAGTGGAGGTGTCTGGGTGGGGGAGGAGGGCTGTGGGTCCCCCTAGGCCAGGGCGATATCTGTAGGCTGGGCACCCCCGTAAGCCCCTGTGTCCCCAGCCACCACCCTCAGTAGTTTGTCAGTACAGCCATTCCTGGGCCGTATCATCCATGGGTGCAGTTGTCAACTCTAGGCGTGTAGGGCATGTTCCACGGAATGCGTAGCGGACCCCAAGTGCGCAACTTAGTGCAGGGGGCACCTGTGTCTGTCATGTCCGCTAACTGTACCGGAGATCCATGTAATCAATATCCCTTTATTTCTCTCTCCCCCCCCCCTTTTTGTTTGTCTTTCTGTGCTTGTGTGCATCAGCATCATCAGGCGGAGGAGAAGTGGCATCGGGGCAGGAGGGAGCTGCATCTCACATGGCCCAGGAGGGCCATGCCACAGAGTCAGACTGGACCAGTGAGACGGAGGGCGAGGGGAGCTCCACGACGGGGACGACTGGAGCCTGCAGCGACACGGACACGTCCTCGGAAGGGGGCTCCCTTGCGGGGGTGGCACCATCCGTGCCCCCCGCCATTACAGGTACAGCCGCCACCCAGCGCACCATCTCCGCCCTCCCAGCAGCCCCTCAGCGTTCGCCCCGTGCCCGCTCTGCCAGGAAGCCGGGCATCTCCTTCGCCCCAGGCACCTCAGGCCCTGCCCCTGTTACCCCCGCTGCCCTCAGTGAGGAGGTCATTGACCTCCTCCGAACGCTCATTGTTGGGCAGACTACCCTTTTGAATGCCATCCAGGGGGTGGAGAGGGAGGTTCATCGCAGCAATGCGTACCTGGAGGGCATTCATTCGGGTCAGGCTGCCCATCAGCGATCGTTCCAGGCTCTGGCCTCAGCACTGACGGCAGCCATTGTCCCTGTCTCCTGCCTGCCTCTACTAACTCCCTCCTCCCAGTCTCCTGTTCCTCTGCCTGTCCCACCCACACCATCAGACCAGCCTGCACACACCTCAACACCCAAGAGAAGCTCATCCAAACATAAGCACCACAGATCACGCAGACATTCACACACGCAACATTCCGATGCAGACATGCCAACAGTCACTACCACCTCTGTGACCCCCACCTCCTCGTCTCCCTCCTCCCTCCCTGTGACGTCTACACTCACACCTCCATTCACCTCACCATCAGCCAGTGTTTCCATCACCAGCACACCCTCCACTCCAGTCCGCACACGTGCAGTCACCACCCCCACTGCCATTTACACGTCCCCTGTGTCCTCTCCCACTGTGTCTGTCACCCCCTCTTCCACACCACACAAACGCAGCCACCCACCCACCCAACAGCCATCCACCTCACGACAGCCTATCCCTCCTGCACCTGCACCCAAAGACAGCAAACGTGACTCACCTACAACCACATCCTCTCCCTCCACTCCCATTCCCACTGTACCTACCACTCTCCATTGTCCCAAGAAGCTCTTCCTCGCCACTACTAACTTCTTTCCTGACCCTGAGCCCCCCCCTCCTTCTCGTCGGGGTAAGAAGAGCACCTCAGCCACCACCAGCCCTGCAGCCCCCTTGACAAGGGTGCAGGGGTATTGGAGCCCGCCAGCCCGCATGTCTGGATCTTCGCCCAGCAGCAAGGGGACAGCCAGCCCACCCCCTGGGAAGAGGAGCAGAAGGCGGAAGGGGTGCCGCAGGAGCCCGCCTTCTACATCCCCCCCGGACACCACCCAGAGACAGTCACCAGCCACAGCTCCAAAGGGAGGAAAGGGCCACAGGCCCACGACTAAGGAGGGCAAGGGCAGCAAGTCAGAGAGGTCAGGCAGCAGGCCTGCTGCCCAGGAGGAGCCCACAACCCCCATAGCCGCTGCCCCGGGAGGAACCGGCACAGCTGCCCCGGGAGAGCCCACCACCCCCATAGCCGCTGCCCAGGGAGGACCCAGCCCAGCTGGCCAGGAGGGCCCCACCACCCACAGCCCAGGTGGGCAGTGAAGGAGCACCATCCCCGCTGCCCAGGAGGGCACCACCAGGCAATTAGCAGTTGGCCATAGACCGTCCGCCGTCTCAAGAACCGCTGAACTGGGCCCTTCAAGGCAAGGACCGCTGAACTGGGCCCCGCCGTCTCAAGAACCGCTGAACTGGGCCCCGCCGTCTCAAGCACCGCTGAACTGGGCCCCGCCGTCTCAAGAACCGCTCCGCTGGGCCCCGCCGTCTCAAGCACCGCTGAACTGGGCCCTTCAAGGCAAGGAGCGCTGAACTGGGCCCCGCCGTCTCAAGCACCGCTGAACTGGGCCCCGCCGTCTCAAGCACCGCTGAACTGGGCCCCGCCGTCTCAAGCACCGCTGAACTGGGCCCCGCCGTCTCAAGCACCGCTGAACTGGGCCCCGCCGTCTCAAGCACCGCTGAACTGGGCCATTCAAAGCAAGGAGCACTGAACTGGGCCCCGCCGTCTCAAGCACCGCTGAACTGGGCCCCGCCGTCTCAAGAACCGCTCCGCTGGGCCCCGCCGTCTCAAGCACCGCTGAACTGGGCCCTTCAAGGCAAGGAGCGCTGAACTGGGCCCCGCCGTCTCAAGCACCGCTGAACTGGGCCCCGCCGTCTCAAGCACCGCTGAACTGGGCCCCGCCGTCTCAAGCACCGCTGAACTGGGCCCCGCCGTCTCAAGCACCGCTGAACTGGGCCCCGCCGTCTCAAGAACCGCTCCGCTGGGCCCCGCCGTCTCAAGCACCGCTGAACTGGGCCATTCAAGGCAAGGAGCGCTGAACTGGGCCCCGCCGTCTCAAGCACCGCTGAACTGGGCCCCGCCGTCTCAAGAACCGCTCCGCTGGGCCCCGCCGTCTCAAGCACCGCTGAACTGGGCCATTCAAGGCAAGGAGCGCTGAACTGGGCCCCGCCGTCTCAAGCACCGCTGAGCTGGGCCCCGCCGTCTCAAGAACCGCTCCGCTGGGCCCCGCCGTCTCAAGAACCGCTCCGCTGGGCCCCGCCGTCTCAAGCACCGCTGAACTGGGCTCTTCAAGGCAAGAACCGCTGGCCCTTTGGCAGACGTGGCAGGGCAGGATCTATCTCGGGCAGGGCTGCAGGATGTCCTCTGGCCAACTTGCCTCCTCCAGTGGCAGTGGGGTCTGTTATGGACTGTATGGACTGTATGGACTGGACTGTATGGACTGTATGGACTGTGGCTTTGCTCTCCCCAGGATGGCCCAGTGGGCGGGCCACCCACTGTATGGACTGTATGGACTGTGGCTTTGCTCTCCCCAGGATGGCCCAGTGGGCGGGCCACCCACTGTATGGACTGTATGGACTGTGGCTTTGCTCTCCCCAGGATGGCCCAGTGGGCGGGCCACCCACTGTATGGACTGTATGGACTGTGGCTTTGCTCTCCCCAGGATGGCCCAGTGGGCAGGCCACCCACTGTATGGACTGTATGGACTGTGGCTTTGCTCTCCCCAGGATGGCCCAGTGGGCAGGCCACCCACTGTATGGACTGTTTGGACTGTGGCTTTGCTCTCCCCAGGATGGCCCAGTGGGCAGGCCACCCAGTGTATGGACTGTTTGGACTGTGGCTTTGCTCTCCCCAGGATGGGCCAGTGGTCATGGAGTCCCCTCGTGGATCTGGCGTCGTGTACTCAAGTGGCTGAGGTGCCCCCCCTTCCCTTCCCCCTGAGGTGCCTGTCCGATTTTCTTGCTGATGCCCCTGCAGTGTTCTCTCCGTGGAGTTCTTGTCGTGGGACTGGGCCTTGCCCCTTTGCACAGGAACCCTGTGATCCACGGACAGTGGTTGGACCACATTTAGTAGCTGTATATATTTTGTATATAGTTTATTTATTTATTGCGATTACTGGTGTCCATATTTCAATATATCTGCCCGTTTATGATCTCTTCTTTTGGTCTTTGCATTATTTCGGAGGGGGGTGGGTTGTGACAGTGATCTGTGGGAATGCATTGATGTGTGTGTTGTAGTGGGTGTGGGTGGGTGGGTGTGTGCCGGTAATCTTTTCCCTCCCCTGTGTCGTAGGTGCAGTACTCACCGATGTCTTCCGCGCCGCCGGGCGTGCTCCTGGTATATGAGCAGGAATAGGAGTGCGGGGATGACCTGCAACTCTGGTTCCATGCTGCCGGAATCTCGCGTGGAGTGCGTAGAGGTGAGCGTTTTCCCGTTCGTAGTCTGTTTCCGCCGTGTTCTTATCGGCGGTGCTCCCACCCCGGAAAAGGTGGCAGATTGGTGGGTCGTAATAGGGTGGGCGGTACATTGTCTGCCGCCTGGCTGTTGGCGGGAACCGCCGCGCTGTTTGTTTGTACCGCTGTGGCGGGCGGAGTGTTAAGTTGGCGGCCTGTGTTGGCGGTTCCCGCCAGGGTCAGAATTGCATATTTTAGACCGCCGGCCTGTTGGCGGCTTGGCCGCCGCTTTATCACCGACCGCCAGGGTCAGAATGAGGGCCTTAATGCTGAACAAATGGACAGATGTTATGACAACTTGGAGTGAAGATATGCCCCCCATGAAATTGTCTATGCATTCTCCTCTTTAACAAAGTACATGGATGAAAAATTACAGTGCCCTGGCACTAATAAAGTACGTGGCCCTCAATGGTTCAATCATGCATGTACTCTATTCCTAAAAAATCTAAAGAAAATAACTAATGCATCTCCTCAAGATCGACAAGCAATTAAAATTGCAAGAAAGAGGTATAAGGAAGCACTTGCTAATAGGAAGGCTGAACTAAGTGAGTCTGCCTGGGAGGAACTGATCGAAGCAAGTAAAAATAAAGATACAACTGCATTCTGGCGAGTAGTTAACTCTCCATTGTTGAATGATAAGCATGAGATGACTATGGATACTGTAATTCCAGCTCAAACCTGGGTGGATTATTTTTCAAAAACTTTTGCAATGGAGAACAACAAGATGATACGAATTGCCTTATGATAATAGGAAATGCTTCGATCAGTGTGGCTTTTAGTAATACTATGGTGGTCATTCCGACCTCTGTGGTCTTTTCAATAGACCGCCGAGGGACCGCCGTATGGAAGACCGCCAGTGCTGGCGGTCTTCCGCACAGGCCATTATGACCGTTGGCAGCGCTCCGCCCGTTTCTGGACGAAGAGCCGCCAACAGCCATACTGGCCGCAGGCGGGGAAGTGGAGGTAGCTCCACCTCCACCGCCACGCGAACAGAACACCGCCCAGCGAATCACGACCTGTGATTCGCTGTGGCGGTGTTCTGTTGGCGTGGCGGTGTCGGCGGAGCTGCCCCCATGGGTCCCGTTCCCTCGCGGAGGATCACCGGAACAGGTAAGGTGATCGTCCGTTAGGGAAGGGGGGTGGGGGGGTGTTGTGAGTTGTGTGCGTGCATGGGGGTGTGCGTGTGTGTATGTTGAGGGGGCGTGTGAGTGCGTGCATGAATGCGGGGGTGTGTGTATATGTGCATGAGTGCGTGCATGAATGCGTGCGTGTATGTGTGTTTATATGTTGAGGATCGGGTTGGGGAGGGGGGTCCTGCAACCTTTTGGGGGTGGCAGGGGTGGTGGGGGGGTAGGGGAGGGAGTCGGGGTGGGGGTTGGGGGTGGGGGAGACCCCTATCAGTGCCAGGGAAGGGATTCCCTGGCACTGATAGTGCTTACCACCATGGATTTCATGGCGGTCACAAACCGCATGAAATCCATGGCGGTAAGCCGGGGTCAGGTGGGTTGGAATACCGCTGGCGGTATGTGACGACCGCCGGGCTGGAGACCCAGGTCTCCAGCCCGGCGGTCGTTACCGCCGTGGCGGTCGGAACGGTGAAGCGGCGGCTGGCCATGGCGGTAACCGCCATGGTCAGAATTCATGAAAAAAGACCGCCAGCCTGTTGGCGGTCTTACCGCCGCTTCACCGCCGACCGCCACGGTCGGAATGACCACCTATAAGTGTAGCTGACGTAAAACAGGCTATTCAAGATTGCCCTCCTGAGAAAGCCCCTGGCCCAGACAAAATTCCTGCTGATTTATACAAAGCGCTTCCAGATTTGAATTTTGGGGGCCATTGCTCACCAACGTTCTGAGATCTGTTATGACAGGCCAACTAGTAGACACGTCGAGAGAGGCGAATATTGTCCCGATTTTCAAGAAGGGGGATAGGGAAGATCCTTTATGCTATCGACCAATTTCTCTATTGGACAGCTCAGTTAAAATCTTAGGTCGAGTGATTTTAAATAAGTTGGAAAAACTTGGCAACTGAATCTCACTGTCTTTCAGAAGTCCAATTTGGCTGTCGGCCTGGGTTGGGTACAGTAGAACAAACATTCAATCTGACTCTTATAGTAAAAAAATAAACGAAAGTCAAAAAGGGGTGTATACATTTAGCATTTATGGATTTGTCTTGTGCTTTTGACACAGTGGATGGTCATGTTACATATGGGAGTGGACAAAGACATAATTGTTCTACTTAGCAGACTTCATGCTTGTACATCGGCTCGAGTTCGCTACTCTCAGGAGGGTAGTTTAAAAGAGAAGTTCCCTTCACTAAAGGGGGTTAGACAGGCTTGTGTGCTGGCCCCTTTTCTTTTTCTTCTTTATATAAATGGGCTAGAGAAATCTCTCTGCGAATTGGGGAAGGATCTGCCAATTATTAATAACTCCCCAATTCCAGTATTATTGTATGCAGATGACACCGTACTCATTTCAAGGACAGCAAATGGTCTTCAGATTTTATTGAATGCTTTTAATACATTCATGGGAAATCGTGGTCTTAAAATCAATAGATCTAAGTCATTTGTGATGAAGACTGGGCCAAAGTTAGCATAAACTAAAAAATGTGTCTTGGACGGGGAAGAAATACTTAAGGTCCCATATTTTACATACCTGGGGGTTCCCATTGATGTAGATTTTAATTGGACATTTTTAGTAAATATACGTTCAATACAATTTCAGAAAGCCATAGAAGCAGTTTTTAGATTTGCGAAAAGGTTGCGACACAAACCTGTAAAAGAGATGATGACTGTCTTTTCCAGCAAATTTCTCTCTATTGCGACATTTAGAGCTGGGGTTTGGGGAAATGCAGAATGCTCGAGCCTCCAGATTGTAGAAAGTAAGTTTTTAAGAAGGCTATTAGCAGTCCCGCAATCAACTTCAGTAATGTTTTGCCATGAAGAAGTAGGCCTGAGATGCACATCCAGCTATATAAAGCTCCAACCCATATTACAATGGATAAAAATTTGGTCAAAACCAGAAGCTTTTTTATGTAGAAGGGTGATACAGGATTGTCTTTTATTATCACGACCATTGGACATACCTTGGCTCAGATATGTCCACTCCTCTCTTCTTTCTTTCGGACTAGGGGAGTTCTTTTTTAAACCAGACCTTCTGACAAAGCGGGATATCAAAAAGGTAAAGGAAATATATTGGCAGAAAATGTATGACTTGGAGCCGATTTTGGCCACAAATAGAATCCAGACGAGGAACCAGATACAGCAATTGCACCCAATGTTATATCTGACTACTATCAGCCTTGAGCGACATAGGTTCTTACTTACTAGGTTACGCCTGAATACATTACATTACTTGGCAGCATTTCCTACACATGGAACTTGGTTTAAGAATCTTCCACCATGTTGTTGCGATGGAAAGACATCCCAAAGTACTTTGCACTTTATACTCTTTTGCACTTTATTATGACACCCCAAGAAAAAGGTTTTTACGTCCATTATTTTTATCTAAAAGTATTAGAACTACCCAGTCTGCTTACTTTTATTTACACAATTTGGGAAATGTAGACATAATACAGGCTGTGTTAAATTTTATATATGCTGCTTTCGGAATTCGAAATACATATCAATAATGTTTTTTGTTAATTTAATGATTATGAAATTTGTATGTTTGTATTTATTGGATGTCTTTTATGGTCTATTTTGTACCGAATAAAGTAAATTGATGATGAATAGGAATTGTGGGATAGACTGCAGGTACCTCAACCTAAGTCAGAGGTGTCTGAGTAAATGTGATACTAGGAACGTTAGTTGCAACCTGTACTTGACTTTGTGTTACTACAACTGGTAATGGTGCGCTTGGACCAGGACTAGTACCTGGACTTGTCTCTTGTGCTGCATATGGTGGAGGACAGCTTCTCAATAACTGCATTATAAATTCATCATCATCTAACTCATTGCCAGGAATAAGGCTGTGCGCGGTCCAGGACCCGCCCTGACCTCCACTTCGCGCATTTGCAGCACTTCATGCGTGCCGCTATTCATCCCCTCTTGCTCCAGGAATAGCCATATGCGTCGCCTGCCCTGTGGTAAAGCTCATGTAGCTGCAGGGTCAGGGCATTGGTGGAGACGATGCACCTATCAGTGGCACTCCATGAAGGGACTACAACTCCCAAGATTTTAGGGGCAGCGGCCATCTTGGGGTGTGGCAGGCCTATAAAGCCCAGCCAGACCCAAGCACAGTGCTCACTATTTTGGAGACTTCGGTTTCAGCCTGACCTCGTGGAGTTTTCTTTTCAGGAAAAGAGCTGAGTTGCAGCAAGGCAGAATTTCTTGTTTTCTATTGGGATTCAATAACGAGTAGGTCGCACTCATAGCGGTAAGGTCAATCGGAGGGGCAATTCTCTTTCCAAGTAGAGAAGCGTTTCAGGCACGAAGAGAAAAGCGCTTCAGGCACGAAGAAAAAAACGCTTCAGGCACAAAGAGAAAAGCGTTTCAGGCACAAAGAGAAAAGCGTTTCAGGCACATAGGCAAAAAAGGTTATAAAAAGAGAAGAGCACATCGTAGTTTAATTTCTTTAGGAAGTGCGATATGTGAGATACATATTAAAGTCCTTGTGAAATTTCTCTGCCGAGCTCTGACATTCATTGAGTGAAAAGTATATTTGTTACTCGGTTATTATTCTGAGTGTTATCATTGCTGAAGGCTCACGCCATCCTCATGTGTCGTGATTACAGGTTGTTCTTGTTCCATGATTCAAAGAAGGGCCACGCCCAGTTCATGAGGGTCTCAATTCGGTTATTATTTTGAATATGATCATTGTTTAAGGTTCAAGCCATTCTCATGTGTCATGATTACAGGTTGTTCTTGTTCCATGATTCAAAGAAGGGCCACGCCCAGTTCATGAGGGTCTCAACTCGGTTATTATTCTGAATGTGATCATTGTCTGAGGTTCACACCATTCTCATGTGTCATGATTACAGGTTGTTCTTGTTCCATGATTCAAAGAAGGGCCACGCCCAGTTCATAAGGGCCTCAACTTGCTATCAGAGACGCCTTTGTCTAATAACATATTTGTGAGTTAATACTGTTTATGAATAAGTATATAATCATATATGTTTTAACCATTTCCTTTTCGGATCTCTCTCCCTGCAGTTCCCTATCCTAATTTCCCTTTCCCACCGCCTGGCTTCATCAATACTCGGTGCTCTAATAGCTTTCTGAGTTTGTGACGCCGGGAGGTGGGACTTTTGCTCAGCAGCGTACAGATCCCAAGGAAAGGGCACTGTGATGCTCATCATCATAAGTCAATGATTTCCTAGCCTACTTTGACTCATCTTCTTCAGAAGAGTCCTTACTCTTCTTCATTGTCTTTTGTCTGCCACTGCTCTCTTTCTCTTGTGTAATTGCAGGAAACATTTTAATACCGTGTAAGGTTTCAGTTCTCCAAGGTTTCTGCTCATTGTCCCACCTTAGCTTTTATAATGTCTTCTCAACTTTTGTCATGCTCCTCAAACTTTAATTTCTCTTGTTGTCTGGCCACTAACTCCCTAATGGCTAAAGCTTCGAATTGTGTTGGTCTCAGAGAAGGTTTTAATTTGTACAGCACTCTCCTCAAATTTTCTAAAATTCTCATCTGAAAAGTTCCATTGGCAAGAAACGCTAAGCTCCCTTCTTTCTCTGTAATTTTGCACCACTGTTTCCATTACAATATATGCAGTTGTACCTTCTGGCAGGGCAATTTCTCCTACTCTTTCTGGAATAGAAGCATCTCCATTAAGAGCACTCTTCAACACTTTGAAAATTTCATTTTTACTTTATTCAGGCTTGAAACTATCATTGAAATTCAAAACAGGAAGTAATTCAATCCTTTTAGTTTGCCTCTCTCAACTAATGGTTGTCCACCAATTCGATCATGGCTCCTTTTCACAAACTGACCCATTCCAGAGCGGACCTAATGACGTTACACACACATGCACAGTGGCTGACAAAGTCTTGCAGACTCAATTCACACAAAACTAAATGCAAAATATTGTGAGCACCATAGTAAAATCAACACACAAACTTGTTGGTTTACTACAGGTAGGGAGCACAATGATTTCGGAAGCTTCACCAATATTTTGATTGCTTCTTTTAGCTCTGACAACTACTCATTCGGTCTTCGCTTTCTATGATTCACAAGTAAACTTCAACCAGCAAAGTTCACCCTTGATCAATACTAGATCCTCCTTGTGCACTCAGAAATCACCTATATCTATCAAAACTGACACTTCTTTTAACACATACTCTAGGAATACTGTTTGTCAACCATGTTCGATTGACCAACTAAACAGACAAGTTACAACAAAATCCAAGTGTCTCCTACACTTATACAATACTCGGAGTCTTAGACCACGCAGGGTCCGTTTATCCACAACCACATGGGCAGTTTTTGAGCAAGAAGCGCCACACCCAATTGAAGTACGATGACCTCCCTACATACACCCTTTGGAGTGTGCACACTCCCTAACAAACTACATTGGAGTATGCAAACTCCCTATTTCTCTCAAACATCACAATTCACCTGCGACTTTCAAAAGCACTGCAAGTGCAAACACTGTCCCAAGCACAAATCACACTAAGAACACTGGGAACATCTTCAAACAAACATTGGCAAAACCAACTTTCATCCAAACAAGCACTGGCAAAACCAACTTTCATCAAGTACTGGTAAAACCAAATCTCCCAATTATTTCTAAATGACATATAACTGTTAAAAACATGATGTTTCCCTCTTAATGAGATGAAGCTATCCTCTGCTACCAAAATTGTGGGTGCATCCAACCTTACATTTCTGTTGATATTTTATTTATAAGGTGACAGGTATAGGGTAACTATCAATTACCCTTAGAGGTCAACACAAATCTTTGGACTCAGATAGGAGTGTGATAATGTCCTAACAAACTGAATTGATAATATAAAACCAATAAACATCACTTTGAATTTAGAGTCAGTAGGTTATCCACACCATGACCTACGTGGCCATGAATCACCACACCAGTTTAATAAAGCTCAAACATGTAATGCCCATTAGATTAACAATGCTAAGATCACATAAATCAGAAGCAAGACCAAATGAAAAAAATACAATAATAACACAGGCTGACCAAGCCTTCAAAAGAATCTTAACCTAGACAGAATATTTATCATTAAACATTCAAGAATCACCATGCAGAATAACAACAATAACAGATGAATGCATTTAGTCTTCACAGATTAATTGTTTACAATCAATTTATATGAAACAGTAGAATTTAGAATTTGTCATCCTAAACTATTACTCTAATTTGATAAGCATATTTGGGCTTCATGCAAAAAGAAAAGAAGACAAAAATTAATTTGGAAAACATCTGACCATGGCGCTAACCAAAAATAGTGATTGCATTTTCTAAAAGAAAGAATATATAGAACTCTCCAAGAAAGACAAATGCACATTTGAATGTACCTCTCCTAAATTGATCAGCAAGCAGCGACGTCTTCATCAGTGGAGCATCTGGTCTTCATTATACAGCAACAGTATTATGAATGGGGAAACAGTTCAGTAAAGTTTGGGCCTACTGTACACAGAACCATAGAGAAAGAGCTAAGACATCTAAACAGCACTGAAGTTAAATGGAATCTACCCACATCACCCAAAACTTTGCTATATTAAAGTCCTAGAAAGCAACTATCTAGAATGCCATTGGTCAGACTATGGGGTGGTTTAGGCCAAAACCAATTAGAATTATTCCACATTTCAGAAGTATCATTTCTTAATTTACTGAATTCACAATTGGTTCATCTTCTCTCACCTCAGTCTCCAGTTTCCACAGTAGAATACAATTGTTGCAGGTTATACATGAGCACTGAAGACTATTGTTCCTGGGTGCACATTATCTCATCCCAGGAAGACAGACAAAAGTTACAACATAAGAACATAACTTTCCACAGTGTACAAACTACACAGGATATTGACAATCTATTTCACTAAACATTTAAAATATTATTGTGAGGTCTGCAATATGTGAACAATGAACCTCGGGCTTCTAGAAACTGCTGAAATGGGAAAACATTGCACAAGCTTTTAAAATGTAGAATTAGCTTTAAACCTTTTCATTTAGGCCCATATTTAATAAAACATTTAATTTCACATTTAACCCAAATAATAATTTAATTCAATTACATTAATATTCATATTAATTCATTTAAGCACATTTAACTATTATATAACAAATACATTTTCATTAGTCATTATTTTCATATTTATTCACATTGTTTATTTAGGTCCACATTGCCCACCATACCAGCTACATGTATTTATTTATTAATACACAATTTCAAATAGATCTTTTAATATATGTTATTTCACATTATATTTTAATAAGACTTTTTTATGAATAATGTTTGCTCTCCAACATATGCATACATAAAAAAGATATACTCAAACATAACAGTATGTTCTCTGCCAATTCAGAAAACCCTCTTTCAAAATAAGTATGGACCAATGTCAGTTCAAGAACTGAACAAGCCAATCATTTCTCTAAGACCACTGGCTGACTTGACAATTTTTTACACATGAATAAGACTTATCCAATTGTGCCTGGAAAATAATGTAAATCTCCAAGCTCAAGAAACAGCACTATATTGACAACTGCTTGCACATGTTAATGCTTCTATTGAGAAAGACATGGGGCCAGATGTAACAAAAAAGGCATTTGCGATTCGGAAATAGCGATTTTTAAGAAATCGCTATTTCTGATTCGCAAACTGCAATGTATCATATTTGAGATTCGGTAATAGTGATTTCTTAAAAATTGCAAATGCTATTACCGAATCGCAAATTGCGATACAGACCCCATTCGCACCCATGGGCCATATTTGCGATTTTTTTGCATTTCCCAAATTGCGAATTCCTGACTGGAATTCGCAATTTAGGAAATGCAAAACCCCAGGGTGCTGGGGGCCTAAGGCCCCCTCTGTTGCACCCCAAAAAAATATTTCAGGACATGTAAGGCGCACACATGCCAAAGGGGCATGTGTGCGTTACATGTCAATTTTTAAAATGCATTCTTAATGCATTTTTAAAATTTGCACATGGTAACACCAAGTTCAACTTGGTGGTAATAGCGATTTCTTAATGCCCAATTCGCATTAAGGAATTGCTTGTTACATGTGGTTTAGAAATCGCAAATAAGGATTCCTTATTTGCGATTTCTTATTTAGAGAATAGCACTTTGCGATTCTCTAAACAGGCTTGCAAATTTAAGGAATCGCTATTTTAGCGATTCCTTAAATTTGCGTTGCGAATGCCTTTCCTAAATACTGAAAGGCATTTTTGCATTCGCACCGTTTGCGAATCCAAAAAGGCTTGATACATCTGGCCCTTAGTAACCAAAAGAAAGGAAGAGTACCATTTCAGCAGCATTTCCAAACACATTGCTGTGCCTTTTAGAAATAGGTCAACAATCATGAATGGTCTTTACTGATGGCTGGTTATTATCCAAATACTGTTTCATCTTAAATCCAAGGATTTGATCAGCAAAAACAAGTCTGTGGTTGCGTGAGTTGTCATTCAGAGGGGACATGTCCTGCATTTTAGTCTTGATGTTGCTATCGGAGTAGGACCAAGGCTCATCTGCATGTGACTAGTCCCTGACTGAAATTTCATAGTAGGCAAACAAAAATGGACTGGAATGTAGTCCAGAGCGATTGCTTTGGGACCGAAATTGGCCGAGGGGGGGCACACGCCACCCCTCTCTCTCCCTTAAAATATTTGGGCCGGCCCCAGGGGATGGGGTCCGTGAGGCACAAATCAGCCCAGGGAGGTGGGCCATGTGGCCCGCTCCCTCTTTCAATAAGTGGCATGGTCCTGGGGGATGGAAACCCCGGGGCCAAAATTAGGAAGGGAGGAGGTCCCTACAGGGGGTTGGTTGCAGACTGGCCATGTGGCCAACCCCTGCCACGCACGGCCAAATGGCAGACGTGTCTCAGGGTTGGGTGCTTATGGAGAGTCGGCCACAGGGCCTGGCAACAGAACAGGTGCTGCAACCAAGCCTCCACAAGGGAAGCCTAAAGTTACTTAACGGTAAGAGTTATAGTTTCTTCAGGTAAGTATTACTACAAGTATAACTGCTGAAATTCTATGGTTTTGTGTGTGTAAAACATGACCCTAACTATAACATCCCTGTGACCTGTGCTTTGTTCAGTGAATATATGTGAATATATATTTATAGATATATACTTAGAGTGAGAGGCAGTAGTTATAGTAAGGGTTCCGAGAGACAGGAATTCCTCCGATTATTGCTTGCTAATGACTTTGTCACCTTTTGATGAATCTCCATTAAACTTTGCAGACCTATTCTTTTTTCTAGATTGGCTGATGATGTAAGGTTTTGTGGTGAATAATTATGAGGTGCAAAGAAAAAAAGGAGGTCCCAAAACACGTTTTTACAGCAATGCATTTTCCATAACCTTTTTAAACAGACATAGTGGTGAAATGGCTGAACAGATTTACATGAAATGTGGCAGGAATATAGATTATAGTATGAACAGGGTCCTTTTTGTTATTTTATCTCAATTTGTTCTGTGTTTTTTAAGTGATAAGGGACAAAACATTTGTGATATATTGGACCGTGCTATACTGCAGTGGCATTCTGCAGCACATAGCACTGATGAAGCATGATATTATTGATTATTCAAAGCCCTTGCAAAATAAAAAGGCAGCCATATTGTTTACACCACATGTTGCCTTTGTTCTGTGTTTAATGTGAAATATAGCATGTTACTGTTTTAGTGATGTATAGGAAGATATGAGGCAGTTTGGCAAACTCTGTAGAGTTGGGGAAAAATATTTCTATTGATTTATATATTTTTTTAAATGCATACATTGTATTGCAGTGCTCTCTCGGAATTATCTAGAAACTGTTGTGGTACTTATTGAAATGCAATTTAATATATGTATGTATATATGAGAATTTTTTTTAAACATAGGCCCTCATTCCGACCCTGGCGGTCTAAGACCGCCAGGGCCGCGGGCAACGGAAGCACCGCCAACAGGCTGGCGGTGCTTCAGTGCCCATTCTGACCACAGCAGTAAAGCCGTGGTCAGAAAAGGGGATCCGGCGGTTTCCCGCCGGATTTCCCCTGGCTGGGCTGAACCTCCATGGCGGCGCTGCAAGCAGCGCCGCCATTGGGGATTCCGACCCCTTTCCCGCCAGCCTGTTTCTGGCGGTTTTGACCGCCAGGAACAGGATGGCGGAACGGGTGGCGTGGGGCCCCTGGGGGCCCCTGCACTGCCCATGCCACTGGCATGGGCAGTGCAGGGGCCCCCTAACTGGGCCCCAGCATGATTTTCACTGTCTGCACAGCAGACAGTGAAAATCGCGACGGGTGCAACTGCACCCGTCGCACCCCTGCAACACCGCTGGCTCCATTCGGAGCCGGCCTCTGTGTTGCAGGGCCTTTCCCGCAGGGCCGTCGGGCGCTCCCTTGGCGGGCGCCCGCCGGGAAAGTCAGAATGGCCTCCGCGGTCTTCTGACCGCAGAGCGGCCATTTGGCGGTTCCCGCCAGGCGGGCGGCGTCCACCGCCCGCCCAGGTCAGAATGACCCCTATAATCTCTTAAAACACCCATTAAACTTTATTTTGCTAAACATATGCATATGTTTGGCAAACCAAATTGTTAGGTTTGAAATTAAAATATGGTTTGCATAGGTTGAAAAATGTACACCATCAGGACAATACAGTATGCATTGCTATATTTTATATTTAAAAGAAAAATGGAAGGCATTTTATTATCGAGAAGGAATGCTGATACTGCCTTGTTTCCATGTCTTTGAGTCTTTTCAAACTTAGAAGCATTTACAGCAGACCACTTCCACTTTTGTCTCTGACAAATAATTGAGAACATAAAATGTGTGTTCGGAAACATAGACATTAAGATAGAAAATGCCTCTATCATCTCAATTTCCAATCACATTACAGTTAAGTATCCTATATCATTGCCACCTCAGTGGACAACCAAAAAGTGGGGCTGGTCACAATTAATAAAAGAGGAAATTAGACAGAATAACCTTCCAAACTAAATCATTTTCAACACCTACTTTCTTAGCATGGTGTGTGGCCCAAAACTGAAACTGTATCCAACCACCCAAACCCTAACCAGCTTGCACATACACTGACAAACAAGAATAAGGTGCACAGGGCCAGGCAAACACATACATAAGGAGTTAGATAATTTACAATTAGAAAATTAGCTCAGACCAACAAGTTAATTTAATTTTGAAAGGAGGACAGATATTGGCTTGAATAAAATATATAGGCTACTAAGGTAGCACAATGCTACCAAAACCTCAAAAAAGTAAGAAAATTGGCTAGTCTGCAGAAATGATGCCTAAAACGTATTAGGAAGGCATGTGAAATACACATTTCTAGTCACATGGCAATTTAAACAAATAGAAAAGAGATAAGAAATAAAATCAAGGAGCAAAGTATTATGCTATTGGTTAATAACACAAAGTAGGCAATAACCACAGCCCAATGCCACTAAATACCAACAACAACCAAAGAGACTCTAATGACGGTTGAAAAGCAATAGAGATATATTTCTTCTTCAAACACATAGGGGGTCATTCTGAGTCTGGCGGTCACTACACTGCCAGACTCTGGGATGGCAGTTGGCCTACCGCCAATGCGGCAGTCCGAGCCTCACAATACAGCCCTGGCGGTTGGGC
This sequence comes from Pleurodeles waltl, assembly GCF_031143425.1. Classification (NCBI taxonomy): domain Eukaryota; kingdom Metazoa; phylum Chordata; class Amphibia; order Caudata; family Salamandridae; genus Pleurodeles; species Pleurodeles waltl. Next base: position 657,231,146 of record NC_090449.1, read on the forward strand.
CACCAGGAAACTGCCTGCTCCACCAGGATCAGAGATCCCGGTGGTCTGAAGGTGGCGGTGGTCCCAGTCCACTAAGGCAGCGCTGCAAGCAGCACTGCCCTGGGGATTACGACCCCCTTCTCTCCCCGCGGTTTCATGGTTGTACCATCGCCATGAAAATTCTGGCGGAGAAAAGGTGCAGGGGGCCCCTGCACTGCCCATGAACTTGGCAAGGGCAGTGCAGGGGCCCCCCTGGCCAGCACCATCGCAATATTCACTGTCCGCTTTGCAGACAGCGAATATTGCAAGGGTGCTGGTGCACCCTGCAGGCTGCAGCATTGCTGCGGCTCGATTACGAGCCAGAGACAATGCTGAAGCCTGTTTCCCACTAGGCCAGTGGGCAAAAACCTAGGTTTCCGCCTGTTGACCTAGCGGGAAACTCTTAATGGGGCCGGAGGGGAGGTAACCTGTGTGGCAGCAACCTCCCCATCTGAAGTTTGGCGGACAGTAAAAACTGTCCACGGAACTCATAATGACCCGCATGGTGGAGAAAATGAAAATTATACTTCATCACTTATACTTCATCACTTCTATCTATTCTATATTGAATACTGTTAGACAAATAATACAAGAAAATAAATAAAACAGTTCACACTTACATTAGGACAATTACTAATGTAACAATTACTTTTTCATGTATGTTTCATAACTGAATTGCCAACATTGAACAAAATGCGTAAAGACAATGTACAAGAAGCAAAAAAAAAATTGTAGTACAGGGAGAAGACACCTAAAGAAAAAACAATAGTACTGGTAAGAGTACAATATTTTCACAATCCAGTTGATTTGTTTTTCCAAAGTGTTTCATGACGACTACTACTAAATGATTATCTTGAACTGTAACTGTTTTAAATGATGAGACAGTTGTAGAACAGAAATGGTATTTTTTTCTGAAAACATAAAAAAAAAGCAATGATGGGTTAACATTGTGGCATGGTTATTAAATACATTCAGATATCACCGTAATAGTCTATTATTAACTTACCATCTACTATGAAGCCACCATAAGACACATATTCAACTTACCTTGTGTTATTAAAAGCAAAACGTTCACGCAGTCTACACTGACATTCATAATGAACTTTACTCTATTGGGACAGTACAGCGGTACCAAAAAATTCCAATAATTAATACCATAATAAACAACATATGATTAAAAACAAATTAAAAAATAGTAATTCAATTAAAAGAAACAAAGGTTTAAGATAAGTTATAGTTAGGAAACCTTAATTTATTATGACTATACAAAACCAAATTGAACTACACAAACCTCAGCAATTCAAAAGTTATAGGTATAATTTTAGGGTTATAACAAAGTTATAGTTCACACCCCACTCTAAACCTACTATAACTTGTGCACTTCCGTACAAAGTAGTGTCAACTCCCTAGTGTAAGTCTTTTCTTAAGCTTTTAATGTGTTTGAAATCAAGCTTTTGCTAACATAACCCAAAATTGTTTTGTCTTCCATTTTGAAATGACGTTGCAATACATCACATGCTTGTTGTTTTGCATTTGCTATAATGAGGAATTATGAACATTACATGGAAAGCCTGGTGCTTTCCTAGTCTTTGGAGCTAAGATGTATCTAAGCAAGGACCATCTAGCTGTCTCATCATGCTTTGTGTCTAGTGTTACAATTCACTTCACCTGAATAGACTCTGAGAACTTCTGAATCCAATGTAATATTATTTTGAAAGCATCCTCCAGTGTATTTTAAAGTAAAATGTTTCTTGTTGCCTGTTCCTCACTGGCATATGTCCTGGGAACTTTGTGTAGTAATGTGTGAAATCCTTTGTCTAAATGCCTATAAAAGGGATCTGTTTTTCCTCTGTTAATGGGAACCCCCATCTCTCATTCTTACAAGGTGAATCTATGCAGGCTTTACTATTGCACTTTACTGAGTTCTTTGTACTTAAGATTTGTATGCTTTGCTGATAACTTTACCAATGGTATATTTCATGCATTTTGCCTTAATAATTCTTTATATGAATTCTAAAAACTTTAGTCCGTGTATGTCTTTCTTATTGAGAATGTTAGTCTTATTTAATTACTGGAACTTACATGACTTAAAGACAGGTCCAATTGGTAAGCACAAAGTCCATATATGGACTACACTGTTCCCGATCTGAGCCATTGCCATGCTTGGGTTAAGTTAATGTGAGAAAGATTTGTGCATTGACAGATCTGGTAGCAGAGCTGATGGTTCTGATTGGATCTGGTATGCATTAAATTAACCCATTTGACTACAGAACCAATTACTGTACTTTCGTGGCTCAAGCTATTTCGTCACAAGATTCAAATGGACTCTGCCCCTACCTGATCCTGGTTCCCGAGGATGAGGTAGCGGTAACACAGAGAAGGACAACGTGAGTATCAATAGGGATCTATGCCCATGCGATGGGTGAGTGAGAAGTGAGCCTTAAGGAAGTGCACATTGGGACTTGCAGTAAGTGCATTGTCATGGAATGCAGTGGATTGACTTTTAATTTAATTACTATGTGGCACTAGTTCTTGGACTTGTGGGGATGGCAGTTATTGTGTTTGTGATGACATGTTTTGATTTTTGATTTATTACATGTGTACAACATAAACCTGAAGAGAGATACCTCAGTTAGATTTGTTGAATCACTGAATTTGTCTGCTAAGGTGAGGTGTACTGTGAGATGCTATCCTTTACACCAAGATAGGGACATAACATTTTTATTGTGTGAGTGCATTAATCGAGCTCAGTGGTTGTTCTTTCCTTGGTGTACAGGAGTGAGCATGCTGAGTACAGTGACTGCGACGTTTGGAAGTAAGTAGTCTTCTTGGTACTGTGGAGGGTTCTGATTAGGTGAAGCAGACAAAATGTTAACTATGGCAAAAATTGTTCAGGAGAGCTGGGGCACTATAGAGGTGCTTACGTTATTTGGTGCCCTACAGGGATTGTTCTGGTGGACACTGAAGCCATGCTGCAATATGGTCAACTCTGACTAAGACATGCTGGTATTGGTAGACAGATCATGAACATAGCTGTACAGTGAGTGTGTCAGATTGAGACAACCAGTGACTGTAAAGACTGTCAGAATGGGAAATCCTTTTTCAAAAAGAGAGAAAGATGTGAATAAGGAAGGGAAGGTACCCCAAACAGGGAAATGGCAGCAAAGGAAGAGTAACACATGTGCATTTGGCTTACCAGTGGCACATTTACATGTTCAAAGATGGGGAATCAGAATCTGAAAATTATGATTGTGACCCATCATTATGACTTGAGACCCCAGCCTGGACCCACACAGTTTGAGGGGCTAAATGATTGGGAACAAATAGTGAACAAGAAGAAAAAGGGAGCAGTTTACACTGAAAATCTGCAATAAGGTTTATTTATGGATAAATGAACAGGACAATGAGAGGCAAAAGGAATAGAGGGAGGAAGTGATTGAGACCATGGGAGGTTACCTTATGATAGACAGTGAGGAAATAGAAAAAGAAAAGTGTAGCAAGAAAAATGTATCTAATGACAAGACATAAGTAGAGAGTCAGGAGGAGACCACCCCCATATAATTCAGCATCTGCATCACGTGCTATAGCACAAGCAGATGAAACTGAAACCAACACTGTAATCACTCTAGGAGGTAACATGCCCCCCAGTTACTCAGAGACCCCTGTTACACCCCCTTCCCAGGACTCGACACCTGTGGCTATTGGCGCTTCACATTTAGAAGTGACACTGAATATTTCTTCTACTGCAACCACAGTTAACACAACCCAGAGCCACACCCTTCCGGACGTCCCTCAGGATCCTGCAGAGGTGTCCAGCATGACAGCTTCAGGCCCACACAGGGAGAGACTTTGACAACTCCGGTGGCTAAAAGTCACACGACCACTGAGACGCTACCAGCCAACTCAAAAAGTAAGGGACAAACCCCACAAAGAATAAATATAATCTAACTGAAAGTCAAATTTGATTAAATCATTAAGGGTAATGTAGGGATGGACTCCCTAGGACACTCTAAAGAGAGCAAGTTACTTTACGTGCGCAAGGAAGCTGCGAGGGTGGTGCAAGCATATGCAAAGTTGGAGAGAGAGGCAGATGAATGTGGATCTGATTTGACACAGAAAGAAGTTGCAAAAGAATTTTGGGATGACAATGGGTGACAAGGAATTGAAGCTATTGAAGCCAAGATGGGTAAGAGTGAATGTGATCGGATTGATTGAGAGATTCAGGGACTGGATTAAGGCAGAGATGTTCAGGGAATTGTGGTCCAAGAAGAAAGGGTCATGGTGAAACAAAAAAAGAAGTCACCAAGGAGGACAAGGGAGAAATGCAGAACAGCTAGTAAGGGACTAGCCTTTAACAGAAGTACAAGGGGGGGGGGCATATGAGCATGTCCCATGGCCTCGAAAAGATCTCTTCCATTCCAAAAATTCTCTACACAGCCTGAGGGAGAACCCTGAGAAGTAGTACATGCAGATAAAACAGATAGTTAACATTTCAAAGGTTTTGTGGGAGGATTTGACTTGTTGTTTGGAGTGATGGTCCTGAATTACCTATAGGCAGAATGCAAGAAAACAACAGACTGGCCGACACAGAGCCCAATAGGGGAGCAAGTACAAATGTCCTTTCTCGTTTGGTTAGGACCAAATAAGATGAAGTCATTAACAACTTAAAGACTAAGGGCCATATTTATACTTTTTGACGCAAAACTGCGCTAACGCAGTTTTGCGTCAAAAAAATTAACGCCGGTTAATGCCATTCTGAAGCGCCATGCGGGCGCCGTATTTAATCAATGATGTTAGCCGGCGTTAGCCGGGGGCGCTGCCTGGTGTGCGTGGAAAAAAACGACATACACCAGGCAGCGCCGGCGTAGGGGGATATGGGGCTTGGGCGTCAAAAAATGGGGCAAGTCAGGTTGAGGCAAATTTTTCGCCTCAACCCGATTTGCGCCATTTTTTTCGACTCCCAACCCCCATAGAAATGACTCTTGTCTTAGCAAAGACAGGAGTCATGCCCCCTTGCCCATTGGCCATGCCCAGGGGACTTCTGTCCTCTGGGCATGGTCATTGGGCATAGTGGCATGTAGGGGGGCACAAATCAGGCCACCCCTATGCCACAATTTTTTTTTTTTTTAATGACTTACCTGAACTTACCTTAATGTCCCTGGGATGGGTCCCTCCAGCCTTTGGTGTCCTCCTGGGATGGGCAAGTGTGACAGGGGGTGTCCCGGGGGGCATGGGAGGGCACCTCTGGGCTCCTTCAGAGCCCACAGGTCCCTTAACGCCTGCCTTTTCCAGGCGCTAAAAAACGGCGCAAAAGCGGCCGTACGTCATTTTTTTTGACCCGCCCACTCCCGGGCGTGAATTTTGCCCGGGAGTGTAAATACGGCGCACATGCCTCGGAGTCAATTTTTTAGACGGGAACGCCTACCTTGCATCTCATTAACGCAAAGTAAGTGTCCACGCTAAAAAATGACGCAAACTCCATGGACTTTGGCGCTAGACGCGTCCAACGCCAAAGTATAAATATGGAGTTAGTTTTGCGTCGGAATTGCGTAAAAAAAAACGACGCAATTCCAGCGCAAACGGAGTATAAATATGCCCCTAAGGTCCCCCAAAAGGAAATGAATTGACCTAAAATCTTCTGTAAAACCCAAGAACCCAAAGAATATGTGCATGGGTACTTTGAAAGGTTTATGCAGGTGTAAAGGGATCATAGTAGTCTAAACCACCCACTCAGAGATAACATGGAAGAATTTCTCACCTCCTTTCTGCAAGGGCTGCAATCTGAAATTAGCAAACAGATCTGCTGGCAGAGTAAACCCATAGACGAGATCCTGCAGTAGGCACAATATTGCAGTGATATCCTAGAAGATAAATGTAAGAGGCTGAAGGAAAGATTCATGATCCCCCAGACCTCATGGGCACAGAATGGATTGAGAAAGGACTTACATCGCACTTTTAAACACATACATTTGATCCCAGTATAGAAATAAAAATGCAAGGAGCCTCTATGGCATACTGAGGGAACACCCCAGGAATACAAAGAGGTCAAGGAAGTATGCCTTGAAATAGTGTATGCACCAAGCCCCCTTCAGAACCAGTGGAGAGATACATCCACTATCTCAGACCTTGGCAGGATGAAGCACTCTGGGCACAAAGCCCCCTCCAGAACCAGTGGAGAAAGGTATCCACTACCTCAGTCCTTGGTAGGATGAAGCACTCGGGGCACAAAGGCCCCTCCAGAACCAGTGAGAAAGGCATCCACTACCTCAGTCCTTGGCAGGATGAAGCACTCTGGGCACAAATCCCCCTCCAGAACCAGTGGAGACTGTTATCCACTTGAGAGACTGTGGCTTTGCACTCCCCAGTATACAGCAGTGGGCAAACCACCCACTGGAGAGACTTGTGATACTGTGGCTTTGCACTCCCCAGGATAATGCAGCGGGCAAACCACACACTGGAGAGACTTGTGAGACTGTGGCTTTGCACTCCCCAGGATAATGTAGTGGGCAAACCACCCACTGGAGTGACTTGTGATACTGTGGCTTTGAACTCCCCAGGATAATGCAGTGGGCAAACCACCCACTGGAGAGACTTGTGAGACTGTGGCTTTGAACTCCCCAGGATAATGCAGTGGGCAAACCACCCACTGGAGAGACTTGTGAGACTGTGGCTTTGCACTCCCCAGGATAAAGCAGTGGGCAAACCACCCACTGGAGAGACGTGGGAGACTGTGTCTTTGCACTCCCCAGGATACAGCAGTGAGCATGGAGCCCCCTTGTGAATCTGGCATCGTGCACTCATCCGGCGGAGGTGCCCCCCCTTCCCTTCCCCCTGAGGTGCCTGTTTTATTTTGATCTGATGCCCCTGCAGTGTTCTCTCCGTTTTTATCGGGTATTGAGTGTGGGCCTTGCCCACGCATTTTGGGCCCAGTGGTCCACGGACTTTAATGGTGCAATACCTGGACTTGTATTCTTGGTGTATATATTTGTTTCTAGTGTATATATATTTTTGAGTACTGGATTTTAATAGATTACAAACGTTCAAATCATTTCCTTTTGTCATTGCATTCTTCCGGGGCGTTGGAGGTGTAACTGTCATGTATCATGATGTATTAGAGTGTGTGTTGTAGTGGGTGAGGGTGAGGGTGGGAGTGTTGCGTGTGTGTGTCACTCTCTTTTCCCTCCCCCCTCCCCTGTGTCGTAGGTGCAGTACTCACCGTGGTCTTCACCGCCGGCGTTCGTGCTCCTGATAAAGGAGCAGGAAGACAAAGGCAAGGAGTATCTGGAGTTCCGCTTCCATGGCGTCCTGGTTCCTCGTGGGGTGTGTAGAGGTGAGCGTTTTCCCTTCCAAGTCCTGTTTCCTCCGTGTTTTCGTACGCGGTGAATCCGCCCTGGAAAAGGTGGCGGATTGGCCTGTTGTTATACTGTGGGCGGTACATTGTCCTCCGCCTGTCTGTTGGCGGATACCGCCGCAGTGTTTGTTTGTACCGCCGTGGCGGTCGGAGTGTTAAAGTGGCTGTCTATGTTGGCGGTTTCCGCCACGGTCGTGATTAAATTTTTTTACCGACGGCCTGTTGGCGGTTTTACCGCCACTTTAACACCGACCGCCAGGGTTGTAATGACCACCATAGTGTCCCTGTAATTAAGTCCTCCGCGGGTAGGGCTAAGGGAGGTCTGGACAATTTTGTATCAGTAATGGCAAGGGGGGTGGATGTGCGCTTCGTGGGCACATCCCCTTTTTCCTGGCCTTATTTTTTAAATTACTAGAGCCATTTGACATATTGCTGATTAATTATTATAACAATACATTTGACAATTCTGACACTAGTGTGGTTGGCAACTTGGAGATAACAATACATAAGGCAACGAATACTAGTAAAAAGGACCTAAGAATAATATGGGTTGGTGATTTCAATGCTCATTTATGTGAACTAGAGATGAAACGATTGTCCTATTCAGCACTTTAAACATTCTCCTTATGGGAATGCTCTTAACTGTGTGATAACAGCTAACTCTCTGCTTTTTCCTATATCAGTCTCAGAGGGGGTACCGACGTTTATAAGAGGAGATGTTCACACCATCATTGACTTTATTATTTATTCCAGAGAACTAACCCCCTTTGTCGGCAGTTTAGGGTGACGCCCACCTGTATTAGTGATCACAGCCCTCTAACTATTGAAATAAGCTTGGGTTTGAAGAGTGACCTGAGAATAGAGAAACAACACCCAGATATGAAGTTTTCAGCCCGAAAAAGGCCTTACAATTAAATGGGGAAAAATAGATAGTAACAGGTTTTTTAAAGATTTAATGCTGAACAAATGGACAGATGTTATGACAACTTTGAGTGAAGATATGCCCCCCATGAAATTGTCTATGCATTCTCCTCTTTAACAAAGTACATGGATTAAAAATTACAGTGCCCTGGCACTAATAAAGTACGTGGCCCTCAATGGTTCAATCATGCATGTACTCTATCCCTAAACAATCTAAAGAAAATAACTAATGCATCTCCTCAAGCTCAACAAGCAATTGCAAGAAAGAGGTATAAGGAAGCACTTGCTAATAGGAAGGCTGAACTAAGTGAGTCTGCCTGGGAGAAACTGATTGAAGCAAGTAAAAATAAAGATACAACTGCATTCTGGCGAGTGGTTAACTCTCCATTGTTGAATGATAAGCATGAGATGACTATGGATACTGTCATTCCAGCTCAAACCTGGGTGGATTATTTTTGAAAAACTTTTGCAATGGAGAACAATGTCCAACAAGATGATACGAATTGCCTTATGACAATAGGAAATGCTTCGATCAGTGGGCTTTAAGTAATACTATAAGTGTAGCTGACGTAAAACAGGCTATTCAAGATTGCCCTCCTGAGGAAGCCCCTGGCCCAGACAAAATTCCTGCTGATTTATATAAAGCGCTTCCAGATTTTTGGGGGCCATTGCTCACCAACGTTCTGAGATCTGTTATGACAGGCCCACTAGTAGACACGTGGAGAGAGGCGATTATCGTCCCGATTTTCAAGAAGGGGGATAGGGCAGATCCTTTATGCTATCGACCAATTTCTCTATTGGACAGCTCAATTAAAATCTTAGGTCGAGTGATTTTAAATAAGTTGGAAAACTGGGCAACTGAATCTCACTGTCTTTCAGAAGTCCAATTTGGCTTTCGGCCTGGGTTGGGTACAGTAGAACAAACATTCAATCTGACTCATAGTCCAAAAATATACGAAAGTCAAAAAGGGGTGTATACATTTAGCATTGATGGATTTGTCTTGTGCTTTCGACACAGTCAATAGAGAGAAACTGTGGACGGTCATGTTAAATATGGGAGTGGACAAAGACATAATTGTTCTACTTAGCAGACTTCATGCTTGTACATCGGCTCGAGTTCGCTACTCTCAGGAGGGTGGTTTAAAAGAGAAGTTCCCTTCACTAAAGGGGGTTAGACAGGGTTTTGTGCTGGCCCCTTTTCTTTTTCTTCTTTATATAAATGGGCTAGAGAAATCTCTCTGCGAATTGGGGAAGGATCTGCCAATTATTAATAACTCCTCAATTCCAGTATTATTGTATGCAGATGAAGCCGTACTCATTTCAAGGACAGCAAATGGTCTTCAGATTTTATTGAATGCTTTTAATAAAAGAAATTGTGAAATCGTGTACTTAAAATCAATAGATCTAAGTCATTTGTGATGAGAACTGGGCCAAAGTTAGCAAAAACTAAAAAATTCATCTTGGATGGGGAAGAAATACTTAAGGTCCCATATTTGACGTACCTGGGGGTTCCCACTGATGTAGATTTTAATTGGACATTTTTAGTAAATATACGTTCAATACAATTTCAGAAAGCCATAGAAGCAGTTTTTATATTTGCGAAAAGGTTGCGACACAAACCTGTAAAAGAGATGATGACTGTCTTTTCCAGCAAATGTCTCTCTATTGAGACATTTGGAGCTGGGGTTTGGGGATATGCCGAATGCTCGAGCCTCCAGATAGTAGAAAATACGTTTTTAAGAAGGCTATTAGCAGTCCCGCAATCAACTTCAGTCAGTGCTTGAAATGGAAAAATTAAAGTGCCGGTACTCTGTGATAGAGTACCTGCTTGTTCCTGAGAAGTGCCGGTACTCTCCTATTAAAAGTATTACGTTTTACTTGAAATGTGCCGGTACTCTCCCTCTCAAAATAAAAAAGTGCCGGTACTCAGTACCGGACAGTACCGGCCCATTTAAAGCACTGACTTCAGTAATGTTTTGCCATGAAGAAGTAGGCCTGAGATGCATATCCAGCTATATAAAGCTCCAAACCATATTACTATGGATGAAAATGTGGTCAAAACCAGAAGCTTTTTTATGTAGAAGGGTGATACAGGATTGTCTTTTATTATCACGACCATTGGACGTACCTTGGCTCAGATATGTCCACTCCTCTCTTCTTTCTTTAGGACTAGGGGAGTTCTTTTTTAAGCCGGACCTTCTGACAAAGCGGGATATCAAAAAGGTAAAGGAAATATTTTGGCAGAAAATGTATGACTTGGAGACGATTTTGGCCACGAATAGAATCCAGGCGAGGAACCAGATACAGCAATTGCACCCAATGTTATATTTGACTACTATCAGCCTTGAGCGACATAGGTTCTTACATACTAGGTTACGCCTGAATACATTACATTACTTGGTAGCATTTCCTACACGTGGAACTTGGTTTAAGAATCTTCCACCATGTTGTTGCGATGGAAAGACATCCCAAAGTACTTTGCACTTTATACTCTTTTGCACTTTATTATGACACCCCAAGAAAAAGGTTTTTACGTCCGTTGTTTTTATCTAAAAGTATTAGAACTACCCAGTCTGCTTACTTTTAATTACACAATTTGGGAAATGTAGACATAATACAGTCTGTGTTAAATTTTATATATGCTTCTTTCGGAATTCGAAATACGTATCAATAATGTTTTTTATTAATTTAATGATCATGAAATTTGTATGTTTGTATTTATTGGATGTCTTTTATGGTCTATTTTGTACCGAATAAAGTAAATTGATGATGATGATGAATAGGAATTGTAGGATAGACTGCAGGTACCTCAACCTGAGCCAGAGGTGTCTGAGTAAATGTGATTGTAGGAACGTTAGTTGCAACCTGTACTTGACTTTGTGTTACTACAACTGGTACTGGTGCACTTGAACCAGTACTACTAGTACCTGGACTTGTCTCTTGTGCTGCATATGGTGGAGGACAACTTCTCAATAACTGCATTATAAATTCATCATCATCTAACTCATTGTTAGGAATAAGGCTGCGTGCGGTCCAGGATCCGCCCTGACCTCCACTTCGCACATTTCCAGTGCTTCATGCGTGCCACTATTCATCCCGTCTTGCTCCAGGGATAGCCATGTGCATCACCTGCCATGTGGTAAAGCTCATGTAGCTGCAGGGTCAGGGCATTGGTGGACACGATGCACCTATCAGTGGCACTCCATGAAGGGACTACAACTCCCAAGATTTTAGGGGCAGCGGCCATCTTGGGGTGTGGCAGGCCTATAAAGCCCAGCCACACCCAAGCACAGTGCTCACTATTTTGAAGACTTCGGTTTCAGCCTGACCTCGTGGAGTTTCCTTTTCAGGAAAAGAGCTGAGTTGCAGCATGGCAGAATTTCTTGTTTTCTATTAGGATTCAATAACGAGTAGGTCGTACTCGTAGCGGTAAGGTCAATCGGAAGGGCGATTGTCTTTCCAAATAGAGAAGCGTTTCAGGCACGAAGAGTAAAGCGCTTCAGGCACGAAGAAAAAAGCGCTTCAGGCACAAAGAGAAAAGTGCTTCAGGCACGTAGAGAAAAGTGCTTCAGGCAAGATGAGATAAACGCTTCAGGCACAAAGAGAAAAGCGCTTCAAGCACAAAGAGAAAAGCACTTCAGGCACAAAGAGAAAAGCGCTTCAGGCACAAAGGAAAAAAGGGCATTTTGGTTATAAAAAGGGAAAAGCACATCGTAGTTTCATTTCTTTAGGAAGTGCGATATGTGAGATACATATTAAAGTCCTTGTGAAATTTCTATGCCGAGCTCTGACATTCATTGATTGAAAAGTATAATTGTTACTCGGTTATTATTCTGAGTGTTATCATTGCTGAAGGCTCACGCCATCCTCATGTGTCGTGATTATAGGTTGTTCTTGTTCCATGGTTGAAAGAAGGGCCACGCCCAGTTCATGAGGGTCTCAATTCGGTTATTATTCTGAATATGATCATTGTCTAAGGTTCGCGCCATTCTCATGTGTCATGATTACAGGTTGTTCTTGTTCCATGATTCAAAGAAGGGCCATGCCCAGTTCATGAGGGTCTCAACTAGGTTATTATTCTGAATGTGATCATTGCCTGAGGTTCACGCCATTCTCATGTGTCGTAATTACAGGTTGTTCTTGTTCCATGATTCAAAGATGGGCCACGCCCAGTTCATGAGGGTCTCAACTCGGTTATTATTCTGAATGTGATCATTGCCTGAGGTTCACGCCATTCTCATGTGTCAAGATTACAGGTTGTTCTTGTTCCATGATTCAAAGAAGGGCCACGCCCAGTTCATAAGGGTCTCAACTTGCTATCGGAGACGCCTTTGTCTAATAGCATATTTGTGAGTTAATACTGTTTATGAATAAGTATATAATCATATATGTTTTAACCATTTCCTTTTCGGATCTCTCTCCCTGCAGTTCCCTACCCTAATGTCCCTTTCCCACCGCCTGGCTTCATCAATACTCCGTGCTCTAATAGCTTTCTGAGTTTGTGACGCCGGGAGGTGGGGCTTTTGCTCAGCAGCGTACAGATCCCAAGGAAAGGGCACTGTGACACTCATCATCATAAGTCAATGATTTCCTAGCCTCATCCTACTTTGACTCATCTTCTTCAGAAGAGTCCTTACTCTTTTTCATTGTCTTTTGTCTGCCACTGCTCTCTTTCTCTTGTGTAATTGCAGGAAACATTTTAATACCGTGTAAGGTTTCAGTTCTCCAAAATTTCTGCTCATTGTCCCAGCTTAGCTTTTATAATGTCTTCTCAACTTTTGTCATGCTCCTCAAACTTTAATTTTTCTTGTTGCCTGGCCACTAACTCCCTAATGGCTAAAGCTTCAAATTGTGCTGGTCTCAGAGAAGGTTTTAATTTGTACAGCACTCTCCTCAAATTTTCTAAAATTCTCATCTGAAAAGTTCCATTGGCAAGAAACGCTAAGCTCCCTTCTTTCTCTATAATTTTGCACCACTGTTTCAATTACAATATATGCAGTTGTACCTTCTGGCAGGGCAATTTCTCCTACTCTATCTTGAATAAAAGCATCTCCCTTAAGAGCACTCTTTAACACTTTGAAAATTTCATTTTTACTTTATTCAGGCTTGAAACCATCATTTAAATTAAAAAAAGGAAGTAATTCAATACTTTTAGTTTGCCTCTCTCAATTACTAACCCTTCATGGTTGTCCACCAATCCGATCATGGCTCCTTTTCACAAACTGACCCATTCCAGCACGGACCTAATGGCGTTACACACACATGCACAGTGGCTGACAAAGTCTTGCAGACTCGATTCACACAAAACTAAATGCTAAATATTGTGAGCACCAAAGTAAAATCAACACACAAACTTGTTGGTTTACTACAGGTAGGGAGCACAATGATTTCGGAAGCTTCACCAATATTTTGATTGCTTCTTTTAGCTCTGACAACTACTCATTAGGTCTTCGCTTTCTATGATTCACAAGCAAACTTCAACCAGCAAAGTTCACCCTTGATCAATACTAGATCCTCCTTGTGCACTCAGAAATCTCCAATATCTGTCAAAACTGACACTTCTTTTAACACATACTTTAGGAATACTGTTTGTCAACCATGTGCGATTGACCAACTAAACAGACAAGTTACAACAAAATCCAAGTGTCTCCTACACTTATACAATACTCTGGAGTCTTAGACCACGCAGGGTCCGTTTATCCACAACCACATGGGCAGTTTTTGAGCAAGAAGCGCCACACCCAAATGAAGTACGACGACCTCCCTACATACACCCTTTGGAGTGTGCACACTCCCTAACAAACTACATTGGAGTATGCAAACTCCCTATTTCTCTCAAACATCACAATTCACCTGCGACTTTCAAAAGCACTGCAAGTGCAAACACTATCTCAAGCACAAATCACACTAAGAACACTGGGAACATCTTCAAACAAACATTGGCAAAACCAAGTTTCATCCAGACAAGCACTGGGAAACCCAACTTTCATCAAGTACTGGTAGAACCAAATCTCCCAATTATTTCTAAATGACAATAACTGTTAAAAACATGATGTTTCCCTCTTAATGAGATTAAGCTATCCTCTGCTACCAAAATTGTGGGTGTATCCAACCTTTGATTTTTGTTGATATTTTATTTATAAGGTGAAGGTATAGGGTAACTATCAATTACCCTTAGAGGTCAACACAAATCTTTGGACTCAGATAGGAGTGTGATAATGTCCTAACAAACTGAATTGATAATATAAAACCAATAAACATCACTTTGAATTTAGAGTCAGTAAGCTATCCACACCATGATCTACGTGGCCATGAATCACCACACCAGTTTTATAAAGCTCAAACATGTAATGTCCATTAGATTAACAATGCTAAGATCACATAAATCAGAAGCAAGACCAAATGATAAAATTACAATAATAACACAGGCTGACCAAGCCTTCAAAAGAATCTTAACCTAGACAGAATATTTATCATTAAACATTCAAGAATCACCATGCAGAATAACAACAATAACAGATGAATGCATTTAGTCTTCACAGATGAATTGTTTACAATCAATTTATATGAAACAGTAGAATTTAGAATTCGTCATCCTAAACTATTACTCTAATTTGATAAGTATATTTGGGCTTCATGCAAAAAGAAAAGAAGACAAAAATTAATTTGGAAAACATCTGACTATGGCGCTAACCAAAAATAGTGATTGAATTTTCTAAAAGAAAGAATATATAGAACTCTCCAAGAAAGACAAATGCACATTTGGATATACGTCTCCTAAATGGATCAGCAAGCAGCGACATCTTCATCAGTGGAGCATCTGGTCTTCATTATACAGCATCAGTGTAATGAATCGGGAAACAGTTCAGTAAAGTTTGGGCCTACTGTAGAAAGAACCATAGACAAAGAGCTAAGACATCTAAACAGCACTGAAGTTAAATGGAATCTACCCACACCACCCAAAACTTTGCTATATTAAAGTCCTAGAAAGCAACTATCTAGAATGCCATTGGTCAGACTATGGGGTGGTTTAGGCCAGAACCAATTAGAATTATTCCACATTTCAGAAGTATCTTTCTTAATTTTCTGAATTCACAATTGGTTCATCTTCTCTCACCTCAGTCTCCAGTTTCTGCAGTAGAATACAATTGTTGCAGGTTATACATGAGCACTGGAGACTATTGTTCCTGGGTGCACATTATCTCATCCCAGGAAGACAGACAAAAGTTACAGCATAAGAACATAACTTTCCACAGTGTCCAAACTACACAGGATATTGACAATCTATTTCACTAAACATTTAAAATATTATTGTGAGGCCAGCAAAATGTGAACAATGAACCTCGAGTTTCTAGAAACTGCTGAGATAGGAAAACATTGCACAAGCTTTTAAAATGTAGAATTAGCTTTAAACCTTTTCATTTAGGCCCATATTTAATAAAACATTTAATTTCACATTTAACCCAAATAATAATTTAATTCAATTACATTAATATTCATATTAATTCATTTTAATTACATTTAACTATTATATAACAAATACATTTTCATTAGTCATTATTTTCGTATTTATTCACATTGTTTATTTAGGTCCACATTGCCCACGGTATCAGCTACATATATTTATTTATTAATACACAATTTCAAATAGGTCTTTTAATATGTTATTTCACATTATATTTTAATGAGACTTTTTTATTAATAATGTTGGCTCTCCAACACATGCATACATAAAAAAGATATACTCAAACATAACAGCATGTTCTCTGCCAATTCAGAAAACCCTCTTTCAAAATAAGTATTGACCAATGTCAATTCAAGAACTGAACCAGCCAATCATTTCTCCAAGACCACTGGCTGACTTGACAAATTTTTACACATGAATAAGACTCATCCAATTTTGCCTGGAAAATAATGTAAATCTCCATGCTCAAGAAACAGCACTATATTGACAACTGCTTGCACATGTTAATGCTTCTCTTGAGAAAGACATGGGGCCAGATGTAACAAAAAAGGCATTTGCGATTCGGAAATAGCAATTTTTAAGAAATCGCTATTTCTGATTCGCAAAATGCAATGTATCATATTTGCGATTCGGTAATAGTGATTTCTTAAAAATTGCAAATGCTATTACCGAATCGCAAATTGTGATACAGACCCCATTCGCACCTATGGGCCTGTAGGCCCATATTGGTGATTTTTTAGCATTTCCCAAATTGCGAATTCCTAAGTGGAATTCGCAATTTAGGAAATGCAAAACCCCAGGGTGCTGGGGGCCTAGGGCCCCCTCTGCTGCACCCCAAAAAAAAAATTCAGGACATGTAAGGCGCACACATGCCAAAGGGACATGTGTGCGTTACATGTCAATTTTAAAAATGCATTTTTTAATGCATTTTTTAAATTTGCACATGGTTACCACCAAGTTCAATTTGGTGGTAATAGCGATTCCTTAATGCCTAATTCGCATTAAGGAATTGCTTGTTACATGTGGTTTAGAAATCGCAAATAAGGATTCCTTATTTGCGATTTCTTATTTAGAGAATAGCACTTTGCGATTCTCAAAACAGGCTCGCAAATTTAAGGAATCGCTATTTTAGCGATTCCTTAAATTTGCGTTGCGAATGCCTTTCCTAAATACTGAAAGGCACTTTTGCATTTGCAAACGGGCATTCGTACCGTTTGCGAATGCAAAACGGCTTGATACATCTGGCCCTTAGTAACCAAAAGAAAGGAAGACTACCATTTCAGCAGCATTTCCAAACACATTGCTGTGCCTTTTAGAAATGGGTCAACAATCTTGAATGGTCTTTACTGATGGCTGGTTATTATCCAAATACAGTTTCATCTTAAATCCAAGGATTTGATCAGCAAAAACAAGTCTGTGGTTGTGTGTGTTGCCATTCAGAGGGGACTTGTCCTGCATTTTTGTCTTGCTGTTGCTATTGGAGTAGGGCCAAGGCTCATCTGCATGTGACTGGTCTCTGACTGAAATGTCATAGTAGGCAAACAAAAATAGACTGGAATGTAGTCCAGAGCGATTGCTTTGGGGTCGAAATTGGCCGAGGGGGGCACACGCCACCCTTCTCTCTCCCTTAAAATATTTGGGCAGGCCCTAGGGGATGGGGTCCGTGAGGCCCAAATCAGCCCAGGGAGGTGGGCCATGTGGCCCTCTCCCTCTTTCAATAAGTGGCAGGAGCCTGGGGGATGGAATCCCCGGGGCCAAAATCAGGAAGGGAGGAGGGCCATACAGGGGGTTGGTCGCAGCCAGGCCAAAGGGCAGACTTGTCTCAGGGTTGGGTGCTTATGGAGAATCGGCCACAGGGCCTGGCAACAGAACAGGTGCTGCAACCAAGCCTCCACAGGGGAAGCCTAAAGTTACTTAACGGTAAGAGTTATAGATTCTTCAGATAAGTTTTACTACAAGTATACCTGCTGAAATTCTATGGTTTTGTGTGTGTAAAACATGACCCTAACGATAACATCCCTGTGACCTGTGCTTTTTTCAGTGAATATATGTGAATATATATATATATATATATATATATATATATATATATATATATATATATATATACACACACACAGAGTGAGAGGCAGTAGTTATAGTAAGGGTTCCGAGAGACAGGAATTCCTCCGATTATTGCTTGCTAATAACTTTGTCACCTTTTGATGAATCTCCATTACACTTGCAGACCTATTCTTTTTTCTAACTTGGCTGATGATGCAAGGTTTTGTGGTGAATAATTAAGGGGTGCAAAGAAAAAAAGGAGGTCCCAAATCACGTTTTTCCAGCAATGCATTTTCCATAACATTTTTAAACAGACAAAGTAGTGAAATGGCTGAACAGATTTACATGAAGTTTGGCAGGATTATAGATTATAGTATGAACAGGGCCCTTTTTGTTATTTTATCTCAATTTGTTCAGTGTTTTTTAAGTGATAAGGCACAAAACATTTGTGATATATTGGACCGCGCTATACTGCAGTGCCATCCCAGCATTCAGCAGCATATGGCACTGATGAAGCACGATATTATTGATTATTCGAAGACCTTGCAAAATAAAAAGGCAGCCATATTGTTTACACCACATGTTGCCTTTGTTCTGTGTTTAGTGTGAAATATAGCATGTTACTGTTTTAGTGATGTATAGGAAGATATGAGGCAGTTTGGCAAACTCTGTAGAGTTGGGGAAAAATATTTTTATTGATTTATATATTTTTTTTAATGCATACATTGTATTGCAGTGCTCTCTTAAAATTATCTGAAAACTGTTGTGGTACTTATTGAAATGCAATTTAATATATGTATGTATGTATGAGATTTTTTTTTTAAACATAATCTCTTAAAACACCCATTAAACTTTATTTTGCTAAACATACGCATATTTTTGGCAAACAAAATTGTTAGGTTTGAAACGAAAATATGGTTTGCATAGGTTGAAAAATGTACACCATCAGGACAATACAGTATGCATTGCTATATTTTATATTTCAAAGAAGAATGGAAGGCATTTTATTATCTAGCAGGAATGCTGATACTGCCTTGTTTCCATGTCTTTGAGTCTTTTCAAACTTAAAAGCATTTACAGCAGACCTCTTCCACTTTTGTCTCTGGCAAATATTTGAGAACATAAAATGTGTGCTCGGAAACATAGACATTAAGATAGAAAATGCCTCCATCATCTCAATTTCCAATCACATTACAGTTAAGTATCCTATATCATTGCCACCTCTGTGGATAACCAAAAAGTGGGTCTGGTCACAATTAATAAAAGAGGGAATTAGACAGGATAACCTTCCAACTTAAATCATTTTCAACACCTACTTTCTTAGCATGGTGTGTGGCCCAAAACTGAAACTGTATCCAACCACCCAAACCCTAACCAGTTTGCACATACACTGACAAACAAGAATAAGGTTCACAGGGCCAGGCAAACACATACATAAGGAGTTAGATAATTTACAATTAGGAAAGTAGCTCAGACCAACAAGTTAATTTAATTTTGAAAGGAAGACAAATATTGGCTTGAATAAAATATATAGGCTACTAAGGTAGCACAATGCTAACAAAACCTCAAAAAAGTAAGAAAATTGGCTAGTCTGCAGCAATGATGCCTAAAACGTATTAGGAAGGCATGTGAAATACACATTTCTGGTCACATGGCAATTTAAACAAATAGAAAATAGATAAGTGATCAAATCAATGAGCAAAGTATTACGCTATTGGTTAATAACACAAAGTAGGCAATAACCACAGCCCAATACCACTAAATACCAACAACAACCAAAGAGACTCTAATGACGGTTGAAAAGCAATAGAGATATATTTCTTCTACAAACACATAGGGGGTCATTCTGAGTCTGGCGGTCACTAGACTGCCAGACTCGGGGATGGCAGTTGGCCTACCGCCAATGCGGCTTTCCGAGCCTCACATTACAGCCCTGGCGGTTGGGCCACCAGGAAACTGCCAGCTCCACCAGGATCAGAGATCCCGGTGGTCTGAAGGTGGCGGTGGTCCCAATCCACTAAGGCAGCGCTGCAAGCAGCACTGCCCTGGGGATTACGACCCCCTTCTCTCCCAGCGGTTTCATGGTTGTACCATCGCCATGAAAATTCTGGCAGAGAAAAGGTGCAGGGGGCCCCTGCACTGCCCATGAACTTGGCAAGGGTAGTGCAGGGGCCCCCCTGGCCAGCACCATCGCAATATTCACAGTCCGCTTTGCAGGCAGTGAATATTGTAAGGGTGCTGGTGCACCCTGCAGGCTACAGCATTGCTGCGGCTCGATTACGAGCCAGAGACAATGCTGAAGCCTGTTTCCCACTAGGCCAGTGGGCAAAAACCTAGGTTTCTGCCCGTTGACCTAGCGGGAAACTCTTAATGGGGCCGGAGTGGAGGTAACCTATGTGGCAGCAACCTCCCCATCGGAAGTTTGGCAGACCGCAGAACTCATAATGACCCGCATAGTGGAGAAAATGAAAATTATACTTCATCACTTATACCTCATCACTTCTATCTATTCTATCTTGAATACTGTTATAAAAATAATACAAGAAAATAAATAAAACAGTTCACACTTCTATTAGGAAAATTACTAATGTAACGATTACTTTTTCATGTATGTTTCATAACAGAATTGCCAACATTGAACAAAATGCCTAAAGACAATGCAGAAGAAGCAAAAAAATTAAATTGTAGTACAGGGAGAGGAGAAATAAATAATTGAACAGAGAGAAGACACCTAAAGAAAAAACAATAGTACTGGTAAGAGTACAATACTTTTTTCACAATCCAGTTGATTTGTTTTTCCAAAGTGTTCCATGACGACTACTACTAAATGATTATCTTGAACCTTAAGGGGCATATTTATACTCCGTTTGCACCGGAATTGCATCGTTTTTTTTTACGCAATTCCGACGCAAAACTAACTCCATATTTATACTTTGGCGTTAGACGCGTCTAGCGCCAAAGTCCATGGAGTTTGCGTCATTTTTTAGCGTGGACACCTACTTTGCGTTAATGAGATGCAAGGTAGGCGTTCACGTCTAAAAAATTGACTCCGAGGCATGTGCGTCGTATTTATACTCCCGGGCAAAATTCACGCCCGGGAGTGGGCGGGTCAAAAAAAATGACGTACGCCCGCTTTTGCACCGTTTTTTAGCGCCTGCAAAAGGCAGGCGTTAAGGGACCTGTGGGCTCTGAAGGAGCCCAGAGGTGCTCTCCCATGCCCCCAGGGACACCCCCTGTCACCCTTGCCCACCCCAGGAGGACACCCAAGGCTGGAGGGACCCATCCCAGGGACATTAAGGTAGGTTCAGGTAAGTATATTATTATTTTTTTATGTGGCATAGGGGGGCCTGATTTGTGCCTCCCTACATGCCACTATGCCCAAAGACCATGCCCAGGGGACAGAAGTCCCCTGGGCATGGCCATTGGGCAAGGGGGCATGACTCCTGTCTTTGCTAAGACAGGAGTCATTTCTATGGGGGTTGGGAGTCGAAAAAAATGGCGCAAATCGGGTTGAGGCGAAAAATTTGCCTCAACCTGACTTGCCCCATTTTTTTACGCCCAAGCCCCATATCCCCCTACGCCGGCGCTGCCTGGTGTACGTCGTTTTTTTCCACGCACACCAGGCAGCGCCGCCGGCTAACGCCGGCTAACGTCATTGATTAAATACGGCGCCCGCATGGCGCTTCAGAATGGCGTTAGCCGGCGCTAATTTTTTTGACGCAAAACTGCGTTAGCGCAGTTTTGCGTCAAAAAGTATAAATATGGGCCTAACTGTTTTAAATGATGAGACAGTAGTAGAACAGAAATGGTATTTTTTTCTGAAAACATAAAAAAGAAAGCAGTGATGGGTTAACATTGTGGTATGGTTATTAAATACAATCAGATATCACCGTAATAGTCTATTATTGACTTTCCATCTGCTATGAAGCCACCATTAGACACATATTTAACTTACCTTGTGTTATTGAAAGCAAAACGTTCACGCAGTCTACACTGACATTCATAATGAACTTTACTCTATTGGGACAGTACAGCGGTACCAAAACATTCCAATAATTAATACCATAATAAACAACATATGATTAGAAACACATTAAAAAATACTAATTCAATTAAAAGAAACAAAGGTTTAAGATAAGTTATAGTTAGGAAACCTTAATTTATTGTGACTATACAAAACCAAATTGAACTACACAAACCTCAGCAATTCGAAAGTTATAGGTATAATTTTAGGGTTATAACAAAGTTATAGTTCACACCCACTCTAAACCTACTTGTGCACTTCCGTACAGAGTAGTGTCAACTCGCTAGTGTAAATCTTTTCTTAAGCTTTTATTGTGTTTGAAATCAAGCTTGTGCGAACATAACCCAAAATTGTGTTGTCTTCCTTTTTCAAAATGAAGTTGCAATACATGACATGCTTGTTGTTTTGCATTTGCTATAATGAGGAATTATGAACATTACATGGAAAGCCTGGTGCTTTCCCCATCTTTGGAGATAAGATGTATCTAAGCAAGGACCATCTAGTTGTCTCATAATGCTTTGTATCCAGTGTTACAATTCACTTCACCTGAATAGACTCTGAGAACTTCTGAATCCAATGTGATATTATTTTTAAAGCATCCTCCAGTGTATTTTAAAGTAAAATGTTTCTTGTTGCCTGTTCCTCACTGGCATATGTCCTGGGAACTTAGGGCCAGATGTAGGAAGCAAAAAAATTGCGAGTCGGCAATTGCGAGTCGTTGCGACTCGCAATTTCCGACTCGCAAAATGGTATCCAACAAAAAAAAGCGACTTCAATTTGCGACTCGCAAATGAAGTCACACCGCAGATTGCGAGTCCGCTGTTTGCGGGGTCGCTTTTTGCGACCTCACTAAAAACGGACACGCAAATTGCGAGTGGGTGTCGCAAATTGCGACTGTGACGCAAATTGCATGCAGGTGCAGCATAACAGTTTGCAAAACACTTCCTGGCTCTTGCTGATGACATCACAGCCAGGAAGTTAACAAATACACCTGGGAGGAGGGAGGACCACACCCTTTTCTAACTGCTGAGCAACCACCTGGAGGAACAGCAGCAAGAATGGAAGACTCTGGCAGGAAGAGAAAACTGAAGTTTTCAGAAAAGGAACTTGAGGTGCTGACAGACGAATGCTGCCAGCACCATGACCAGCTATTCGAAAGGGCTGCCCTGAGTGTGCCAGACACAGAGAAAAGGAGGATCTGGAATGACATCCAGGAGAAGGCCAACACCATAGGGGTGAGCCACAGGAGTTTAGAGGAGATAAAAAAGAGATGGTATGACCTGCGCTCCAGGACCAAGGAGAGGGTGGCAGAGCGCCTCCGGGAGATGAGGGGCACAGGAGGAGGCCCATCCACCGTCCCACCACCCACACCCATGGAGGAACTTGTGGAACAGACCCTTGAGCCTGAGGCAGTGGCTGGAATGGGAGTGCTGGACACGTCAGCGCCAGGGACATCAACAAGTGAGTACCATTAAACATTCATGTACACCCATGTCTGCCATACCCCCACCCACCCAGTACACAGCAGCATACACAACCAAACTAGCTCCATTCCAGACTTGCAACCACCAGAATGGTGCATTATGGGCAATGTAGTTCAGTAGTCAGCTGATAGGCAACAGTTTTTGAGGAGGCATACAACAGATGTTAGATACTGACAGTGTGTTCCCTATGTCCCACAGGTCTCCCACAAGACACCCCCACCAGCCAGTCCGTCCAGGGTGCAGAGAGCAGCCAACAGGCAGCACAGGAGTCCGAAGCAGCCACTACAGGGCCCAGCACCACCCAACCACAGTCCCCTCCAGCTGCACCAATGGACATTGTGGATATCGACACAGCACCTGGTCCCAGCCACAGTGTCATACAGCAGGACCCTGAAGCTCCACCGCGTCGCAGACACAGGGTCCATGTCCCAGCAGTGTCCCAGGAGGATGTAGGTGACTCTTCTATGTCCGCCGCGGAGGCAGCCCTCATAAGTGGTCAGCGCCTGCAAACAAGGCAGATGAGAGTAATATCAGGGGCATTCCAACGTATGGAGCGTAATTTCACCACAGGGCTGGCACAGGTGAACACACAGTTCACACAACTGAACGATAATGTCGGTGACCTTGCACTCTCCATCCATCAACTCGTAACAGAACTAGTGTCAGAGAGAGAGAGTGCAAGGCGCCGTGAGCGGCAACTCATACACCGGTTGGACCGCATGGCTGCATCAATTGTCCGCCTGGCTGTCAATACCACAGGGCTGTCACGCTGTACAGTTAGTTTGCAGGTGGACTTGGGCCACTTTGCAGGGGATGTGGCTTGGGGACTGGGTTGTATTAGCCACGCTGTGAACATGATGGAGGCAAGACAAGTGGGTAGGGGCACGGCAGAGACACCTCAGGATAGTGAGGAGGGGTCCACCGTCAGCAGTGCATCTGCCATGGACACACGAGTCTTGAGGAGTGGCAGTGCACGTCAGGGGTCTGCTGACACACCGAGCACTAGCCATGCTGGGCGTCCCAGGCGGAGGAGTTGAGCCTATGCACTGCAGGACACTTGAGGCACATAAGGTGAATGTGTCCTCATTGCAGGTGGACATTTACAGCCCCTTCACAAAAAGTTCAGTTCATCGTTACTTAGGTTCACTTAATAAAAGTTCTTGTTTGTTCCACTTCACAACTGGGCTCTTTGTGTGTGACATTAGTGTGTGTGGTGACAGTTAGCACGTACCTTCCAAAGTATTGGTTTGCAATGTGGTCCCGTCTCTGTCTGCCTTGATTTGCAATGCTTCTATCCCCATGATGGCGATGTGGTAGCTCTTGCTCGTCATCCTCCGAATCTGGGTCTTCAGGGGTGAGATGCAGCCAACGTCTGGTGGCAATGTTGTGCAGGATAGCGCATGCGCCAACTATCTTGAATGCTGTTATTGGGGCTTACTGGAGCGCACCTCCACTTCTGTGGAGGCATCGGAATCTTGCCTTTAACAGTCCAAAGGTCCTCTCTATGACATTTCGGGTCCTCCTAAGTGCACTGTTATATCGCCTCTCATTCTCATTGCTGGGTGTTAAGTACGGGGTAAGTATCCATGGTCGTAGCGCATATGCACTGTCACCTGTTTGGCAGAAATTAACAATGTTAGCAGGGCATGGAGGGTTTCTACAGTGACCTGTGTGTATGGCTTCAGGGTGTCTTCAGCAATACCTAAGAGATATCCGTCTCCAAACTCCCCATGTTCTAGGCGTTTGTGTATCCCACTGTGCCTGAAAATGTAAGAGTCATGTGTACTCCCTGGAAATTTGGCTACCATGTCAGTGATAACATAATGGGCGTCACATACCACCTGGATGTTCAGTGAGTGGGTACACTTCCGGTTGCGGAACAGATATTCCAGATTTGCAGGAGGGCATATTTGTATATGTGTCCCGTCTACACACCCTATCACATGAGGGAAGTTGTCAATTCTGCAGAATTCCAACTCGGTGCTGTTGATTTCTGCCTCATTCCTGGGTAGGTATATGTATCTGGACATGTGTGTGAGTATGGCATCTAAGAAACATCTGAAGAACCGTGATAGTGCACTTTGGGATACCCCACCTGCCACAGCAATGACCCCCTGATAGCTACCCAAGGCCAAGAGGTGCAGTGAGCATAGCACTTGCACATGTGTGGGGATGGCGCTGCCACGCACAGTCTGGCGTTGCAGCTGCAGATTACAATGGCATGCAATACAATGGCCTGCAGTGCCCATGCCAATGGCATGGGCACTGCAGGGGCCCCCTAACAGGGCCCCACCAAGATTTTCAGTGTCTGCCAAGCAGACACTGAAAATTGCGACGGGTGCAACTGCACCCGTCGCACCCCTTCCACTCCGCCGGCTCCATTCGGAGCCGGCATCCTCATGGAAGGGGGTTTCCCGCTGGGCTGGCGGGCGGCCTTCTGGCGGTCGCCCGCCAGCCCAGTGGGAAACTCAGAATTACCGCGGTGGTCTTTTGACCACGCAGCGGTATTCTGACGGCGGGACTTTGGCGGGCGGCCTCCGCTGCCCGCCAAAGTCAGAATGACCCCCTATATGTCCTACCTTATCCATACACTGCACCCTGCCCGTGGGGCTACCTAGGGCCTACCTTAGGGGTGCCTTACATGTAAGAAAAGGGAAGGTTTAGGTCTGGCAAGTGGGTACACTTGCCAAGTCGAATTTACAGTGTAAAAATACACACACAGACACTGCAGTGGCAGGTCTGAGACATGATTACAGGGTTACTTGTGTGGGTGGCACAACCAGTGCTGCAGGCCCACTAGTAACATTTTATTTACAGGCCCTGGGCACCTCTAGTGCACTTTACTAGGGACTTAACAGTAAAACAAATATGCCAATCATGGAGAACCAATTATGTACACATTTTAAACAGGAGCACTTGCACTTTAGCACTGGTTGGCAGTGGTAAAGTGCCCAGAGTAACAAAAACAGTAAAATCAGAGTCCAGCACACATCAACAACCTGGGGAACAGAGGCAAAACGTTAAGGGAGACCACGCCAAGGATGAAAAGTCTAACAGGCATCTAATATGTACGTGGTAAATCAGCTTCCTTCCAGTTACCACATAATTGGGTCGGTAGCTGTTTTGCAGTTTTTGTCTTTTCCAGAATTAATCACACTGAAAGGTTAGATTCACCGCTTGACCATTAGACAAAACAGAGTAACCAAGAATTTAAGCAGAACCTTGGCAATATCTTTGGAGCACTCATACCCTCAGTAGGAGTTGAAGCATCTTCCCCCAGCCTGGTACCCGCTAAATAACTAGGCTACACAAGCAGCTGTAAATCACAGGTCTTTATTGCTCTGTGCATACCTGTGAAGTCTAACATTATAAAGCAAGCTTTCATACATTCTATCCTAGCGATTAGAATAGTGATGACATCACATTGATATGTCCTCTGGCAGCCGGAAAGGTTCCATTCTAAATCATGGAAGACACTACATCTCCCCCTCTGTTAAATGAAAAACTGAATTTTTTTAGAAACCCATGAGACACGCGTAAATATCTACATATTGAGAAACATGTACAACTATATCTCTTCCATTAATCTTCTTGGCGCTTTGATCTGTCAACCTGATCTGGTTACTGGAAGCTCTAAATGGTCGGCTTCAATGTCAGAAATTGCAAACGATGGTAAGGAATCAGCAACAGTCATTAGTTTTCAAAATAAGCCTTTCTTTCCCCCATCGTGAGTTGAAGTCCGATGAAACACAGGCCTTAAGTGAGCAGAGTCTCTGGTAATGGTCTTTTCAGGTCATTGAGCAGTCACCAAGTATCCTTTGGTGGACATTACTTGAAAAAAGTTCAGCATCATAAGGCGCATCAGATTTTCTTTTCCGCAACTGTTGAATGATCACCATATGTCCTCATCGAAATGAGAGGTCTTTTGCATGTTGCCTCTTGTCTGCATATATTTTAATTTTCTATTTTTGAACCAAGTCCCTTGTACGAATCATGTTTTCATGACTATCCTTTCTGTGGTCCACTGAGGTATCTTGGTTGGCATTGCTCTTCTGAACATCAAAGTTGTGAGACTTTCACCTGTGGTCACGTGGGGTGTTGAACATTAAGCTTGTAAAGTAGAGTTCAGTAATGGTTTCAGACTGAGCTTCTCAAGAGTTGCACACTGCACTGTTTTCTTTAGCGTACTGATATAATGCTCAAGTCCATTGGCCTGTGGCCACAAGGGTGTGATCTTTTGATGCTTTATGTTTAGATACTCTAGAAATTCTTTAAATTCTTTGCTGTTGAAGAGTGGATCATTATCAGACTTCACAATGACTGGTAAACCCCATGTTGCAACATCACCAGTTTTCTGATTACTCGCTAATGTGTTGTGGATGAGAGCTCTTCCACCAAAGAAAAACATGAATATTCATCTATTTTCACCATTAACTGATGCCTATTGTCAAGTGGACCAAAGACATTGATAGCTATTCTCTTCCAGGCATGTTTAGGAGCTGTGACATGTTTAGCGTATGTTCAGAGACTTTGGTTGACAGACAACTGCAGCATATGTGATAGGCCTTCAGTTCCTTTTCAACTTTTTCATCTACGTATGGAAACCAAACTCGAGTTTGGAGAGCTCTCTTTGTAGCAACAATACCACAATGTCCTTTGTGAGCCATTTCTATCACTTTTTGTCTCTCCAGAATCAGGATTCTCGATCCAAGCAACATAACTCCTTCCTGAATTATGGCAAATTCATTTTTGACATTCTTTTATTTCTGATAATTACCATCATTACTGAGAGGTTGAACATGTTTGTTCCATGACTGATGTGTAATTATGTCCTTTAACTTGAGCAGGTCTCTATAGTGACTAGTAGAAGTTACAATTTGGGCTAATGATACAGTAGCTGGTGTACTTGACTTGACAATGAAATTGATGTAGGACTCAGCCTCTTTGGATGGAGCACCATAACCTTGAATGGGCACTCTTGAGAAGTAGTAAGCAGGATTCTGATCCTTTCCTGAGCAATGCACAATTGTATAATCATACTTGAGGATAAGTCACCAGATGAAAAGGTTTTCCGTACAGGAATACATGGAAAAGTTCAGAATCCCGTACTATAGCCAAACATTCCTTCTTAGGCTGTGAGTAAGCACATTCTATTTGAGAAAAACTTCTACTAGCATAGATCACAATGGGTCCTCTTGTATTTTGGCGTCCACTAGGCTGTGCAAGTATAGAGCCTGACCCAACAGGGCTAGTGTCACCTCCAATCTCAGAATGGAGTTTTGGATTGCAGTATACCATTTCTGTAGCATTTTCTATGGCATGTTTGATTGTCTTGAAACTCTTTTCACAGTCTTGTGACTATTTAAAAGACATATTTTTCTTCGTTAACTCTCATAATGGAGCACTAACTGTGGCAAAGTCCTTTATGTATCTTGAACAGTAGCTGGCCATTCCAAGAACAGAACATATAATTAAAACATCTTGTGGGGATTCAACATTTGTCCAAGCCTGTTCTTATGAAGGAACAGGCATCATGCCCTCATTAGAAAAGATATAGCCAAAGAATTTCAATTTTGTCTTATTGAACTCACACTTGTCTGCATTCAATGTCAAACCTGCATCACTGAGTAACTGACATACCAGTGTGTGGGCTTAATCGTGCTCCTTCTGTGTAGCTCCAAAAACTAGTATGTTACCACAATAGTTACATTCATGCACAACAGGTTCATATGACGTCTTCGAACGGTCTGTAGCTGATGACACACCAAAACTAAGGGGGTTATTCTAACTTTGGAGGAGTGTTAATCCGTCCCAAAAGTGACGGTAAAGTGACGGATATACCACCAGCCGTATTACGAGTTCCATAGGATATAATGGACTCGTAATACGGCTGGTGGTAAATCCGTCACTTTTCCGTCACTTTTGGGACGGATTAACACCTCCTCCAAAGTTAGAATAACCCCCATTGTCTCTTGTACAAACAAACCAACATGTGCAGCAAAGTTGTAATATATCTGCAGTCTTGGACTAATTCTAACTGATTATGACCTTTATATTCAAAACAAGTTGAAAGAAGATTTTGGCACTATTTAATTGCATGATTATGTCAGGAATCTACGGCTCTGGATGTCGCTCTTGTTCCTTTACTGTGTTTGCTTGTGCATGTCAACACATGTGCGCACAGCTCCTTCATGGTCCTTTTTAGGCACTACTATTATGGGAGAAATCTTTGGCCTTGGACCAGTGGAACGTTCAATAATGTCATACTTAAGTGATGATTCAAGTTCTTTTTCACCAGATTCATGTAAATGAAAACCAACTCGTCCATGTCTCTGAGCAACAGGCCGGACATCCTCATTAATATGCAGTTTTACTTTCATAGTCTTTAAATTTCTCAAACCATGAACCAATAAAGGGAATTTACTTACTATTTCATCATGAGCATTCATGTTGAAATTCACTGAAATCAGTCCAAAGTCAGCAGTTGTGTTGAAACTGAGCAAGCAAGCACTTGCTGCTGAACCATGAAGTACATGGATCGGTGCTTGTACTTTCATTATTTTAAGTTTCACTACCACTATAAATGGACCTTCACTCTTCATGGGTTTCGATGCAGCCCAAGTGTATACTTTGGTTTTTGAAGGCGTAAGCCGCAGTAACTGAGACAGTTGATTGTACTTTTTTCAGGCATTATATTAATCGATGCACCAGTATTGATAGTGAAAGGTACTGAACACCCATTTATTTTCAATGTAATCTTTGGAGAGTGTATGATTTTGTTACTTTGACATGTCTACTTTTCTTTGACTGACACAAAGCAACCTCCTCACAAGCAACCTGTCCGACAAGTGCACATTTTTCTGGAGTAAGCTTTGACATGGGACAATTACTTTCTTCACTTTCACTTATTATTGAGGCTAAAGAACTGTTCGACAATGACTTAGATGACAATCAACTTTGTTTAGAATCTGTTTGCCTCAATTGATGTCGCCGCATGTCAAACATTCAGGGATATGGAATTCCTATCACCCGATGTCCAGGATATATTGTTTGAGGTCAAGGGCAACATATTTTCATGTTTATTTTTTCCTTAGGACAGCTAGGCTCAACCGCCTGCAGCACAAACCCTTTGGCAGCCAGTTTACAGAGAAGGGAACTATCTGCAATTGAAGTAATATGTGTGTCCATATGTTAATGTTGTTTGAACTTGTATTTATGGTTCATTAATGAAAAGCCTTCATTAATAGGGTGAGTGCTGTAAATAAACATTTTATGATCACACTGCACTACTGGCATTGGTTAAAGTTAAGAAAAAGTGTACATATATGTTTGACGAGTTTAACAGTCTGAGGCTAAGTACTACTATATTTTAGGTGCTATTACTTTGAAGCGTCATTTAGTAAAATGTGTTGATGCATGCTAGTATTTCCCAAAAATATTCCTAATGTAAAATCAGTGTAACCATTTTCAACAAGATTATGGGAAGCATGAAAATAAACAAGCACTGGCAAAGCCAACCCATCCAACATTTTTTGTGAGTTGTTTGGTTTCGTCAATACGTGTCTTGTTTTGACATGGCTTTTGTAACCCTTTATTGTTGTGAGAGCTGCCAGGCCCTCACCATTGTAACCAACATTGACAAAAAGCAAAAACACATTTTTTGGTCTCGAAAAGCACACATTGCCACCAGTGGCGTAACAAAGGCCCCACAGCCCCCTCCAGGGGGCCCACTTAGCACAGCACCTACACTGAGGCAGTCTGGAGGGGGGTCCCTCCATGTTCTTTGCAGGGGGGCCATCTCCAGTTTCGTTACACCACTGATTGCCGCACTAGTTCCTGGCACTTAACAAAACTACTTTGTGTGCCAATATGCTCCTTGTGGAAGAGCAGAATGCGCACACTCTCAGTAAAGCCAGCCGATAGATAGAGAGAAATAAAAGTTTAATAAAAACAAAATGTCTTTGTTAGTGCCAGACCTAATTAGGGACCCAAATCCTAAAGAAAGTCACAAAAGTGCACCCATGGTATATGTCTTTGAATTAGTGGCTTTCATGAATTCATAAGAATGATCAGGAAGTCGTACTCCTACAAAATATTTGTGAACTGTATTTTAGCACAAGCAAATATGAATGTGTAGATTTGCTCATTTGTGAATCTATTGAGTGTTTACAAGTTTACTTTCCCTCCAACCACTTTTTTTCCCAACCCTGGAAGAACTTCTACTTCAGCCATTGTCAGGAGTAAATTTCCAACCTTTCCATTATGGGAAAAGATTAGAGAAGAGCTGCTGGTGAAAATCCTTAAAACATGTAAATTAGTAGGTTTGCAGACTCAATGGCATTTCAGCCCTGGAACTATTGCTTACAGCTTCCTCCAGCCCCAGTATGTGGATCTGCGGAAAGGTGGCAAAATAAGGAAATTGCTATATTAGGGATTAAAAGTGCAAGTATTCAAGCCCTACTATAGTAGAACCCCTGGCATAATCAGAAAGGCTATTATCAGAGCTCTTACATAATGAGATTGCTCCCATAATTTGTTGCTGCATTACATGGCACCAAAGGGACAAGTAGATTTTTTCACAGGGCAAGTCAAATGAAGAAGCAAACTGTCCCATGGACAAGTAGATATTTTATTAAATTCCACACCCCTGAACGTTGCTTCTAGAACGTTCTGGCAGCTATCTTGTCCTCACGCTGTGACACACTTACTTTTTTTTTCAATCTGCACATCGTCACAAAATGGTTCTCTTTAACCCCGCCTTTGCATATCTGCCCAATGGCCGGACACTTTACTTCTTGTGTAAATGTACACCCACACCTGAAGCACAACTTGTTTTTGCATGTAGACATCATTTTGTGTCCTTCAGTCTTTTGTTTTGAATTATTTTCACACTCATGACTGACTCACTCTGGGCACCTCCGGCCTCCATGTTGGCTGCTTGTCTTTTAGCAGACTCTTCAGCTCTCAACACTCTTTCCAAACTATGAGTTTCTCTCAGCATTCGTAGTCTGAATGAATCGGACAAGCATCCATCAATCATTCTAAGCCTCATGGCTTCTTCATCATTGAATTAATTGAACTTATAGTGTTTGATGAGGGTGTTGAGTCTTTCCATGAATTTATCAATTGTTTCGCCAACTCTTTGACGTTCTTGATTGAAAACACATTGTTCATAGTCGACATCTGGTACTGGCTTAAACTTGAGATTCACTGAATTCCTAGTCTGACGGTATGGGACTACTTCATTAGTTCTTGGCATTTTTTAAATACTTTTTTCACGCCATCAACAGTACGATTTCTGAGATATTTCCTAATCTTCCTGTTATCAGTCTGTTCAAGTGCATCAATGAAATCTTCAAATGCCCCTATCCAGGCAGTCCATCTATTGGCAATATTTTGCTTTTTGGCAGTGTTGAATGGTAGTGGTGGTTTGTGTAAGGCAGCAGCATTTTAAACCAGTGTACAACTTACTGACGTCGGGACTGGAGCTTTCCCTGGCCTCTCTGACTGGAAATCAGGATCAGTTCTATTCATGCCCCGGCCTTGGCCCTGCGATGGGTCAGCCTTGGGGTCATCCTTGATAGACTCCATCGTCAAAGCAGTCTTCCTCCATTTTCCTGGATGATGGAAATACGGGCTGCTCCTTTAGCGCAATGACTTTCTTTGGTGGGCTCGATAAGTCATTTTAAAAAAAATATATACTTCAGTCAGTATTGACTTACATCTGGTTGATCTGCCTTCTGTGCTATTTGGTATCTGATAATTGTCTTTAACTGAGCTTTGTAAACCTGGTCGAATACGCCTTCAGCGTTAACGCTTCATATATCGTATAACTTTATTTTGTATGGCAGTGTGGTACCTTTTTATAGGATTTTGGTTGAAGTTTCTTGACCAACAATGCATAGACTTTTTCATGAAGCTCTCTTTTCATTCACGTGCTCCACACTGGCTGGAGTTGTGCTTTAATTCCACATACACCAACCGTTGACTCTGCACTTCAACAAAGCCACGCGTGGCACCCAGGGGAAGTTTGGACCACAGCAAACTCTCCAGGAAAGCACTTTCTTCTTTGGGGTACTTATCCCCTATATCGTCACCAGTTGTAGCGGCTTTTTTTAATGTGCTCTGGACTTTGTATTTGCTGGTTCTGGTACTCCGGGCACTTTACCCTTGCTGACCAGTGCTAAAGTGCAAGTCCCCCCTGTGTAAATTGCATGTGTAATTGGCTTTTTCATGGTTGGCATATTTCATTTACTAGTAGGTTCCTAGTAAAGTGCAATAGAGGTGCACAGGGCCTGTAAATCAAATGCTACTAGTGGGCCTGCAGCACTGATTGGGCCACCTACATGAGAAGCGCTATAAACGTGGCTCAGACCTGCCACTGAAGTGTCTGTGTGTGCAGTTTTAAACTGCCAATTTGGCTTGGCAAGTGTACACACTTGCCAGGCCCAGACCTTCCCTTTTTAAACATATAAGGCACCACTGAGGTAGACCCTAGGTAGCCCCATGAGCAGGGTGCAGTGTATGTTAAAGGTAGTACATACATTGATGTGTTTCACATGTCCTGACAGTGAAATACTGCCAAATTCGCTTTTCACTGTAGCAAGGCCTATCTTTCTCATAGGGTAGCATTGGGGCTGCCTTTAATTATCTTTTAAGGGCAGTTTGCCTTTGGGAGCAAATAGGGATATGGAGTTTGGGGTCTAAGAACTCACTATTTAAATTGCCAGTTTGAAAATGCCACTTTTAGAAAGTGGCCATTTTCTTGCTTAAACCATTCTGTGACTCTGCCTGCTTGTGTGTTTCCTGTCTGGCTAAGGCTGACAGTTGGGCTGTTTTTGAATCTCCAATACACAGTGACACAAAGGGAGCTGGGGTGTAGCCTGCATATCCTGATGGGTCATCTAGGCTAGAGTTGAGGGAGGAGCTGCCACTTACACCTGAATGGGCTGTGCCTGCCC
This sequence comes from Pleurodeles waltl, assembly GCF_031143425.1. Taxonomy (NCBI): domain Eukaryota; kingdom Metazoa; phylum Chordata; class Amphibia; order Caudata; family Salamandridae; genus Pleurodeles; species Pleurodeles waltl. The sequence goes on from NC_090449.1 coordinate 657,265,413, forward strand.
TCACACAATGCAGTCTCAAACCTCCTGAGTGAGTCTAGAGCCAGGCATGGGCAAGGCAGGATCTTGTAAACAACATACACTTCCCTTTGAAGTTTGCCTAAATTCAAAGGCAGAAAGGGGTAGAAGTAGTGGACCCAAAATACCAGATTTTCAGATTACTTCTGGACTCAGAGGAATCTCTGCCAAGGAGGAGAGCTGAAGAGCTTGAGGAGGAGTATTGCCCCTTTGCCTGGATTGGCCTGCAGTTGCTGCTTCTACCTGAAAGAGGACAAAGACGGGACTTTGTGGTATATTCCTCCTTGTGAAGTTTCTCCAAGGGCTTGAACTGAGCTTGCCCCCTGTTCTGAAGTCTCAGGTCAAAGACTTCCTCTGCTAGCACCTGGACTCTCTTGCTGAGACTCCTACCCTACCAAGTGGTGCCTAATCCAGTCCCTGGGCTCTGGAAAGGAGAAGCTGGTCAACCAAGAACCAAGTGCACTGGCTTCTGACGACTCCGACTGATGCCGCTGCCCGATCCTGCGACACCGCCTGCAACTGAAACTGTGGTCCTTGCTGGAGTGCGGTAACCTCGCAGGCCCGACACTGCCTCGCTGAAGTCCACAACTTCTTGAGTCCCGAAGTGCTGTGTCACTGACATCCGTGACACCCGACTTCACCACACCATGCTGTGACTGCCAGATATCGACCCTGCCGGAAATGCACAGATCCAGCGCTTCGCACCAACGCCGCCTCACCACCACAGCTCCGCAGCAAGGACCCGGCGCCTCGCACAAATGCTTCGAAATTGGTGTTATCACAGAGTCACGATGGAGTCGTTTCCAACAATCTCACACTAATGGCACCAGTCACTGAGTCACGCAGACCCCAAGCTATCAAGGGGTTGCACCAGCTGTGACTATAAAGGCTGTTTTTGAGTTGGAGAAAATGGAGGAATATACAGTGGCTCAACTGAAACAGTTTTGAAAGGATCTTGCTGCCCTAACAGGAGCTCTGCCAGGAAGGAGGAGCTGCAAAAGGCATTGAGGGCCTGGGTGGCATCCAAGGAGACTAGGGGGCACACAGAGGAGAAGAATGAGGGTGAGGTGCAAAGCAATCAGGGTGGTGTGTTGGATGTCCCTGTTCTGCCTGTGAGGAGGGTCTCCAAGGCAGGTAGCAGTGTGTCATTCAAGGGTTTCAGGACAGACAGGCAGAGAGGGTGCACCAGTTTGAGCCAGAGAAGGTTAAAATTGAGATGGAAGAGAGAAGGCTGGCCATTCAAGAGAAAAAGATGCTCTTGGCTCATGAGCTCAGTTTGAGAGAGCTGGATCAGAGGAGCCAGTTTAGCAGAGATGGGGGCAGCAGTATCTCAGTGCAGCCTGAGGTGCACACTCTTAAAGACCTAGTAAAGGATTTCAAGAGGGAGGATGACATCTATCAGTGGTTTAAGGGGTAAGAGTCAGCTGTCCAAATGAACATGGTCTCTGAAGCATATGGGGGGGGCGGGTCTGTGGAAGCACTTTGAGGTAGAGGGGAGGGACACCCTGACATCCTTAATGGGATCCTCAGGGACTCACCTACTCCATCTTCACCAGATATGGTCTTACTCCTTAGCAGTATAAAGACAGGTTTAGGTCCTATAAGAAGAATGAATCCTAAACTTGGTTGGAGTGTGTAGATTCTTTTTGCAGGTCACTGGATGGTTGGGTGAAGAACAGTAGGGTGACAACTTATGAGGGGCTGTACAATTTGATTTCTTGGGAGCACTTGTATAGTCTTTTTTTTCCAGAGCTGCGCCAGCACCTAATTGACAACAAGCTGACTGACCCCAGGAAGCTTACTCAAGAAGCGGACCAGGGGGAAAGCACCAGGGTCCAAAAGAGGTATGGGGGAGACTCCGCCAAGGGTGGGCAGGGTCCCCATAAGAGGAAGTAGGGTGTAAGGGTAAACAGGGGCAGTTCTCTAAAGGGCCCCAATCTAGATCCCAGGGTAAAGATTCCCAGACCTATATTGAAAAGAAACTATGGGTCTCTACAGGGAATCCTGCAAAGAGGGGTCCCCACAAGTTCTATGCATGTGATCAGGTGGGTCACATGAGGGAGGATACCAAATGACCCAAAGGGACATAGGCACCCACTGGTGCTGTAACAGGGTTTTGCCAGTGTATGAACCCTGCTAGAAGTGCGCAGATCCAGTGCTTTGCACTGATGCCGCCTCACCACCACAGCTCTGCAGCACAAAGCCGACACCTCGCACCGACGCATCTGCTCCTTTGCTCTGCAGCACCAGAACCAACGCTGCACCGGATCCAGAGATGCCTCGATCCCCAACTCCCTATAGTGGCTTGTTTCCTCATTTTCACAAGGTACTGTACCTGGGGGACTGTGTGACTCCGTGACAGATTGTTGGGAACGACTCAGTCACAACACTGTGATATCACCAATTTAAAGCATTTGTGTTTCTACTCACTACATTGAAGTTTAATTATATAATATATATAATATAAAATCATAACATTGCTTGTGTATGTTGGATTTTTGCCATTTCGGTCTTGTTTTACTCATGGTGTTGAATCCTTTTGTGGTGTTTCCACTGTGTTACTGTGTGTGATTGTACAAATACTTTACACATTGCCTCTAAGATAAGCCTGACTGCTTTTGCCATACTACCAAGGGGGTGAGTAGGGGTTATCCTAGGTTTGTATCTCCTCTACCCTCACTAGAGTGAGGGTCTCTGCTTGGACAGAGTACAAACTGACTGCCAACCAGAGACCCTATTTCTAACATTAATAAGATGTAGATGTGATGATTTAGAAATCATCGGGGGGTTGTGAATGTTGTAATGTTGTTTTACCTTTTCGTAAGCTCCTAATGTGTTTGAAATCGAGCATGCACAAACATAACCCAAAATTGTCTTGTCTTCCACTTTGAAATGCTATTGCAATACATCATGTGATTGTTATTGTTGTTGCCTTTGAGCAAATGAAGAATTGTGAGCTTTACATGTAAACACTGGAGCTTTCCCAGTGCTTGTGAACATGATGCACCTAACCTAGGAGAACCTACTTGTCCAAGAATGCTCTGCGTCACATACTCACCTGGTCCTAACAGCAAAGATGATGCTGGACTTCCAATCCCAGTGGGGCAGCTTAATGAAACAAGTAACAACTGTCTGGTTCCAAAAACTGCCCCCAGAGGGATAGGTACATGGGATAAAACAAGAAAAGATGATCTTGAGTCACTGGGGTACTACTCAGCTGTCTTGTGCACTGACTAGTAGGATTGGGACTCCCTGGACCTCGTATCCTCAATGCAGGGGTGATACACTAAAAACAACAAGCAATGTTACCTATAAATTCCCAGCAACATAACAGTTTTTTGATTATTTGCTAACCTAGGATTAGTGCGCACTAACATGAGGGAAAGAAAGTTAGCTAAGACAGTACTTGAACTGGAATCTGAAGATGACAGGAAACTTGGTGCAAGGAACTTAAGAGGAGGCAAAATTGTAACTCATGAAGGAAGTCACCGGAAGCGTCACAGAAGCCTGGATTGTGGAATCATCAGGAAGGCTTGGAAGACTAGAGCACTGGAAGTTCTGGGTGACTCACAAGGTGAGTGCAGGGATGTTGCTTGAGCAGGACTGAATGAGGCCAAGCGCCGATGCATGTTTGGATGGGGTAAAAAAGAGTGTTCTAGAAAGGTAATTGTCCCACGTGGAAGTGTGGAATATTCAAGTGAACCTGGAGAAGCTCATGTGATACATTCAAAAAGTATGAGGCCTTGCAGGTAACAAGTGCAACAATAAATGAGTACAATGGAACCCCAAGTGCATGATGGTACAATGCAATGGTTCACAGTGGAAATGTAACTTTCCTAAATGGACATGTGACATCTGCAGGTGCACAACGGATGAAACTTGCATAAAAACAGAGGGTCAATGGTGCAGGTTTCCTTGAAGGGGAATCGTGGCGTGCTTGAGACTGGAAGGAGCAAAAGGGAAGCATGACTTGGAGAGCTCGGTACAGAGGGATGCCGCAAGGGAAGGGTGACATGAGCCCGGCGAGTAAAGCCCAGAGCACATAGGACACAAGATGGAGTTGTGACAGTTCCCTCCACAAATAACGAACTACCGGCGTGGGTTGACAGCGTGGCGGCCATGAAATGAACAAACCAGGCGAGGGTTATGAACATTACTAGCTGGTTTCCAAGAGTTTTCATCAGGCCGATACCCTTTCCATGCAATTAGATAAAACAAACAACTCTTAACATGCTATGAATCTAGATTCCTCAGGACTATGAACTCTAGGGGACCATCAAGGGTTACAAGTGGAGGAGTCGAAGTGGGACAGGTTTGGGCATGATAGGGTTTGAGGAGGGAAGCATGGAACACAGGGTGAATAGGAAAATCATCTGTCAGCTGGAGCTAGACTGCCATGGGATTAATAAACTTCTCAATTGGAAAGGGGCCCATAATTCAAGGTTTCAATTTGCAAGGACCATGTGGTTGTAGGTGCAGGGTGGCAAGGCAAAGGGACCAATCAGTGAGTGGATTGTGAAGCTGAAGCCAGGTGACCCCTAAAATAATACCAAAGTTGGGTGTCTCTGTGAGATCAAAGGTGAAGGTCTCTGTATCCCCATTCTCACATTCAAGAGTAATTAGAACAGTTCCATAAGTAATCATTCTAGAAGAAAGCTGGGAGAAATCTAAAGCTCTAACTGCTTCAGGTATTTTTGTCTTTATACAAGGTATATGCATGTATAAGACCTGGCCAAAGCTAGATCAAAAAAGTTTCCTGTAGCCCAAAAATCTAAAGGTATAGGTAATACCTTCTATTATTGATTTGAAAATATTAAAGTAAAAAATATAGTAAAGTGTTGTGGAAATTTATGTGAAGAGTTTGTAAACAATTGGAGGGTCGGCACTAGGACCTTACCTGACTGGTTGACCCCTTTGTCACCTGGGCTCCCTAGTTTTCCTGCATGAAACCAGACATTATGGCAACATCCTTTAGAATCCTTTACATTCAACAGTACCCTCATAGTTGAGATGCTCTGTCTTAACACAATACACAGATTTAACTTCTTAAATTTTTTCTGTAGTTAATGGAATACAGAAACATCTTATCTGCATGGGTTCCCCATTATCCTGATTCTTGGTCTCTATCTCTCTATGCTCTGGACTAGATTCCCCTTGAGGGTGTTCTCCCTTATGTTTAGAAAACCTACGATCTAAGCAGACAACTAAGTCAATAAACTCTGAACAGTCTTATGAGAGATTCACAATGTGTATTAAAGAGTCTTTCAAGTCATTTCTCGGATCTCTATAAAAGAGGGAGGTTCGCTTCTCTTCTGGCCATTGGGCATCAGTAACCGGTCTACAAAAGGTTGTAAATAAGTCAGCAGATCCTTAATACCCTGATGTAAATTCAATAACTCATTATCACTAGCCTGGGCAAATATGTTTTTGGCAAAGAGCTGATGCATCACTGCTTTCAAATCTTCCAAAATTGTGTAAGACAGGATCATTATTTCCAATGAATGGGATCGTCAAGTTAGCATCTGTGCTCCCAAGATAGGATATTATAAAGGCTATCCTAGCTGTGTCGCAAGGCGAAGCTCCATGTTTAACAAAAAATTGCACCTGCCACTGACTCCAAAAGACATCAAATTTACTATTATCTCCAAAAAACCTTTCTGGAGAGGCCAAAGACACAGGCGTGGGAGTAGTTACAGTGTCATGTACAGAATTTATATTACCAATGGAGGGCATACTAGTGATATCCTTTGTTTTGCCAATGTGTCATGGTTGTAGATCAGGCTGCATATCTTTAGGAGTTGCCCCAACCCCTGCGTCAGCTAACCAGGTGTGAATGGTGGGGCGAGATCTAACTAACTCCTCCTTAATCAACAGAATTTCCTGTCCTAAGGATTGAACTTCCCCTTGTACGTCAGATAATGCCAGAGCTAAATCGTTAACACGTAATTGGTCATCCAGATCGTCTAAGTGGTGGAAACTGCAAGGCGTGGCCTTCTGCCATGCACTCACCTGGTATCAAACGCGAAGACAATGCTGGAACTCCAATTCCAGCTGGGAGAGCTTAATGAAACAAATTTCAACTGTCTGGTTCCAAAACCTCCCCCAGAGGGAAAAGAGGGATGGGATAAATCAAGAAAAGATGATCTTGCATCACTGAGGCAGCTGCTCAGCTGTCTCATGTACTGCCTAGTAGGATCGGGACTACCCACACCTTGTATCCTCAATGCAGGTGTGATACACTAAAAATGACAAGAGGCAATGTTACCCTTAGATTCCCACCTCAAAACGGTCTATCAGTTATTCATACTATTTGTACACTTACAGACGTCATCATCAATATTGCATGAGAGAGAGCAGAAACCATTTTGAAGAAGATGCTTGAAATTTTCTGGCACTCCGGAACATACAGGATTCCAATCCAAAACTTGAATACAACTTCAAACTCTAGATGTTTCTCCCAAAATACTAGATACAACTTGTCATGAAACACAGAGGCAAACTTTCAGTTCGGGTTCAACTGAATTCAGAGCACTGCAATGAAGGAGTCCAGATTGCTGGGCCTTATGAGGGTGAATACTCAAGCAATGTCCAATAACTGAAAACGTGCTCATGCCTTCAAAGGTAACAGTTTTTGGATTATTTGCTAACCTATGGATTAGGGGAAGATACTTAGCCAAGACAGTACTTGAACTGAAATACGAAGACAACAGGAGACTCCGTGCAAGAAGCTCAAGAGGAGGCACAATCATAGCTCATGAAGGAAGACACTGGAAGTGTCACAGATGGCTTGATCATGGAATCATCAAGAAGGCTTTGAAGACTGGAGTGCTGGAAGTTCTGAGAGACTCAGGAGGTGAGTGCAGGGACTTGCTTGCGTAAGACTGGAATGTGGCCAAGCGCAGAGTCGGAGATATTTATACTGGAAGAAAAGAGTGTTCCAGAAAGGCACTTGTCTCACATGGAAGTGTGGAATATTCCAATGAACCTAGCAAAGATCATGTGTTACATTCAATAGATATGAGGCCTTGCAGGTGACAGGTGAAACGGTAATTGGCACACACAAGTACAACAGAACCCCAAGTGCATGATGGTACAATTCAATGGTTCACAGTGTTAATTTAACTTTCCTAAATAGACGTGATATCTGCAGGTCCAAACTTGCATAACAACAGAACAGGAGGGTGAATGGTTCGGGTGTCCTGAGAGGACAATCGTGGAGTGCTCTAGAGTAGAAGGCACCAAAAGGGAAGCATGACTTGAAGTGTTCGGTACAGAGAGGCGCCACAAGTGAGTTCATAGACTACATCATTGATGTAAAACGTGAACAGGGTAGGAGCAAGAACAAACCCTTGGCGTATGCCATGTAGGATAGGAATGCGGTCAGTCAGTTCACCCTTACTACCCCATCGAACCCGAGTATAATTCCTATCATGTAATCTTGCAATAGGTTAACCAAATACCCATGAGCTTCGATTTCACCTAGGACTTTCCATATATTCAATCGGAGAACAAGATCAAATGCTGCTTGTAAATCTACACAGGCTACATATATTCTTTGTTTATTCAGCAATACTTACTTCCAATACAGGAGGGAGACTCTAAAGACCTGATCAAAAGTGCTAATTTTTGTACGAAAGCCAGCTTGAAGTAGGGACAATTTGTGCTCTTGATCTACCCAGTTTAGCAAATTATCGAGGACCTGCCACGTGAAGACCTTCTGCAGATTGTCAATTCAGCTGATAGGCCTGTAATTGGATGGACTGCTGGCACTGCTCTTCCTATAAACAGGGATTATCTCTTCTCCTCTCCAGGACTCAGGGATTGGCCGCAATGGCATTTGATAGGAGACTGATGTAACTAATCCACATGTGGGGCTCTGATTTGAACTGAACAAGCTGGCAGGTATTTTATGCAGGCCGGGAGGTTTCGCTGGTTTTAGGTGGCTTATAGCAGTGAAAGTGTCCCCTAGGATAAAAGATATTACACTGTGCTCTGTGCAACTGCATTTTGTGTATCTCTAGAAGGAAATTTAGGCCCTGAGCAAGGAACAGATCATCAGGATCCATTTGAGCAAACAATGTAGAAAATGAGCAACCCACTTCTCTAGCTGTATAAGTTAATTGCAAGTGCTTGTGCTGTCAATACTTCCATATGATATTTTATGCCAATTCTTTTCAGCCCAGTTACTCTTGGCTCCTGCAAGTGCCATTTTATAGTTCTGCCTAGCCTCTACAATCTCTGGATGTAGGTACCTTTTAACAGCCGGTTTTAACAATTGTGTGGCTAGTTTGCACTCAAGATTCAACCATGTTTTTTCCTTCACATGAGGTGTTTGCTCGTGAACAACCTTTTTATAAAAAAAGACCTTGTAATTTGTTAAAAAACCTTTGTGGATAACTAAGTTAGGAATTTCTGCATTAGGGAGACCTTTGTAATCAGACAGCAAGGCCACATACCAACAGTATGTCTCTGAATGTAATTTATTATCAGACAGTACATGTGGCCAAGAAACCCTCCTTTGATTCTTTGCTAAAATAGGTTAGTGTACCACAGATTGGCAGATGGTGGAAGCCCCTCTGAGGGCATCTCCAGAGGAGGATGTGATCAGAGAATTATAGTCACTATACTTACAGCTTTCAACATTCATGTCAACAAGCAATGGCCAGAGTCTTACATTTAAAAGGACATAATCGATAACACTTGTGTGAGGGCCCCTTTTGAAGGTGGGTGCCCTTTCGAAACCAGAACGAGTACGCCCATTGCAGGCACTTTTGTACAGGCCTACAGTCATAGACGCTAACTAGAGGGCTATATTGGAAAAATAATGCTGGTGTTTACCAGTTAAATGAGGTATGTTCCATTGTCCGTCCTCCTATTTTAATAACGCATTGACACAAGATCAGGGCTCAAAAGATACATTAAAATGTCCTGCTAGTATTACTTTTGCATGTTGCTGATGTAGTTCAATAGGCTCATCAAGAAGAGCCAAAAAAGGCAAATCATTGATATTAGGTGCTGGCCTTACATAAGCATTAAATAATACAACATTCAAACCAGAGAGAAATTTGAGGGCGCTCCCCATTAAATCAGAGGAATCGCCCATCAATGATGCATGAAAACAAAGAACATTGTTTTTTACCAAAACCCACGAGCACCCTGCCCAATTTCCCTAAGGACTTGGCTTCTGCACTAAACAATGTAAAACCCTTGATAAACACCTTATTCACTTACCAAGTTTCTTGGAACACACATACATGGTGAGCTCCTATGTAGGAAATCCATTCAATGTTAGTTAATTTGGATTTAATTTCTGCCAGATTCCTTGGTATTATAGAAAAGCCAGCTTGTGAATCACATAAATCTTTAGAATTATGGTTTTTGATCAACTTCCCAATCAGTGTCAATCCTGGGTCACCTAGATTAACTATAGCCTTCCCCGCTTGCATCATCGGATTTTCACACCCACTTGTACTAGTTGAATTGAGTTCAGGCTCCATGCCTCTGGTCCCACAATAATTCCAGCTGCCCTGGGCCTCGATTCAGGGATGTGCCTCAGGTTATCAAGGTTGCATTGAGTAGTAGGTGATCAAATATTTCCCATATGCCTGGCAATCTCACAGTTGTCAAGTAACTAGACTTGGCCTGCTACACACAATCATAATGTGGTGGCATATTAACAGTGCCATCTGACCTTTGAGTTCTCCTATGATATTATGTGAGTCTCCCTTTTTTGCCATAAACATGAGGTTTAGAGACCATTCACTATTCCTCCTGATGTGTTTTTAGTAAACACTATGATCCTTGGCCGTACAAGGTCAATTTTCTTGCAAGATTCAAGGTTAGTTTGTTTTTACATCAGACTACCCTCTCATGGCAATCATGTTGACAGACACATTTTATTCCCCACTACTTTGTGTGACTTCATGCTCTTTTCACCATGGCAATCATAGATCATTTTAATGGCAATCATGGCTGCTACATCATTTCAGCTATGAGCCTCTGTATCGCCAACACCACTCTGTGTGACTATTTACACTTTCCAACATGGCGACCACTGATAATTTTCACCTAGGGTCTCGCCTTTTTGTTTCCGGACTCAGCTGCGTCCACTTTCCTCAATCCGCCACATAATTTTTAAGTGGCCTCCTCCGCAGACACAACTGTCTTCGGGCATCACGGAAAGGGGTAGGTGCAGCTAAGAGTGTGACTGAATTCATGTGAGTATGGGACTTGGTCTCAAGGGTTTCTTTGCTGATTTCTTTGCTGAGCGAGTTTGCACCCTGGTCACCACAGTATTTTGTGTTCTTCATCTTTCTGTTTTAGTCATTTGGCAGCTTGTAAATGTTACTTTGTGATTACTCAGGTGGCACTTGACAGGTCTTGCTGGGGTGAGTATTACCAGTTGAAAGGATTCGTAAGCCTGAACTACATATTTTAAGGCTATATATTCACTTGAGTGCTCACTGTGTGACACTACAGGAAGCTACCTTTATGTTTTGTTTGTCCTGGTAGTCTTGTGTGTGTTTACTTTCACTTGGAGTGACCTTACACTTGCATAGTGTGAAACTCACCTGATACACTAATGATGTCAATAAGGTACTGTGACTAAGGCATAGACTGTTGATTATAGTCGGTTTTAGAGTGACTTGAAAATGATGACTGGTATCTAAAGTCCATTATTTTTTAGTGATTCTGTGACACTAATATGTACATTAGGTGTTCTGGTCCCAATGAATTGACACAATCCATAGTGGCAAAATAAACAAGAAAAATGTTGGCCATTATTAATTTTTCACAGTCTTGGAGCCGCGTCTGACTATCGCAACAATCAGTGGCCTCATTTTCGCTGTTTTTAAGCATAGCAAGGGAGCCCCCTCATTAAAATCTAGTTTTAGAGCAACTCCTAGTTATTTTTATTCACTTAAGTTACCAATCTACATTCAAAGCATCAGTTCCACTAACTTCATTGCTGGCAATTTAAAAGATCTCCGGCAAAGTGCCCCCTTTGAGGGGGGCTGTTGAGCATTGCAGCGCCAGCCCATCAAGGAGCTAGCCCAAGAATGAAGCATGAATCCCACCTAGGTGTGTGAGGGCTCTTGCTCCTCGGCAAAAAGAACCCTCTTGCTCCTGAAGCTCTACCTATTACCGACTGCTTACTCCTGTTGTCTCCCCTGTGTTTTTTGGTTCTCTTCTTCCAACTGATCATGATAGGAACTGCCTACTCTTTGGATGATAATATACAATTAAGGAGCATGTATGCTGAACCTTAAAGTGTATTCTTTTGCGAGAGATTAATGGATGGCAGCTTAGTCATGGGACTTCTTTAAGCAGTCAGGTTTAAATGATAACCTCTTTGGAAGTAGCTGTGACATTTGCACATCTCTTTCTGGTCTTTGTGGTTCTCCTTAATCTTTCTTCTTTTTTTGCTTTACTGCTAAAACAGATTCCATGATGGGTGGAGTTCTTGTTCCTATAAGAATCCTCCTTGTGACAATGGAGGACCAGATAGGCCTCAGCTTTAGGAATGATGGCATCACAGAAATCCTGAAAGCCCCATTCCTCCTAGGTGCTGATGGGTCTACACACTCAGGGAGCCCCTATGAAGATAGGGACTCCCTGGTGGCTCTTAATAAACAACAAGTCAAGAAAGTACTCCACTGAGCTATTGTGACGAAATATCTAAGAACACCTCTCCCAACGGTTTGATTGCAACTAATGCCCCCAGAATTTTCCTGGAAGACATACTTTTTAGACAAGAATGGTCCCAGGTGGTATGGACGTGGACCAGGGAGGAGGTTATCTTGATAATCAACACAGTTAAATGCCTGTCAGAGGCCCTACTGATCAAGATTAATATAGCAGAGAATGGCCAGAAGGCTTCTATACAGATAACAGCATTCAAATCAAGACTTACAGAAATTAAGAAGGAAATGAACGAACACAAAGATTATCTAACACAACAAAAGATTACGAAGTTGCAAAAAGATATCAAGAAACTTGATAAAGAAAAGGTTTACTTCTATATCGGAGAGGATTTTGTGGCAACTGGAGGTGACTCCTTCTGGGATAAGGGGAGTTTCTCTCAAAATAAAATTACTTTCTTTAGCAGTTCTTCTAGTTCTGGCAGTAGTGAAGGAAAACGGAGCAATGATGGGAGATGAGGCCCCTTTTTGCCACCATCACTGTATGGGTGCAATTTAGCACCATACCTAGGACAGGCACATATGTGGGCAGGTTAGTACTCCGTATTTCAACAAGGTCCCCTGAACCCCTTCCCACACTCTTCCAAATTCCTTTTTTTGACAGAGACTGGGTCAGAGTCAGAGGAAGAAGAAGAGGGGGACAAAACAAATGGATCCAGTGGCAACAGGAGGAACCCCTAATGCAGACCCAAAGTCAAGCCAAGAACACTTGATAGTGAATCTCTCTACCAAAGCCCGCTCCAACACAGAGGAGAGGGCCCTCCAAAAAGAATTGGGTTTTGTACCCCCTCCCACAGGTGGGTAGCTTTCTACTTAATTGTGAACTACACAATTTCTTCTGAAAGATAAGACCCCGGGCATTTTCTGAAAGCAAACTCTCACCTCAGACTGAAGACACTGTGCTGCACAACGCTTCTACTTTCACCCCTCCGATAGGTTTCTTACCCCATGAGATTCCCACTTATGAGCAGGGAGTTCTCAAAGATATAGAGAAACTCGGATGAGTCTACATTTTGCAACATGGCCATACAGGAGATGCAAGCTGTGAAATCACTGACATATGATGACTCGATTACAATCAAACAAGATGACAAAGGGGGAGCCATCGTCATCATGACAAAATCTGATTATGACACAGAATGTTTTCGCTAACTGGCCAACCAGAGATACTACAAACCTAGCAATGAAGACTCTACAGCTCATTTGACAACATGTATAATTTTGATGGTTAGAAATGAAGAAAGTCAGGGTTGGATTAGTAAAAACGAGGCAGCCTTTTTGGTAAACACTCATCCTAGAAACCCTTATTTCTAAATCTTTCCGAAGATCAATAAAAGGATTGTTCCGCCCCTGGGTGCCCCATTGTCTCAGACATTGGCTCATTATTGAAGCCTCTGTCTAAAATTTGTGATCACTTCCTGCAGCCCCTGGTGACCAAAACACCATCACTTATAAAAGATGCAACGGACATACTAAACTTGATTGAGGAGACAAATGAGACTGGTGATATAGATCTACAAGTAACTCATGATGTAGAAGCCCTCTATATTAATATCCCACAGGATGCCACTTTAGAGGTTGTTTGAGAGCACCCTTCTCTCCAAAGTATGGGCATCGTGCACCCCTGTGTGTTTTATTATGGAGTGTGCCGCTTTGGCACTCAAAGATATTTTTTTCAGTTTAAAGATCAATTGTATCACCAAACACCGGGGACTTCCACGGGGAGTACATTTACCCCCGGTGTGGCTTGCCTCTATATGGCCCACTTAGAACAAGAGAATATCCTCAATGACAGTAACCCGTTCAGGACCTACATCCTCCTACAGCATTGATATATTGACGACATATTGATATTTTGGCATGGGACAATGGACTCATGTAATCTGTTCTGTGACTGGATTAATGACTGGAATCCCTTTTTAAAATTTAACAAAAGTGTATTAAGGGATAGACTCTCTTTTCTTGACCACATTATTACACATACAAATGGATGCTTGACGACAACGGTGTACAGGAAGCCAACAGACTGTAACAGCCTGTTAGTTTATGATAGTCATCATTCTAAAACCTTGAGAGAGAATCTCTCTTATGGCCAGTTCCTGCGCCACAACTGCAGTACTGTGAAGGACTATGATTCACAAGCTGAGAAACTTTCCTCTAAGTTACCAGTGCAGCATTATCCAGCACATGCCATGAAATTAACATGGAAAAGGACTAAAAACAACAACAGATCATTTCTCTTGGAACTACGTATACAGCCTTGAGATTATATCATCACATGTGTGACTTCTATTACACCTGCCTCCAGCCGTATTCAAAAGACAATACATGAACACTGGCCATTTTTTAGAACAGGAAAACTATAGGTATCACAGTCTGCTTACAAATGAACGAAGAACCTTAAGGACATGGTCATAGACATGAGATCGCAGAAAACAAATCAAGCCTGCACAACGTTCCCTGCGGAATCTTCCACCTGTAGTAAGACACTACCCATGTGGTTATTGCAGTGTGTATGACCTTACTTCACCCTCAAAGGAATTGCACCTGGATGACACCTAGAATTTGAGTGCAACAGAATCATACTACTTGGAACACCAAAAATGTTATTTATGTGACTACATGCCCCTGCAGGAGAAGGTACATAGGTAAGACAACCAGACCTGTTAAGGTCAGGATTATGGAACAAGGGCTCAAAAAGTTGACACTGAACAGGTGTTCTGTTAAGTTGAAAAGTGGAGGGGCAATAAAAGATGCCTTTAAATCTTGTTCTTATGTCACATTTGCTCTGTGTTCACAGACAGAGGTCAAAAGTCAGTTTTTCTTACCATTAATTTTCCTTCTGACTGCAGAGTTCCAGGACTTTGTAAGGTGAACTGTGTGACCTGTTGCTTAGAATGTAAAATAAAATAATACAGGGTGTCAGGTTTTTCCTAACACACATTTAAATGACTAAGTCAACTGTGCAAATATTTCAAAACATATTTCAGTAGTTGTGAAAGCCCTTTTTTTATATTTCTGTGTGATGAAAAAATATTTTAATAGGATGAAAACAAATCAGAATACTTTACATGTTGATGTGCAAAGGATATGTTTTCCAAAAAAACAATTTTCACAGTTCATTAATACAGTATATAGTTTTATCAGTAAAGCTGCAAGTTAGTGGAGAGGTTTTTGGACATTTCTTGGAAAGTTACTGTGTGTAGATGACAATATGTTACCACATCATGGTTTAGCAATATGTTTATTAAAGTTGAGTGTTTAAACAAACTGAGAAACACTCCTGCCCTAATGTTGTTAGTAAACTAAAAGAAGTCCTAGGTTATGTGGGCTAGACCTCATGGGTATGTGGGCTAGATTATTGTGATGCATTCAGCAAACCTTAGTCTACTTAATCAAACAAAAGAGGTTTGTTTGTACTGGAGAAATGCTGATCTCACATATTTGAAGGTGCAATCATAAGTGAGAATTAAGAAAAAGGCGACTCTGTAAACCATTTGCCTAGGAACACACAATTTGAGACCCGTTTATGGGTCAAGTACATTACAGTTAGGTCGAGTAGATTATTTAAGTTAACGACCTGCAGGTCTAGTAACATTTTTATGATTTTTCGAGCCCTGGGGATATCACAGTAGGATTAGGTGCAGGAAACTTACCATTCAAATGAGAGCGCTTTTTTTTTAACACAATCCGCATGACTTACGTTGGACTGTCTTAAGAGTACCACCAATGTATGTCCTAATGACATTATTCCAGAGGGTGGACTTTCTGCATGTCTACTCATAAATTGGGTTTGAATTATGAGATCCCATGGGGACAACTGGGCAAATTACTTAGGTCTATTGTCTTTTCTCTCTGGGTTTTACTTAACTATGTCTATGGATTCTGAATGGGGTTTAGGGTGGACGCTTGTTGAGGTTGCCCTCCTTCTATGTTCGGTTTTTTACTTTTTCGACTTATGGTACTTTTGTACCCTCATTGAACCCTCACCACACTAACCATTTCCCGTGAATGAGGTGGCGCTGTTAATATGCCACCTTATTATGATTGTGCCTTTTGTACCTGGCCAAGCCTAGTTACTTGACAACTGTGAGACTGCTAGGCATACAGGAGATATCCTAACCTTTGTATTCTTTCATGACATTAAGTTATAAATATAATAATGTTGCCATAAACATGAGGTGTAGCGGTCATTCGCTATTTTCCCAGACACGTTTTTAGTAAACAGTATGATCCTTGGCCACACAAGGACGATTTTCCCTCAAGATTCAGGGTTAGCTCTTTTTACATCAGACTATCCTTTCATGGCAAGACCAGCAGCAAAAAAAGTATAAAAGAAAAATAAAATTACAGAGTTCCAGCAAGATGGTAGCAGTAGAGTTATCAATCCCAGATGAAAGAGGGTAAGCCGGGCCTGGACATTTCTGGGTGATGATGGGTGAAGACACGCCAGTTCTTGATCCGGCCTTCGCCCAGGCACACGCTCAGACAGTCCTGCATGCTGCGGTGGAAAGGTGCTCTTAATGGGCCTCCTGGCCCCTCTTCCAATCAGGTACAATGCTTTGTGGGGGTAGTAGTCCCCCCACAGCCCACTCAAGTAACCAAGATGCAGGTGATGCACTGTGAAGTGTGCCTATTGCCCTAGCGACTTGGGAAGCTGAGACTGGTGGATTGCTTCAGCTCTGTGGTTCTGGGCTGCACTCAGCTGTGTTGATCACGTGCCCATGCTAAGGTGGGCATCAATATGGTGTTGTGAAGAGGCTCTGGAACTCCAGCTTGTGTAATGAGAAGTTTTGTCTATCAAACCCTCAGCTCAATTCAAAGTAGCTGTGGCACTGAGTAGCAAGGCTTACACAGAGGAATTTAAACAGCACCAAAGCAATTAACAAACAAATCAACACAACACTAAAAAAATCTGACACCAATTTCTAAAATTAGGCTGTATTTTTATAAGAATTTAGACACTAGAATGAAAATTATCCAATGGAGGGGTCCAGAGATATAGATTTTCCAAGCAATGATAAATCAATGCAAATTCACTCAACCATGAACAAGCCTTGGCAAAATCAACAAATTAGACACTTCGAAACTTTTTCAAGGAAAACTTAGGTAAGTGTAACTGTGGTGGGTTAGAAGTACTTGGGGCGATCAACTCCGGTAGGGAACTAGTCAAGGGGACCGACAAGGTCTGCAAGAACAGTAACCTTCACAGGTAAAGCGGTCCTTCAGCAGTTCAGGCCACTTTACCCATGTTGCAATAAATTTCTATGGAGCGGTCCTGATGCAAGGGATTAAGGATGCTGAAGATCCACTAAGGACGCTGTGGATGTGACTTGATCAATCGGGACTTCCTGTAGGGATTCCTTGGTCCTCAAAGATGGTGAGGGGGTATGTTAGCAGGATCGATGTCTCACAAAGTCCTCTCTGGTCTGGCCAAAGTCCAGCTGCCACTGGACCACCAGTCGCCTGTTGTTGTGGTCACAGGCCAATCCTTCCTGGGTTAATACTCGCCTTCTGTGGGTCCCAGCAATTTTCTAACAGCACTCATGGATTCAGCCAACTTGGGTGCTGGTAGAGCAGCCATGCACTGCTAGCCCGACGTTGCCATTGAAAGCAACGGCAGAGCCTCCACCTCCCCTGTACATGTGTTTAAGTCATCCGTCTGGCAGGCCTACCAAGTCCTAAAGGAATGGTGCAACCTATGACACATGCAGGACATGTACTTTTCATGTTCTTACACTATAACTCTCAAAAATACATATTTTACAGTGGAAAGACTTGATTGCTCAATTGGCGAATAAAGGGTTACACACTGTCCCCTCAGCTGTGCTACCTCCTGAACGGTGTGTCCAATGTGGACACTCCAAGGTAGCAACCAATTCACTACATTAAGCCCGACTTGTATTTCAAGTCAAAATTAATGTAACTTGTAGTGTACAACTTTAGCAAAGCTGCCCCCTTCTTGCCTTTAAAACATTTGTGCCTTCCTGGGCACACATGGAGCCTGTTTCACGAGACAGTTTTCTGAACTCCTGGGGTGATGTTCCAAGGACTGTCAGAAAGGAGAACAATGAGGGATTGCAGGCCAAGGAGGTGTCATCTTCCTCATGCAGGAAGACACTTAGGTGTTACCCGCAAAAGGCATGCCTCAAAGGTGAAACTGCCTTTAAAGGACAGATGTGGAGCACCAGGGGGAGGGCTGCCCCATTGTTAAGGTAGACAGGCTAGCATGGGGAACAAACGGGGTAACCAGTTGCCACACTGGTTTCCCCAGGAACCTGTAGTCCTGAGGCAGCCACAATCCGGGGGTGGGCTAGGGAGGTATGATCACCGAGAGAGGGGTCTCAAATGTTCGGAGTGGGCAGAATGGTGCATCCTGGAATAGCCAGATGCCACACTCCACAGGAAGTGGTCACAAGGTGGGAGGGAACCTGGTAGCCCTTTGGCTATTAACTGCATCCTGCCCTGAGGGCCTTTTCTGAGCATAAAGTGGTCACTTCCGGCACCCAGACCTCAGATCACAAACGAGTTGAAAGAAGGACTGAAGGTGGGCTGCCCTGCTGCACTGAGGGACCGGCATAGAAATGCTGAACTATCGATGACTGCCCCTGATGCACCTGGTGGCTAGCGAAGAAAGGGACTGTGCCTTTCACCCAAGGGAGTTACACGTCCAAGATAGCCCCTGCTCACCCCCTTGGCTGCTTTGTAAATTATTCTTATAAGCGTCCAGCAACCTTTAGGCTTATCTTTTATACAATCAAATAAAAATAAACAAGGAAGACCTGACTAGAATTTTGATGGGATTTGTAATCAATAGGGCAATGTATGCTGGGCAAATGTGAGTAGGTAATGGGTGGTGGCGAAACAGTAGCCCCGGCAGTGCAGCACCCCCTCCCCTTTCCCGCACAAGGTCCCCTTCAGCCCAGTGTCTATGAAGGACTCAGGGGACCCTCACCACATTCTGCATGGGAGCCCTATCATAATGCATTACTTTGCTGAATAAGGAAAGGAATGAAAGACAGTAAATTTTAACATTTTCTGTTTCCTGCCTACACCACGCTTCGACATGGAGGGGGATGCTGAACGCTAACTCTCCTCTTTTTTCGCGGCTACATCCCAATACTGAGGTTTATTGGCTGCAAATTATACTGAAACATTGTGCTCGCCTATTTTTGCCTGACCTCTGGTGGCATGTTTGAAATTCAGACTCCAGC
Organism: Pleurodeles waltl; assembly: GCF_031143425.1. NCBI lineage: Eukaryota > Metazoa > Chordata > Amphibia > Caudata > Salamandridae > Pleurodeles > Pleurodeles waltl. The sequence goes on from NC_090449.1 coordinate 657,284,344, forward strand.
TTGAACAGTCCCTCCTCCTTCACCCATATTAAATGAATCACAAAACCGTAAAGACATCCGTTAATTTAATCAGTGCCGATGCGTAGTCTGCCAGCAAAGGAGTTCACTCGTAATGAAACCTATCGGCAAAAGTGCAATTATCTACGTAACCGGCAAAAGTACAATGAACTATGTACCAGGGTTGATATTATTCAAAGCGCTCGACTTCTGCCAAGCGAGATTGTGCTGCGAAAATAGAGAAAAAGTAGTCCACAAACCCAGCGAGCCTCGCATGTTTTCAATACTTGATCGCTGCGGTTGAGGAAGGCTCACCACCAGAAAAGGCATGACATATGCGAGCCTTCCACTAATGAAAGCAAGAAGATATTAACAGGCAAGCCCATGAACCAATGAAAGACACTGACGTGACGTGGACGGGGCTCCGAGCCTTTTTCTAACTCCTAAAGCGTCTCGCAAGCGATATGCATGCGCAAGCGCATGTTACACAGACTCGACCCTAAAAAAGTAGTACCCGACTTTTACAGTATTTCACAGAAGTTCAAGTCAACGCTCTTTACCAATTTACATTTTAGACTTTAACACTCTCACAGTTTAAAAAGTTTTCATCAGTAGCTCATTAAAAACACAACTCCAGTTATCTGAAGATTAAAACGAAATTATTGTTTTAAAACTGATGAAAACTAGGAATGCACAGCCAAAAATGAAGTTAGATCACAGCGAAATAACTTTAAATTTGAAGGGAACAGAGTGCCTCACGCCTAGTACCGTAAACATTTCATATTATCCTAGAACTCTTCGAGTAGAGGCGCACAGTAGAAAATAGATTTACACTACAAATTCAACCCGACCCTTCGGAAAGTTAATATTCTAATCTGTTTTATCCAGCATCATGGCGACTGGTGCTGGTACGTCAACAGAGGTAATTTAGCATTCTAGCTGTCCTTAGGACAATTTGAGCCCCGGCTACGCCCAAATACGATCGTATGCCGTTTGGGAGAGAAAGTAGGCGGAGTCTGGTTGTCATGGAGTTGAGGTGCGTCTAGTACTTCGGAGGCATTGAGGTTTGTGTGAAAGACACGGAATGCTAAATATTATTACAAAGGGCGAGTGAACACTCCGTGTGAAACGGAAGTGTCGTACACTCATCTAGCCGGTCAGTGGGTTTGCAATGTGTACCTTCTCTCAGCGGCACTGTAGTAATTAGTAATAATGACCTCTCACCTTAAGTTCTGCGAGGTTCTTTGACTGTTTTTAGAGCCGCATACACGGCGTATTTTCGCTAAGCCGTTGTTAAAACATGCTGTCTGGTTGATGCTATAATTCTAAATGGTCAATGCATCCAAATGCCCATGAACTTCTGTTTCTTTGGATGAAATTAAAGCGAAGTCCCCGGCAAGTGCTTTGTAGAGTATTGTTCGCTGACTCCGGACCGCCTTATATTCAGTTTTGTCACTTTTCTATTTATTAAATTATGTTTAAAATTTGTCATTTTTCATTTAGAAATACTCTATCCTATTATTTTTACGTACTCCTTAGTATCGCCTCTCCATGCGTATTGAATACGGTAAAGGCCCTTGTTAAATTTTGTAACACACCATTCCAAATATATGCCTAAATCATGGTGTGGGGATAACCATTTGCAAAGAGCATGTGTTAATTGAAATGGCCAGTAAATTTCCATCATACATGCAGGTTTATTACTAAACTTTTATAGCACTGAAGCGATAATGTGTGAAATCAGGTTTCTGTGTATATTTATTGTTTGCGCATCACACAAGCAAACTGTTCTGGTTTGTGTTAATCCTATTAACATCTTTGTTTCCATCACACTTTAGGACTACAAAAAAGGTGCCTAATTTGTACTTTTGTTACAACTGATGTTTTTAGTATTTGTTTAGTTAACTTAGAAGTAGATTTAGTTTTATGTTAGAAAATACTTGATATCCTGCTCCCTACTCTTTTATACTCCCTGTTCGCCAGAAAGATTGTCACGTATTTTACTTTACAAAATTCCTTCATATTGCAGCCGGAGTTAGGAAAAGTAAACACCAATCCGCATACCAAAAGAGTAGGCTGAAATTTGTCAGAAGACATTGCCTGACATTTGACCTCTGCCTTTGATCACAATGCAATTGCAACAAGATCAAAATGAAGGCTTGATCATTCTCCTGAACATGTGCAAGGTTATTTTGAAGGTGCTGCAGCACCTCCAACACCACTACTTCTGGCACCTCTGGTTGCAAGGGCTACCAAGCACTTGGAAAGTGAGAATGCCAGTGCCCGTTCTACCTAGGGCACATATTTGCCCCATAGGTCTGCCATTAAGTGCACAACCAAAGCCTCTGTTTTGTGTGTGTTGCATAGTTGCAGAGTCACTTTACTTATGTGCAACATTTCAGCATGCTTACGTGTAACATTGAAGTGTCTTATGTGTGACACTTTTTTAGTATATCTTATTTACATACAGAAAAGCAGTTGCATCCACACATTGAAAGATATTACTTAAATTACGACAGTCTGTGACCGTTGTGGTGCAGAAACAGTTCTAAAACAGTTGCAGTTCTCGTGTCGAGCATATGGTATTCAAACCATTTAAACATGATTGCCCTGGATTTTTTTGTGCCACTGTCTAAATCTATAATTTGAAATCCCACCTTTTCAAGATTTGTTAGTAATTTTCTGGTGAGAACCAATTTGGAACACGTCTCCGTTTGCGTGGCTGTTAGCTTGACACTGTGAGTCCTGAGCACTGTTTATTGTAAAGATTTCTCATCATTTCAGCATCCTAAGGCCGCCAAGTTCAGGAGTAAACCATAACTTTTGACTCTGACATAAAATGAAGCATATGAGAGAGAAGTGGAACTTTTAGGAACGTAATGTCACTTCTCCATAGAAGAACATTTTTAAATATTTTTTTGCAGTGTGGTGCCCAAAGACGATACAGGCTTGTGTCCCACAGTCCAGCACGGGTTGCACGGGCCCACGGTCACTGACTTTGGAAAGTAGAGCTATTGTTCAGGAAACAAGGAACATACCAGTACAAACATAATGCCACTTAGCTATCGCTAAGGTCACAAAGGCCTTCTTGGCCAAGACTTTCCACACAACACAGCCAAACCCCAAGTTGAACATGTTTTAAGAATTAGACAGCAGAGCCATTCCTTTGGCAAAGCACACTTTGCACAGTTCACACATCGTGCAGGATGTAAAATTTAGAAAGAAGAACTGCAGCTCAGGTCTAACTGATTTTACAATCTGAATCCTGATACCCCAAGTCAAAAAGGAAGATCTTCCTGGAGTAATTCTGAAGTCATCTGATGACTCTGACTGGGCTATTCCTGTAATTATCTGCTGGAGTCATCTGAAACCATCCTGAAGTATGTGTATAGGGTGAAATATTTAAATGAGATGACTCTAGAGTCACCAGAGAAACTACTCTAGGATGATGATCTGATTATTTCAATTGAAGTGTGTGATGATCTTTAACTACTCAAGGAATACTAATTGACAACTTCAGGATCAAAGTAAATTATTCCAGGAAGATCACACGACAACTTCATGATGAGCATAGATTACTCCAAGATGATTTTGTGACAACTTCAGAATGAATGGGAAATACTCTAGGATGATTCAATGACAACTGCACGATGATAGTGGATTACTCTACGCAGATTTTCTGATTAATTCAGGATGGGCCTGGATTACTCAAGAATTAGTTGCAAACCCACTCTCACTACAATTCCTCCATGAATTCATATTTCTTAAGTGACATTTTAGTTGTGTATTTAGTCTCATAAAATTAACACACTAAGTATATTAAAAATTACAATAGTAGAACAGACCCTTTATAAGCCCATAACACAACAGATTGCTTAGGCTTAAAGTGTTTGTGAGACCAACATGATTTAGGTATTCAAAAAATACTTTTTTATGGTTAAAAAAATGTGTCATGGTACTCATGAATAATATGATAGGGGTACAGTCTAGATGCCATGCAATACTTTGTTTAATACACTTATTTATCCTTATCTTACCTTAGGATTGCCACACTCACTGTCCGCAAACATGTCTGGGAGATGATGGTTTGCATCCAATTTAGTTGTAGATGTAGAAGTTCACTGTGGGGTAGGTCACAGGGTTGAATAGTGATTGGTGGTGGCAAACTATACCAAAGAAGTGAGGGTGTTGGAGCATCACACACAGAGATACAAGGAGACGAGCAATAACAGCACCTGCCCAATTCATCAGCTTTGAGTGGTGATTGGTACAGTGAAGCATTTCTGTGCACCAATAAAGAACCACTCTGGGGCTTTATCACTTAGCCCAGTCACATAGACCTAGTTGCACATTTTTAGATGGTGAAAAAAGTCGAACTCAGCCAACTGAAGTATGTTTCCAAATCTTGAACCTTTCCAGAGCATTCCAGGACTTTCAAAATAACATCTGCTAGTTAATGCATATTGGTTCCTTATGTTTGAAAGGGCAACTTCTTAGAAAATACGGGGCAGATTTAAGAGCCCTTAGCACCTCCTTGCACCACAGTAGCGCCATTTTTTTAATGCTAATGTGGCCCAAGGAGGCCAAAATCGGCGCGCCAAATTTACAAAGTGGTGCAATGCATGCATTGCGCCATTTTGTGACCCTTTGCGCTACATTATGCCTGCACCAGGCATAATGTATGCAAAGGGGGCGTTCCCCCATAAGGGGGGCCGAAAAAATGGCGCAAAGAAATCTAAGAGATTTCTTTCCGTAACCTTTTTTCAGAACTTTTAACACAGACTCAGAGCAGGCGTAAAAAGGAGGCACACCACTATTTACAATGGGCCTCTGGGAGCTTTGCAGGATTAGCGCCAACATTTTTAGGCTAATCCTGCAAAGTTCAGAACTAGCGTCAAAAATTTTGACACTAGTTCCCTAACTACTGCCATGGCGTGCCGTATCTTAGATAAGGCGCACACATAGTGGCATTGGAGGGGCTGCCTGTAAAGATTCATTGCAGGTGGTGCCAGAGTTCAGGGTGTTTGCAGTGGGAGTCTTAGGCGTGTGTGGGGGAGGGGGGGTGTTGGTGCAAAGGATGCATGCATGTTCTGAGGGTAAATACAGGGGGATGCCTTCAGAGGTAAGTACAGGGGATGTCTGTAAGGGGGAGTAGGGGAGTGGTGGGCAGGGGTTGAACATAGGGCATGCCAATGTGAGAGTGCAGGAGAGGCCCACTTGTCGGGTGAGCGATAAGCCAGTTTGTCTGCAAGGATAGTGATATCTCTTTATGCAGAGTATGAGTGCAAGAGGGCTCCTGTGGGGGTGCAGGGGATGAATGAGACAATGACTATAGGGGGGATGCACTTAAATGTCTGATGTGGATGTCTGTAGTTGGCCAGTCTACAGGGTCAGCCTTGTGACGCCTGTAGGATGTTAGTGCAGGGTGTGTGTGTGTGAGTGCAGGGGGTTACTTGAGCAAGGGCATTGGACTAAGTGAAAGGGTGGCTGCAAAAGGATGAGTGAAAGGGGTGCTTGAATGTGTACCTGTGTGTCTGAGTGCAGTGGGTGCCTGTATGAAGGCAGGGGGAGCTTGTGTAAGTGTGCAGCAGGAAGGATGTGATTTAAGGGAGTATCATATTAAAGCAATGCTTGTTAATTTGATGAGCTGCAGGACATGCAGCTTGGTGTTGCATATGCTAACTGAGCTTCTAAAATCCCCCCAAAATTGTGGAAAATATTCAGGCAGTTAAACACATTTTTGGGCATCTTCTTTAAGAACCAAGGCCCAGGAGTGGAACCCCTGTGTGGTTGCCACTTTCCCCTCTAAAGCCAGTCTAAATCTGGGTAACCTGCAAAGTATCCTTGCTGTTCCGACCTGGAGAAAAAAAGGAAGAACTTATCAACCTGTCACAGTACTGTCAAGTAGTGGGATTGTGTCTCACACAAGAAGTTACCAGTTCCCCAAGGAAAGTCTTCAGCTGACTGAAAGGACCTGTGGGAGGAAACGTTGCAGGACAGAGTCTGTCCAGGAGCCTCATGGTCAGCTCAATTGCTGAGGAGAAAGTAAGAACATCACCTGTTTTGAGAAACTGATCCATTGCCTTTATTGAGAAAGGTTAGCCTGCATCACCTCTGACCCATTGCATGCCTGCAGGTTACCCGTTTCCACCATGCTTCAGCCCAGGGGTCAAAGAGGCTGTCAGTCTTCACAACCATAGCAAAGAATCCAGGACAACTGGTTGGAGGATGTTCTCCTGATTCTGAACTATTCTTTCATCCCTTTCAAGAAATACTGTAGGCTGAAGCCACAATTATGTCTAATTCTTATCTGGCCAATAGCCAGTGGAAAATGGTGTTAAGATTTCTTGCTGAGGGTTCCCCTACCAATAAAACTTTTTGTCTGAAAAACAGTAGATCCCCAATATACCAATAAAGATACATTTCAAGGGAACAGACCCATTCTCTTCTACCCATCCCCATGCAAAGTCTAAACACCAGACAAAATGAAAATCCTTTCATCACCCCGCATCATGTCGCGCACTCAAGAAAACCTAAAGACGTTTAGGTGGTTGGATACTGCTTGTTGGGGGACTTCTATTTTGAATCACACATTTTACTCAACCTAAAAACAGACTTTGGAACTGCGAGATTGCTACATTTCTGTTCCTCTTAACCTCTTAAATGCGGGCGTCGGCCACTGGCCGACGCCCACACACCCTCCCTGGTGCGGGTCACGACCAGTGGCCGACACCAGGAAGGGCATTAATAAATCGTTTTTTTTCCCCCCCCGGGAGACACGGAAGCTACCGTGTCTCCCCCCGCCCCCCACCCGCCCCTTTGTGACGTCAGCGCGCCGCGAGGCGCGCTGACGTTGCAAAGGTGTTTTCCCCATGAAAGCAGGAAGCAGCCTTGCGGCCGCTTCCTGCTTTCATGGGGAAAACGGCCTTTTTCACGTTCGGGAAGGCCTCGTAAGAAAGGGGAGACACTCCCCTTTCTTACGAGGCCTTCCTGAAAGTGTTTCCTGGCCCCCGGTCGCAGCTGTGCTGCGATCGGGGGCCAGGAAACACTTTCAGGTTTCCTGGCTCCCCCGATCGCAGCACAGCTGCGATCGGGGGGGTCAGGAAACATTTTGAAAAGGCCTCGTAAGAAAGGGAAGACTCTCCCCTTTCTTACGAGGCCTTCTGAAACTGTTTCTGGCCCCCGATCGCAGCTGTGCTGCGATCGGGGGCCAGAAACAGTTTCAGAAGGCCTCGTAAGAAAGGGGAGAGTCTCCCCTTTCTTATGAGGCCTTCTGAAACGGTTTCCTGGCCCCCGATCGCAGCACAGCTGCGATCGGGGGCCAGGAAACCCCACTAGACACCAGGGATTTCACTTTTGGGGGGCAGCCCCCCCCCCGGAAAACGGGCCGCCCCCCCCCCCCCCGGATAATTTTCCTAAAAAAATAAAAAGGTAGGTGCCCCCTGGGGAGGGGGGGGGGCGCGATCGCGCCCCCCCCCCCCCCAGGGGATTTAAAAAAAAAAAAAAAAAAAAAAAATGAAATGACAGGGGGTCGCCCGTGGGCAGGGTGACCCCCTGTGGGGGCAATTATTTTTTTAGATGTTGTAGGGTTTCCCTGGGGGCCATTTTGGCCCCCAAGGAAACCATACAACAACTAAAAAAAAATATATGTAGATATCTATATATATATATCTATGTAGATAGATATATCTAGGTACATGGATATATCTATAGATATATCTATGTAGATATATATTTATATATATATATATATATAGGTAGATCTGTATCAAAGAGATTTATAAAGCGCGCTACTCACCTGTGAGGGTCTCAAGGCGCTGGGGGGGGGGACGGGGGGACGGAAAGGGGCTTGGAGGTTCACTGTTCAAAAAGCTAGGTTTTGAGGCCCTTCCTGAAAAGAAGTAGGTTTTGGGTCTTGCGAATGTGGGTTGTGAGTGCGTTCCATGTTTTGGGTGCAATGTAGGAGAAGGATCTGCCCCCGGTGGTGGTGTGTTTGATGCGGGGGTCAGAGGCGAGAGAGAGGTCAGCTGAACGGACGTTTCGTGTGGGGGTGTGGAAGGTGACTCTCGTTGAGGTAGGCAGGGCCTGTGTTGTGGAGTGATTTGTGTGTGAGGATGAGGATCTTGAAGGTGATCCTTTTGTCAATGGGGAGCCAGTGGAGGGATTTGAGGTGTGGAGAGATGTGTTCGTGTCGGTGGAGGTCGAGGATGAGTCGTGCTGCTGAGTTCTGGATGCGTGTAGTTTGCACTTGAGTTTTAGAGTGGTGCCGGCGTAGAGGGCGTTTCTGTAATCAAGCCTGCTGCTGATGAGTGCGTGAGTGACAGTTTTTCTGGTCTCTGTGGGGATCCATTTTAATGTTTTTCAGTATACGGAGTTTGTTGAAGCATGAGGAGGTAAGAGCGTTGATTTGTTGGGTCATAGAGAGGGAGGAGTCTAGGATGATGCTGAGGTTGCGTGCGTAGTTGGCGGGGGTGGGTGCAGGGCCTAGCGTGGTGGGCCACCATGGGGGGTCCCAGGTTTTTTTGGTGAGGGCCAAAGAGGATTATTTCGGTTTTGCTTGAGTTGAGTTTCAGGTGGTTGGCTGTCATATATACATCACTTTTGTCAATATGTGTGTGGTTTCCCTGGGGGGAAAAGGGTCCGACTTGTCTAGTGGCAGTTTTAGTGCCATAAAGAAGTGCAGAAGGTTTATATGCCTACTGCAAAGAGCACATCTGTATTTTATGTAAATAGCTGAGTACATTAGTAAAGTCTATGGAGAGATGAAGGGCACTTTTGCTGGGTGGTAATGAGGGAATCCGAGGAGGAGGGAGTGGGAGCACCAATAATGATTGTTGGACTGGGCGCAGGAGGTGCTGAAGACTGTGACGAATGGTATGTGACAAGGTGTTTTTTGAGTGTCTTGAAAGTACGTGCTGATTGAGGGAAGAAGCGCAGGTAAGGTGGCCTCTACTGTTGCACGTATCTCACACACACCATCGATTTTGTGACTGTCTACGTAGGCTAGTGTTTTAGAGCAACAGTTTAACCAATAGCAGAGATGGCATCTTGATGGATGACTGCTGCCTGCACTCGGGTTATAGAGGACCGCTCTGACATAGGATCAGAGACTGAGACATCAGATACTGAGGCAGCATCTGAGGGATAGGACAATGGCGCAGACTCTGGGAGTGATTTTTCAGTCAGAGGAGTCCCATTCGAAAACTCCTCTTCCAGTACATTATGAGGGAGGTGATGAGGACAGTCCTGCTGTCCCTTCGCAAGCTGTTAGTGCAACTGGGTAATAGTGGGTTAGGCCAACCCAGAGAGCAGGTGAATGCGGCGGCAAGCAGAGAGAGAGTGCTCTCTTGGGAGCTCACCAATTTAGTTCAGCCCCAAATTCCACCACCCAAATCATATTGTGGAGACATCAAAATTGTCTATGGCAAAACAAACTGGTTTTGTAAGGCAGGCACCTGTGTTTTTGGTCCTGGATTCGGCGGCCATATAGAGAAACACACTAAACCCAAAGATTTCTGGAAACTAGACATTCGGGGGAGTCCACAGAGGTGTGACTTGTGTGGATTCCCCAAAGTTTTCTTACCCAGAATACCCTGCAAAGCTGAAATGTTGAGAAAAAACTCTATTTTTCTCGCATTTCTGTCACACAAACTACAGGAATATGCTGGGATCCACAACATTCCTACCACCCAGTGACTCCTCACCTGTCCTGATAAAAACACTACCCCACTTGAGTGCCTACACCTAGTCCCTGTGTCAGGAATGGATCACCCCAGGGTCAACAGCTGCCTCACGTAAGGACCAACATTGACCGTTGTGTGATCTATTCCTGTCGCAGGCACCAGGCCTACCCACACAAGTGAGGTATCATTTTTATCGGGAGACTTGGGGGAACGCCGGGTGGAAGGAAATTTGTGGCTCCTCTCAGATTCCAGAACTTTCTGTCACCGAAATCTGAGGAAAACTTGTTTTTTTAGCCACTTTTTGAGGTTTGCAAAGGATTCTGGGTAACAGAACCTGGTCCGAGCCCCGCGAGTCACCCCTCCTTGGATTGCCCTAGGTCTCTAGTTTTCAGAAATGCACAGGTTTGGTAGGTTTCCCTAGGTGCCGGCTGAGCTAGAGGCCAAAATCTACAGGTAGGCACTTCTCAAAAAACACCTCTGTTTTCTTCCAAAAATTTTGATGTGTCCACGTTGCGCTTTGGGGCGTTTCCTGTCGCGGGCGCAAGGCCTACCCACACAAGTGAGGTATCATTTTTATCGGGAGACTTGGGGGAACGCCGGGTGGAAGGAAATTTGTGGCTCCTCTCAGATTCCAGAACTTTCTGTCACCGAAATCTGAGGAAAACTTGTTTTTTTAGCCACTTTTTGAGGTTTGCAAAGGATTCTGGGTAACAGAACCTGGTCCGAGCCCCGCGAGTCACCCCTCCTTGGATTGCCCTAGGTCTCTAGTTTTCAGAAATGCACAGGTTTGGTAGGTTTCCCTAGGTGCCGGCTGAGCTAGAGGCCAAAATCTACAGGTAGGCACTTCTCAAAAAACACCTCTGTTTTCTTCCAAAAATTTTGATGTGTCCACGTTGCGCTTTGGGGCGTTTCCTGTCGCGGGCGCTAGGCCTACCCACACAAGTGAGGTATCATTTTTATCGGGAGACTTGGGGGAACGCCGGGTGGAAGGAAATTTGTGGCTCCTCTCAGATTCCAGAACTTTCTGTCACCGAAATCTGAGGAAAACTTGTTTTTTTAGCCACTTTTTGAGGTTTGCAAAGGATTCTGGGTAACAGAACCTGGTCCGAGCCCCGCGAGTCACCCCTCCTTGGATTGCCCTAGGTCTCTAGTTTTCAGAAATGCACAGGTTTGGTAGGTTTCCCTAGGTGCCGGCTGAGCTAGAGGCCAAAATCTACAGGTAGGCACTTCTCAAAAAACACCTCTGTTTTCTTCCAAAAATTTTGATGTGTCCACGTTGCGCTTTGGGGCGTTTCCTGTCGCGGGCGCTAGGCCTACCCACACAAGTGAGGTATCATTTTTATCGGGAGACTTGGGGGAACGCCGGGTGGAAGGAAATTTGTGGCTCCTCTCAGATTCCAGAACTTTCTGTCACCGAAATCTGAGGAAAACTTGTTTTTTTAGCCACTTTTTGAGGTTTGCAAAGGATTCTGGGTAACAGAACCTGGTCCGAGCCCCGCGAGTCACCCCTCCTTGGATTGCCCTAGGTCTCTAGTTTTCAGAAATGCACAGGTTTGGTAGGTTTCCCTAGGTGCCGGCTGAGCTAGAGGCCAAAATCTACAGGTAGGCACTTCTCAAAAAACACCTCTGTTTTCTTCCAAAAATTTTGATGTGTCCACGTTGCGCTTTGGGGCGTTTCCTGTCGCGGGCGCTAGGCCTACCCACACAAGTGAGGTATCATTTTTATCGGGAGACTTGGGGGAACGCCGGGTGGAAGGAAATTTGTGGCTCCTCTCAGATTCCAGAACTTTCTGTCACCGAAATGTGAGGAAAACTTGTTTCTTTAGCCACTTTTTGAGGTTTGCAAAGGATTCTGGGTAACAGAACGTGGTCCGAGCCCCGCAAGTCACCCCTCCTTGGATTCCCCTAGGTCTCTAGTTTTCAGAAATGCACAGGTTTGGTAGGTTTCCCTATGTGCCGGCTGAGCTAGAGGCCAAAATCTACAGGTAGGCACTTTGGAAAAAACAGCTGTGTTTTCTATAAAAAAAATAGGATGTGTCCATGTTGTGTTTTGGGGCATTTCCTGTCGCGGGCACTAGGCCTACCCACACAAGTGAGGTATCATTTTTATCGGGAGACTTGGGGGAACACAGAATAGCAAAACAAGTGTTATTGCCCCTTATCTTTCTCTACATTTTTTCCTTCCAAATATAAGAGAGTGTGTAAAAAAGACGTCTATTTGAGAAATGCCCTGCAATTCACATGCTAGTATGGGCACCTCGGAATTCAGCGATGTGCAAATAACCACTGCTCCTCAAAACCTTATCTTGATCCCATTTTGGAAATGCAAAGGTTTTCTTGATACCTCTTTTTCACTCTTCATATTTCAGCAAATGAATTGCTGTATACCCAGTATAGAATGAAAACCAACTGCAGGGTGCAGCTTATTTATTGGCTCTGGGTACCTAGGGTTCTTGATGAACCTACAAGCCCTTTATATCCCCGCAACCAGAAGAGTCCAGCAGACAAAACGGTATATTGCTTTCAGAAATCTGACATCGCAGGAAAAAGTTACAGAGTAAAACATAAAGAAAAATGGCTGTTGTTTTCAGCTCAATTTCAATATTTTTTTATTTCAGCTGTTATTTTCTGTAGGAAAACCTTGTAGGATCTACACAAATGACCCCTTGCTGAATTCAGAATTTTGTCTAGTTTTCAGAAATGTTTAGCATTCCGGGATCCAGCATTGGTTTCACACCCATTCCTGTCACTAACTGGAAGGAGGCTGAAAGCACCAAATATAGTAGAAATGGGGTATGTCCCAGTAAAATGCCAAATTTGTGTTGAAAAATTCGGTTTTCTGATTCAAGTCTGCCCGTTCCTGAAAGGTGGGAAGATAGTGATTTCAGCACCAGAAACCCTTGGTTGATGGCATTTTCAGGGAAAAAACCACAAGCCTTCTTCGGCAGCCCTTTTTTCCCATTTATTTTGGAAAAAACAAAATTTTCACTGTATTTTGGCTATTTTCTTGGTCTCCTCCAGGGGAAACCACCAACTCTGGGTACCATTAGAATCCCTAGGATGTTGGAAAAAAAGGACGCAAATTTGGCGTGGTTAGCTTATGTGGACAAAAAGTTATGAAGCCCTAAGCGCGAACTACCCCAAATAGCCAAAAAAGGGCTCAGCACTGGGGGGGGAAAGGCCCAGCAGCTAAGGGGTTAATAGATCTCACAACAGGAACTCTCTTGAAGGTCCTCGAGCCAACTCAAACTAAGCCCCATTGGATAAAACGGGCCTTAGTGCTATGTAGGTAGGAAGATATATGGGGTTATAACTCATCCATAGAAGGTGCTATCACCTTCTGGCATTTATGTGTCTTCACTTTAAATTAACTATTTTCATATCTGTTACTTATAGTTATTGTACTTTTCAAACAAGCTCTGATTGCGATCTGCTATCCTATTTAGAGTACATTAGTATTGATCCTAGGATATCAGTTGTGAACAATGCCAATTGGACGCTTATACTGGGTTGACACTGCGTTTCTTCTCCTCACATTATTAACATTGATCTGCAAGTGATGCATCGTAAAGACAAAGAAAGGCCCGATGTGCCATTTATAATTAGGACAAACCGTGGTCTGATACTGGAGCTTTGTTTCCTTAATAACAGCGTTTTTAAAGTGTTTTTACGCTTTCAATGTAGAGTGCACGGCAACCCCATGTATTTCACCATGGTATTAGCAAGAGCTCACTTTTGCAGTTTCAACTGTAGAAGAACTTTAGACAAACCAACACATAATTAAATCGATGCACCTACACCACTTATAAAACCCCCCAAACTGTGGATAAATCAGTTTTAAACAGGCCTCAGAGAGTGTTTATTTATTTCATGGTAAGCCTTTTAAAATACTAAAACCCACCACTCGAAACATACTTGCACAATCACAGAAAACGTGTTATATTAAAGTGAATTTTATTCAATTATAAATCCACGCCTAAAGCTCTATACCAGTATTGCGGCAAAATGCTAGCATGCACATCGAGGCAAGCACATTATGTGATCGAGGTATACCACATTAAAGTATTCTCTGTTAAAAAGAAAATCGAATTTTGAAATACAGCCTTTGCTTAAAAACACACACACACACACAATGGTCTACTAACCAGATCTGTGCCATGTACACAAGCGTACATTCCCGAGCTCTTGCTCCACTGCGAACGTTTTTAAATTACAGGCTGCTGGAACCTAATGCTGAAAGTACACAGAATGCGAGGTGCACCTTAAAGCCTGTGTTTCAGCCCAGCATGTACAGCCATAGGAACGCAACTTTATCGGATCTCTAGAAAAGGAATAAACTATTTCCAAGGCGGCTGCAAAAATAGAGCAATGGAAACACATGGTTTGAACTGCCTGGAAAGAACAGCAAATACATAGGAAGCGCCATGCATGCCTCTTTTCAGATGATTTCGCTCTCCAACACCGTAGCTTCGACGTGCATGCTGCATGGTGCTGCGGGTGATAGGACTTCCGGCTCGTCCGGAAGTGCGTATATGATGCTTCAAACGCAACATTTGCGTTTTCTTCACTGTGATAGGATGTATATGGGAAATAGAGGTGGTCGCGGTGTGCACTCAACTGTGTTGTCTTAATACAGCAGCTTTCAGTCTGGTGCAGGACAAAAGGGAAAAACAAAACCGGGGAAAGCAGAATACAAAGTTTGCGGATATACGTCAGTTGGACGTATATAAAGTCGATAGCTGTTAGCCAAGAGTATGTTGCATTCTGGGACATGTAGTTTCGCATGTGGACTAAAATTCGGAGCAATCTCAGAAATCACTTCACAAATCCCAAAAGCCATAGGCATTAGTCAGGATGCAATATGAGGTCAGGTATTGTGCACATCTTGACACTATGAGTGTCTCAGGCTCATTGTGTTGTATCATGTCAAAAAAGATTTTGAAACATATCGTTTTACTACATTAGTGTACTACTCCTTCTCTCATCTGCTTATCTGCCAGGCCCTAAATGGTGGTTTTGAAAACACTTGTCAAGTCCATTCATTGAGAACTAGCTTAATTTGGATCTAGGATACATTAATTCAGTTGTTTGGTTGGCTTCAGTGTCTGTTTAATAGACCACCTGTGCATGTTGTAAATAAAAACGTGCTGCAGAGAGCAGTCATGACCTAAACAACAATTTCAGATGAGATATCGAAAGTCCATCAAAAATAAGTGTAACAATTTCTTAAAATTTACTTTATGTCTTCAAAATGATTTGAAGGGAGAAAGAAGTGCTGTCTTTTGGATTTTGTTTATGGGTTTGATCATAATTGGTTTAGAAGTATAGAAATGCGGCACTGATCATGTATGCTCCTTTTTTAATAACAATGATGTTTATTCTTTGTTTTTGAATAATACAAATTACATATATATATATAACAAAGACCTTGTGAAAATAATCTACAAATATGCAAGAAATCCGCTATAGCTTTGCATTCCTGACAAAACCTATGGTGTATACATGTGACAGAATTAGCAAATCATTGTAAAACCATCACAAATCATTTAACTTGAATTGCAAAAATGGTACTGTTCAGCAGTAATCCATGAAACATCCTGACGTCATCAGGAACAATCACATCTTGAGAAGTAATCAGAGACTCATTTGTAAGTCATCCTGAAATCATCAGGCAGAATTTCTGAACTCTGCTGATGACTTCAAGAGCTTGATGATGTCTGATGATGTGAAAATGACTTCTAAGGTAGTTGGATGATCATCCAATGGCTCTGGGATGGCTTCTAAAGTAATCCTGTTTGACCTGGGACAGCAGCCCTCTCACTCAGATTTTTTAAACCGCAAAAATATGCACAACGTGCTACCGCATTCTAATTTTTTAAAAATGTTGTTGGGAGGAGTCTGGTCCTCCTCTGCTAACACCCGACACATTTAAAGCTATTATATGATGCCTACCCAATCTGTGTTGAAATACACAGCAGAAAATCCTTTAGAGAGTTACCCCTCGCAGTCTTCGATATAAAATAAAAAAACACCCCTAAGAATATTGTAAACTGTTGTGAAAAGGCTGTTCATTTAATCTTAGATTACAGGAATAAAAAGCTCTACAATATCTATTCTGTAAATGGGTCGCAGCCAATGAGGCTTCAGCACCACACATACTACTTTACAATAATTAAATTCTACGCAGTTCCACCCTACCAGCCACTTAAAGATCTAATTGCTGGCATACTTTAAAGAAGTCCAGTGACATGGGACAAAAGTAGATGTAGAGTAAATGCAATTAAACTCCTTTTGCTATGCATTACTAAGAATAAAAAAAAACAATTTGTTTTTACATAGTGCTTAATACCATACATGTGCCATTTCTAATTGCTGTAAATAAATTATAATAATATTAATATTGCCTAATCTATGGCACCCAATTTCTCTATAAGGGAAGGAGGCTTTGCTAAAATTGTGAACGTTAAGAGCACCATAAATATCAATAGTGACATTTAACTGACAGCTTCCCTCTGACCCATAATTAAATTAGGCTTCTTTTCATCGAGAAAGTGAACATAACCTACCAAGTTAGCGAGAAAGACACTTGGAGCCTGTCAGCACTCACTTTCCAATTCTATGTGTGACAGCAGACCACAAAGTCCTATTTTTTATTTGGATCCAGGTATTGGTTGTTCTCGGTTTACAATGTTATAAATGGACTTACAAGTACCCAAATATGAAGAAAAACCTGGATTGTTTATAGTGAGATGGAGATGGTTGATAGCAGTTTGCAATGTTCTTCTTGCAAGGCCAGAATTCACTGATCGTGTCATAATGTGGCTGCTTTGCGGATATGCTAGTGACAACACTATTATGTGTTGAATAAAAGTACCCGGAACTGAAGAACCTAATGGACCCTTCTAAAAGGGGCCTGTCAAAATAGACCTGTATGAAAATCAAATGTGTGAAGATCATTAAGACTATAAAGCAGCTAGGCTTTTTAGGTATAAAGTAGGTGTACAACCTCTTGTATACTTTTAATTATACTTCTTCTGTGAGTTTCCATCTATTTCATTTGTTAATTTCAGTGTCATTTAAAAATCCTTGCTTGCTAGTGGTCAGTCATGCCTCTTTGTCCCTCCTTCTTATGTGTGGGAGCAGGGAGCAGCTACTGTATAATTCCACTTTGTCCTGTTTATCTGGTCTGTAGGGAATCTTTTTTTCTTTGTTTCCTGCTCCTGCCCAGGAAAGCTTCCTGTTTCATTTGCAGAGCATCCTTGTTCTGATCTTAGCTGTAAACAAGGCTATAAATCAGGCTGTTTTCTTGGGTGGTGCTCTGGCTGAGCTGTGTATGGCTCTTTTGGTTCCAGTATTGGCTTGGCAGGGGGAATGAATATTAGAATTGAGCTGCTGTAATTAAACTGTTTGTGAGTGGGTCCCATGCAAGAACTGAGGTGCTGTGGCAGACAGTGTGCCTGGCACTGGCACGGTTGAGGGCTTGGAGTGTGTGAACTGAGGTGCACTGATGGAGCTGCAACCGAGGTCCCAGTACTGGAGCAGCAGATTGTACTGACTGCAAGAACTGAGATGCTCTGGCAGACAGCGTGCGGGAGGATACTGGCACAGCTGAGGGCTTGGAGTATGTGAATGGCGGTGCACTGATGGAGCTGCGCCCTAGGTCCCAGTACTGGAGCAGCAGAGCGTACTGACTGTAAGAACTGAGATGTTATGGCAGACAGCGTGCGTGGGGTTTGTGGCACTGGCATGGCTGAGGGCTTGAAGTGTGTGAACGTAGGTGCACTGATGGAGCTGCGCCCAAGGTCCCGCTACTTGAGCAGCAGAGTGTACTGACTGCAAGAACTGAGGTTCACTGGCAGACAGCGTGCGTGGGGTTCCTGTCACGGCTGAGGGCTTGGAGTGTGTGAAAGGAGGTGCTCTGATGGAGCTGCGCCCGAGGTCACAGTACTGGAGCAGCAGAGTGTACTGACTGGAAGAACTGAGGTGCACTGGCAGACAGCGTGCGTGGGGTTACTGGCACAGTCGAAGGGCTTGGAGTGTGTGAATTGAGTTGCACAGTTGGAGCTGCGCCTGAGGTCCCGGTACTGGAGCAGCAGAGTGTACTGACCGGGAGAACTGCGGTGCTCTGGCAGTCAGTGTGCGTGGGGTTCCTGGCACTTGCATGGCTGAGGGCTTGGAGTATGTGAATGGAGGTGCACTGATGGAGTTGCTCCCGAGTTCCCAGTACGGAACTACAACAGCTTTGCCATAATCCATCAATTCTAACATTCAGTGCACATTGTTTCTCAGTACTGAGGCTCACAAACACCCTTCAGGGCGCCTCTCTTCTGTGGTTCAGAGGGAACGCCACTCTCATGCTGACACCACTTCCAGCTTCAATAGGGCACCTCTAGGCTAACACTTGGCAACACTGGCCCACCAATATTAGGTTCTACACATAGCTCCTTTAAATACCTCTCTTCTGACCTTATGTGCTCGTTACCATTTCAGTACTGCAGCCCGCTTACAACTGTCAGTGGACCCCAACCCTAACTTGCAGCACCCCATTATTACACAGCGCTCCGTTTCTCCATCCTCACCCTCTGCCTTTCTGTTATTCCAGCACTGGGCCGGGACACAGCTCTGTGTATACCCAAAATCCTGATTTGAAGTGCCGCGATACTGCTGTATTCGGGTTCACATACAACTCTGCTAATGCACCTTCTGCTGTTCTGCAGTCTCCTCTGCAGTTCCACACACTGACTTCTGTTTGAGGACGTGGAGGAGCCAATTAAATCTATTGTTAGCTTCCATCTTTACTTGAGAGGTTCTGTTTCGCCTATCTCACTCCATTATTTCCTTTACTCTGTTTACTCTCAATGTTTTCTTTCTCACCCACTTTTCTCTTTCCAGCTGTTAAAATCCACATGTTAATAGTTTCGCAATTTCTTTCAACTGTTTATTTCTACTCCTCTCCTTTTTTTATTTCCCTGTTCCTCTTGCTACCTCCTCTTTCAAACTTGCAAAAACCTGGTTGTTTCTTTAGTTGTTTCGTTCCTCTTTTTTCTTCATCGGCCATTCCTTCTTTCACAATTTTTTTTCTTTACTTCATTCTTACTTTCTTTTTCATTTGCTCTTTCCTTTGACTCAGTAGATGTCCTTTCACTTTTATTTTTAGATCTTTCTTACTTCCTTTCTCTGGTGTTGTTCTTATCTTTATCTGTCAATTCGCATTTTACTAGATATCCCTCTTTGTTCCCGCCTCTATGTGGAAGCCATAAGATACTTGCCGGGATCTGAAGTGTCAAAGTGGTTTTCCCATTCTGTGTCTGTGGGAAATGTGTCAGTAGATACATGCCCTGGTTATTTCACTGCTTGTTTCTCTCACCATCTCTCTTTTTTTTCTCTAATGTGAATTTTTCTGTTTCTTTTCACCCTTCTTACATAATTTTTTCTTCTTTATCTTTCATTCGCTAGCTTCCTTCCCTTTTTTCTTTTGTCTCACACATTTTCTTTGTTTCTTCTTAGTTACATTTTCATTTTCTCGTTCTTTCTTTAACTTCTTTCTTTTATTTCTTTGGGACCGCTTCTCTTTCTTCCTTTTCTCTGTTGTATTACTTTCACTTCTCTTTTTCCGCCCCATCTGCTTTCTCTCCTGAGGCGTAGTTATCAATGGAGCAACAGGTGCAGTGGCACCGGAGACCAGAGACCTACGGATCTCACTCTACTCTAATTACTGCTGTATTTCCCTACTGAAATTCCAGTCAACCATTTTCCTTTCTTACTCCAGGGCCCATGACACCTTTACTATGCCACGTGTCTTCTCCATCTTTACTCCCGACTCCCTCCTTGCTTTCACCCTCCAGTCCGTCCGAGATGATAATTTTGTTATGGTGTTTTGAGCATTACATTCTAATGCCAAAAGTTTATTTCTGTTAAGGTTTATATGATAACTGTTTATGTTTTAAGATAGAGGAAAAAGGTAAATGGAAGTGCTTTAGTTAAATGCAGGTCCACTGGAATTATATGGCAGGAAAGTACGAAATTATGAGGCATGGTTGACCAATTTATGTGGCAAGAAAAGTCCAGTTATGAATTTACAATACCAATAGCTCTAACTCACGAAAATGTGAAACCTATTGCATTGCAAATGCTTGTTTTTTACTAATTTATAATGACTGAAGTGGAGCACAAGCTGAATTGTAAGCCATCTTCGGTTGTAAAGACCTGGTCCAAGCCTTTCTTTCTTGTATATACTCGTTGCAGTAAACACATCCACAGGCAGTCTGGGACTGGGCGTGAAGCATACTTGCCACTGCTTTGGCTGCTGCACTTTCTTCCCACAGTTCGCCTCCACTCTAGTGCAGTGGATACTCTAGATTTCCAGGCCTGCTCCCAGCAGGACCTCATTCCGAAGAAGCTGTCTGCCCTTGGGTCCTGCTGTGCCGTAATTACAGGCAACAACAATGGTGTAACACAAAATGATGCCTCCCCTTTATGCAGAATTTGATAAGGGGCCTCTTAGTCGCCCATATCTCAGTTTTTCAGCCTGCCACTTGATGTAAAATGATGAATGCAGTGAAATGGCAATCCAGTCCAGCACACACAGAATTGGGTAAAAGTGGGAAATGTGTATTTAAATGAGATGGCTGCATCTCCTAATTTATGTCTAGCTTGGTCACATTAGCATATGGGTGTACCATGAAGAATGTAAGTGGCAATGAACTCCATCCATGGAAATAACTGCTTAAAAAGGAGTAATCCCTGAGCCTCTCTAGGCCCTGAAAGCTACAGCACATCCCGTTTGTATAGAGGGAGTGGAGCCCGAATACAGAGGAGTGCTCTGGCAGAGAAACCATGTTATCTGTTGATCTGCTCAGTGTATTTCTATGGAAAACATCAGACACTGCAGGGATGCGGATATGCATTAACAATGCATTAGTTTCCTGAGCTGGTGTTCACGTTAATCAATGAATCGCAATTCAAATCATGAGGAATTATGAAAGAATGACAGATACTTGTATTGCACATAGCGGCCTCGAAAGCTATCCAAGCGCCTAAAGGTAAAGAGGTCAAGGCTAAACTAGAGTGAGCGAAATAAAAGATGACGCTCGAGAAGTTGAGGGTTCCACAGATTAAGAGTTTAGCAGTGCTAGGAAGCATGACTGAAAATCTGCAGAGGTTGTTTCTATTTCCCTACTTTGGTCCTGTAGAACCTTTGCGTTGTTTGCATATGTTTAATAGTGGAAGCCCTTAATGTGGACAAGGGTGGCTGAGTTGTATTATACACAGTACACAAACTGGGAGAAAGAGCAGATCTCTGAGACACAGCTCATTTGACTTGAAGAGGCTATTGTAAAGGGGGATAGACCAGTCAAACATGTTCTAACCATTCTAGAGCACTACTAGTGGTTTCTATCTCCAGGAGTTGAATGATTATGATGTAAGGGTCGACAAAGTCAAAAGCTACAGATGAAGCCTAAAGGTTCAAGGCAAGCAGTCATGGTTGGCCACCATCCTAAGGTTGTGTAACGTTTTATTAGTGTGCACTTTTGTAGATTCGGTAGGAATGACCTCAGCAATTACAGGGCCAGAAGTACCCTAGATATAGATTTGTGTGGTAGCTTCGATATCAATAGTAGGGTAGCACAACAACTTTTAAATGTTAGCACAGCAACATATGATTGGGTTGATATTGCCTAGTTACACAGTAGGCTCATGGCCTCATCTTTCATGTTTAGTCTTGCATGGCTACTATTATCCAAGGATTGTATTGCTCCTCTAAAAATATAACCAGAGAAGGGATTTGAGGCAGACAAAGTGTGGCCCTAATGTCTGTAGTTCTAGGAGCCTTTTATTACACAGTTTTCAGTCATGCATAAAATAGCTTAACTTCAATTTATCATCATTATCATATTTTTCAGACTCTTTAGGTTTTACAGTTTTTAGTTAATTTTGCAATATAAATCTTTGATTTTCTGTTATCAGTGCAGTATCGTTGTCTTTCATTGGCAGCATGTATTTTGGGATGTCATTCGTTTCACATTATGTTTACGCTAACACACAAAAGGTGTGTTCCTGACTAACAGTCATAACCCAGGCAAGTTTATTGTGTGGTGAAACATTGGATAGATCTTCCAACCTGATTCAAGTGTCAAACATTTAATATTGTATTGTCACAGTTATGTTATGCTTCGTAGTCTTAAGAGGGGTGCCAAATCTCCTTCCCGGATGGCTAGCAAGCTACACCATGCTGAAATATGTGATTGAAAGGGTGGTTCTCAATGAGTGTGTTCCTATTTGGGAAGCATTTTGGTAACATGTATGAGTGCCCAGAGAGGTGCACTTAGTAGTGTGATTGATGAAAGCAGTGTGAGAGATAGGCCCGTAGATTTCTCATTGTAGTTGTCTATGGCTCTTAGTCTGCAAGTCCCTGTAAAGAAAGTAGTAAGCAATAGTTCTAGGGTTAGAATGCCTTTGAGTCTGCAAACCTACTAATTTGCATGTTTTAAGGATGTTAACTAACTCTTCTCTAATCTTTTCTATAAACTGAGAAAGGCTGGAAATTTACTCCTGACAACGGCAGAAGTAGAAATTCTTCCAGGATTCGGAAAAAGTGGTTGGCGTCAACATTAACTTGTAAACGCTCAATAGATTTTCGAATGAGCAAATCTACAAGTGCACATTTGCTCGTGTTAAAATACAATTCACAAATATTTTCTATGAGTATGATTTCCTGGTCTACTTCTACTTCTGTAAGTTCTTGTGAATTCATGAAAGTCACTTATTCAAAGATATATAGCATTGGTGCACTTTTGTGACTTTTTTAAGAATTGGGTCCCTAATTAGGTCTGGCATTAACCAAGACATTTTGTTTTTATTAAAATTCTATTTCTCTCTCTATCTATCTGCTGGCTTTACTGTGAATGATCGTATTCTGCTCTTCTGCAAGGAGCTTATTGGCACACAAAGTAGTTTTGTTAAGTGCAAGAAACTACTGTGGCGATCAGTGGTGTAACAAAACTGGAAGGAGCCCCTCTGCAAAGAACATGGAAAGGCTTCCCCGCTCCAGACTTACTCAGGAAAGGTGCTGTGCTGATGGGGCCCCTGGAGGGATCCCCTGCACTTCAGGGGCTGCAGGCCTTTGTTAGACCACTGGTGGCAATGTGTGCTTTTTGAGACCCAAAACATTTTTTTTAATGCTTTTAGCCAGTGTTTAGTACAATGGTGAGGGCCTGGTATCTCCCACAACAATAAAGTGTTACAAAAGTCATGTCAAAACAAGACATACATTGACAAAACCAAAAGACTCACAACAAATGTTGGATCGGTTGGCTTTGCCAGTGCTTTTTTATTTTCATGCTTCCTATAATCTTGTGCAAAATGGTTACACTGATTCTCCATTAGGGAATATTTTTTGGAAATAACAGCATGCATCAACACATTACTAAATCTTGCCTCAAAGAAATAGCACCTAATTTCATAGTAGCAAAACGTTTTTTCCTACTTGCATTTTTTTCTGAACTTTTTGTTTTGGAAGCAAAGAATCATCACTCTTGCTTATAAGCTGCTGCAAACATTTGTGTCTAATCAGAGAGCATCTGGGAGCATTATTCTTAGTCTCATATTGTTGAACTTTTCAAATGTGTGTACCCTTTTTTTTGTTTTTTTTACTGGAATACTGCCAGTAGTGCAGTGTAACCTTAAAACATTTATTTACAGTGCTCATTCTAATAATAAAGGCTTTTCAATAATGAATCATAAATACAAGTCTGAACACCATTAACATATGGACACACATATTACTCAACTACAGACAGTCCCTTCTGTGTAAACTGGCAGCCAAAGTGTTTGTGCTGCAGGGGGTTGGACCTACTTGTCCCAAGGACAAAGTAAATATGAGAACCTTCTGCCCTTGACCCCCAAACAATATGTCCCGGGTGTGGGGTGATAGGAATTCCACTTCCCTGTATGAGACAGGTTTTTATCACAGTATTATGAGACAGAAATTCCAGTTATCGTTTTGATGAATCCAGGCGAAGACTGTGGTGTTCACTGTGAAAGGCTACAGCTCACACTCATTCAGGGTGAAACAAGCTAAGGCAGGGCGCAAAGACTTAATTTAACAGTTTTTTTTTAAAAACAAAGTTTTACATTTTATTTCTAACAAGTAAATTACTATGGAATATTCTTAACTTCCTTTATTTTTCTAATGCATGGACATACATATTAGAAAATCAATAATTGAGGTAAAGTTCACAATGTGGTGTTTAATATTCAATAAATTGAGTTCATCTTTCTTTTTTAGTCAACGGTTGGTTAACCTAAAATAGACCCACTGTGACTCCACTTTCTCTTCCTGTGAGAAATTGACTTATTGGTTGAGGTGGTTGTTGGACTTTTTTGCTTATGCAGGGTCATCCCCAATCTTTTTGCCTCCTGCCTCCTATTTTTTCTGACCTGTTGCTGTTGACTTTTGAACTCTGAGCACTTTACCACTGCTAACCAGTGCTAAAGTGCATATGTTCTCTGTGTAAATTGTAATGTAATTAGCTTATCCGTGATTGGCATATTTGATTTACTAGTAAGTCCCTAGTAAAGTGCACTGGAGGTGCCAGGGCCTGTAAATCAAATGTTTCTAGTGGGCCTGCGGCACTGGTTGTGCCACCCACATAAGTAGCTCTGTAATCATGTCTCAGACCTGCCATTGCAGTGTCTGTGTCTGCAGTTTTAACTGTAAATGTGACTTGGCAAGTGTACCCACTTGCCAGGCCTAAACCTTCCCTTTTCTTACATGTAAGACACCCCTAAGATAGGCCCTAGGTAGCCCCAAGTGCAGGGTGCAGTGTGTGGTTAAGGTAGGACATTTAGTAATGTGTTTTATATGTCCTGTCAGTGAAATATTGCTAAATTCGTTTTTCACTATTGCAAGGCCTGTCCCTCTCAGAGGTTAACATGGGGGCTACCCTTAAATCTGATTAAAGTGTAGATTCCCTTTGGGAGCAGATGGACATGTGGAGTTTGGGGTCTCTAAGCTCACAATTTAAAAATACATCTTTTAGTAAAGTTGAGTTTAAGATTGTGTGTTTGAAAATGCCACTTTTAGAAAGTGAGCATTTTCTTGCTTTTACCATTTCTGTTACTCTGCCTGTTTGTGGATTCCCTGTCTGGGTCAGTTTGACAGTTGGGCTGGTTGCATCTCACACTAGACAGTGACACAAAGGGAGCTTGGGTGTAGTCTGCATTTCCTCATGAGCCATCTGTGTTAGGAGGGAGGGGAGGAGTGGTCACTTACACCTGAAAGGGCCGTGCCTGTCCTCACACAATGCAGTCTCCAACCCCCTGGTGAGTGCCTGGGGCCTGGCCTGGGCAAGGAAGGGTTTCACATTCAAAAGAGTCTTTACTTTGAAGTAGGCCTACTTCAAAGGAGAAATTGGGTATAGGAAGGGCACCCCAAACCTCAGACTTTAGATCACTTCTGGACATCAAGAGGAACCTCTGCCTGGAGAAGAGCTGAGGAGAAGTGCTGCCCTGCCTGTGACTGTGCTTTGTGGAGCTATCCTGCAGTTGCTGCTTCTGCCAGAGTAAGAGAGCAAAGACTGGACTTTGTGTGCCTTCCATCTTGTGAAGAAATCTCCAAGGGCTTGATTTAGAGCTTGCCTACTGTTGTTTGAAGTCTCAGGGACAGCAAAGACTTCTCTCTGCCAGCACCTGGAGTCTCTGGAGAGACTCCTGCTCTGACACGTGGTGCCCTATCCAGTTCCTGGGCCCTTGAAAGGAAAGCTGGTGAAAATCCAAGGAAATCGACTTCGGACGACTTCGGACCTATGCCGCTGCTGAATCCGGTGACGCCGCCTGGAACGACCTTTGCAGGCCCGACGCTGCTGCAGCCCCGCTGAAGTCCGCGACTCCGTGGAAGTCCCCGCACCACGTCGTGACCGACGCCGCTCGAAGTGCGCGGATTAAAAGTTTTGCACAGACGCCGTGATCCCCGACTTCGCGCATCGACTTGTTTTCACTCTTCACCAAAGGTACTGTACTTGGGGGCCCACGCGACTCCGTGTCTGGCGCCGCTGGTGTCGGCTTGTTGGGAACAACTCCGTCACGATGCAGTGTTAACAGCTCATCGAAGCATTTTGTGTTTCTAAGCGCGATTTTTCAGTTTAATCTTTAAAAATTCATAACTTGACTTGTGTATGTCGTATTTTTGTCGTTTTGGTCTTGTTTTGTTTAGATAAATATTTCCTATATTTGTTTCTAAACTGGTATTATGTCATTTTGTAGTGTTTTCATCATCAAATTAATCTGCACTTAACCCTCTGGTAGCTGAGCACAAAAGCACTCAGGCTTAATTTAAGAGGCAACATGAAGTATTTATGCAGCACTTACGTAGTAATAAAGTGAAAACGCAACACAAGAAAAATCCCAAATCCAATTTAGAAAAAGAGTCAGTGTTAATAAATTATTTGAGACCAAAACAACAAAAATCCAATCAGTAGAACTGGGGAAATGCAGTTTTATTTTTTTAAATTTTTGATTAAAGTAGTACCAAAAAGGGCAGAGAACCACACTAGACGCAGACAAAGTTCACGCCAACCACAATGGAGAGCAGGTCAGGCACAGGGCAAAGTTTGGCCTGCTGAGGATTGTACCTTATGTCCTTGGTGCACAGTCTGCGCAGTCTTGGTTTGTGAGGCCTCACATCTTTCAGCATTAGTTCTGATA
Organism: Pleurodeles waltl; assembly: GCF_031143425.1. Taxonomy (NCBI): domain Eukaryota; kingdom Metazoa; phylum Chordata; class Amphibia; order Caudata; family Salamandridae; genus Pleurodeles; species Pleurodeles waltl. The sequence goes on from NC_090449.1 coordinate 657,310,728, forward strand.
AAGTTTTGTGGCAAGGCTTTGTTCCCCTTGGCGTTGAGTATGATGACGTTGTCAGCTGTGTGGTGAGGCTTTGTGGGATTTTGCATCTGTTGGGGTTGGTTCCGATGAAGTTTGCTGCTGTGTAGCGAGGCTTTACAGAGCTTCGCTTCTCTATGCGCCTGATTTGGTGTGGCCTTCATTTAGGCCTAGAGGAGCTCGTTCTTTCTCCAGCCAAGGTCTCAGGACCTGGGGAGGCACTACTTGAGGATCCGGAAATCACTTCAGCAGAGGCCAACAGGGCTTAGGTGGTCTAGTTGCAGGTCCAGGCTCATCCAGTGCAGAAGGTCAGCTGGACAAATGCAATGAGGCCTCTGGAGTGTGTGAGATCCTTGTAGCTCAGAACAGAAGGTCAGTCAGCTGACCCTTTTAGTCACTCAGCCTGGGATTAAGGGAGCAGGCCCAGTTTTACTTCTCAGATAGCAGGGCAGGCCTCAGGCAGCCAGTCCTCAAGCATTCTGACAGCCCTGTGGCAGCAAGGCAGTCTTTCTTTTGTAATACCCACGGTTCAGGAGTGTACTGAAGAGTGGGTGTGATAGTCTGTCCTTTTTTATACCTGATGCCAGCTTTGAAGTGAAAGAAACTTCGGAATGTTCACCCTCTCACCCCTCCCCCCCCCCAGAAGTATGTGGAATTTCTTGCCTTCCTCCCTGGTCCCAGTATGTCTGGAGGCACAATTGGCTAGTGTAAAGTTCTTGTGTGTGAGCTCAGACAGGGTCTTTGAAGTACAATGAGAGCTGTGCACAGCTCTGATCCCCATCTTGCCAACACAGTGTGTGCAATGCAGTATAGCGAATTAAAATCCAACTTTACCATTAAAGAGGATTTTCTCAGACACCAAACATAACATTTCCATCTGCTCCCCAACAAACTTATCTCTCAATAAATGTAATAAGGTGACCCAATGTTATCCTAAGGGAGAGGCAGGCCTCATAGTAGTGAAAAATGAATTTAGAAGTTTTTCAGTACCAGAACATAAAAAACGTAAAAGTACATGTCCAACTATTTAAACGCGATTCACTGTGCCGTATGAGCCGTATGAGCTGTTTAGGGATTACTTTAGGGGTGACTTACATGTATTAAAATAGAGTTTTAGGCCTGGCAAAAGGGTTAATTGCCAAGTCGAATTGGCAGTTTAAAACTGCTCACAGGCTGCAATGGCAGTCCTGGAACATGTTTTAAAGGGCTACTCAAGTGAGTGGCACACTATGTGCTGCAGGCCTACTAGCATTTAATTTACCAGCCCTGGCTTCAAGGTATATGACTTTACTGGGGACTTATTAGTAAATTAAATATAAGCCAATTTTATTGTGTTTTAAGGAGTGAGCACAAGCACGTTAGCACAGGTTAGCAGTGCTAAAGTGCACAGAGTCCTAAATCCAACAAAAACTGGTTTAGAAAACAGGAGAGATGAAGGCAAACCATTTGGATGTGACCCTGCAGAGAGGCCCAAGTCCAACACTTCCAAGCACATTTTTATAAATCTAACACTATTTGTTTTTTAACTAAATGGCCATGTGTATTCTGTTTCAATGCATGTGCAGTCAAGTAGTGCTGCTGTTCTACAAGTTTAGTCCTCTTTAGATGTTTGTTGCATTTAAAATGCTATTGTTCTTGTACTTTTTTATTCTTTATCTTTAAATGTCATTTAAAACTGTGCTAAACGGTGTTGATTATTTTCTCTAATTAATTGTGTGGCTTACTAAATTGATGTATTGTTTACAGTATCAAATTAATGAAATCACATGTAATTCCAATCAAGTTTTAGGAATAGACCACATCACAGAACAGATTTACAATTTAGTTGTGTTTGAGTTAATTGGATTTAGGGTAACTGGTTTTTAATTTAAATACCCTGCCCCTAGAAAGGATAGTCTTAATAGCAAAACACGATTGTTTGAGTGATACACAATATATTTGTGTATTCCAGCTGCTTTAAGGAAGTCAGTTCTTGTTTATTTTATCTGTGTTAGTTTCTAAAGCTAGCTTTAATCATTTCCCTGCTAAAAAGGAAACTTAGGCTTACAGCAGACCTAATTAAGGCTTTCTTGTCTTGTAGAAATGATATTGCCTAGCAGAGAGTAGCTGTGTGATTCCCACCCAGACTGAAGTAATTTATTTTCTGGAACACTCACATACCTGCAGATCTCATTAAAATCTGCTGCTGCCTTCACTGCACTCACCACATATAATTTAATCTAGAAAATACTGGTTTTATCTGTAATATTATGTACTTTTTGCAGGTGCCTACACAGTGCTTGTTAGAAATGGGGTCTTTGGTTGGCAGTCAGGTTACCCCCTGTCCAAGCAATGACCTTCACACTAGTCAGGGTAAGTCACGCACAATCCAAAATTATCCTGTGCCCATCCACTGGTAGCATGGCACTGAGCAGTCAGGCTTAACTAAGAAGGCAGTGTTTAAAGTATTTGTGCAATAAATCATGCAATAACACAGTATAAACACCACAGAAATACACCACACAAGTTTAGAAAAATATAGAATATTTATCTGGTTAAAATAAGGTCAAAAGTACAAGTTGAAATATCACTTTGGGAATGATAAGTATAAGCACAAAGTACCTGGTTTGCATCGAAATTATACGCACGGGACCGCTGAGGAGGAGATGCGTGGAAAATGGGGAGGTGTGCGTCTGTTTCTGCAGGGGCACACAGACAATACAGCAATGCTTTTCCACGCAACAAGTGCTTTCCATCGATTTCCGGTGGCAGACTTGGATCCTCTGATGGGTTGCACTGTATTTGGACACCCCGGGGACGATGCGGAGAAATCCTGGGCATGCAGGACGAAGTCACAGGAGCTGCATCATGCCGGTGGGCAATGCAGGGAAATTTCTGTCGCACAGCATGCGCTGGGTCAATTCCTCTTGCAGGAAGTCGGGCTGCGTCGTTCTGGCTCAGCTATGCATCGATCCAGTGGGCCGTGCGTTGAAGGTCCGGTCGCTGGTGCTGCTACTATCTCCACTTGGGGAGCCTGGCTGCGTTGTTCCGGTTCGGCATGCAGTGACTTTCTCACTGCGATGCAGGCTGGGCGTCGATTCCGGTAGGCTGTGTGTCGATTCTTCTCCGCACAAGGAGTTCTTTGCAGAGATTAAGGCCTTCATTACAACACTGGTGGTTGGTGTTAAAGCGGCGGTAATATTGCCAACAGGCTGGCGGTAAAAAAAATGGGATCACGACCACGGCGGAAACCGCCATCATAGACAGCCACTTTAACACTCCGACTGCCACGGCGGTAGCAACCAACACCGCGGCGGTCACCGCCAAAAGACAGGCGGAAGACAATGTACCGCCCACCCCATTACAACCTGCCAATCCGCCAGCTCTGGGGCGGTACCAATGCCATCAAAAGCACAGGGGAAACAGGACTTGGAAGGGAAACCACTCACCTCTCAACACTTAACAAAGAACCAGGGTGCCATGGAGCCCGAGTTACAGGTCCTCCTCATGCTGGCGTACCTCCTCATACACCAGGAATATGAAAGGCGGCGGTGACGACCACGGTGAGTACTGCACCTAATAACACAGGGGAGAGGGGGAAGGAAAAAGAGAGTGACACACACATGCAACACCCCCACCCTCACCCACAACACCATACACACAAACACATGCAGCAACATTACATATACACCCCGTAACCCCCTGGAAGAATGCAAGGACAAAAGGAACTGAGTTAAACAGTGATATTTTAGAAATAGGCAGATATATGTAACTATTTAAAAAACAGTATTTACAAATGTATACAATATGTACAGAAGTCCGTACATTGTCCTTTGCAAATGTCCGTGGGACACTGGGCCAAAAATCATGGGCCAAGCCCACACTTGACTCCTGCCTCAATCCGGGGAGAACACTGCTGGGGCATCAGGTCGAAAACACACAGGCACCTCAGGGGGATGGGGAAATGGGGGGCATCTCAGCCGGAAGATGGTACTACACCACTGCTCCCCGAGGGGACTCCATGCCCACTGCTTGGTCCTGGGTAGTGCAGAGCCACAGTCTCTCAAGTGGGTGATTTGCCCACTGCTTGGTCCTGGGGAGTGCAAAGCCACAGTCTCTCAAGTGGGTGTTTGCCCACTGCTTGGTCCTGGGGAGTGCCAAGCCACAGCCTCTCAAGTGGATGCCTTTCTCCACTGGTTCTGGAGGGGGGCCTTGTGCCCAGTGTGCTTCATCCTGCCAAGGTGGGGGTGAGTGGATGCCTTTCTCCACTGGTTCTGGAGGGGGCCTTATGCCCAGTGTGCTTCATCCTGCCAAGGAGGGGGTGAGTGGATGCCTTTCTCCACTGGTTCTGGACGGGCCTTGTGCCCAGTGTGCTTCATCCGGCCAAGGAGGGGGTGAGTGCATGCCTTTCTCCACTGGTTCTGGATGGGGCCTTGTGTCCAGTGTGCTTCATCCTGCCAAGGATAGTATGAGTGGATGCCTTTCTCCACTGGTTCTGGAGGGGGATGTGTGCCCAGTGATACAGCACTTGGGGGGTGCAAGGTCACAGTCCCTCACCTGGGTGTCTGAGGCACAAGATTTTCAGGGGACAAGTAGCAGGAAAGTCCATGGAGGCAGGGCCAGACTCCATCCTGCGGCGACTAAGGCTGCAAACTGGTGGTTGTTGCGGGGTTGGTGGGAGTGCTGCCAGTGGTGGTGGGAGGCTCCAGCCCGTCTCCTGCAGCCCCGGATGGACACACAATGAGGCTGCTGCTGCTGTTAGTGGTCCTACTGTCAGCGGTGCAGGTGGCGGTGCTTGCGGCGGGGATGCTGGCGGTGCTGGCCCTGGTGCAGGTGCAGGTGCCGGTGCTGCCAGTGGTGGAGGAAGGCACCAGCCCTTCTTCTGCAGCCTCGGACGGCTGGCCACTGGGGATGCTGCTGATGACAGTAGTGATGGCAGGGGCTGTGTAGGTGGCGGTGCTTGCAGCGGGATGCTGGCGGTGCTGCCCGCGGTGCAGGTGGCGGGGCTGGCGGTCCTTATGGTGGCTACTAGGCCCCCACCTGCAGGCTCCGACGCCTGAGGTGCCTTGCCTTGGCTTTTCTGCACCTTCTTCACCTTGGCAGCTGTTGTTAGTACCTTGGCTCTGGCAGCTGCAGTTTTGGAGGAGGCCTTGCTGGGTGGGTCGTGCTTCTTACCCTTGGTGCATGCTGTCCCCTTCTTCACCTTGGCAGGTGGCGGAATGGTTTGGTCCTTTGCAGGGGTCGGTGGCACACTGGCTGGCCTGACGGGTGCCCCCTTGAAGCCTCTGAGAGTTGCAGGTACCACAGCAGACGCCGACTTGGTGGCTGAGGTGGTGGTCTGGGTTCTGGACACCCTTGCCGGAGGGGAAGGACTGGGGGGGAGTGGTAGGGAATAGGTCAGTGTTTGCCAGGAAAGATTTTTAGACACACTGGGGTGGGAAGATGGAGAGGGTTTGGGAGTGGAGGAAGAGGGAGTGGTTGTAGGAGGTGTCTTTCTGCTGAGTTTGGGTGAAGGTGCATGGGCTGGAGCAATCAGTGTCTCTTGCAAGCACAAAGTACCTGGTTTGCATCGAAATTATACGCACAGGACCGCTGAGGAGGAGATGCGTGGAAAATGGGGAGGTGTGCGTCTGTTTCTGCAGGGGCACACAGACAATACAGCAATGCTTTTCCACGCAACAAGTGCTTTGCATCGATTTCCGGTGGCAGACTTGGATCCTCTGATGGGTTGCACTGTATTTGGACACCCCGGGGACGATGCGGAGAAATCCTGGGCATGCAGGACGAAGTCACAGGAGCTGCATCATGCCGGTGGGCAATGCAGGGAAATTTCTGTCGCACAGCATGCGCTGGGTCAATTCCTCTTGCAGGAAGTCGGGCTGCGTCGTTCTGGCTCAGCTATGCATCGATCCAGTGGGCCGTGCGTTGAAGGTCCGGTCGCTGGTGCTGCTACTATCTCCACTTGGGGAGCCTGGCTGCGTTGTTCCGGTTCGGCATGCAGTGACTTTCTCACTGCGATGCAGGCTGGGCGTCGATTCCGGTAGGCTGTGTGTCGATTTTTCTCCGCACAAGGAGTTCTTTGCAGAGATTAAGGCCTTCATTACAACACTGGTGGTTGGTGTTAAAGCGGCGGTAATATTGCCAACAGGCTGGCGGTAAAAAAAATGGGATCACGACCACGGCGGAAACCGCCATCATAGACAGCCACTTTAACACTCCGACTGCCACGGCGGTAGCAACCAACACCGCGGCGGTCACCGCCAAAAGACAGGCGGAAGACAATGTACCGCCCACCCCATTACAACCCGCCAATCCGCCAGCTCTGGGGCGGTACCAATGCCATCAAAAGCACAGGGGAAACAGGACTTGGAAGGGAAACCACTCACCTCTCAACACTTAACAAAGAACCAGGGTGCCATGGAGCCCGAGTTACAGGTCCTCCTCATGCTGGCGTACCTCCTCATACACCAGGAATATGAAAGGCGGCGGTGACGACCACGGTGAGTACTGCACCTAATAACACAGGGGAGAGGGGGAAGGAAAAAGAGAGTGACACACACATGCAACACCCCCACCCTCACCCACAACACCATACACACAAACACATGCAGCAACATTACATATACACCCCGTAACCCCCTGGAAGAATGCAAGGACAAAAGGAACTGAGTTAAACAGTGATATTTTAGAAATAGGCAGATATATGTAACTATTTAAAAAACAGTATTTACAAATGTATACAATATGTACAGAAGTCCGTACATTGTCCTTTGCAAATGTCCGTGGGACACTGGGCCAAAAATCATGGGCCAAGCCCACACTTGACTCCTGCCTCAATCCGGGGAGAACACTGCTGGGGCATCAGGTCGAAAACACACAGGCACCTCAGGGGGATGGGGAAATGGGGGGCATCTCAGCCGGAAGATGGTACTACACCACTGCTCCCCGAGGGGACTCCATGCCCACTGCTTGGTCCTGGGTAGTGCAGAGCCACAGTCTCTCTAGTGGGTGGTTTGCCCACTGCTTGGTCCTGGGGAGTGCAAGGCCACAGTCTCTCAAGTGGGTGATTTGCCCACTGCTTGGTCCTGGGGAGTGCAAAGCCACAGTCTATCAAGTGGGTGTTTGCCCACTGCTTGGTCCTGGGGAGTGCCAAGCCACAGCCTCTCAAGTGGATGCCTTTCTCCACTGGTTCTGGAGGGGGGCATTGTGCCCAGTGTGCTTCATCCTGCCAAGGTGGGGGTGAGTGGATGCCTTTCACCACTGGTTCTGGAGGGGGCCTTATGCCCAGTGTGCTTCATCCTGCCAAGGAGGGGGTGAGTGGATGCCTTTCTCCACTGGTTCTGGACGGGCCTTGTGCCCAGTGTGCTTCATCCGGCCAAGGAGGGGGTGAGTGCATGCCTTTCTCCACTGGTTCTGGATGGGGCCTTGTGTCCAGTGTGCTTCATCCTGCCAAGGATAGTATGAGTGGATGCCTTTCTCCACTGGTTCTGGAGGGGGATGTGTGCCCAGTGATACAGCACTTGGGGGGTGCAAGGTCACAGTCCCTCACCTGGGTGTCTGATGCACAAGATTTTCAGGGGACAAGTAGCAGGAAAGTCCATGGAGGCAGGGCCAGACTCCATCCTGCGGCGACTAAGGCTGCAAACTGGTGGTTGTTGCGGGGTTGGTGGGAGTGCTGCCAGTGGTGGTGGGAGGCTCCAGCCCGTCTCCTGCAGCCCCGGATGGACACACAATGAGGCTGCTGCTGCTGTTAGTGGTCCTACTGTCAGCGGTGCAGGTGGCGGTGCAGGTGGCGGTGCTTGCGGCGGGGATGCTGGCGGTGCTGGCCCTGGTGCAGGTGCAGGTGCCGGTGCTGCCAGTGGTGGAGGAAGGCACCAGCCCTTCTTCTGCAGCCTCGGACGGCTGGCCACTGGGGATGCTGCTGATGACAGTAGTGATGGCAGGGGCTGTGTAGGTGGCGGTGCTTGCAGCGGGATGCTGGCGGTTCTGCCCGCGGTGCAGGTGGCGGGGCTGGCGGTCCTTATGGTGGCTACTAGGCCCCCACCTGCAGGCTCCGACGCCTGAGGTGCCTTGCCTTGGCTTTTCTGCACCTTCTTCACCTTGGCAGCTGTTGTTAGTACCTTGGCTCTGGCAGCTGCAGTTTTGGAGGAGGCCTTGCTGGGTGGGTCGTGCTCCTTACCCTTGGTGCATGCTGTCCCCTTCTTCACCTTGGCAGGTGGCGGAATGGTTTGGTCCTTTGCAGGGGTCGGTGGCACACTGGCTGGCCTGACGGGTGCCCCCTTGAAGCCTCTGAGAGTTGCAGGTACCACAGCAGACGCCGACTTGGTGGCTGAGGTGGTGGTCTGGGTTCTGGACACCCTTGCCGGAGGGGAATGACTGGGGGGGAGTGGTAGGGAATAGGTCAGTGTTTGCCAGGAAAGATTTTTAGACACACTGGGGTGGGAAGATGGAGAGGGTTTGGGAGTGGAGGAAGAGGGAGTGGTTGTAGGAGGTGTCTTTCTGCTGAGTTTGGGTGAAGGTGCATGGGCTGGATGCTGTTGTGAGGTGGATGGCTGTTGGGTGGGTGGGTGCTTGCGTTTGTGTACTTTGGGAGGAGGGGTCATAGACACACTGGGCGAGGACACAGGGGACGTGTGCATGGTTGTGGGGGTGGTGTGTGTTGTGATGGGTGTGCTGGTGATGGATGTAGTGCATGCAGGTGTGGTGGAGATGCTACGGGGAGGGAGGTGGACAAGGAGGAGGAGGGGGGACACAGTGGAGGCAGTGGATGTTGGTGTGTCTGCATGGGTATGGTGCTTGTGTAAGTGCTTGTGAGATGAATTGTGGTGCTTATGTTTGCCTGAGCCAACCTTTGTGTGTTGATTTGGGTGAATTCTGGTCTGAATGTGTGCCTGGGATAGGCTGGGATTGGGTCAAGGTGGAGGAAGTTGGAGGGGGAGGCTAGACACAGGGACAAGGGCTTCCATCAGTCCTGAGGCCAGAGCCTGAAATGCTCTCTGTTGGGCCGCCACGAGTGAATGCCCTCCAGGTATGCATTTGTTTGTTGCAAATGCCCGCTACATCCTGGATGGCATTCAGTATAGTTGACTGCCCAACAGAGAGGGATCTCAGGAGGTCAATAGCCTCCTCATTGAGGGCAGAAGAGCTGACAGGGGCAGGGCCTGAGGTACCTGGGGCGAAGGAGATGCCCACCCTCCTGGGTGAGCGGGCACGGGAAAACACGCTGAGGGGCTGCTGGGAGGGCGGTGTTGGTAGGGGGTGGCGGCTGTACCTGTTGTTGGGGTGGGCACAGAGGTGTCCGCCACCGCCAGGGAGCTTCCATCAGAGGAGGAGTCGCTGTCTGTGGTCTCCCCTCCTGTCCCCGTCGTGGTGCTCCCCTCACCCTCCGGCCCACTGGTGCCCTTACCCTCGGTGGATTCGGCCTCATGGGCCATGTGGGATGCAGCTCCCTCCGTCGCCGGTGCCTCTGCTCCTCCGCCAGATGATGCTAATTTACACAAGGACATGGTGTCATAACAAAAAGGGGGGAGAGACAGAGGATAGACTCGGTCAATGCCAGCAACAACACCACCGTACACAACACACAGGGAGCAGCCCTATGCACTAGGTATGCCCAACCATTTACTAAGACCGTCACCAGCCCAAAGGGTTCAAAGCCTAACGCCATTAGCTGCACACCTGAAACCCACAGGACCCTGCCCAGGAGTAGATGGCCACCAACACTATTGGGGTAGGAGTGATTCTGAGCCTGCCCAACAAGGGACCTACCCTGGCATGTTCGCCCTGGCCTAGGGTTTCAGATTCTGTACTCACCAACTTGTGGCCGCTGTGATGCCTTCAAGCGGCCATCCAACTCCGGATAGGCCACCGCCAGGATGTGGAACATCAGGGGGGTCATGGTGCGACGGGCACCCCTTCCTCGTTGGGAGGCCATCCCCAGTCTTCTTTGCCCAGTGGTGCAGGTCCTCCCACCTCTTGTGGCAGTGTGTGCTCCACCTGTCAAAGACCACCAGGGTCCGCACCTCCTTGGCGATGGCATGCCAAATACCCTTTTTCTGGTGGGCGCTGACCTACAGGGAAAAGACAGCAGAAAAGGGAATTAGTCAGCCGTCCGGACTGTCATACTCATTGCCCACCAGATCCCACACATCCCCTTACACACATACATTGACCACCTTACATGCAACACTCTGGCCAGGACGCCTCTGCCCCCCCCCCTACATGTGGCTTACACACACAGCACTCCATACATTCATAGCCTGCACATCATGCTCACAGTGTACTCACTTGTTCTCCAACTCCTCCGCAGTGAAGGCAAGGGGCCCTATCCCCAGACACATGAGCCATTGTCGCTTCCAGGCACAGCTCACAGCAGCACTTGCAGTGTAGGTCCTCTACTGTTGAAGGGCAGGTAGCAAGAGAGTGATTAGATAGAAAATGGCGGTGACGTCCGCGGCGTTGCGTACCGTCATCGCCGGCGTACATCGGCATTGGCTCCTGGAACCCACAGGGCCCAATGATAACCAATGGGAAGTTGCGCGGCAGTCGTGGACCGCCAACCGTGACGGCGCACAACGCCAGCACAATTACCTCATTTCCACTTGTCCCTCCTCACAGGTCAGGCAACCGCCATTTCAGGGGGGGCACATGGCATGGCACTTAACTGCGTCACAACAGACATTGGCACATCAACGGACTGTCAAGTTCACATATTGTTTCTGTAAAGTCAAGAATTCATCATTAGTGCAATATAAGTGTGAATATGATCCTCTGCTCACTGTTCTCTTCCATAGGCTTTAACCTCTGAGGCAGAATATAAGATGGCGGCATCCTCCGGTGTACAGACCCCTGGTGGAACTAGCGACAATGGAAGACAGACACATTATCATTACCTACAGACTTGATCGTGCCACAATCCAAGTACTGTGTGCCCAATTGGAGCCAGACCTGATGTCTGCCATCCGCGAACCCACAGGTATCACCCCTCTAGGGCAGGTCCTGTCAGTGCTCCATTTCCGGGCAAGTGGTTCCTTCCAAACAACAGTAGCCATGGCATCAGGGATGTCTCAGCCAATGTTCTCTAACGTGTTGACCAGAGTGTTGTCTGCCCTGCGGAAACACATGCGCAGTTACATCGTTTTCCCCCAGGTGGAGGATTTGGCCACAGTAAAAGCTGACTTTTATGCCCCGGGTCATATCCCCAACATCATTGGTGCCATTGATGGTACACATGTGGCATTTGTCCCCCCTCCTGGAGAAATGAACAAGTTTACAGGAATAGGAAAAGCTATCACTCAATGAATGTCCAGATGGTGTGTTTGGCGGCCCAGTACATCTCCCATGTGAATGCCAAATTTCCTGGCTCTGTGCATGACGCCTATATCTTGAGTAATAGCAGCATCCCATATGTGATGGGCCAACTCCAGAGGCACCGGGTGTGGCTAACAGGTGAGCCAAAGGTCCCCACACAGTATGAGTAGGTGTCTGGGTATGGGGTTGTCCCTAAGGGTTAGTGTGTGTCTAACAGTTGTCCCTCGATATTTGCTGATGACTCTGGTTACCCCAACCTCTCATGGCTACTGACCCCGGTGAGGAATGCCAGGACAAGGGCAGAGGAACGTTACAATGAGGCACATGGGTGTACAAGGCGGATTATAGAAAGGACCTTCGGCCTCCTGAAGGCCAGATTCCGGTGCCTCCATCTGACAGGTGAATCCCTGTACTACTCACCCAAGAAGGTGTGCCAGACAATCGTTGCATGTTGCATAACCTGGCCTTGAGAAGCCAGGTGCCCTTTCTGCAGGAGGATGTGCCTGGAGATGGTCTTGTGACAGCGGTGGAGCCTGTGGACAGTGAGGAAGAGGAGGCAAAAGAAGAAGATGTTGACAACAGAACCAATATTATTAGGCAGTAATTCCAGTGACACACAGGTAAGACACTGTAACTTGACTAAACATTTCAGTTATCTGTTGGACCTTGTACAAGGCAGCCTGTTTCCCTATGTCTACGGCCACTGACTGTACCCATTGGCATCTCCATTTTCAGATCTCTGTGCCCCACTCTGGCTCCTGCTATGTGTACTGCTGCCCACCAGAGGTCATACTAAAGTATATTTCACTGTACATTTGAGTTGCAATGCTTTGATAATGTTTTACTAATACATATTTGAATCATTTGACAGACCACAGATTGGTATTTGTTCCAAGGGTGTTTATTTAGGTGCTCATAAGTAGAGGGGGGGTGCAAGGGGCTGGGCTGATGGTGGAAGGAAGTTCAGGGTAGAGTCCAGTCTCTTGGTATCACAGGTGCATTGTCCAATGGGGCATAGGAAGGGGAGTAATGGCAGTTCAAGATGGACAGGGTGACAGAGTGGGACACAAGGGTGACAATCGGGAGAGTATTATTTCCTGGCGCGGTCTTGGCAATGTTCTGTCTTCTGCCTGGATCGCAGGGACCGTTGGCGGGGTGGTTCTCCTTCTGCAGGGGGTGGGGTGCTGGTGGCCTGTTGGTCCTGTGGCGGGGCCTCCTGTCCACTAGCGCCGGTGGACGTGGAAGGCTGTTCCTCAGTTTGGCTAGTGTCAGGCACCCGTTGTTGTGCCACTGCCTCCCTCATGGTCTTGCCCATGTCTGCCAGCACCCCTGCAATGGTGACCAGGATGGTGTATATTTTTGTTAGGTCCTTCCTGATCCCCAGGTACTGTCCCTGCTGCAACCTCTGGGTCTCCTGCAGCTGGGCCAGTATATGGCCCATGGTTTCCTGGGAATGGTGGTATGCTTCCAGGATGTTGGAGAGTGCCTCATGGAGAGTGGGTTCACTGGGCCTGTCCTTCCCTTGTTGCACAGCAGTCCTCCCAGCTTCCCAGTTGTCCTGTGCCTGTGTCCCATTCACCGTGTGCCCACTGCCACTGACCTCAGGTCCCTGGTCGTCCTGGGTTTGTGGGGTTGCCTCGGGTCCCTGTAGCAGTGGACACACTGCTGATTGACGTGTCCTGGGGACAGTGGCATGGGCCCGCTGGGTGGGTGCTGTGGTGGTGTTTCCAGAGGGGGTGCCTCTGTGGTGGGTTGGGACTGTGCCTGGGTACCCGACTGTCCTGAGGTCCCTCACTGTGGGCCTCTTCTGTGGTGGGGGGGGGCTAGATGAAGCTGGCACCTCCTCTCTGGTGACATTTAGTATGGGTCCTGTGGGGATGGAAATGCAGTGTTATTGTATCTGCGTGGGCCGTATTGTGCATGGGTGTGTTTCCCTCTATGATTGTGATTTCCCTGTCAGCTTGGCCTTTTGTGAGTGGTGATTTACTGGGCATGCTGTGGTGATGGGTGTTCATTCAGGTCTGTGATGGGGATCCATGCATTGATGGTGCATGCAGGGCTTGGTATTGGGATGGGTGGGTTGTGTTGGTGGGGTATATATGAGGTGATGGAGTGATGGGAGTGAGGGTACGGGTGGGGGTATGTGATGGCATGCAGGTAGGGTGGAGGATATAATAGCAAAGATATGACTTATCAGAGTTTAGTCCTCCTGCTACTCCTGCGAGGCCCTCAGGATGCATAATTGCCTATACTTGCTCCTCCCATGTTGTGAGTTATAGGGGAGGAGGTGGAAGTCCACTGCAGGTCCTCTGTATGGCTACCTGGTGTCTTGCAACCACGGAACGTACCTTCCACCGTAGGCCGTTCCACCTCTTCCTGATGTCATCCCTTGTTCTGGGGTGCTGTCCCACGGTGTTGACCCTGTCCACTATTCTCCACCATAGCTCCATCTTCCTAGCAATGGATGTCTGCTGCACCTGTGATCTGAAAAGTTGTGGCTCTACCAGGATGATTTCCTCCACCATTACCCTTAGCTCCTCTTCAGAAAACCTGGGGTGTCTTTGGGGTGCTGTGGGTGTGGTGCGAGTGATATGTGTGTGCGGATGTGTTGGATGATGTGTTGTGGTGTATGCTGTGATATGCGTGTATGGTGTATAGGTGATGGTGTTCTGTGCCTGTGATTGAGTGGGTGCTCCTGGCTTGGCTCTCTCTGTGTGCTATCATTTGTTTCGCTGTAAGCGGTTGTGGGTAATGTGGGTGTGTGTTTTATAGTGGTGTGAGTGTGTGGTGTGTGTATATGTGCCAGGTGTGTGTAGTTTGAATTGTCCAATGTGGTGTAGTTTTGTTAGTGTGTGTGTATTTTGAGCGCAGCGGTGTGTATCGTCAATGGTTTACCGCGGGTGAAAGACCGCCACGGTGATTCGTGGGTTGTGATACTGTAGGCGTATTCCTGTTGGCGGAACGGTGTGGGTTTTGGTACCACCAGTTTATCACTGACCTTTGGTGTGGCAGACTTGTGTGGGTGTCTGTATAGTGGCGGATTTCGCAATGTGGGTCATAATACCCGTAGCAGCATACCGCCGTGGTCACGGTAGGTTGGCGGCCGCCAGCACGATGGTGGGCGGCATTTACGCCAGGGCCTAAGTCTTTTAGGCCTTGAGACTTCAGAAAACAGGAGGCAAGCTCAATCCAAGCCCTTAGAGAGCACTTCTCAGCAGAGCCAGAGGGCAGCAAGGCATCAGGGCAACAGAAAGGCAGCAGTCCTTTACAGCAAAGCAGTCAGGTGAGTCCTTTGGGCAGCCAGGCAGCTTGTCTTGGCAGGTTGCAGGTTCTAGTTCAGAGTTTCTTCCCCAATAGGTATCTTTTCCAGAAGTGTCTGAGTTGGTAGGGTCAGGGACCCTGTTTAAATACCCAAAAGTGCCTTTGAAGTGGGGGAGACTTCAAAGAGTGGCTTAGAAGTGCACAAGGTCCCTTTTCAGTTCAATCCTGTCTGCCAGGGTTCCAGTAGGGGGTTTGGCAGTCCATTGTGTGAGGGCAGGCAACTGTACTTTGACATATAAGTGTCAGGTCCTCCAACCTCCCAGCCAAGGAAGACCCATTCAGTATGCAGATGTGTGCAAGTGTGACTGAGTATCCTGTGTTTGGAGTTGTCTGAGTGAAATGCAAAAGGGAGCTGTTAACTGAGAAGCCAGACGTGGATTGTAAGGTACAGAAGGATTTAAGTGTAGAAAAATGCTCACTTTCTAAAAGTGGCATTTCTAAAATAGTATCATTAAATCCAACTTCACCAGTCAGCCGGATTTTGTATTACCAATCTGGCCGTACTAAATATGACCTTCTTACGCTTTTCAGATCAGAATCTACCACTCAAACAGTATATGAGGGTAGCCCTAATGTTAGCCTATGAAAGGAGCAGGCCTCACAGCAGTGAAAAACGAATGTAGGGGTTTTACACTACCAGGACATAAAAACTACACAGGTATATGGCCTGCCTTTTATCTACGTAGCACCCTGTCCTATGGGTTACGAGGGCCTACCTTAGGAGTGACATATATGTAGAAAAAAGGCAGTGTAAGGCTTGGCAAGTACTTGTAAATACCAAGTCAAATTGGCAGTGAAACTGCACACACAGGCCTTGCAATGGCAGGCTTGAGACATGGTTGAGGGGCTACTTCTGTGGGTGGCACAATCAGCGCAGGCCCACTAGTAGCATTTAATCTACAGGCCCTGGGCACATGTAGTGCACTTTACTAGGGACTTATAAGTACATTAAATAAGCCAATTGGGTATGAGCCAATGTCACCATGTTTTAGGGGAGAGAGCATATGCACTTTAGCACTGGTTACCAGTGGTGAAGTGCCCAGAGTCCTAAAACCAGCAAAAACAGTGTCAAAAAGTGTAGAGAGGCAGGCAAAAAGTTGAGGGTGACCACCCTAAGGCTGTCAGGTCTAACAATGCTGAATAAGTATTGAGTCCTAGCAAAATAATGGTATTGAAGTGTCGGAGAGTGTGGACTTTGGTGAATTATTGAGTAGGATAAGATGGCAAGGGCAGGCTTCACCCTCCGTTCCACACTATAGGCTGTATTGTGATGCCATTCTACACCTTTGCAGATGGGTGATTTGAAATGCATGAGTTTCCCAAAAAATTGCACACTATCCACATTGTGCACCTTTCTTTGGGTGCAGAATGAGATTATAGTATGCACCAAAAGTTACATCAGGCCCTGGAGCAGCTCTGACCTGGATGAGACCGTGCACCTAACTCTGTGGGTCTTGCTGTGATACCACTTAGCAGGATTTATTAATTTGCTTCACTTCTGTGATGGGTAAAACCATTATATGATTGGCTGACTTGTAGCTGCTCTAGGTCGTTGCTGAGATGGCAACCATGGTTCTGCTGCCAGGGCTGCATCATGATTCTGTTTGGCATCAGTGCAGAGTTGCACAAGTGGGTCATGCATCTGTTTTCAATAAAATTGCAATTTAGTTGAAAGCAGTCACTATTTCTTGACACCTCCCTGACTCCGTAATGGCTTCCTTTTTATTCACCAATACCCACACTGCCACCCCATCTGTTTTGCTTCACTAATGACCGACCTGAAACACTCATGCACTGACAAAAATCTCTGGAATGCGCATCTTAGTTTAAAGAAGACATTTATTAATTCACTTCGCAAGGTTCGTAAAGGAAGATTAGCATGCTGAAAGTGCACATTTAAAAATGGTCACAGCAATGAAATGAAAACATGCGCAAATGATTCTCCACTGCAATATACACAGCAAATAAATGTATCTATAGTAAAATGCAAAGCAAATAATGAATTAAAAATGCATCACCATGAGGCAAGGACAAATCTGCTTCATCTCCCTCCTATTCAGCATCAGATCGCCAGAAGCCAGAATCGATCTTGGAGAGAGAGAGATCAATTATCCTCACAGGAAGGATGACACACATCAGCGTCCTGAGCATGTCCGAGATCTGAGCCACTCCCTGGTCTATCTGGTCTCGGCCTCTTATACTTTGAAGAAACAAGAGAGGAGAATTCTAAAAACTCCCTCTCACTATATAAGTTTATTATAAAAAAAAAATGCTGTTTACTTTAGGTCAGCTTTGAAAAGAACATGTTGGGAATTGGCCAAAATCCCAAGGTGCCCTCATCAAAACAAAACCATTCCCTGCTGTCCTAGTACATTTTTATCAGCCTAAGCTGATAAAACACCCAAATGGGCAGAATAAAAACATAAGCACATTGTATAACATGGAAAAAATACTTGCAGCTTTTATCGTGGCGGTGGCTAATGCTAAAATAAAGTCAATAGGAAAAAATGAAGTTGGTGGTCAGTAATGTGACGGTGTGCTGCTAAGCTAAGTGCAACGTGGAGTCAGTGGTCAAAACACAAATATCCTTACACCATCTTTGACATATCTATAAATTATTTCACAATTCTCTGCACCAGCTCCCTTTCAGCTTGTATCCACAGCTGAGGCAGCAGGCATTTCAGTATGGTCAGTCCGTATCGATGTCCTTAAATATTCTTGCAAGAGGAGAAATAGTATTGCTAAACAAAGATTTTAAAGTAAAACATTTTTGTACTTTTCAGAAGTTCAAAAGTGTTTTTTCACTCTTGTATATTATCGCTGCCCTTCGTCACTCACTTTATCCTCATGACACTTCTACATTCTCACTCTACCCATCGGTTGCCACACTCTCAAATCACTCACTACAGTCTCACCATCTCTGCACCCAGATTCTCATTATCGTTCGCACCAACTCTCTCTGTGGCCTCAGATTGTTACTGAGTGATTGACTCTATGGATATTTTATTGTGTCCATCACAAATCTAGTCAAGCACCCAACATATCTGTTTGTCTCTCCAGGCGTTCCCTTACTCATCCCTTGGTTGTCAAGGCGTTTTTGCATGGTTGGGCATATAAAACAGTAGGGCTGATTTAGGCAGCCTTCCAGCTCACCACGTCTGCAAAAGCTTTAGCCCCCACCCTTTATATTTAGAGATCCCTGACTTCCAAGGAGGGATCTCTGTGCCTACAGTGCATCTACCAGTGCAACAGATGCACTGCAAACACAGCAGAAAACCAAGCAAATTCTGCAGGGTTTTTTGGGGCTTGCTCGCCTTTTTGTTTTTTTGTGACACAAACTCTCAAAAGTCAAAGCAGGAGTTTTTTGAGAAAAACAGGATAAAAAATAAATGCCCCTGTTTTTCAGAGAAGTTTTAATCTGCATGTATGACAGTTGTTTGATTTACATGTCTAGGTCCCAAATGCCTTCCATGTTGGCACGGGCAGGGAAAATCAGTGGTGCTAACCCTGCCCTAAGATGGATGGGGCTACCACTACTGTGAAGCAGTGGTCGGTTTGCTGACAGGCTGCTGGGTCAAGGGTATCTGATGATGTGCTGAGGCCATGCTATTGCACACACTGCATTTCCTCCACCTCTAAATGCGGTGGGGTGGAGGGGGGACCAGGAGTTTGGCTAGTGTGGATGCCAACCAGTCAAAGGTGGAGCTCTCCCCTCTGTTGAACTGTAAAGCACATCCTGTGCCCTGGCAGAAGGAGTTGTTCTGTGTGTCCTCACAAGTGGAGCTAAGGTCTTGTATTCTAATAATGTCCTCTTCTGTCTGAAATGAAAATAAAAACCTTTATTGTGAAATAGAAAATATAAATGGAATATATTTCGTTTTTGTGAACATCTTCAGTAATCAGTCAAATGCATTTCAGAATTTCTTTGTTTAAGACGTTAGAAGCCTAGATAAGATATCTAATTTTTCACAGTGTCAAGAAATTTAATCTGACATTGCCACCCAACAACCAGAATAACATGACATTCACACTGGCTGATAAAAAAACGGTGATCTATAAATTAAACTTTTTCCCAGTTAGCCAGTGCAAATCTCATGTTTACTCTGATCGATTAGAGTGGTGATGTTTTTGCACCACCTGCCAGTGAAAATTTAAATTTAGTTGTATGCATTTTCATAGTCGGTCAAATAAATTCTCAGCAAAGAAATTGCTTGATACCTGTGCAAATAATGTATGTCATAATTTCCTAGGTGCTCAGGGCATTGTTCAGCAATGCTGTCTCCCAATTTACAATGGCGAGACAATGGACAATTTTTGTTCTCCGATTCAGTGAATGCCACTGCCACCCGACAAATAAATGTAAGCATATCATCTAATCATATCTCCTGTGTTATATGTTGCTTGAATTCTAATTCTTGGAGCATTTGACTATACTCTACTGTAGCAAAACAGATATACTTTTTCACTGGGGTGAAGACAAGCCAGCTATAATATATGCTAGTATGATGGAAGTTCCTTCACCCCTTACCCAAATGACTGTTGATTCAATCATTCAAGCTTTCTTGCCCCTTGTATTATCTTGGGCTCTAAATACAAGATGAGAAGTCTACGCCCTATGTTTTAAGTGAATAGATGATGATCTCTTGATGACTTTGCCCTCCCTACGTAGTTTCACCTTCCTACTTTAGTTTCCTACACTTATTATTATATGAAATCACCAAATATATTTTGGATATCCAGGCCTTTAGGGATTGACAACTCAAGTTACTTTGTTATGTTTCAAATGTTAGGGCGACAGACACTTCCTACTTTGTTGATGTGAGAGGTAGAGGCCCTGGAAGTGTATCTAGCGTGAGAGATGATGTGGAGGGAGAGTATGTGGATGAAATACTTGTGGCTTACCGCTTGCTCCAATAGATTCAATGAAAAATATAAAACAAGATCCTATTGTTGATTTGATCAAATTAGAGCTTTCCCAGTACAGAAAAAAATAGCTTTTTAAAAAAGCATGTGCAGAAGTAATACTCTTGTGAAACCCTTGCGTAAAACTTTAGTGCAGCTATGCAAACAAAGAGGGCATATTATGGTAGGACATAAATTTGTTGTTTGTTTTTTAGGATTGCAGTATTTTGAATGATTGAGGCTGAGCTTCCTACGGAGTGGAGCATAACCTAAAGATGAAGATGAGCAGAAACTCAAGCCCGCCAGTTTCTAACCACAAACACCTGAGCAAGGTACATATTATTGTTCTTCTATTTGGATTTAAACATGTACCTAAAACAGTTTTTAATGTTAATAATTTGTTTTCTCTAATGCGCACGGTGACACTGTCTAGCAGTTCTGTATGGCTACGAATGTCTAGTGTTGCATTTTGTAACATTTTTTAAAAGGTTTTTCCCAACACAAAAGATATTAGTATAATTTTAAAAACTGCTAGATTGACAGTCAACAATCACTGTGGCATTCAATTAACAAACTATCGTCAACACAGGTGCAGTTAAGTTCAGGGTCACCTATCGATGGCTCACTATTTTCACTCATTTTACGGAACACAATCAGAAAACGCATTTTTATAAGGGTCAGGCTCGCGCTGTTAGTTCCACAGGGGCAAGTGTACCCTTTTCCTCCTCCATACCATAATCGTTCTGCAGTAATCCCCAAACCTTAGTAAATGTGAAAGAACATCCTCTCTTTATGTAACACCTGTTAAGAGTCCAGCCAACCTGAACTTTGAAATACTATCCCATTTTTGGTGTTATTAGATGTAGGTAGTAGGGAGTTAGTTTACACCTGGAAAGGTCTACTCCATTCTCTATTCCATGTATGACGAATTGTGACATTAGTGATTAAGCATCTTCAATCACTACTGAATGTTCACTTCCTTCACTTGTCTACAAAACCCTAGACCTCAAGTATGCTAGAGGGTACTCTCTAAAATTTTACATGGCTAACACTTGGGACCGTTCTGAAGAGTCTGCTCTTGATATAATAGGATATGTGTAAAATATTCAGTTAAATAAGGCAGAGTCTAGCCTTGATGCCCAACTCTGGTGTGTGCATGAGTGCTGCCATCCATTGTATATCTTCCAGAGCACCGGAGTCATTTTCCTACTTTTTGTCTAAGTCTTACTAACACATCATGCTTATTAGTAGTGAACATAAAAAATAGGAGATCTTCTTGGAGTTAATGTCATGTACAGTTGATTTCAAATACAGCCAAAGTGTCCCTGAGTCGGTCCTTCCAGTAGGTTGCTCAGGAGTTCAGTGAATATTCACACTGTAGACGGACAAAATATTTAACAGTATCCTTTCCTACGTGTGCTCAAGCCAAGGCATGCCTCTAATGTCTCACTGACTATGAACCATTTCTTTCGATGCTTTCCAATTGACAAGAGGGCCCTCCTTGTTCAGTCTTAGTTCCATGCTATGAGTAGCAGTCACAGTTTTCCCTTCTTTAACTACAATTGCTGTAGCCTGGAGTAATACAGTTTTGCTTACAGGCCATGGTGAGCATGTCAAATCTGATTGATGTATCTTCGATCAGTGCATAGGATAAATCATTGAAGATCATCAATTGGGAGGCCAAGTAATAGTCCCACATTTTGGAGAGTGATGTACTTCACTCATAAACCATTGTAGGTTGGGCAGTGTTATCCGGGGGCTTTAATGTCCCACATTAAGGTTCAAATTGTCTATAATTTAAAGAACAATATTTTAACGACAAAACAGGGTTATTTTGTATCCCATAGAGAAACTTGGTAAGCAAAATCATTTTAAATATGGCTGCTCACTCCAGTGCTGAAGAGGGAGTATACACTAGTGTTGCACATCTCCCTGGATGCCAGCAAACACTGCGTTTGAGATTGTTCATGAAGAAAAAAGGTAAGCCCATGTGCTTTCATCCCCCAATATCAATACCTGTCTTCATCCACACTTTTGGACATGGATTCCCTGTAGGGGTCAACATTCCTAAGGATGATTCTGAATTGAAGATGACTTGCTCCTGTTAATCTGATACATAGAGTAATTATCAAATTCCCGGTGTATAAGCATGAATCTAGTAAAGGTCTGTACGTGGTCCATCAGGTACAGAAGGACATCATCTGCATATAACAATATCTTATTTATCCAATAACACATCACCACAGGGTCCATTTTGATCCAGCTTGGTGGGTGCTCAATGATCAATGCAAAAATAAGCAGAAAAAGGCAGCATCACTGCCTAACCTCCCTCCTCAGCTTAAAGATTGAAGAAAGTGCACCATTAACCCTCACTGCCACTTAGGGTTCCATGTATAACCTTCTAGTCTATGCCTGAAATTCTAGTCAAAGTCAGAGGCACTCCAGCACCAAAAATAAGGAAATTGCTTGCAATTGATGCAAATGCTTTTATGGGTCGAGAAAAAGAATCCCATAAACCTATTGTCTTAACCTAGCAGTTCATGAGCCTACATATGTTTAGCTTGATAGGTTACCATGTCATAAGACCTGGCTCTGTGAGTGACATAATGACCACCAGAAGTCTTTTTGCCAATGTCTTTACGTTTTGTTTTCGTATTCAGGAGGGAACTCGGGCATCAAGATGAATTGCCAATGACTGGCTTCCCATGCTTGTGTATTTTACAGTTTTTGTTGCATGTTTAAGATCACCAGACAAACTACCAACCCTCTTCTGTTACATGCTAAGCATACCTGTACCCACTTGGACAGTCTCTTGTATATCTCGGATGAGATTGGATGCATTCCGGGTGGATTAGCCGTAGACTTGTATATCACAACCAGAATACAGTTGGTCCTGATACCTTCCCACGCCAAATCATTTTAATGGTTTCAGCCACCTCTTCCAGTGTTAGAGGCTACTTGTTTAGTCCAACCTAGGTGTTGTACTTTCTGTCTCATGGGTTTTGGGCTTCATATGAAATTGACCATCATGGCTACATTCCCCTCAGACTTGGAAGTCTCTAACATATCATTAAAGTAATCACCAAGGACGTTTGTCGAGGTAAGGGCTTTTATCAAAAAAGGACATGGTCTGTCCATGCCTTTTCTCTGTAGTCTCAGAGAGGGATAAATGCTACAGACCATGTATTCATCCATTCCCCATATCCCGCTGATCCATGAAAAACCTAAATCAGTCCAGACCACATCCTTGCCACTGTAAATGTGACTGTCCTCTTAGCCAGGATTGCCACTCCCTGTGAGCTCCTTGGAAATCCAGACTATGCAAGCATTTTGTACTTACCGGGTTAAATGAATCATCAATTCATCCTTAACATGTGTCTCCTTTAAGAGCACCAAGTTCGGACTCTGCTCTGCAAAAGTTGGGACGCTAGCCCTCTCTATCTTGTTAACCAAGCCATAAACATTATTTTTGAGGATTTTCCTGAGACCCTTACCTTCTGCGTGCAGCCTAAGTCCAGCCATCACAGAATCATAGTTTGAATCACAACAATACAGTCCATTGCCACAGGACAATAGCACATCCAGCTTCAATTCTGATGCTTCATTACCATCATAACCAGTCAATCCCCCACACCAACTCACATTCCAACTTCACTTCCAGGTTTTCAACTGTCCATTTCCACAATACAGTAAGTGTTTGTCTCTGTAACATTTGCCACATAACTAAGTAACTTGAATAGCCACAGAAGGATGGTGAAACCACAGGGGGAAGGCAAAGTCATCAACTGATCATCGCCCATGATCCTTGAACAGAAGTGTGTAGACTACTTAACTAGTATACAGAAAGCTCAGGACAAACCCTGAGGTGAAATTAAGCTCAAATGTTCTCAGCTACATTAATTTGGGTAATAGGTGGGTCTGAAGCCTCTGTCATCAGATCTCACCGTCCATTGGTGGCCGAAGCAAGGAACACCACCTCTATTTGTCACACTGCATCCACGCTAGTGATGGCTTCTACCGATTACTTAGATGTTTGTGTCATCAAGGAGATCTAAATCTCCTGAGCCGTTTGTTTTGCTTTCACTAATGACCAAGCTGACAAAAATCTCTGGAATGTACTTCTTAGTTTAAAGAAGACATTTATTATTACTTCACCACAAGGTTCCTGAGAAAGGAGATTAGTAGGTCGGAGGCACACGTTTAGAAATAGTCACAGCAATGAAAGGAAAATATATCAAAGTGATTCTCAACTGCAATGTACACAGCAAATATATGTGATTATATTATAGCTTAATTGCAAAGCAAAGAACAAAGTCAAAATTCATCACCGTAGAGCCTGCCAATGCCCTTCATCTTTCTCATGCCAGCAAGTTGATGACCCCTGTTCAACTGCGAGAAAGAGTTTTCCACCCTCACGGGACAAGTGTCTGTGTCAGGCATTTGACGTCCAATCCTGACTGAAGTCTCGGAAAATTCCCATCGATGCTGCCCGGGGACACCTTTTATAGATTACATAATCATGGGAAAAAGCCTTCTGAAAGGCTCAGATGTGAATTATTTAAAAAATGCTGGCTTGTTTAGGTAAACCTTGGCAGGAATGTGTCGAAAGCTGGCCATCGTTCCGAGACACGCCTTTCAAGGGCAAACTGTTTTCTGCACTAAAGAAAAACACAAAATATGTGCTTCCTTATCATGCTATCATGTTTGGTAAGAGAAAATACGAAAAACACAAGCTTAGTTTACCATGTGGAAAAACACAGCTCATCTGCAATGTCTCAACTGCAATGTCTAATACCACGATAAAGCCAATAGGCAGCTAAACTGAATACAAAATGTAATGTCTAACGCCACGATAAAGCCAACAGGCAGCTAAACTGAATACAAAATGTAATCTGCAACTGGTGAACATTGAACAACTAATATGTACAGTGGTGAAACACAAAGTCAATGGTCAAACATACTTATTTTCACTACACTGTTTTCCAACAGTCCTAGTCTTTCAATTACTTTGCAGGCAAAAGTGGTTTGTTTTGCTATTAGTAGAGTCCCTTTTCTCCATCAATCTCCACTCCACAACACCTTTGTGAAAAAATGTCTCTTGCCCTCTGCCAGTACTTTTCATTTTGTTAGAATTAATAGCATATATCATAGTTGCCCCTTCTTGATCTCCGTGAAGGAATGTCTCTGTTTTTGCACAACCGGAATATAGTCATGGAATATCATACATATAAGAGGTGATGGGAGGAATGCTTACAATTTGTCTAACCACTGGCAATAGCTCTGGGTAGCATTCCAACCCATCGTTCATATGAAGTTGATTCCTCTCCTGTGTCCTCTGGAGGATATGGTCTTGAAAAACATAGGCCATGAGTGTGGCTGTGAAAAGTCTATATGGTGGGACTAGGAGGAGGCAGCGTTTCCAGCATCTTATGCTGGGCGACTTTAAAGAAAGTTCAGGGTTGGTACCTTCTGCTTTTTGAGTTCACAAACCACCTTGATGTTGCAAGAACCTTATTGTGGCTCATATATCTGACATCTGTATCTACAATTCCAAGACACTGGATTTTCAGGACGCCAGGGGTGTCTCTATGCCTGGCACCCTATTTAAAATCTCTTGTAAATGAGGACAGAGTAACTTCACATCCACTGCCATGGCGTCCATGTTGCTTTCCAAATATGATCTCAAATCCTAGACTGCCTTCAAGATTTTGTCCTGTCTGTCTTGAGCCATTTCATTTGCAAACACCACAGAAAGAATCAGACAGTGCCCTCTTTACAAGGGTTTGGAGGTTCAGCATCTTGTAGCCAATGATAAGGTTCCTCTCCCCTCGAGTAAAAGTAGTCACTGCTTCTTCTGGGCAAATGATAATTGATTACAGCATCTCACGATCTCCATGTTGTGGACCCCTGCTTGAGCAGGGGTAAAAGTGTAGAGAGTAGTGCATAGGTGTTATATTGAGGGGTTTAGCCGTTTAGGCAACCAAGGCCGTACCACACTCTTCTCCAAAGCAGGGGAAATAGTTCACTAAATTCAAGCCAGCCTTGAGCAATCCAGCTCAAGCGGTTGGTGCAGTTGCCCTCTGTGCTACAAAGTTTGGTTCTTTCACTAAAGGCAGTAAGAGCAAGTTCACTTTTAAGTGCACATCAAAGGAGCAGGACCTCAGTAGGGCTGCATGTGTTCATGTCAATGGCACCTCTCCCGTGCCTCACCTTTCAGGCCATGTGGCTACTCTACAGGCTTCCCACAAGTGAAGGCCCCAAAAGTGTCTTCTATGGCCATTTCCTCCTTCACAAGTCGAGGATATGCAGCAGAATGATCCTGAATGGCAGCACTTTGAAATCCACACCTCATCTGGGGCCAGTTGACTACCAGAGTATGACAGATGAATTTTTCAAAGACAACACTAGTGGCTTAGTCAGTATTTGTTTTATGTACTGCATGCTGCAGATAATGCAGTTACCTTCTAACCTGTCCCGAATTTCTAGCTGTGTAATAAATTAACTTAGCAAACTAATTGTTTGCTTATTAACTTCTGTGAACTTGCCTGAGAAAGAAAATTGACATGAAAAGAATATGAAAAGTAAATCCTAACTATCTTTATAATCTTCAAATGCCTGGTAGTACTACTTATCACCCTCTGTCTTGACTGTCATGAGGCCTTTTCACTCAACTGCAATAATTTATGACAGTATAGGGATAATGTATATTTTTTTTTATTGTTGCTTCGTGGTTATGACTTCTATAACTAGGAAATTATGTTTTTAATAATTATGGTAGACCTTCCATGTAATATATATTCAGTATATTTAGAATTGCAGACAGGTAGCTGTCACTGAAGGGGTTGTTGTCTACCAGGGTGTTCAGGTTGACCTCATAGATAAAGGGATGCTCTAGGATGTCTTTGATGTCATTTGTTGCCCGATGTGGAAAACACCACTTTTTAACAGCTACCCATCAATTGTTTTGTTCATGTCATGCCAAGAAAAAATAGGTAGTGTGCTGCCCCCTCCCCCACCGCCCCTGGATTAAACTCTCCTCTTTACCACCTTAATCTTTTTAAAATTATCTAGCCTTCTGCCACACTCCTTCACCTCATCTTTCCCTAACATCCCTGCCCAATTCAAGTGCCATCCTTTCCATACTATCATCATGGAATGGAATTTCGGTTTCACCTATGACTGATAGGGAAGACAGTGACAACATGGATGACACCTGAATCCCCACCTTCCCCTGATTGGTGGAGACCCCAGTGAGGAAGGGAAGGCAAGAAGAGAGAAAACTTTCATCCAGCATTCCACCTATTCATTTGGGGCTCTAGTTAACCTGTTAAGGCGATGAAAGCTAGCACATTTTTTAAAATTGATTTTAGATGTAAGTGTAACAGTGCAATGAGTTCAATAGTGCCAAAAAACAAACTTTCACATCGCTTCCCCACACCCGGATCATACCCTGCTTGGCACACCAGCCCATGCCCGCCCTTCACTCTGGTAGTGTTGGGGGTTGTTGGCGGTTCCATTTGCACACCATGTCTCTCATGGCTACCATTGTAGCTACGCCTAGGAGTATATGTCCCCCTCCTGCTCCCCCCACCCCCCACCTCATCTGGGAGGTCCAACAGGGCAATTTTGAGAGTCAGTTCAATCGACCTGCCTAGTACTCGAAAGAGATATCAGGCAATCAGCTGCCTATGGTGGACCACAGAGAAGCACTGCCACGCTATATGGAAGAAATCAGCGTTTTGAAGGGAACCGCAGGGGCAGCGAGGTTTGGGCTGCAGTCCCACATGCCAAAACCTCTGGGGCGTGAAGTATATCATGTGCAGTTAGTGTAGTTGCATCATGCCCAGGTGTGTAGGGATAGCAATTTCACAAGGGGGGGGTGCATACATGCTTCCTGCCATTTGGTGTCATCTAGACTCTCCACCCACTGCTCCCATTTGTGTTGAAGTGTTGCGAGTACATCTGGGGCATTGCAGACCAAGGAGTGCTAAATCAGAGAGATATCCCCATGGCCCAGGCATCCCAGCATTAAATTTGCCTCCATTGGACTGAATTAGAGCAAGTCTGTGAGCTCCACAGTGTTTCACAAGGGTGTGCCTTTGCAGGTATTTGTGTAATTGAGTGTGTGAGAGATGGAAAGTAGCCTGTAGGTCTTGGAATGAGCGCATATGGGACCCGCTCCAGACATCTCCCAGTGTGGTCACCCTGATCAAGTCCCGTCCTCTGAAACCTTCTAGTTGCTTCGCATAGCTGAGCCAACAGTCTCTCCAGAGGGAGGTCTGTTGGATTGAGCGTTTATCCCATCCTGGTAATCTGTTAGCTGCTCGCTAAACAAGAAAGATCGTCTTAGTTACATCTGCAGTACTGGAGGGGATAGGGCAGCCATACAGGATGTGCATGATGTTGTTGAGGCCTAGATGAGCAAGCTTAAATTGATATGCATGTCTCTCCAGCCCCCAGTCAGCCAGTCTTTAATAGCAGTGATTTAGGTTGCCAAATAGTATAGCCTAATATCTACCGCCCCTCACCCCCATAGTAGACCGACCTATGGCATTTAGCAAAGGCAAAGAGGGGCGGTAAAGTGGGAAGTTTTGCTGCACATTTAAGAATCTCTGGAGTATCATCAGTTTAATGAATGCAATTTGTCCCCAGTGGGGTTAAGGGCAGCTTGTTCAAGTGTGTAGGCAGGTTCCAGTGGCAGATACCAGAGAAGTTGAGGCTGCGTGCAGGTTCTGGTAATGTGTCTATGTGGATGCCCAAATATTTAAAGCTGAGACTGCGGACCAGGATGTTCGATTGCCAAGACAGTATGGCGTGATCACCATGTAAGGTGACTAGTAATGACAGTTTCAGTTCATACGGAGGCCTGAGACCTCCTCAAACACCTAGGAATGTCTAGGATACTGGGACCAGACTGTGAGGGTCTATAAGGAAGAGATGAACTTCATCCACATATAATGTGATCCTGTCTTCAAGCATCTCATCCCACTCCATCTCCGCACTTGGGCATTGCACCGGACGATTCTAGCCAGGGGTTCAGTGGCCGGAGCGAAGAACAGTGAGGAGAGGGAGAATCCCTGCCTGGTGCTGTGTCTAATAGGAAAGATGCACTGCTGGCACATTATAAAGGAGTTTGACATGTTTCCAAAAATTAAGACCAAAGCTCAGACATTCGAGGACTAGGTCTAAGTAGCCCAGGTCAGCTAAATCGAAAGCATTTTGAAAATCTACAAGTAGAAGCGCCCTGGAGTCGGGTATTTCCTCGGCGTGGGCCAGTGCCAAGTGGACTTGTCTGATGTAGTGCTGAGTGGTGCGTTTACGCATGAAGCCACATCTACTTCTACATCTACATGTATGAAGGAGCCCAGGACATAATGGAGTCAGTTTGTTAGGGCTTTGATTTTGATCTCTGTGTTAATCAAAGAGATGAGACGATATGACACACAGTATTCATGGGAATGGCCCAGTATAGGGAGGACCACTATGGTGGCCACATCTAGGTCAGGGGGAAAGGAACCAATTTGGGCCGCTTCAGTGTAGAGTTTGAGCAAGTAGGGAAAAGGGCATCTTGGAATTTGCAGTAATATTCGAGAGGCAATCCATCTGGGCCAGGAGTTTTCATTGTGGTCATTGCATGTAGAGCTGTGCATATATCATCATCTGTAAGACTCTAGTTCCTCTTGTTGGAACTGTGTAAGGCAATGGAGTGGGATGTTGGCAAGCAGGGGATGAGTGATCTCTCTAGCAGGTCATGGTTGGTGGGCATAAAGCCGCTTATACAAACGACAAATGCTCTGCTATTGAGGATGACATGTGTAGGGGACTCCTGACGGGTCCGTGATGGAGGGGATTACTCTAGAGCTGTGGTCCCTGGTGGCAAGCCAGTAGAAATGTGTAGTGCTCTTGTCCCTGTGTTCATATACACTCCGGACAGGTTCTCTACAACACTGGCAAGCTTCAAGGAAAGCATGTTGTCATAGGGATATTCTGTCAAGCTCAAATTGCAGGCGCAGTGTTTCAGATGTGGCTGTGGCGGTTTTAGTCTCTAGATCTAGTATGTGAGATTCAAGCTTTGCCACGCGGGCAAGTTTATCTTGGTTGGTGTGTTTGAGATATGTTTTGGCCACTCTCCTGATAGTGGCTTTGCTAGCTGCTTCCTCCATTGAGAGCGCCAGGTGGGGCCCACCGAAGCAGGGGCTCCAGTAGCAGGCCCAGGTGAGTCAGGGAAAATCAGACCACAGCGCCACTCAGGCTACAAAGAAGTCTCAGGCAGGGCATTTGCATTGCATTCCTCTCAACGTACCCAGGAGCCAGCTCATTCAAGTACAGGCTGGAAGGGGGGTACACTGTGCTGAGCAGGCGCTTCCAGATTCACGGGTGGAGCCATGGGTCCCCACACCACCTCGCAGATTTATCCTAATAAGTCACTTACCACACATGGGGCACAATTGTCCAAGCCCAATGACGCTGCTAACAGTGCAGCAGCGAGGGCCCACCACAGCCACTGAGTGAGCCCCAAGCGGTAGGCCAGGCTGCCAGTCACCCTCAGGTCCTGACTGTCTCTGAGGCTTCTGAGGCATAGGTGTGAGGATCTGGCATTGGGCACCCAGTGGGAGGATGGCGATGAGTTGCAGAGGAGATCTGAGAGTGTTTTTACAACATGTCCACCATCTTGCCCGCTTTGGCTACACCCTTAAATCTAGCACATTACGGAGTAATGCCTTATCAGTGACATTCACTTTATTTCACTGCTGTAACTTAAGAGCAGTGATCAAGCAGATTTCGAACTCCATATTATTGTTAATGGAGTTGAATACAACTGATTGACACTGGGTATAATAACTGTCCATAATGAAACCTTGTCACTATACAAAACATCCAAGCAATGCGTTATACGTGTGCTGTTTATTATTGAAGGTCTATAGTTGCACTCGTATATTTAGCCGTTTGGTTATACGTTTAATTGTTTAAAAGCCACGAAAATTGTGATATTGAGTTTTTGGATATATAATTTCCCCTTTCAACTTTGTGGTTATGTAATCTATGTCATTTCGAGCATGTTTTTATGCTTTTCCAAAAATATCATGCAAAAGTGACGCTAAAAATATCATGGTATTGTTTTAGTACATTTATTTACTGTATAAACAACTTGAAATCTCATTTGTGCCATACAGGTATATCCCTGCAAACAAGAACCTTTATCGCTTACTGCAGCCGCTTTGCAAGATCACATTTTACATAATCTTCAGCTAAAGAATTTGTCCTTAGCTGGGCCGCTTGGCATGAATAGAAGAATCAACAACAACTCTGCTAAAGCCTTAAAGAAAGAGTTGGCGACAGCAGTAGTAGATACCGGTCTAAAGAAGCCTTGTGTAAACCGCAAGAAAAAGGAAGCTGCAGAAAAGGAATATGTGCTTGATGCTTGTCCCCCACCATTAACATTAGGTATAGTATAACGTTTTCTACATATTTCTTGTTACTCCATTACCCTTAACAAATTTAATAAAAATTCTTATTGCAACATTGGAATGTTGGGAGCTCAATTGAAGTAAATGAATTGGCTCGGGGTTAATAATGACTGGTATATAGGCCGTCTGCCACAGGATTCTAATGCTTGTCTTTCTGTTGGTGGAATGTTATATTATATTACTTGTTCCTCGGGCTATACCAGTTGTTAAAGATCCTCGTCATCGTTATTGAGGGTTAACAATCGAGATAACACTCGGCAGCAGACTAAAATACTCCCACTGTACCATCAAATCTGTTTATATGCTTCACAAACAGACAGGTCTTTGAACTTGAACAAGAACACCCACAGAGTTTCAAATTTTAATTTTGAACATTAGGCAAGAACAGTTACCTGAAGGGAGGAGCTTGTTCAGGCCGCACTCCACGTTGTTAGTACTTTTTTCAGATTTGGGCTGACAGTGTGGCTGTCTGCATGACCTATAGTTCATCATATTCATAAAGTGGGCTTTGGGTCAACAGTCTTTAAACATCGACTTTTTTGGGTTAACTCACTTTACTTTACATTACTTTAAGACTATGGGCCAGATTACAACTTTGACGGAGGGGGTTAATCCGTCCCAAATGTGACGGATATCCCGCCCACCGTATTACGAGTTCCACAGGATATAATGGACTCCTAATACGGCGGGCGGGATATCCGTCACATTTGGGACAGATTAACCCCTTCCGCAAAAGTTGTAATCAGGCCCTATGTCAGTCTCACTTAAGTTCAGTCCAGAGGAGTGTAAATCTCCCACCTCATGCTATTTATGTGGTTGCTTGATGTATCATTCCCCAGCCTAGTGAGTGTTCCCATTGCAAAGCATGAGCAGACCATTTAAAAAAATGAACTGATTATGCTTTTGGTCTCTTTCAGTCATTTATCTCGCATATGCATTTTAACACCAAAGCAATGCTTTTTTATCTTTTTTTTTTCATTATGGAGCACATTTGTAATGCTTTTGCCGGGACTTATTTTTGCAATATCTCTTGCTCTTACAGCGGAGGACCTTCATATCTTGATAATTAAAGAAAACAAACAGTGGCAAAGCATATAGACTTTTATGTTGTAATTACAACATGCAAACACACTCTTGTGCAAGTGCACCCTGTGAATGCCTGAGTTTCTAAGCTAACTTTGCTAATTCTTATTTTCTATTCTGAGGATGACTAGCCAGAGTAGAGTGTTTGCACTTTGTGTGTTTTATTTGTAAAGAACAGTTTATGGAACTTTTGACACCCATACAAATTATACATTCTGTGAGTGAATCGAGAGATACGTCAAGTATATGCTAAAATTTCAAAACAGTTTACAAATTTTTTTGCAGTTCAATCCTGCTCGCCTCCAATAACTAGCCCCCTCCCAATTTGACAAGGTAGCTTTGTTTCGCCAGGCTGTCCAAAGCATCCACTATCCAGATATTACTTCGGATTTATTGCTGGCCCCCTTTCCCACACTGTGGAAGGACACCTCCCACTTCCTTGGTACTCAGGAGAACAAGTTCAGTGCCATCCATCATGGCAGCAGATGACACAAACGAGCACTATAATAGAGGTAAGTAAGTAAGGGACGCCACTGAGTTTCTCCATATAAGAGTGTTCCTCAGCTACTTTTCTAGAGTGGGTGGGGGAGGGACCGTTTTCCAGAGTTGTGCAATGGCATGGTTGGCCTCCCCTAAGCATTGTAACCCAGTACACCACTCTGCTTTAGCCATGTGTCTTCAATTGTCTGGTCTAATGCCTTTGGATCAAATAGGAACCCTAAAATAGCATTCAGGTTATCTGCCACCATTTCCCAAAAGCAAAAACAACAGGGTGAAGGATGGAATGCTTGAAATATTATCAGTCACTGGCAATCACTCTGGCTACATCACAATCCATCATTCTTTCCTCACTCTGCCACCTCAGTTTGGACCCTGCCATAAGCAAATCAGTCTTGATCCTGCTCCTCATGGGAACAGTCCATCCCGAACTGCCAGGCCAGGTCTTCCCTGATCTGGAACACAAGCAACCTAGGACCGGGTTTGCCCTAGTTAGGGCTCTTCAGCCAGGTATTGCTTGCTTCAAGTGACACAGTGAGCCTGGGACCCATGTCTGGGCATACCCATGTATGGGCATACCCAGTGCACTTAGGGGAGCAAATCAAAAAACAACAAAGTGATGGATAGAATACTTGAACTAATCTCAGCCACTGATAATCACTTGGGGCTGCATCCCAATCCATTGTTTTGCCCACCATGTCACCTCAGTTTGGACCCAGCCATATGCATATCATTCTTGACCCTGCTCCTCATATGAACAGTCCAGCCCAACCTGCCAGGTTAGTTTCACCCTGAACGGAAACACAAGCAACACAGGACTGGTTTTGCCCTGGTTAGGGCTCTTCTGCCAGGTATAGCTTGGTTTGTTTTATCATTCTATTTTGACAAAGACAGTAGGCAAGTCTCATTTATCGTGAAAAGCATACCGTTGTTATTAAGCTGTATTAAAGACTGTGGACATGTACATGTCATCTAGCCAATTATCCTATTATTTAATGGTTTTAGTGTTGTTGGATACCCTCGACCAACCCTAAGTTTTGGATATTTGCACTGTGATAATTTTCATTAGCCTCCAGTTGGAAGATATTGTTTATCGTTTTGCCTACTCTGATCTTCTGCATATTGTTGTAATTATGAATGTATGCCTCAGGGCTGTCGTGGCAGAAATCTAATGTTCAGTACAATAGGCCTGAGGTGGTTATGGTGAAAAGCCAATGATAAAGTTCATACACCTGATTGGTTTATTGCAAAAAGGTAATCCAGATGCCATAGGTATAATCTGTTTGTAATAAAAAGTTACAACAAAGACAGTGTAGCTCATTTATTTATAGTGAAAACAGATAATAAAGCCAATATGACTTTACAGGTGAATTGTTATTGCACTGTCAAAAAGCCTCTAGATTGGTATTTTGTTACACGAAATCTCACGGTTTACTGTTGTAGGCAAAGGTTTTAGTGTTGGTTTCGTCCTCTGGGTGCAGAATATTTGCATTGTGATACTCCTTCTTAGACCCTCTGATTGCTTTGTTAACTATAACTTTGTACATATTTGCAGTCTCATGCATGTTATTTAGCTGTGTTTTTATTAAAAGCACGTTTTATATATCTCTTGTAATCATAAAAAGTGCTAAGAAATACATAGAAGTATACCTACTTAGGCCATACCTACAAGTTAGCTGGAATTCAATGTTGGGATTCCCACTGGCTGGGATTACCATTACCGGCCAGTATCTCCACATGGCATTATGAGTTATACCTCTTGGAATAGATAATACCTCGGGAAATATAAAATAAATGAGTGGAATTCCATACTGTATTCCTTATTCTGAGGGATTTAGTGTTTAGTCAGTGCACCTGCTCTTAGTAGGCAGGAAATAGGAGCAGTGGCTTCCCTTGGGCTGGAGGGGAGATAGGATACGGTGGAAAATGGAAGAATAGTTTTGGAAGGGGAGCATTGTATGCTCCCTCCAGCCAAAGAAAATGCTTGCAGGAACCAAAGGACGAAGCTTGGTTGCTGCTGCCCTCAAATCCTCAGCCAGAATCATCATCTTGAAACACTGGGTCCATTGTTCCTTCATCCAGGGAAAATGGGTGCAGCAATACTGGTCCAGCTGTGATGAGGTGGAGCAGAATTCCATACTGTAATTACATCCTGCCTTACTCTTAATCTGAGCCATAGGTGAAGTTGGGCCTGAAAACATGCGCTTCAGTTTCATGGCTGGAAGACAAGGTATTTAGTTTTCAATACTCTCTTCCTATAGATATTCTCTCAATTCTTTATTTAGAGTGCCAAGCATTTCCCCAGATATTGTTACTAGGCAGCTCGCCTGCCGCTGATTTCATATGCAATGTGCCGCATCCCACATGCTTCTCATATTGATTGCCATCATAGAGTGCATTGTCGTGCATCATTATATTGCCATTCTAAGATGGCTAACACATTGAGTCTGACTGAGAGCTCTGCTCAGCGGACAGATATCCTGTCCGCTGAAATCTAAATCCCAATATATCCTATGCGTTTTAAATTTCAGCGGACAGGCTATCAGTCACCGTTGTGACAGAGTAACCCGTCCGTCAAGTTCCAAATCAGGCCTATAGTTTCCAAACTTGAAGGCCATGTTGGAAATTAAATCAATAATACACTCTGCATCAAACCATCACAAGATGGCTGTCACTGTTAATTTGTTTACTTCTTATCTATTGAAAGCATATTCTGCCATGTTTACTCAGCACTTTCATTTTCTAATTTTATTATTTTAATTTATCTTGGATATGCTTGTTGAGTTATTGTGTGCTTTATTGTGAATGGGTGAATCAGTGGATGCACAAGTGAAAGATTGACTGACAGATTGCATATATACGACAAGTTATTGAGTGCTAATCACACTTGTCCCTGAAGAAGCTCTTTGAGTTATAAGCCAGACTTAATGGCCTGGATAAGTTCTTGTTTTCATTTAGAAGCAAATGGAGCACCACTTTTAGGTTTTATCGACGGGAGCTGTTTAATTGTCACTCTTCATGTTGTAGTACAGTGTTCTGTGAGGATCCCAATGGGAACTGAGAGTTACGAAAACTGTCTTGATGAAAGAACATCTTTGTCTATTACTGTGTTGCCGAAAACGCTTTTGTTTTCAGAATACTGTGCTGCATCCGCTCTTTGCAACTGTCTGTTTTTTCACAACACTGAACTGTTGTAAAAGATGGAGGTATCCATAGACCACATCATGGTAGATTTTGGATGTCACTTTTGCAGACTGATGTTGTGGTTGCAGTGCTTTGCAATGTACTAAATGTAATTGGTGAGTCAGGAAGGTGTTTGTGAGTTGTTTTTTGCAACCCATTCTTAATCACAAAGAGGAGGGAGGGGTGAAATGGGCATCCCTCTCCTAATTTCTATGTGGATTGCGTGTATCTGTTTGTAAACCATTGAACAAACCCCAAAACCAACTTTGAGTATTATCCAGTTGGTTATGTGGAAGCAGTCCCCCTAAAATATCTTCCACTTTGGTATGGTGGAGGTCGGCCTCAGGGAGAGCAGACAGTAGTCATCTGTTGATAGCTAAGAGTGAAGGGCTACTGTCCCCTCAGGCCTCCACCCCTGCCTTCACTGGTATTCTCAGGGAGTTGCAAAATGCAATCTGCCTTTTGAATAATAATGAGAAATGAGGTTTTTGCACAGTCTTTTTAATCTGCATTTGTGGTATGACTGATCAGTACATCAGTTGCATCACGAAAACGCCAAGGTTTGTGACCTAATTAGTAAAACTGTGATTTGGAAAATCTCCAGGCAGGTTAGTCTTCATTAAGAGAAGAAGCAGATTGCTTGAAAAAAATCTCTTGACCTATTTTGTGAAAAGTAAGTATTTGTATTTACCTTTCCATTGGATGTAAGAGTAATCATGTTGATCTAGGTTGTAAGAAAAATACAGTGACATTGTCTGAAATGCAGTTAATCGTTACTCCTTAAGCCTATTTGTGGGCGAGGGTCAGCTCCTCTCTTGAACAAATTTACATTATCACATTCCATACATTCAGTTTATAGCTATAATAGAACTATTTTTGTTTGCCATCGACAAGATAATATGAAGAGTATATTTTAGTGTGCTTGTACCCATGTCTTGGGTTAGCCTTTCAGGTTTAATTGTTCTCAGCCATGTAGTCCTTTAATCATTTCTTTAAAATTATATTTTCTAACTACTTTGTATTCATTTTGATTCGTTGTAATGGGATCCGCATTTTAACTCCAGATTTGTTTTGTTGTCCCTCATTAGCTCAAAGGTTAGGACTTGTCGAGGCTCCACCTGCGCCTCTAACAACAGAAGAGTGGGCCGAAGTGAAGCAAAGGTCCGTAAAACATGGAGATTCATTGCATCCTTGTGTGATATGTAGAGAAGAATTTGAACTGCATCCACAGGTATGGTTAACCTTCATGCTAAATGAAAGATTTTTTTCAAACTATAATTTCACGACATGCAGTGAGAAAGTTCCAAAGACCACTACCATAAAATATTCGGTTTGTCACATATGTATCGCTGTTTTTTAAATGCAACTGGAAACATATCGCGTGCTGTGAAGTGAGCATTCTTGGATACGAATCCTTGCTCATCATTTTTAATGACGTGCTAGAACATGTTTTGTAGATCAAAATATTAGCATTTTTGCATGCCGGTATGGTTGCAAAGTATATCACTGTTAAAATATGTAAATCTGTACTGACTAGTTCTTCCTTCTGTTTTTTGGTTGTAATTAATTCTATTGATTACTTTGTATCTAGCGTTGTTATGGAGTTGTATAAGTACTTCACAAATATTCAATTGCACACATGTTTGACTCTAAAAATTGATGTGGGGCCCACCCTGGCCTCTGGAGAAGGCCGGGTTGAAAGTCAGAAGAAAAATAAAACTCGACCTGCCCTTGACAAAGGCGGGGGGTCGGGTGGGTTTAGACAGTTCATACTACCCCCAACTTTGGGCAAGATGGGAGTTTGAGGCCCCCTGACCCCTGCCAATAGACATGTATTATCTCTCAAATGGAAGCATTTCACCAAATAAATTTAACCCCATCCTATTCTTTGGGAAGGGAAGAGGGCGAATAAAACAACCCTCTGATCTTGTGAATTATGAAAACCTTTATTTGCACCCTTACTCCCCTAGCTACCACATTGCCCAAGAGTGTTGAGAAAAGTATTGAGTTCTGCCTTGCCCAAGGACAAGAGGAAATAAAAAGACCTGCATCAGCTACAAGGTACCTTGGTGCATCACCTCACTTCCTCTCATTCACCAAGTGCAAGGGGGGATATACAATGTCACTTCTTGCCCACATTTAGGGTTGCCCCTCGCCACTGCATTGCTCAAGTGCAGGGTTGCTCTTATGTTCCTCCTTCCACATGCCTTGCTCAAGCCTGAAGGGGAAATTTTAAAACAATTGAAAAAGGGAAATGGGTAGTTGCCACCTGCCCTAATAGTCCAAGGCCTGCCAAATACTGTGAACCATAGAGAAGCAGAGCAACACATAACCAACTGCGCTGTTCGTAGCTGTGAACAAAGCACTGGGACACCTGTGAGCGGCTTTTCTTTTTAATGGCACATAGCATTTGACATGTTGTGGAGAATCTAGACAGCTGCCCCTTCGCCCTGTTCACATTTGAAAACAAAGCACTGGGCAACCTGCAATGTATCCCTTTCCTTCATGGTCACTGGGAGAGGTGGGGCCATGGTACAAACCACCCCTTTCGGCAAGGTGGGGGGGTTTAAGACAACTAGTGACCCCCCTCCCCTGCCACTCCCTTCTGTCGTTGGGCAAGGTGTACTTGGGACTCGGCAGGAGGTAAATCTTCCATTTCCAAGCAAATCAAGGTCGGCCTAAATAAATGTGTAGTCCTCCTGCTTGGTCAAGTCAAGGGTGTAGGTAAAAAAAAAAAAAAACAAGTA
Source organism: Pleurodeles waltl (assembly GCF_031143425.1). NCBI lineage: Eukaryota > Metazoa > Chordata > Amphibia > Caudata > Salamandridae > Pleurodeles > Pleurodeles waltl. Next base: position 657,349,234 of record NC_090449.1, read on the forward strand.
TTTTGAGCAAGACTGGGGTTGGGGTAGAAATTCATGAGCCCCTATCCTTGGACAAGGCAGCAGGGCATAAGGCCACTAATGCCCCCTCGCATGAAGTTGGGCCAATGCAGGGGTGGGGCAAAAAGGAAAAAGAACAAATTCCCCACATCCTAGATAGGCAATATGAGCAGACTTCATTAGGTACCCTCCTGCCCTTGGACAGTCGCCTCGCCCTTTTGGCAATGTAGTAGACATTTTATTATGCACCACTTCGCAGTTTAAACCAGCTGTCTGCCCCAAGGAAAAAAACATATAAACCATAAGGAACCAACGGAACTACCATTAGAGGCCTAAATACAATCAACGTCGGACGTCAGCACACCCAGATATCAGCCAACCCTCACCCATCATCATACTCCCACACACAGATCTCTCTCTCTCTCTCTCTCTCTCTCTCTCTCTCTCTCTCTCTCTCTCTCTCTCTCTCTCTCTCTCTTCTCTCTCTCTCTCTCTCTCTCTCTCTCTCTCTCTCTCTCTCTCTCTCTCTCTCTCTCTCTCTCTCTCTCTCTCTCTCTTACATACACACACACACACACACACTCGAACCCTCAGATTTACTCATACAATCATCAGATACCCAGACACTCACACACATACAACATGGACGCCCACACATATTAATGGCCTTCAGCCATGTACAGAGTGCTCTCTGCACAGGGCCTGGCCTCTTACCAGGCCAGCAACAGCCCACATTCCACCAAAGGTGCTGCATATACCTTTTAGCCATATGTACACAGCTCTCGATTAAGGCCTCCAGTTCTCCACTTCTGACATGGTAGGAGGGGTCTGCATGCCTCCTACCAATTCAGAGGTCGCATGAGTCTTGTAAGGGATGGGTGGGGCAGTGTCCGCAAGAAAAGCAAATCAAATGTTGTGGACTGTGTGCTGAGACTGAGATCCAAGATGGCCCAATACATTAAGATAATTAAGCAATGTTATGGCCAAGAAGTGAATATGGTGCAGTGCCTACTTGACAGAAAGTTGAATGGTAGCGTCCATGGAGCCCTGCCCCATACACTGTGCCGAAGATGGTAGCTTGCCTTGTGGGCATTGCTATCTCAAGGAACGTCCACAGAGGTTTGTCAATTTCCACTGTGACAGGGTAGAAATGGTGATTCTCATGGTGCCATATGGCAGTAAAGCAAATGAGAGTATGCCGCTCCAAGTCTCCTATACCTTAATGAGAATGATAGCTCATTGTAGGTGGAGCTTTACTCTGCCAGTCTGGCGGAAGAGCAGCTGCATCATCAGTGACTGGGTGAGATTACTGGGCAGGTCCTGCTGCCACCTAGATATACTGACTTGGCCGTCTATGGTTTTGACACAAGTGACAGCATACTTGTCAAAAACAAGAGATACAGGCTGTAAGATGAGGCGAAGGCCAGCATTAAGGAGTAAGCTATCTAAAATATTGCCTGATACTGCTAAATACCTTCCAGAGCATGTGCTATAAAAGTAAACATGATAAATAATTGAAAACATGATTAGACATATATAACTTAAGTAATTCCTTAGCAAAACTACTGAAGTGGTAATAAACAAATTGTCCCAGGTGTAACATAGTGTAGCCATACACCACCCATATCGGACACTTTAGAAACAGAGCAGCAGCTGCTATGTACCACTTCAGGCCAGGCAGCAATATTAAGATTTCAGATTGAATTATTTTGAATGTTTAAGCTACCTCCAACTTTAAATATATCAATTATAAATGGTTGCTTTGAAGCCTGCCTCAGCCAAATTCATAATACTTAGAGGTGAATGTAGGGATACTCACTGAGACAAGGGCACATACCCACATGGGCACATTGTGAAATACAGCAATACAGTGCAGGCACAGTGGCAGAGGCTTACTACAGTGAAGGACAGAAACACTGCCACAAGGTGATTCAGGGGGGCAGCTAGGTTCCTGAAGAGGCCACTGTGAGAGGTCCCAAAACTCTGGTTCGCAGCATGCTCTGGCACTAGGATGGATGCCACTTTTTCTTTTTAGGAAAAAGGCACCAGACTCTGAAGGAGCATGTTGGAATCCGCATGTTGAAATGCACCTTACACCCCATAACCACATAACCAGCGCAGAGAACGCCTCCTGCAGGCTCCCTCTGGGCCTCCTCCTCTCTCCTCTCTCCTCCTACCTCTTGCCTGTAAAGACATAGTGCTTTTGCCAAGTTGATAGATGCAGCAAGGGGTACACTCCACTTACTCTTTCAGGACATCACTATTCCCCCAGGGACCATGGAGGAAGAGTGCTCGGAAAAAAGACACTGTAATGATACCTGTATATAACCACTTGTAGGAAGTTGGCTCTGTATATACTATCTCGAAGTAAGGGATAGTGTGCACAGAGTCCAAGGGTTCCCCTTACAGGTAAGATAATGGCAAAACTAGATAATTCTAATGCTCTATTTTGTGGTAGGGTGGTCGAGCAGGAGGCTTATCAGAGGGTAGTGTTAAGCATTTGTTGTACACACACAGGCAATAAATGAGGAACACACACTCAAAGACTTAACTCCAGGCCAATAGTTTTTATATAGAAAAATATATTTTCTTAATTTATTTTTAGAACCACAAGTTCAAGATTTGAAGTAAATACATAAAATGGAAGGTACTCCACACAGGTAAGTTAGGAACTTTGAATTAGAGCAATAACATATACAGGTTTTGTTAAAATGGCAAAAAGCTATTTTAAAAGTAGACAGTGCAAAAATCAACAGTTCCTGGGGGAGGTAAGTATTGGTTAGATTGTGAGGTAAGTAAGACACAAGTATCATTTAGTGGGCATAGGCAGCCCACCACTGGGGGTTCAAGCAACCCCAAAGTTACCACACCAACAGCTCAGGGCCGGTCAGGTGTAGAGATCAAAGAGGTGCCCAAAACACATAGGTGCCTAAGGAGAACAGGGGTGCTCCGGTTCCAGTCTGTCAGCAGGTAAGTACCCGCATCCTCGGGGGGCACACCAGTGGGGTTCTGTAGAGCACTGGGTGGGGGGGGGACACAAGTAGGCACACAAAATACACCCTCAGCGGCACAGGGGTGGCCGGGTGCAGTGTGCAAAGCAGGCATCGAGTTTTGTATTGGATTCAATAGAGAGGCTGGGGGTCTAGCGGTGCAGGCAGGGCACAGGGGGGCTTCTCAGGCCAGCCACCACCTGGGCTAGGCAGAGGGTCGCCTGGGGGTCACTCCTGCACTGAGGTTCGGTTTCTTCTGGTCCTGGGGGCTGCGGGCGCAGTGCTTGGTCCAGCATCGGGTCCCTTGTTACAGGCAGTCGCCGTCAGGGGGAGCCTCTGAATTCTCTCTGCATGCGTCGCTGTGAGGGTCCAGGGGGGTCGTCTCGGGCTACTCACGGGGTCGCAGTCGCCTGGGAGTCCTCCCTGTGGTTTTGGTTCTCTGGATCTCGAGCTGGGGGCGTCGGGTGCAGAGGGAGAAGTCTTGCGCTACCGACGGGAAGAGTGAAGTCCTTTAAAGTTGCAGAAAAATTGCAATATTGTTGCTTTTTCTTGAGCAGAGCTGCTGCTCACAGGAGTTTCTTGGTACTAAGGTTCAGGGCAGTCCTCTGACGCTTCAGAGGTCGATGGTCCCTGTTGGATGCGTCCCTGTTGCATTTTTTCGAGTCAGGAGGCAGGCTGGCAGGGCTGGGGCCAAAGCAGTTGTCGTCTTCCGTCATCTCTGCAGGGCTTTCAGGTTAGAAGTCCTTTTTCTTAGTTCAGGTTGCAGGAATCTGATTTCCTGGGTTCTTGGGTGCCCCTAAATACTATATTTAGGGGTGTATTTAGGTCTGGGAGGGTGGCTACACCCTCTTTGTGCCTCCTCCCTGAGGGGAGGGGGCACATCCCTAATCCTATTGGGGGAATACTCCAAAACTAAGATGGAGGATTTCTAAAGACAGGGGTCACCTCAGCTCAGGGCACCTTAGGGGCTGTCCTGACTGGTGGGTGACTCCTCCTTGTTTTTCCAATTATCTCCTCCAGCCTTGCTGCCAAAAGTGGGGGCAGCGGCCGGAGGGGCGGGCATCTCCACTAGCTGGGATGCCCTGTGGCGCTGTAACAAAGGGGGTGAGCCTTTGAGGCTCACCGCCGGGTGTTACAGTTCCTGCAGGGGGAGGTGAGAAGCACCTCCACCCAGTACAGGCTTTGTTCCTGGCCACAGAGTGACAAAGGCACTCTCCCATGTGGCCAGCAACTCGTCTGGTTGTGGCAGGCTGGCAGAAACTGGTCAGCCCCACACCAGAAGTCGGATTGGTATTTAGGGGGCATCTCTAAGATGCCCTCTGGGTGCATTTTACAATAAATTCTATACTGGCATCAGCGTGCACTTATTGTGCTGAGAAGTTTGATAGCAAACTTCCCAGATTTCAGTGTAGCCATTATGGAACTGTGGAGTTCGTGTTTGACAAACTCCCAGACCATATACTCTTATGGCTACCCTGCACTTACAATGTCTAAGTTTTTGCTTAGACACTGTAGGGACATAGTGGTCATGCATATATGTCTTCACCTGTGGTATAGTGCACCCTACCTTACAGCTGTACGTCCTGCTAAAGGGGTGACTTACCTATGCCACAGACAGTGTGAGGTTGGCATGGCACTCTAAGGGGAGTGCCATATCGACGTAGTCATTTTCTCCCCACCAGCACACACAAGCTGTGAGGCAGTGTGCATGTGCTGAGTGAGGGGTCCCCAGGGTGATGTAAGACATGGTGCAGCCCTTAGAGACCTTCCCTGGCATCAGGGCCCTTGGTACCAGGGGTACCATTTACAAGGGACTTATCTGAGTGCCAGGGCTGTGCCAATTGGGGAAGCAAAGGTACAGTTTAGGGAAAGAACACTGGTGCTGGGACCTGGTTAGCAGGGTCCCATCACACTTTCAATCATAACTTGGCATCAGCAAAAGGCAAAAAGTCAGGGGGTAACCATGCCAAGGAGGCATTTCCTTACACAACCCCGCCAAACGAAAGAGGATGAGACTAAACTTTCCCAAGAGAGTCTTAATTTTCTAAGTAGAAGAACCTTGAAAGGCCATCAGCATTGGCATGGGCAGTCCCAGGTCTGTGTTCCACTACAAAGTACATTCCCTCTAGGGATATGGACCACCTCAACAGTTTAGGGTTTTCTCCTTTCATTTGCATTAGCCATCTGAGAGGTCTGTGGTCAGTTTGAACTATGAAGTGAGTACCAAAAAGGTATGGTCTCAACTTCTTCAGGGACCTGACACCAGAAAAGGCCTCCCTCTCAATGACACTCCAACGCTGCTCCCTGGGGAGTAAGCTCCTGCTAATAAAAGCAACAGGCTGGTCAAGGCCATCATCATTTGTTTGGGACAGGACTGCTCCTAGCCCATGTTCAGAGGCATCTGTCTGCACAATTAACTGCTTAGAGTAATCTGGAGCTTTCAAAACTGGTGCTGTACACATTGCTTGCTTCAGGGTGCCAAAGGCCTTTTGACAGTCCACGATTGTGAAGGGCGTCACTGTTGATCCATAACCCTTCACAAACCTCCTATAGTACCCAGTCAAGCCAAGGAATGCCCTGACTTGAGTCTGGGTTTTTGGAGCTACCCAGTCCAGAATAGTCTGGATCTTGGGTTGGAGTGGCTGAACCTGGCCTCCACCTACAAGGTGACCCAAGTAAACCACAGTACCCTGCCCTACCTGACATTTAGATGCCTTGATATAGAGGCCTGCTGCTTGCAGGGCCTGCAAAACCTTCTTCAGGTGGACCAGGTTATCCTGCCAGTTGGAGCTAAAGACAGCAATATCATCAAGATAAGCTGCACTAAAGGACTCCAAACCAGCAAGGACTTGATTCACCAATCATTGGAAGGTGGCAGGGGCATTCTTTAAGCCAAAGGGCATCACAGTAAACTGGTAGTGCCCATCAGGTCTAGAGAATGCTGTTTTCTCTTTTGTTTCTGGCGCCATTCTTATTTGCAAGTACCCTGCTGTAAAGTCAAAGGTACTTATGTATTTGGCAGCACCTAATTTATCTATGAGCTCATCTGCCCTTGGAATGGGGTGAGCATCTGTCTTGGTGACAGAGTTAAGCCCTCTGTAGTCCACACAAAACCTCATCTCTCTCTTGCCATCTTTTGTGTGAGGTTTGGGGACCAAGCCCACTGGGCTAGCCCAGGGACTGTCAGCGTGCTCAATCATTCCCAGCTCCAGCATCTTGTGGACTTCCACTTTGATGCTTTCTTTAATGTGGTCAGACTGTCTAAATATTTAGTTTTTGACAGGCATGCTGTCTCCTGTGTCCACATCATGGGTACACAGGTGTGTCTGACCAGGGGTTAAAGAAAAGAGTTCAGCACACTGCTGGAGGACTTGCCTGCAGTCAGCCTGCTGGTGGCCAGAGAGGGTGTCTGAATAGATCACACCATCTACTGAGCCACCTTTAGGGTCAGTGGAGAGGAGATAGGAAGAGGTTCACTCTCAGCTTCCTGGTCCTCATCTGTAACCATTAACATGTTTACATCTGCCCTATCATGAAATAGTTTGAGGCGGTTCACATGGATCACCCTCTTGGGGGTCCTGCTAGTGCCTAGGTCAACCAGGTAGGTGACCTGACTCTTTTTCTCAAGAATTGGGTAAGGGCCACTCGATCTGTCTTGAAGTACCCTTGGAGCCACAGGCTCCAGAACCCAGACTTTCTGCCCTGGCTGAAACTCAATCATAGCAGCCTTTTGGTTATACCACATCTTCTGGAGCTGTTGGTTGGCCTCAAGGGTTTTGCTTGCCTTTTCCATGTACTCAGCCATCCTTGAACGTAGGCCTAGTACATAGTCCACCACATCTTGCTTAGGCTCATGGAGAGGTCTCTCCCAGCCTTTTTTTACAAGAGCTAGTGGTCCCCTAACAGGATGGCCAAACAGAAGTTCAAAGGGGGAAAACCCTACTCCCTTCTGAGGCACCTCTCTGTAGGCGAAAAGCAGGCATGGCAAGAGGACATCCCATCTCCTTTTGAGTTTTTCAGGGAGCCCCATGATCATGCCCTTCAATGTCTTGTTGAATCTCTCAACAAGGCCATTGGTTTGTGGATGGTATGGTGTGGTGAATTTGTAAGTCACCCCACACTCATTCCACATATGTTTCAGGTAAGCTGACATGAAGTTGGTACCTCTGTCAGAAACCACCTCCTTGGGAAATCCCACTCTGGTAAAAATACCTATGAGTACTTTGGCTACTGCAGGGGCAGTAGTGGACCTAAGGGAAATTGCCTCAGGGTACCTAGTAGCATGATCCACTACTACTAGGATGTATTGGTTCCCTGATGCTGTGGGAGGTTCAAGCGGACCCACTATATTCACTCCCACTCTTTCAAAGGGGACCCCCACCACTGGGAGTGGAATGAGGGGGGGCTTTGGATGGCCACCTGTCTTACCACTGGCTTGACAGGTAACACAGGAGGTGCAAAACTCCTTAACCTTCTGGGACATATTGGGCCAATAGAAATGATTGACTAACCTCTCCCATGTCTTGTTTTGTCCCAAATGCCCAGTAAAGGGAATGTCATGGGCTAAGGTCAGAAGGAACTCCCTAAACTCCTGAGTCACTACCACTCATCGTGGCACCAGCCTTGGGATCTCTTGCCTCAGTGTAAAGGAGTCCATCTTCCCAATAGACCCTGTGTGTTCCACTGACATTTCCTTTTTCTTGCTCAGCTGCTTGCTGTTTTAGGCCTTTAAGAGAGGAACATGTTTCTTGCCCCTTACACAGCTGTTCCCTTGGGGGTCACCCTGGGCCCAATAGCTCAACCTGGTAAGGTCCCAGCTCTATGTACTCAGTTCCCTCAGGGGATAGAACATTTTCCTGGGAAGAGAGGTTGTGTTTCTTGTGCTGTGCTGTGCTGAAGCTGGTTCCCCAGTCTTCTTCCCTTTTCTCTTGGAAGGTTGGCCCATTATTCCAGACTCCAACACTTCTTTTTCACCCTGAGCCCTGCACTGTGCCCTTGTCTTGACACACACCAGTTCAGGGATACCCAGCATGGCTGCATGGGTTTTGAGTCCAAGCTGAGACCTCCAGATCATTTCCAAGCAGACATTCTACTGGTATAGCAGAAGAGACTACCACCTGTTTCAGGCCAGTGACCCCTTCCCATTATAAAGTTACCATTGCCATGGAATGGCCTTTAGTCTAATTGTCAGCATTGGAGACTGGATATGTCTGTACAGCCAGGTATTGTCCTGGGGAAACCAGTTTGTCTGTCACCATAGTGACACAGCCACCTGTATCCCTCAGGGCTTCTACTCTAGTCCCATTGATTAAGAGCTGCCGCCTGTATTTTTGCATGTTAGGCGGCCTGGCAGCAAGTGTGGCTAGGTCCACCCTAACCTCTGAGACTAATGTAGCTTCAGTGTGAACCCTGATTTGCTCTGGGCACACTGTTGATCCCACTTGGAGACTGGCTATTCCAGTGCTAACTGGAGTAGTAGTTGTGGGACTTTTCTTGGGCCTTGTCTCCAGTTTGGTGTCCATGCTGAGTACAGATGCGACACCAGGCCTTTTTGCGATCAAAGTTTTTACCCTTATACCCAAATGAGGATTGTGAAGAGGCTTTGTACCCACCCTCCTGAGCAGGTGTTTGGGGCCCTGTGGAAGACTCTTTACTTTTTCCCTTGGATGTCTCAACACTCTTCCCCTGGGGAGGCTTTGTGACCCCTTTCATTTGGTCACCCCCTGTGGAAGTCTTGGTCACACTAGTCTTGACCCAATGGTCTGCCTTCTTTCCCAATTCTTGGGGAGAAATTGGACCTAGGTCTACCAGATGCTGATGCAGTTTGTCATTGAAACAATTACTTAACAGGTGTTCTTTCATAAACAAGTTATACAGCCCATCATAATCATTTACACTACTGCAATTTATCCAACCCTCTAGTGTTTTGACTGAGAAGTCAACAAAATCAACCCAGGTGTGGCTTGAGGATTTTTGAGCCCCCCTGAACCTAATCCTGTACTCCTCAGTTGAGAATCAAAGCCCTCAATCAGGTTAGCCTTCATGAGGTCATAGGATTTTGCATCTTTTCCAGAGAGTGTGAGGAGTCTATCCCTACACGTTCCAGTGAACATTTCCCAAAGGAGAGCACCCCAGTGAGATCTGTTTACTTTTCTGGTTGCAGAAGCCCTCCCAGTGATATCATCACCATCTTCATATTTTGTTACAATCCCTTTGGGGATTTTTAGGATGTCATTATTCTCTCTGACCCTATTTATGTTGCTGCCACCATTGATGGGAGCTAAACCCATCTCTTGTCTTTCCCTCTCTATGGCTAAGAGCTGTCTCTCCAAAGCCAATCTTTTGGCCATCCTGGCTAACAGGAGATCATCTTCATTGAGGCTGCCTTCAATGCTTCCAGAGTTACTGGTCTCCCCTGTGGAAGAACCAGTCTCTTTGACTATCACTTGTGGAGGCAGGGTTTGAGGGACCCTAGTCCCCCTAATTAGGACAGGAGGGAGGGAGTCATCCTCCTGGTCACAAACTTCTCCCTCTGCAGGATTATCCTCAGAGGGGTGGTCCTTTGCAAACTCTGCCAAAAGCTCCTGGAGCTTCACTTTGGTAGGGTTGGACCCAGTCTTTATATTTCTTTAGCTTACAGAGAGTCCTTAACTCTGACATCCCTAGATGTAGGTAAGGGGTGAGGTTGAGTTCAACCACCATCTCATCTGTGCTAGACATTATTTCTCTAGAAGTTGGGATTACTTTTTAAGAATCTAAAAACTAATTCTAGAACTTAAATCCAAACTTTTACAAACTTTTAAACTCTAAAAGAAATGCTAACAGGGACTTACACAAGGCCCTAGCAGGACTTTTTAAAAATCTAGAAAAATAGCTCACATTTCAAAAATCAGTTTCTAATGACAATTTTTTTAATTTTAGTCATGTGACCAGGTATTGGCTGAGTAGTCCAGCAAATGCAAAGTCTTAGACCCCACCGCTGATTCACCAATGTAGAAAGTTGGCTCTGTATATACTATCTCAAAGTAAGAGATAGTATGCACACAGTCCACGGGTTCCCCTTAGAGGTAAGATAGTGGCAAAATTTGATAATTCTAAGGCTCTATTTTGTGGTAGTGTGGTCGAGCAGGAGGCTTATCAGGGGGTAGTGTTAAGCATTTGTTGTACACACACAGGCAATAAATGAGGAACACACACTCAAAGACTTAACTCCAGGCCAAGAGTTTTTGTATAGAAAAATATATTTTCTTAATTTACACACTATGATTTTTATGTATAAGATGTTGTGGGGTGATTACTTCTAGGATTTCTCCCAGTACCAGGATATACCAGGATATGCGTTGGCCCTCATGGTATATGCCTCATTCCCTTTTCTCTTTATGAGCTGAGTCCGTGACTGGTCGTGCTTTCAATGATGTGGGATATGTGCATAAGGGCAGGGTCTGCCTGATATACAGGGGGAGGTGGATAATGTTTTGTATGACGAATGTACTGGGAAGATGTTCCTTTTTGTGGGCACTCACCAGGGTGTTATGACCTATGCCATATAGGAATGTTCTCAGGATATGTGCATTTATGTTGGTGATAATGATGATTTGCCATTTGAGTAATGTTTAATTCTATGTGCATTCATGATGATGTCTTGGCATTCATGATAATGTATGACAAGTGCCTTTTTGCATAATGATGACCTGACTCCTGCCTGTGTTGCAGAATAGTAATAACCTATGTGTTTACCTGACTAGTGCTTGCTTTTGCAGGGCAGAGTACTAGTAACCTGTGTCATGTTTTGACAACTGCTTGTGAAGCAGGGAATAACTGACACATGTTTTGTTTGGTCTAATGTTGTTTTGTGCAATAATATTTATTTTTATATAACTTCTTGTAGGTTTTTCTTTGTTGTGTATTTATTGTGTCACAGGTGTTGTGTATGTTGTGCAAATGCTTTATACGTTGCCTCTGGGATAAGCCTGACTGCTGGTGCCAAGCTAGCAAGGGGGTGAGCAGGCATTATCTTGGGTGTGTTGCTCTCTCACCCTGACTAGAGTGGTGGTCTCTGCCTCGTACCCAACCAGGAGCCTTATTTCTAACACATTTGTTGTACATTTGGCTCCAAATTCCCGGAAAGTATATAAGCTGTGACTAAATGTACATTAATCAGTGGAGTGTTTGAATCTACACACTCTTCTTTCACCTGATTTATGGTGTAATTTAGGTTGTGCTATGCGTTTGTGTTTAAGCATTCAAATGTAGAAGCCATTCAAACACTTGAGTTCTGATTCAAGATATCAGTCAGTATTACAAAAAGAACGGAGATGTGGTAAGTTGTCCTTAAGGACGATTACTAACTAAACATGCAAGGAACACCGTAACAGAGGTTATAGCTCTAACCCTGATTATATAAGGTTTGTGCATTTTTGCCCAACTCCTGCCTCATAATAGCCTTCAATTTCCACCGCTAAAGGTGTAGCTGAATAGGGCGGAAGCACATCGAGGCAGAAATAGTGCCCTTTTCTCTATGATTGGACTTTGCGGTAGTTAAACACCTGGTGACACTCCCCTCGGGAAAGGTCCAGGACAATTCAGTTGAAAGAAGGTAGACTGGAGATCTTTCATAAGCCTTTTGGGACTGTGCTTCCAGGTGGTTTGTCCAATTAGGGGTGATTGTTCGGTAGGCTTGAAGTGACTTATCCTAATATAGACAACTGGCGCTATGATGGCCACTCAAGTAACACTTCTAGATCTTTTGAATGCATTTCTAACAAGCATTGACAGTGCCAATAGGTCTGGTTGGTAACAGGAAAGTAAGACCAACCGGCTTTCCCACTGCTTAGTTTCGTTTGGTTACATCCTGCGTGTTTCTTAATCTGACATTCCTGCAGGATAAAAACATACTATTCCTGAAAGCTTTTCCTGCAGTTGGCTGCCATCGATTAATCCTTTTTATGCGTGCACGCTCAATAGTGCATAAGTGTTCTAGTTACATTTCTTAACCAGATTTTCCTACAAATAGCACCCAGCCTGCTTTTGTGTTCCTGTGCTTCCGTCGAAGATACATGGTGGGACTTTGAGTCAGATGACAGTGACATTTACATTACCTCTTATATCCCAGTTTCTCTAAAACGTAACACGTTATCGGAGTCTACTCTCACTGGCAAAATAAAACAGTTATGCGTTACTTTTTTGAATTGCAACATTCAGGGCCTTATTTATACTTTTTGGTGCAAAACTGCACTACCACAGTTTTGCACCAAAACGTTTTGCACCGGCTTGCACCATTTTTTAGCACCAGCTGGGCACCATATTTATGGAATGGTGCAAGCCGGTGCAAAGGGTAGGCTAGCGTAAAAAAAAGGACGTTAGGCAGGTTAGAGTCAAAATAAATGACTAACCAGATTAGCGTCATTTTTTGATGCTAAGGGGCATATTTATACTCTGTTTGCACTGAATTAGCGTCACTTTTTTTAAACTCTAATTCGGTGCAAAACTAACTCCATATTTATACTTTGGTGCTAGACCCGTTTAGTGCCAAATTTATGGAGTTAAAGTCATTTTTTTGGAAGTGGAAACCTACCTTGCCCTAATGAGATGCAAGTTAGGCATTACCGTTACCTCTCACTGAGGGCCCCTTAACTCCCCGCTTTAAACAAATCCCCTACAATTTCATACTCATGACCTAACTTACCCCTAAACGCCTCCATGCAATATATTCCCTCATAGATTAAAAATGCCCTAGGTGCTCCGCAGAACCTGCTGATTTCTTTCATATGACATGGCACTGTCCCTCCATAGTTGATTGCTGGACAGACGTCCTAGCCCAACTGTACAGTGCCACTGGTTGGAAGCTTCCACGTACAACTGAGAAATGCCTATTAGGTCTCCTCTCATTTAACCCACTGAGAAAACTTAGTAGGCGTAATGTCCTCTTAGGGCTAATAGTTGCAAAAGGTCATATAGCTATTGATTGGTTGAGCCCCCGTGCTCCAACGAGGAAAACCTGGGAGAGAGACATGGCGGAGTGGGCAAGGGCGTAAGAAAATACATATGAGGCGAACAAGGACAGAACAAAGCTCAGGAAGCCTTGTTAGCATGGGCCGAGATGACTCACACATTGTTTGAATTCAGGAGTTCACAAGAAGGGAACACACCTTTACTGGAAAATACAGACAATTTAGGTTCTAATGGAGGAGGGAGACAGGCCCGACCCCCATTCTTATAGGTTGCTGCTGAAATATTGCTGTAAATACTGTAACCTGTAACTGATACCAATGAAGATTACACTCTTGTTTGTGTGTCTCTTACTTGGAAGCTCAGGGGGAGGAAATGGAAGGGGGAACAGTTACCGTTGATTTTTTGGGGGGAATGAATATCTGGTCAGGGGGACTACACTATTCACACAACGACATAGGCTCATTCAAGAATATTGATGTCATAATGTATAAAGAACAAACACTCATTGTGAGTTTATGTATCCTTTATTTCTAATAATATTAAATAAAATGTCCAAAAAAGCATGGTTTTGAGAATGACTAGGCCCGCACCACTATTATAAAAGGGAAAAAACAGAAAAAAGCTAAAATATTTTTTGATCACAAAAAGCACACTTTGCTATAGTAGTCAGTGGAACTGAAAGGAACTACTTTGTGTGTGTGGCTGTGCTTCTTGTAAAGAAGCAGAATGCTGTCACTCATAGTGTAGTTAGGCAGTGGCTGAAGTGAGCTGACCCATTCCCCCATACTGTATGCTCTAGTGGGCAGAAGAAAAATGTGAGTGACACAACAACCGAATGATGGATGAAGAGGGCTGGTTGAAAGCCCATATCAGTATATTGTGTTTATAATTTTACTAAAATCAAAAAGTCTTCGCTAACATCAGATCTAAAAATAAAGATATTTTCACATTCATTTAAATTAATCGTGTGGTAATATCAAAATGCTTATTTTAGAGGTATGACTTTACCCCAGGATTTAGAGTCTAGGTTTTCCAAAGGTACAGATAACTATGCAGAGCGGAATAATTATCAGGTAATCAGGTTAATAGACATTTTTTCAGCTCTGTCTAATTAGAACGCCTCTGTTGATTACCAGGAGATGCAGTAAACATATCAGGAACTTTCCCAGTAATACTGTACTGTGCAGTGTGTTAAATAAGCGAATCCACATCTCATTTGTGTTTTGAGTTCCAAAAATGTTACAGACACTGCTTTTTGGTAAAAAAATGTTAGCTGAACTTTAAAAGTATGAAACATCTATTTTGCATAGATGTAGACACAATATTTAACTTTCAGTTCAACATTGCATGTTCCCATGCTACCGGTATTGACAGTTGTGCTTTACTTTTTTTCAGTGTATTGGTTTTTATGGCCTTCATTACGAGCAGGTCGAAAAAGTCTAATGTGTGGTAACTCATGTTACTGAACACACCAGAATTATAAGTTTTGCAATAAATGTGAGCAGGTAAAAGCTGGCGATATTTATCAGGGGAAAGTGGGCAATAGATATGTGAATATACGGTAAGTACCATAATGCACAACCTCATGATAGATATTTCTCGCACCCGATACATATCAAATACGTTGGTGCTGCTTTTTATCAAGCAGTTGGTGCTGCTTTTTATCAAGTAAAATAATTATTGCATCCAGTATTGGCCAACTCAGAACGACGGCCTGTGTGTTCCATTGTTTGATTATTCATTAAATATATAGAATTATGGATGGGTTACCACAAATAGATTGGATGTTTTTCACCAAGTGGTTCTGAGTGACATCAAGTAGATGAGAGTACATTTTATGTTATTTATGGCCTACCTTAATCAGCTGCCCCTGTTTTCAAGTACTATGCAGGGACAAAGGAGTAATGGGGGAGCTATACATAACATGGCCTTCTTCCTGGCTCAAAGAATATACCTGGCCTCCTGCCACCTGCTCCACTGTGTCTCCCCTCCCCTCTTTTTGCCACTTTCCTCCCGGTGTGCCCTATGCACTGCCAGCATGCACTGATAGGTTTTGCAAGAGCCCTGCTAGATCAACTTGAAATTCTTATAAGGTGTAGTAACAGTGGGCAACAGTTTTTGTTAATAACCACTGCAGCTACATCATAGCAATAAATTACCAAACCTGGAATCTGAGGTTCACACTAGTGAGGCTCGGTAAGATCCATCCATAACAAACATGAATTGGAGCATTTTTCATTGTATATATGACAATAAATGTCCATTAGCAGAGTTACATTCATGGGGTACACCTTTACACTGACTTGAACTCAAAACATTCCTTTTTGTACTTTACAGGTGCTGCTTTCGTGTTCACATGTGTTTCATAGGGTAAGCATGTCACATTAAGTATATCATAGTATTAACCTGTTTTGTCCAAACATAAGTACATTCAATACAAATTCTTGTTGCTGTTTTAGAAATAATTGGCCTTGAATTAAATAATAGTTTGGCTGAGAAATACATTAACGTTTTCTATAATAAACTTGGTGAGTGTATGTGTGCTTTGAAAAGAGTAAGGTTTAAGATGGCATTCAGCAACAGGTACTGTAACCAAGTTTTTTGCGTGGGCAGCCCTCAACTTTTGTTTATCATTTTCATTGAGGCTTCCCGAATTTGTAAATTCCTTTGGCCGGATCATTGGTGGAGACAGGCTTTGGTGTAAGGCAGCAACCTTTTAGAGACATTTCCTATCATTTGAAAAACTTTATATATTTTTTCACTGAAAAGAAAAACAGTTAAAGGTCACCTATGGGTTTGGCTGCATAGCATAGCATGAAGTCAGGCTCTGTAGCCTTCCATGTTTACCCTCCACACTAGTGTCTTCATCCAACCATAGGCTTGATTAAACAACAAGGATACCGAAGCACACACACTTGAGTGAGTCCATACTAGAGATCAGTAGGCTATAGGGTGCAGGAAAATCCAAGTATTTTTAATTCGTTTCAGTCCATCGGTTTCCATATCACTTGATTGTGAGCCAATTTGCCTACCAAAGGCAGCTGACAAGTGTTTAGTCAAACAATGACTTTTTCAAGGTTTGAAGTAAACCTGTGTTTGTAGACCACTTTTTTGGTATAAAAACCAAAACTTCTATAAACTCAGCCAAAACAATATGCGCTTGAGAGGAATTCAAAAACTCCTGAGAAGTCTTGAATATATTCCTATTGGGTAGTGAAAAAGTGTTTCAGATGAGGGAATGTTGTAATACTTAACGCCCCATACAGTATAAATATCCCTCAAATGTCAAAAGTTCAAATAAATGAATGGATGGCCATGATAAGCCTCCTACTCGTTTGGAGCAATCATCTGTGTAGGCTTGATTGTTTCCATTTTTTTTAGTTAAATTTGATGCTGGCTTTTGAATACAAAATGGCAGGCACATGATTATGCTTTTCTGAAAAATCGTGATTTTACTTTCGCTAGTTTATCTTTTTCCATTTTTACCCTCATTTTCAACACCTCTAACACTCCCCTGTGTTTGGAAACCTCTCATAGTGACTCACCTTAGCCAGACAAAATCTTTACCACATTGCTAAAATTGGAGTTTTTACCAAAATATGGGGGTCATTACGACCTTGGCGGGCGGCTACCGCCGCCCGCCAGGCGGTAACCGCCGTACGGCCGCACTCACGCGGCCCCCATTACGACATCCCCGCTGTTTGCGCCCGCCGGTCCAGTGGGGATGAGGCCGCAACATAGGAGCCGGCTCCTAATGGAGCCGGCGGTGTTGCGGCCGTGCGACGGGTGCAGTTGCACCCGTCACGCTTTTCACTGTCTGCTAAGCAGACAGTGAAAAGCTGGCCGGGGCCCTGTTAGGGGGCCCCTGCACTGCCCATGCCAGTGGCATGGGCAGTGCAGGGGCCGCCAGGGGCCCCAGGACACCCCTAACCGCCAGAAACAGGCTGGCGGTAGGGGTGTCATAATCCCCAGGGCAGCGCTGCTTGCAGCGCTGCCCTGGCGGATTATCACCGCCGGGGCTAAAACGGCGGGAAAACGCCGGTACCGGCGGTGCGACTGCGGCGCTTCCGCCGCGGTCGTAATAGGGCAGGAAGCACCGCCAGCCTGTTGGTGGTGCTTCTGTCCTTTTAGCCCTGGCGGTCTCGGAACGCCAGGGTCAAAATGACCCCCTATGTCTTTTCAATGTGGAGGAAAATTATTTGTATCTCCTTGATCATTACATTCCTTGAACAATTCAAATGTGATTGACAAAAACCATAATTTTGGAAATCACTATTTTAAATAGCCAAGATATTCAAAAGAGCCAACCCTCTCTAGCCCGTGCAACACCTTTTTTTAAACGCTAATATTTCAGAAACTGCTGAACGGATTTATACACTTTGAGTGAAAGTCATCAATTCTGCAAAGTTTGGTGTAAATCCGTATTGCATTTTTTGCTTTAACCGGGAACATTTTTTTTCCCCTCTTTAACATTTTCCCCCTAATCAGAACGGAATGAAACTTTGCATTCCAATTATTTAGCTGCATACACAAATTTGGTGCAGATCTATTGAGGTGGACGAAAGTTGTAGGCAAGTCAATAGACACTGTTTCAATGGGGAATGTAGCTGAATTATAACATATGTAAAATGTAGAAAAAAAACGATGCATTAAAACTTTTCACACAAAGAAGTTACAAGACAATGTACTATAAATGTCAAGCCAAAAAGCTAACCCTAAAGAAAGTAATTCGTTATTTACTATCGAACAGAGATCAGAAAATGAATCTTTGAATGATGTCTGGATAAAAGTGGATTGTTGCATAGAAATGAAACACATTTGACTGAGTATCACAAATCCTTGGGGGAGTATCCAATTGGTTGATGTCTTGAAAAAGCCATAACAAATTATCCACTACTCACATGCCAGAACATTTTTCTTAGCTTTCATTTTGTTCCAAATGAAGATAATGAAACCAAGTAGTCAGCCAGGCCTCCTGCTCGATGGCATGCCTACTTCTGACCTATACCTGCCATCTGTATATGACATATACCTGCCATCTGTAGTTCATCTACTCTCGCAGCACATATTGGTGGATGTAACCACGGACCTCAGTGTTACATTTGGTCGCCTCTGCTGACCTGAAATGCACACCTTGACTCAAGGTATCTTTTTTGTTTAAAAATTACACAGTTTGGAACCAGGTCTACTTACATAGGATGTGGCTTTCTCTGGCCTCTACCTGCCTTCTGCATTTTGGCTCCACTTAGAGATCATCAATTATCTCAGAATATTTGAAATTTCCCCTGGACTCCAGGGTAAATCCATGGATCATTTTTTTCATTTCAGGAAAGAAGCATTTGCAATGCAGTTGGCCTTGCCTTTGCTCAAGTTAGAGCTGTAGGAAGTTAACCTCTTTCTAGCCTTGTTACCCCCACTTTTGGCCTGTTTGTGAGTAAATGTCAGGGTGTTTTTACTGTCTCACTGGGATCCTGCTAGCCAGGGCCCCAGTGCCCATAGTGGATACCCTATGTTGTCAGTGTGTTTAATATGTGTCACTGGGATCCTGCTAGCCAGGACCCCAGTGCTCATGCGTTTGTGGAATATATGTGTTCCCTGTGTGGTGCCTAACTATCACTGAGACCCTGCTAACAAGAACCTCAGTGTTTATGCTCTCCCTGCTTTTAAAATTGTCACTGCAGGCTAGTGACTATTTTCACTAATTCTGATTGGCACAGTGGAACGCCCTTATAATTCCCTAGCATATGGTACCTAGATACCCAGGGTTTTGGGGTTCCAGGAGATCCCTATGGGCTGCAGCATTTATTTTGCCACCCATAGGGAGCTCAGACAATTCTTACACAGGACTGCCACTGCAGCCCGAGTGAAGTAACGTCCACGTTATTTCACAACCATTTTACACTGCACTTAAGTAACTTATAAGTCACCTATATGTCTAACCCTCACTTAGTGAAGGCTAGGTGCAAAGTTACTAAGTGTGAGGGCACCCGGGCACTAGCCAAGGTGCCATCACATTGTTCAGGGCAATTTCCCCGGACTTTGTGAGTGGGGGGGGGGGGGGACACCATTACACACGTGAAATACATATAGGTCACTACCTATTTGTAGCTTCACAATGGTAACTCCGAACATGGCCATGTAACTTGTCTAAGATCATGGAATTGTCCCCCCAAGCCAAATCTGGTATTGGGGTGTCAATCCCATGCATCCCCGGGGCTCCAGCATGGACCCCGGGTACTGCCAAACTAGCTCTCTGGGGTTTTCTCTACAGCTATCGCTGCTGCCAACCCTCAGACAGGTTTCTGCCCTCCTGGGGTCTGGGCAGCCCAGTCCCAGGAAGGCAGAATAAAGGATTTCCTCTGATAGAGGGTGTTAAAACCCTCCCCCTTTGGAAATAGGTGTTAAGGGCCTGAGAGGAGTAGCCTCTCCTGGCCTCTGGAAATGGTTTGAAGGGCACAGATGGTGCCCTCCTTGCATAAACCAGTCTACACCGGTTCAGGGATCCCCCAGCCCCTGCTCTGGTGCGAAACTGGACAAAGGAAAGGGGAGTGACCACTCCCCTGTCCTTCACCACCCCAGGGGTGGTGCCCAGAGCTCCTCCAGTGTGTCCCAGACCTCTGCCATCTTGAATGCAGAGGTGTGAGGGCACAATGGAGACCTCTGAGTGGCCAGTGCCAGCAGGTGATGTCAGAGACCCCTCCTGATAGGTTCTTACCTGGTTAGGTTGCCAATCCTCCTCTGAGGGCTATTTAGGGTCTCTCCTGTGGATTTCTTTTCAGATAACAAATGCAAGAGCTCACCAGAGTTCCTCTGCACTTCTGTCTTCGACTTCTACCAAGGATCAACCGCTGACTGCTCCAGGACTCCTGCAAAACCGCAACAAAGTAGCAAGAAGACTACCAGCAACATTGTAGCGCCTCATCCTGCCAGCTTTCTCAACAGTTTCCTGGTGGTGCATGCTCTGAGGGCTGTCTGCCTTCACCATGCACTGGAAGCCAAGAAGAAATCTCCTGTGGGTCGACAGAATCTTCCCCCTGCTAACGCAGGCACCAGACTTCTGCATCACCGGTTCTCTTGGTCCCCTCTCATCTTGACGAACGTGGTCCCTGGAACACAGGAGCTGGATTCAAGTGTCCCCGACAGTCTAGTGGCCCTTCTGTCCAAATGGAGGTAAGTCCTTGCCTCCCCACGCCAGACAGTAATCCTGTGTACTGCGTGAACTGCAGCTTGCTAGGGCTTCTGTGCACTTTTGCAAGACTTCCTTCGTGCACAGCACAGCCCAGGACCCCAGCACTCCGTCCTACATTGCCCAACTCGCTGAGTTGGACTCCGACTTCGTGGGACTCTCTTGTTTTGCTGAGACGACGGCCATGGTCAGATCTTCTGAACGCCTGTTTAGATGCTTCTGCGGGTGCTGCCTGCTTCTCAGTGGGCTCTCTCTGTTGCTGAGCACCCCCTCTGTCTCCTCCTCCAATGGACGACCTCCTTGTCCTTCCTAGGCCCTGTCAGAACCAAAATCCTCAGCTGCGACTCTTGCAGCTAGCAAGGCTTGTTTGCGGCCATTCTGTGTGGAAACAACTCTGCATCCTCCAGCACGCCGTGGGACATCTTCTGACCAAAGGAGAAGTTCCTGGCACCTTTCGTTGTTGCAGAATCTTCGGCTTCTTCCACCCAGAGGCAGCCCTTTTGCACCTTCATCCGGGGTTTAGTGGGCTCCTGCCCACCCTGGACACTTGCATGACTCTTGGACTTGGTCCCCTTCCTTTACAGGTCCTCAGGTCCAGGACCCGTCTTCAGTGCTTTGCAGTCAGTTGTTGCCTTTGCAGAATCCCTTATCTCAAATTTACTGTCTTTCTGTTGTAGTAGAGTACTTTTCACGGTCTTGGGGTGGGGTATTTTGGACACCCTTAGTGTTTTCTCACACTCCCAGCAACCCTCTACACACTACACTAGGCCTGGGGTCCATTTGTGGTTCGCTTTCCACTTTTGGAGTACATGGTTTGTGTTGCCCCTAGGCCTATTTTCTCTGATTGCATTCTATTGTGTTCTACAGTGTTTGCACTACTTTTCGAAGTGTTTTACTTACCTAATTTTGTTTTGTGTGTATATTTTGTGTATATTACTTACCTCCTAAGGGAGTATATCCTCTGAGATACTTTTGGCATATTGTCACTAAAATAAAGTACCTTTATTTTTAGTAACTCTGAGTATTGTGTGGTCTTTTGATATAGTGCTATATGATATAAGTGGTATAGTAGGAGCTTTGCATGTCTCCTAGTTCAGCCTAAGCTGCTCTGCTATAGCTACCTGTATCAGCCTAAGCTGCTAGAACACTACTAATCTACTAATAAGGGATAACTGGACCTGGCACAAGGTGTAAGTACCATCAGGTACCCACTATAAGCCAGGCCAGCCTCCTACAAGAGCTATTAGCGTTGTAAATTCCTAACTGGACTTTTCTTGCCACTTAAATTGAAAATGAAAAGTAAAACAGTTGACATAAGCGAGCTGATTCAAAGCGCCATGGCTGCCATGAGCATGAACGTGAAGGAGAGACACAAAAGTGAAAAGAGGTTTGCTCGCAGTCAAACGTATCTGCAATCGTGCCATTATCCATGTAATGGGACAGTCTGCAAGGCGGCAGCAATCCGCCCCCAGGAGGGACAAATGTAAAGCATTTACCAATGATAACAAAGGATTTTTGAAAGGCAAGCTGAGGAACGAGTGAAAGTGATAGGGGTGCAGTGGGTGTGGTTAAAAAACCACAATACGTACAACAGGTCAAAGCGCTTGTGCGCTCTATCTAAAAAGAGCGGGGGAGTCCGGTCTGTCTCCGACCTCCACATCCATCTGCATTTCAGATCCCCTGGGAGAGATGATGGTGGGAGCTACTCTTACAGCTTTAGATTTGCACTCCTTAGCAGACCAGAAATATCCCTGAATTCCGGGGATAATTCTGAATTCAGTTAAAAAAAACAACAACAAAAACAGACATATTACAGAGCCGTGCCTGTTGGACTGGTCATATCTTTCTGTGACCTCCACCTTACATCTGTATTACAAAATTGGAGTGTTTGAGCCTGAGATGTTTCCCCTAAAGGACTGAATTGTCACTGGACTCCTGAAATTATTTGTTTGTTTGGTAAGAGAGTCATGCCTTTCTCGTAACGTCATCCACCATCTGCATTTTGGCTGTCCTTTAGGAGCCAATCAGGGGTGCTTACCCCCGATCTGCGAGCTGATATGGCACTTGGATTCTAGAGATAATTTTCTTTCAATTAAAAAAATGAAAGTGATTATGATACTGGGCCTCCTGGAAGAAGGGATGTTTTATTTCTGATCACCTCGTCTGATTCCACAGTTATGCTCCCCTGACACACCGTGTTGGGAAATGTTCTTCCCATCCTGCTCTATAATAGAGTCGATATCCATTAATTACAAAGGATCATTTTTTAATATAACTGGGAAACGATAACCAGGTAATTTGCAATAGTCTGCCATCATGGACATTTGTTTAAAACATGTGCGCTCCCAAACACCTTGTCACACAACTGCACAAAGCAACTGGAAAGAAAAGGTCGAGACTGCTTCTTTCTGTAGAGCATCAAGGACACACGCTTAGACACTGAGATTTGGTAAGTAACATGGAACCTGTTTTAGCCGGGGAAGTGTTTTAAAGCATGAACTACTAATTGCTCAGTACTATACCGTGCACTTCTATGTAAATTACATAACGGTTTAAGACCTGTGCAAAGAATTCTCAACTAATTCAGAATGCAGTGTGATAAACGTAATTTTCCCTCCTTTTCATTTTTTCTTTCATCAGTAATCAGAATCCATTTGGTATGTAATCAAAGCCCTCAAATTAATCTTCACTGCACCAAGTCTTTAACAATTTCTTCCTTAACGTATTTCGAGCGATAGTTTAGCCCTTCATCAAGATGTAACGAGCAACTTAATTTCAAACACGTTGTATCCTATAAAGGAAAATAAACCAGATAGTTCTGATTCTATGGCAATAACGACATATCCGTAGTTCAGCTATCAGAAATATAAAATACATCGTTCCCCTGTATAAATATATCCTACATCTGTTCACGTGATTTTCACGTCCACAAATTATCTTTTGCTCAATGTTTAGAGCAGCAGGGAATATCTCATATTTGGTGTTAAAATCTAGAATACTTTTATTTTTTAATCGACACTCTTCGGGACCTCAGCTTCTCTCACTGCCCCTTTTTTGCATTACAACTACACTCAGCATAAAACTGAAGAGGCTGTGTCACATAAAGTGAGCTCTAAAAGTACTTTTTTTTAAAAAAGAACTTGAGTCTGCCACAGTTTTGGGATGAATGCTGTCTTAAATAGTTGAAGAGCTCGGGCAGTGCTATTTTGCCATCACAGGGAGTTGTGCTTGAATCTTTGTCTCTAGAAATGCAAATTAATGTGCTGCTTTTGACTGAAAAACCAGCTGATGTTTTGACATCTCCAAGGTGTACAAAAAGACACAGCACCATGATATAGCACAAAACAAAATAACAACTCAACAAGAACATACCCGTACACAAAATAATCGAAAAAAGGCAACAACACAAAAAAACAACTGAAAGCAATAAAGCAGCAACAACAAAAAAACTCAACACAAAATACAACACTTGATATTACCATCACAATAAAATGCAACACAACATACAGTCCGGCCACACATTACCCCTGGCATTCATCGGCATCTGGGCAGCTCCTAAAAAAGGAGGTATTAGCAAAAGAAAAGAGGTCTGCCTTGGAAGCAAAAGTGCTTCTTCATTGACTGTTTGCAGGTACAGTTTTGTGGTGGATGAGCACATGGATGGGTGAGCGAGAGCATGTGTGCATGTGAGATGAATGCATGAATGGATAAGGAGACAAGGGCAGTGTTTGGGGTAGGGTGGTCAGGCTGAGTGTGAGAGAAGGGTCAGTGCAGTGTATTAACTGGAGCAGTGAATGGGTGAGTGACTGAATGCATGACTTGAAGAATGACTGCATAGATGGGCTGGTATCTAAAGGAATGGGTGAATGATGAATTGATAAAAGAGTCAGGGACGGTGTTGGTGATGAGTCTACTGATAGCTTGTGGCCTCTGTCAAAGAGCTTCCTGCTAGTGGTGATTTTGTGGTTACTGGTCAAGAGCCAATATTTGGTATCTGGAGCAATAACAATCCCATTCAAGTTCATGAAGGTTTAGATGAAGGCAATTTACTGCAGGCCCATAGCAGTAATATCGGTCAGAGAAGTGGAGTGCTGCAGGAGTCTGTGATTTCTGCGCCAATGTCTAGTGGCAGGCTGGAGTTGTACTGTGTGACCGATGCCAGTTTGTGAGGTGCATTGGAGTTCATTGGCTGGTGAAGGCTCTGCAGTGCAAACAGGGGCAATGTGTAACCCCACATCAAGGTCATTGGACTAGGCAATGCAGCTCAGCTGCAAAATGTCCAGAGACTCTAGTCGGTGGCAAGTGAAGCCATTTAGCCTTCTCCCAAAAGTTGTAGTACCTTCTTCGGGACGATTGCAGGGGCCAACAGGTTTAAGGAAACTTTCAAGCATGCAGCTGTGCAAGACAGAATGCTTAAAGATGAAAACTAATAGTATTTAGTGTGGCTCAGAGGCACAACCGTGTCTGCAGTAAGAGTTTGGATCAAAACAGGTACTCAGTATATAGCTGTGGACTGAACAAAAGGAACTGATGGAAGGGAAGGGCCAACACCTCACTTTGGTTGCTATGATCTTACCATGGTAACAATCTCACTGTAGCATTGCAAATTAATTGTCAAACAGACATGGATCACATCAACTACTTTAAGGGTGGCACAACAATGGAGGTGTGGCTTGAATGGCTATCATGGTGCACCTGCCTCTGTAATGCTCGGACCTGAGCCCAAGGATCATTTAACATCCTGCTCTCTGTCACTGATGGGCAAGATGGTTGATCTATACCACAGGCCCCTTTTGTGATACCGGAGTCCTGCACTGACCTTATTTGAGTCCCGAAAAAACCTCAGAAAACACCCAAGGCTAGGACCGTGACATGCAAAAAGGCAGAATTGTGGAGAGCCTGAAATGGGCAAAGCTTTTGGAGTTCCATCAGTGATCCAGAGGCCCAGGGTATGAACCTTGTCTAGAGTCGATCTGCAGAAAACATGTAAGTGGGGGTGAGACACCAAATCAGCCCCTCAGTGGGAGCTTCCGACTACAGGTTGTATCTGTAGCAGGGCAAGGCAGCGGACTGGCACCAGACCAGGTTGGGAGAAGTTTTGAATGAACCATGGGAGTTGGTGTGACTGGAGCCAGCTTGCACACTCCATAGTTGATACTCCGAACAGCAGCCTTACAGGGATATGAAAGGCACTGCAGGGACCTGCACCTCAGACACAGTTCATAATGAGGACTGGACTCCATCTGGGAGTCAGTGGTACACCCTTGACCAGCCAATGACGTAAGCAGGATGGGAGATGCGAAGGAGCAATAGCAGGATCTGAAAGACCAGCAGAAGTGGGAGCACTGCCTCATTGAGAGTGAGCGCCCTACCTAGTGCTGTCTGAAAGTCACCAAGAATTTGTTTACCTCAGTGACACTCAGACTATGTATTATAAGAATCCCACAAAAGATCTGCCTGGAGGGTATGTCCCCAAGGCCGGACTGGCTGTACCAGGCACTGAGTGTTATCCCAAGAGGCGGGAAGGGTGGGGGGATGCTTTTATAACTGAGGGGGGTGGTTTTGCAGCAGTGCTGCTGTTTTAAAAGCACTGTGCAGTTCATTGTATATACAACAGTTTTCAGGCAACTATAAAAGTGCTCATCTAAGGTAGCAAAAAGGGTTAATATGCCCGCTGCAAAGAACATGTACTATACAGATGACAGAACAGTATTTTATGTGCATATAGCTCAGTGGGATACTACGTTTTTTACAGAGCTCCTTTTGTTACTGTGCAGGTCAAAAGTTACAATCATATTTTCGCACAGTGAACTATAAACTGCTATCAAAGAGCTGCATGCAAACTTCATGGTACAGGTTAGAAAGTTATGTTTTTTCCTGGTCTTTGATTATCATAAGTTTGCTAAAAGGGTTTGTTTGGGTAGAAATAAATTATTAATAAAGTCAAACCATAACCGTTGTGTTACGTTCTGAATCCAGAATTTATGCTTCCCCAACCAAGCACTCTTAAATAATGCCTAGCACTATAAATGGCATGTGAATCCTACACCTTGTAGCCCCCTTTGTCAACATATTCTATACACTGATTTACACAGACATATCATTCATTGTCTCTGTTTGTATGTGTGATGTAAAGTGCTCCAACACCGTACGCTGGTAAGAAAGTCACTATGAAATACAGGTGCGATATGGGCTAGAGAGCGATGAGAGGCAATGTTAGAGGCTGATGGTGAGGTCATCATTGAAGAGCCCCAATAAATATTGCCATAACCTGGTGCACTGTAAGGTCATCATTTACTGTGCTTTAAAAACTAATACAATTGAATTGGTAATGACAAATGTGTTATAGAATGCACTGTTTTTGCCACTGTTTCCCACATTTTCTTGGGGGGGACCCCCAGGTCCTACTGTAGTGGTCAGGCTCACTCTCTATGCGCCCTTTGGGGGCTGGTATGATAAAATTTGCCTGGGCTGCTTTGAGTTCCCAGTCCGGCCCTGAATGACCCAAATGAAGACCAGGGAGGGGAGCATTCATAAAATGATCACTGTTTAGCAAAGAAGGGTCGCCTCCATATCCTCAGTTGACCCCTTCAGCCTGAAAGGTTGAAACATAATTTTGCCAAACTTGTGAACAGAAGATTCCGCTGTAATTCACATTGGACCTATGCTATCACAAGAGTGATGATCACCAATACTCAACTGGATAAAGGTGTCTAATTCAGGGAACGTATGTTAAGTTATTGATGTATGTGAGGAGCATGGTCTGGCAAGATGGCCGCCAGGATGTAGCTTTTACAGCTCTCATCCTGGCCTGTGAAGATCCTTCCTCATCCTCACTCGTTGCCACAAGAAGGACTGCTGCATGGATCGCTGATGCTGCAGGAGCCCCGGCGGATGATTTCTGGGCAGCGATGCAGTGATAGCGCCCTGAACCTACTGAGGATGTTGGCGGCCTTGTAGAGCCATTGCTGGGCCCAGTGCCTAAGGCACTGCTGCCTGTGGCAGAGATTTGAGGGGAAACCCCGAGGCTGCTAGCTGCAACTGTGACAAGGGAGCTGGTAGCCCGGCTTGCTCTGGCCGGTATGTTGTTGCTCCCCCGGTGGCTCAGGGTGGTGCAGGGAGAGTCCTGAGCAGCTGCAGCGGCTGCGTGTGAGTGGCAGAGGGAGATGCCGTGATTGAGTACTGTGGAATCTCCTCCCCCCCCCCCTCCACACCCTGCAGAGCTTGGGAACTGGCCTCCTAATTGGTGCAGTAGGCTTACAGAGAAAATTCCATCAGCCAAATTGTCCTCCCTATTATAGAATGGGCACGCCGTGCCTTGATGACAAGGCCACCAGTAGGGGCACCCCTGTGCACCATAATTGTGAGAATACTTAACTATAGGGCCAGAGATGCTATCCTGCATGCTGTCCGACAGGCTGGGGATCCCACCTTCGAGCATCATGTGATCCACATTTCTCTGGTCTATATGAGGCAGGTGCAACAGATGGCTTTTGGGGGGTGAAGCAAAAGCTGAAGGCCGTAGGCCTGTGTTACATACTTCTCTACCCAGCAAAGATGAAGATGCTCTATGCCGATGGTACACATTTCTTCAACACACCTGAGGCGGCATGTGACTGGCTGGAGATATGAGGAGATAGCTGCATCCCAGCCCCTGTCCCCGTGGCTCCGGAACTGGACCCAGGGCACACGCTGATCGAGGCTGGCAGGGAGATGCAGATGATGAGGTGGGGTGTCATCCTAGTTGTTAGAAATGGGGTCTTTGGTTGACAGTCAGGTTACCCCCTGTTCAAGCAAGGACCCTCACTCTAGTCAGGGTAAAAGAGAATCACCCTCAGCTAACCCCTGCTTACCCTCTTGGTAGCTTGACAGAGCAGTAGGCTTAACCTCAGAGTCCTAGGTGTAAAGTATTTGTACCAACACACACAGTAACTTAATGAAAACACTACAAAATGACACAACACCAGTTTAGAAAAATAGGAAATATTTATCTAAACAAAACAAGACCAAAACGACAAAAATCCTACATACACGAGTCAAGTTATGAATTTTTAGAGATTAAACTCAAAAATAGCGCTTAGAAACAAAAATGCTTCGATGAGATGTTAACACGGCGTCGTGACGGAGTCATTCCCAACAAGCCGACACCAGCGGCGCCGGACACGGAGTCGTGTAGACCCCCAAGTACAGTACCTTTGGTGAAGAGTGAAAACAAGCCGATGCGCGAAGTCGAGGATCGCAGCGTCTGTGCGAAACGTTGAATCCGTGCACTTCGAGCGTCGTCGGTCACGACGTGGTGCGGCGACTTCGACGGAGTCACGGACTTCAGCGGGGCTGCAGCGGCGTCGGGCCTGCAAAGAGCGTCGCGTTCCAGCGAAGGTCACGGCGTCAGGTGCAGGCGGCGTCACCGGATTCAGCAGCGGGGTCGGTCCGGAGTCGTCCGAAGTCGATTTCCTTGGATTTCCACCAGCTTTCCTTTCAAGGGCCCAGGGACTGGAGAGGGCACCACTTGTCAGAGCAGGAGTCTCTCCAGAGACTCCAGGTGCTGGCAGAGAGAAGTCTTTGCTGTTCCTGAGACTTCAAACAACAGGAGGCAAGCTCTAAATCAAGCCCTTGGAGATTTCTTCACAAGATGGAAGGCACACAAAGTCCAGTCTTTGCCCTCTTACTCTGGCAGTAGCAGCACTGCAGGAAAGCTCCACAGAGCACAGTCACAGGCAGGGCAGCACTTCTTCCTCAGCTATCAGCTCTTCTCCAGGCAGAGGTTCCCCTTGGTTCCAGAAGTGTTTCTCAAGTCTGTAGATTTGGGTGCCCTTCTTATACCCAATTTAGTCTTTGAAGTCACCTTTCTTCAAAGGGGACTCACACCTACTTGTGAAATCCTGCCTTGCCCAGGCAAGGCCTCAGACACACACCAGGGGGTTGGAGTCTGCATTGTCAGAGGCAGGCACAGTCCTTTCAGATGAGAGTGACCACTCCACCCCTCCCTCCTAGCAGAGATGGCTAATCAGGAAATGCAGGTTACACCCCAGCTCCCTTTGGGTCACTGTCTAATGTGAGGTGAAAAACAACCCAACTGTCAAACTGACCCAGACAGGGAATCCACAAACAAGGCAGAGTCACAGAAGCAAGAAAATGCTCACTTCCTAAAAGTGGCATTTTCAAACGCACAATCTCAAAATCAACTTTACTAAAAGATGTATTTTTAAATTGTGAGTTCAGGGACCCCAAACTCCACATGTCCATCTACTCTCTAGGGGAATCTACACTTTAATCATATTTAAAGGTAGCCCCCATATTATCCTATGAGAGAGACAGGCCTTGTAACAGTGAAAAACGAAATTGGCAGTATTTCACTGTCAGGACATATAAACCACATTACTTTATGTCCTACCTTATCCATACACTGCACCCTGCCCTTGGGGCTACCTAGGGCCTATCTTAGGGGTGCCTTACAGGTAAGAAAAGGGAAGGTTTAGGCCTGGCAAGTGGGTACACTTGCCAAGTCGAATTTAGAATGTAAAAATACACACACAGACACTGCAGTAGCAGGTCTGAGACATAATTACAGGGTTACTTGTGTAGGTGGCACAACCAGTGCTGCAGGCACACTAGTAACATTTGATTTACAGGCCCTGGGCACCTCTAGTGCACTTTACTAGGGACTTAACAGTAAAACAAATATGCCAATCATGGAGAACCAATTACGTACACATTTTAAACAGGAGCACTTGCACTTTAGCACTGGTTAGCAGTGGTAAAGTGCCCAGAGTAACAAAAACTGTAAAATCAGAGTACAGCACACATCAACAACCTGGGGAACAGAGGCAAAAAGTTAAGGGAGACCACGCCAAGGATGAAAAGTCTAACACGTGACCCCCCCAGCTAAAAGTGGGGAGCAACTACCCAACCTCATGGGAGTTCTCATCACTAAGGCGGAAGAACCTGGACAGACCATCAGCATTGGCGTGCTCTGTACCACGACGGTGTTCCACCGTAAAGTCCATCCCCTGTAGGGAAATGGACCACCTCAACAGTTTTGGATTCTCACCCCTCATCTGCATTAACCATCTGAGGGGCCTGTGGTTGGTCTGAACTCGGAAGTGAGTCCCAAACAAGTAGGGTCTTAGCTTCTTCAGTGCCCAAACCACAGCAAACGCTTCGCGTTCTATGGCACTCCACCTACGTTCCCTGGGTAGTAACCTCCTGCTAATGAAGACTACGGGTTGATCTAGGCTCTCTTCATTAAGCTATGAGAGTACTGCTCCAATACCATGCTCTGAGGCATCTGTTTGCACAACAAACTCCTTGGAGTAGTCAGGTGCCTTCAGCACAGGTGCTGTGCACATGGCAGCCTTCAGGGCATCAAAAGCGTTCTGGCAAGCCTCTGTCCAGATCACTTTCTTGGGTTGCTTCTTAGAAGTCAACTCAGTTAAGGGGGTAAAAATGGTACCATATCCCTTAACAAACCTCCTGTAATATCCTGTGAGACCTAAAAAGGCTCTCACTTCAGTCTGGGTCTTGGGAGGCTCCCAAGCCAGAATCGTGTCAATCTTAGGCTGTAGGGGTGCCACCTGGCCACTCCCCACTTGGTGTCCTAAGTACACCACAGAACCCTGCCCTATTTGGCACTTGCTCGCCTTAATAGTGAGGCCTGCCTTCTGCAGGGCCTCTAACACTCTCCAGAGGTGTTGCAGGTGTTCCTCCCATGTGGGACTAAACACAGCAGTGTCATCCAGGTAGGCGGCACTGAACTCATCCAGTCCTGCCAACACCTGGTTGACCAACCTCTGAAAGGTGGCAGGGGCATTCTTCACCCCAAAGGGCATCACGTTGAAGTGGAAGTGCCCATCTGGGGTAGAGAATGCTGACCTCTCCTTTGCCCCCTCAGTTAAGGCAATCTGCCAGTACTCAGATGTTAAATCAAACGTACTGAGGTACTTGGCAGCTCCTAACCGATGAATGAGCTCATCAGCTCGGGGGATGAGGTGTGCGTCAGTCTTGCTGACCGCATTGAGACCCCGGTAGTCCACACAGAACCTAAGTTCCGGAGTGGCACTAGGAGCAGCAGCCTTTGGGACCAATACCACTGGGCTGGCCCAAGGACTGCTGGAGTGCTCAATAACCCCTAGGGTTAACATTTTAGAGACTTCCTCCTTAATGCAAGCCCTGACCCTGTCAGTCACCCTGTAAACCTTATGTTTAACAGGTGTACTGTCCCCAGTGTCCACATCATGTGTGCACAGGTGTGTGACTCCTGGGATCAGGGAAAACAGCGAGGCAAACTGTCCCAACACGTGGCGACAGTCCCTCTGCTGTTCCTCAGTCAGGGAGGGGAGAGGATCACTCCCTCCACAGACCCATCTTTCTCTCCTGCAGACAGGAGGTCAGGAAGAGGCTCACTCTCTTCCTCCACCCCGTCATCTGGCGCTAGGAACATGGATAGCTCAGTTCGCTCAAAGTGTGGTTTGAGGCGGTTGACATGCAGGATCCTTAAAGGGTTCCTGGGGGATTGCAAGTCTACCAGATAGGTGACCTCGCTCTTTCTTTCCACCACCTCAAAAGGCCCAGTCCACTTATCTTGGAGAGCCCTAGGCTCTACTGGTGCCATGACCCACACTTTTTGTCCAGGCTGAAACTCATCCAGAGTGGCATTCTGGTCGTACCACCGTTTCATATCTTCCTGGCTTGCTTCCAGGTTCTCCTGAGCGAGACTCCTGAAGCGGGCAGTCTGGTTTCTTAGTGCCAGCATGTAGCTAAATACATCCTGGGGTGGTTTACTAGGAGCTTTCTCCAAAGCCTCCTTCACCAGACTGAGCGGTCCCCTCACAGGGTGGCCATAGAGGAGCTCAAAGGGGCTAAAGCCAAGTCCCTTTTGAGGCACCTCCCTGTAAGCGAACAGAAGGCATGGCAAGAGGACGTCCCACTTACGCCTCAAGGGCTCTGACAGGCCCTGAATCATGCCTTTCAAGGTGCGGTTGAATCTCTCAACCAGACCATTACTTTGGGGGTGGTAAGGTGTGGTGAACTTGTACGTTATCCCACACACCTTCCACAGAGACTTCATATAAGTGGATATGAAGTTTGTACCTCTATCAGATACCACTTCCTTGGGGAACCCCATGTGGGTAAAAACTCCCATCAAGGCACGTCCCACCACGGGGGCAGTGACCGTCCTTAGAGGAATGGCTTCTGGGTACAGTGTGGTATGGTCCACCAAGACCAGGATGAACCTGTTGCCCATGGCTGTCTTGGGATCCAGAGGCCCCACAATGTCAATTCCTACCCTTTCAAAGGGAGTACTGACTACAGGTAAAGGTTGGAGGGGAGCTTTGCATTTCCCCCCACTCTTGCCACTTGCCTGACAAGTCTGACAAGACCTACAATAAGCAGCTGACTGCTTGTGCATCAAGGGCCAGTAAAAGTGGGAGACAAGCCTCTAATAGGTCTTGTCCTGCCCTAGATGTCCTGCCAAAGGCACATCATGAGCCAAACCCAGTAGGAAGGCCCTGAAGCACTGGGGTACCACCAGCATACGAGCTGACCCAGGCTCAGGAACCTTAGGCTCACTATACAGGAGGCCATCCTCCCAATATATCAGGTGAGTACCTGGCGCCTCGCCAGCCACCTGGGCTAGGGCTGCAGCCGCAGCCCCTCAAGAGTAGGGCACTCCTTCTGCGCTGTGCAGAATGCTTCCCTGGTGGGTCCCCTTTCTTGCTGCCACTGTGACAGCTCAGGGACCTCCCCCAGTTCAGCCACCTGTTCCCCTGTAGGCTCCGGGTCATCACCCTCAGGCTCTGCCTCCTCCCGGACCGTGGGAACTTCTGGGGCCGGTTTCCCGCGCCCCCTGCCCTTCCTCTTCTTGGCGGTCCCCTGGGCTACTGTTTCAGGCTCCACGGGCTCTTGAGTACCCTGATTGGCTGCCATAGACCGGGTGGATACGCATACCCACCCAGGCAGACCCAACATCTCCAAGTGAGACCTGTGTTCCACCTCCTTCCAAGGGGACTCCTCCAGGTCGTTACCTAGCAAACAATCAACAGGCATGGCTGGACTCACAGCTACTTTCCAGGAACCTGAGACCCCCCCCCCCCCATTCAAAGGGAACCTGTGCCACTCTGCAGAGGCGCTCAGAGTTGTCTACTGCAACTACTTGGTGAAGTACCCGGTGATCAATCTGCTCTTCAGACACCAGGTGACTCCGCACTGTCATCACACTGGCTCCTGTGTCTCTCAGAGCCTCCACCCTCTGTCCATTGATGGTCACCCATTGCCTGTACTTCTTAGTGTTATCAGGCACTAGGTTTCTCTGGACCATCTGACTGTCCCCTAGTGAGAAAAGGGTCATTTCTGCTAGTTCCCACCCACCTGAAACCAACTCCTCCCCAAGCGCTACACTGGCCAAACCCTGGGACGGTGCACCAGTGGGTGCCGGTGTACTTTTGGGGCATTTGGGGTCCCCCCTCACATGACCCACCTGGTCACATGCATAAAGTCTAACACTAGTCTTCCTTCTAGGTGTTGGTCCGTCAACATGGTACGCTGGACCTAGAGAGACTGCGGTAGGAGGGAGTGATGGCAAGAGAACCGGTGGAGGCAGTGACCACAACCAACTCAGACGAAAGCATGGCGGGTGTAATGGAGGAGACACCGGTAACAGGAGGGACCTGATACTGTGCTGACTTGTGGGGACCCATGATACCTCTGAGAAGTGACAGCCAGTTACCTTGAGACTAATTGGTTATCAACAGCACGGAGGGGGTAGAATGGGGCGTCCTGAAGTCAGTGACCCAGGGGGGTGGGGGGGGGGGGAAGACACCCAAAGGGGTTGGGGTGGAATTAGCAGTATGCCATGCTGCCTTGAAGCACAGCTGACTGGGGAGGAGAGAGTGTTGGCGGACCTTCAGTGGAATGCACATGTAGTGGGGGAGAGGCAGGAAGAATTATTGACAACCCAGCAGAAAACTGGGGAGATTTGGGACAGGTTGGACTGCCTGGTCCGGCATGATTACCAGCAGTGGCTTCATAGGGAGTAGGATAAGTCAGGGAGGTTATTTGCGTGGCTGCTTAAAAAGGAAAGCCCACCCCTGTTGATGCTATTGCTGAAGTACACAGTGAGGGAACACTGGTCCGGCTGGTGGAAGCCAGATATTTCCTATATGAGATAGAGCTGCCCAGTGTTATGGAGGCAGAAGGAAGGGGACTAGAGGAGGAACTCCAGGTGGAGGATCTGTAGGAGGATCCCCGTGATATGGTGTGTTGCAAGGCTCTGGGGACCCGAAGGGCTTCTGGTAGAATATTATGAGGCATTCTCTGACCTTCTGGTGCCCCTTCTACTAGACACACTTCAGAAGTAGGGGCGCAGCAGTGTGCTGCTGCAGTCCATGCGAGAGGCCCAGATTGTTTGCTCCTGAAACCTGGTAGAGACCCAAAAGAACCAAGTTCATATTAGCCTCTGTCCATGATACGGGTCAACACTAAGGTCCTGGCAAAGGATCTGGTGACCCGACTGGGAGGAGTAGTGTCCCATATAGTACACGAGGACCAATGTGGAATTATGCTGGGTAGAGGGACACCGATGAACCTGCACAGGGTGTTCCATGTACTACACTCAGTGGCAGACATAGATCTAGAGGGAGGATTGGTGGCATTGGATATTGAAGGTCCTTGACACACCCAACTGGTAATATTTCTGGGAGGTGCTGCGGAGGATGGGGCTGGGAACTGTATTTATGTCTTGGGTGCAGTTGCTCTATGCCCAATCTGTTGTGTGTGTTTGGACCGGGAGTGTAGTGTCTGAGTGTCTGCCCATTGAGAGGGGCACAAAGTGGGGTGCCCCCTGTCACTACTCCTCTTCACCTTGGAGCCCTTGGTGGTTCGGCTGTGCAGCGATATGGCTAGGTGGGATGTTGAGGTTAAGGGGGTCACACCCACATAATTTCACTATACGCAGATGATGTGCTGATCTGTGTTACCCACCCAGAGTGATGGGTGAGCGCGTTGCTAGAGATAATTACTACATTTGGGAAGGTCTCAGACTTACAGTTCAACAGACAGAAGAGGGTGCTTTTCCCTCTGGCTGGGCTGGACTCCAAGGTGACGGGCTCCATTGGAAGCAAGATCATTTCAGATACCTGAGGTTACAGGGGGCCCCTACTTCAGAGGCCATCTACAGCCTCAGTATGAGTAGAGTGCTCCAGAACCTGGAAGCACCTATCCGCTTCTGTAAACGCCTGCCTCTGTCTGTGATGGGCAGGATAGCCTTGAGCAAAATGGTGCTGCTGCGCTGCATTTACATCCTGCAGAATTCCCTTTATCATATACCTAGACCCACTTTTCCCAAATTGAACAGTCTCTTGGTCTCCCTAGTGTGGGCTGGTAAGAAGAGCAGAGTGAAACTGGAAATTCTGAAGTTGGACACAGAGTTTGGAGGAATAGGTCTGCCAGATATGCAGATGTATTATTTTGCCGGATTGCTCCAATCTGTGGTACAGTGGTGTGCGGACAGCCCGAATGGCGGAAGGGTGCTGCTGGTGGAATAGTGTGACAGAGCAGATCTTCCTGTGTACCTTATGCAAGGGGAGGGAGTCCAAGAGGACTACACATTTATTGTCTGTCAGAGGCCTGGGAGCAGCGGTCGTGTGTGCTGCATAGTGGTCCTTAAGTCAGAGTGCTACCCCACAAGTGGCTGCCATACTCACAGTAAATGCAGTCTGTAATAGATCTGTCACAATGGTATGACAGGGGCTGTACCGCAGCTCATGATCTGTACCTCAGTGGCACTTACCTCATGATGGGGGAGGCACAGGAGCTGTTTCAGGTGTGGCAGGGCCAGTTTTTGCAATCGACCAAGATGTTCCACACGGCTTGCGAGGTCTGGATAGATTTTCCTGCAGAGCCAACATGGTCGCAGACGCTGCGGCTCCTAATGGATCAAGGCTGTACCAAAAGCCTGATACATATCATTTATAAGGCTTTGAAGGGTGACTGTAGGATAGAAATGTCAGTGATCCGTGATAGATGAACGGGCAATCTACCTGAACCACTCATGGAGGGCGAGTTGATGCATGCCTGTGCTCAGGTACGGGAGGTAGCTAGAAACACAGGGTTCAAGGTCACCCAATTTTTGCTTGTAAACCACACCTACTTAACATCTCAACAGTTACAAGGGTTCCTGCATATGACGTGTGAGTGCGATACGCCACAGAGGTAATGAGAGGAAGTACTGCAGGCTCTGCGGAAAATCACGCGTATCCGATTTGAAGCCTCGGTCAAACACTGCCTGCTGGGTGTACTCCCGACCTCCAAATGAGGGTCCAAAATGAAACACAAGTTTGCACTGTTGGGATGAGTTCTGGCTGAATGACACCTCACCGTCCACTGGACTCAGCCCAACCACCCATGGTCCAAAAATGGTTGGTGGATGTGCATGAGTGGCACAAGATCAGCGGTTGAGATTGGTGCGCCCAGATGAGAATGCAGGGAGAGACCTGGAGGTTTGGGGGGATATGCTGGAACATTTAGTGGCCAAGGAGCCACCACCTGATGAATCTCCTGGGGTTACATGGGATATGGATCTAGTGGAACTTGTTAATGATGCATAAAGGTGAATTCCCAGAATCTTAGTATGTGCACCAGTGTATGTGTGTGGGTGCCTGATGGGAGTGCTTGTGGCATTTGTAGGGGCCCCTGCTTTCTTTTCTCCCCCCTCGCCTCCTTCCCCACTTGGGTCCCCTTACTGCCCCATCTCCCCTTCTTGGCATGGTCGGAGATTGGTGGGAGGGGATGCCGCTATGGATGTCAGCTGCTGTGTGGTTTAGAAGTTTAGTTTATGTGTATATTTTCTTTCTTCATGTGTGATAAAAGCATGGTCTGGCTTGTTGCTCAGCTGTTGCTGACTGGGAGGCGGGTAGACCTTTGATAGTCAAAATGAAGAAAATACAACAGTTACTCAACCCGTCAATGGTGAAACCACCAATGTCCATCTTGCACAGGGGAGGCTGTTTAATTGTAAAGTAAAGCTGTTTGTATGGTCGACAACTATGCTACACTGTCATACTATGTGTTGTATCAGTTTCAATAAAGACTTTTAAAAAAAAGTTATAGTATGTGTGAGCTGGGGCAACAGCGAGCCATGATCTATGGCCTAAGACAAGCCAAACCAAATGTTCAACGAGGATAAAATGCATTCACATATTTCTCAGCCACACAGTATGTATTCTCAGATAAAGCACTTGCTGGTTCTAGATGTTGATCACTGTAGAGATACCATCACCCAGACACTTGCCAGGAGGATTTCAGACCATACACCTATCAGTATGAAAATAGATGAAAAGACTACAAAAGGTCCAGGGGCATGGTGTTTGAATGCATGATGGCTACGTCACTAAAAGTTCAGAAAGATACTAAAGAAAAAGTGACCTGAACAATATTTCATTCTTCATCTCGGATCAGTCACACCCCCAGTGACGCTTTGCAAGGCATTTAAAATGGTGCTAAGAGGCACAAATCTTGGATACATTACCACGTTGAAAAAGAATGAACAAAAAGATCTAAATGGTAGAGACACAGATCTTCAACTCTAGGGCTCAGTAAAGGAGCAGCAGCGACTGCTAGTGATAAGTGGGAGGTCGGTGGTGGGGAGACGTGGGGATAAAATGCATTCACATATTTCTCAGCCACACAGTATGTATTCTCAGATAAAGCACTTGCTGGTTCTAGATGTTGATCACTGTAGAGATACCATCACCCAGACACTTGCCAGGAGGATTTCAGACCATACACCTATCAGTATGAAAATAGATGAAAAGACTACAAAAGGTCCAGGGGCATGGTGTTTGAATGCATGATGGCTACGTCACTAAAAGCTCAGAAAGATACTAAAGAAAAAGTGACCTGAACAATATTTCATTCTTCATCTCGGATCAGTCACACCCCCAGTGACGCTTTGGAAGGCATTTAAAATGGTGCTAAGAGGCACAAATCTTGGATACATTACCACGTTGAAAAAGAATGAACAAAAAGATCTAAATGGTAGAGACACAGATCTTCAACCCTAGGGCTCAGTAAAGGAGCAGCAGCGACTGCTAGTGATAAGTGGGAGGTCGGTGGTGGGGAGACGTGGGGGTAAATAACAAAATAAAAACATACCTGCTGCTGCCGGCCGCTGTCTTTCTTCTTCTGCTGTAGTCCTGATTCCCCAAGGACTGGTGCACACTGCGCAGGCTGCCAGATGTGAATGAAGACACTGCTGTCATGTTGGTAATACTGTTTACCAGCATGAGAGAATTGCCATGATTGGCCTGAGTGGGCTGGTTAGACACTTGCTCAGAGACTGGGAGTCTGTGCCTCTTCGCCACCTGGCTTTGCAGCACAGCCTAGTGGAGAGATCTAAGTGCGCATGTTGGTTTGGCCATCCTTGGACAGCTGAGCAAACCGACATGCGCACTTACTGTGCACACTACTTCTCCTCCTTCTGTTGCCATCATGGCCCCGCCCTGCCCTAGACTCAGCTGGCTCTAGCACCTTACGAAAAATACAATGAAACTTTTCCCTCTTCTGGCTCTCAGCAGGGGGGAAGGGGGCGACCCTCCTCTGTCATAACAGGGGAGCTGCCCCAGGACAGGTGGCAAATGAGCTGCTTTGCTATGAATTTGAGACTGCAAAGCTCTAAGTGACTAAAACCAAAAAGCATGCGTGCCTCCCAGAGAATTGTTTTAGGATCAGGGGGACAAAGGTGATAAATTAATATACTGGCTGAGCACATTCAAAGACCAACAAATAACTATTGCATGAATTAAAAACACAAACGGGAGGCAAACACAAATCTTAATTGAAATAACTAAGGAGTGTAATCTCTTCTACTAGGGGCTATACAGCCCTGAATCAGACTGGGCAGCTGGAGCACTATATAGGTTTGTGGCCGCCCTGCCTGTCCCAATGTGTGAGGAAAATGAAACCCTGGCCTTCATGGGTCAGGAATTTACAGTAGCAATCTACCAGATGCAGTCAGGGAAGATCCTGAGCCCAAGTAGGCTTGCAGTTGAATTCTATAAGGTAAATACAGCCTTCCTTACACTGCACTCCGGCACTGTACACTGCTGCCACGGAAGAGGACACATAACCCCCAGGCATCAGGGAAGCAGTCACCATGGTGATACGTTAATTAGGTGAAGTTGTAGACCAATGTGACTGTTACAGACTGATAGCTCTACTTAATAAGGAAGTTAAAATACTTTCCAAAATATTTGCAGCCTGTCTAATGACAGCACTCAAAATGCCAATACACAGAGATCAGAGTGATGTTCTACTGCACAGGGCCACAAGGTGCAATATGTGATGGCTTAACAACACCCTTGCCCTGGTCAGACATCTTCACTCCCCTACAGCAATACTTCAAATTGACTTTGATTAAGTCTTCACCAAGTTGAGTTGGGAGCATCTGTTTGCCCTACCCAAGAGACAACAATTGGGACCCACCTTTTAAACCTATACAAAATTACTATACCTGATGCCTTTGGCTAGGATACATATACAAATAGCAACATGTCTGAATGAGCCTATTACCATTCTGCTGGGGACCAGACAAGGATGCTCCATTTCTCCCCTTCTCTCTGCCATAGCAGCAGAAACTCTGAGGAAAAGGTGTCACAGAATGCCGCTGACCTGCTCGTATCCATGAGTATACCATGGATCTTGAGCCCACAAATAATACAGATTCTAAATGAATGTGAGAATGTTACTGGGCTGTAAGGTAACTGGTACAAATCCTATGTATACCTAGTGGTAGGAACAAGGGACGTGGATGCTTGGGCAGCTCAACCAATAAGTTCTATGACAACCCACAGAATACAATGTTTAGGTATGTTTACCTCTTAAGACGGATATCAAGCCTGCGAAAGAACCATAGAACCTCTATAATAGAAACTCAAAAAGAGAAATATCCAACTATTGTACTATACCAATATCCCTCATGGGCAGTGTTGAGCTGTTTAAAATGGTCGCTGTTCCAAAAATACTGTACCCCCCTCAGAACATCCCACACAAAATTCAAACCATATTTCACAAAATTCTAAACTCAGTAGTTAAATCCTTCTTGCTGCAAAGCAGCATCTCAGTGGTTCGTATGGCCAAGTTCTGTAAGTCATCTTTAGATTGGGGCTAAGTAATGTCTACCTTGGTGTCACACTACATGTTTCTCATCTGGGTGCAGTGAACAACAGTATATTTGAAATCAGGTCAGACCCTCCCTATGACAGTGAGAGGTGGTGGGCCCTTGGTCATGAGAATTTCCTGTATTATTATATATTTATGGCTGTCAACTATCAATGGGAATCAACATCTGGAAAGATGCTTTACGAACTATGGGGACAAAAAATGTACACAACAAATTCCATTTTGGGTTGGGTTACCGATACCAGGGGAGGCTCCCCTCATGGGTTTCATAGTGTGGGACACCCTAGGAACTACTTGCTGGGGAATGTCACAACTAACACAGTGATTTAAATATTTTCAGGCCTACAAGAGGCATTTGTTCTCTTATGGACTAAATGCTATTGCTGCTTGCAGCTCAGACATGCCTTGTTCCAATGTCTGACCCATTATCCTTGATGTTCCCAAGCTTAATCCTCTTGAGGCAAAAATCACAATCACACCTATAAAACCGTGGTTATTCATACTATGGACACATTCCTAAAGCTCATAAGGGATTGGGAGTCTGATGTGGGACAGAGGGATGATATGGAGTGGCAGACAACACTGATGATACCCTGGGAGATAGCAATGCTGACTCAATATAAACTAATACATAGGATTTACTATACCAGACATAAATCGTAGCTTCAACCTAGAGAGCAATCCCACATGCAGAAGATGGCAAGAAGACACAGGAAATTTCTTGTCTTTGGCTCGGAGTTGTTGCAAACTCAAACAATTACTGGAAGGCAGCTGGGTAACCCTTCTCTAAAACAGTACAATACACTGTTATGCTCATTCGGAAAATAGTGTTTCTAAATATTTTAGACAAGATCGAAATTGACAGATATAAGAAGGCTTTTGTGGTTTTGGATTTGGTTACCTCTAAAGGGAATATCGGCCAGACCTGGGGGGCAAATATCA
This sequence comes from Pleurodeles waltl, assembly GCF_031143425.1. Lineage (NCBI taxonomy): Eukaryota > Metazoa > Chordata > Amphibia > Caudata > Salamandridae > Pleurodeles > Pleurodeles waltl. Next base: position 657,390,475 of record NC_090449.1, read on the forward strand.
CCACCAAAAATGCTAAATGGAGAGCAGGTCTGGATCACAGCAGGATCTTGGAGAAACAGATTCAGGATCTGAGGGGATGTATCAAGAAATATAAACCTATATGGGGAGGTTGTTGAATAGATATGAATATATATGCCCACACAAGTGAGGTACCATTTTATTCAACATTTCAGCTTTGCAGGGTATTCTGGGTAATAAAATGTTGGGGAATCCACACAAGTCACACCTCTGTGGACTAGATGTCTAGTTTCCAGAAATGTTTGGGTTTAGTATGTTTCCCTATATAGCCGCCGAACCCAGGACCAAAAACACAGGGGCCTGCCTTACAAAACCAGTTTGTTTTGTGATAGATAATTTTGATGTCTCCACAATACAATTTGGGCAGTGGAATTCGGGGCTGAACTAAATTGGTGAGCTCCCAAGAGAACACCCTCTCTGTGCTTGCCCCCGCATTCACCTGCTCTCTGGGTTGGGCTAACCCACTATTGCCCTGTTGCACAGACTGTGCTTGCGAAGGGACAACAGGACTGCCCTCATCACCTCCCTCACAATTTACTGGAAGGAGTTATCCAATTGGACTCCTCCAACTGAAAAATCACTCCCAGAGTCTGCTCCATTTTCCTATCCCTCAGATGTTGTCTCAGTATCTGTTGTCTCAGTCTCTGATCCTATGTCAGAGCTGTCCTCTATAACCATAGTGACGTCAGCAGCAGTCATCCATCAAGATGCCATCTCTTCTATTGGCTAAACTGTCGCTTTAAAACACTAGCCTACATAGACAGTCACAAAATTGCTGGTGTGTGTGTGTGATACGTGCAACAGTAGAGGCCACCTTACCAGCGCTTCTTCCCTCAATCAGCACGTTCTTTCAAGACACTCAAACACCTTGTCACATACCGTTCGTCACAGTCTTTAGCACCTCCTGCGCCCAGTCCAACAATCATTATTGGTGCTCCTACTCCATGTCCTCCTCCTCGGATCCCCTCATTACCACCCAGCAAACGTGCTCTTCATCTCTCCATAGCCACCCCCCACATACATTTCATTTGTATTATAGCGCAGTTAGTGGCTGACTTTACTAACGTACTCAGCTATTTACTTAAAATACAGATTTGCTCTTTGCAGTAGTCATATAAACCTTCTGCGCTTCTTTATGGCACTAAAACTGCCACTAGACAAAAGTCTGATCCTTTTGTAGCAGAAACATAATCACAAGACTTACTTGACTTCTTTATTGCTGCCTAAAAGCTACAGTTGAAATGCCTCAGTTGAAGTATGTGCTCTTATCTATATATATATATATATATATATATATGTATATATGTATATATGTATATATGTATTTTTTTGTTTGTTGTAGTTGTAGGGTTTCCTTGGGGCCAAAATGGCCCCCAGGGAAACCCTACAACTACTAAAAAAAACATTGCACCCACAGGGGGTCGCCCTGCCTATGCGCGAACCCCTGTCAATTTCGTTTTTTTTTTTTTTTCAAATTAGCCCCCAGGGGGCCCCAACATCAAAATAGAAAAATATGGCCCCAGAGGGGGTCGCCCTGCCTATGGGCGACCCCCTGTCGTTGTCCTTATTTTTTTTTTTAAATTAGCCCCTGGGGGTGGCGCGATTGCCCCCCCACCCCCAGGGGGCCCCAACATAACATTTTTAAAATATGGCCCCCGGGAGGGGGGCGGCCCGTTTTCCGAGGGGGGCTGACCCCCCCAAGTGAAATCCCTGCCGTCTAGTGGCGTTTCCTGGCCCCGGATCGCAACACATTCAGGAAGGCCTCGTATGAAAGGGGAGAGTCTCCCCTTTCATACGAGGCGTTCCCGAACATGGGGAAGGCGGTTTGGGGCCGTTTTCCCCATCGGAGCAGGAAGCGGGCCTACCGCCGCTTCCTGCTCCGAGGGGGGAAACAACATAGTGACGTCAGCGCGCTGCACAAAGGGGCAGGTGGGAGGGAGACACGGAAGCTCTTCCGTGTCTCCCAGGGGTAAAAAAAAAAAAAAGAAAATCGCACCCGAGGATTTTCGAAACCCCTCTCTGGTGTCGCCCACTGGTCGTGACCCGCACCAGGGAGGTAGTGCGGGCGTCGGCCAGTGGCCGACGCCAGCATCAAAGGGGTTAAAAGTAAATAGTAGCACTACACTCTACCTTCAGTGTTTACAGTCCCCGTGAACTGTATTCATTGAAGGTGTGGTGTCACAGCAGCACCGCAGTGACTCCAACGGGGTGCAGGATACATCAACCATTCTGGCAGTAGCACCACAACTTCACTGTGTCAATGGGGAGCAGATGAACGCATCTGTACTCTCGGTTTTATAGTAACAATTTTACCTTTTACTCTGTCAGTTGCAGCTTTGGTCTAGTAACTGCTCACAAGTGTGTACAAAAGGATTTACATTTTACAACATCAACAGTGTACTTAGTAAAGAAATTGTGAGGCAAAACTGTGGTGAATAGTTTCAGTGTGTAATGGGAAACAATAGTGAGGCTGGTGATTGATGTGAAATTTCAGTAGGTAGCCATGGTGATATGAAAGTAATTGGTTGCGAAGATGAGGCTGTGGTCAGTAATGTAGGGGGTTATGGTTGAGACTGTGGTGAGTGATGCAAGAGTTTTGGATTTGGAAAAATACTAGTTATATATTCATTTTTGTGGCAAAATAAATTTGGAGAAATACAAACAAGGAGCAAAAAATAATTATGGATAATAACAGATGTAAATGTCTTTATAAAATACAAGAATAAACCCAGTCAAAGATGGCTGTGGTGAATGCACGTGCACCTACATTCAAATAAGACACCCCAATTCTTGGCGTGCAAAAACATTCTTAAAAAACAAAAGTAGGAGATGTGTGGAGGCAGGGGGCAGTGAGCAGAGAGGGGTTGGGGAGACGACGTATTTTTTAAAAAAGTGGTTGGGGAGGGGTAGTGGTAGTAACAACCAAGCAGGGTGGTGACAGAAGGAAGTAACAAAGGACGAGGAATGCCACATTTGGGCCAGAGAGCAGGAAAACGCATGCAGTCCCATGGAGTGCATAAAGGGAAAGAAAATATTAGCTCCCTGAATGAAGCAACATAAACAGTGGAAAGATACAGGTTAGCCAGTTGAAACACTGGACAAAAAAAGATGGACAAAAGGCATCAAACCAAGAGAAAAATAACAGAGATTGACTAGAAAGCATCCACTCATGAGCAGGAGGCTGGCACAAAGCGTACTGTGCTTATTGGAAAAAATAGGCCTGGCTAATAGCTAATACTGTCTGTAGATGAGACCTAAAAATTAAACTAGGAGCAGCATTCAGACAGTATCCTTCCAGAGGAAGAATGACATAGTCTACTTAAAGTTTTGGATATAGGATTAGTTGTGCTGCATGATAGACGGATTCTCAGTTAAGATGCACGGCTTCACAGTTGGCATTAACAAGGTTTTTAGCTGAAAAGGAAATTTGAAATTAGATGACATCCTACTAAAAGGAAAATTGACATTAGATGACATCCTACATAAAATATGCAAACACCATACTAAAGCAGGTAATCCGATCCTGAAGTTATCCAAAACAAATAATGATCTGAAACGTTTAAAAATAGAATTTTAAAGTCAAGTGCTTTGACAAACACATTTTAATACTTTTTGAGCAACACCCTGCCCATAAGGAGCTAGTACAGTGACTTCATGGGTGGTACTCGAACTAGCAGACAACCGGTCCCTTTGGCAGCCGAGATGAAAGCTCATAAAACTCGGCTAAGATTCTGTGTTATGAAAGGGGTAGCAGAAGAGACAGCTTCATGCCACAGAGCGCAGAATAATGATTTCTGAAATGTTTTAAACGGTGTGCTGAGAACTATGAAAGAAGTCACTAAAATAATCCATTGTGCAAATGCGCGATTCCAGTAGTAAAGAAGCGCTCGTAAACAAGTCATTTCAAATGACTAGTTTAAAAATCCAGAATAAGATTGGCAGGTACAGTTAGTTTAGTGCTTACAAGCAACCCTTGTTTGATATTCTAGAGACCATGGATTATTTTAAGCCTCCTAACCTGTTAGCTATATCACTATTGAAAAGTCAAAGATTACAAGGATAACAGATCTGGAAGCAGTATTAATGGCTTATTGAACTTCAGCAATGTTAAAAGGAAAGTAACCTCAGCATTCAAGGATGTAAACCCCCAAAGAAAGAATTAAAAATTCTCCATAAAATATTTGAAAACGTTCTGCATTTGAACAAAGCTCCGATTAAGAAACATTGCTGCTTCTCAAGAACTAACAGTCAAGGTATAGCTAAACCTTTCAGTTAAGTTTTATGATTTTGAGCTAGGTTAAAGTACAATTATCTGACACAGCTTCAGAATTGTTCAGTACACCTCTTTACCCATGCAAAGGGGTCCAGCATCCACAATTAATCACAATTCCAAGATTGCCCCTGCTCAGTGCTTAATTTGCAAATAAGCACGTGCCGGTGCCCAAAACCCTCCTCTTAAACATGCAGCTGCTGCATTTAAATGTGGTAACACGGAATACTGAGGCAGCGTAATTCTGAAGCCATCAGGGTCTTTTCAGTCCATTGAAAGCCACTCCGTGCTCCTTCAGGTGACTTTGGCAGATTTCTGCTTTCTACCTTAGTGACGCTTTTTCCTTTTTCTCTTCCTCCGTCTTTCCCATATGTGTCTTTTGCTCGCAGCAAATGCTTGAGTCAGAAGAATAACCTCCGGCCCTTAAAAATAAGTGCCAGTGCTCAGCACCGGAAACAATAAGCACAAATTAAGCACTGCTCCTACTTATCCTACTCCTTCCTTTTGGTTTTGCTGTAACCTTTTGATATATGAAAGTATTGATCTCCAGGTGTGAAGAAGGTTTGCTCTGGAGATGAATGAAAAAGCCACGGCCAGCAGTAGAAAGATTTAAGCAGCAACCACTCATGCTTGTTATGAAATAAATATCGAAACCACTGATTGAACAAATAAATTAATCCTAGTACCAACTAAAAATCCACTTTTCTCCATCACTGTTTCAAGAACTACAGATATTTATATACATTCATGAAATGTCATGAGCAAATCCTGAAAGACAGGCCAGTGAGCTAGTGCCTGAAGGGGGCTGTCCAAGTAAAGCACACTGAGGAGTTAAGAACAAAGCCCATTTCTGTATGTATATGCGTGTGCATGTTATTGTTTGTATGTTGGTTGGAGTCTGCAGCAGTGACAATAAGTCGTGTAGGACATCAAAAGCTGTTTAGCCAGACCTACAAATTGGGTTCCTGCACTTAAGTGCTTTTTTACAAATTAAACTCCTTGTGAATGCCAATGAAACTGGTATTATGTATTGTGGGAAAGGGTGTCCGTATTCTATTCCCGTCACTGCACAGAACATTTCAAGGAATAAAAACCCTCTGTGTCAATAAGCTTCTGTCATAATTTTAATAAAAGCCATTTCTAGGGGTTAGTGTATACTAATGGAGGAAGGACATTTAGCACATTTTAAAGTAAAGGATAGTGTCTTGCTGGCAAGAATTAAGAAGGAAATAGCACATCCAGTTGTTATAAACTAGCCTCTGACCCCATTATGAAGCTTTAGAAAAAGATCTTAAGTGCAATATAACAGGAAAAACTGAGAATATTCTCTTGGAGTTAAAGCTTCTGGTGAAGAATTGGGATTTTACACTGTGTAAAAGCGGTTTACGTTTACACATCAATCTGTGAAGTACTAAACCAAAACGATAACGTCAGGTTTTCACATCTCAGTTTGGGTTTGAAACTTTTATTAATTATTTTCAGATACAAATTAGGGCATAAAGGAATTTTCCTATCCATGATCCAACGCTTAAATCATTGTATCGTAGATTTGAATTTAAATTAGCGGATCAGGACTTTAAATGATGAGACTCGTACAATATCGTAACCAGTAGACCCATATGTAGTAATCCTTGCCCCTCAGTCGAGTGAAAGTTAACAAATAGCTGCCAGATGCACCTCCGCTGTCCTGGCCTACTGCCATCTTTCACCTTCAGATTTTACTTTTAGCTGTTTCCGTTACCCAAAGCAGCACTGTCCAGGTTTTTTTAGTGTTAGATATAGCCCTCATTCTTTTTCCACAAAGGTCTTGTCTAATACACGCAGTAGTGCACTCAAACTTGACACCAATGAAGTCAATGCCTCGTGCACACACTTATACCTCACTCCCAATAATTTGCTATCAATGAACATTCTCCTATCAAATGCAGACAAGTTCGACATGTTCTCCTGGCAACTGAATGTCTGATAACATTCCCAATTGTTGATTGACAATCTAATTTAATTGTTTTAGAGGTCAGGTAAATCTTGTACAAGTATTTAAATTGGGTTAATTGATTTTTTAAAAAACAATTTTATTGGATTTTCTGCTTACATAAACCTCTACAACCGGGGCGTCGCACCGCAGTACAGATATATCAAAATGAGTGCCACCAGGATACCTCAAAATGAAAAAACATATAATAGTGTTTACTAGAATGGCTCGAAAATATAAGATAACAATTGTACGTTTTCCCGTCTGTTGTGAGGTCTCTCAACAATTTAACATGACAGTATAATAGTATACCTTCCCCCTAAATCCCTCCCTTCTATCTGCTTGCCTTGAGCGGTCCAAACTAAATTGGATTAATTGATGCTTGGCGTCTCATAAAATTTGCTGATCATACAATAACTTCTAACCTATTGATATTCACCAGCTCGTAGCCTGGTCTTCGTGCCACCTTTACCCAGTATAACGTGGAGCAAGCAATATGCACTCACATGCAGCAGAATTCAATACTGAAACATTTTTTTCTGTTTTCAGACACTTAATGCAATGCACCCAGGAGTGCACTGACTGTACTCTTCTTAGTTATTGAGGAAGGATCATTGACAAGTGCTTGCTCCGAGAAAATCTAAACATGTGAAACTCCTTATTCTGAAACACCTCCTTCTCCAGAAGAGTTACAAATAGATAATTCTTAAAAAGATCTGTAAGCACATAGCAGTCAGTTAAGGAGCTCAGAACCATATGGCCTAGATGATCTTGCAAATGTGGACAATCAGCTGCACCCTATGCCTAAAACTAGTGATTTACAGCTCAGCTTTATCCTGACACCAGAACAGACTTAAAAAAAATGAAGTGGCGTCAATGTTTGAATTGCATTTCAGAGCTCCAGTCCCCAAACAAGAGTCCTTGCAGTGCTACATAAAAGAAGTAGCGTCCAATCCTTTCAGCGGCAGATCATTCTTGTTACTAAACTAAGCAGGCAAAGGTTGCGATTGAAATACCTAGCAGTAGTGGTGTACAAACAACAGTGGGCCCATCTTTGTCATAACTATTTTCAATTATGTCCCAATAAGCTCTTAACTAAATGTCTAATAAAACTGCATTCATTCATCTTAGTGACCATTCATTGAGGTGGAAAGGAGCACTAGTAAGCATAATCTTATCTGCAACCATTTTATCCTTGGTGGTCATTTGATGTCACCTAGCTTCGCTTAAGGAAGTCCTCCCCCAAACCATAAATTGTTGCCAGTTGCACACAAAAAACTACATTTCAACAGATAGTTAAGTCAATGCTCTCTTGTAGGCCTTGTGCACCTTCCACCTCTTGAGGATTCTGAACAAGTGCCCCTTAGTCTCCAGTAAGAAGGTATACCTACTAATGCTATGTTTCAGATTTCCTTCACGCCCTTCCATTTTTATCCTCCTCAGCACTCATGTTTCAGATTCTGCTTCGTCCTTTTTATTCAGTCATAAAATAGACTAACAGCTTTGAGTCGATCCATCAAATCACTGACATGCCCCACAAGGGACATTTAAAATAACAATTAGCCCCAAAACAGGCTAAGGCCTATCCGTCACAAAGGATTAACGTCAAATCCCTTAACAGCCATGAAGCAAACAATATGACAGCTTTTTACCATTTACGTCTTGACCCACATTAGTGTAAATCCCCCCATATTTGCATCTGTGATCAATAGCATCTTCCATTTACATGAAACTTCCCTAATGTAGGCGCATATCACCTATCTCCTTTAAAATACGCTGCTTTTTAAACAGAAGACTTAAGTATTCTCCCTTGCTGGCAAATATTTGAGTAGTATTTTCCCAGCCCACGGAATTATTTTAGGTGATCTTTATCCTTGGTCTGTGGTTCCTTCAACGTCACTTTCATTCTCATCTTCTTCTGGAAAGTGGCATGCATTTGTTACTGGTGAATTAATGCACCATCAAGTGGCATGTTTTTGCCTTTCCTGACTAATCTTGTACCGTGACCTAATGGGAATGCATGCTAATGTCCCACCTCATCCCAGCCTTGAATGACTATATAATCCTGAAATGAATTATAGTTTCATGCTAATCCTCCGACAAATCCGTACCTCAGCTAGCACAAACGTGAAGAACAGGCCCCGAGGTGTAAATTAAGTTAGTTGTACACCGTTTACAAATCAACAACGCTAACAACTGCTGCCTCAGAAAAGCGGCAACCATTTCTGCTGTATGGGACTGTTTTTGTGCTACACAATACACTACTACCATCATGACGCACATTACAACAGCAATAGCACTTCAATTGTATGATCTCACTAGTCAATCTCTTAACAGCACACGGATTTATTGGAAATGTCATATCACGCTTATTTCACCTCTCCACATTGACTTTTCTTTTCTTCATGTCTTCCACACATTCAGCCATAAAGCATGATCCACAGTTCGAGCAATAGCCACCGCTTACACCTGGATTACGTGCAAGTAATGTTCTTAGCTTTATTATTGTATCTTTGCAATAATTCACTTGCTTTGATAACCTTTCAAAAAGTTTAACCCACATAACTAAGTGAAGCGGTATACTGGAAAAAGTGGCTAGCACAATATCAGAATCAAGAAATTAAAGTAAGAGTATGGAATGATAATTATATGTTGCACTGTTAAATTGGTTGAAGAGGTGAACACTACACTTTTCTCTTAGTACATTTGTTTACTCTACGCTTCTTTTAATCTACCAAACCTGGCTCCAGTCAAAAAAATGATAGCACATCACGTATCTTATAGAAACCGAAAGAAAATGCTATACACAATATGAGCAGAAAATCAATAATGTGCTTCTCCTGGGTCTTTCAGCCAAGTAGTGCCAGAGACATTTTCCAACTCATTCTGCCTCATGTATTCCATCTTCCATCATGCCACCACATTCCCAACTTTATCAATTGCAATGAGCACATTATAACACTGATCCTTTGCTGGTGACTCGACAAGAATCCTGCACCTTTATTTACAACTGTTTCCACCAATGCTGCTTCCACCTGTGCTTCTTAGCGCCTGTACTTCAGATTGTATTCTTGCTGCCAGGGATCTCCTTGTCTCTACTGGGTGTACACCTCTCCGTGGAATCAGGGATCGGGATCTGTTTACTTCTGGTTAGGAGCAGCATTGACATGAATGCTGTCATGTTGCTTGGTGTAAAGTCATAAACATTGTATGATGTCACATAACTGATGGACAGTAGCGTGTTTATCTGCATAAACTACCCTGCACACATTCCCTGAAGTATATGCAGCATGGAGTGAATATTCATCTAGATTATCTAATCAGCTATCGTAGTAAACCTTCATTTCTGGCCTCAGCCCTTACTTTATACGCTATACTGTCATGTAGGCTCTCATTATTCTAATGAGACTACTGGATTTGAACGGCAGAATCGCCTGCGTTGTGGGGGACTGAGTCTAACCCACTACAGGTGACACCTGTCAGCCTAATCCGGGTCTCATCTCCACCCAAGAGAAGGGATGAATGGGCTGCCGAGCGCATGACACAATTGATCCCTCAGGGAAATCGTGGCCACTCAGATCTCATCCATTTTTCTCAGTTACATTAGTCTCACGTATACAAGGACAAACAGAGGCAGTATATGTTTCAATAAGGTTTTTAATGAAGCAACTGCATCTTACATAATAAAGCATGTACTGCAATAACCAGGATGATAAAGCATGACAGGATTACAATTGTGACAAGGAGAGTGAAGCATAAAAATAATGCTACCATATTGTCACTAGAATCAATAAACTAATTCCTACCTAGGCTATATTAGAGCACAGCATGTTAAGCTCTATTTCTGCACTTCAGGTTCTCCTGGGAAGACATCATCCCTCATACCTGAGCAAGAGGCCTGAAGTCTGCATAAGCAGCTGTAGCGAAGTGTTCAACAATCAGCATACAGTCGTGGTCATCTGGCTGGAATCTCCCTCTAACGTGTATGGGATAAGAATGTGTTTGTATAATAAAACAGTTGATGTTCTGAGAAAATGTCCCTACGTAAAGATTTGTATGTTTCTATGAATACCAGAGACAAAGCGTTACCACGTTTACCCGCAACTTATCTTATTGCAGCCTTGAGAGAAGCACAGAGTGAACGGCATGTCTTGTTTAGAACGCAGTGCTGGCCTAAGCAAACAACTAGATAGAGAGAAATAAAACAAGACCGCAAATGTGGTTATTGTTAAAATAATAAGCGTGGCTGAATAACATATATCTAGGTTAAAGTGCACAGCGACAGGCCTAGTGTGCTAAAATAACATGCATGGAGCTATAACTAAAATGGCTACACAACAGTACTGTAGGTTAGATTAAAGGATCTGTCCCTGCTCTGTCGACTGAGATCTAGTTTTAGCCTGCACCACCTCCCACTGAAAGACTGTGGAGAACCTACAGTTTCTGTAAATGCATGGAGATTCTTAGGGGTAGAGAAACTCCTTTCTAATAATAATGCATATTAGGATCAAAGTAAACGGCTAACATGCTGAATCGAGTAGATTAATTTTGATAATTGTAGGTGGTCACTGAGTGTGTACTTCAATAATTAACAAAATGTTGCAATATGTTGGAGTGCACCAAATACAGTACAGCTGGACACAAACCACATGCTAGGGACTGTTCAGTGACTAAGATGTTGAAGACAGCTGACAAACAGAACACAGCGCCCAAAAGATGTAAAGTGGATGATGCTAAACGCCCTTCATAGCATGATAAATGTAAAGGCTTATGAACTTCCCCCTGAAGAAGGGACCACTGCCCAAAATATACTGGGAGTGCGCAAAGACTGAGTTCAGGTGATTACGTTGATAAAGTACAGGAGTTGACTATAGTTCGAGTGGATGTAAACACAATTTGGGATAGTAACTTGTATGTCTTGAGAACTACCAAATGGACTAATATAATTTTTAAGTTGAAAAATGAGTACGTGCTTGATATGAGATTCAGAGCAGTGAGTGTATACCAAGTTACAAGACTGGACAGGCCAGAAGACGATACAGTTGTATCCTTTGAGACAGTAAGCTTTCTTGGTTTAGTGCAAGTGGGAGTTATGCTGGGGCTGTAGACTGGTGAACCCAATACCAGGAGGCACACTGAGCAGTTATAATACTTAACACCAGGGCACTAGTCGAGGCACACATTGGTAGACTGTTTCTATCCTCTCTTTTCACAGGGTGGATCCCATCCACTTTGCCAAGAATTTGGATCACAGTGAAATATGCCCCGGTTTAGGTTTCAGGCACTAGGACATATTCAGCAGTGCCTGCACGTTATATTCTTTTGTTTGGATCAGCAACATGCAGGCAACCAAAGGGCGTATCCGATTCTAGCTGGGCCCGTAACAAAGAGCAAAGTTAAGGGGTCATCAGGCATCCTTTTGTTTGAGTAACCTGGCTGGGAGCCAGTGGTGTTACAATAGCCATCATCATGTTGTGAGAGAGGGGTGGGCTCCAGGGAGGCCCTTCAGAAGCATGCAGTCACACACTGCACACTGCCCAGCATTGTCCATGGGCAGCAGGCCCCTGGCCTGAGAGCTCCTTACTGGGTCGGGGGGAGGCCCTCCATGTACTATGCAGGAGGCCGCCCTCAAAGTTAGTTACGTCAATGCTGGGAGCTATCTGGAGCCTCACACCTAGATTCGAAAGCAAAGGAGGGAAACAAAGGCTCACAGCTTACTATGTCACAGGAACTTAAGAGAGACATGGTTTTGAATGTTTTCAGCATGGCCGGTTTTAGGAGAGTGCGAGCGGTGTGGCCGCACCAGGTGCTGACCTGGATTGGGGGGTCGCTGACATCAGGAGGGCGCTGTGTTAAGCAATATACTTATGAAACTTGCTATTTAAAAGCTCCTGCTGAAAAGTTCCTTGTGTGTCCAGCCTTCAGGAAGCAATTAAAATGTCAAGATACCTCTTGTGATTAATGTTCCTGCTAGGGAGAGAGATGGGAGTTTTGTCTAGTGGCAGCTTTGACTCGCCATAAAGTAGTGCAGGGGGTTAATATGCCTGTTGCATAGAATAGATCTGTATTTTATGTGGACAGCTGAGTGGGTTAGTAAAGTGAGCCTTTACCTGCACTTTAAAGGGATGAGGGGCACATTTACCGGGTGGCAGTGAGAGAATCCGAGGAGGGGGTCAGGAGTTGGGGGTCGGGCACCAAAAAAGACTGTCATACAGGGCGCCACCAGCACTAAAGCCGGCACTGTTCTTCAGTCCCTATATATGAGATATGCTTGCACTGTAAGTCAAATGGGTTGTTCTGTCCCTGTATTTTCACAAATAACAATTTCAATACCCTATTTTGTTTTATTTCTTTTATAGCACTGCTCATTCTAATGCAGGGTGTCAGAGTGCTGTACATCACACATAACACATTATACATTGACAATAAATCATGTGTGTATAAATCAGTGTACAGGATGTGTTACATTAGGCAGTGAGGGTTACAAAGTGTAAGAGTTGCATGTTCTTCATAGCTCACAGTATTATATTAGAATGGTTACAATTAATATACTGCAAGTAAAAAAGACCTCTGTGTCAAAAGCATTAAACTCACTAACCTATTCTAAAAATGTGTTATCCTTAAGTTGCATGATGTGCTCAGCAGAAGACACATTAACCCTCTATGCTGCCTTGATTCAAGACTGGGACTGGGACTAGACAAAACACAGATCTGTCCAGCAAATACGTTAACCTCCAGAGTTATCTTGCCATTCCGGTTGGTTACGAGGTCCATAGAGTAGATCGAACCTGGAAACGGTAAGGGGGGGTTGCAATCACCTTAAAGCGGTATTTAGTTCCCAAACTTCACCCTATTGGGGGATATTAATGAACCTACCCACAAGGCTAATCATACCCTTGATGGGAATTTTACTAATAACCCAACAATAAGATTTGAGAAAGCCGTACCTCTGGTATGGACTGATCGTAGAGCAGTCTTGTTTTAAACTAGATGTTACAGCTAGCAGATCTTGTTCTTTAAATGTACAGAATTCCATTAAAATGCTCCCTGGCAGAAAAATGATAAATCTGAGCTAGATATTGCTTTGAAAAAGCAGAGCCCAGTATTGGACACTAACATTGAAAAGGCTGCTGTTAACTTTTCTGGTTGGATAGATTACGTAGTTACTAGGCTAGCCCCGGGAAAAAATATACAAAGTCATAGGAAAAGACAATCTGCTCAGTGGTATTGACCCCCAAATAAAAAATAAAAAAACTCAAACAAAAACGTAGGGCACAATAACGGAGATGGAGGAAAAACTATAGCATAGAAGAAAAATACAAATATAAAGCTGGCATTGACGAGTATAAGTCTTAATAATCTCAGAGAAAACTAAATATTTTACTGGAAAAAATAAGCACTGCTAAAGACAACTTTTTAAAACTATTACTATTCTCTCCAATTTCGACCAAAGTAAACCCTTTTTTCCGGACCAAGTCTTCTGCAATAAACTTGCTGATTTCTTTCAAATTAAAGTAAATATTGTTTTGAGGAATTCTTGCCAAACAAGATGCTAACCACTTAGCTGATTCTCTGTGCCTCTCCTCGGAAAACTCAGATTGTGTTTTGAATGGTCTTGATAGGTTCTCTCCTCTATCTGATAAGGAAACCACCAAATCAGGTTCACCTTTGGACCCTTGTCAGCCATTTGTTCTGCAGATGGTCTCCAGTAGAATTTCGGTGCATTTGGTTACGTTTTTGAAAAATGTTTTGACTTCAGATCAATTTCCAGTAGCATGGAAAAAGGCTTTGGTTTGTCCATTTTTTTTTTTTTTTTTAAACCTTCCTTTGACCCTGTTGACACTAAATATTACCAGCGTATTTCCCGTTTACCGCTACTAGCAAAAAATTTAGAAAAAGCCATAAGTGAAGACATGATGACATGCCTGCCTGCCAATAATTTGGATCCATCGCAACATGGTTTTAGGCCACAACATTTCACTGAATATGCCCTAGTTATCGCTAGTGATGAGATTCAACTGTTGGTGGAATGGAGAGGAATTGCTGTTCTGATCCTGCTTGACCTCTCTGCCGCATTTGAGATGGTCAATCATTCTGTGATCATCAGCCAGCTAGAGAGGGTGGGGATTGGTGGTACAGCCTTCACCTTCCTTAGTTCCTTTCTATCCAGTAGAGAACAGACTGTTGAGCTCGGAGGGTACACCTCAAACTTTTTCTCCTTTCCTTGTGGGGTGCCCCAGGAATCATCATCTCCTACGCTTTTTAACATCACCCCCCTTGCAAAATGTATTTGATCTTATGGTTTTTCTGCAGTATCCTACACTGACGAAACACAAATAGTTGCATCAATTACATCTGACATTTACATTGTTGCCAGAAAATGGAACAACTGTCTGGCACACATTATAACTAGGATGCAGGATAACTGTCTTAAGTTAATCACTGAGAAACAGAGGTGATACTATTTGGAAATGACATTTTAGTTTGGAATGATTCATGGTGGCCTAATAATCTTGGCCAGCTTCAGTCAGTGAATCATATTTGATGGGCAGCTCTGTTCCTCTGATCAGATAAACCGTATAACATCATCTTGCTTCTATTTCCTTAAGATGCTTAAAAAGGTTTTTCCTTTTATTCCTCCAAACATGCAAAAAAATGGTTGTGATAGCATTGCTCTTATCCAAGATAGACTATTGTAATGCCCTTTACTTGGGAATTCTGAAACATTTTCAAATAAAACTTCAGTCTCTGAAAAATGCGGCAGCCTGCCTACTTTTGAAAATCCCTAAGTTTAGTCCCATCTCTGATAGGATCCGTGACCTCCATTGGTTGCCTGTTTGTGAAAGGGTAATATTCAAGGCTTTGTGCATGGTTCACAAAGCACTGCATGGAACGGGCCCTCTCTGCTTTCAGAAAATGTTTAAGTGGTACATTCCTTGTCATAAGTTAAAATCATCCTCAACCACAGTGGTAGCCTTTCCCAAAATCAAGAAGGCTAACTGGGGGGGTCAGAAGTTTTTCTTATTTAGCTTGTAAGCTTTGGAACAGCATGGCATTGCCGATGAGATCTCAAACAAATTGGGTTCTTTTAAGTAAATCTTGGAAGACCTGCCTTTTGGTTTCTGGCATCAAGTAGTTTACTTTCTTTGTCAGCTCAGTTGTAAGACGCTAGCGCTAAGATGCCTCAGCATTCGCGAGCTTCAGGAAATTTTTACTTACTTATTATTATCAGTTAGAGTGTTGTGAGTCTGGAGGTGTGCAGGCTCTATGGACAGAGTGTGTTCCAGGTTGCAGGTAATATGCGTACGATTACGGATGTCAGCCCTAATCAGCAGTAATTCTGACTTTATGGAATCAAGCATACACTTAGAGTAGTGGAATCTAGTGGACTCCTGATTGATGGAAGCAGATAAATAGAGAGAACTGCTGAGTCAGAGCGGTGGGGGGGGTCACAATTGTAGGTCAGGCCTCCTATCGGGGTCATAATAACGTCTGGATGATAGGGAGTGGGGTGTATACTGTATTGGTTGGTGGGAGAGTTGGAGCAGGGTTCTGTAGTGGTGCAGGAGGGAGTGTAGGTGGAATGTTGATGATGTAAGGCACTGCCTGCGTTGTCTGTTGGGGAAGGGGAAATGATGGGTGGCAGATGTACCCATGGGTGAGTTGGTGTCCGCCTGGGGAGAGAGAAATGAAGAGGGGTATGGGTGGGAGGGGATTGATGAGGGAGTTGCATAGAAAGTCTGCCGGGGAGAGAGGAGTAAAGAAGGTTATTGGGGGGAGGGATGATGAGGGTGTTGCATGGAAAGTAGTCAGTTGGGGGGGGGGGGCTGCGAGGGGTCAGGAGGAGCAGTGGTCGAGTCTAATTTGTTCTTGATGTGTGGGAAGAGATTGACAAAGAGTTCTAAATTGCATTCGGAGGATTGAATAAGTACAGTGCAGTTGTTGTAGATGGAGACGGTGGCTTACGCATTGTACAGTGAAGAGGGCACAATAGTGAGTTTCTGGGTATTTGGGATTTTTTTGGTGGTGGTTGTATTAAGTAGCAAAGAAAACACTTTACTCCATTGGCACGCTGATCGGTAGTGAAGATGAAGACATTTAATATAATGCCCTTGTGGTGCCAGAATTATGGGTCTGTGATAAGTGTTTCTTTTTTGAGGTTCGGAATATTACATTTAAGATTTTCAATGTCGTTTTTTAATAGGTTAGGATGGTAGTTTGTGCTAAATGAGTTGTTTACTGCAGGGGACATTAGGGCATTCATATGTTATCTTGGGATGAATCCATGCTGAAGTGATGTAGTCGTTGAAAGCAGGAGGGAGCAGGATGGGGACCTCTTCCAAGATGGCATGGAATGTGGCTATTGAAAAGGTCACTCTCGCACTCAAGCCTTGGCAGAAGCATTAAAGAAAGCTAATTACAGTGAATAAAATGCTTTTTTATCTACCATTCTTAAACGGGATAATTAATTGAATGTGTGATAATTGGTTGTTTAGGTGCAAAATAGTCCCTCGTGCATTGATGGCACTCCAAGGCAGTAGAATGACACAGCCAACAGCCAGTAGCATCTGGTGAGGAGGGAGGGACTTGGTGCCTCTGTCTATATATAGGTATAGAATTAGTAACACTAGATGTCATAAAACTATAAGCTGCCTGTGCCAGCACTAAAAATGACACTGCTCCAACATTTACACAAATAGGAAGAAAATGTCTACTGTCCTCTTGACATTAATCATCTCATAAAACACACCCCATGATTTTGGAGCAAATTGGCGTTGAAAAATAAATATTGATATGTGTTAATCTAGGTTCATGATTTAATTAAAGTAACACCTTTGCTTTCTTCCGGCAGGCGTGCCTGCAAGCGTACGAGAAATTCACTGGCAAAAAGAGTTGTCCTATGTGTAGAAAAACACAGTATCAGACTAGAGTGATACACGACGGTGCTCGTCTGTTCAAGATTAAATGTGCTACAAGGTGAGGATTACGCTGTATGTGGTCATTAGGGAACCGGATGATATCGTGACATAACAAAGTTCAAAAAACGTTACCACAATTAATCTTTCTAGGGGTTATGCTTTTCTTTTGTAGAATTCAGGCCTGTTGGCGTGGTTATTTAGTTCGAAAATGGTATAAAATGCTACGACTAACTGTACCTCCCAGAGATGCCAAACTGAGGAAACGATTCTTTGAAGATAAGGTATAGATCTTGTTTAACAACTCATTTTGACCTTGTTTTGCAAACATACAGTTTGGAAAAGTGTTACAATGTAATTTTTGAGACTGGCGGTCCTACAGCCATAAAAGAGGTCGATAAATGGGAAGCCTTATGTTGATTCTGGAAGCAGTACACATTTCAGGGTCTTGCTTATACAGCCACTAAGATTTTTCATATACTTAACTTTGTTTCCAAAGAAATTGTTAGTTTTATCTGAAACATTAAAGTAATTTAATGTTACATACTTATTGTAATCATAACAAAAGCTACAGCATTATTAACTTAAATTTGCATTAAATCTTTAATTAACTATGTAAAATTAAATATATTTACTTTTCTGAAGTTTAAATTAAAAAAAAAACGCAAAAGTAAATACATATAATTGTTCTATGATGCATAAATAATTATTAAAGATGAATTATTTAAAAGTATTTTAACTGCAGTTTAATAAAAAGTTCATGTTACATTACTTTAAAAAATGTAAAAAGTTTGGTGAAATATTTCATGAAGTAATGAAAAGGGTTTATTTTTAGATGTTTGCAATAATAAATTATATTAGTATTTGTTAAATAATTTAATTTAATTTAACATTATTTCCTAAGAGGTATTATTTAAGTCCCTACCGCTTTTAGTTTCTTGGGAGAGTTTTGCAGTACCAATGGTTGACCATCTTTGGTACGGGATGTACTCCACATCTTAGATGAAGTAATTTACTTCTGTTTTGGGTACTTCTTCGGCCTAAATAACTTTAGAAGTGCAGTTGCTTACTTTTTGTGGGTGGTTTCATGTCCCTTCCTAAACCCTTCCCTAGCCCTCCCTATACTCCTCCTTAGTGCTCCCTAAACCCCTCCAATTTTCTAGTAAGTATGACCCTTTTTCCAGCTACTCCCCGTAATTCCTTGCACATTTACTCCTAAGTAATAAACTTATGTGCGTGATGATCTTCCCTTGCAATATATAGGCGAGGCGGAGTTGGTGTTTTACACTTGTAGGTTTGAGGTGGAGGTGGTGTTTTACATTCGTAGGTTTGTGATATGCTGTCGGTCTTTAGTGGTATTATTCTAGTCCTACTGAACGTACTACAAAATGCAGCTTGCCCCAGGTAGATTTCATATAGACTGTATGAGTGGACAAACTATTCTTTCTACAGTTATGTCTAAATGCTGCTAGCCGTCGCCCATGCCTGGTATTCAACATGTTCAACAAGGGAGGTACTGTTCCTATCATACAGAAAAAAAAGAAAAAAAAGCAAGGAGAGTGTGAGACGGGGATCACAAGGATAGATTCACCATCGGGCATGCTCCTCATGGGGCTGAGGCTGAAATGTCCCATGGGTACCCCAAAGGGTCACTTTAGTGGAGATCTTCTGGTTTGCTGCCGTATGATGAGAGGTATATATGTGAGGGTGACCTAAGACTGTGGGGTAGAGTGAATGTGTATGTACGAGTATGTACAAGTGAAAGAAGATTTAAACTGGCTAAGAGATACCAAAAATCTATTTTAATGTAGCGATTCTCTTGGCAGGGTTAAAACCCCGTGAAACAGGTCAGAGTTACCTGAGAGGTGTAAGGTGCCCAGGTAGCCATAAGTCTCTAAGTGCAGTCTGATCATATGTAATCAGGTCGACATTTATCACGCCCTAGAGGCCCAAGAAGAATCCACTGTCATTCTTCAGAACCTAAACATAAGCATATGGACAAGTAGTACCCTACTTCACACCTAAAATGTAATTTGTAGGTCAAAGTGTGAGCTTAAGAATTCCCCTGAAAAAGATATCTGATATAATAATCAGAAACTGATTGTTGAACCTAAAACGAAAACATAAATAAATTGAAAGTAAATAGAGTTAAAGCACAAGGTGTTTAAAAGCATCATCAAGATCGATGTGTCTAGCTTGCAATATACAAGTGTCTCCAAAGGTGGACATGCAAATGCTGTAGGGGGCGGTATGCAGTCGCCAAGTCATCACAAATACAACAAATATCAAAATACGAGCACATACAAACATCGTATGTTGGTAGACATAAGTGATTAAAACACAAAGGTATACATACTGTGCATGTGTCCCCACAGTGAGATACGCAAAAACTTGCTGTTTTTGGTGTGGGCTAGAGAGCTTTCCCTATGAATCAATCAAATCAAGCTCCACAGGTCAAAGGCAGAGGTTTGCGCACAGCTGCTAACTGTAAAACACGTCAGTAGCACAAAGTCTGAGAGGCCCAGATCAGGAAACCTGGAGCAACATTGAATAAAATGGTAAGCGGAAGTAATACTCGTGGCTCAAGCGCAATGAGCACAAGCCACCTACCCTTTTCTGCTTAAGAGCTTTGAATTCTTTGGTTTTGACCATGTTCCTAGGAATCCCAGAGGGGGCAATAGGGAATTGGCTTTACACAGGAAAGAAGCACTGTGGATTATGAGACTACGGGCGGTGGAGTTGGGACTCAACTCTGATAGAGAGCTAGAATATTTTTTGGGAGATTAATGATGGTTACTATGTTTAATATATGAATTGATGTCACTCACAAACAAAGTGGCTAATTTCATAAAAGTGTTAGCCCTGTTAGTGTGGTGTAATATGGGGCGGGAGTGGCAAAAACACTTTCTTGTCAAGATAGAGATCAGTGGACACACAATGTAGTGGACATACATACATAGTAGAAAATGTGCCTCCCCCACAATTAAGAACAAGTAAAAATATATCTTAATGACAAGTGGAACAGTGATAGGAGTTAGTAATAATAAATGCCCAAAGTATGTTATGAGGTACAGTAGTGTCACACATTAATGTTGCCACCCTCGTAAACAGCAAATAGGCCATACACTCACACTTAACAGGGTTGAGACAACAGAAGGGCACACAGCTCCGAGCGTAGCTTAGATGGTAAAAGCAAATACCATGTATAAAAAGTCAAGCGCTCCAGTGTGGTTTTATGAGGTAGCTCAAGGCAGCAAAGGGGGTGTGTGGCACTGGTGCATTGCCCACTCTGGAATTGTTTGCAGCAGAGAACATAGTCTGAGGGTTCATATCTCACACCATGGAATCTCATCATTCAGGCCACTGCTGTGTGCTTCTGCCAGAAATAAACAACATGCCGTATCTATTTACCTAAGATACTTTAATAGCATTACAGTGGCATGTGTGTGCTCCTGAAAGTTCAGCCTCAGGCAGCGGGACAAGTGCATGTAGGCAAGCAGTGTTTTTTGTGGCGCACACAACTTCTGCCCAGTCAAAACATGTACTACTGGCTCTCAACATGTGGGCGGAGTCAAAGTCCCTCTCCTAGTGATTCTCGCATTATTCTCTCGAGACCGCTGTGCTGTCAAGTCAGACTATAAAAATAACCAATCCAGGGAATGTAAGGGAAGAAATTGCGTTTTGTTCCATCCCGGCTGCATTTCGTGATACTAGTTCATAAACTGAAGTGACTCTCACAGCTCACTCAGTACTATGCTGTTCTTCACATGAAAAAAGGTAGGTTCCTTCTTTCTTTGGTAAATTCCTCGACATCTAGTTTTTTAACTGATCCGCGGCCAGTGCGGATCAAATTGTCTTGTCCCTGTGTATTGATCCTTGCACAAGCAAGCGGCACTGGCAGGATCGCAACCTCAGTCCACGAATGGTCCAAATACTGTGTGAAAGAGGTATGTTGACTGAGTGTGGATCTGGTGGATTATGAGAAGGCAATTAATTTGACTCATAGCGTCCCTTCTCACAAAATCCTGCCACCCTATATGGTTTCTCTGTTTACAAAGTGGCTGCCATGCTTCCTTATCTGAGAGGCTTCAGAGTAGTGAAACTGGTGGAGCTGGAAAACATCTTGCTCCTTTATGGTGGTGACCTCTGTTCCAGAGGTTCCAATAAGTGAATAGGTTAAGGCACTTTCATGTAGTGCCTCTCTGCCAACCACTCCTGGTGCCACCTGCTAAAGTAACAGGCTTTCTTGGGTAGGTTCTCCTGAAGGAGAGTTATTTCACTCTTCCATGGATGTTCAAAGTGTGTTGGCTGTGCAGGGTCCTAGGTTTGTAAGAGTCTCTGTCTGTTTTGTGAGTCCATTAATTAAGTAGAAGGCACCCAGACTGGAAGTTATGTGTTTTTTTGCTGGGATAGTTTGTGTCCTGCCTTGGGTGCATCTGATGGTGGGACAAAGAGCATTGTCACTGTGATCCGGCTGTTGACTGGGATCTACTTGAGTGGTCGAGTGGTAGGTGAGATGAGGTCCAAGGACTTTCTTGGTTGTGGTGTGTGAGGTGTAGGGTGGGATTTAACCTTATCCTAACCCCAGCGAGGCAGATGAGGGTGCGTGCTGAAGAGGATGAACAGTGTGTGGAGGACGTGATGAGATGTGCTGGCCATAGAGTAGACCTGGGCATCATCTGGTTTTGACTCATTAGCTGTCCGTCGTGATGCTTGAATAACTGGGGCTCGTAGGATGGAGGACAGACATAGTTTAGCGAGTAGGCATCCTGTTTATATACAGCTGAGGAGAAAAGCGTCTCTTTCCGGGTATTAACTCTGTAGAAGCTAATGACCAGCGAGGGTTTGATAACTGAGTGTTCAAGGTTTAGTGTTGCTTTTACTCACTGCTCGTACCTATGAAGAGCATGAGTTTGTTACTACTAGCTGTGGTGTGGTTAATAGCTGCAAAATGTCATTGAAAAATGTCAACAGAGTAATTCAAGCATGGGACCTCGCCCACAAACTCAAAGGTGCCTGTTCCCACGCGTGAGCCTTCCTGGAGCTTAAGGGTGGAGTGAAGTCAAAAGATATCTACAAGGTTCTGGCTAGAGTTCTAACTGGTGTCAAGTCTTCCAGCACATGCATAAGGTACTGATAGGATAGTTACCAGGTGTTGAGTCACCTCAGGCCTTTACAAAGTGCTGGTTACGTTGTTACTCGGTGAGAGTTTGCCGGGATATGTAGAAGGTGCAGGATACAGTTCTAAGTGGCCTCAAGTCTGCCAGCACATGCATAAGGTGCTGATAGGAGTATTACCAGGTGTTGAGTCACCTTGGGGCTTTACATCATGATGGTTACATTGTTACTCGGTGAGAGTCTGGTCTGCTCCTGTGCCAGATGCATCATTAAATAAAACCTATTCAATAAAGGATTTTGTTTTGGGAGAACCTCCCCCAGAAGGTATGGGAGAGAGTTAGAAAAAGCTCTTGTGTGTGCACAGGGATGTGGCAGCCACATGTGAGAGGTGAGTTCAAGTAACCTGAAACCATCTCAAGAGGTCTGTAGGTTGCTCTCAGAGGCCAGTCAACACCAATATTGTAGGCCGTTTTCTGCTCATTTGAACCTTGAAACAAGAAATCTACAAAAAAAAGTCCTAAACAACGTTTCAACTGTGTCAGAGCTACTCCTGAAAGAGTAATTTTCTCCACCCACCAGTGCAGAGGCCTTCTCTGGGTGTAAGTGAAAATAGTGACCTGCACCAGTGCTAACTGCACCATATCCGGTTTCACAATTCCTTCAAGGTGCAAATGCATAGGGGAGTGTTGACTTACCCCTCGAACTCCACATCAACTTATCTTGTCAATATTGTGCAAAGCGATAGTGCCGGTCACTATTAAAAGGTCACTATCGTGCCCCATCACCCTCCTCCCACCTGCGTATAAACGCATGTGATTCCTTGCATTGCACACCAGCCACGTCTTCGCTCCACATAGTGCTTTTTTACCTTGTGTGACAGATGTACATATTAACCGGGACCAAATGAAAAACCATGATTGTGTGGTTGCAGTATTTTTTGTATAGTTACTCGACTCTTCCTTCCTCTAGCCCTCCTGGTGCACTCCAAACCTCATTTTACTACTATGATCTATCAAACAACCCTTCTAAATTCTTCCGTCCTGTATCTCTTCTTTGACCCATCCCAAACCACATTTCGCTAGTATGATCTCTCTAATCCTGTTCTACAAACTCTTCCCTCCTGTGTCTCTCCTTCTACTTATCCCAAACCTCATCTTACTACTATGATCTCCCAGTTAACACTTTCTAGACTCTTCCCTCTTCTATCCCTCCATTATTCTATTTAATCCAACTAACAGTCTCACATGTCTACTGCTAAAATTAACTCATATTTCCCTGTGCTTATCCACCACTAATCCTTTTGGGTTCCAGAGTATTGCGATACTTGCCAAAAAGCCTTTTGATGCCCGTCAGGGGTAGTAAGCGCTATATAAATACAATTACAGTTAGAGGAGGGATGGAAAATCCATCGTAGCTCCTTCCTAAATAGGCTGGCATTACTCCACGCATTGTTAGCTTCCAGAACAGTCCATCATGGATCATCATGGGAGCTCTGTGAATCACAGAAATGTTTGCGCATTACAGCCGCAGTGGATGGTACTCCTGTGTTCCATTATTCTAATCTTGACGGTCCTTGTAGTCATGCCTACGTAGTGGAGATCACACAGGCAGGTAATGAGGTAAATACTCTTTCTTGTATTGCAGTCCATGTGATTCCTATGGATCCATATGAAGTCGGAGCTCAATATGTTCTCTTTCGTAGGTTGGGTCAGAGTACATACTCCATAGGATCCTAAGGGATGGTGTCCTGTCACTGGTGGTAAGGCCTACAGAGTGTTCTGCGTATGAGGTTGTTGTATACGCTGTCTAGTATGTACTAGAAGGCCTCTCAGATTTTGGGTCAATCTGAAGGGAAAACATGGCTGCTGGACCACCAGGGACCAAGTATTCAAAATGCCCCAGTGTTTCATAATAATCTGTTTGATCTTGTTGGAATTTGGAGTAAAAGTAGTGACGCAGGTGATAATGGCATAAACAGACCTTTTATTGATTTCAAGGAAGGCCTCCCAATGGTTATTATGTCCCCTTTTCTCAGCTCATCTGATGATTACTGTGAGATATGTTCTGCTTAGATTCAAACTAAGAGGGAAAGAAGCTGAAGAATGAAAAAAATGCAGCACTCTTAGTCTGAGTAATGAATTTATTTAGGCACTTCCCAGATCTCAAACGAAGGCACACAGAGGTATTACCATAAGCATTTAACTTGAATGCAGTAAAACATGTGTAGATACTAAAATGATCACAGCAGGTGAACAATGATAGGCAGAAACAATGCAATACATCAACAATGAATATGTATGCAGTGAATATATACACACATATATGTGTGTACAGCAAAGCTAGATAATTAAGAATTAAAATGCATCACCATCAGGATCGAATCCAACATCATCCTTGCCAGTGTCATGCTGTGGAACCCTGGACAGCTGAGACAGGAGACCACTCCCCAATGGGATTTGCTTCTGAGCAGTGTGTCCACCCTCAAAATGAGTTCCTTCCGTCTCAGTGCCAAGCTTCCCCACTTTATATACTTATACAAACCCGAGAGGAAGGTTCTAGTAACCTTCCCCCTCCATTCAAATAAGTTGTGAAGTTCAAGCGCTGGCCGTACTTGGGCTGTGTCGAAAACATGCAAAAGAACTGGCCAGGCCCCATTGCGCATACCCGAGACAGAGCCGTACCTTTCTCTGCTGTAAACATTCTTATCCTGGTACACTCTTATCACCTCCGCATCCCCCACGATATGTTCCCTGCTCTGGTGATAAGAGAGAAAACACGTTCAGTGTAGAAAACAGGCTGTGCATGCGAAAATACTTGTGCCACTGATGTGACTGCAGTTGAAGCTAAGCACAAAATGGAGTAAGTGGTCAAAATAGAATTGATGGTTAAATACAGCATTACACTCCACCCTTTGGCCAGTGACTCTCATAACATACCAGTCTAAAACTAACGCTTTTCAGTCTAAACAGTGTGAGTAAATTAGGTATGCATTGTACATATCAACGTAGCATTATAATGCAAATCACTACGAGTAATCCACCTAAAATAGTGTGTAATTGTCCAAAGTCAGGCAACCAGCTAAATAACCAAAACCACCATACTTTGTCAACATCTTGTCTTACTCCTTTCACCAATTCATGTAAAGTGTCAATCTGAGACTGGATAGATTTAGAGTGGTCTGACAAATTAAAGCAGCACATTTCCTCAGACTCTGACCAGCCATGATAATGCTTCAAGAGCAAGTAGTCAATGGCTGCCCTGTTTTGCAATGCAGCTTTTCTAGTGACTCATATATCCAGTAGCAATTCAGCTAAGGCGATGGATTTATGATTGATTTTCTTAACCATCAAGCATGCTGACTTGTTAATAACTTGAGTATTATCAACAGCTAATCCTGGAACTCCTACTACAGAAATACTTAAGCTCACATATTCTGATTTATATAATAACTGAATTTCAGAGTCACTTTCTTTTCTTAATTGAACTTTTTCCCCTGTACTGTATAGCGAGTATGTACAGAGTGCAATGGAAACATCAAAAGTCCTAACCGTGGAAAAGCACGCGGTCCACCAGTTATACTGGCAGAAATGTATGTATAGGTGGTATTTCCGTAAGATAACAACCACCCCACTGGTAGTTTAACAAGGCATGCTATTATTTAGATTTTTACAAGTTTTATCATTTCTGTGCTGACACAGTACTTGTTGTTCCCATGGGAAAACACTGACAGGAGTAGGTATGGTGACCAAACAATTTGAAATTAAATCAACAGTGCTCTTCATATTAGTCATTCAGAAATCCGATCTGTTGAGCATGGCCGGTGCCAGAAGGGTCCAAACGTTTTTGTTCAAATGCAGTGAAGGTGTCAATCAGCATGGTTGGTCTATCAATTCGGAGCTAGGGGCTTTCGGTCCCTCCCGACCCAAAACGAACATGCCGAAATACTGACCAGGCAGAACAAGCAGCACAAAGACACCAAGCAGTAAGATCTGTAAAAGAAACAAGTATGATCATTCTCACAATAACATTTAGCAGCTGGTAAACATTCTCTCAATCAGTCCTGCAGCTTGCGGGTAATATGGAATATGATTAATCCACTCAATATTCTGTTGTTCACAATAATCTTGCACCAATTTCCCTTTGAAATATGACCCGTTGTCACTTTTGGATTTGGAGTGGGACTCCGTAATACAACATTAACAAGCCCAATGTTTTGAGAGTGTTGAACTGAGTGGCACATTTGCAAGAGACAGCAATTAGGTAGCCAGAATAAGTGTCTACTACTGTGCAGGCGTGTTGACACCCGCAACTATTCTGAAGTGGGCCAAAATAATCAATCTGCCATATGTGCCCCGGCAACCTCCCTCTCCCCAACTGACCTTTGACAGTTTGCAGGACAGATCTCTGTTGTGTGTGTGTGTGTCGACAAATAGGACACTGTTTGATCACTGTTTTTATCAAGCCTACGGGAATGTGCGTCCCTCTAATCTCTGCACACCTGTTAGTGGCCTTCTCTCCCAGATGTTAAATTTTTGGTGTGCCCACTTAGCCATCCCCACCAAGTCAGAATGCAATGTCGCCACTTCTGCCTAAATGGTTACATACCAGGTCGCTTTATCAATCAATCAATCAATCAAAGCAATGGTGTCAATGAAAGGGGGCGTGTATTTGTTCAATTTGCAGAATCAGTCATCATTCCATAGCACCAATCTGCTTGGCATACGGGCCAAAAAGGATTGTTCCACTCAGTAGTGACTGCAGCTTCCACACCTGCCTCTATCAACTCCTGTATAGTCTCACTTACTTCCTCATGCTTTCCTGGATTTCGGTCTTGTTTCAAATGAACCATCTTGGTTGCTGGGGGCAGATTCACTGGGGGTATCTTCAGATGGCCCACCCTCACTGCTGCCACTGAAATGTATCTCTTTAATTCTGATGGATACAACTACCTGTGGATTCCTCACCTAATGAATACTCCCATTGCACCAGCATTCAACGGAAATCTTCTTCCTAGCTTCTGCACGTCGAGGAGGACGTCACAATTGCCCACGCGACGCCGTCTGACGTCATACAGGCAATAAGAGGTCCGTGCCGACATCAGTTCCCTTTTTTCCGTGCCATTCGAAACGGTTATCTTCGAGGGAGCTACTGTTGCTGTATCGACAGTTACAGTGTGTTTTTGGCTGTTTTTACTTTGAGACATTACAATGTCGCAAAGAAAGTCAGGATTCAAGCCCTGCCGAGAGTGTGGAGGCAAAATGTCGGTAACGGACCCACATTCTGACTGTTTGTGGTGTCTTAGTTCCGACCACGATGTTGACAAGTGCTATTCTTGTCAACATATGAATCCTAAGGCCCTGAAAGAACGGGAGGCCAAACTTTCTCTTGCGAAATCGAAAAAGAAGAGACGTCACCGAAAGTCGTCGTCACCGAAGTCACATCGGCGACATCGGGACTCCCGGCGTCGTCGAGAATCTCGGCACCGGTCGAGTAGGGAGAGGTCTCGATCGAGGTCACCATCGACTCGACGTCGGAAGACTTGGGAAGTTAGTCCCACTGTTTCTCCCCAGCCGACGACGCCGTTACCTTCTCCGGCTTCACCGACTTCACCCATGTCATCGGTCAATCCTCCTTCAGTGTTCGAGGTTCCACAGCCTCAGGTGTTTTCTCCATCTATGCAGACGTCGAGACCGGCGTCGATGTCGCCTTCGAACCAGGCACCTCAGTACCCGGCTTTCCCGCCCCCTGGAGCTGATAGTACCACATTCCTGAATGCGATGTTCTCCATCTTCCAACAGATGGCTCCAGGTGGTGGACCGGCTGGTCCTTCATGCCCTTTGGCCTTCAACATGGGTGCTCCGGCTCCACTTCGACCGGCACCCTTTATGCCCTTTCTTCCCCTGGGAAATGTGGGCTCGGCGCCGGTATCGGCTCCGGTGGCTTCGGCTCCGGTGGCTTCGGCTCCTACGGCTTCGGCTCCTGCGGCTTCGACGTCTCAGCCAGCGACGCCGACTAGACCTCCTCCGACTCCGGGCAGTCTTCACTCCGTTCGGCTCCACGTTCAGCGCCGAAGAAATCCATGGTGCCTTTAGACCCGGCATCTGACGGATCCGAGGATCAGCGTCAATCTTCGATGTCCGCTGACGCCATGTCGACGCCGAGGATAGAGGAGAGGCTGCATTCGAGGAGGCTTGCTCTTCGCCTCTTTGAAGAACAGGAATACCGGAGACAAGCTTTGGAGGAAGGGGAGATTGAGGACTCTCATGAAGGTCTCCATGGACTGGACACTGCTAGTGGTCTGGATACCTCCCCTGAATGGGACTTGTCATCACCTGGGGAGTACACAGAGGAGGCAGCTACTTTTCACTCAGTTATTAGAAAGGTGGCTGATTTTCTGGACCTCCCTTTGCCAGTGACTGAGGCCAAGCAGAACATCTTGACGGAAGTGTTGCACCCTGCCTCTACATCTGCAGAGCCACTTTTGCTTTTAAATGAAGCACTACTGGACCCCATTATGGAATTCTGGAAGAAGCCGGTGTCTTCTTCGGCCGTCAATAGATCTGTGGCTCGGAGGAATCTGGTTGCACCGGCTGACCCAGGCTTTCTTTCCAGGCATCCAACACCTGAAAGCCTGGTGGTCCAGGCTTCGTGTTCAGCTCGATCTGATCCTGGGTCCTTTCCAGCTGTACCCTCGGATAGAGACTCCAAAAAGATGGACATGTCATCCAAGAAGGTTTTCTCATCTTGTAGCATGGCTTTGAAGTCCACCAATGCTACATGCATCTTAGGGAGATACATTTACGCCCTGATGGACAAGATTAAATCGACGCACACAGAGGTTCCTCAGGAATTATTGAGCCTGGTCTCGGATGCTCAGGCAGCTGCAACCCAGGTTATTCAATCTGGGTTGGATACATCTGACTCGGTTGCAAGAGCAATGGGCACTGCTGTGGCTACGAGGAGGCAAGCCTGGCTTCGTAGCTCTGGTTTTTCCTCTGATGTGCAATCGACCCTATTAGACCTTCCTTTTGATGGTGACAAGCTTTTCGGCGCCAAGCGGATTCGGCCTTAGAAAGGTTCGAGGAGAGTAGGGCCACTGCCAAGTCGTTGGGTTTGCAAGCCACTTCTTCTACTACCTCCAGATTTTTTAGGAGGTTTCGAGGATTTGGTTGTGGTTCCTCCTCCTCCTTTCGAGGAAAATTCCAGCAACCCACCTCTGCTCTCTCCTATAGATCTTTCAGAGGGAGGGGTAGGGTCCGTACCAGGGGAGCAACTCAGCAGCACTCTGCCTCTTCCTCATCCTCTGGAGGGGTGCAGCATGGGAAGCAGCCTTAGGCTTCCGCCAATTCCTTCTCACTCCACTCCTGTAGGGGGGAGGTTACTGAATTTTCTCCACAAGTGGGAGGTCATAACAAAAGACTCCTAGGTTACCAGCATTGTGAGAAAAGGCTATACCCTACCCTTTCTGTAGTTTCCGCCCCCTATCCCGCCCCGCCCATCTTATTGCTCAGAAGAACACCTCCTGTTGCTAGAACAGGAGGTTCAAGTCCTCCTTTTAAAGGGCGCAGTGGAGTTGGTTCCAGAGCAGGAAAGGGGTCAAGGTTGTTACTCGAGATACTTCCTGATTCCCTAGAAGGATGGTCGGTTGAGGCCAATCCTGGACCTGAGGATCTTGAATTGGTTTCTCAAACAGGAAAAGTTCAAGATGCTGACCCTAGCTCAGGTGCTTTTGGCGCTGAACAATGGAGATTGGATGGTGTCTGTCGACTTGCAGGATGCTTACTTTCATATCCCGATACTCAAGTCGCACAGGAAGTATCTTCGGTTTGTGGTGGGGTCGCAGCACTATCAGTTTGCGGTCCTCCCATTTGGTCTTACTTCAGCACCTCGAGTCTTCACGAAGGTGATGTCGGTGGTTGCAGCATAGCTCAGAAGGAAGGGGATAGCAGTATTTCCTTATCTGGACGACTGGTTGATCAAAGCCAAGTCTCCGGAGCTCGTGTTGCATCACCTACAGTCGACAACTCAGTTGTTGTTCGACCTGGGTTTTTCGGTGAACGTGCCCAAATCTCACCTAGAGCCCTCTCAGCGCCTCCTGTTCATAGGGGCAGTACTGGATACAACATTGAATCGAGCCTTTCCTCCGCCTCAGCGGATTCAGGACATTCAGGTGTTGGTTCCAATGTTTCGAATTGGAGCGGTTATTACGGTCGCTCGCTGGCACATGAGGGCTCTTCAGTGGTGCCTCCGAAGGCAATGGTCTCAACACAAAGGAGATCTCGATGGTTCGGTAAGGATCTCCAGAGATGGTGCCATGGATTTGAAATGGTGGATTGCGGACGAAAATCTTTCTCGAGGAAGGCCGTTCTCGCAAGCTCCACCTGTGGCCACAGTAATAACGGATGCTTTCACTCTAGGGTGGGGAGCTCATCTGGGGGACCTGGAGATCAACGGTCTTTGGTATCCAGTAGAACAGATGTTTCATATAAATCTGTTGGAGTTACGGGCTGTACGTCTGGCTCTCAAGGCCTTCCTCCCATCCCTTCGCGGTCAGTCGGTTCAGGTCCTGACGGACAATACTACTGCGATGTGGTATATAAACAAACAGGGAGGGGTAGGGCTGTACCTTCTCTGCAGAGAAGCTCTTCGGCTATGGTCCTGGGCAAAGTACCATCAGATTGGCTTGGTAGCAAATCATCTGGCCGGAGTTTTGAATGTACGTGCGGACAGTCTCAGTCGCCATTTCTCGGCCGATCATGAGTGGCGTCTCCATCCGGATCAAGTCCGTCTAATCTTCCAGATGTGGGGGTTTCCTCGGATAGATCTGTTTGCCACTCGGGAGAACTCGCACTGCCCATTATTCTGCAGCCTCCAGTATCCGGGATAGCAGCATTGGGGGACGCGTTTCAGATGACCTGGTGCGACCAGTTGCTTTACGCGTTTCCTCCCATACCCTTGATTCCTCGAGTATTGAGGAAAATTTGCCAAGACCGGGCCCAAGTCATCTTAATATCTACGGATTGGCCGAGGAGGGTATGGTACACGGACCTTCTCCAACTCTCACTATGCCCTCCGCTCCGTCTCCCTCTCAGGGCAGACCTCCTCTCGCAGTCGCAGAGGCAGGTTTTACACCCCCACCTCCAGAGCCTGCACCTTCATGCCTGGAGATTGAACGGGGCAACCCGAGTTCCTTCTCTCTCCCGCCTGATGTAGTGGATGTTATCTTATCGGCCAGGCGACACTCCACTAAATCTATCTACGCTAATAGGTGGGCTAAATTTGTGATTTGGTGTGGAGAGAGGCAAATTGATCCCTTACGTGCTCACTTATCAGATATCTTATCTTTTTCATTGTCTCTGGCACAGAGGGGTTGTGCAGTGGCTACGGTTAAGGGATACTTGTCTGCCCTGTCAGCCTTTCTATGTCTTCCAGACCAGCCTTCTCTATTCAAATCCCCTATAGTACTTAGATTCTTGAAAGGTCTTATTAATAAATTCCCTCCTACTCCTTTCATTATGCCTCAGTGGGATTTAAACTTGGTTCTAACTTTTCTTATGGGGTCCCCTTTTGAGCCTATGCATTCTTGCCCCATGAGATTATTGGTCCTAAAGACGGTTTTTCTGGTTGCAATTACTTCTGCAAGGAGAGTGAGTGAGTTGCAAGCTCTATCTGTAAAACCCCCTTATGCATCTTTTTATGGGGATAAGATGGTGTTGAGGACCAAGGCTGCTTTCCTACCGAAGGTTGTTTCACCCTTTCATATGGCCCAGACGATAACTCTTTCCACGTTTTATCCTCCGCCTCATCCTTCAAAGGAAGAAGAGAGACTTCACCGCTTAGATCCAAGGAGGGCGTTAAGCTTTTATATGGATAGAACAAAGGATTTCAGGCTGGAGGATCAGCTCTTCATCGGGTACGTGGGAAAGAGGAGAGGAAAGGCAGTCCACAAGAGAACACTCTCCAGGTGGGTTGTTCTTTGCATTAAAATGTGTTACTCTTTAACAAAGAAAGACCCCCCTGATGGCATAAGAGTTCATTCCACCAGAGCTAAGTCGGCCTCGGCTAGGGGTGTTCCTGTGGTTGACATCTGCAAGGCCGCAACTTGGTCGTCCCTTCATACTTTTGCGAAGCATTACTGCTTGGACTCTGAGGTCAGAAGGGATGGCCATTTTGCACGGTCGGTGCTGCAGGATTTCTTGGTTTGACCATTCAGGCACCCACCACCGAGTGCGGTACTGCTTTGGGACTCTATTCATTAGGTGAGGAATCCACAGGTAGTTGTATCCATCAGAAGAACGAGTTACTTACCTTCGGTAACGACTTTTCTGGTGGATACATTAGCTACCTGTGGATTCCTCACGGTCCCACCCGCCTCCCCGTTGCCTGTCTGTTCTAACCAAGTAATTCTTGAGTGTGCTCCTCTAGGTTTTGAGGACTTGTATATATTCTGTATATATGTTCACATGTATATATATTGCTCATATATTTATTTAGTTGTTTAAAAAAAAAAAAAAGAAGAATTAAGTTCTTAGATTGATGTATTTATTTGGAATATCATTAAATATTGTTATTTGTTCTTTTATCTCAATGGCCTATTATTCTCAGGCACGTAAAAAATGTTGGTACTGACGTCGGCACGTCGGCGAGGACCTCTTATTGCCTGTATGACGTCAGACGGCGTCGCGTGGGCAATTGTGACGTCCTCGTCGACGTGCAGAAGCTAGGAAGAAGATTTCAGTCGAATGCTGGTGCAATGGGAGTATTCATTAGGTGAGGAATCCACAGGTAGCTAATGTATCCACCAGAAAAGTCGTTACCGAAGGTAAGTAACTCGTTCTTTAAACTGATAACAACCATTATCCAAATATAAAGTCATCCCCTTCAGAATGTCAATTCCCAGTATATGCTCTAGGAGGGGCACAATCAAAACAGTCTATTCTCTTTTTGGCGTTCTTCCATTTTCATTTGAACTGTAGTCTGCATAGCGGGGGTTTGCTTTCCACCCGACCTTTTGATGGTGTAGTGCTGACCTGTGAACTTTTTCGGATTCCCACAAATTAAAGCCTCTCCGGTTTCAACTAAGGCCCAGACCCTTTGAACATTTTTACACTTCCAGTGAATTTCTAAATCAACATGGTGTCTGTTATCTTTACAAGCCCATCCCTGTACCAAAGCTTGGCCTGTTTCCTAATCTGATTTAAACCTGTCAACTTTTGCCCACATCAGGTCTGGATATATGCTCTCATATCTGCGAGGAGATTTCTCTCCTTCCATGTTTTCAGCTGTTAACCAAATGCTTTCCAAATCTTCCTCCTCTTTCCCTCGTGAAGAAACATTTTTCTCCCTCTCTTTTCCTTCCTCCTGCATCTGTGGCTGGCCCTGATATAGTTGTTAATTATCCTGCTTGTTCACTTTCCTTCTGCCCTCCTCTCTGTCCAGCCCTCGCTTACGGTACATCTCCCACAAACATTTGGTATCTATCCCATTAATGTGCTCCTTGATCACACCATCCTTCAGTAGAGCCATAAACATGTCTAGATACTCTTTTATTGTCTGTGTGACCCTCGGACCTCAAGGCTTTCTCAGGTTTCATCTACTCTCCCAGCTCACAAACAGCCTCCAGTACATCTTTCAGAGCCTGCCCTGTCTGATTAATTAGAAGAGTCATTATTACCTGCTTGTAAGCTGGAGGAGCAAGGCAAATTAATTATTTGGCACTGACACAGAGAGCGATCCGTCTAACAGACGGTGAGCATCACCCAGAAAAATAGCAGTTTTTATTCGCTTCTTAATTCTTTGCAATGCATCTCTTAAGGTGTACCAGGGATTGTCATTTTGTGGCCAGTCTGATTATATAGGATAATTATGGTTACACCCCACGTCTGCTAGCTGCAGTAGGGTGATCTGGTGGCTACCATGACAACCCCTAAACTGCTCCAGTATTATGAGGTCAGTGCTAAGATTACAAAACTTAGGAACGTCTCCTCCATCTAACATCACTCTAGAGGCTCCTGTGTCAAATAATCATGCCATCCTTGTAAGTAATATTTCCCCAGATTTCTGCCTAAATCTTTCTGAGATATAATTGACTTCCTGTTGTGTATAATCTTCTAGGGAGTGCATCTGAACTTCCCCTCCCCCAGGTTTTGTGGGGTGCCCTCTATTTTCAGTCTAAGTATAGGCTGCGCACAAACCACTTTCTGTTCGTCTGGCTCAAGCCGTCCCCCACCTTTTTTAACTAACTCATCACTGGAATCAGAAAAATCTGTGGAATCCCAAATATTGCCATCCCAAACTTCAGGGTCCCAATTTAACCCTGCTTTAGCAATGGCTAAATGAACTTTCTTTTGATTGACTCTACCCCTACGTTTACGGTATCAGTATTGGGCAACATGAACAGCTGCTTTTTCTGCACCACATTGATAAATATCCACTTTATCCTGCAATAACTTATTCTGACAAGCCAACATGGTTATTTTATTTTTATCTTCAACTAGCTGCCTCTCCAATTTCTGATTTTCTTGTTCTAACTGTGCACACTTTTCATGAATTTTTCAATTCGCAGATTAAAGGATCTAGCCCCATCTGCCTAAAATAGATAAATCACGTCCCTCTTCTACTGGATTTTCTGTAAACAGAGTATAACTGTTTTTGGTTCAATGTCGATAAGACATCCGCCCCAATTTTCACATAACGCTGTTCCACAAGACCATTCATTCGCAAGAAAATCTTTAGGTAATTTTTCCAACACTGGTATGTAATTATGTAATTTAGTACCTCGGAAACTGTCTTTGACTTTTTGCCAAACATATTCATTTCACTTCGTATCCTGTAAACAACTATGCCAAATTGTTATGCTTAGTTTCAAACTAAGAGGGAGCAAAGCTAAAGAATGCAGCACTCTTAGTCTGAGTAATGAATTTGTTAAGGCACTTCCCAGATCTCAAATGAAGGCACACACAAATATTAACTTAAGCATTTAACTTGAATGAAGTAAAACATGTAGATACTAAAATGATCAAAGCAGTTGAACAGTGATAGGCAGAATAAATGCATTACATCAACAATGAAAATGTAGGCAGTGACTATGTAGGCAGTGACTATATATACATATGTGCACAGCAAAGCTAGATAATTAAAAAGCAAAATGCATCACCATGGGGATCGAATCCAACATCGTCCTTGCCAACGTCAAGCTGTGGAACCCTGGACTGCTGAGACAGGAGAAACGCTCCCCAATGGGATTTGGTTCTGAGCAGTGCGTCCACCCTCAAAATGAGTTCCTTCCATCTCAGCGCCAAGCTTCCTCAACTTATATACCTTAAACAAACCCAGGAGGAGGTTCTGGTAACCTTCCCTTTCCCTTCGAACAAGTTGTGGAATTCAAGCGCTGGCTGTACTTGGTCTGTGTCAAAAACATGCAAAATAACTGGCCAGGCCCCAATCCGTACCTTTGTCTGCTGTGAACATTCTCATCCTGGTACATTTTCATCACTTCTGCATCCCCCATGATATGTTCCCTGCTCTGGTGAGAAGAGCAAAAACACCGATCAGTGTTTAAAACAATCTGTGCATGATAAAATACCTGCACCACCGATGTGACGGCAGTTGAAGCTAAGCTAAGCACAAAATGGAGTCAGTGGTCAAGATGGAATCAGTGGTTAAATACAGATAGCATTACAGGGTAGTTCCTAGATGATAAGTTCTTACTGAGTGCCTCTGCCTGTGTGTCATAGTCCTCCAGAGAGCTGCAGTTTCTTCAAAGTCAAAGGAATTGTCCGAATGGTTTATTTTCTCTGAGGGTTCAGGGATGATGACTATAAAAAGCAAAAGGCTGATACGATTAGTCCTCTTCTTGTAAATCTTTGTGCATAGTTGGCCACTGTCAATAGAGATGAGCAAATCCAGAAAAGGTATCTCCTTTTTTGAGAATGATTGTGTGAACCTTAAATAAGGGCCCAGAGTATTGATCCAACATCAGAACTCTCTGCATGTGGTCTCATCGCCCTTCCAGAATACCAGGATGTCATCTATATAGCAACACCATGTTAGGATGTTATTTTTGAACAAATTGGTGTTAGAATAGATATGACGTTCTTCAAAGTGGACCACGTCAGGCAACCCAGGCTCGGTGCGAACATGCTGGTAATTGAGGTTCTTTGTATTTGGTGGTAAATCTGTTTTTTTAAACGTAAAAAAGTTGTTCTTCAATGCCAGCATGGTGCACTCAATGATAAAGTCAATGAGCGTGGCAGTTGTCTATGTCTGTGCTCTACGGCAGGTCTCGACGACCTCTAAGATGGTGTCCTGAGGGATATTAGCAAACAATGCCTCTGCATCCAAAGTCACCAAAAGGTTGATCTCTTGTTGGTTGTCGGTTTTGGCAATCAGATTTAGCACATTCCTTGTATCCTTCAGGAATGAGGGAGTCTTCTGGACCAAGGGTTGGAGATAGTGGTCACAGAGCTTGCTCAAAGGTTTCAAAAGAGTCTCGATGCCAGAGACAATAGGTCTTATTTGGGAGGGTTGATGCCTAATCCAGTCTTGTGCATCTGCCATCGTGACCAGAGACTGAATGTGTTTCATCAGGGTATCAATTGGATCGGTCTTCATGGGGTGATAGTACCTATCACCTACCAGTTGTCGAAGGCACTCATGGTCATAGTCACTGGTGTTATTCACAACAATTGCTCCACCCTTGTCTGCTGGTTTGAACCGAGGAATCATTGGTTCGAGTGACAATGGCTTCACGTTGTCTGGGTGGTAGGGTGTCATAGGGCCTGGGTGACAGATTAATATACTCTCTTTCAGTAAATCTTTCTCAAAGGCGAGGGCCTCACTAGGTGTCGGAGCTGCGGTAAATGTAAACCTTGATGGTATCCTCAAGCCGGAGACCTCACGATCCAAAGTGGGTTTGTCCTGGAAGAATGCTCAGATGCAGATTTTACGAAAGAACTGGTGGAGGTCACTCATTAGGCCAAGGTGATCCTCTCGTGGAGCTGGCACAAAGCCAAAACCTCTACATAGTACTGCAGTTTCATCTTCTGTCAAGGCTCTTTGTGAAAAGTTAGCTACTAGTTTTTCTAGGCTGTCTCACTCCTGGTCTGCCTCTGGGTTTCTTGTTGCTGCCAATGCACTTGTTTGTTGCCTCCTCTTCTTCTTCTTCCTCTGCCCCTACCCCATCCTCTGCCTAAAAAAGGTTGAGAGAAGGGAAGTTTGTAGAAGGCCTGTGTGGGTGGGGGGAGCTGAAATCTGGAATGCCACATCTGCACTTGTCCTGGAAACGGGGACATCGTTTATCCGTACACGGGTGGTGGTAGGGGCCCCCTTCGACGCTTCTCATTGCTGCCCCAACTGTCATTGCTCTAGATGCTGCTCGAGGTGTGATAGGTCCTGCAAGGTGTAGTAGAACCATCTAGTAGTTGTAACAGGATTCATTGTATAGTCGTCTTCACTCTGTGATGCATTGTGGCTTTCTCCCATTTTTAGGGCACACTGAGGAAATATATGCATACTCTCTACAACATAAGTCCTGCTCTTTAACATCTTCTTTCTTATAGCAACCTGTGGACCAAATGAAATCACATCTCCTTTCTCTTATATTCTATAAGAGAGGCCTTTTCTATTTCTATCCCACATGCATCTTAAATACCAGGGTAAACACGATTATACAATGAATCATGTTACAACTACACGATGGCCGCTGTGAAATTGCCCACTTCTATAGTCTGCATGACCTGGCCTGTCAGCTTGGTCTCTCGCTACAGTTTGTGGTGCATTTTGGCCTTATCTCACACTCAGAATAATTAATAAAGATATATGCAAAATTTTTACACCATGCTCACCATTCGTTCTCTGTACTATTATAATAACCTGTGGTATTTGTTTTTCGATATCGGTGGCTCCATAGCGATCAATGTTCTATCACCAACTGATGATCGCGTTTGAAGGGCTTATCTTACTTTGCAACAGAAAATGGTTTTACTTTGTTTTTCCCCCTTTCTCCTTCTTCTTACATGGTAGATATACGTGCGTAGCTTACTACCTCTCAGCACTAGAAGATGGCTACCATGAAATGGCCCTATAGCTATGTTGTTGTGACATAGCTTCTGATTGGTTGTCAGGACGTATCCTTATTTTTCATTGGGTACTGCCCCGTTTCTCACTTGCTGATGGATGCAGCACCTGTTTTCAATTACTTGTCCCACGTCGCTTTAAAAGCAGGCCACCTCCTCTGCTCAGTCTTGATTCGGGTGAGCAGAGGAGGGTAGGTTGCTTATGCTCTTTGCGCTTGAGCCACATGAGTATTACTGCCACTTACCATTACATTCAATGTTGCTCCTGTTTTACTGACTTGGACCTCTCAGACTTACTTAGTGCTACTGACGTTTTTTACAGTTAGCAGCTGTGCGCTAACCTCTGCCTCCCACCTATGGAGCTTGATTTGATTGATTCATAGGGTAAGCTCTCTGGCCCACACCGTTTTGGGGCACATGCATGGTGTGTACCTTTGTGTTTTAATCATGTATGTCTACTAACATGCAGTGTTTGTGTGTGTGTTTAGGTTGATGCTTGTTGTATTTGTGATCACTTGGGGACTGTATACAGCCTGTGCATGTCTACCTTTAGAGAACTTGGATTTTGCAAGCTGGACACAGCAATCTTGATGATGCTTTTAAACACTTTGTGCTTCAACTCTATTTACTTTCTATGTTTCTATGTTTTCTTTGAAGGTTGGACGATCAATTTCTGATGACTATATTAGGTATCTTTTTCAGGGGCATACTTAAGCCTACATTGTGACCTACAAATGACATTTTAGGTGTGGGGTAGAGTACCACTTGTCCCTATCTTTACGTTTTGGGTCTAAGAAGCACCGTGGATGCATTTTGGGCGTGTAGGGCTCGAAACATGTTAACCTGATTATATCTGACCTGACTGCACTTAGAGATTTATGGCTACCTGGGAACCTCACACCCTTCGAATAGCTCTGACCCGTTTCATAGGTTTTTAAACCTGCCAAGAGAACCTCTACAATAAAATAGATTTTTGGTATCTCTTGGACAGTTTCAATCTCCTTTCACTTGTACATACACATTCACTCCACCCCACACTTTTAGGTCACCCTCACACATATACCTCTCATCAGATGGCAACAAACCAAAAGATCTCCACTAAAGCGACCCTTAGGGGTACCCATGAGGCATTGCAGCGCCTGCCCCACAAGGAGCATGCTCGATGATGAAGCATGACACCTTTAGGGACATGTGACGGCATTAAGAATCTATCCTTGTGATCCCCATCTCATGCTCTAGTCTATCATCTTGCTTTCTTTTTTCTGATAGGAACACTACCTCACTTACTGAACGTATCATAGCTTTTGGAGCCTGGGTACTGGACCTTTATTGGCTCCTGGTCCCCCCCTTCTCTCCGTTATTTCAAGTGATATTCCACATGACCAAATTTTATGTGCTGTGCATCTGTGTCAATTCACCAAAATGCAAGGGATAGTGGGCATGACATCATACACCATTTGACACTGGATGACACAAGACGGTTGGCATCTTGTCCCACCTTTGCCCCTTAACAGCCTCATATTTATTGCTCAGGGCCTAAAGGTAAGGCAGATTGAGCAATTATAGAAAGTAAAGAAGGCTCCTGGAGCCCAACTTACTATCTTTCAGTGATTCTGCTTCTGGTACTAGTGTGAGCATTATGCATGAAGAACCAGGAAGCCTGGAGAACCTGGAGAACCGTATGTGAACCGTATGTGAAGTGTTCTGCATTTCGGAACCTGAATATTCCTTTAAAAATGTAGAAGAGCCACAAGGGTTTCATTGAGAGTGCCCCAGTTATGCAGAGATTTGTCATTAGAAATGCTGAATCAAGGTTGTTTTTCAGATTCTTCTGTTTGCATTTGGCAGATATCTGTCCTTCTGGGAAAATTGGTTACAATGTACACAAAGGGAAAATAGCAAGACTAACAAAAAGGAACACATCAAATGTATGAAAGTTTTTATGAAGCTTTGTCGCAGGGTGGAGAGGTGAAAATATCCCTATGGCACCAACTCTGCAAAGCAGGAGAAAAGAGCTGGGTGCTCAAGGGTAAAGTTAAGTGGAAGAATGACTATCAAAGTCAATTCAGAGGTTCACATAAACTTCAGTATGTTTTCTTAGTCCTTTGAATCTTCTTCGTTTTTTCCATCTCTGCAGATGTTTTGGGTCTTCTTTGGAATTTTAATGTAGATGTGGTGCTGGTTAGATGTGGGGCCTGAGTGCAGGCAACTACTCTCTAAACTGAGAGCTGAGAGTGTACGCAAAAACAGAAGTTTCAAAACTGACACAGACTTTTTGCCACATATGAGGCAACTAGAGTGGGGGACTCTTTTCACAGAAGCTGCTGATCACGAGACCAGGACCATGGGACATAAATAGAATGTGGGCAGCAGGGAATTGGAAACAGCTAAAGCCAAATAAGGTACAACTGGGCAAACTGATGATGGGCGGTGGGTAGGCTGCATGCCTCGTAAAGTGGAAGAGTATTGTGAAAATCAGTGAACGTCCATGGGAACTTAGTACTCCTTGGCTTAAGATCTACCTAAACCTAATGTGTAGTTAGCTGCACCAATGACCATGTAATTGATGTTGAAAAATAATAAACTAAACACTTTTGGGACTCTCATTTTAATCCTCTTGCATGGTGACTGTGTTTTCTTATCCTTATGTATTAATTTCGATTATAAGAATTATGAGTGGAACTATGGACAGCTCTGTAGCTAGATAGAGGGGTTAAAGACAGAATGCAACAGAATTTCCCCCATGAGCTTGCTAGCCCTATTTGCTGTTTGTGGGGTGTGCCTCTGTTCCCGCTACCAAATCAAAAAGATAGGTCTGTGCTCCCCTTAGGAAGGCTTAATGGTACTGGTGGAGAAAGGACCATATGTCACAGGAGGTACAGCATTGACCAGAACAGGTAAAGGAAGAGAATAATGTGTGATTTCCCAAACTGGGAAGTCATTCTCATACACTCAATTATGGTCCAAATAAGCCCACAACGTCTCCAAAATGTGCCACCTCATGCACCAGATTTTTCACAATTCCATTCTCTCTAAAGTCTTGGTAATGCCACCACTGTACTAATACAGAATCATGCTTAACATGGACTTACTGCTGGAAATTGTACTGATGAACCATTATACCATGGGTCCACCCTGGTTACAACCCACCCGTACCTTCCTATCCAGCTGAGACTTCTGGGTCTAATAGAATCAAGGTTTTCCTGCAACTGCTAATCTGAAGGACAGTCTCCGAGGATGGAGAATCTCATTACAGGAAAGCTGTAAGAGATGGGCTTCTTATCCCTTCTCGTAGATGAGATGACACCTGTCACACACCTAGTTTCAACATGGTCTGTCATGCCACCCCTTTCTTTGTCACTAAGTATATAAGTGTACCCACTACAATAGAGTAAATTAAACAAACGCTGAGGGCAACAGTGTCTATTATGAACAAAGATTGTGTACAATATAACTCCCTTAATAGACACCTCTATATCATCATTCTGGCACTGAAATAGACTTCAATTGTGGTTCATCTTGAGTCTAATGAGAGAGACTTGCAGGATTCCTCTTAGAGCAGCAGGAGCCAGGGACCCAGCTAGGCTTGAAGACAGTCAGGTAGAGTGTTGCACTCTGCTTTATAAAACAGTTTATGGACCCACACTTGTAACACTACAAAACGTGAAAGAGGATTGGACAGGCTATCACCTAAAGAAACTTGGTTTTCAGTATGCAGTTCTTCCTTTCATTCATTTGCTGGTAATCTGCAAGGGCTGAAAAAATGTTTTATAACCAGTTTCATTAGGTTTAACGGTACACAGCATTATCCACTGAGAATTACAAAGAAGTGATATAATCATACCGATCCTTAGCATCAAGTAAATACACTCCTGTATTGTATTTATACAGTTTACATTGGTAATCCATAATACACATATCATCTACCTCATATTTTCTCATGTTTCCAGCTCCTGATGCTCACACCAATCAACACCCCTCTGCCATTTCACCAGGGTGGGGGGGGGGGCTAGGATGTTTCCAATTACTTGTGATATTGCCTTTCACCACCAGGGAATCCACCCCTATAAAAGTCCACTCTGAGTTGGATTCACCACTACCTTCTAGGAGGCCTAGGATTGCCCTCCGGGGACCCAATTCGATGTCCCAGGACCTTTGAAATCCCACACATTTTCCTATTCCAAAAAGGTTGTTAAAGCCATGCATAATCGGTCCATATGGTAGAAGTCAGCAGCCGGAGTGGAGCAGCGTGAACAGGCGGGTTGGGTTGTATGATCCATCTGCTGCAATCACTGAGGGGATAAATATGTAGCATGCAGAAAATGAATCTAAACCATCTGGATGTGTGAGAAGATTGCTAGCTCCCTCTGTGCCAAGGATGCCTCCTGGCATTTGTCATCATTCAACTCTCCCACCCAGTTCTCCCAACTACGTTGAAGAGGAAGGAACAGATCTGGTGCATCGATAATCAAGGAACTATAGATTGTTGAGATAGCTCTTTTACCTAGTTTCCCCATCAACAGTTTCGCCTCAAGGGGAGCAATATTCAGGAATTTGCTCACTTGCCTGGAGGTGGGGCAGCAACGCATGGCGCAGTTCAAGAAATCTACAAGTGACCTTGCAGCTCCTGAAAAGACATCAAGGGCCCATTTTGGTGGACATCACTTAGATATGTAATATCTATACAGTCCCAGCAGGAGAAGCCCTCCAGGTGCACCAGTTGTCTAAGCCAAGTACCTCGTCATAGTAGCGTCATGTCTGTGAGGCAATGAGTACACTTGTAAATGTACAGTGCTGCTCTCCAGAAGAGCAGCAACACCATGGCGGGTATGGGACTACTGCAGAATAGGCCAAGGAGCCCGTTGAGGACTAGTTGGTGTAGCTCTAATACACAGGATCATCCCATCAGGGGTTGGATAAATTTAGCCATACTACTATCATTTTGTGCTTCTGAGTCTGACATCTTTTTCAGATCATTAGGTACAATATGGTTCATGAGTGGAAAGACCTAAAGAAGGCATTTGCTCTCTTCTAATGACCCACATTGAACACTGCATGGCTTTGATATTTTTTTTCACAGAGACGTTGAACAGAGGCTAACGTCTGTTGAATTTGGCAGGTGGTCTCAACATTTTAGTCCTCTTGTTAATGGAGATAAACTGATCAAATTGTATCATCAAAGATTGCTTATTGAATCCTTTTTCTTTGATACCTGTGCAGCTTCCACCAAATGGCATACCCTACTATATCTTCAGGAATTTTTGGTAGCTTGTGAAAAAATACTCTGCATAGGGTCTAGTGTTTGGGATCATGGAAAATGTTTCTGCTTTATTGCTTTTAGCTCAATGGCTGGCCTTTAACAAACAGAATATACATGAAGGCACACAATACATATATGAATGAGAATTGGGGAAGCATGTAATATTTTCTATGCGCACAAATACTGAGAAAACAGAGAAAATTGTTAAATGTCAGATACTCAAAAAGATAGTTTAGGGCAAATGGGTATAAGGGATTTTTGCAGACAAAATATGAGATACTCGGATCTTAATTGAGGATGGCCAGCCAGGTAGTGGCGAAAAAGAGGAACAAAACCAGTGATTACAGAAGTTTGGCAGAAGCAACCATATGATGATTTGGAAACAAGCTTTGCCAAAAATGTGCTAGCTTTTTTTCAGATTATATTGTGCCTTTGTAACCTTGGTACCTTTGAGCGAGAGTTGGAACACTAAATCCTAAAGCAAACCTCAGGCCCAAGTAGCTTAATGGCTCAATCAAGAAGTAGCACATAGGCTCATGGAAGAGCCATCTGTCCTTAGCAGGCAATGTTGGGTCAATATTATGTGCAAAGGGGACGCGCACTCCGGCACCTGGGGCAAGGAGGAGGCACTGGCATCTTGTCAAAGGGCAGGAGCCCTTTAAATCTTTGAAAGCGCTCCCGCCTTGGCGG
The DNA here is from genome assembly GCF_031143425.1 of Pleurodeles waltl. Lineage (NCBI taxonomy): Eukaryota > Metazoa > Chordata > Amphibia > Caudata > Salamandridae > Pleurodeles > Pleurodeles waltl. The sequence continues at coordinate 657,434,795 of NC_090449.1, forward strand.
GACGCGCACTCCGTCACCTGGGGCAAGGAGGAGGCCCCGGCATCTTGTTAAAGGGCAGGAGCCCTTTAAATCTTTGAAAGCGATCCCGCCTCGCGGGATGCATGCGGGCGAAGCCCATCCAGCGCCCGTTAGTGGCCGGCAGAGGCTGGGTTGGGCCACCCCCCTGAGAACTTCCTCGTGATCTCAGGACCTGGCTCCTAGGACTCCAAACAGGTACTGCATCCTTCTCTCTTGACTGCCTGTGATTGTCCCTTCATAGCCTGTACCTCTGTCCTTCAGTTAAAAAAAAGAAAAAATCGCCAAATACTGTAAAAAAATCTATCTACCCTTCCTTGTCTCCACTTCTTTATAAACACCAGCTACCATACCTTTTAAAAATAACTTTTACCATGTAGGCAATTATTATAGAACTCTTCTGCCCAAAGTAGTAAGTAACAATGGGAAAAAGGAAGCAATCTAGCGTAAATGATATTTCCTCCCACAAAAATCATACGTCAATATTGAAATTCATCTCAGGAGCCATGGGGGAAATTGACAAACAGGCAAAGCCTGTGGAAAGTGGAACTCAGATTAGAAGTATAAACGGTTGCATTCAAGATACAATTGATTCTATCTCCGATGCTGACGAGCACCCACCTTCACCAAAATGCAAAAGGAAACCCCAAGTAGCTAAGAAGGATAAAGTATCTAGACAAGAGCCACCTGTTAATATCGGACCTGGCTCTTTGGAAGCCCAATCCAACGCACCTACGCAAAACCCACAAACTGGCTCCCAAAATGTAAAATCTGATCATAAGAATAAATTTCATACGGCGAAAGGGAAAACTAGTGCTGCAGAGTCGACGATTGCCTTAGGAAATTTAGTTAGCTCATGTTTTGACCAAGTAATAAAAGGCCTAACTCAATTGGAGGGAAAAATGGACTATCTGCTCAACTCACTGAAGGCACAATCTATAAACCCACTGGCTTCAACTATCCAGTATTCTGGCGACACTGACCTTAACGCTAGCTCGCCTCTGACGCATCAGATCTTACCACCTATTCCCCAGATCACCCAAAGACAAGCTGACTCCTGTGTCTTACCTGATAGAATGAATAATCCCCAACCTCATAAAAAGGCGCTAAATAGTGGGGAACATGTAAATATTGCCAAACCTCACCAGGGCACTTCTCCAATAGGGAGAGGTACACTTGATCTCCCGCCTGCGGCAACCCCCTATGTGGTAGTCCTTGCCAACGTCCCCACCCTACCTGGAGTACAGGGGGAATCATGGGTAGCCTTGAGGAACAAGTCCCTGAATTGGATTGCAACCCGTTCGAAACCTGGCTTGACAAATAAACTCTTTGAAGACATTAAGATGGTTAGAAGGGTGAAATGGGTGGGTAGAAACCACAAAATATTCAGGGGCGATTGTGTAGTTCTCTCATTTAAAACACCTACACGGGTCGAAGATATCCTAAGAAACTTAAGCCCACAGCGGATTACTGATTATGGCATTGTCCTGCTTCCTTTGGGTTTCTTTTACACGAGTACTATACGCCATGATGGTCCTGGCCTTCACCTTGGGGAACAGACAAGTAGGCCCGAGACCCATTATATGATCCCTACTGTGAATAGATTCCGGGGGCTCAGCCTGGAAGATACAGATTGACTATCCCCTGATAAGGAATTCCTCAGGTCCATGCATCCTATAGAAGTATTAGTCCCCGTCCAATTGGGTGTCGACAGCCTGGCAGCAGTTCCCGGAGAAGAATAGCTGGATATGGAACCTTTTATTAATCACTCTGCCAAAGACGAATCACTTCCAAGTACCTTGTCAAAAAAATAGTCCACCTGTGTATTGACTTATTTTGCACGCAAAGAAAGCAACACCTTTCCAGGGAGAATCCAGGCAACCGACAAGCTCCCTGTGGGGCAGCCCACAAAAACGTATAGAGAGCATTTTTCACTTTTATTTTGGAACGTGGCAGGCCTTCGATCTAAAGTGGAGAACGAGGTTTGGTCAGAATATATTCAGCGTTTTTCCTGGGTGTGTTTTCAAGAGACTTGGTCCATAAATCCAATTCACATACATGGCTACAGGACACTACATACTCCTGCTATTCCTTCTGTACGGGGCAGGGCTAAGGGTGGCCTATGCACCTTCATTTCTAACAAGTGTGATATAATCAAGGACATTGTTTTAACTTCCAATACGTTTTATCAAGTGATTACTTGTGATTTAAAAAATACTGCACAATTGGTGGTCATTCATTTCTATAATAACGTACCTCATCAAGACTTTCGATCAGTGCTTAACTCCTTACAGGAAGATCTAGATCGAGCTTGCAACTCTTCAAATAAACAGTCTTATATTGTGTGGGGTGGCGATTTTAATAAACATCTGTGTCCTCGATCGATTGAGGGTCTCTGCCCTCACGTCCCTGGCGGAGACGATGATCTATTACACTTCACACATAATAATTCAGGCAATCTGTTGAATGAAGCCTTATTTAGTTTTGACCTCATCCTGTGCAATAGTCTGACCCACGGTAGACAACAATTGAAACCCACTTTTAATGGTAGGCATGCCAATACGATAAATGACTTTATTTTACTTTCCAACAACCTTATTTTCACGTATCTGAATATAATATTCAAGATACTATTCTCAGCGACCATAATCCTCAAATCTTAGGCCTCACACTTCCTAAACATACTCCCAAATATAGGGAACTGGAAGAGGTAGTAGAAAACATCGAATTGGGAGCAAGAAACGGCTATACAATCCGGTGGTCAGAGATTGAACCCATAGGTTTTATGAAACGACTAATGAGTAATTATTCTAAAGAATTTAACATCTGCCTCTCAGACAACACGAGTCCTCGAGATTGTATTAAAGCCTTTACCGCAATTACCGCTGGAATAAAACAGTCCCTCAAAGTAAGCTTTAGCAAATCGAGACCGCAGGAGGAGAAAGGTTGGTTTGACGCTGAATGCACACAAGCCTGTAAGAACTTAAAACGCTATTTACATCTACAAAACCCTGATAAACGTGAAATAAGCTTAAAGATGATGGAGTATAAAAACGCCATAAAGAAAAGAAAACAGAACCTAAAAAATGAGGCATGGCAATCTCTTTACGAAGCAAGCCTCCAGAATGATAATGTTAAGTTCTGGAAAATTGTGAATTCCCCCCTCCTATGTGATGGAAAGTCACAAAAAATTGAAATTGCCATCACGGAAGAGGATTGGGTTGCTTTCTTTTCTGCCATATATTCCTCAGAAAATCTGGCATTGGAATCAAATCTCTCTAGACTAGACTCTCACGCTACCATCTCACCATTTAGTTTAAATGAGGTTATTGATGCCATTAATGCAAGCAAAAGCGGAAAAGCCCCAGGCCCAGATGGAGTCCCAGCTGATATTTATAAAACTAATGTGTCACTCTGGGGCCCACTATTGACGCAGGTGCTACGCGCCTGCTGTTCTACAGCTCTCATCTCGACCTGGGCTGAGTCTATAATTATTCCTATCTATAAAAAGGGAGATCGCCAAAACCCTTCATGTTATTGCCCAATTTCTTTGCTCGATACACTTGCAAAGATTGCGGGACGCATTGTTCTAAATAGACTGCAAGAATGGACAGAAGAAAACCATATCCTCTCTGACTTACAATATGGGTTTAGGGCTGGGATAGGGATGACGGAACAGGCCCTTAACTTAGAGATCTTACTTGGTAAATGCACAAGGGCCAAGGCCGGAGCCCTATATCTCGTGTTTGTCGACCTGACCTCCGCATTTGACTGCGTGGTGCATTCAAAATTGTGGTCTATTTTACTGGACATGGGGGTTGATACTACCATTGTTCACTTCGTTAGGGAATTGTATGCCGGAGCAAACGCTAGAGTTCGTTACGGGCTCCAGGGGGAATGTACCCCATCTTTCCCTATTGAACGAGGGTGCGTCAAGGCTGCGTGCTAGCTCCCTTATTGTTCGCCTTATATATTAATAGGTTAGAGGGGACCCTATCCGATGCCTGCAGCGATCTCCCATAAGTAGGCCCTCGAAAGATCCCGGCGCTTCTGTATGCGGATGACGCCGTTTTGATGGTTCGTACCCCAGTGGCCTTGCAACGATTAACAACAACCTTTGATAATTGCATGGATGCCCTGGGTCTTAGAATTAATCACACTAAAACTTTTTCAATGACATACTGCAGAAGTCGCACAAAGAACTGTCACATCGTGGTAAAAGACGCAAAATTAGCCAATACAGGGACATTCTCGTACCTAGGTATCACGTTCGATAACAAAGGTACGTGGGTACACGCTATAAAAGCGAGGAAACTGCTATTTGCAAAAACTGTTATGGCAATAAAAAACTTCTCTAAAAAGGTTGGGAGAGTAACTCCTAAAGATATGATGACTCTTTACAACGTGAAATGCGTTCCAGTTGCATTGTACAGGGTAGGACTTTGGGGTCATCGGGACTGCAACAACTTACAGCTAGCTGAAAATGCTCTTCTGAAGACAGTCTTAAGCGTCCCGAAATCAACCTCAACATTAGTATGCCACTCAGAAATGGGAGTAACATATCTCACAGATCTTATTCGCGTCCAACCAATTTTACTTTGGCATAAAGTATGGACCTCTGATTCTGCGAGGTTGAACAGGGCTATTATAGCAGACGCTCTAGCACTCACTCACTCGCTCAAAATCCCATGGTTAAACTATATAAAGAATTTTTGTGTCGAGCTGGGTCACCCTGAGCTGTATTTTACCCCAGACAAAATGAAAACAATCTCCAGGAAAGACCTGAAAAATATTTGCCTCACCCACCTGGCTGAATTGAGATGGGATATAGAAGCAAATAAACATAGTGTTAGGAGAAATTGTATGATACAGCAAATAAACGGTATGGAACCATACCTATGTAACGTTTTGAACCCAAGACACCGGTTTGTCCTTACGCGTTTAAGACTAGAGTCCTTTCATCGCCTTGTCAGTTTTCCCCTGATTAATGATTGGTCTCCACAATTAGAAAAATGCCTTTGCGACACATTCTCTGACCAAAATACAATGCACACACTTCTTTTTTGTAAATTTTATTCAACCTCGAGGAAAACGTTTGTGATAACACTTTTAAAATCAATGCATTTTAAACAATGTCGCCCCGCTTTTCTGTATCTTTTATCTCTCCCATCTACCATGGTTTGTAATGGATTAGCTTTATTCCTGTGCTCAGTGATTAAGACCAGATTACACCTTGAGGCAAATGAGTGAGATTCCTTAGGCGTTATATCAGAGAGTATCCTTCCTGTTTTAACTAAACTGTTTATTGATCCCTTTTAACTCTTTTATTCTCTTACATGGTCGTATTTATATTTATATTTACATATGTTTTGTATCTGCTTTTTTCTTGAATATTGTTTTTATGTACAACTGCTTTTATGATTGTTAAATTCAATCGAATAAAGTATCTTTAATGATGATGATGATATGTGCAAAGCAACTAGGCATAGGGTGTGACTGTGATGTCTCCAAGGTCTTTACAAAATAAGAGGTGGCAAAAAAATTGGGGAATTCAAGCAAAAATAAGCATTGGTAAAACCAGCTGTATTTTCAATTTTAATTTGTTTTTTATTGCAGGTTGTTACAGGTATGTGCCACAAAAATAAAAAGAATTTTAAAAAATGCAACGTCTAAATATTGTGGGCATGTACTTGCAATAAAATATTTTAAAGTAAAAAAAAAAATAACAGCCGCAAATAATTGTAACAGACAGTGCAGGTTTAAACTAACCAGCGTGTTCTTGGAACAGATTTAGAAATCCTTTTCAGTTTTATTGCATGTTACTGGAAAATATGATCCTTACTGGCACACAGAAAATATATTGTCGGCTTTACTGTAACCTGAAGACATAGTTAAAAAATAAAAAACAGTGACTGACACCAGCCACTGAAGTTCACTTCTGTTTAGGTGAATATGCATATGTGGTGAGGTAGAATGCCAATCTGATAGAGACTTGTAGCTGCAGATTCCTTACTTATGATTTTCCCAGGCGTCAGGATAGAAAGTTGTGCTGAGCAATACCCCTTGCACATGCCATCGGGTGGCTTCTCTCGGCTCCGCATGGCATTGTTTGCACCAGATGTGACATCACGGCCACCTATATAGGTGCTACAAAGGCGCGTGGGCGTCGGTTCTTTTCTTTTCGCACCAGTTAGCGCAGATCCAGAGCAAGCCACCCATCTGTTGCTTTATGACTAGCCTTTATTCAACTTTTTGTAGAGTTTTTTCTCAAGTGTGTTGAGATGTCCTTGAGGAAGGCAGGGTTCAAACTGTGTGTCTCCTGTCACTACGCCATGTCGGTCAATGACCCCCCCCCCCCCACACACACATCTTGTTTGCCTCTGGTGCCTCGAGCGCCTCCATGACTCCAAGTTGTGCTCTGACTGCTGGGCTGTGGTGCCAAAGGCTTTGAGGGAGTGGTCCCTAAAGCTGCTTGTGGCCCTGCAGTTGGCAACACTGACACGTGCAACTCCAAGAAGGACTTGGTTTCAGTTGAGAAGGAGTTTACAGGACTGATGTCGGAGTGCCAAGTCCTCATCCTCCCATTCGAGGTCCTCAGGCGACTCGGGAAAGAGGCCTAAGAAGAAGAAGAAGTCCAAGACGACTTCCACTTCACCTCGCTCATCAGCCGATGAGACGAGCAGGGAACAGCTGCGTTCCCGGCACGTTTCTGCAGAGTTATTAGCCAATTCTACTCTCACCTTTTCTTGAACTAGGATCAACACCCGCTCAGATAAAGAAGTTCTTCAAGGCCATGCACTACTTGAGCTGGCTGACCCCTCTGATGCGCCTTTGGGCTCTGCGGGGTCGGATGAGACTTCAACAAGATCTACTCTGGCGGCTTCGGCTCTGATGGAGCCTCATGGATTCAAGTCTGGATCTGGACTGGCGCTGGCATACCCAGACAACCTTCTCTGGTGCCGGTACCAACACCGATGCTCCCGGCGCCCACTGGCGATGCTAACCGCATTCTCATCCCCGATGAGCCGGAATGGTGTCGCATGACACCGATTCTGGTGCTCACAGGTGTCAGATCATTGCCTGAGCCTTATTTGACAGAGCCAGGCATGGAAGAAGAGTGAGAGGGGGCTCTGGACCCTTTAGATTATCAGTTGGAAAGATCTTTATACTGGTATGAGGAGCTAGGAATGGCCAGTGGTCCGGACAGCTCTCCAGATACTGGCTTGATTTCTTCTGCCACTTTGGCTAAGGAGGAGAGAGCATCCTATGCAATGGTGGTGCGTACGGCAGCAGAGGTTTCCTACCTCAAACTGCCCTCTGTGGCTGTCAAGACCAAAATCTTGATGGAAGTGCTTCAGCCTGGGGCTTTTACATCTGAACCCCTTTTGTCCTTCAATGAGGCACTTGCAGACATCCTGCTGGGAATTTGGTCCAATCCCAGCACGGGGGCTCCTGTAAACCGGACGCCACCATTGACCCGCTCCAGGTTACCCTAGCTTCCTCAGCCAACACCCAACCCCTGAGAGCTTGGTTGTCCAAACCTCCATGTCGCATTCCCTTTCACTCCCCCAGATAGGGAATCTAAGAGGATGAACCATGTTGGAAAAAAGTTATTTTCTTTCACCAACCTGGCACGAAGATCAGTGAACACCTCATGCTTATTGGGCCGCTTCTCTCATACCATTTGGGACACAGATGTGCAAGCAAGTGCTCCCTCAGGTCCGGAGGAGGCCCGCGCCATACTCTCTCAAGCGGTGAAAGATGGAAGGGACCCAGCTAATTTCACCTTATGGTGTGGCTTAAATACGACTGACTCGCTAGGCAGAGCGGTTCCTTCGACAGTGGACTTAGAGTGCCACGCCTGGCTGAGGACATCTGGTTTTTCGGGGGATGTCCAAGCAAATCTGATGGACATGCCCTTTGATGGCACTCGCTTGTTTGGCGAGAAGGCATACTCGCTGCTGGAGCTATTTACGGACTCTTGGGCTATGGCCATGTCCTTGGGCCTCTTGGCAACCCATCATACACTGTCTGCCTTTCTCCTCTTTAGGGCTATGGAAGGGGCATAGCACCGCACCACCCCTATGCCAGCCACTGCCCTACGTAACAAACCCAGGGTATGCGAGGACATGGGCATAGTGCCTTCAGTCCTAGAGGGCCTGCAGGCCAGAAGTCGTCTACCACACAGCCCTGGCCAGCTGCAGCCTCTAAGCCCTCCTAGTTTGCATCTGCAGGACCATGTTTGCCCAGTTGGAAGGAGAATACACGATCATCTCCTCCACTGAAAGTCTATAACATCAGACGCATGGGTACTGCAGATCATCAGGAAGGGCTATATGCCCTGCCTTTTCAGTCCTTTCCTCCTCCTATTCCACCAACATTCAAATGGTTGTTGGAGCATCATTTGTCACTGCTCCGAGAAGAAGTTACGGCTCTCTTGGCCAAGGGAGCCAAAGTAAGGGTCCAGATATCAGAAGAAGGCCATGGTTGTTATTCCAGCTACTTTCTGATACCCAAAAAGCACAAGGGTCTTTGCCCTATTCTAGACCTATGGGCCGTAAATCTCTTCCTGAAAAAGGAAATGTTCAAGATGCACACGTGGGCTAAGGTCTTGTCTGCAATGGACTTAGAAGACTGGTTGGTAGCACTGAATTAGCAGAATGCATATTTTCATAACCCCAGTCCTGCCAGCACACAGGCATTACCTGTGGTTCAAGGTAGGCCACAAACACTTTCAGTTTACTGTACTGCCATTTGGCCTTAGCAGTGCCCCTCTGGTTTTCACCAAGGTGATGGCGGTGGTTGCAGCTTATCTGCGCAGGTCAGGGGTTTCAGTGTTCCCCTACCTTGAAAACTGACTTTTAAAGGTGAGCCCACCCCAGTCTGTCGTCTCCCACCTCCAAACTATGGCGAACATCCTGCATTCACTAGGGTTCACTATAAATGTACCGAAGTCACACCTGAGTCCCTCTCAGATGCACTCTTTCATAGGATCTGTTCTGGACACAGTGCAATTTCAGGCTTATCCTTCCGAGCAGTGCGTTCAGGATAGTCAGGCTATGATACCCTTGTTTCAGCCTCTGTCATGGATTTCGGCCACAATGACTCTAAGGCTGCTGGGCCTCATGGCCTCCTGCACCCTGCTGGTAAAACATGCCAGACGGCATATGCAGGCTCTGCAGTGGGACCTGAAGTTCCAGGGGGTGCAGCATCAGGGAAATCTCTCCAACATGGTCCAGATTACTCAATGTTCCGCAGCATGGCCCCATTCTCCTGCAGCACGTCCTCCGAGCGTGAAGCCCACAGCCAACTCACTCATCCAATCAAGGTGCTGTTTTCATGCTGTTAAGCAGCAAGAAAAAAAATTCTTGATTGGCTGGAGTGGGCCAGATCCACGCTCCAGAAGACACTGTGGGCCTGATTACAACTTTGGAGGAGGTGTTAATCCGTCCCAAATGTGACGGATATACCACCAGCCGTATTACGAGTTCCATAGGATATAATGGACTCGTAATACGGCTGGTGGTATATCCGTCACTTTTGGGACGGATTAACACCTTCCTCCAAAGTTGTAATCAGGCCCTGTATGTCTGTGCTGGTTGGAGAGTTTTGAATTGCAAATGTCGGTTTGGCTGTAGCAAGGTAGCCGGCCAAACCTACATGCACACTTCAAACTGAAGTGGCCCCTCCTCAATGCTGCCAGTCATTAGCAACAGTGATACACTGGCCCCGCCCTGCCCTCCACTCAGTTTGCTGCTAAAAAGCATCAAAAATAAAATGGTGATAACATTATTTTATTACCATTTTATTTTTGATGCTTTCAGCACAGCAGTGCGGAGGAGGGGTGATGCTCCCGCGGAAGAAACAACTGTGGGACACTAAATAGGAACCAGCAACCTTGGAAGAAGGCACGGGTTTGGCTTAGACCCAAAGGCAACCCTGATCAGTGTTGTGGTGGGTGAACATTTGTTGACTTCCCTATTTGCAGTGGAAGGAGGTTTTCTTTGGTTTATCAATGCCTTCTAGGCAAGACTAGATAAGCTGCTAACGAGGGTGGAAGGTTATGGCATGCGTATGTGTAGATGCAGCACCTTGGGATGATCTCAGATCTCAAGGTGTATAAGTGCTTCCATGTGGTGTTATCAGAAAGCTCACCAAGATTGCCGGTGTGAAGAATACCTAAAATACAGGCCCCTGCCTCTTAACATGTCCGTAATGTGGTTGGAACGCATGTGTGGACCATGCTTTTATACAGATCATCCAAGATGGCCAACTCCCATGAAATGATGTAACCAGTAGTCCCACAGTAAAATAAGGGCATTCCAAACATCTGCTGAAGCCACAAAATAGAATAAACACAACACTTCTTTGTGTCTCTGTTAGACCTGGTATCCTTGGCGTAGCCCCCCTGTCTTTTCTGCCTCTGCTTCCCATTTTTTGACTGTGTGCTAGACTCTGTTTTTGCTGGCTATGCTACTCTGGGCACTTTACTACTGCTGACCAGTGCTAAAGTGCAAGTGCACCCTGTGATAAATGTTTATGTAATTGGCTTTTCCATGATTGGCACATTCGATTTGCTAGTAAGTCCCTAACAAAGTGCACTAGAGGTGACCAGCGGCTGCAAATCAAATGCTACTAGTGGGCCTGCAGCACTTGTTGTGCCATCCACGAGTAGCCCTGTAAACATGGCTCAGACCTGCCACTGCAGTGTGTGTGTGGACTTTTAAACTGTCCATTCGACCTCGAAAGTGCACCCACTTGCCAGACCCAAACCTTCCCTTTTTATACATGTAAGGCACCCCTAAGGTAAGCCCTAGGTAGCCCTATTGGCAGGGTACAGTATATGTAAAGGTGGGACATGTACTGGTGTGTTTTACATGTCCCAACAGTGAAATACTGCCAAATTCAGTTTTCATTGTTGCAAGGCCTATCTCTCATACGTTAACATGGGGCTGCCTTTAGGTATCTTTTAAGTGTAATTTCCCTTTGAGAGCAGATAGAAATATGGAGTTTAGTGTCTCTGAACATACAATTCTAAAATACATATTTTGGTAAAGTTGTTTTTTTAAATTGTCAGTTTGAAAATGCCACTTTTAGAAAGTGGGCATTTCTTGCTTAAACCATTCTATGACTCTGCCTGCTTGTGTATTCCCTGTCTGGGTCAGATTGACAGTTGGGCTGTTTGTGAATCCCATCTATACAGTGACACAGAGGGAGCTGGGATGTAGCCTCCATATCTTGCTGAGCCATCTGGGCTAGAGTGGAGGGAGGAGTGGTCAGTTACACCTGAATTGGCTGCGTCTGCCCTCACACAATGCAGTCTCCAACTCCTAGGTGTGTGTCTGGGGCCAGGCCTGGGCACAGCAGGATCTTGTGAACAACAGAGTCTTTCTTTTGAAGTTGCCTACCTCAAAGGCAGAAAGGGGTATAAGTAGTGGACCCAAAACCTTAGATTTTTAGATTACTTCTGGAACCAAGAGGAACCTCTGCCAAGGAGAAGAGCTGAAGAGCTGGAGGCGGAGTTCTGCCCCTTTGCCTTTGACTGTGCTTTGCTCGGTTGGCCGGCAGTTGCCGAAAGAGGACAAAGACTGGACTTTGTGGTATATTCCTGCATGTGAAGCATCTCCAAGAGCTTGGACTGAGCTTGCCTCCTGTTTGGAAGTCTCAGGGCCATTAAAGACTTCCTCTGCCAGCACCTGGACCTGCTGAGACTCCTGCCCTGCCAAGCGGTGCCCTGTCCAGTCCCTGGGCCCTTGAACGGTGAAGCTGGTAGAACAAGGACTAAAATCCACGTACAGAAAGCTGTGCGGGGAAAATTGTGACGCACCACCTATAACCCAGCTGTAAAAATGACACGCCACCCGCCTTGCACCTGAAATCGACGCACCACCTCAAATGGAGCTGGGAAATCGATGCATCACCAGCATCGCGGCTGGAGAAACTACACAAACACCCGCTTGTGGCTGCTGATAATGATGCAAACCCCACACAGTGCAGTTTTCCTTCACAGTGTGGCATGATTTCTCAGGCAACATCGCTGGGCATCAAAGTCATTGTGAACCTGCGTGGATCTGAGGTGCCCTGTCTTGAAATCGACATATCGCTCTCTTGTGGGAGAGAAAAATGACGCATCGCCGACCTGACCGGGGAAGAAACAACGCACGGCCTCACATGCGAGTAAGGAATAGACGCATCGCTGACTTTTCCGACACACGCTCGCCTGTGCGGCTTTATTTGTGACACAAACCAGGTACTTTGTGTAACAATAAAGTTTCCATTGTTTTCTATGGAGTAAGACTCTTATTATTTTGAAAAATTCATATCTTGACTTGTGTATGTCAGATATTTGTCGTTTTGGTCTTGTTTGAATTAGATAAATATTGCCTGTTTTTCTAAACTGGTGTGGAGTCCGTTTTGTAGGCTCTTCACTGTACTGCTGTGTGATTGGTGCAAATACATTACACATTGCCTTTGAGATAAGCCTGACTGCTTCTGCCAAGCTACCAAGGGGGTGAACAGTGGTTGTCTTCGGAGAGTAACTCCCTTACCCTGATTAGAGTGAGGGTCCCTGCTTGGACAGAGTACAAACTGACTGCCAGCCAGAGACCCCATTTCTAATAGTCTCATTAACCATGTTGGTGCCATTAAGTTAAAGTATAGTGATCCAATCAAGCCTTAATGTATACAATTACTTCTTGTAATTATTTTACCTATATGGTTTATAAATTGAATTGGTGCAGGTTTTGCAGTGCTCATAGGGAACAATAAAATATAAGAGATCTTCAGAAACAAGGCATCACTATTTGACAAATCTCAGCGTGTAAAGGCTATACAAAGTTTGGAGGTGGTGTGCTAAGCTGCATGTTTTGTCATGAAGAGACCCACTTGAAATAGGGTGTGGATTGAAAAGTTGACACTGCATTGGGAATTGCCTAGTGTACATAAGATTAAACAGAGAAAACAGAATTTAGACTGAACTATACACTGACATCCCTATTGTAGATGTGCATCATATTTTGCATGCTTGTTTTTATGGGATTTAGTTACAAGCTCTAATGTTGCGAGATGTTAGGTGGAACACTGACAGGAATCCTTGAGTAGCTGTGGACCATTCCCACATCAATACTATATTCTTGCAGAGCAGAAGTGAGTGTGATGTGATTTAGTCTCAGGGCAAGTGAAGGTCCATTCCAGACAGCAAACAACGTGGCACGGATTGTGAGGGCACCAAACCTTAGGTTAAAAAAAAAGGTGCATGTAGATTTATTGGGGGATTAACAACAACATAACCCCTTCTGTGCCCAGGACGTAATGGTTACGTCCTGAGGCACAGTGCTGCTGTGCCCAGGACGTAACCATTACATCCTGGGCACACAGCCCAGAGGGAGCAAAGCATTTCTCTTCTGATCACGTGGGGGAGGCCGATAGAGGCTCCAAAGGGAAGGAAAGTTATTTCCTTCCCTTTGAAGTCTCTCTCTGCGTTTCAAAAGCCGGAGTGCAAAGCAATCCGGCTTTTGAAACGCCCACTAGACACCAGGGATTTCATTTTAAAAATGAAACTGGCATGAGGGAGCGACCCCTTGGGCAAGGGTGGCTCCCAGGGGGGGCATTTTTTTTTAAGGCCTTTTAGGCGCCCAGGGGGGACAGAAACCTCTAGGCACCAGGGATAAAAAAAAATTGCTTGTTTTGTTTTGTTTTTTCTTTTAGAGGTGGGGAGCCACCCCTTAGGCAAGGGTCGCTCCCATAGGGGGCAAATTATATTTAGGCCATTTCTGCCCCCCTTGGGGGCAGATTGGCCTATTTTTATGAGGACAATCTGCCCCCAAGGGGGACAGAAACCACTAGACACCAGGGAGTTTTTTTTTTTTTTGTTCGTGAATTTCACGTAAGGGGAGCGACCCCTTAGGCAAGGGTCATTCCCCTGGGGGGCAAATTTATTTTAGGCCATTTCTGCCCCCCAGGGGGGCAGATCAGCCTATTTTATTTAGGCCATTTCTGCCCACTTTGGGGGCAGATCGGCCGATTTTAGGTGAAACCACTAGGCACCAGGGATCTTTTTTTTTGCGCGTCACACAAGGGGAGCGACCCCGTAGGCAAGGGTCGCTCCTGTTATTAGGCCGATCTGCCCCCGGGGGGGGCAGAAACCTTTAGGCGCCAAGGCTAAAAAAAAATTGTGTTATTTTTTGTTTGTTTGTTTGTTTTTTTAGAGATGGGGAGCGACCCCTTAGGCAAGGGTCGCTCCCCTGGAGGGGCAAATTGTATTTAGGCCATTTCTGCCCGCTTTGGGGGCAGATCGGCCGATTTTAGGTCAATCTGCCCCCAAGGGGGGCAGAAACCACTAGGCACCACTTTTTGCGCCGTCACGCAAGGGGAGCAACCCCGTAGGCAAGGGTCGCTCCCCGGGGGGTGGGGGGCACATTTATTTTAGGCCATTTCTGCCCCCCCTGGCTACCGGCTGAGCTAGAGGCCAAAATCCACAGGTAGGCACTTTGCAAAAAACACCTCTGTTTTCTGTGAAACAATGTGATGTGTCCATGTTGTGTTTTGGGCCATTTCCTTTCGTGGGCGCTAGGCCCACCCACACAAGTGAGGTACCATTTTTATCAGGAGACTTAGGGGAACGCTGGGTGGAAGGACATTTGTGGCTCCTCTCAGATTCCAGAACTTTCTGTCACCGTAATGAGAGGAAAAAGTGTTTTTTTGTCAAAGTGAGGTTTGCAAAGGATTCTGGGTAACAGAACCTGGTCAGAGCCCCACAAGTCACACCATCTTGGATTCCCCTGGGTGTCTAGTTTTAAAAAAATGTGCTGGTTTGCTAGGTTTCCCCAGGTGCCGGCTGTGCAAGAGGCCAAAATCCACAGGTAGGCACTGTTTTCTGTGAATAAATTTGATGTGTCCACGTTGTGTTTTGGGCCATTTCCTTTCGTGGGCGCTAGGCCTACCCATACAAGTGAGGTATCATTTTTATCGGAAGACTTGGGGGAATGCTGGGTGGAAGGAAATTTGTGGCTCCTCTCAGATTCCAGAACTTTCTGTCACCGAAATGTGAGGAAAATGTGTTTTTTTTAGCCAAATTTTGAGGTTTGCAAAGGATTCTGGGTAACAGAACCTGGTCAGAGCCCCACAAGTCACCCCATCTTGGATTCCCCTAGGTCTCTAGTTTAAAAAAAATGCTAAGATTTGGTAGGTTTCCCTAGGTGCCGGCTGAGCTAGAGGCCAAAATCTACAGGTAGGCACTTTGCAAAAAACACCTCTTTTCTGCCAAAAAATGGGATGTGTCCACGTTGTGTTTTGGGCCATTTCCTTTCCTGGTTACTAGGCCTACCCACACAAGTGAGGTACCATTTTTATCGGGAGACTTGGGGGAACGCTGGGTGGAAGGAAATTTGTGGCTCCTCTCAGATTCCAGAACTTTCTGTCACCGAAATGTGAGGAAAATGTGTTTTTTTTTAGCCAAATTTTGAGGTTTGCAAAGGATTCTGGGTAACAAAACCTGGTCAGAGCCCCACAAGTCCCCCCATCTTGGATTCCCCTAGGTCTCTAGTTTAAAAAAATGCACAGGTTTGGTAGGTTTCCCTAGGTGCCGGCTGAGCTAGAGGCCAAAATCTACAGGTAGGCACTTTGCAAAAAACACCTCTGTTTTCTGCCAAAAAATGGGATGTGTCCACGTTGTGTTTTGGGGCATTTCCTGTCGCGGGCTCTAGGCCTACCCACACAAGTGAGGTACCATTTTTATCGGGAGACTTGGGGGAACATAGAATAGCAAAACAAGTGTTATTGCCCCTTGTCTTTCTCTCCATTTTTTCCTTCCAAATATAAGAGAGTATGTAAAAAAGACGTCTATTTGAGAAATGCCCTGTAATTCACATGCTAGTATGGGCACCCCGGAATTCAGAGATGTGCAAATAACCACTGCTCCTCAACACCTTATCTTGTGCCCATTTTGGAAATACAAAGATTTTCTTGATAGCTATCTTTTACTCTTTATATTTCAGCAAATGAATTGCTGACTACCCGGTATAGAATGAAAACCCACTGCAGGGTGCAGGTCATTTATTGGCTCTGGGTACCTAAAGTTCTTGATGAACCTACAAGCCCTATATATCCCCGCAACCAGAAGAGTCCAGCAGACGTAACAGTATATTGCTTTAAAAAATCTGACATTGCAGGAAAAAGTTACATAGTAAAACGTAGAGAAAAATTTCAGTTTTTATCACCTTAATTAAAATATTTGATTTTACAGTTGTTATTTTCTGTAGGAAACCCTTGTAGGATCTATACAAATTACCCCTTGCTGAATTCAGAATTCTGTCTACTTTTCAGAAATGTTTCGGTTTCTGGGATCCAGCATTGGTTTCACGCCCATTTCTGTCACTGACTGGAAGGAGGCTGAAAGCACAAAAAATCGTAAAAATTGGGTATGTCCCAGTAAAATGCCAAACTTGTGTTGAAAAATTGTGTTTTCTGATTCAAGTCTGCCTGTTCCTGAAAGCTGGGAAGCTGGTGATTTTAGCACTGCAAACCCTTTGTTGATGCCATTTTCAGGGGGAAAACCACAAGCCTTCTTCTGCAGCCCCTTTTTCCCATTTGTTTGAAAAAAACTAAATTTTCACTGTATTTTGGCTAATTTCTTGGCCTCCTTCTGGGGAACCCACAAAGTCTGGGTACCTCTAGAATCCCTAGGATGTTGGAAAAAAAGGACGCAAATTTGGCGTGGGAAGCTTATGTGAACAAAAAAATATGAGGGCCTAAGCGCGAAATGCCCCAAATAGCCAAAAAAAGGCTCGGCACAGGAGGGGGAAAAGGCCTGGCAGCGAAGGGGATAATCATAGATTGTTACCCTTTGACACAGAAAGGAAGATAATGACATTGTGGGGCATATCTACTACACTTGTTATGCTAGATCTATTATCAACCAAATCAGATTGGAGCAAGGATTGTAATGTACATGATCACTGAACTGACAGAAATATTAAAATTTGAATACTAGATTAAGCAGAGTTTTAGGAATCGTGAGTGCCTAGGGGCTAGCAATATCAAATGTGAAATTATGGTTTTATATGGCACTGATCTGGGCTATGAAATATTAGTGACTGGGCACCCTTTTTCTCGATAATTCCACCTTCAAAATTCATTCATTCAAGGAACTATGCCTCAAACCGGACATCATTGATGCACCAGCACCTACAAATAAGGATTTATTTATAGTAGTCTGATTCCTTGGAATTGCTCAGTATCATTCAAAATTTATGAGGGTTCACAGATTGTGATGTACACATACATTGTTGCTTAAGATTAGTAGAGAGTTTTATTTGTAGGGATCAGCAAAGAATTTAAGCCGTGAAAGAAGCCATACAGTAGATGCACAGAACGTCAAAGTTTTACATTAAACATTGAATCTTCACCATGGATGCCATTAAGTATGGCACTAAGATTCTTTTCCTTAAAGGAAATGGCAATTGAGTTCTCATTGACATGCCCATGGATGGTTACATTAGAGGTCATTTTGGTGATACAAAAATGCTGCACATTTTTGTGTGACAGGAAGGAGAGGTGGACAAGATTTAATTTGGTATACTATCATACATTTATATCATTTCAGGAGCAAGGGACTTTCCTACAGGTTGCTTGCTTGTTACTGTAAGCTCCATTTCCATTTTTGTGTGACTTTCCAAATGCATTGGCGTTTGTGATTACCCTTCTAATTGGCCACGATTAGTAATTATAGAGGACCTCTCAACATTAACTGTTATTGTGTTCTTGGAAATGATTTTCTTAATCTATGTTGTCATGTGGACAATAGTGTGTAATTTACTTCAAGGTAATGGATCTGTACTTGGATCAAAATGATATTGGGCATTGTGTTTCATTGCTATATCATCTTCACACTAATGCCTGTGTCATAAAACTGTAAAGAATATGTAATTAATTCATCCAATTAATGTCTGCTTCAGGGCAGAATTGTAAAAATGTGGTACAAAAGAGAGTTGTGGCCTAAAGACTGTTGCCTCATGCCACCACCGAGGTGGACCTTTTTCATTTCTTAGTGGTCACAAGTCAAATACTGGGGCCCTCCTTCAGAGGTATGCAGAGTGGTAATTCCACAGGTTTATTGTAGAATTACAAACCCTTTCCTGCAGTAATGCCATGCCCTAAAGCTGTCTCAGGGATTGGTATCTTTTTTGATGGACTCAATCAAAATATCGACACCTTGCAAACTCAGATAATTAGGCATTTGATTGTTTCACATTACGCACAGCGTAGTCGGGAATTTTAATTGAGCTTTAGGATCCAGTTTATGTATTTCATCCATTTTCCTGCCAAGTTTCCTCTAACATTGTTCTGTGGCTTTACAAACATCTGACCTTATAGTAAAGGTAAATCCCTTATAAGTATAGGAGTTATTTAAACATAAGTGTAAATACAGTGCCTAGGATAAACTCTTTCACTGCATAAGACTAATAGTTTACCAAAATCTTTCTAGGCTTTTGACGATTAGGATTCCTTCTAAACAGTCTCAGTTTGCTCTCTGAATTTCTTCCTCAAGATTCACACTGGGCTGTTCTTTGAGGACCATGTCTATAAAGAGGGCTGTAATGAAGCTCTTCCTGTCCCCTTTCCCCTCTGCTTTGGGGACATTGAGGATTCAGATATTATTCCTCCAAGAATGATTCTCTAGACTTTCCAGCTCCTCTCTCAAGGTTTGATTTTGCTTTGCCAATATGTTGGCATCTGTTGCATTTTTTTGTATATGCTGCTTAGCCTGGGTGACCTAGACTTCCATTACTGTAGTACGTTCGCCCACCTCGTCCAGAATCTATTGCCAGTGGTTATCTGGGAATGATACTGGATAAAGCCAATTGCTGAAAGATCAGCTTGTTTAATATCTGATAACGCTTTGTATTTCCATATTATTAGCTACAGGTGGGGGTTGAGAGATACCAGCGTCTTGACTGTGCCTCCCAAAAGTCTCAACTGAAGGAACCCTCTGCAGTTTGTGAAGAAAGAGGTGAGGCCATAACCTTAAAGGAAGATTTCAGTGATGAGGTGACTTGAAGCTGGGCAGGAACCTTGTTCCTGCTCCTACCTCCAGCCCCAGACAATTTTTTTGACCAACCATGGAACTTCCACTCACCCGATCTTTTAAATTCGGAATTAGATGCCCCAGCACCCTTCCCATAACCGATGCTCTTATTAAAATGATTTTAGGGCCCCTTTGAGAGCAATTTGCGCTGATCATGCTTCGGGCACTAATCCAAACTGGAGTCCCTCTCATCTATAGAGGCCAATCTCAGGCAAGTGGTAATTGAAGGTTCTCCTTCCTTTGGCCCCTGCTGAACAACCACTGAAGCCATGGTCTCTTCACCCTCTCTCTGGTCAATAAGCACCTGTTCTATTTTGCTGAGGTGGGGGGCGTGGAGGCTGTTCACTTTAAATATGATAATTTCCCCCAGTCTACCATTCTACAGCAATTACAGTATGGTCTGCAGGATGCATGGTTTCAATAGGCATTGCCCTTGCAAGATTCAGGACTAGATGGGGATAGGTAGAGTGATAAGGCTCTTAATGTGGAATGTAAATGGACTCAGGTCTAGGGGGAGGCAGAGATAAGTCTTTCAATACCTAGAAGATAGCATAGCCCATATTATGATTTTGCAAGAGACCCATCTGACGGCATTAGAGAGTAGGGCCATTTTCTTTAAACACAAGTGGATAGAGCAATACAAAGCCTCTGATCAAGCTGTATACTCCAAGGGGGTTGCAATTGTCTTAAGGAAAGGAGCTGGGGTGGAATTGTTGGACTTCAAAACTGGTTGTTCTGGAAGGTGGGTTTTGGGGCAGATGAGATGTTCTAGTTATAATTTTATGTGTGCTGGCTTCTGTGGTCCCAGCACGGAAAACCCATCCTACCTCTTGATCCTGGAGTGGAAATTATTAGAATTTCCACTACTGATAAGTATCAGTGTGATTTTAACACTCTGAAGGACATTAGACAGATCTACCAAGAGAGACTGTATCCATACACCTAAGATTAGGCAAGTCTTGAAAAATATGCTGCAAGATAGGGGCCTTGTGCATCTGTGTCACTGTCGAATTGGACAGGAGAGGATATGCGCATAGTAAGAATTATGTCCATTTCTGCAGATTAGATTACTTTTTTGTTGATTACAGTGTCTTAGAGAGTGTCAATGAGGTCAAGTATATGCCGGGCATATTTCCGATCACTCAGTTGTTACTATGCTAATGGAGCTCCCAGTCCAATGAGAAAATCTTAGGAGTACAGTTAACCAGGCCATTCTGCTAGATGTAGGAACTTGACATATTTTGGATACATTTAGTTGGGATTTCTTTACAGGCAATATAGGGTCTGCTCCTTTAGCCGCTGTTTGGGACAGCTATCAGGCTTTATTTCCTGGGGATCTGCAAAGCCAACCAGAGAAGAGCTTAGTTCCCAAGAGCAAGGAATGGGGACACTTGAGACCATCTTACAGACACAGAACCTACTCATGGACAGGGATCAAGTTTTAAAGAGGTTTGAAGATGTACAGCTGGACTATAAAACTAAGGTTGAAGGGAAATGCAGAGAGAAATGGCAGGCAAAGTGTCAATGCTTTTTGGAGTATGGGGAGAAGTGTGGGACATTACTGGTGTGGAAGTCAAGATCTGATAGGTTCAGGAACAACATTCAAGAGTTGGTAATAAACCTCAAGGGGGACATTTCCAATTAGACAGGGGAAATGCTGGAACATCTGGTTTCCTTGTTTTCGTCTCTCTCTATACGGAAGAGGTCTATCCAGGTTTAATAAGGCTTAGGGGAAGGTTGAGGGTGGGGGCCTCCCTGGGCTTACAGATGCAGGAAAGAACTCCCTAGTTGCACAGATCACTGAGGGTAAAATCAGAACATCTGAAAAGAACCAAAATGTTAAGGCTGCAGGCCAACGAGCTACCCCCTCTGAATTTTATAAGTTATTAAAAGAGGTAACCATTCCTGTTTGTTCAATTCCATTTATGTCAGGAATGCTCAGATTCCATATTCAAGAACCCACTGTTAATTTTAAAACCTGCCAAGGATCCCAAGAAGGCTGATTCATGTTGGCCAATCTCACTATTAAATTCCGACTATAAGTTATTGACCAGCATTCTAGCTGGTACATTGGCAAATCTAGTACCCCACTTTATCCATCCTGACCAGAAAGGTTTTGTCCCTAAAAGGCAGATTCAGGAGCTTACGCAGCAGCTTAACGGTGCAATCAATATTGCTTCTACCTATTCTGATCCCTTGGCTGTATTAAGAATAGATGACACCAAGGCTTTTAATAGAGTTTGCTGAAAATATCTTTGGGAGGTCTTATAAGTATTGGATTTTAGTCCAATCTTCATTGCAACCCTCCAAAAACTATATGGAGCCCTGCTTGCCCAAATTATATTCAACAGGTCTTTCACTAGGTGGTCTAGTATTTCCACAGGTACTAGGCAAGGGTGCCCTCACCCCCCCTTCTTTTTGAAATCTATATTGAACCATTCCCCAGGTACTCAGGAGGGAGCAACAAGTAATTCCCTTTGTCTCACAGGGCTTCAGGAGCAAGGTAACTTTGTATCCCAATTATTTTATAATCTATACAGCAGACCCTGCCAAGACCATCCCTAGAATAGAGGAGCTATCTGAGGAGTTTCGGTCTTTCTCTGGATATTGCATTAATAAATCTAAACTGGAGACTATGGCCCTAATTAGACCACCAGGGTCACGGTCGGGGTCGAACCGCCTCCAAAGCCTGTGGCGAAAGAGCCACGGTTGGACCGCCGACATGCCTGGCGGTCTCAGCGGTTGTAATCCGCCAGGGCAGCACTGCCCTGGGGATTACCAGTCCCCTTTCTGCCAGCCTTTGGATGGCGGTAGCCCCGCCATGCAAAGGCTGGTGGAAAAGGGATACCCGAGGCCCCATGGGGGCTCCTGCACTGCCCAGTCACTTGGCATGGGCAGTGCAGGGGCCCCCATGGACATCCCCATTGCGCTTTCCACTGCCCAAATTTCAGCCAGTGCAAAGCACGACGGGTGCTGCTGCACCGCCACATTGACGCCGGCTTGATTACAACCGGCGTCAATGTTAAGGCCCTGCGGTGAACTCTTAGTAGGGTGGGCAGTGTTCAGGCCACACAGGCGGCCTAATGGCGGGACGAGTTTTGCGCGCCAAAATAATGGGGGCCTATGTGTTGGAATTCAGTAGGCTTTGGCAGGGAAGTGAAGTCAGAGATCAAATATTTGGGCATTTCTATTGTTCATTCCCTCAAGATAATTTTAACACATAATTTAGGAAAGGTGGCTAGAGATATGGGCCCTCATCACCATTCTTTTCCAAAGACCGCCGAAGCAGCCGGCGCCGTAACATCACCAGTGCTGGTGGTCTTAAAACCACCCTAATAAGACTGATCTCTGACATCCGCCCAAAATCGGGTGGAATTCTGAGACCAGCCGTGCTGGCGGTCAGCGATGCAGAGGCGGTACCGCCACCAGTAACACTACGGCAGAAAGAGACCGCACACCATATTACAACCCGTAATACGGTGTGGCGGTGTCCAGATGGCGAGGCGCTGCAGGCAGTGGAATCACCAGGACCTATCCCCTCCTGGACGACCTCCACATCAGACGAGGTAAGTGGATCGTCTGACAGGAGGGGGAAGGGGTGTGTGTGTCTCTGTGAGTGCATGTGTGAATATCATGAATGCAGAGAGAGTGAGGGGGATGTTTGTGGATGCGTGTCTGCGTGCGTGTGTGAGCGATTGAGTGCGTGTGTGCGGTGTGAGCGATTGAATGCGTGAGTGCGATTGAGCAGATGGAAGGGGTGAGTGCGTGTATGCGTGTGCATGTGTATGTAAGTGGTCGGGGAGGGGGTGACTGTGTAAGTGGACGGGGTGAGTGTTTGCGTGAGTGGACGGGGAGAGCGGGTGAGTGCGTGTATGTGGTTCAGGGAGAGGGGTGTGTGAATGTATGCGCTGTGGTGGAGGGGAGGGGTGTGTGAATGTATGTGCGGGGGAGGGGGCGTGAATGTATGTATGCACTGGGGGAGTCAATGCATGCAGGAGTGCGGTGCTTGTGTATGTATGTTAGTGTGAATAGGGGTGTATGACGCGAGTGCGTGGGTGAGTGGGGGGGTGTTTGTGTGTGGGAGTATGTGAATGCATGTGTGCGGGTATGTGGACATGTGTGCAAGTGTGCAAGTGTATCCTGATGATAGGAATACATATTCCTGTCGCCAGAGTGCATGACTGCCAGAAAAATGCTGGCGGTCTCCCGCCTCGTGATACCACTAGCGGTATCACGCCATGAGCTGCGCTGGAGGTGTTCACCTCCACCCCGGCGGAACGCAGTAATGTGGCGGGATGGGTGGAGGGTCAACTTTTTGGCTTTGGCCAAACTCCTAATTTGGCAGTATTCACCGCCGGCCCGTCATCGGTAACACTGCCACTGCAGCCCTGGCGGTCTTCGGACCACCAGGTTCGTAATGAGGGCCATAGTTCTTTTGTTCTAATCAAACTGTATGTTCTCCCAAAACTGACATATCTTTTCAAATCTATTCCCCTTCCTTTTTCTAATATCCAAGTGAAGATAGCAGCCTTTATCTGGGTGTCTAGGGAAGTCAGGCTTTCCTACAAAAAAAGTGAAGCATAGATTTGAGGAAGGTGGCCTAGCGTTGCCTGATTTGAGGTTGTACTGTGATGGCTTTCAATTTAAGAATTGATGGGTGCTGGGTTAGGATGTTGACAGCAATGACCAAGAACCTAGGAACCATTGTTTGTTTTTTATATAAGTTCAGGCCGTAAAATACTTTTAAAAGGATGGCTTAAGGTCTTAAAGGCTGCCCTCAGTCTTTGTTGTAGAATTAGGAACACCCTGGATATTAAATGTTACTCAGACTTCTTGCATATTTGGGATTCCCCTGGTACTGTTACACCTAGATGCCGGTATAACAACTTGAGGGCAACTTTTAACTGTCCAGGGTCTATTACCAGGGAGGTATTTATAGTCAGGACTATTGGTCGTCTATCCAGATTTAAATATGTACAGTTGGTCTCTTGGTATGCAAATGGAAAGCAGGAAATCTGAGGCCCCTGGGAGGTTGAGCCAAGAATGCAGGACATGTGACCTATAAAAAAAAGAAATGGTCGCCATCTGGTATTGGGAATTATTGGACAGTGAGGAAAATTTGAAGGCTCCATATTCAGTCTGCTAGGAGTGGTGCCAGGGACGGAGCTTCAGCATCTATGGCAAGTATCTCTAAAATTACTATATCGCACTGTCAAGCCTGTCAGTTTAATGAGAAATCGCATTTTTACCCTTAATAGGATATTTTGGACCCTCATAAGATTGTGAAGTTTGCAAAAAATCAGGTTCCTGGGTGCAGAAGATGTGGCTACCCCTAAGTGAATGATGAGCATATGTTTTTCACTTGTATCTAGCACCAGCTTTTTGGAGACCAGAAGTACAATTATAGCTGATGCTAAACCCAACTCTTGTTTTGTTCAGTGTGGATACTGCATCATATAATCTCTTTGATAGATCTCTGCGGTGTTTGCTATTTTATCTGCTGCTTTTTTCTAGAAGGGAGATCTGTAAATATTGGCTGAATCCTACACCTCCTTTCCTTGAGGCATGTTTGAATGCTGTCCATCACACTTGCTTGGTAAAGCAAACACTACTTGGGCCAGATTTTTTAGATGGGAAGGCATGTTTGTTCCTTAAAGTCGATCAGTGCTATGATTACACTGTTGAGCCAAAGCGATCCAAGTGTCATGGCCTGTTTTCTGGATGTGGCAACTTTATACACAAGGCGTGTGGTTGGTCCCATTGCCCTTCTCCCTGAGATAGCCTTCTGCTGGTAGTATAAGGGCACACATTTAAAAAAAAAAAAAAAAAATCATCACCCTCCGAATTACAAGTTTTAGCAGGCTCAGCATTGGAATGCTATTTAGTTGCAATCTTTTTTTTTAATGGTATGCAGAGCTTATTTACAGAAAGCTTTCTTATAAGTCTGTAAATTTCACCCGAGTGCTGTAGCTTTTGTCAGACGTTTTAGGAAATAAATTAGTAGACTGGTGATGTTTGTACAGTTGATGTGATGTAGTGCAGAATGCGTATGCACTTTTAGCTCTATTTAAAAAGAAAATCCTAGGTATGGTTGGTCCTGAATTTTAGACATCACATATGCTTTCTCATCTATTGCCGACTCCAGTAGTGGAATGCCGCAATAGAAGGACATCCCATCCTTGGTGGAAAAATAAAATAGTTTTGAATCCCTTGGAAAAATGGCTCAGACAGATATCTGTGTTTGAAACATCAGCACCCATATTGCTTGTCATTTGCAAACTAGGAGATCAAAGTTATGTTCTTTACTGTATCTCCTCAAATGAGAGAATAGCACTATCCCTGACTAGTTGATCCAAAGTCCTAATGTGCAAATCTCGCCAGCAGCGTGTATAACTATTGTGTGAAAATAACAGCATTGTAGGATTATAGCAGAGCTAGGTGTAGCTATTAAAACTAGAGATATGATACATTATCCTAATAGTCTGCCATAGTTTGTGATAATCAGAGTTTGTCCTAAATCTGGTATATTTAAAATAGGCTTTATCGACCATTTCTTTCTAAGATTCAGTGACATTGCTCAGAACCTTGACAGTTGGGAAAAGGCTGATGCCATAAACATAAAAGCAGAAATATCATATAACCAATATGATGAAGCAGCATTCAACAATTGCAACCGGTACGTGGTAGAAAAGAAATGCACAACAAGGTTACTTGAATTGCTAAAGGAACCGTTGCCAGCTCGATTTCATCTTTCTGAGGAGTGCTTTTGAAAGATAGAGCGGTGTCAATTTAAGATACAGAGGAAGAGTAACCATCCTAATGAAATTACACCTGTCAGTTAAACTCGACTGTAGTCCATTCCATTTTCTAAATAATGCAAAAGATGCTTCATAAAGTGTGTCATAATTAAGACTGATGATATCCTCCATACTGGTAGAAATTTGGAAGCCCAAGAAATTAAGCTGCGCTGACAAAATGAGAGTCCTGAACCTCTGGAGGTACATTTAGTGATGGTGATCTGGGCTGTTTCAATATTAAGCCAACAACCAGACATTTGGCCATATTGTGTGGCCATGTTTTCAATTGCTATGAAAACCCTGGAGTAATACAAGGATAAAATACGACTAACACCAGCATATGCTGACTTCTCTTTTATGCAAATGCAGGAAAGAAAGAGTAGATAATGAACTTAAGACTTCAGTGTAGGGAAAGGGGGCAACCATGTCTTGCACCACACTGAATCAAGATAGTCTCTTACAAACCGCCCATACAGACTATGAGAGCAGACAAAGAAGTATACGATCATTTAGTTGCACGTATAAAGTTAGATCCAAGACCCAAAAGGGTCATAACAGTCCACAGGAACTGCCAGAAGACCCCGTCAAATGCCTTTTCGCCATCCAGAAGGATCAACTGAGCAGACTTCGCTAGCAATAGAAACAATTGCAGACATCAGCTCCATAAGATTAATACATGCAGAATACATGTTGAAAGCAAATTTGGAAGTAGGAAAGCGAGTGCCAATGGACTACGAATCAAGTGTAGTGTCACTTTGCTGAACTAACTGGAGGAAAAAACACAAGGATGCTTTATGTACAAAATAGTGCATCTAAAAAGATAAATGAATTAGACTGATCAAAGGGAAGGCTTACTTAACGGTATACTAATTATCATTCAGTTATGTTTAACAATGTCTAGGTGGAAAGAGTTACTTTAGTTTAGTGGATCACATTTCAGTTTAGATTTGAATACTTGAAAAGCTGGAACAAGTCTCATCTTTGGAAAGGGCATTGCAACTCCTGGATGTATTTCCAGAGAATGTGTGTTTGATGGCGAACATCTTTGTGAAACAAGATGTTTTTAAAAGAAGTGTAGTATTTCTTTTGAGAGGCATTTCTCCGGAGAGTTCTGTTTGCGGATTGCAAAGTACTGTATATATACCAATGCAACAAATGGTTGAATTAGGAGAACACACTCTGACTGGAAATTCGCATATTTCTGTTGTCAGCATAACGGACACCTTATTAAACATCCCATGAGAAAACATAAAAAAACAAGATCCTCTGTATTTGAAAACAGTCAGAGCCTTAAGCATCCAGGGAGCTGCATCCTCATGGAGGACTTGAGACTTAACCTAACTCAGTCAGTTGACTGTACCAGGGATGTACCTCACCTAGTCCAGGTATTTGAGATTGTTCTCACTCTTCAATATAGCGGAACTAGGGCAATTGAAACGTAAGCTAAAGTACACAGGGAAATACACTCACATTCAAATATATAATGTGTGAGTGATTTTATTGCACAAAATTTGGTGGCAAAACAAGTTTCTCAGAGAACCATGAAACATGGAAAATATTTCAGTTATTTGTGAACTAAGGATGCAAGCATCATAATGTCAGTCTCATACCACTAAACAGATCTTTATCATTGTTGAGGGTACGAGGATTATGCAGCATGAATGGCCAGTTATCTAAATGATATGCCAAAAATGCAAATTTACAACAAATTCTGTGGCATTTGTATATGCATCCATTTTAGCTACAATTTTTTTTGTGAAATCTGAAAATTAAGTGACAAATGTAGTAAATCCATATTTTTTTTGCAAATGCTACAGCCACAGATTGCATAAATTCATTGACCCTAACATTGTCCATTTTCTTATCAACAATTTATTCATAAAAGGTAGACTAGACCTAAACATCATAATTCCAATTATTGCCCTTTGTTGGCTGCACTTCGAAGAAAACCGCAATCTCAAGTTAACTAGCCCAAAATCAACATGTAGTGTAAAAGATACATAACGGGTAACATGTATTATGGATCTGTATTGGCATCTTGGGGTTCTGTTGACATTCACAAATCACATAACCTTCCACCTTGTGGTTTATGATGTCACCAGAACCCTCAATGGCAATAGTGTACCATATTAAGCAGTTACCTATTGTGTATTCTCTCTCTTCATGGGAGTTTGTGTGTGTGTGTGTGAGAGAGAGAGAGAGAGAGAGAGAGAGAGAGAGTCATATGTCAGGAGTTGCTTTTATTCATTCTAAGTTGGTCTGGGTAGTATTTTACTAATCCAAACCAGTAATGCTGTGCCTAGAATGTTAAAGACTTTTGTCATTTTTCATCTCAGCGTGGATAGTACCGGCCAATTCTGTGCTTAAAACCTTTGCAGCAAAAATGGCAAAAGGTTATGTTGCCTTTGTAGCTTGACGTGGATAGCAGGGTGCTAATCCTATGACTAAAAACTCTGTTAGAAAAGCAGCCATTTGAGGTTGGGTGATTTAGAGTGCGGCTGGTGTTGTAGATGCTAGCCATCAAGAGCAGCTGTCCATAAATATATACATATATATATATTTGACCATTAGCAGTGCACTCGCCTCCGGCTAGTTATAATTATGATCATGTTTCCATAGGAAATGCCTTTATGTTGCTAATAGCTTTGGAGCTGTTTAACTGCATCCATTTTTCCCATAGGAAAGTTAGACACAGTTACAGCCCAAACCTCTAAACAGATTTACACCAAATTTGGCAGAAAGCTAGATCTTGGTCCAGAAAGAGTGTTTTTTTGTGATTTGGTGTAAATACATTGAGTATTTTTTGAGCAATTAATGCTAAAAAACGTATTTCACACTGTGGAGGATCTGCTGAGCCAACAGATCTTCTGCTGAGATCTGATTAGCTGCGACCCCATACCCTATGGCCGAACTGCTATAAAAAGGAAAGGGGGCAGCATGCCCCCCACCCTGATCCTAAAAAGGCCCCGGGGACCCCATTCTCTGGGGCTGAGTAATTACTAAACAGAGGGGAGCGCGTGGCCCCCTTCCCTAGGCCTAATTGTGCCAGGGGGGCCCGAATCTTTGGCCAAAATGTACATAAAAGGGGAGGGAGGGTCATATGGTCCCCTTCTCTGAGCCTTTAAAGGCCCCTGATAAACCATCCTCTGGGGAGGGCTCAGTGACTGTGCCCCAGGGAGCCCACCCGTGGGACCCTACCCGCTCTAGTATGGGCAGGAAAATATGTCTTTCCTGTCTGTCAGGAGCATTTTTAAATCTCCCACCAAGTGTGCTCTCAGATGGCACGAGATTTAAAAATACTCCCACAAGCTGGGAGCAGACTTGTGTTCTGCTTACCTGCCCGCACTCCTGTGGCAGGGAAACAAAACACATATTGTTCTTGCCCGGAAGAGCAAGGAGAAAACAACGGCTCTCTCCTGGCAGCAGCAATGCCGGCTCCCGCAACATGGGGAGAGCTAACTGGGGAAGCAGGGGCCCTGGGGCTCCACCTACTGATCCCAGCGTGGTGTTTGTGGGTGCCCCTGGTGGGCACTGGGAAACTCACCTATATTGAGGACAGGTCCCTGATGATGGGGTCTGTAGGGCCATAATAGGCACGGGGAAGGGGGCCTTTTTTGTTAAATTTGTCTTGGGGAAGACCCCACCCACTAACGTATATATTTTTAGCCCGAGGGATGGGGTCCCTAGGGCCCAAAGGCCAACATTATGTGGCATTGCCAAAGGCTGTGAGTGGGATTGGGGTTTGCAGGCTGCAGGGGGAAAGTTGGGGAAGGGGGAGTTTGCACCCCCCGTGGTCAAGCACCTGCTGCGCATGGCAGAATACCATGCACAGCATGGGATTCAACACCTACAGGGAGGTTGGCCATAGGACCTCGTCCTGGGCCAGGCCCTGTGGCCAACTCCCTGCTGTGCACGGTCTTTGCACAGAGTAGGGTTGGCTGCCTATGAGCGAAGGAGTTGGCTACAGGGCTTGTTCACATGCCAGGCCTTGCTGCCATCCTCTCGCCATGCACTGCTGAAGGCTGTGCATAGAGTGGAGTTGGCTGCCTCTTAGTAAAGATGTATGCTCCATTTCAGAAAGTCAGTGTCCTCCCCGATCCTCTGAATTTTTTGGCTAGGTAATAGCTATTTCTAACTGTGGATGTGAAAGGAAGAGATTTGTGAGATTGGTTGTGGATACTTCCTAAAAAGTTGTTGGGTTTTCTAGTGGCATTCTGCACCTTTGAGTAGAGGAATGAAGATGATGCCTGTAAGTGAAGTTTTTGTATGTTTTTCCTTTCTGTAGGAAAGTGGGTCTGGAGGGACAGACACATTTTTCTTTGGTTGTTGATTTTCCTGTTGAAATAACCAACATACATTTTAGGGGGTTAGTGCTAGAATACAGCTGGAGCACATGAGTTAAAAATCTCAGATATTTTAGTGTTGTAGAGGTTCATTAAGTTAGTTGGATCAGTGGTTGAAGGATAGAGCAAATCATAGTCAGGTGTGTTGTGTTTAATACTCTTTACATCACAGGCATAGGCTAGTACCTAATCATGGACAGTTTGATTGGTGATGGGAGTGTCAACATTGATCACTAAGTATAGGGAATGTTCTGACCAGTAAACAGAGATTGAGATGTCCAAGAGAATGGGGCCAGTTTTAGAAATAACGAGGATAAAGATGGTTCTTTTTGTATCAGTAGTAAGGCTGCCTTGTTGGGTTAGGTCACCAATAAAGATGTGTTTATAGGATGAAAGAAGTTGGGTTGTCATGAAATCCATACATTCTCCTATAAACAAATGAATCTTGCAAGAGTAGTGAATTAATGAATGATCTGAGCATTTATGTGCACTGCTACTCTATCCCGAGTGTCCAGGCATTGAAAAACACATTGAAGGCAAAAGGAGGAAATGAAGGAAAATGGCAAAGCTACAGGTAAAGAAAATGTAATCAGCTTTTAGAGGAAGTTTAAATGACAACGCCCACAGTAAGCTTGGAAAGTCTTGACGAACACAGCGCCTGATTTAGAACTCGGCAGACGGGTTACTCCATCACAACAGTGACGGATATCCCGTCTGCTGAGATCTAAATCCCATAAAAGATAATGAGATTTAGATTTTGGCGGACAGGATATCCGTTAACGTTGCGACAGAGTAACCCGTCAGCTGAGTTCTAAATCAGGCCCAGAGTGTCTCCCAGTGATCAAGATATGTATTTTTATTGATGATAGCCACTCGCCACCAGGTTTGTCAGTTCTGTCCAGATGTATTATCTTGTAGTTATGTGGTAGTATGAGGTCAAGGTTCTTGTTCAGGAGCAGAGTAGAGATGGCTGCAGCATTAAATAATATAGACCCACAGTTTTGAGTGCACCTTTGATGGCTAGTGTGCCAGAACTAGAAGAGCTAATAGTGTTGATGTTGATCAGGTTGTTAGTGCATATTATTGTGCAGTAGTCTGTATTACTTCTTGTGCTAGAGAAGACTAGAATGGAGACAGATGAAGAGTTCAAGGATGATATTTTTATTAAGTTTCTATGGGGGGGGCATCCCTCCCCCAAAGTATGTAGTTCAGGGATATAAGTCACTGGTGATAAGGGGTGCTGTAGATTGTTTTTCAGCATTGTCCAACACGGTACCACAAGAGCTTTCAGTGACAAATTCCTCCTGGGGTGTGGTACCCAATATAGTTGGAGGAGGGCAAAGATTGTTTGGGCATAAGGTGGCAGTGGAGATGGATGTGAACTTTATGCCAGATACATATTGTTACATATTCAGAACAATATCATGCATACAGTACCACAGAACTGAACTTTTTCTGCAAGATTGCAAGTTCAAAAATACAGTGAGCTGCCAAAAGCAGTGGGGCATAGCAGAACAGATTTGGATGTCCTGTCAATGCTAGGGCTGTTGTGATAAAGAGCATTCATGGCACATTGTTTTGCCTCACTAATGACCGAGTTGAAACACTCGTGCACTGACAGAAATCTCTGGAATGCGCTTCTTAATCTAAAGAAGACATTTATTAATTCACTTTGCAAGGTTCATAAAGGAGATTAGCATGCTCAAAGCACACGTTTAAAAATGGTCACAGCAATGAAATAAAAACATGTACAAATGATTCTCCACTGCAATGTATACAGCAAATACATGTATCTATATTACAATGCAAAGCAATAATGAATTAAAAAATGCATCACCATGAGGC
Source organism: Pleurodeles waltl (assembly GCF_031143425.1). Lineage (NCBI taxonomy): Eukaryota > Metazoa > Chordata > Amphibia > Caudata > Salamandridae > Pleurodeles > Pleurodeles waltl. The sequence continues at coordinate 657,466,879 of NC_090449.1, forward strand.
AAATCTGTTTCATTTACCTCGTAATCGGCATCAGATCGCCAGATCCCAGAATCGATCGTGGAGAGAGAGATCAATTATCCTCACGGGAAGGATGAAACACCTCAGCGTCCAGAGCATGTCCGAGATCTGAGTCACTCCATGGTCCATCTGGCCTCGGCCTCTTATACTTTGAACAAACATGAGAGGAGGATTCTAGAAGCTCCCTCCCACTGCATAAGTTTATTTTTTTTTAAATGCTGGTTACTTTAGGTCAGCTTTGAAAAGAACACTTCGGGAATTGGCCAAAATCCCAAGTTGCCCTCTATCAAAACAAAACAGTTCCCTGCCGTCCTAGTACATTCTTATCAGCCTAAGCCTTTGGAGAGAAAGAACACACAAACACACAGAATAAAAACATGAGCACATTGTATAACGTGGAAAAATACTTTTAACGTGGCAGTGGCTAATGCTAAAATTAACCCCTTCGCTGCCAGGCCTTTCCCCCCCCCTCAGGTGGCAGGCTTTTTTTCGGCTATTTGGAGCAGTTCGCGCTTAGGCCCTCATAACATTTTGACCACGCCAAATTTGCGTCCTTTTTTCCAACATCCTAGGGATTCTAGAGGTACCCAGACTTTGTGGGTTCCCCTGAAGGAGACCAAGAAATTAGCCAAAATACAGCATACATGTAGTTTTTTTCAAGAAAATGGGAAAAAAGAGGTGCAGAAAAAGGCTTGTGGTTTTTTTCCCTGAAAATGGCATCAACAAAGGGGTTTCAGTGCTAAAATCACATGCTTTCAGGAACAGGCAGACCTGAATCAGAAAAACCCATTTTTCAACACAATTTTTCATTTTACTGGGATATACCCCATTTTTACTATTTTTTGTGCTTTCAGCCTCCTTCCAGTTAGTGACAGATATGGATGTGAAACTAATGCTGGATCCCAAGAAGCTACACATTTATGAAAAGTACACACAATTCTGAATTCAGCAAGAGGTAATTTGTGTAGATCCTACAAGGTTTTCCTACAGAAAATAACACCTGAAATAAAAGAATATTGAAATTGAGGTGAAAAAAAACAGCTATTTTTGCAAAGTGCCCAGCTGTAGATTTTGCCCTTTTGCTCAGCCGGCACCTAGAGAAACCTCCCAAGCCTGTGCATTTTTTAAAACTACACCTAGGGGAATCCAGGTGGGGGGTGAGTTGTGTGGCTCTCACCAGGTTCTGTTTCCCAGAATCCTTTGCAAACCTAAAAATTTGGCTTAAAATAGCACTTTTTCCTCACATTTTGGTGAGCCACGAATTTCCCACCACCCAGTGTTCCCGCAAGTCTCCCGATAAAAATGGAACCTCATTTGTGTGGGTAGGCCTAGCGCCCATGACAGGAAATGCCCCAAAATACTATGTGAACACATCACCTTTTCCCAAAGAAAACAGAAATGTTTTTTTTGCAAAGTGCCAAGCTGTGGATTTTGGCCTGTAGCTCAGCCGACAGCTAGGGAAACCTACCAAACCTGTGCATTTTTTTAAACTAGACACCTAGGGGAATCCAGGATGGGGTGACTTGTGGGGCTTTCACCAGGGTCTGTTACCCAGAATCCTTTGCAAACCTCAAAATTTGGCTAAAAAAAACACTTTTTCCTCACATTTTGGTGACACAAAGTTCTGGAATCTGAGAGGAGCCACGAATTTCCTTCCACACAGCGTTGCCTCAAGTCTCCTGATACAAATGGTACCTCACTTGTGTGGGTAGGCCTAGTGCCCGTGACAGGTAATGCCCCAAAACACAACGTGGACACATCTCATTTTCCCAAAGAAAACAGAGCTGTTTTTTGCAAAGTGCCAATCTGTGGATTTTGGCCTCTAGCTCAGCCGGCACCTAGGGAAACCTACCAAACCTGCACATCTTTGTAAACTAGACACCTAGGGAAATCCAGGATGTGACTTGTGGGGCTCTCAACAGGTTCTGTTACCCAGAATCCTTTGCAAACCTCAAAATTTGGCCAAAAAACACTTTTTCCTCACATTTCAGTGACAGAAAGTTCTGCAATCTGAGGGAAGCCACAAACTTCCTTCTACCCAGCATTCCTCCAGGTCTTCCCATAAAAATTGTATCTCATTTATGTGGGTAGGCCTAGTGCCCGCAACAGGAAATGCCCCAAAACACTATGTGGACACATCAAAATGATCAAATACTAAACTACCTGTGTTTGCAGGGGGACCTGCATTTTGGTCCTGGGCTCAGCAGCCATATAGGGAAACCTACCAAACCCAAACATTTCTGAAAACTAGACACCCGAGGGAATCCAGAGAGGTGTGACTTGCATGGATCCCACAATGTGTTCTTACCCAGAATCCACAACAAACCTCAAATTCAGCTAAAAAAAAACTCATTTTTCCCACATTTCTGTGTGGGATCACCGCACCTGGACAATATTCTTAGCACCCTGCGTTTCCCTCAATCTCCCAGTAAAAATGATACTTTGCTTGTGTAGGTGGGCCAAGTGCCTGTGACAGGAAAGAGCCAAAATCATGTCGAAATTGAGGGGGAACCAAAGCAGGTTCAAAAGGACAGTTTGAAAAAATAAAATTTTTAGTCTGACAAGTGCAGCAGAATTTTTACCGGTATAGATGAGACAGTGCTGGGTGGTAGGAATTTTGTGGATTCCAGAAGGTTCCATCACAAAAATATGGGGAAAATGTGTGATTTCCAGCAAAGTTGGAGGTTTGCAGGGCATTGTGGGTAAGAAAGTGTTGTGGGGAGCATGTGAAGCACACCACCCTGGACTCATCCAGATGTTTAGTTTTCAGATGTGTCTAGGTCTTGTGGATTTTCTTTGAGAAAATGTGATGTGTCCACTTTGTGTTTTGGGGCATTTCCTGTCGCGGGCACTAGGCCTACCCACACAAGTGAGGTACCATTTTTATCGGGAGACTTGGGGGAACATAGACTAGCAAAACAAGTGTTATTGCCCCTTGTCTTTCTCTACATTTTTTCCTTCAAATATAAGACAGTGTGTAAAAAACATGTCTACTTGAGAAATGCACATGCTAGTATGGGCACCCCCGAATTCAGAGATGTGCAAATAACCACTGCTCCTCAACACCTTATATTGTGCCCGTTTTGGAAATACAAAGGTTTTCTTGATACCTATTTTCGACTCTTTATATTTCAGCAAATGAATTGCTGTATACTCGGTATAGAATGAAAACCCACTGCAAGGTGCAGCTCATTTATTGGCTCTGGGTGCCTAGGGTTCTTGATGATCCTACAAGCCCTATATATCCCCTCACCCAGAAGAGTCCAGCGGACGTAACAGTATATTGCTTTCAAAAATCTGACATTGCAGGAAAAAGTTAGAGTAAAACGTAGATAAAAATGGCTGTTTTTTTCACCCCAGTTTCAATATTTTTTTATTTCAGTTATTTCCTGCAGGAAACCCATGTAGGATCTACACAAATTACCCATTGCTGAATTCAGAATTTTGTCTACTTTTCAGAAATGTTTAGGTTTCTGGGATCCAGCATTGGTTTCACACCCATTTCTGTCACAAAAATCATAAAAATGGGGTATGTCCCAGTAAAATGCCAATTGTTTTTTGAAAAATTGGGTTTTCTGATTCAAGTCTGCCTGTTCCTGAAAGATGGGATGCTGGTGATTTTAGCACCGCAAACCCTTTGTTGATGCCATGTTCAGGGAAAAAACCACAAGCCTTCTTCTGCAGCCGTTTTTTCCCATTTGTTTTTTTTTAAATACATTTTTCACTGTATTTTGGCTAATTTCTTGGCCTCCTTCAGGGGAACCCACAAAGTCTGGGTACCTCTAGAATCCCTAGCATGTTGGAAAAAAAGGACGCAAATTTGGCGTGGGTAGCTTATGTGGACAAAAAGTTATGAGGGCCTAAGCGAGAACTATTCCAAATAGGCAATAAAAGGCCTGGCACAGGAGGGGGAAAAGGCCTGGCAGCGAAGGGGTTAAATATTATTTTATTTACCATCATCAAAAAAGTCAACATAAAAAAATATATATCCCTTGTGTCTAGGGGTTTCTGCCGCTCCCCCCCAGGGGCAGATCGACCTAATTATAATAGGGGAAGCGATTCCCCTTCCATCCCTGCCCGGGGGGGGGGGGGGGGGTGCGTCGCCATCGGGGGGCCATAGCAGGACAAACTGGTCTCATCCTCGGCACCCGGCAACCGTTGCCGAGACCAGCTCGTCCTCGGCACCCAAGCGGTTAAGTCAATAGGAAGAATGAAATTGGTAGTCACTAATGTGATGTGTGCTGCTAGGCTAAGTGCAATTTGGAGTCAGTGGTCAAAACACAAATATCATTACACCCATAGCAGACCCACAGTTCCAGAAGTATCAGAAAACATATCTGTGACTGGTTTGTTGTGTCCCCTTCCCTGGTATAGTACAAGCCACGTAACAGACTCTGCCTCTTGTATGTGCCCTATATTTATTTTATTTAAATATTATTTTATTTAACATCATCTCTTCTCAGCACTGTCTAGTGAATCTGGTAATCTTATTCCTGTTCTATATAACGAACTCTGCTGCTACTGAGGCTAGGTTCATACTAAAATACTTGGAATAAATAATCATGTTCACTTACACTCCTCCCAGCTCCCTATAACATGCTGTTCTTGTGTTACATCAGCTGTGTTAAGCGCTCTTTTAACATCCCTTTGGAATTTTGCTCACATTGTATAAACTCACAAACGTATACCATACTGATTAAATGGCAGATGAATTGTATAAGTTTGAGGTCATTGACTCATATATTGAATGCATTAAATAACTAGGTCATGGTAAGAAAATATTCAGAGTAACAATCATGTAGATGGTGGTTTACTAACCCGAAGTGATGCTGTAGACCGTATACCACAGGTCAAATGCTAGATCAAAGAAAACGTAGTTGAAACTGTGCTACGCCAACATCTATAAGTAAGGGACATAGGAGTAAAGTGCATAGTGTGTTAGTCACTTTCTTTGATCCTTACCTAGGAAGTCTATTTACATTTGCCATTTAATTCAGGGTTATCATTTTATAGATGCAATTAAATCTTTACACTCCAATTTACCCAAAAGCCTCGAATATTTTTTTAAGATGCGTCGCTTGTGAAATTCTGTGGTTTGTTTCACTCCTCTGTAACCTTACCACATCATCTGTCCAACAAGTTCCAATTTAAATCTCACCAAACAGGGTAATTGTCCTCTGGTTTGCTTAGTTGTTTGACTTCATTTATCACACGGGGCTTGCAAACATTCGGTTGCTAACCTGAGGTGACTCCAAGCAGCAAGACTGATGCATATGAAGCCAGCACATGCTTATCAACTGATTCATTGATATGCTGTAAATTCCAGGCTTTTTACGATAGCTTTGAGGATTGCCATAAGTCAACACATTAGTAAGCAATTTACTGACACTAGAAGATGGATCACTTCAAAGACTTGCCCTGTGATGCACAAAGTTCACTAGGTGCGTCTGTTTCCTTCATATTACACGTAGGTGACATGGTCGTCTTTTTCGGCAAAAGATTGAAAATAGACATCTTTAAGCAGCGTACAAAAATTGTTTTAAAAAACATAGGTGTTTTTTTCACATATATATAAGGTGCATTGCTGTTTTATGTAGATTGGAACTCGTTTGTAATTTGTACAGGTAACCGGTCTTTCTATACAATTGTTACATACAGTTGTTTGTTTTTAAGCTGTAACAGACCTTGTTAAAGCTATTGAATTATATATGCTGAAAGAAATAATGTCCGATTGAACACGTTAACTGTTAATAACAGTTGTGATATGGCGGTTAAAAAGACTGAACACAAAATGAGTTGTAGGAGATCAGCATTCGAAGGTTTGAAAGTAAACATTTTTCAGGCTAGTCTGTCTCTTCTTTTTGAAACGCTATGGCTCTTATTTAGAGTTTGGACGAACTTCCTTAAAGTAAAGAACCAGCTGCCCAGCCAAACATGCGTGTCCCATGCCCAGTTTAGTTTACCAATGCCCCGATTTTTGCCACTTTTTGACAACGTTTGTAAGGCCTCTGATCCCAAAGGACCACATAAACTACAGATTAAGTGGTCTTTAGAGACACTAGTGTACTTCCACTTTTCCACTCTGTAGTTTCAAAGATGGGGAACACCTTGTCCCCCTTCACACATTTACCGAGGTCTTGGCTGATGAAAACATTTACAGTCTTTTGAGGTGCAATAGATACACCCATCCGTGATGCTTTGTGATCTTCCTTTCTAAATTAAGTCCAGTGACTTGTGGCAAACTGGCCCCATTTGTGTTTTTTTTATTCAGAGTTGATCTCGAACATTTATTGACAATGATTGTAAACACGGAGCTTGTTTGTAATGGAAACTGTTCTTGATCACCCTTTGCTACACATGTTATTAGGGAAATGCTTAGACGAACACAAGTTTTTTTCCCTATGGAGAATGGCAGCTCACCCCTTAGTTTCTTTGTCTCCTGCGTCCCTGTTCTCTGGCTTTTGTCTCCAGGGATTATTCAAGATTTTCCACCAGAACAAGCACTTGGAGAGTGTGCCTGCCTGGTGCCATGTCAGTATCAACCCTCTCAATGTATTCTGGGAGCTGGGATCTAAGGACTTAAGGAATAGAGGATAAACATGATGATCACCTGAGATCTATTATCTACGAATGGTTTAGCTCAAGCCAGGACTGTGCCTGCAAAATTTGTGTTTGCCAATCCAGATGGTGGAAAAGATGGTGTCAAAGGACAGTGATGGATCTAATCGCATCATGGCCTCCACACCATTGCTCTCAACCAGTTTGTAGTGCTCAACTACTAGTGGTAGTGGGGCTAGTTCATACTGTGATCTGCACTGAAGCCTGACCAGAATGAATCCAGTGAGAACTTCTGTTGGTGAAACATTGTAGTTGCATTAAAACTAGTTTTACCATTAGATGGTCTAAGTAAGGCAATTAAGACATTGTATCTTATTTGCTCAACTCATTTGTGTTTTTATTTTACCAAAGGCTTCACCAAAGCAGATTTCCAGGTTTTGGCTTTGGGGACCAGTCTGGTGTTCAAAATGTTTTTGAACAGGTGTACTGGTGCATGACTGAGAGGGAGAGCAGCTGTTCTCTAGATCATTTGAGGAAACACTTGCAGCTACTCACAATTATGAACAATAACCAAGTTCAGTGATGGACAATAAGAGAGTGGCAATTATCTGCTTGAAGCAATCTAGAGTGGTAATTAATGGCTGAGATGAAATATCTTGATGGATAGTGTGGATGTAGGAATGCTCCCCCTCTATCTGTCTGCTCAAACTATTAAGATTTTTTCCTCTCAGAAATTAACAATTTGCTTACACAGTTAGAGGGAGGGCTTTAGGGGGATAGACTTGATTTTGGGGTCTGGAGCTCTCATATGATTATGAAATAATTCTATTGGAAGGTTTGGGGAGTTTCAAATTCATGTGGAGAAGTACTCAGTTTATCTTCTCCGATTTGCTATTTATAAGTAGTATCTAAATTGATGCAGAGATTCTTTGCTGCATGGGAGTAACTTCTCACCCACTTCCTCTCTGCCTGCCAGGTCTGAATAGCGTCTGTGTTTACCATTGGTACTCCTGGTCTTGAGTTTGAGTTTATTAATGGTTGTGCAATAGCAAAACCTGGCCCAAGACTTAGTGAAACTACTTAAAATGGTACCTGAGATTATTTTGAGATGGTACACTTTTTTTCAAGCAGAGAACTAATTATTTCTGTGTTGAACTATCAACAGTTGGATTTCATGCTAGGAAAGTTCAGGCTCCTGGACTGATTTTTCCTCGTAACTTGGATGGCAAAAGCACTCCAGGTTAATCAGTTCAGACAAAAGGTATTGGATCATGGAAGGGATTTTTCTTGATTGTGAGGAATACTGCATTCAGGAAAGACCTGGTAAAAAGCAGTCCAATATGGTCAGTTCAGACAAAAGGTATCTGATAGAGACTTCTAGCTGCAGATTCCTTACCTTAGAATTCCCTGGCATCAGCTTTGAATCCAGAATTTTGCGGCTGAGCAGTACCCTGTGCGCGCCGTTGGGTGGCATCCTTTGGCTTGACGTAGCATAGTTGGAGTCATCTGTGACGTCACAGTCTTCTATATAGGCACCACCCTGGCACGCGTATGTCAGTTCTTTTCCTTCCACGCCGGTTAAACGCAGATCCGGGAAGAGCTACCCTTTTTCTTCGACGATTTGTCGAGGTCTTTTCTTGATTGTTTGAGATTTCGTCGAGAAAGACAGGATTCAAGCCATGTGGTGCATGTCATTGCACCATGTCGGTCACGGATCCACACAGTGTGTGTCTCTGGTGTCTTGAGAAGGACCATGATTTGACATCGTGTTCTGACTGTCGGGCCATGGATCCGAAGGTCTTGAGGGAGAGATCTCTCAAATGTCGGGCAGCCAGACAGCCGTCTTTGGTCGGCGCAACTCCGAGGAGGGCACGGTCCTGCAGTAGGAGAAGGTCGCGGCACTGTTCCCGGAGCCCCAAGTCCTCTTCCTCACATTCAAGGTCATCAGGGCACCCAGGTAAGAGGCACAAAAAAGAAGTCGGCCGACGAGGCATCTAGGGAATGTCGACGTTCCGAGTGCGGTTCCGCAGAGCCGTTGCCAGGGCTGACTCCGCGTCTTCCCCCTTTTCCTGGGACCGGAGCGACCCCCACTCAAATTACAGAATTTTACAAGGCTATGCGCCTTGTTTTTGAGTGGGCTGCACCCTCGGGTGGGTCTTCGGGCCCGCGGGGTCAGCAGGGGCCCCATCAGATTCGACGTCGGCTGCTTCGGCCTCTGCGCCGTTGGGGATCCCAGGATCCAATACTAGATCCGGTCCCTCACAGTCGACCTCGTCCGGCGCCGTGTCTGATGTCAACACCTCCTCCACCACCGGCGCCCACTGGTGGGAGACCTGTCCTCATTCCGGATGCCGATTCTGACGGTGCCGATTAGGCCCAGATCATTGCCTGAGCCTTATTTTGGACAGCCAGGCACAGGAGAGGAGTGGGAGGCGTCTAAGGACCCTTTAGAGTGTGAACTGGAGCAAGAACAGGACTGGTATGAGTATCTAGGGAAGCCAGTGGACTGGATACTTCTCCAGATACTGGCATGCTCTTTCCTCCCAATGTGGCTACGGAGGAAGGGGCTTCTTATGCCATGGTGGTGCATAGGGCAGCTGAGGTCTAGGACCTAGACTTGCCCATGGTGCCGGTCAGGACGAATCTCCTGACAGAGGTGCTTCAGCCGGATGTGATTACATCGGAGCCGATGTTGCCCTTCAATGAAGCCCTAAAGGACGTCCTTCTGGGAACATATTCCAAACCCAGCACCGGGGCTCCTGTGAATAGGACACTCGGCCTCCATCATAGACCTGCTCCAAATGACCCTAGTTTCCTCACCCAGCAGCCCACCCCGGAGAGCTTGGTGGTCCAAGCCTCCACTTCCTGTGGTGCCGTCCCTTCTGCCCCTCTGGATAGGGTATCCAAGAGGCTGGACCAACTTAGAAAGAAGTTGATTTCTTCCTCCAGCCTGGCATTGAGGTCAGTAAACACCTCTTGCCTTTTGGGTCATTTTTCCCATACTTTATGGGATACGGTGGCACAGGTGCTTCCCCAGGTCCTGGAGGGTGTACAGGACACTCTTACCCAGGCTGTCAAGGATGGGAGAGCTGCAGCCAAGTTCACTATCATGTGTGGATTGGACACGACCGACTCACTGCATAGAGCGATTGCATCAACAGTGGCCCTATGTCGCACCCCTGGCTTTGTTCTACTTGCTTTTCAGGGGATGTCCAGTTGAGTTTGAAGGACATGCCTTTTGATGGCTCAAGCCTTTTTGGTGAGAAGGCAGACTCTGCGTTTGAGAGCTTCAAGGATTCTTGAGCTACGGCCAGATCCTTGGGCCTCTCTGTGCCAGCTCTTCAGCAGTCTGTCTTCCGTCCCTTTCGAGGCTTCGGAAGGGGCACGGTACCACGCTAGCCACAACTTAGCCACCGTCCTCTGGCTTCACAACAAACCGTGCAAGGACGTGGTTGTGGTACCGTCGGACCCTGATTGTCTGGCCAGAGGTCGGCCACCACACAGCCCCCTCCACTGCACCCAAGCCCTCCTAGTGTGGTTCTGTAAGACCATGTCCGGACAGTTGGAGGGAGGATTCAATTTCATCTCCCTCACTGGCAATCCATCACATCGGACAAATGGGTCTTGCAGATCATACGGAAGGGCTGTTCCCTCCCCTTCCAGTCTTTCCCTCCATCTATCCCTCCGATAAAAGAACGGCTGATGGAGGATCATGTGGTTTTGCTCTGTGAGGAAGTTACGGCTCTCTTGGCCAAGGGAGCTATAGAAAGGGTCCTGTGGTCAGAAGTAGGCAGTGGTTGATAGTCCCGCTACTTTCTGATTCCCAAAAAGAACAAGGGCCTTTGCCCTATCCTGGATTTAAGGGAAGTCAATCTCTTCCTCAAAAAGGAGAAATTCAAGATGCTCACTCTTGCTCAGGTCTTGTCTTCCATAGACCAGGAAGACTGGATGGTAGCGAGGGACTTGCAAGATGCGTATTTTCACACCCCCATCCTGCCCGCCAACAGGCCTTACTTGCGGTTCAAGGTGGGCCATGAGCATTTTCAGTTTACTGTGCTCCCTTTTGGTCTTACGAGTGCCCCTCGGATGTTCACGAAGGTGATGGCAGTGGTGGCAGCTCATCTGCGCACGTTAGGGATTTCAGTCTTCCCCTACCTAGACGATTGGCTGTTGAAGGCTCCGACGCCCCAGGCTCTCATCACCCACCTCCAGACGACGGCGTACCTCCTGCATTCGCTGGGGTTCACTATAAAATTTCCGAAGTCACGCCTGACTCCTCTCAAAAGCTCACTTTCATCGGAGCTGTTCTGGACACAGTGCAGTATTGGGCCTATCCTCCCAAGCAGCGAGTCCAGGATATTCAGGTTATGGTACCGATGTTTCGGCCTCTATCCTGGATTTCGGTAAGAGGGACTCTGAGGCTTTTGGGACTCATGGCTTCCTGCATCCTATTGGTCAAACATGCCAGATGGCATATGAGGACTCTGCAGTGGGACCTGAAGTTCCAATGGCACAGCATTAGGGAAATCTTACCAACATGGTTCAAATCTCAGAGGGAACTGCAAGGGATCTGCAGTGGTGGTTAGTGAATTGGGATTGGGTCAAAGGCAGACTCCTCTCACAACACCACTGCAATGTAATTCTGCAACAAGCAGGGCTGTGTGGGGTCGTGGACTCTTTGTCAAGAGGCTCTTCCTCTCTGGGCATGGCTGGAACATCAGTGCATAACCTTGGTGGTTCAACACTTGGCAGTTTCTCTGAACGCCAGGACAGACTAACTCAGCCGGCGATGCTTAGTGGATCACGAATGGTATCTCCTTCCAGAGGTGGCGCAAGGACTCTTTCAGCAGTGGGGAGAGCCTTGGTTAGATCTGTTCGCCTACGCAGAGAATGCACAATGTCAGCGGTATTGCACGTTGGAGTTTCCAAGGCGGCTATCTCTAGGTGACGCTTTACGTCGGAAGTGGAATTCAGGCCTCCTGTACGCATTTCTGCCCATAACACTTCTGCCCAGAGTTCTCAAGAAAATCAAGAACGACCGGGCCCAAGTAATCCTAGTGGCTCTGGATTGGGCACGGAGAGTCTGATATCCAGAGCTTCTCAAAATGAGCATCAGTCCTCCAATCAGGTTTCCTCTTCGGGAGGATCTTCTGTCGCAGCAGGGGAAGGTTCTCCATCTGAACCTGTCAACTCTGCGGCTTCAGGCGTGGAGATTGAACAGTGATAGTTGATGGTTTATGACCTCCCTCCCGAGGTCTATGATGTCATTCTGGCAGCCAGGCGTCCCTCTACTAAGTCGATTTACGCCTGCCGTTGGAAAGGTTTTGTTTCATATTGTTCCGAGAGGTCTATTAATCCTCTTTCTAATATCCTTCTGTTCATTCTGTCACTTGCCCAACAGGGTTCCTCCTTAGGGACTCTTAAGGGCTATCTTTCTGCCTTATCGGCTTTTCCTCACTTGCCCGATCAACCATCTTTGTTTAAGTCTCCCATTGAACAGAGAATCTTAAAAGGGCTTGTACATATGTTTCCACCTACCCCTTTTGTTATGCCCCAGTGGGACCTTAATTTAGTGCTCACTTTTCTTATGTGTGCTCCCTTTGAGCCCTTACATAACTGTCCTCTTTAGCTGCTTACTATCAAAACAGCCTTCTTAGTGGCAATAACATCTGCCAGGAGAGTGAGTCAGATGCAGGCTTTATTATCAAGACCGCCGTATCTCACGATATATCCTGATAAGGGAGTCCTCAGAACTCGTGCCTCTTTCCTCCCCAAGGTGGTGACCCCGTTCCATCTGGGTCAAAATATCACCCTGCCCACCTTCTTTGTTCCACTGCATCCCTCTAAAGAAGAGGAGCGTCTCCATCGGCTGGACCTAAAAAGAGCGTTATTATTCTACCTTTATCGCACAAAAGAGTTCCGGGTGGACGACCAACTCTTTGTGGGGTACGTTGGTGCAAAGGAGGGTGGGGCAGTCCAGAAACGAACTATTTTGCGCTGGGTCATTCGCTGCATAAGCATTTGCTACGATTTGGCTAAGAAGCAGCCTCCTGAGGGCTTGAGCGCTCACTGTACCAGAGGGAAAGCTGCTACTACTGCGTTAGCTTGAGGCGTGCCGATACTTGATATTTGCCCATCGGCAACGTGGGCTTCCTTGCACACATTCGCAACACACTACTGCCTGGATAGCCAGGTGAGGAGAGAGGTGCATTTTCAGGAAGTCCTGGTGTAAAGTATATTCTCGCAGCCCACCACCAGGAGTTATAGCTTGGGTATCTATTCTAAGGTAAGGAATCTGCAGCTAGAAGTCTATCAGATGAACAAGTTACTTACCTTCGGTAACAAATTATCTGGTAGAGACTGTATCTAGCTGCAGATTCCTTACACCCACCCAAGCCTCCCCACTCTGCAGATATATACATTATGTTTTTCAAATGTTTTCCCTTTCTCAAGGGTATGTCTTTTTACTCAGACAATCAAAAGAAAAGTAAATAATTGTTGGTTCTTCCATGACTCTGCGCTTCTGACCTGGGAAGTTGTGGAAAAGAACTGACGTACACGCGCCGGGGTGGTGCCTATATAGAAGACTGCGACATCACAGATGGCTCCAACGACGCTGATGGCGCCATGCGGAGCTAGATGACGCACACGGATCCGAACGACGACACCCGACGGCACGCACAGGGTACTGCTCAGCAGAAAAATTCCGGATTTTAAGTCGACGCCAGGGAATTCTAAAGTAAGGAATTTGCAGCTAAATGGAGTCTCAACCAGATAATTTGTTACAGAAGGTAAGTAACTTGTTAATTGTGCCATGAAAGGGATTTTTTTATTACGGTGAATACTGCATGTAGGAATGACCAGCTGTGTGTTTAGATTTCTGGTTCAGTGGTTTTACATCAAACATTACAAGGCCATCAATGGGGTTAGGGACTGCCCCTCAGCTTCCAATTAGAGCTTTAAATCCCCCAGTAAGATGAATGGGTTTTGTTGGGCACCTACATCCCAATCTCTCCGGCATAAGGCTATTTTCACACCAAGGGGCACTAAAGTACAAGAAAATGTAACCTTTTATTACTAACTTCACATAAAAAACAAATATTTTGTCATCTGTTGTACTTGGTGATTGTTCAGTTTTCACTTCTAGATAGTCATGTGCATTAATGGCAAACTTCCCCCCTCGCTTCTGTCTAGCTTATTTTGCCTGAAGATCTTGAAGCCAATAGGACCAGTTTTTCATTAACTGGGACACTGCTCAGTGTGATCAGCAATGAAACTCTCCTTATGTGGTCATGCCATGACAAAATCACATAATAAATATGTAGGCTATTGATCTTGAGAAGCTGATTCAGTACAGGGCAGCTGCAATATGCAGCTGTGGGGTCTCACTGAGAACAGAGAATGCAGAATTAAGATGTCACAAAGGATATAAATATGTTACATCACTGTGACCTCATATTTGTTTGACAGCACATTAGGCTGCAGTATCACCCTTGGGGCAACACAAGTATGAGTGTGGAAATTCTTCAGAAGCATAAATCATATTTAGATGCAAAAAATGACTTTTGTGTAAAACCATTTGTATGTGTAAAATTCGCTTTGGGGTACAAAATATGTCTGGGTGGAAAATAAGCAGTATTGTGATATCACATTTAAGTAAACAAAAATATATTTAGGTATAGAATCGCACTTGAGTCAGTATCAGAAGAATGGAAAAATACTTTTACGAGCAAAGATGTACTCCTAAAAGGAGCATATTGCAGTGCATAGTCATTTCGATTCACTGCTCAGGCTCTACAGTGAGAAGGACCTAACTGCCTAATGGGCAGTAGCGGACAGTGAAAATGAAATACTTTGTCACTTGATCCAAAACATGAATGACAACCAATGGCTGAAGGTGGTGACCAAACAAATCAGGAGATGATGGGTCCTGACCCAGAGTTCTCGGTCTGTGTATGTGTCTGGCATTGATGACTTGAGTGCAGGATACAGGTAAAGCTATATGTAGCCTGTTAGAAATGGGGTCTTTGGTTGACAGTCAGGTTACCCCCTGTTCAAACAAGGACCCTCACTCTAGTCAGGATAAAAGAGAATCGCCCTCCGCTAACCCCTGCTTACCCCCTTGGTAGCTTGGCAGAGCAGTAGGCTTAACTTCAGAGTGCTAGGTGTAAAGTATTTGTACCAACACACACAGCAACTTAATGAAAACACTACAAAATGACACACCAGTTTAGAAAAATAGGAAATATTTATCTAAACAAACCAAGACCAAATCGACAAAAATCCGACAAACACAAGTAAAGTTATGAATTTTTAAAGATTAAACTAAAAAATAGCGCATAGAAACACAAAATGCTTCGATGAGGTGTTAACACGGCATCGTAACGGAGTCATTCCCAACAAGCCGACACCAGCGGCGCTGGACACGGAGTCGCGTAGACCCCCCAAGTACAGTACCTTTGTTGAAGAGTGAAAACAAGTCGATGCGCGGTCGGGGATTGCGGCGTCTGTGCGAAATGTTGAATCCGCACACTTCGAGCGGCGTCGGTCACGACGCGGTGTGGTGACTTCCATGGAGTCACTGACTTCAGCGGGGCTGCAGCGGCGTCGGGCCTGCGAAGGTCATCGCGTTCCAGCGAAGATCACGGAGTCAGTTGCAGGCGGCGCCACCGGATTCAGCAGCGGCGTCGGTCCGAAGTCAATTTCCTTGGATTTGCCCCAGCTTTCCTTTCCAGGGCCCAGGGGCTGGATAGGGCACCATTTCTCAGAGCCGGAGTCTCTCCAGAGACTCCAGGTGCTGGCAGAGAGAGGTCTTTGCAGTCCCTGAGACTTCAAACAACAGGAGGCGAGCTCTAAATCAAGCCCTTGGAGATTTATTCACGAGATGGAAGGCACACAAAGTCCAGTCTTTGCCCTCTTACTCTGTCAAAAGCAGCAACTGCAGGATAGCTCCACAAAGCACAGTCACAGGCAGGGCAGCTCTTCGTCCTCAGCACTTCAGCTCTTCTCTAGGCAGAGGTTCCTCTTGTTTCCAGAAGTGTTCTATAGTCTGTTGTTTTGGGTGCCCTTCTTATACCCAATTTCTCCTTTGAAGTAGGCCTACTTCAAAGTAAAGTCTCTTTTGAACGTGAAATCCTGCCTTGCCCCGGCCAGGCCCCAGACACTCACAGGGGGTCAGAGACTGCATTGTGTGCGGACAGGCACAGCCCTTTCAGGTGTAAGTGACCACTCCTCCCCACCCTCCTAGGACAGATGGCTCATCTGGAAATGCAGACTACACCCCAGCTCCCTTTGTGTCACTGTCTAGTGTAGGTGCAAGCAGCCCAACTATCACACTGACCCAGACAGGGAATCCACAAACAGGCAGAGTCATAGAAATGGTATAAGCAAGAAAATGCTCACTTTCTAAAAGTGGCATTTTCAAACACACAATCTTAAAATCAACTTTACTAAAAGATGTATTTTTAAATTGTGAGCTCAGAGACCCCAAACTCCACATGCCCATCCGCTCCCAAAGGGATTCTTCACTTTAATCAGATTTAAAGGTAGCCCCCATGTTAAACTAAGAGAGGGACAGGCCTTGCAACAGTGAAAAACTTATTTAGCAATATTTCACTGTCAGGACATATAAAACACATTACTATAGGTCCTACCTTAACCATACACTGCACCCTGCCCTTGGGGCTACCTAGGGCCTACCTTAGGGGTGTCTGACATGTAAGAAAAGGGAGGTTTTAGGCCTGACAAGTGGGCACACTTGCCAAGTCGAATTTACAGTTAAAACTGCACACACAGACACTGCAATGGCAGGTCTGAGACATGATTACAGAGCTACTTATGTGGGTGGCACAACCAGTGCTGCAGGCCCACTAGTAGCATTTGATTTACAGGCCCTGGCACCTCTAGTGCACCTTACTAGGGACTTACTAGTAAATCAAATATGCCAATCATGGATAAACCTTACAATTTACACACAGAGCATATGCACTTTAGTACTGGTTAGCAGTGGCAAAGTGCTCGGAGTTCAAAAGCCAACAGCAACAGGTCAGAAATGATAGGAGGCAGGAGGCAAAAAGATTGTGGATAACCCTGCATAAGCAAAAAAGTCCAGCATAGCCAGATCTAAACTGAGAGTTTTTCTATACTAGAAAAGAAGAAAAAAAATGTGTTACATAAAGTACAAGCATATAACATGTTCAGTACTTCTCTATAAGTATTCATATAGTTGCCACAGGATAGCAAAAAGGCTACGTGAATTACATCACTCTCTCTGCTCATTTTAACTTTTTTTTAAATACTGGTCTTTGTTTTCCAAATAAGCTGTAAATAATTGACTTTGTAGACCACTTATGAATTATATTCTGAATCCCATCGATGTTAGTGAAGTTGTGTTTCAGGTGAATTGTATATTGTACATATTCACAGCAAGTGTATATATTCAGTAAAACAAGCATTGGTAAACCAATAGGAATGTTTTATAACTGAAAGTGTTATGATTCCATCCATGGGACCTTTCAACCATCTCCCTAACCACTTATCCATGCATTCAGTCACTCTTCCTCGCATTCATACACTTGTCGGTTCACAATACCACAAACTAACGAATTATTGAAGAGGTACTCTACCGTTGTCAGCCACCCTAATGATTTTTCTGTTTTCAGTGAGGGTATGAGAGTGCAACCGGTAATATGTAACTGATAGACTGTGCGAGTGCTGTCAGTAGTGTGCAACTGCTAGTGTATGAGTACTTTGAACGTGTTTCCAGTAGTGCGTGACATCTAGTATGTGAGGGGGTGTAAGTGTTGTTAGTGGTGTGAAACTGCTACTCTGACAGTTGCTACAGTGTTCCTGGTAGTTTGTTTCGTAGACCGATTGATTTAAGAGAACTGACAGTTGGTGTGCACTGCTACTCTTTTAGGATTGGTAGTGCTGTTTGTAGTGTATGACTAAGTCTGTGAGGTATGTGTTTCTGGTGGTGTAGGAGTGCTAGTCTGATGTGCTTTCCCGTGCTTTTGGTAGAGTGAGATAACTAGTACGTGAAAGGAGTACGAATTCTTCTGGTAATGTGTCAGTGTTTCGCTGAGAGGTTTGTGGTAGTGCTTCTAGTAGCATAGCTGCTAGTCTGAGTGGTGTTAGTATTTACACATTTTGCTTTTTCACCATAAGAGCTTTAACTATTCCCTTTCTCATTCCATAGTGAGACCTTTCTGGCCTGTCCTAAACTATAAATCTCTGTAAAAATGCCTCGGTGTTAAACAACATAAAACCATCGCTCTACCCAGGCCTTTGACACAGAATTCGCAGTGTAACACCCTTCTCCTATTTTATTTGTTGGAGAGTTCACAGTATGAAACCTTTCCTACTACATTTGTCATGAGTTACCCCATGCAGAGCCCCCTGTATGCGACGGGCTCTGCGTTAGCAATGTATCCATCAGTTGTGAGCAATGTAACTGCTCCATAAGTGGGATAAAACAACAGCTGCCCACTTAAAACCCCATACAGAAGAGCAGACATCCTAGGGACACCGAACTATCATATCCAAACTGAGCTGTAAGTATATCCTTTTGGCACTTGGCCTTCAGAGCATCCAGGCAGAGCGTTCCAAGGCTCACTCAAGGAGGTGGTGTGGATGCGAAACTCAGAAGACCACAACGCACACAATAGCACGTAATGAATGAATTTCAGCCAGTGCTTTTGATTCACACACCTATAAACACTAAACATAGCATTTCAAATATACACACAACAAAGCAGAACTCTATCCCTTCTTGAACTGCAATCTATATAAGAAGCCCTCAGTATTAAACGATGTAAAGCACCATCGTATATTGTTTGTCTTGGAGCTCATAATTTATAAGCCTACCTTATACTATTTATTGGAGAGTTCACTATGTAAAACACCTTTTTATTTATTTCTCAGTGATTTCACAAACCCACGTCTACGACATTTGACAGAGACTGCTTTGACAATGAATGTGAGTTATCAGCAATGGAGAACTACTTCATAGGCATACAGGCACAACTACTGTCCAGTTAAATAAGTAAAACAACATGTCATTAATAAAGGGATTGGGAAAAACTGCTCTTTTATTCTTTTTATGTGATTACATGAACTCTGACAACATGCGAAAGCTGGCTCCACCTGGTCCTAAATAGTACTTAGCCTGCCCACGCCTTAGGATAAGCTGTGCAGTTGCTCATGACTTCATCAATAGTATCATTGCGACATCCTCAAATACATCACTTAGGGTAGCCCTTAAAAAAATGTGGCAACTTAAGTTTGCCACGTTTTAAATGTAATAAGACCATGATGTGCGTTTGCTTACTGAACAGAAACAAAGGTTAAAAATGTAAAAAAATAAAGATTGATGGTATGAAGCTAGTTACAGGATATGTTTGAAGTCCATACACTAGGCCTGTTTGACTCGACCACAGATATTGCTTTATGGGTATGTGGGTACGGGTACAGCACATAGGGCATGGTCAACAGGCTTTAAGAAAATAGCCCAATATTTGTTATTTATTCTTTGTAAACCTAATGATTATTGTAAACAACTGTTTCTCAGAGCCAGAGTATAGAAAATGTCAAACACTAGCTCATTCAGTGAGTCCCAGTCATGGAAGTGAAAAGAGCCGGGTTTTAGGCTTTGTGGAATTTAAGCAAGAAGGGTTCTTGTCTAAGCAGTAGTGGTAATGTGTTCCATCGGATGGGGCCTTGGATATGGAGGGATGTGCCTCCCCAATTCTGCAACTTAGATTTAGGAAATGAGAAGGTGACATCGTTTGACGACCCGAGTAAACTCTTTGAGGTATACTTCTTGCATTTCAATTTTAAAAGGTTCGGCAGAGAACCATAATATGCTTTATGCATAAGACAACTACTTTGAAATGGATTATTTTTTCCAAATGGATTCTGTTTTTTACCAGAAGCCAGTGAAGTGTCTTTCAGTAGTAGGACGGCTTCACAACTGAACACAAAGAAAGGTTTGTGCAGTGGCCTTGGTACATATACAGCATATTAGCAAAATGTATTATCAAGACCTCCTTTACAGTGTACAAAAAACATTAATGAAGGCAATGGCATGTGTGCCACATCTACAGGTGTGGCATATTGCCATATATATAGTGCACACTGCACATTGCCATACCCCATGTATTGTGCATGCAGAGGCCTTACCCTGTATGGTCAATGACTGTGTTGTGCTCACCACATATAGGGGCCTGAGGCACATTTGTAGATAGGTAGAGAGCACTGGACATGACTTTCATTCATATTCGTGGCCTGCCCCATTCTGTGTGTCCACCTTCTTTGACCTCGGTATGTCATGTATGAAGCACCAATGACAATGTTGAGATCCTTTGTGATATCACTAGTGATGTCATCACTAATTTTATCTGTGAAGCGATGTTTGAGGTCATGAATAGTCTTGTATTGTTGCCTAGCTAACCATATAACCGAATATTGGGGCCTTTTAAATTTTAGAGCCTAATCTTGTGGTCATTTTAACTCTAAACAATAGATAGATAGATATAGATAGATAGGTGGCTAGATATTGTATATACACAAGTTCGGACCCTGCTACTGCCGTCTTGTTCAGCCAGTGAGCTGGATGCCTACCCTATTAGGCTGTTGGCCAAGGCAGGTACCAGCACCGACCAGGCTGATACATTTACCAAGGCAGTTGTAGCCATAACTGGGCTGGCACAATCATGATCGCAGTTAGAAACTTAATTGTGGCTGATACGTTCACAAAGGCAGTTGCAGCTCTACTGCGATAACATAATTCACAAGGCAGTTGTAGCAATGACCGGGCCTTTGCATTGATTGCAACTCTTTGCAGTTCTTGCCAGGAACCTTATTAGAGACTAGTCGACCCTCATTATCGCAGGTCATTCCTGGCTTCATTCTCAGGCAATTAGCTTTCTCTAGGTGTCTCTCTGTCCAGAGAAATGCTAGGCTTCTCCTCCTGGACAGTCTTTTCTCTTGCAGGGTCAGGTAGATCCATTCTCTCTCTCAGCAGGCATGTGAGTTTCTAGGCACAAGACAGACACTCAACTTCTCCAACAGAAAGCACAGAGTTCAGGTTATGTTCCCTCGCCTCTGGAGACTGGCAGTCAGGCAGACTCTAACCCTGGTCACACAGCAATTCTTTGTGTGGTCTGCGTTGCACTTCCTTCCTTGGTCATGAATGTATTGTATACAGTGATGCTTCCGACAACAGGTAGTGCTGAGGCTGTCTCCAAAATGTGGTACCCATAACTTGAGCACAATGAAGTGCGAAGCTTCAGCACTGACTGCCATCAACCTCTCGGAAGCAGTAACCTGGAATTTACAAAAAGCTAGCCCTCACCTTGCACAACAGGAAGGCAGTCCCCACTCACCCCTACCTTTTACCAAATGGCAGTGCTCAGGAAGAAAGAATTAGCAGTCCCCTACAAACAAAAGTCTTCATGGAATTTCCTTTATTTCTTTTTTCCCTTGTTTTTATTAACAGCTTTATTAACATTCACAGCAGGTTGCCAACAATATAACTGTTCAGTAGTGTTACATTGGAGTCCCACAGCACTACTCAGGATTGCGTAGGTGGCAATGACCCACATTGAGGGAAGGGGGAGAGAGGGGTCCACATCCCTTTCCTCCCTGCTCGCTCAGCCACATCCATCATCCCAGCCTGCTCAGTCATCATGTCTGAGCCACAACTACTTGCGTACCCACCGCCTGGTAATTAACTCTCCCATTACTGGTAGAATCTATCCCACTGCATTCTGAGTGCTCCGGGCTACTATCAAACTCCTGGTTACTCGCATCCAGGCACTAAAACGTCACTCCATACCTCCAGATTGTGCTCTGCATGTTCATCCTGTCTCAACGTTTATAACCAGCATTCCTCTGCCACCACCCGTACTCTAAGGTCTGCTAACCAGTGAATCAGTGTCGGTGGCCCAGGGCTGCCCCAGTGGAAAGCAATACGCCTCCTTGCCAGCACCAGACCCAGCAGGGCAAAATGATGGCTCATCTTACTCCCTTTAGCTGGGTGGGACAACAAGCACAACAGGCAGTGCTTCATTCCTTTCTCCACTTGGGTACCCATCACCCTGCATAGCTTATCCACCACCCCCGTCCTTCATGGAAATTCTAAAGCTAGCCCTCTCTCCATCTCACTCACTTAAGTGCCCGGATCTCCGCCCCCTTAACATAGGAAGGCAGGCAATATATTTCCACTGTCTGGGAAAGTTGCCCTCATCCTCTGTCTTGTGCCCTGCTAAACCAGGGGCATCTAAAATGGATACCACTGGCTTAAGTACTCAGACTAACTCAGAGATCTGCTTCCGCACATGTGCTACATGCACTGAACATACAGGATGTCAGTGCACATGTCCATGCATGGAGGAACCATACATAATGTCACAGATTAAACTGTCTGGTCATATTTTCAATCTCAAACCATGGTATGGTTCCAACGCCGCTTTATGTGCTGTACTCAGAACAGGGCACGAACAGTAGTCCTCTGTTTATAATGACAGCATGAGTGGAGAACGCTTCTGGGAAATAGGATTGGGCCAAGACCTTGCATAGTCAGGGACAGGTTTAAGCTTAAATTAGTGAGACACTAGGGCCAAAACAAAAGTCATGATAGCAGCTATATATGCAGTTATGCACTCAGAGCAGGCGTACACACACGTGTACCATGCATGGGACATTCCCATCCCAACAGGGAGGTTATAGATTTTTAAACTAATATCACTTAACTCGTGAACAAATACTTTGCTCTAAATGCACAGGTGATCTTGACACAAGATAGCAGTTCATCTATAATGTAATTATTCAGTCTATTTTAGGGACCAGAGGGGCCTTTCTAAGTGGAAATGTCAAACGTGGAGCGGATTCACCATCTTTATACTGTTGAAGTGTAGAGTGCTTATGACGGCAATTATGTGATAAAACAGCACTTCCCGTGGCGCTGACACTACCGAACCGTGTAGACAATTTGATACGTAATCTGCTTTCTGTACTCGTTTTAAAGTGAAGGAAATATTACTTAAATCTGCCATCCAGTGGGCTTTTCTTTGACAAGTGCGTATTTCACATTGGCTGTCTTCACATACATCACACGCCCTCTTTGCTGCAATTTAGGTGGGTTTTCAAACAAGATTAATTTACACAGATAATTTGTGAAAAAGAAAATAGGATGATGTCGACTTTTAACTTATATGCTTTTCAGCAAAATGATCAGAATATGCAAAAATGTACATGCCAAAGCTGTATGCATTAACTAACTGCCCAGATGGCACCAACAGTGAATTATACTCCTGCAAAACTACACTGACCTGCGCAAGTTAGAACACTCTCACAGTTGTAACATGGTGGTATATAGTATCTTCATGAAAATACAACTCAACCAATTTGTATAATCCAACCGAGGTCACTTTAAAAACAGCTGCAAAGGGGGCAAGGTATTAAAATGCCTTAAATTAAATATAAAGCACATAAATAAGTAGTGATTTTAGCTCTAAAGAGAGAGTCCAAAATTGATATGAGAACCACACAATTAGAAAAAGGCACGCAATAACACAAGCAAGAAAATGCAATCGCCTCAAACTGTTATATGTACAATTGAAAAAAAAAAAGCTCTAAGTAGTCGAGATGATTAAACAAACCACCAGTTTACATATGCCATGTCGATATGTATGTAGATGTTTGGTCCCATGTCCAGGGTAAACAATTTGACCATCGACAAATTATGGGTGGGGGCATGAACGGTGTCCTTTTACAAACTGTGATAACGTGGTGAAATGTGAAAGTAAGTCTGTCCTAGCTTACTTTCCCTGGCATATACAGACCACTTTTAAGACAGCTTGTGACATTGTCACTTGCTCCAAAAGTTACATATATCCACCATGGCCCATGGTATAAATCTTGGAAATTAGATTAGATGGGTGATACCTTTGACTTGTGTGTATACCAGTGGTCACAGGTTTGCACAATCTTAAAATAGCGTTGTAGTTTAATGTACCTTTTGTAGATCACTGTGTGTAAACTGCTAGTCGCAGGTTTTGAAACCTATGTTCCACTTTCCACCCACTGTGTCACCCAGGGGAGAGTCGTGTGAACAGCACTTCGCCTCAGAGGTTGTCAGGAAACTCCATGTTTGCGTAGTGCTACGCTGGAAATTTAAACTTCGTGCAACATTAGTTTTGAAATTGGTGTGTACCTAGAAGATCTCTGATGAAACGCAACTCCATCATTTAAAAGCGGAACTCTCAAAATAAATGCAGTCAGATCGTAGACAAGACATTAATACTTACCCTTAACTTATTTTCTCTCAGATTTGAATAAAAAGCTTTGTCCCCAGGGGTAACTTGAATTCATTAAGTGTCTGGGAGTATGGTTTCTAGAGGTATTCTTGAATCAGTGAATAATAACGAGGAAAAGACACTAGCAAAAAGTAAGGACTTTCTAGAAACCAGATCACTCAAAACTGTGTATTGCTGGGGAGAATTACAAGCATTAACAATAATGATTACTCATATTGTCCACTTTCTGTCTGGTATGCTCTCATTGAGACTTTAGCCATGCTTGTCCACCTTCAATAAGAATTCCTTCTCCTTTGTTAGAACATGAAGAAAGCAAGATTGTCAAGTTAAAAAATAAAAAATAGAAAAACTCATGGATTGTAGACTACCAAACCGGTACAACTACTATTCTGATTTTTCTTTGCCAGATTGGAAGTTCTATGGGTTAACGATTTCTGTCCTAACCAACCAACCCGGTTGAATATTGAGAAAGACCTTGTTAGCTGATATGAGACCGAACATGGATGGCCCACTCCTGACACATTTTGCTTGATAGAGCCACAGCTTTAATTTAACTTGATTAAAAACAGGACACCGTAATATCCAGATGAAATATGCCTCTGGCACAACAAGAAGATCAAGAATAACAAGAATTAAAAATAACAGAAATTTTAGACTCTGACAACATAAAAGACCAAATTTAACTGCTGAAATAAATACACTGAGCACGTCAGAGTTCTTAGCTTCCAAAATCTATAATATCATTAACTCGAGTAGTAACAATAAACTATCCTCTCTGCTCATTAAATGGAATAAATAACACCTAACCACAAACAAATCCCCTTTATAAAAAATGTCCGACATATGATGAAGTTGCAAGGGAAGGTAAAGTTTCCTTTGAACATATGCTTCTTAGTTGTAAACACACTTGCTGTTTTTGACATGATTTATGTTCTGATTCAAAGGATATTTTTAAAAATCACGTTAAACTTGACTTTTTCACAACAGCAGTGGGCATGCAGACAGCGCCTCAAAACTCAGCATTAAAATTCACAGAACTAGCACTTACCAATTGCAAGATAACTGTTGCATATAAACTCATTCTGTCTGAATGGAAATCTACTGAACGCTTATCCATCCATACCTGATGGCAAGGGTTACCCATTGAAGAGGCACTCACCAACTCTATCTTTCCTACAAGAAAAATCAAGACACTTAATACAACTATGCAATAAATTGGATGAATACCATCAGAAAATAGCACCACCCTAAACATACTAGATATTTTATGTTGCCTCCTGAAATTATCCACTATAGATCTTCCAACATGCTCCAGTGCAGAACGCTGTTATCTTCCATTATGGGGACAAGCATGCTCTGTCCTTTCTCTCACTCTTTTATCCATACTTAACAATCTTCACCGCAGTTGTATGCCAATGATTTATACAAGATAGGTTCATAACAAAGCTCAAGTTGTATCTCTTGTGGGAGCGCTGAATTGTACTTTATTAAACGATATATTTATATATTGTTTATTTGCTGACCACTTATGTACAACAAATTACATCTGCTTATTTGACATTATTACACTGGGCCCTACTCAGTCCCCAGTTCCATCCATTAACGTTGACCCAGCAGTTCTCTGCCTTCATTATTCCTGGTCTTTCTTGTTTCTTTCTTTTCTCTTTTGAAATAAATTCCTATTACTTTGGTTGAATTGTTTTTTTTTTAGTGTTTGAATAACTAAAATCATTGCAGTAAAAAAAGAAAGCAGTAGATTATAGTATGATATGACCTCAGAGCACAGTTACCTTATTGACAGAATTAGTGGCAAAGGGAGGTTTTAAGTGGTAGTTTCAGTAGATCTAGTATGTCCCTGATTATAAGTCATACATCTGGCTGGCACTGGCCATAAAAATGGACCTCACAGACCCCTCCTCAGGACACTTGGGGACCTGTGGAGAATCAGAAGGACTAACCTGCTCTCTGAAGAACCTGAAGGAATAGTGGACTTGCTTGCCTTCAACCCAGGAACTTAGAAGTGACTCCAAGGGTCAGTTGGCTGGCCTCATTTTTTAGATAAAGGGACATAACAAGCTTCTAGTCGCATCTCCCCCTGCAACTGCCCAGCTGACCAGTTCCAACTGAACCTTTCCTGGACCCTGCTGATAGCCTTTCTTGAAGTAAATCCTAATCCCCAAATTGTGTGGTTCAGGTCTTGGACTCTTGGCTGGTGTTAGAACGTACTTCTGCTGTCCAAACTGCAAAAGCTGGGACTTAGAAACTTTTTGCCAACTTTCTGCCTGTAGAACCAAAAGAGACGGGATCACCATCAAAGCAGCATTCGTTGAATCACTGGTCAGCCTCAGCTTGCTGGTTTGCCCTGCTGAAAGACATCTGTCTTCCAGAAAAGTTTCTAAGTCTGAACGTAGAGAATTTATCGAGCCAGGCACCAAACAGCAAACCATCGATGTTAAGGCCTTACTGGGCACAAACTTCGCCCTTTACCCAGTAGGAACTTTCCCATATTCACCGATGACAACACCGGGACCCCACTCTTCACCAGCCCACCTTCATTGAGTCCCACTTTGGATCCAGCATGTAGCCTGCCCCAGGAAATACTCTAGGATTTGTGAGTAAGCTTGATTGCTGTAGATTAATGCAGTCAAAAATTTAACCCAGATGACCTTTAGGATGGCTTAGGCCAAAATGCTTTGTAATATCGCAATTATTCAGAATAGTGCAGAGACTAAGAAAGCTCCTTTACTTTAAAAGTAATATCTTGGTCTGCGCCTGTTGATGAGCTAGATTCCCATATAATTAAATGCCAGAGGGTAATTCAAGGGAGAGGAGGTAAGATACCAGATACTTTCATCTTCAATTGTATACCTCCTGAAGACCATGATTTTGGCTTTGTATTGGATGGCCACCAGCTTGTTAAATGTGTTGTACCTAGTTTGCTTAAGGTTCTCTTGAGATATATGTGGGTTTGGTTAAGGATGGCTACATCATCATCCTACTGGAGGACTTGTATTTTTTGAATGCCAGTTCTCAGCCTTCAAAAGAGCTGAACCAATTTCAGCAGTACAAAGAATATATAGTAGCGGGCCAAGATGCACGGTTGTTTGAGCCCTATGTTTCTCTGAAACGCTGGTCCTGTTGCAGACGTTAACAATGACCCATGTATCTGAGTAGAGGGAGATGATGGTCTTCAGCAGAACTATAGGTGTGTCACACTCTAAAAGTATCTGCCACAAAATTCCACAATACACCCTCTCAAATGTGGCTGAATAGTCAAAGAAACATCTGGGAAAAGAAACTCCTTGTGAGTGTAGTGTTTGATGGGCCATATAAGTCAGTACAACAATATTATTGATGGGTATTTTTGGACCTGGCCATTGTCGCAGGGTTACCCCAAACTTTTTGCCTTCCTCTTCCTATTTTTCTGACCTTCTTTTTGTTGGCTTTAGGACTCTAGGCACTTTACCACTGCTAATCAGTGCTAAAGTGCATGTGCTGTCCCCCTAAAACAAGGTATGACTGGTTTACACCTGTTTGATATTTGATTTACTTGTAAGTCCCTTGTACAGTGGTATGCCATGTATCCAGGGCCTGTAAGTTAAATGCTACTAGTGGGCCTGCAGCACTTATTGTGCCACCCGCAAAAGTAGCCTTTCAAACCTGTCTCAGCCCTGCCACTGCAGGGTCTTCGTGCGCAACTTACTGCCACTTTGAGTTGGCATTTAAAAATACTTGCCATGCCTTGAACTCTCATTTATTACACTAAGGGCACCCCTAAGGTAGGCCCTAGGTAGCTCTATGGGCAGGGTGCAATGTAAGTAAAAGGTAGGACATGTACATTTATGTTTTGCATGTCCTAGTAGTGACAAACGACCTATGTCATTTTGTATTACTCTGAGACCTGCTCCTCTCATAGGTTAGCATTGGGAATTCCCTTATACCTCTTCTAAGTGGTAATTCCTGATCAGAAGGGAGTAGCTTTGTCGTGTTTGGTATGTTTTGAATGGTAATAATAAATCCTACTTTATTTGGATTTTTCATTACTATTTTAGAAATGCCACTTTTAGAAAGTGATCTATAAAAAAACGACAACCCAGTATGCCCCTGCAGGCATAGGTATAAATCTAAAACAGGTAAAGATGCCAACAAGGAACATAGTTAAACAAAGACTCTTTGATAAATTTGCCTCTAATTTTCAAGATGTCCAAGATTAACATCAGAATGAATTTGAACAAATTATGAAGGCACACAATTATCAATCAATACAAATTGAACAAAATGAACTTGCATTTTAGATCAAAAGAATGTTGAAGGCAAAAAATAGGGGTTTACAAACCGAATCTCCAAATATATAGACATTGCAAAGTTTGTAATAACAATTGGAATCCTTTTCTACCAAATGTCGATGTTTTAGCAACCCACTCATAAGCTTCTAGGGAGACTGTCCCAAAAAGATCCAAGGCTCATACTCATTCAAACTAAAAGAATTAAGTTGGGTCATGCGTCGACATTTCGGTCCCGGTTGTAACCATAGTTGAGGCCATCTTCAAGACTTGAAATTTGTAGGAAGAGGAAAAAGAGATCTCCCTGGGGGAATGTAACAACAAATGCATACATATCTCTGTTGATACACCTGCACATTGATCCAAAGAAAGAGAAAAGAGAGATATACCATCCACCTGAGACACCTGTTCAAAGGTGAGTGTTCATAGGCATGATTATCATTAAGAGCAACACTGTGTACAGATCAGAGCCAAGTGGCAGTAAGGAATCAGAGGAATAGTCGACAAGTGTCCGAAGTTCCCCAAGATGTGAATACATCAAAAAGGAGAAAAGGCAACAGTGCCCGTAGGGTAAAACCAACAGGACTGTTGAGAGGGACTTACTTTAACACTGTAAACAAATTCAACAACAGGCAATTGATCAATGGATCCAGTCAAAGTCAATAAGATCTGAAATTAAATAAAAATAAATAAATGTGACAATGTCCTACTCTGTGAAGCATAACAGGGAAACAATCTCTATGGGAAATGTGCTTTGTGAGGGGAATGTAACCAAACAGACTTATAATTATCCAGAATAAAAGTTACAAAATTGTTGGGTACCAGCGCATGGCAATAAGTGGACCAATAAAGCCCATCTGGACAAGATTATAAAACTAGTTGGGGAGAGAGGGATCAATAAATTAATAAAAACTGGCCATTGACAGTACTGCTACGGCACAAAAGTGATTAGCTTCTTGGTACCGCATGAGTGTCCAGTACTCAGTCGGGTCACAGCAAACCCCAAATGTGGTTAATGCGGCGAAGATGGAGCAAATTGTCTCTCCACCACAGGCAACAACGCTGTCAAGAGTCAATCAGCTAATGGATCCTAGACGCCAAGGAAACACGCAGGATAGTGTTGTATAAGAAGCAAAACTCTAGACTGCTATCCTGTTCCTTCCCTATTGGTAGTTGAGTCATAACGAGAATCACAGTCTTGAAATGTTAATAGCACCCTTCATAAACCAGTGGCAAATGTAAATAGAAAGTGAATAAATATAATACGAGGTTCAGGGTGTGCCTTCCGAGAAGAAATACGTATAAATACATCAAAAGAGACCGGCAAGTTACACTGTTCTCCAAAGTTCTAAAAAGCAAAAAACTAGACTGCTAACATTTGCCATATTGGGATGGAGGAGAGAGTTGGAAGACCTAGGTGGTCATTACAACCCTGGCGGGCGGTGACCGCCAGGGTTAAAGTGGCGTTCGTACCGCCAACAGGCTGGCGGTACGAAAACCCATATTTTGACCGCGGCGGTACTGCTGGGGCCGGCGGTATTCCGCCATTTTAGCCCCGGCGGTGATAATCCGCCAGGGCAGTGCTGCCCTGGGGATTATGACTCCCCTACCGCCAGCCTGTGTCTGGCGGTTTGCACTGCCAGGAAGAGGCTGGCGGTAAGGGGACTCAGGGGCCCCCAGGCAGAGCCCCGTCGCGCATTTCACTGCCCGAATTTCGGGCAGTGAAATGCGCGACGGGTGCTACTGCACCCGCTGCACATCAGCATTGCCGCTGGCTCAATTACGAGCCGGCGGCAATGTTGATGTGACTTTTCCGCTGGCCCAGCGGAAATGTCAAAATACGGAGCCAGCCATACCGCCAGCGGTATTCTGGCTCCTGCATCCTCGTGGTCTGCAAGGCAGACCGCCGAGGTTGTAATGACCCCCCTAATCTGTAATTCAAAAAATGCTCTAATAACCAGGTGGCCAGGGAAGGATATTGTAAGGCGGTATAAGAGAGGGGTTCAACCGTCTTAATTGAGATAGAGGCCAAAAGATAACACCTACGCTCTGATCTTCACACAGTGTTGCTTTTAATGGCAATCATACCTATAAACACTCACCTTCAAATAGGTGTCACAGTTGGATGGTGTATCTATCTTTTTTCTTTCTGTGAATCAATTTGCAGGTGTTATCAATAGTGTTCTTTATGCATTTGTTGTTTCCTTCACTCAGGGGGGTCTCTTTTTCCTTTTCCTATGAATTTCAAGTCCTGAAAATGGTCTCATCGATGGTTACAACAGGGGCCAAAATGTTGACGCATGGCCCAACTCATTTCTTATAGTTTGAATGAGTGTGAGTCTTGGATCTTTTTGGGACAGTCTCACTAGATGCTTATGAGTAGATTGCTAATACATCAACATGTGATAGAAAAGGATCCCAGTTGTTATTACAAACTTTTCAATGTCTATGTATTTGGAGATTCAGTTTGTGACCCCTTATTTTTTGCCTTTAACATTTTTTTAATCTAAAATAAAAGTTAATTCATTTTTAAACACCTGCTGTATCAATTTGTTTCAATTGATTGATTTTGTCCCTTAATAATTTGTTCAAGTTAAATCTGAGGTTACACTTGAACGTCTTGAAAATTACAGGCAAATTTATCAAAGATTCTTGGTTTAACTAAGTCCCTTGTTGAAATCTTAACCTGTTTTGCTTTTAGAGAGTAGTTATTTGCCTGTGCTTATAGCTCTGTGTGCTCTGCAGCCTTTTTCTAATCCACATCTGGCCTGGGGTACAGCTACACTTTGTGCATACGCTCAAGACAGCCACAATACAGGAAGGGTTGGGTGTGACAGGGGATACATCTGCATTTATCAGCATACTGATAGTTTTCCTAGGCTGAGAGAGGGAGAGGTGGTTCACACTCACATGTCAGTAGGGTTGTGGCCTGTCCTGACAAAAGGGATGATTTGCACCATACTGATCATCTGGTGCCAGGGCTAGGCTGAAAGGAATTGTTGTGCACTTCTAAAGGTTCCTATGAAGTCACCCTTTCATCAAAAACAGTTTAATTTCGACACTGTGTGGACTTGTAACCAGATGCTGCTGGCTCTACAAATTGTACATTGCCAGAGGACTGCTGTGCTGCCAGGAGGAACTGCCATTTGAACTATTTAATTTGTTATGCTAGAGGAACCGCCACTCTGCACAAGTGATTGGATGTGCTGGCCTGCCTCCCTACCTTCTGCTGTCTTTGTGTCCCCAGTGTTCTCCAAAGGCTTGTTGGCTTGCCCCCTAGTCACGGAATCCCTGGGCTATTAAAGATTGCCCTCCTCCCATCTGCCCTTGCTGTGGTACTCATCAACTGAGGAGTCCGGCATAGGGCTTCTGACAAAACTAGTTCATGGTGAGCGCTTCATTTTCACATCTTTTGACAAAACTAGCTTGTGATGAGCACTGTGTACCAGTCCTGGTGATTTAAAGGAGCGTGTGTGGAGCACTGTTTACCCTATTTTCTCTTTAGAGACGTCAGCGCATGGCTGACCAATGTGAAGGTCTCTCTCAGCCCTGCGCTCCATGATGCCCTGGGTGGCTAAGAGAATGAGTGCTGGAGCCGCACTCGCTGCCAGAGTTGAGCCTGATACCCTAAGGCGACAGATGCACCAACACCACCTTGGCCTGTTTGCTTAGGCAACGGGGAGTGCACCGCAACACCACACCAACCCAGCTCGCCTGATCGACACCTGTGGCTGAGGGCTGTGTAGTAGCATAGCCCCGTAGGCGAGGACCACCAAAGTCGCCCAAGGGGCTTGCTGTGGATGGTACGCGGGTGTCTAGGAGAGACCAAGTGAGGTCTTCTATGGCCACATTCGGCTGCGCCCCCTGTGCATCCTGGAACTGCACCGCGTGTCTGTGGGCAGTTGCCTTTTTGCCATTCAGTATGCGGGGGACCCAGTGGGGTCTCCTGGCCATCTTGTACAGTGTGTGCCTTCCCCCCCTTTAAGGGAGATGTACCTTGGGGGACAATTGTTTTCTGCTGCATGAAGGAGTGAAGGAGGTCCGGTTCAGCACTAAAACACTTGCCACATTCAGGAAAGCTCTGTGGGTGTTCTTTACCTAAATTATCGTATAGTAGGCATACTGGTGTTCCTTTGCCCTACGTTTTGGACCAAAAAAGTCCAATTTTTATTCTTCTGTCTCCAAAAAGAATTATGTCCAATCATACTCCTCTATACTCAGATGACTATATCATGAAGATTTTAGAAGGCCCTGCACTTTTTTCTCACATCTCTGAGACTGCCCAAACATCAGGGTCTAGCCTTGCGAAACATACTTGAAAGATGTAAGACAAAATAAGCTAGATTACAGTTAATGATTCACATGTTGACTGGGTATTTAAGAGCTGATATTATACAAGTAGGTCTTCAGGTTAGAAACATTCCTGGTGTGTTTACTAATGATAAAAAAAATACTTACATAGGTTCAGGTTTATAGGCACTACATGTTCCAGGCACTGGATGGTGCTAGGTACAGACACTGTGGAGGAACACGCTAGGAAACCTGCTAAGGAAATTAATAAATTGGAAAAACAAATTAATTAATCCAGTGTGATCCCTGATGCAAAAGCTCTCCTTGATAAAATAGAGAACCAGTAACAGAATTCAATAGAATCAAACAAGTAAAAGAAAAAAACATTGAAATAAAAAGAGAAAAAGAGATATTAGAAACTATAGGGTTGAAAGGACATACCCTTTTCTCACTGATTACATCTATACTAACAGAACATACTCCAATCCAAATTGTGCATGTCCCTAGGATAGACTTAATAAACAGAATACCATTGTGATATTCTCTGACACTTCAGGTGAATCTTCTGATAACTCGCATCCAGGCGAGGGAACTAGTTCTTTTTCCAAAATGCCCAGTAAAACTTTTTTAGGGAGAGGGCAGGACAGACCACCCAGACGGGTAAGGGACCTGTCACAACATTTGTACACAGTCTAGGGGATCAACAAACCTGACAGAAATACTGCCAGCGGTAGCAGGCATAGGACCCAAGGACAGAATCCCCACCACTATGTATAACCCCCAAGAAGTTCCCATTTTCAATCTGTCTGCTCATCAGATCAGATTTCTCTACTGAGCAAAGGCCTCTTGTTTGTCCCCACTATTCGTATCATTC
Organism: Pleurodeles waltl; assembly: GCF_031143425.1. Classification (NCBI taxonomy): domain Eukaryota; kingdom Metazoa; phylum Chordata; class Amphibia; order Caudata; family Salamandridae; genus Pleurodeles; species Pleurodeles waltl. The sequence continues at coordinate 657,500,220 of NC_090449.1, forward strand.
TTTTCAGTAAAATACTCCTACGGGCCTTTTGTTTCAGAAAACCCAAGTATTCTCTATGTTGCCAATATGAGTCTCTGCCCCCACTCCACATTTTCTCCACCCCACAGTTGTTAACCACCTTGTATACATACTTTCGAGAAATTGATTCTCAATGACTTGTCTACTCTGAAAAAGTAGTATAAATTTGTACCCTATCATCTGTCTATACAAGAGAAACATGCCCTTCACAACCTCAAGCTTAATCAATCATTGATTATAAAACCAGCGGATAAGGAAGGTGGTATTGTGATCCAAGACATTGATCTTATAAAGCAGAGATTGCCAGACAGCTGATCAATAGGAATCATTGTGCTAGAAAAGGGTTTGACCCTACAAGTGAAATCTAAAACATGATCCTTGATGTGACTGAGAAAGGTAGGACCGAAGGTTTCTTGACTCAAAATGATTTCTTACACCTGAATACTAAATTTCCAAGGATACGCGTCAAATATACCCTACCTAAGATTCACAAATACACTGAAACACCGTCTGGACGCCCATAGTCTCGGGTGTGGCTCTATTCTTGAGCCTTTAGGCCATTACGTAGCCTTTTTTATTAGGAATTTTGTACCTAAGGACTGTGTTATGTAAAGAATACCACGGATATGATCAACCAAATTGAACATCTGACTTTTGACCCTGAATCGAGGATTCTTTGCACTTTGGACACAGAATTGCTCTGTACTAATATTCCCTAGGAAGAGGGAATTAAGGTTATTGAGAATACTTCAAACTCTAGGACCAGCCCTCATGCAGTCAGAACTTCCTTTATCATTCAACTCCTTGAACTTTCTTTCCTGTAACGTCTTTAAATTAATGGAACATCTATGGGTGCCATTTTCACCCTTAATTTTGCCATTCTCTTTATGGACAGTCTAGAGGTTAACAACATTCTTTCACAATATAATCCATTCTATAGTTATATCGCCATATGGAAATGCTATGTTGATGACATCTTTATGATGACCCTTACTGAATTTGGCCATTGGCTAAACAATAACAAGGGCCTGAAGTTCACACTCACACACAGTAGGATCTCAGATTGCCTTTTTGGACCCATTGATCAAAACCTCAAATGGGGCACCTGTGACATCCCTGTGTCGCAAACCCACTAAACGGAATAGACTATTAACATACAGCAGTAACCATCCCTGAAGAGACTCCTTTCCTTTTTCCAAATTCCTTCAGATTCTGTGAAACCTTTTTTCAAGATTTTTTCAAAGAGGCCAATGTTCTAGCAGAAAAATTATATGCCAGGGGATACCTAATCAAATTAGTTAAACAATCCATCAGAAGGGCATGCTACTGCCCCAAGGAGGTACTCCTTACTCCCATAACAAGAGCAGACAGTGAAAGTCTGGTTTGTGTGACCACCTTCTCCCCATTCTCCAATCAACTCAAAAAGAGAATTTTTAAGCACTGTCCAGTTCTCAATGCAGAGGAACGTAATCTTGAGCGGCCTTTATTTGCATTTGGCAGAGGCAAACATATTAAACTTCAGCCAGTCAGGGCAAACTTGCCCATAAAAAAAAATCTAACCTCACACTGAGTGACTTTTGGGGACTCCCTCCCAATGGGACAATTTAAATGTGGTACTTGTAGTTTGTGGCAATCATTATTTCGTTTGGCTCCAGCAACCCACTTGGGGCAAAATGAAAAAATTGCAGGACCACCACAACCAGCATGCACTGCTCACTTGAGAGGCCCACTGGGGCGGACTAGTATTTAAAGAGACTAATCAGGGGTGCCTGTAATTAGACAAGCTGAAGCCATGCCGGTCTTTTCAGTAAGAAAGAGATGCCTGGAACACCTCCAGCACTTGCTGCACCTACGAGGGTGAAACACTTTTATATTTTTCTCTGCTGAAGAAAGGATTGACCTTGAAACACGTGTCCAGAGATGATTTTATAACTTAAGGCCTGGAATAATGAAACTGCTTAAGAATTCACTGTGAGTTGCTGGCTTTGCTTTTTCTTCCCGTTTATATAACCTGTTGGGAGTGCACTTTCACATGAGGACAACTTCGTTTTTGATATATATGTATATATATATATATATATATATATATATATATATTTATATTATCTTGTGTGGAGTCTCTTTTGTGGTGTATTCATTGTGTTTCCGTGTGAGTGTTGTGCGCAAACTCTTTACACATTGCCTCGGATGATAAGCCTGGCTGCTCAGTGCAGAGCTTCCAGAGAATAAGTTATCTATGGTGTGTAACTTGCTTGCCCTGACTAGAGTGGTGGTTTCTGCCTGGTTTAGGTGCATACACTAGCTAACCAGAAACCCCATTTTTAACAGTGCTGCAATTAAGTCTAAATCCAGCCTGGAAAAAGGAATGATCTGCCTTTAATCAGCCAATTTTTGCAGTTCTCCTAGAACATCCATGTATTAGCATTTACTTGAACCTCCAAAGGAGTGATTACATGATCATTAGCAGGATTAAATCCATTTTCCCTTCTAATTAAGAGATGAAAAATGGAGCCTCGCCAGGAATCAGGCACGGTGGTTGTTTGAAACAAGGCTGCATAAACGGGTGTAAGCCAACATGCCAATAGTCTAAGTCATTCTTTAAAAAAAAAAAAAGGAATGAGGGATGCCATTAGGGCCTAGAGCACCTGCTAGATGTACACATCTTGAGTCCCAGCTTTTTTCTCCTTGTATTTTTTATATTTTTGAATCATATCTGACACAACTAGCAATAGGTGTACATCTGGTGCAGTTATCATTGTCATCCTCTATTTCCTTGGTAGAATAATCCACTGAGCATATGGTCCTTTAAGCAGTAATTTTTGATTATGTGTGTTTCCCACTCAAGCACGTCAACCCCATTTCCCTTGTTTGGGGCATTGATGTGGTCTAATCAGTTAATACATTGCCCAATTTACTTTGATCTCTCAACCTTGAAAGTTTGTTTACTGGTTGATATTAATGCTAAATGTAATTCTTTTTCTCTTCCCACAACATTCTCTTATGGTTATTTTTTATAAGTAGTAGCTTTGTTCTGGCTTACAGTTTTTTTTTTTTTTTCATATACATCAACTGCATAGCCCTGAGATCGTTTTGTATTAATTTTAGGGAAGGAGTCAACAAGTTATATAATGGGTGACATAGGGGCTTTGCCACCTTGCCACTAGAAAGGTGTTGGTTAGTGAATTGGTGATCAGTGGTCCAAGCATCAGAAGATAAAGTGGGACTGGATGTATCAAGGCTAGCCGTTAACTCAGAGTTTCTTGGGAAGCATTGCCATTCATTTAGTGTTTCTCAGCTTTATGCTTCGTTTTATCTTCTTCATTTGGCATAGGCTTTAATTGTTCCAAGTGGAGCTGGAATGGTTATTGGGGTCCAACCAAAATTAAAATGTTGATACAGTGGGTGGGGAACACTGTGAAACACATTGAAATCTATACAAATTTTGAAAAGTTGATTTGAAACAAATGTATAGTCCAGTGTCACCCATCTGTTATATGACCAATGTGTTTATTCATAAGACGTTGCAGTATTTTTACAGGCGGGTAAAGGAAGGTGGTGGAGGATTTTGATGCCGATAGTAATGCAAAGTTCTGCATTGTTCTGCCTCTTATCCAAGTGATCCTTGCGTTTGTCCCACATTTGAGACCAGAACGGTCATGTTCCATCAGTTACTAGATTATTACCCAGCAGATTTCGATTAGAGTCACCGCAAACTATCACTTCATGGACAGGGTAGGAAAGGATTAGATTTTCAATTTCTTGGCAAAGGTTCCTAGTTTTTGATGCATTTAGTATGGGCTCCCCTGGTAATTAACACTGCGTTGAGAATGTTCAATATGATTATATCATTATTGAGTAGTTGTAATAGAGTTGGTAGTGTACATAATCTCCCTGTTATATCCACTATATAATAGATAAAATTTTGACACTCAATTACCGGCCCTAGTTGGAGAAGCAGATAGCTAGGAATTGCAGCCTGCAAATCCAGTTTGTGAGATTTACGGTTTAAAGCGTTTAGAGCTGCAGTAAGTGTAAAGTTGATTAGACAGAGTATGTTATTGTGTGGAGTTCACAGCGAGGTAGTTGTTTGGAGAACTGGAATTATTCTACCTCAATGCTTCATTTTTTCAGATGGTAAACATCAGAGCTGTCGAAGGCGAAATCTCCTGTGCTATTTCATTTATTAATAATCCTATCACTGGTATTTTGTGGGACAAAGGGATGAGTGGTGGATGATAATTCAATAATAGATGAGGTACCAACATCAGCATCACTACGGAGAACTTGTGCTATTACCTCTGCTAGCTATGATTGCTTGGTTGTTAGATACTGAGTGTCACTTGGTGCTTGGGGCCAGCAAGAATCAAATTGAGCTATGTCTTGTCAGTTTTAGAATGATTACTGAGGAAAACAACAAAGAGGAGACGTGAATTTAAATGATGGTCCCTTTTGTTGGTGTTATACGAAATCTGAGTAACTTTTAGGTTTTTGGTAGATCTCATAGTCTTAAAATGTTTAATTTCAGTGACTGGGGAGAGTTTATGCTTTTCATTGTCAGTTTATACAGTAGTAAAGAAAATACTTTGAAAGAGCCTCCAGTAGGGTTTGAAATGTTCAAATGAAAGGATCAGATTCTTACTTTTCAATTTCCTACTTCATCGATGTAATTGATAAAGCGTTACCAATGCCCTCAGTGCAGTTATTCACAGGTGAGAAAAAAAAAATTGCCTTTAGAAAGGGCCTATCTTGTGAAAGTACAACTGACACAGGAAGGCTCCTCATCCAAGCACAGAAGAGGCTTACGGCGGAGAATTGTCAGTAGGAGCTTGGAGAAAAAGGCTGTCAAATTTTGTTTTGCCTTAACATACTATGTAGTCAGAAAGTAAGGAGAAATTACTAGCCTATCCTCGCTGCCTCTAATTGAATCCTGGATTCCTACCCCAGCAAAAATGAGTTTTAAACGAGTGATTTTCCAAGAGTAAAGATGCCTTAAATAAAGCTGTTCTGTGAACAGTGACTAGTAACTAGTAGGAAGGAGGCAATGAATATTTTTATAGTTGGATTTACTACCTCCTAGGATGCTGCAAAACACACCTGTTTGGTAGTTGGATCTTCCACGCACATGCCCTGCCAAAACCCCGCTGCTTATGAAGTCACACTCAGCTCCCCAGATGAGAAACCCACATGGGGAATCAGCTATGGAATCTGTTTACATGAGGTTCAACTTCATTTGACGACCATTCAATTAGTTTTTCCGAGGTGGTCTCACAAGTATGCCTGAGAATTGTCCTTGTCCTTGCTGCAGGAGGAGCTCTTTTAAATACTTCAGTGCCAGCCATCACAGTCTGACCCCATGACCTGGTTATATAATGGCAGCAGAGTTGGTTTGTGGCTAACTTGAGGGCCACAATTGATGAGGAAAAAGAATAGTGTGTATCGAGCTGGTGAATGTCAAGTGGATTTTCTAGCCATCTTTCCAAAGCCACTAGGGACACACTGTAGCAGTGCACACCTTCAACTGACTCGTTTTCTTCCAGCTCAGTACCTGTAACTCAGTACCTCCAGGTAAAGCACGTAATCGTAGGTTGTACGATTCCTGTATGTTAGCTCATGGTTATTTCAGGCAAGTTGCCTCAGGTCAGTAGATGAGGCATGTTACAGCTGAGTCAGGAGTCCAGAGATCGTAGTTTTCCAATCACAGGCTCACAGGACTTTGTAGACTGATGAATTGCCACCTTCTACTGCCCGCTTCCCATCACTCTGCTGCAACTGCCCTTGTGACTTCAACTTCTTGAGTCCTACCAGCAGCATCCTATACATCATCTACATGGCTCTTACCACTGTTGGGGTTGAGGTGCCACATAGCCTCCCTCACAAGGGACCTTGCCCACAAACTTCACTCTGGCCTAGGGGAAGCCACTGCCCACCTCCCCCACCAAGACACGTCGTAATGCGCGCAGTCAGCTGAATGAGAGTGTACTCACCCCCTTGTGGCTGCTGTGATGCCCTCAAGCACCCATCCAAATCCGGATACACCACCGCCAGGACTCGGAACATCAGGGGGGTCATGGTGCGACGGGCACCCCTCCCACGTTGGGAGGCCATCCCCAGCTGGGGCTCCGCCGTCTTCTTGCTCCAGCGGCGCAGGTCCTCCCATCTTTTACGGCAGTGGGTTATCCGTCTGTGGTAGACCCCAGGGTCCGGAAGTCCATGGCGATGGAACGCGAAATACCCTTCTTCTGGTGGGCGCTCACCTAGAGGAATGGTACAGGGGGAAATGGAAATTACTTACCCATCTGGACAGTCATACTTATTGCCCCCCAGTTCCCACCCTTGCCATGATGCACATACTCTCCCCAGCTGCACATTCAGGCCTCAGCCCCCCCCCCATGTATCTTCCATCCACACCATTCAAAACAGGCATTGCCCATGCAGCATGCTCACAGTGTACTCACCTGTTTGTCTGGAGGACCGTACAGTTGTGTGTACTGGGGGAGGACCCCATCCACTAGTTTCGCCAACTCCTCTGAAGTGAAGGCAGGGGCCCTTTCCCCAGACACATGAGCCATCGTCACTTCCAGACTGAGGTCACAGCAGCACTTGCAGTGTAGGTCCTCTCCTGTTGAAGGTCAGGTATCAAGTGAGTGAACAGACAGAAAATGGAGGTCACGTCCGCGGCGGTGTGTACCGTCACCGCCAGCGTACATCGTTATTGGCTCCTGGGACCCATAGGGCCACATGTTAACCAATGCTGAATTGCGCTGGAGTCTTCGACCGCCCACCGCGGCGGTGTAGAGCACCAGCGCAGTTACCTCATATCCCCTTGTCCCACCTTACAGGTCAGGCAGCCGCCATTTCAGGAGGCCACATGGGATAGAAGTTAACTGCGTCACACCTATCTAGGCCGGGAATATAGACACCTACCGGCACATTGCGGATTATTTACGTTTCTGAAAATAAAACATTGTGATACCTCAGTGTTGGATGACTCTCTGCTCGCTATTCTCCTCCATAGGGCACGTCCGCTGGGGCAGGTGATGAGATGGCGGCATCCTCCGGTGTACAGACCCCTGGTGGACCCGTCGACAATGGAAGAGAGACACATCCTGGTCACATACAGACTTGATCGTGCAACAATCCAGGAACTGTGTGCCCAGTTGGAGCCGGGCCTGATGTCAGCTATCCGCCATCCCACAGGAATCCCCCCTCTAGTGCAGGTCCTGTCAGTACTCCATTTCCTGGCCAGTGGGTCTTTTCAAACAACAGTGGCCATTGCATCAGGGATGTCCCAGCCAATGTTCTCTAACGTGTTGTCCGGAGTGTTATCTGCCCTGCTGAAACACATGCGCAGCTACATCATTTTCCCTCAGGTGGAAGATTTGCCCACAGTGAAAGGTGACTTCTGTGCCCTGGGACATATCCCCAACATCATTGGTGCCATTGATGGGACACATGTGGTGTTTGTCCCTAATCCCCCCCGCAGAAATGAACAGGTGTACAGAAACCGGAAGAGCTACCATTCGATGAATGTGCAGATTGTGTGTTTGGCTGACCAGTACATCTCCCATGTCAGTGCCAAGTATCCTGGCTCTGTGCAAGATGCTTACATTTTGAGGAATAGCAGCATCCCTTATGTGATGGGCTAACTCCAGAGGCACAGTGTGTGGCTAATAGGTGAGGTCAAGGTCCCACTACAGTTGACATAGGTGTCTGGGTATGGGGTTGTCCCTAAGGGTTAGTGTGTGTCTAACAGTTGTCCCTCGACATTTGTAGGTGACTCTGGTTACCCCAACCTGTCATGGCTACTGACCCCAGTGAGGAATCCCAGGACAAGGGCAGGGGAACGCTACAATGAGGCACATGGGTGAACTAGGAGGGTGATCAAGCGCACCTTCGGCCTCCTGAATGCCAGATTCCGGTGTCTCCATCTGACAGGTGGATCCCTCTACTACTCACCGAAGAAGGTGTGCCAGATAATCGTGGCCTGCTGTATGCTGCACAACCTGGCTTTGCGACACCATGTGCCTTTTCTGCAGGAGGATGGGCTAGATGGTGGTCTTGTGGCAGCTGTAGAGCCTGTGGACAGTGCAGAAGAGGAGGGGGAGAAGAAGAGGATATCGACAACCAAAACAACATCATCAGGCAATACTTCCAGTGACACACAGGTAAGAAGATGCCACTGCTTCCCACATCTCATTCTTTTGTTGGAACTAGCATAAGTGTGTCATTTTTATTTAGTGTATGACCCTGACTTGTTACTTTGACTTTCCATGTCACAGATTTGGGTCCCACTTTGTGCCCTCTGCTCTGTTTACTGCTGGCCTACAGCTGTGTTACATTGGTATGTGAACAACTAAATTGACATTGCTATATTCCATAGTTATTGCAATTACACATTTGTGAAAGCACAGACTGACTCCAGATTATTTTGTCATTGAAGTGTGTTTATTCCTCCGCAAATAAGTGGAGGAGGTTGTAAAATGGGCTGGGGGGATGGTGGAGGAATGTCCATGGCAGAGTCCAGTCTATTTGTTTCACAGGTGCATTGTCTAAAGGGACATAGGAAGTGGAGCAATGGCAGTTCAAGGACTGGGTGACATAGTGGGACAGAAGGTTGACATTCAGGGGGGGGTCTCATTCCCTGGCGGGGGTCTTGGCATTGTTCTCCGTCTTGTTCCTGGATCTCAGGCACCGTTTGCGGGGTGGAGAACCACCATCTGCAGGGGGTGGTGGGGTGCTGGTGTCCTGTTGTTCCTGTGGCGGTGCCTCCTGTCACTAGCGCCGGCAGAGGTGAAGGGCTGTTCATCGTCCAGGCTAGTGTCAGGGGCCCCTTGTTGTGCCACTGTGTCCCTCCTGGTGTTGGCGAGGTCTGCCAGCACCCCTGCAATGGTGACCAGGGTGGTGTTAATGGACTTCAAGTCCTCACTGATCCCAAGGTAGTGTTCCTCCTGCAGCCGCTGGGTCTCCTGAAACTTGGCAAGTACCATTGCCATTGTCTCCTGGGAATGATGGTAAGCTCCCATGATGTTGGAGAGTGGGTTCCTGGGGCCTGTCCTCCGCCTGTCGCACAGCAGTCCTCCCAGTTACCCTGTTATCCTGTGCCTCTGTCCCCTGAACCGTGTGCCCACTGCCACTGCCCCCAGGTCCCTGATTTTCTTGGGTTGGTGGGTTTGCCTGGGTTCCCTGTAGTGGTGGACACACTGCTGATTGACGTGTCCTGGGAACAGAGGGATGGGCCCGCTGGGTGGGTGCTGTGGTGGTGTTTCCTGAGGGTGGAGGCTCTGTGGTGGCTTGTGACAGTGTCAGGGGAACCAACTATCCTGAGGTCCCAGATGCGCCAGGCTGGTCATCTTGATCCAGTTGTGCAGAGCTGCTGTCATCACTGTGGGCCTCTTCTGTGGGGGGGACTGGATATGTCTGGCTCTTCCTGTCCGGTGACGTTGGGTAGAGGTCCTGTTGGGATGTAAATGCATAATTATTGTATGTGTGTCATCGTTTGCAATGGGTGGTTGACACTGTACTCCAGTGCTTGCAATATTGGCTTGGTCCTTGTGTGATTGGTGATGTTGGGGCATGAGTGAGTCTCTGTAGTGGACATGCTTGGGTGATGGGTGTCCATGCGTTGGTGTTACATGCAGGGCTTGGTTTTGGGATGTATGGGTTGTGTTGGTGGGGTATCTGTGGGTTGTTGGGGTGATGGGTGTGAGGGTAAGGGTGGAACTGTGTGATGGCATGCAGGTAGGGTGGGGGATATAGTAGTAAAGATTTGCCTTACCAGAGTCCAGTCCTCCTGCTACTCCTGCAAGGCCCTCAGAATGCAGTATAGCCAAGACCTGCTCCTCCCATGTTGTTAGTTGTGGGGGAGGAGGTGGGGGTCCACCGCCAGTCCTCTGTACAGCAATCTGGTGACTGGAGACCACGAAATGCATCTTCCCCCGTAGGTCGTTCCACCTCTTCCTGATGTCATCCCTAGTTCTTGGATGCTGTCCCACTGCATTGACCCTGTCGACGATTCTGCGCCATAGCTCCATCTTCCTTGCAATGGATGTCTGCTGCACCTGTGATCCGAATAGCTGTGGCTCTACCCAGACGATTTCCTCCACCATGACCCTGAGCTCCTCCTCAGAGAACCTGGGGTGTTGTTGAGGTGCCATGATGTGGTGTGGGTGATGTGTGAGGTGGTGTCTGTTGTGATATGTGAGGAGGTGTGTTGGTGTGTGTTGTTTGAGGTGCGTGGATGTTGTGTAAGTGATGGTGTTGTGTGTCTGTGGATGCTGGTGTTGTTTTTGGTAGTGTATCTCTCTGCCGTGGTTTCAAAATTCTGGTAGTAAGGGTTTGTGGGTGATGTGGGTGTGTGTTTTATATTGGATTGGGTGTGTGGGAGTGGTGTGTGTGTATGTGTATCAGGTTTGTGTATTTTGAATTGTCCAATGTGGTTGTGTTTTGTAAATGTGTGTATATTTTGAGCGCATCGGTGTGTACCGCCAATGGTTTACCGCGGTTGAAAGACCGCTGCGTTGATTCGTGGGTCGTGATAGTGTGGGTGTATTCCTGTTGGCGTGACTGTGTCGGTTTTGTTATCGCCAGTTTATCACTGACCTTTGGTGTGGCGGACTTGTGTGTGTGCGTCTGTATTGTGGCGGATTCCGAGCTGTGGGTCGTAATACCTGTAGCGGAATTCCACGGCCGCAGCAGTATGTTGGCGGTCTTCTGCAAGGCGGTAAGGGGGATTTACCACCAGGGTTGTAATGAGGGCCCAAGTGTTAGAAATTGGGTTTCTGGTAGGCAGTGGTATGCACCCTGTCCAAGCAGGAACCCCAATCCTACTCAGGGTAAGTCAGAAACACACCATAAATTAACCTGTCCTCACCCTCTTGTACCTTGACACAGAGCAGGTAGGCTTTACTTAAGAGGGAATGTGTAAAGTATTTGTGCAGCAATTCATTTTTTTTTTCCTGTGTTCTTTTTTTATTGAGAAAATGCAAAGATATAAAAGTACCTTCAACATTTTGCCTAATTGTTTTCGCATTTTTCATGTACAGGACATTTGTATCTTAACAACTAAGTCGAACGGGTTAGGAGGGCAAGAGGGTGGGGACAGGAAAGGAAGAAAATAAAGGAAAAGAAAAGAAGGGGCAAGATTTCTAGCACAAAGACGAATAAGGGTACTACTGCCCATACCTTCACGTTAGGTAATAAGGCGTATGCTATACATGTCAATGCACCTGGTCAAAAGGATACAGATATTCGTTTTTCATACAACTCCTTTTCCTCTTGCATTTCGACGAGTCAGAGATTCATACAGCACTCCTTTTTGACATTCTATTGATACTTTCTAGATCTGGCGGATACGGGGGGGTCGGGTGGGGTAATGGTTTTGTTTTCTTGGTTTCCTTAAGCTGTAGAAGTGGGGACAGTATTTTGTCGTACGGACATCCATTCGCTTCTGTAGGGGAGGGAGGGGGACTACGTTTACTGATGGACAGTGAAGCACACTTCTGAGACAATTATTATGTTACTTACGCAGGGCTCACTGATCGTAATGGGGAGAGGGTCTGTGGAGAGCAATCCCACTTGGGTTGGAGGCGTGTTTGGCATGACCCCTTGGGCAAGCAGTATAAACAGTGACAGGAAAACTCCCTCTGCAGCAGTAGACATTGCGTTTTAGTGTAGTGCACAGTAGGATCGAAGATTGTCGAGTATGATTTTTATCTAAAAAGTGTGTCTTTAATAAGCAGCGAACAGAAAGACAGAGAAGATTATCATTGAGTGATATGAGTAGTTTGTAATGAACAAGAGGGAAGTGTGGTCATCCCAAAACATGATTTCATGTAGTCCAGAGAAGAGATGCCTGGGTTGTTGAGAGAGGTAAGATACGGTAGGTAGTGTTTTGGCGAAGGGGGTTAAAGTGGCAGAGAGGGGTAAGGGCTCAGGAAAGCTGTGAGTTTTGACACTGGGCTAGGTTAAGATAAGGTTAGATATGGGGAGGGGGATAAGAGGCTGGGGAGAGATGTTAGCATAATGGAGGGGGTAACGGGGTCATTAGAGTGAGTAAGCAAGGATGTGAGAAGATGAGAAGGTAAGTTATGAAGGTAAGACGAAGAACGGCAAAGAAGTGCACCCAGCACCCTGCTTAGGATTGTGCAAGTGGGGGCGGGGGATGGGAGGGGAGAAGGATGGGATAGGTACATGGGGGGGGTTCAGTGCGTGTTATGTCAGTAACCGTGAGAGGTTTATAGTGAAGCTGGGAGGTATATAATGAGCTCACTAAGGTGTGTCAGTAAGAAAGGGTGCCCACACTTGCTGAAAAAGGGCTACTTTATCCTGCATATTGTATCCGGGGCATTCAGAGGTGGCAGTCCGGACAATTGCTAATTGCTATCATCCGTTCTTCTGGGGTGGGGGGCGTAGAGGTTCTCCAATGTCATAGCACGCATATCTTGGCTGTCGCGAGGGCCATATGTAACAGACATCATTGTGGCCGGGATAGATTGGTAAGCTGTTCCATGTCTTGGATAAGTATAATTAAGGGGGAGAGCAGTGTCTGTAGTGTCATTGAACTTGCAAGCGTGGCGCCTACCGTATCCCAGAGAAGTCGAACTGATGGACATTCGCAGAGGATATGTCGCAAATCGCGTTTGGTTTCCGTGCACTGCCAGCATTCTGCATGTCTGAGTAGCCCTATCCTCTGCAACTTTAATGGGGTCTGTTATACTTTTCATCCTTGCCGTGGTCTCCCTTAACTTTTTGCCTCTGTTTCCCAGGTTGTTGATGTGTGCTGAACTCTGTTTTCATTACTCTGGGCACTTTACCACTGCTAACCAGTGCTAATGTGCAAGTGCTCCTATACAAATTGTGTGTGTAATTGGTTTATCCATGATTGGCATATTTGATTTACTAATAAGTCCCTAGTAAAGTGCACTAGAGGTGCCCAGGGCCTATAAACCAAATGCTACTAGTGGGCCTGCAGCACTGGTTGTGCCACCCACCTAAGTTGCTCTGTAATCATGTCTCAGACCTGCCACTGCAGTGTCTGTATGTGCAGTTTTTAACTGGAAGTTCGACTTGGCAAGTGTACCCTCTTGCCAGGCCTAAACCTTCCCTTTTCTTACATGTAAGGCACCCCTAAGGTAGGCATTAGGTAGCCCCAAGGGCAGGGTGCAGTGTATGGTTAAGGTAGGACATATAGTAATGTGTTTAATATGTCCTGACAGTGAAATATTGCTAAATTTGTTTTTCACTGTTGCAAGGCCTGTCCCCCTCATAGATTAACATGGGGGCTGCCTTTAAATATGATTAAAATGAAGATTCCCTTTGGGAGCGGATAGACATGTGGAGTTTGGGGTCTCTGAGCTTGCAATTTAAAAATACATCTTTTAGTAAAGGCGATTTTGAGATTGTGCGTTTCAAAATGCCACTTTTAGAAAGTGAGCATTTTCTTGCTTAAATCATTTCTGTGACTCTGTCTGTTTGTGGATTCCCTGTCTGGGTCAGTTTGACAGTTGGGCTGGTTGCACCTCTCACTAGATAGTGACACAGAGGGAGCTGGGGTGTAGTCTGCATTTCCTGATGAGCCATCCTTGCTAGGACGGAGGGGAGGAGTGGTCACTCAAACTTGAAAGGGCTGTGCCTGCCCTCACACAATGCAGTCTCCAACCCCCTGGTGTGTGCCTGGGGCCTGGCCTGGGCAAGGCAGGATTTCACAATCAAGAGAGACTTTCCTTTGAAGTAAGCCTACTTCAAAGGGCAAAATGGGTATAAGGGCACCCAAAACCACAGACTTTAGAACACTTCTGGAAACCAAGAGGAACCTCTGCCTGGAGAAGAGCTGAAGAGCTGAGGCAGAAGAGCTGCCCTGCCTGTGACTGTGCTTTGTGGAGCCTTCCTGCAGTTGCTGTTTCTGCCTGTGCTAGGGGGCAAAGACTGGACTTTGTGTTGCCTTCCTTCTTGTGAATAACTCTCAAAGGGCTTGATTTAGAGCTTGCCTCCTGTAGTTTGAAGTCTCAGGGACAGCAAAGACTTCTCTCTTCCAGCACCTGGAGTCTCTGGAGAGACTCCTACTCTGCCAAATGGTGCCCATCCAGTTCCTGGGAAAGGAGAAGCTGGCAGCCCAAGAGTGAGAAATCCACGCACCAACTGCTGTGCGGGGAAAATATAAACGTGACTCCGATCTACGGCTGAAAAATCAACAAGCCGCTGGCTTTGCGGCTAAAAATTGGCGATCGCCTGCAACACAACCGGAAGATCAATGCCCAGAGCTGGGGAAACGATGCACAGCATCGCTGACAGAGGCTGGTGAAATCGCAACCCGTGCTGCGTGTTTTTCGGACCATTGTGCAGCTGAATTTCTGACGCTATCACCGCTGGATGTGTAAAAACAACGCAAGGCCTGCCTGGACCCAAGAGTGCTGACCGGTTCGATGCAGCGCTCTCCTGCGGAGACCCAACTAAAGGAGAAACGACGCAAGGTCTCGTGAGTGAGTGAAATTGACGCATCGCAAGCCCTTTTTGATGCACACTCAACCATGCTCACTTATTTTTGATGCACCCAAGGTACATTTTCACGCTAACAGCGTTAGCGTTGAGTTTAAAACTACATGAAGACTCTTTTTGGTTTTTAATTGATAACATGGCTTGTGTATTGTGGATTTTTGTCATTTTGGTCTTGTTTTGTTTAGATAAATATTTTCTATTTTTCTAAACTTGTGTTGTGTCATGTGTAGTGTTTTCATTGAATTACTGTGTGTGTTGGTACAAATACTTTACACCTAGCATTCTGAATTTAAGCCTGCCTGCTCGTGCCAAGCTACCAAGGGGGTGGGCGGGGGTTAGCTGAGGGTGATTCTCTTTTACCCTGACTAGAGTGAGGGTCCTTGCTTGGACAGGGCGTAACCTAATTGCCAACCAAAGACCCCATTTCTAACAGGGTCCAATACCAATCATGAATTATTTTAAAAAGGTAGAACTTCAGTCTGGCCTCCTGGACGCCTTTATCTAGGGCCATCGTTGTCTCTGCTCAGTTTCCACTGTAGGTCTGTTTGGAGGAATATTTGCCATTTAAGGCGTAGAGTTTCAACGAGGGGTTGTGTGTAGAGGTATTGTGTGAGGACATCGTATATACCAGCCATCACGCCGTTGAGGTGGCACCAGGTTTTGAGATAGAAAGCGACAGGGGATGATTGTAATACTCATGGTGTTGCTCCCATACTGCTGTGCAGTCCGTGTTTGAGTTATAGATATCACCAAACCTGATTGGGGTAGGCGCTCAAACGATTTCAGCTCACCATTCTTAATGATTTGGTCTAGTGTTTCTATGCCCGCCATACTCCATTGTGCCCAAAATAGAGATCGTCCTCCGATCCGTATGCCTTCATTTCCACAGATAGGATTTCGGGCATGAAAAAATGGGTTTGCGTCTAAGAGTCGATGCGCTCTATGCCATCCCTACTTTCATTGCTTTCAGCATCCGGTTGGTGAGCTGTATTGGGAAACAGGAGTTTATAGTATAATTACCATATAGGCCTCTAAGTCCCCCTGTGTGCGAGCAGTAGGCCTTCTGTTGTGACACATTGCGGTGGGTCCAAAGTGCCAGGGAGCATATACGCTAAATGGGAGAGGTGGAGAGCAAGGGCATAGTGTTCTATTGATGGTAGCCCCATATCTCCACAGGAGCGACTTGCCATGAGTGTCGCCGAGGATAGATGGGGGCAAGAGGTAACCCATACAAAGGCTCTGATCGTGGCATCAGCGGATCTTAGGGTAGAGAGCTGCACTTGTATAGGAAGCATGCCCAGTACGTATGTGAAACGCGGCAAGGTGACCATCCTCACTGTGTGCACTCTGCCCCACATTGAGAGACCCAGGTGGGACCATTTCTCAAAGTCCAGCTTCATGCGTGCAATGAGCGGCTCAAGGTTATGAGCAACCAATATCCAGGCCTCTGATGACAAGGATGCCAAGGTATTTAAGACTGAGTGGTGTCCAACGGAAAGGGAATCAATGTATTGCCGCACATGTGGTAATGAGGGAGAGGGGCAGTGCTTCACTTTTGTCCCAGTTTACTCGGTATCCGGATAGCGCTGGGAGGGAACGGTCGAGATCTGTCAGGGTAAGTAGGATATCACCTGCATACAAATAGATTTTGGAATGAACCCCTCGGATTGGTATGCCAGTGAGTAGTGCAGATTGACGTTTGGTAGCAGCTAGCAGTTCTAGGACTAGGAGGAAAAGCAAGGGCGAGAGAGGGCAACCCTGTCTCATTCCCCTGTGAATGGGGCAAGGATCTGAGAGGAATCCCCCGCAATTAACCTGTGACGAGGGGCTATCGCATAGTAGACGTAGTTTTGCTATGAATTGTTCACCTACTCCAAATTTGCACAAAGTCGTAAATAGATATCCCCAGTCTACACGGTCAAACGCTTTTTCCGCATCTAAAGATAAGGCTATACCTTCAGCTGGCATGCCCAAGGCTTCCCATAGGGCGTGGGGGAAAGTTTGTAGGTGATTTCTAGAGGTGCTTCCTGGGACAAATCCTATCTGTGTTTGGTGTATTAAGGATGGGATAACTTTGCGCCACTAAGATACTGACCAGAATTTTGATATGGCCATTCAACAGTGATATGGGTCGATAATTGCCACAATAGAGGGGGTCTCTCCCGGGTTTTGGTAGTACTGCGATCACTGCCTGATTCGATATTGCACCTAATGTCCCTTCCCGGGCTGCCTCCCGGAAGGCTTCTTACAGGGAGTCAACCACTTCCGTACCTGCCCATTTATCAAATTCAGCAGGGAATCTGTCCTCTCCCTGTGGTTTATGATAAGGGAGGTTAGAGATGGCTTGTGCTATTTCAGTTTTACTTATCCCCCCTTCTAATAGGACTTGGCCTTCAGCTGAAAGGCAATAGAGGTGTACTCTAGCCAGGAAGTCGTCCACTCGCTCAGAATTGACTGCCTCCTCCAGGGTATATAGACGTTGGTAAAAATTTGCAAACTCGTTCACAGTGTCCTGCGGCCGGGTAAGGACTTTCCCGTTGGCGGATGTGATAGTGGGGATGGCCTGAGCTGCCTCTCTCTGTCTAAGCTGAGCTGTTAAAAATCAAACAACTTTTTTTCCCTCTTCATAGTGCCTTCCTTGCATACGTTGTAGGGCATGTTCGGCCTGGGAAGCCTATAGCTCATTTAGGGCCATATGAGCTTGTTCTAATTGGTGACGATTTGGCATAGTTGGCTGCGTCATATACAGCTGGGTGAGGCATGCAGTACTATGCTCTAGTTCTACTTGGTGTGCTAAGCATTGTTTATTGGCCTCTGCTGCATCTCTCATCATCTGTCCGTGCAGTCGCTTTTGCCACTGCCCATATGATCCTTTGAGAGGGGATCATATCTTTATTATCTCGCATATACGTGGTAACGTGCGTCTCTAGTTGTGTTTTGCCCCAAGGGGTGCAGTAATGATGTACCGCAAAGCGCAAGGGTTTTCAGCCCGGTGAGGTAAGCCCTGTATTAACTGTCAACAGTACAGGGGAGTGATCCGATAGGCCTCCTTCTAGTATACGAGAATCCTGTACCTTAGCCACCAAACTATGTTTCACGAGAAAGTAATCCAGGCGGGATTGGGTCCCATGTACCTGTGACAGCAACGTGTACTCGTTATTGGTTGGATGCGTTAGTCTCCAATGATCCACTGCCCATGGTCTAGAGACACGTCTTCAAGTATGGCTCAGTCCTGGTTATTACATATATCCATGGGCCCTGATCTGTCTAGCACTGGGTCTCGAGCCACATTCCCGTCTCCTTCTATGACATTACGTGAGGCGCCTATCTCATGCGGGAAGGGGGAAGAGAGTGGAGGGGGGCAGGGCCCCAATCCCCCCCAGAAACACCACACCAACTGTCAGCGATTGAGGCACGGAGGGGGTGACAACCATGAGCGGTGGGAGGCAACTCGCGCTCTACCAAAATACAGTATGGGATTCTAATGAAGATAAACATCTGATAATATTATATAACATTATTATTGTTATGGAGAACCTCCATTGATAATGAACATTATTACAGTGCATCAATAGCGAACACATGTGACTTTAAATATTAAGCAGGGGGCATGAGGCATACCTTATATGAAGCCATTATTTGCTTACAATAGTGTATTCTATCTTGTGGCTGTGAATTGTTAACTACTTGGTACGTGCTTGAAACCGTAGGAGATTAGTAGGGGTTATCTCGCTCATTCTAGTTCACAGTTTACAGTCTGTATTGTCTTGTCATAGAGAGAATAGGTAGCTATTGTATCAGTCATACCGTGCCCATTATGCACATCGTTCAGGTGACAAATGAGAAAGAGTGAAAGAAAAAGATAGATAGTCTGAAGTGAGAAGGGAAGCGAGTAAGTAGACTACTGTCTATATAATTATGAGACGCCTGGCCGATTACCAAGAGCGGGTTTGGACTGTGCAACTTGGTGTTACTCGACAGTCTACTGGTGTCCCAGCACAGCGATCCAAGTAAAACATTACATTTCTGTACATTACTTTACAGTGTATTACTCGGCTACATTAGACATGAACATGTTTTTTGGGTACTCCTCTGTCCGTTGACTGCTCCGTCTATGCCTGGGTCCAGGCTCCACTAGTCTGGCTTGTCTCAATGATCCATAATCGCCACTCAGTTTCCCGAGTCTTTGGGGTTGGCGTCCCTGACGTTAAGGTTTCAGAGGGGAGAGTGACTTGTCTCTTTCCGACATTTGGGTATGGCTCACCACATCTTTTAGCACATTAACTCTGTCGCTTGGAGTTCACGCTGATCTCCTTGTGTCTTTTCCCCTCGAGTGGGGTTCAGTGTCAGTCTGTTTGCACAGTTCTGGTGCAATCAATGGAGATATCCTGTCCTGCCAGCCAATATCCTGCTCCCAGTGTGCAGCTAGTGAGGTCGTGTCCATTATCTGGGTCGAGATGTCGTCCAAATAGAGATGGAGTTCCTCCGGCTCGTAGAAATCTTGTGAGTTGCCAACTTTGGTGGTCCACATTCGTGCTGGTTCAAACAAGCCATATTTCACCTAAAGTTGGCGAAGTCGGGGGGTAGGGAGAGAAATGCCTTGCGGCGATCATTGGTCTCTTTGTAGAAGACCGCAGTAATTCGAACCTCATAACCCTCAGCTTTGAACGGTTTGTGGGAGCGAGCTTCCTGGTGAAGTTGGCGGGTCTTTCTGTGCCACAGGAGGCATGCGATGATCGGGCGGGACCGGGTAGCGCTCTCCGGCCACTTAGGACCTAGACGATGGACTCTCTGAAATTCCAGCAGCAGGTCGAAGGTGAGTCCTGTAAGCATGGGAACGATATTGTGAAGGTAGGCTTGAATGTCCGCTCCTTCTGCCCGTTCGGGGATCCCCAAGAATCAGACTTTGTCCCTGCAACTTCTGTCTTCCAGGTCTATGAGCTTGCTTTGTAGACACAGCAGTTCCTGGTCCCCATCCGGTACAGTATTTAGATGGTCTTCTATAGCAGAGACTGTGTTCTAGCCCTAAAACTTGGGTAGGAAAGCCTGCTATATCTGTTCTTATAGATTTTATCTCTTCAGCTAAGGAGGATATATTTGAGACTGTTCCTTCTAATCTTCTATCCACCCCTGATATTTCTTGGAGTATACGCTCTATTGTGGTGTACTGTTTAGGTGTATCAGTAGTATTAGTCAAGGACTCTGGTTGCGTTCCCTTGGCTGCAGCCATTGGTCACGAGTGCTGTAGTGCTTCAGAAAAAAGGAGTTGTCTCGCTGGTTTATTCGTGATTTTTCCTGTGGATTTACCATTGGGCATCGCCAGGCCAAGTTCCGGTGTAGGCACTACTGGTCTCTGATCCGAGCGCCGCTATTCTTATGTTGAAATCAGGACCACAGAAAAGTAAGAGATAGGGTCTTTTATGAGCGTGGTGTCCACCCGACAAAGGTTGTATAGCAGTGGAGGTTACCTCCGAATCCTGTGCCTCACTCCACACCCATCCAACAAGTAGAGATATGAATTTTTAAAGCATAAATGTGAAAATTGCGCTTAGAAGCAATAGGTGCCTGTTGGGGTAACTTGTCGCACAGGACTGGGACAAAGTCAAGAGTTCTGGCCAACTGCGATGGGGAGTAGGCCGGCTACAGGACCCAGGTAAGACCTGCTGAGCAAAAGTACCTTAATCCTTGTTGCAGCACAGGATGTGTGGATGGTCTCCTCGCAGTTGGGGTGTTGTGCCGGATTTCTCCAAGCAACTGTGGTGATGCGTTCATTCCATTGAGCAAAGCACTGATTCTGAGTGTAATGGTTCTGAATGTGATGTGCCAGGTCATTCCATGCTGGAGGGGGTAAAGCATTAATCTTCTCCATGCAGTGTGGCGATGCATTGGTTCAATGCGGTGGTTCCGGAGGCGGTATGACAGTTCAAAGTGTGATGCACCGGTCCGGTTCCTGCAACTCCGGTGATGCATGGATCCTGATCTCACAGTAGGCGATACGTTGGTTCTGATCGGCGCAGCTGTGTTGATGTCCAGGTTCTGGCAGATGCAGCACTTTATACTCACTTCCAAGGACCCTGGATTGGGCTGGTACCACTTTGCTGAGCAGGGCTTACAGCAAGCAAAGTCCAGGTGCTGTTTTGAATATGGAGAGGAAGCCTTTGATATCCCTGAGACTTCAGCAACAGGAGGCGAGCAAACAAGCCCTTGGAGAAACATAAGTTCTGGGAGGTAGAGATGCAGGTCCAGTCCTTCTCACTCCCAGGCAAGAAGCAGCATGCAGCAGGCCAACATAGCAAAGCAATTTAGCAAAGTGGCAGTCCCTCCTACAGCAGAGCAGTTTTTCTGCCTGACAGAATGTCCTCAGCTCCAGAAGTGTTCTGAGTTTTGGGTGTTTGAGGTCTATTACTGTTAGAAATAGGGTCTTGGGTTGGCAGTCAGTTTGCAATATGTCCAAGCAGGGTCCCTCACTCTAGTCAGGGCAATGAAGTTACACACTCAAGATAACTCCTTCTCACCCCCTTGGTAGCTTGGCACTAGCAGTCAGGCTTATCTCAAAGGCAATGTGTAAAGTATTTGTACCAACACACACAGTAATACAGTGAAAACACTACAAAATGGACACCACACCAGTTTAGGAAAATAGGTAATATTTATCGAAATCAAACAAGACCAAAATGACAAAAATCCAACATAAACAAGTCAAGATATGAATTTTCAAAAGAATAAGGGCCTGATTACAACTTTGGAGGAGGTGTTAATCTGTCCCAAATGTGACGGATATACCACCAGCCGTATTATGAGTTCCATAGGATATAATGGACTCGTAATACGGCTGGTGGTATATCCGTCACTTTTGGGATGGATAACACCTCCTCCAAAGTTGTAATCAGGCCCTAAGAGTCTTACTCCATAAAAAACAATGGAAACGTTGATTTTACACAAAGTGCCTGGTTTGCGCCAAAAATAATGCCACACATGTAAGTGTGCGTCAGAAAAGTCAGCAATGCATTGATTCCTAACTCAGAAATGAGGCTGTGCGTCGTTCCTTCTTCAGTCAGATAGGCGATGTGTTGTTTACTCACTCGTAAGAGTGCGATGCTCGATTTTCAAACAGTGCACCCGAGCAGGTTCACAATGACTTTGATGCCCAGCGACGATGCGTGAGAAATCCGGTTGCACGGTGTTAGAAAACCGCGCTTCATGGGGTTTGCGTCTATCAGCAGCCACAAGCGGGTGTTGAGTCGTTTCTCCAGCCGCAATGTGCTGATCTCCCAGCCGCGATGCAGGTGGAGCGTCGATACTAACCGCGAAGAGGGTGGTGCGCTGTTTTTCAGCCGCGTTGCAGGTGGTGCATCAAAAATGTCCCCGCACGGTATTGTGTGTGTGGATTTCAGTCCTTGTTCTGCCAACTTCACCTTTCAAGGGCCCAGGGACTGGATGTTGCACCGCGTGGCAGGGCAGCAGTCTCAGCAGAGGGTCCAGGTGCTGGTAGAGGAAGTGTTTAATGGCCCTGAGACTTCAAAACAGGGGGCAAACTCAGTCCAAGCTCTTGGAGATTCTTCTCAAGCAAGAATGCACAACAAAGTCCAGTCTTTGTCCCCTTTCACAGGCAGAAGCAGCAACTGCAGGATAGACCAACAAAGCACAGTCACAGACAGGGGCAGCACTTCAGGTCTTCTACTTGGCTGAGGTTCCTCTTGAATCCAGAAGTGATCTTGAAAAATCTAAAATCTGGGGTTTTGGGTCTACTACTTATACCCCTTTCTGCCTTTAAAGTAGGCAAATTTCAAAGAAAGGTCTCTGTTGGTTACAGGATCCTGCCTTGGCAAGGCCAGGCCCCAGACACGCACCAGGGGTTTGGAGACTGCATTGTATGAGGGCAGGCACAGCCCATTCAGGTGTAAGTGACCACTCCTCCCTCCACTCTAGCCCAGATGGTTCATCAGGATATGCAGGCTACACCCCAGCTCCCTTTGTGACACTGTCTAGAAGGGATTCACAAACAGCCCAACTGTCAGTTTGACCCAGACAGGGAATCCACAAACAGGCAGAGTCACAGAATGGTTTAAGCAAGAAAATGGCTACTTTTTAAAAAAGTGGCATTTTCAAACTAACAATCTAAAAACCAACTTCACAAACAGATGTATTTTTAAATTGTGAGTTCAGAGGCCTCAAACTCCATATTTATATCTGCTCTCAATGGGAAGCTGCACTTTAAGGATATTTAACAGCAGCCCCCATGTTAGCCTATGAGAGAGCTAGGCCTTGCAACTGTGAAAACCAAATTTGGCTATTATCACTGTTAGGACATGTAAAACCACACAAGTACATGTCCTACCTTTAACATACACTACACCCTGCCCATGAGGCTACCTAGGGCCTACCTTAGGGGTGCCTTACATGTAGAAAAAGGTAGTGACAGGTCTGACCCATGTTTACAGGGCTACCTATGTGGGTGGCACAATCAGTGCTGCAGGCCCACTAGTAGCATTTGGTTTACAGGCTCTAGGCACCTCTAGTGTACTTTAATAGGGATTTACTAGTAAATCAAATATGGCAATTATGGAAAAGCCAATTACACATAAAAGTTCCACAGAGAGCATATGCACTTTAGCACGGGTTAGCACTAGTGAAGTGCCCAGAGTCCTAAAGCCAACAAAAAGCTAATCAACACAAATAGGAGGAAGGAGGCAAAAAGTTTAGACCCTGTAAAAAGGGCCAGGCCCAACAACTGCTTATACCCAGTTGGGCCTTTGATGTGGGGGAGACTTCAGACAGATGCCTTTGGAGTGCATAAGTCCCTTTCTTTCCAGCCCAGCTCCAAACTCATTACAGGGGGGTCTGTAACTCTTTGTGTGGGGATAGGCCACAGCCCATTTAGGTGTAAGTGTCAGCTCCTCCCTTGACCCATCAACATGCAGATGGCCACTCAGTCACACCTACCCTTCCTTTGTGTGGGGCTGTCTAAAGGAAATGCAGGATGCCAGCTGTCACCCACCCCATAAGTCTATTGGAGACAGGCAGAAGGCACCAAATGGTTAATGTTAGAAAATGCCATATTTCTAAAAGTGGCATTTCCCGAATCACAATTTAAAATCAGACCTCATCATCAGTTGTGATTTTAAGTTGTGATTCCAGAGAGACCAACCTTGTTGGTGGGGGGTTCCATCTCTTCCCAACTGGAAATTCCACTTGTAAAATGTAATAAGGCAATCCCAATGTTATCCTGTGGGAGAGGTAGGCCTTGCAGTAGTTAAAAAAAATAAATAAATAAGTGAATGTGTTTTTCACTACAAGGACACGTAAAACTTAAAAGTACATGTTCTGCTTTTTAAATACACTGCACCCTGCCAATAAGCTGTCCAGGGCCTACCGTAGGGGTGACCTATATGTAATAAAAAAGAAAGTTTGAGCCTGGCAAGTAGATTAATTAGCCAGGCCGACATGGCATTTTATATCTGCACACCCAGGCTCTGCAGTTGCAGGTGTGAGACATGTTTAAAGGACTACTTAAGCGGATGCACAATCTGTGCTGCATGTCCACTAGTAGCATTTAATTTACAGGCTGTGGGCATATGTAGCACACTTTACTAGACACCTATAGGTAAATTATTATGCCAGTTATGGAAATCCCAATGTTACTATGTTTTAAGCATAGAGCACGTGCATTTTAGCACCGGTTTGTAGTGGTAAAGTGCCCAGATTCCTAAAGCCAGTAAAAACAAATTCAGCAACAACAGTAAAAACATGTCTTAAGGCAAATGTCAGGGGAAACCATTCCGAGGACGCAAGGTCTACCACCAAGCCAGGTTATTCCTTATTGCTGAAATATGCTCTGTGCCACCTTCTGGTGTAGCTGCGATTCATGATCTGCTTGGTGTTATTAGTGGAGTTTGAGTGCCCTGGTGTTTAGAAATCCTCCAAGGTGGTGTATGATTAGGGAAATGGCTTGGCGATTCATCTAGTTCCAGTGGCGCAGAAGCTTCTGGCACAGGCCCCACCCTGACCTGCTTGATAGTCATGTTGTCTGCACGAATGTCCACCATCCTTCTTTTAATGGTTTGCTGGAAGGCCTGACGTTCAATACCAAGTGAATCACCTTCAACTCAAGCAAAGTGTTGTGGAAGTGGGCCTATGCCAGAGACCAGAGTCCTCTGACCTCGACCTCTCCCAGATAGCACCCCCCAACCCTGTAATGATACGCCAGTCACCATTGTCAACCCTAGATGGGAGGAAGAGGGGTCTACGGCTTGTCCAATTGCAGATGAGCAGCCACCACTGCATATCTTTTACAGTTTTCACTGAGTCCTTGATGAAATCTTGACCCACTGAGACTTTAGATCCTACTGCAGGGCTCACGTATGGCATCTTGCATGTTCGACAAGCGGGAGGCTAATAGACCAAGATCCTCAGAGTCATCCTCACTGAGACCAAGAACAGAGCTTGAAACATCAGTATCGTTGCCCAGAAGTCCTGGACTCGTTGTTCTGTTGAAAAGGCCCAAAAGTGCACCGTATCCAGGATGGCTGAGATGAAAGGGAGTCTCTGTGAAGGAGTCAGATGTGACTTTGGCAGGTTGACTGAGAGCTCCAACAATATCAAGAGGTTCTACCGCTGTCTGGGGATTGCCTGTGACTAACTGCGACAAGCCCACTTTTTACAGTCTAACATCGAGGTAGGGAAGACTGGTGCCCCTGAACTCTGATGATGCAACGACCACCATAACCTTTGTAAGCACCGGAGCTGCACTGGTGAGCCCAGAAGGGAGCAAGGCAAGCTGAAAGTGCTTGTGGCCCACCATGGACCGAAGGAATTGCCTGTGAGCCTGTAGGGAAGGATGTGAAAATATGAGCCCTGTAGTTCCAGTGAAACCATCCAGTCTGTAGGATCCAGGGCAGAGAGAACCTGGGCCATCATGAGCATCTTAACTATGGCCCTCATTATGACCTTGGCGGTACATTCCGAATACGTCTGCGGTGACTGCCACAAACATACCATCGCGGAGGCGAACATCCATCCGCCAAATTATGACACATACACACAAAATCGACTGAAAACAGCCACAACCACAAATCCGCCAGACCCACTGAATGTGATAGTGTCAGTACTACCACCCATACCGTTATGCAACCAAAACAATGCCCTCCAAATAATGACCCACGAGTCACCACAGCAGACATTAGACGGCGGTAAACCATTGGCAGGGCACACAGCCACAGCGGAAATGGCCACCCAAAAACAAAACAAGGCAACATTGGCCAGAACCAAAACCCATACCTGACACAAATACACACACCCAACAACAGCACTATAAAACACACCCCAACATCACCCACATTCCTTTGCAAATATGAGAAGACTGCTACACTTTGCCACACCAATCACAGAGAGAACTGCACACACATTTGTCAACTACCCATTCATCCACCAAGCACCACACATCACACACCCCACCACTTCACACATCACCCTCTGCACAAACACACTCCACACAATACCCATGTCCCCACAAAGGGAACCCCGGTTCACTGATGAGGAGTTGTGGGTCACGGTGGAGGAAATAGTCAGGGTAGAGCCACAGCTGTTTGGAGCACAGGTACAGCAGATCTCCATTGCCAGAAAGATGGAGCTATGGCGTAGAATCGTGGACAGGGTGAACGTCATGGGACAACATCCACGCAGAAGGGACGACATAAGGAAGAGGTGGAACAATCTACAGGGAAAGGTGCATTCTATTGCAGCAAGGCACCAGCTCGCCATTAGGACTGTTGGTGGACCCCTACCTCCTCCCCCACAGTTGACACCATGGGAGGAGCAAGTCTTGGCAATACTGCATCCTGAGGGACTCATTAGAGTATCCGGAGGACAGGACACTGGTGAGACAACTTTTACTACCTATCACCCCCATATTTGCATGCCTCCACGACCCCTCAACCTGAATCCCATCACCCCACTCCATCCCACACACTACACCACCCCAGTTACCAAACCTAAATGGCCACCCCTGCATGCCATAACCACTGCATGCACAGCCCTTCCAGCTCTGTAGGATACCCACCACCAATGCATGCACAGCATGGAGAACTAACAACCCAATCCATCACCACGCACTTCCATAGGTGGGAAGACACAACTTTGTCATTCGGAAAACTAGGAATGCAGAATATGTCACAGACATGTACCATAACACATCACTTACATCCCCACAGGTGCCCCAGCCAATTTCAGTGGCGAGGAGGTGCCACGGCTACCCAGTCCCCCACCAGAAGATGCCCCCAGTGATGACAGCAAATTAGGAGCTCTGGATCTGGATGAACTCCCCGGCCCATCAGGGACCACTGGTCAGTCGGCTACCCCATCCCATAGCCAGTCCACCACAAAGCCTTCCCCTATCAGAATCTAACAGCCCAGCAGCCAGCCAACGCCCACACACCTCTGTCCCCAGAACACATCAGTAGTGTGCCCACCAGTACAGGGACCCGAGTTCACAGCATGCAGGCAAGACAATGAGGGTCCTGGTGTCAGTGGGAGTGGGCACAACGTTCAGGGGACACAGGCACAGGGGGACCAGGGACAGTTGGAGGACAACTGTGCGCCAGGGGGAGGACTAGCCCAGGGAACCCACTGCACAGGAGGCACTCACACATGTCCTGGGGGCATACCAACAATCCCATGACAGGATGGGTCAGGTGGTCCACATAATGCAGGCGAACCAGTGGCTGCAGGGGGAACACCACTAGGAGGTCATGCAACAATTGCAGGCCTTAAATACCACCATGGCCTCTATTGCAGGTGTGCTGGGTGACATGGACAACATCATGCAGGAGTACACAGCCAGTGTACTGACCAGCCCTCCACATAAGCTGCAGCTAGTGGACAGGATGACCTGCCACAGGACCCACAGGCCACCAGCACCCCTCTCCCTGCAGAAGGTGAACCACCCCACAAACGTTCCCTGCAACCCAGACAGACACCAGAGACAGTTGCCAAGACCACGACCACCACCAGGTAATGAGCCCCTCATGAATGTCCCCTTTGTGTTCCACTGTGTCACCATGTCCACTTTCCCATTGCTCCCCTTCCTATGGCCCCTTGGCCACTGGACCTGTGCAACAAACAGACTGGCCCACTACACTGGACTTTTCCCAACCATCACCCCACTCTATTGCACTTTGCATTGTGTACTTGATTTATCAATAAACACCCTTGGACACAACTTGAGTAATAGTGCTTTATCTGAAGGAAATGTACAATGTATTGAACTGCCGGATCATGTGCAAATGTCCTGTAATATGCTGATCCATTCTACATACGTCTCTCAGCGGTCTGTACATATCACAGCATTACACTGCTATAACCACACCAACATCCGCAATAAGGGAAGGCATAGGTGACACTCAGTTGGGATGCAAAGGTAATGACCGGCATTATGCTACAGCCACACAGCACAACACTTAAATGGAGAAATGTATAGTACAACAGTCTTACCTGGGTGTCATTTGAAGTATTGCTGTATCATATGTGACCTGTTATCCACATCCTCCTCCTCACTGCTGCCACAGGTGCATACTCACCCCCCTCCTCCTACAGATAGGGCACATGGCGTCTGGGGGCCAAATTGTGCAACATGCAACACACAACAACAATCTTGCAGACCTTCTCAGGGGAGTAGCGTAGGGATCCACAGGTCAGATGGAGGCACCTGGCCTTCAGGAGACCAAAGGTCCTTTCAACAATTCTCCTAGTACGCCCAGGAGCATCATTATACCTATTCTCAGCCCCTGTTGTCGGATTCCTAACCGGGTCAAGAGCCAGGACAGGTATGGGTAGCCGGAGTCCCTTGCAAGAAGTGAGGGACACACATTAGCCATGCACAGTGGCATAGGGTATGTCTCCTGAAGGTATACACTGACATACATGGGGTGGGTACTCAGGCTCACCTATAAGCCATACTCTGTGCCTCTGTAGTTGGGCCATCAGCTGTGGGACGCTGCTATTCCTCAGGACAAAGGCATCATGCACCGACCCAGGATACTTGGCAGTGATGTGGGAGATTTACTGGTCAGCAAGGCACACCATCTGGATATTGAGTGAGTGGAAACTCTTCCTATTCCTGTACACCTGTTCATTGGCCCTGGGTGGGACTAAGGCAATATGGGTCCCGTCAATGGCCCCAATCACATGTGGTATGTGTCCCATTGCATAGAATCCAGTCTTCACAGTGGGCAATTCATCTCCCTGGGGGAATGCGATGTAGCTGCACATGTGTTTGATCAAAGCAGCCAAAACCCTTGCAAGCACAATCGAGAACATTGGCTGTGACCTTCCTGCAGCCTAGCCCACTGTCACCTGGAAATAGCCTGTTGCCAGGAAATGGAGCACTGATAGTACCTACTCAAGCGGGAGTATTACTGTGGTGCTACGCATAGCAGGTATCAGCTCAGGCTCCAATTGTGCACACAGCTCTGTGATTGTGGCCCTGTCCAGATGATAGGTGAGTATGATTTGCCTGACCTCCAGTGTAGCCAAGTTCACAAGGGGTCTGTACACAGGTGCTTGTCTCCTCCTCCTATTCCCCCGCAGTGGTTGGTACCTAAGGGATCCAAAAGTTGAAAGGGAGTGACAACAGGAGCTATGGACACACAACATCAGAGTACACAGAGCATGTTTGTATGTTGGACACTGGAACTGTCTAGGTGTGTACAGTCGACAACAATGATGCACTTTTTAAATCATTACATGTGTACTAAGAGTAGTACATGTGTACTAGGAGTATGCATATGTATGCAGGGACAGGTGGAAGTGACCTCACTTTGCCGGTGTTGGCCGCCATGGCGGAAGGCAGTCTGCACCACCGTGCAGTTCCTCATTGGCTAACATGGGCCTCTATGGAGTATAGGAACCAATGATGATCAACGCGAGCGGTGACGGTGTTCACCGCTGCGGACGTGACTGCCATTTTCCTCAGACTACTTCACTTGATTCCTGACTTTCCACTGGACTACATCTCCACTGCGTGTGCTGCTGTGACCTGTGTCTGGTACCTGCTATGGCCCGTGCTACAGGGGAAAGGGCCCCAGCCTTCACGCCAGAGGAGTTGGAGAGGCTTGTGGATGGGGTCCTACCCCTGTATGGGCAGTTGTATGGGCCTCTAGACCAAAAGGTGAGTACAACATGGGTACTTTGCATGCAACATGGCTGCATGTAGAAGTGTGTATGTGTGCTGGCAGTGTGTCATTTGGGGGGGTATTGCTGGTGGCAGTGTTAATGCAGATGGGCAGTTAATGTGTGTGCCTAATGAGGGGCAAATGCAGTATGTAGGCAGGCTGGATTGTCTGGTTCATGGTGTCCCTCTGTCTATGTTTCCTGTGCAGGTCAGCTCCCATCAGAAGAAGGGGTTGTGGCGGGCCCATCGGAACCTGACCCCCCTAGTGGCCTGCATACTGGCAGCGGCCTTCCCAGAGCCTGATGGGCACTTGAAGGCATCACAGCAGCCGCAAGGGGGTCAGTAGAGTGTGTGTGACAACCATCATTTGTTGCCTGGCATGGGATTTAGGTGCCGTGTTCTAGTCAGTGGATGCCCAAATATGCCAGTTTAGACATTGCTGCGTGGTCCAGCTTAGGTATTTTGGGAATAATGCATACTTTTGATAGCTAGGTAGGTGGTTTTCCATGTCAGACAGGGCTTAGTTGCTCCCAGTAGGTGTGCAGTGTTTGGGTCCCACCTGCTGTAGTACCTACCAGTGGTATGCCAGTGTGGTCCATACTGCACAGGGTTAGTCCCAGTGAGTGATAGTCAAGTGTATGCCATATGTGCTGTTGGTGCTGTGATTGACCCTGACCTCCCTCCCCCCTCCTTTTGTCATCCTGTCCATGTGTGCATTAGCATCATCTGGTGAAGGAGCATGGGCACCAATGAGTGAGGGAGCTGCAGCCCACAGGACCCAGGAGGCAGAGTCCACCGATGCCGAGGGGACCAGTGTGACGGAGGGCGAGGGGAGCACCACGGGGGTGGGAACAGGAGCAGAGGATCTGACCGATTCTACCTCCAATGGGAGCTCCCTGGTGGTGGCGGACTCCTCTGGGACCACCCCAGCTACAGGATCTTCTGTCACCCCCGTACCAGCACCGCCCTACCAGTAGCCCCCCACCCAGTTGCCTGTGCCCGCTCACCCAGGAGGGTGGGCATCATTTTCATCCCAGGCACCTCAGGCCCTGCCCCAGTCAGCCCTGCTGCCCTCAAGTGAGAGGAGGCTATTGACCTTCTGAGATCCATCTCTGTGGGGCAGTCAACCATGGTGAATGGCGTCTAGAGGCTGGCATCCCAGATGAAGCAACGCAATGCCTTCCTGGATGGCTCTCATGGTAGATTGGTGGCCCTTCAGTGATTCTTTCAGGCTCTGGCCCCCTCTGACGGCAGACAGTGTTCCTGTTTCTTCTGTCCCCCCTCCAACTACCACTTCCCAGTCCCAGTCCCAGTCTCCTCTCCCCAAACTGATGCCCCTGCACAGTGGAGTCCCAATGTTGTCGGGAGTCAATTTGGGCATATGGACTTTGCCTTGTGGGCATTTTCAGACTTTGGACTGGCCAGTGGCCCTGCATGTAAATATAAATTTCTATAATATTTTGGATTTGGGCTCTTCATCCTACTGGATTACAGTGGTTGGGACAGAGGTATGTGTCCTGGCTTTCTTTGCTCCTGGTCTTGTTACTGTCGATTTACTCTGCAGATAGTTCTGGGTGTGTGGTGTGTGTGTGTGTATGGTATGTGTGTGTGTCACTCTCCCCTCCCTCCCTTTTGTGCTAGGCGGCTGTACTCACCGTCATCGTCTTCATCTGCTTTGGTGCTCCAGGACAGCCATGGCGTGGTACAGCATCGGGAAGACTTCCAGTTCTGGTTCCATGGCGGCCGCAGACTCCTCTGTGTTCTTGGAGGTGAGTGTCTCCTTTTATAGGATGTGTTTCCGCCAGGCTTTTGGTGGTGTTGGTACCACTCTAGAAATCCTGGTAGTGTGCTATGTCATAATATGGTGGGCAGATCCTTGTCTTCCGCCTGCCTTGGGATTGCTACCGCCGTGATCAGAGGTCTTACTGCACTGGCGGTTTGGGTGGTACATTGGCTGTCTATGGGAGGGATCACCGGCATGGTTTTAATTTGGTGGTCATTACCGCTGGCCTGGTGGCAGTACTGACCGCCAATGTCATAATGACCACCTATCTTCTATCGCTGAGAGGGCGAAGATCCTAAATAGGGTGAAGGTGTCAGTTTTTCTTCGGAATAAGGAAGGAGTGGGAATGACATTTAGGGGGTCATTACAACCCTGGCGGACGGTGTTAAAGCGGCGGTAAGACCGCCAATAGGCCGGTGGACAAAAAAAGAGAATTATGACCCTGGCGGGAGCCGCCAACAAAGACAACCTCTTTAACACACCGCCCGCCACGGCGGTACAGACAAGCAGCGCGGCGGTCACCGCCAACAGACAGGCGGAACACAATGTACCGCCCATAGTATCACAACCCGCCAATCCGCCACCTTTTCCGGGGCATATTCACCGTGGATAAAAACACGGCGGAAACAGCTTTGGCAATGGGAAAACACTCACCTGAACACATCCCACGAGGAACGAGGACTCCATGGACTCAGAACTCCAAATACTCCCTGCCCTTGTGTTTCTGCTCCTCTATGACCATCATCTACGTAGGCGCCGAAGACAACGGTGAGTACTGCACCTACGACATGGGGGAGGGGGGGGCAAAAGTTAGGGGGACACCCACCAAACACCCCCACCCCCAACCTCGCATTATACAACATACACACCAATGCATTCACAAAAATCACAGTAACAACCTACAATCTCCCCGGAAGAATGAAAAGACAAAGTCATAATTATATATAGTACGAGAAGTAGTGCAGATATGTACACAACAATGTCCGTGCACCAACAGTCCAAAAATGCATGGGCGAGGCCCACAAAGGATACCTGACCACAATCGGAGAGAACACTGCAGGGGCATCAGATAGAAATACTACAGGAACCTCAGGGGGAAGGAAAGGGAGGGGCACCTCAGCCGGATAACTGCAAAGCCAGATCCACGACGGGGCTCCATGCCCATTTATGTATCCTGGGGAGTGCAAAGCCACAGTCTTTCAAGTCTCTACAGTGGGTGGGGTGCCCACTGTGCCATCCTGGGGAGTGCAAAGCCACAGTCTCTCAAGTCTCTACAGTGGGTGGCTTGCCCACTGTGCCATCCTGGGGAGTGCAAAGCCACAGTCTCTCAAGTCTCTACAGTGGGTGGGGTGCCCACTGTGCCATCCTGGGGAGTCCAAAGCCACAGTCTCTCAAGTCTCTACAGTGGGTGGCTTGCCCACTGTACCATCCTGGGTAGTGCAAAGCCACAGTCTCTCAAGTAGATGCAGGTCTCCACTGGTACTGGGGGGGACTGGTGCCCAGAGTGCTTCATCCTGTGCAGGACAGAGAGTGGATGCAGGTCTCCACTGGTTCTGGAGGGGTACTGGTCCCCAGACTGGATGAGTCTCCCCGTGAAAGTTCCTGTCCTGTCACTGTCCCAGCTGCACATGGGATAAGGATGCCTGATGTGGCGGTCTATTCATTCCTACCCGGTGCTTGCCCTGTTCAGCGGTGCTTCGACATGGCGGTTCAGGACTGTTCAGCAGTGCTTTGCCATGGCGGTCTTTGCCCTGTTCAGCGGTGCTTTGCCATGGCGGTCTTTGCCCTTTTCAGCGGTGCTTCGACATGGCGGTTCAGGACTGTTCAGCGGTGCTTTGCCATGGCGGTCTTTGCCCTGTTCAGCGGTGCTTTGCCATGGCGGTCTTTGCCCTGTTCAGCGGTGCTTCGACATGGCGGCTCAGGACTGTTCAGCGGTGCTTTGCTATGGCGGTTCTGGAACGGACATTGGTGTGTGGCATGACGTTCCCTACACTGGGCATTGGTGTGTGGCATGACGTTCCCTACACTGAGCATTGGTGTGTGGCATGACGTTCCATCATAGCCCACCTGGGCTGTGACTCCGGCGGTGGTCTCCTGACCAGTGACGATACTTGTGCCCTCCTGGGCTGTGACTCCGGCGGTGGTCTCCGGACCAGTGACGATACTTGTGCCCTCCTGGGCTGTGACTCCGGCGGTGGTCTCCGGACCAGTGACGATACTTGTGCCCTCCTGGGCAGTGACTCCGGCGGTGGTCTCCGGACCAGTGACGATACTTGTGCCCTCCTGGGCTGTGACTCCGGCGGTGGTCTCCGGACCAGTGACGATACTTGTGCCCTCCTGGGCAGTGACTCCGGCGGTGGTCTCCTGACCAATGACGATACTTGTGCCCTCCTGGGCTGTGGCTCCGGCGGTGGTCTCTGGACCAGTGACGATACTTGTGCCCTCCTGGGCTGTGACTCCGGCGGTGGTCTCCTGACCAGTGACGATACTTGTGCCCTCCTGGGCAATGACTCTGGCGGTGGTCTCTGGACCAGTGACGACGGTGCTGGCGGTTGTGTCTCGACCGCCGGAAATGATGGCGCACTTCTCCGCCGTGACACTCGCAACAGGCTGGGCAGACTTCCTCTGGCCCTTCCCCACCTTTGGTGGAGTCACAGCTGACTCTCCAATCCCCTTGGAACCCATGTGAGTTGTTTTCCCACCAGGAGTCTTCACACGGTCCCGTCGTCCACTCTCCAATTTTAGAGCCTTTACAGGGGGTGGGCTGCCAGTGCCTTGGCTCCGGGTCATACTGCCTGCCCTGGTGGCCGGTGCACTCCACAAACCTTGAACAGGCACCACTGGTATTGGAGGCTTTTTGGCTGAGGCGCTACGACGGGACTGATGAATTGGAGGGGGGGTGGGGGCAAAAAGGTCAACTTTACAGAGGGGCAGTTTCTGACGAACACTGGGATGGGTAGTTGGAGGGGGCCTGGGAGTGGAGGAAGAGGAGGTGGTTGTCGGAGGTGTCACTTTAGGTGTTTTGGGTGCAGGTGCAGGTACTGGAGGCTGTCGTGAGGTGGATAGATGTTGGGTGAGTGATTGCCGGCGTTTGTGTACTTTGGGAGGGGGCGTCACAGACACATTGGGAGAGGACACAGGGGACGTGTAAATGGGAGTGGA
Organism: Pleurodeles waltl; assembly: GCF_031143425.1. Taxonomy (NCBI): domain Eukaryota; kingdom Metazoa; phylum Chordata; class Amphibia; order Caudata; family Salamandridae; genus Pleurodeles; species Pleurodeles waltl. Next base: position 657,534,842 of record NC_090449.1, read on the forward strand.
GGTGGTGAGTGCAGGTGAGCGGCTTGTGGTGCTGGGTCTCCTTGTGCGATTCATGGTGCCTGTAGATGTGGTGCATGCAGGTGTGTGTGTAGACGAGACTGGGAGGGAGGAGGGAGAAGAGGAGGAGGGGGACACAGTGGAGGCAGTGGTTGTTGCTGTGTCTGTACGTGGGTGAGGCTTGCATGAGTGTCTGTGGTTTGTGTGGTGCCTATGTTTGCTTGAGCTACCTGTGTGTGCTGACTTGTGTGCATGCTGATCTGTAGGTGTGCTTGGGATGGGCTGGGGTACAGGAGATTGGGTCTGGGTGGAGGAGGTTGGAGGGGTTGGAGGGGGAGGCTAGACACAGGGACAATGGCTGCCATCAGTGCTGAGGCCAGAGATTGCAGGGTTCGCTGAAGGACAGCCTGATCAGAATGAATGCCCTCCAGGAATGCATTACCGTGTTGCAACTCTCGTTCTACACCCTGGATGGCATTCACAATGGTAGACTGCCCAACAGTGAGTGACCTGAGGAGGTCAATGGCCGCCTCACTGAGGGCAGCAGGGTGATGCCCACCCTCCTGGGTGAGCGGGCACGGCGCGAACGCTGAGGGGCTGCTGAGAGGGCGGTGCTGGTAGGGGAGGTGGCGGCTGTACCTGTAGAAGTGGGGCGTACAGATGGTGCTGCCACCACAAGGGAGCCCCCATCGGCGGACGAGTCCGTGACGCTGCTTGGTGATACGGTGGCCGACGTGAAGCTCCCCTCGCCCTCTGTCCCACTGGTGCATTCAGAGTCCGTGGTGTTGCCCTCCATGGCCATGTGGGATGCAGCTCCCTCGTGCTCCGGTGCCACTGTACCTCCGCCTGATGATGCTGATGTACAAAAGGACAGGGAGAGCAGAAAAAGGGGGGGAGACAGAAGAAAGAGAGTTTTAGTGCAAGGCATACCGCTACCGTTGGCGGACAAGACAGACACAGCAGCCCCCTGCATTACGCCGTGCTCCTGCCCTCTGCACTTGCAATTCCTGGGATATGGCCTACATGGCAATGGTGGACATCTGCGCACATGGATGCCACAGGGGCAACTATACCTCGACTTGGCACTCTGCTGAGGTGGGGTAGAGTGCCACATGGCCTACATTACGGAGGGGCCTTGCCTACCGAACTCGCCCTGGCCTAGGGACACCCACAGCCCACCTCCCCCACCCAGACACCTCCACTGTGCGCAAAGTCCGCAGAATGAGAGTGTACTCACCCCCTTGTGTCTGCTGTGATGCCCTCAAGCGCCCATCCAACTCCGGGTAGGCCACCGCCAGGATCCGGAACATCAGGGGGGTCATGGTGCGACGTGCACCCCTCCCACGTTGGGAGGCCATCCCCAGCTGAGCCTCCGCCGTCTTCTTGCTGCAGCGGCGAATGTCCTCCCATCTCTTACGGCAGTGGGTGCCCCGTCTCTGGTGGGCCCCCAGGGTCCGGACCTCCTTGGGGATGGCACGCCAAATGTCCCTCTTCTGGTGGGCGCTGACCTACATGACATGCACAAGGAAAGAGGAACAGTCATTAACAACTGCACCGTCGTTGTGAGTGGCCCCCTCCCTACTCTGGCCATGTTGCCCATTCATTCCCATGCATTAATGTACTATGAACTCTGCCCCCTTCCCTCTTCCAACCAGCCCTCTCCACCCAGGCCTAGCCCATACCACGTGCTCCCTGTGTACTAACCTGTTGGTCTGGAGGACCGTAGAGTAGCGTGTACTAGGGGAGGACCCCGTCTACCAGTTTCTCCAACTCCTGTGCAGTGAAGGCAGGGGCCCTTTCCTCAGACGCAGCAGCCATCGTCGCTTCCAGACCGAGGTCACAGCAGCACTTGCAGTGTAGGTCCTCTCCTGTCGAAGGTCAGGTATCTAGTGATTGAACAGATAGAAAATGGCGGTGACGTCCGCGGCCGTGACGTCCGCGGCAGTGCGCATCATCACCGCCGACGCACCTGTTCATTGGCTCCTGGGACCCATAGGGTCCAAAGTTAACCAATGCAGCATTGCGCCGCGGTCTACGACCGCCTACCGTGACAGTGTGCAACGCCAGCACAGTTACCCCACAATCCCATTGTCCCAGTTTAGAGGTCAGGCAGCCGCCATTTCAGGGGCCCACATGGCTTAATTTACCTCTGCGTCACACATAGCTAGGCCTACACTCAACACACATACAGGAAGGGTTTTGTGAGTGGCGTAGTCTTGTGTGTAACTTTGGGTACATACCTGGAGGAATAATGACTGATTCTTCGCTGTTGTCCTTCGTAGGCACCGTCAGCTGGGACAGTTGAGAAGATGGCGGAATCCTCCGGTGTACTGGCCGCTGGTGGACCTGTTGACAATGCAAGAGTGACATGTCATCGTCACCTACCGGTTTGACCGTGCCACAATCCAGGAACTATGTACCCAGTTGGAGCCAGACCTGATGTCACCAATCCGCCATCCGACTGGAACCTGACGTGCAGGTGCTGTCAGTGCTCCATTTGCTTGCAAGTGGGTCTTTTCAGACAACAGTGGCCATGGCATCAGGGATGTCCCAGCCTATGTTTTCCAACGTGTTGTCCAGAGTGCTGTCTGCCCTGCTGAAACACTTACGGAGATACATCATTTTCCCTGAGGTGGCAGATTTGCCTACAGTAAAAGGTGACTTCTATGCCCTTGGACATATCCCCAACGTCATAGGTGCCATTGATGGGACCCATGTAGCTCTGGTCCCCCCCCCCCACAGGAGTGAACAGGTGTATAGGAACAGGACGAGTTATCATTCAATGAATGTCCAGATGGTATGTTTGGCAGACCAGTACATCTCGCAGGTAAATGCTATGTTCCCTGGCTCAGTGCATGACGCCTATATCCTGCGAAATAGCAGCATCCCTGATATGATGGGTCAACTCCAGAGGCACCGTGTATGGCTATTGGGGGACTCTGGTTACCCCAACCTTTCCTGGCTATTGACCCCAGTGAGGAATCCCAAGACCAGGGCAGAGGAACGGTACAATGAGGCCCATGGGCGGACTAGGAGGGTGATCGAACGCACCTTCGGCCTCCTGAAGGCCAGGTTCAGGTGCCTCCATATGACAGGTGGATCCCTATTCTATTCACCGAAGAAGGTGTGCGAGACCATGCTCCATAATTTGGCTTTGCAACGCCAGGTGCCTTTTCTGCAGGAGGATTATCCAGATGACGGTGTTGTTGCAGCTGTGGAGCCTGTGGACAGTGATGAGGAGGAAGCTGAGGAACAAGACAACGACAACAGGGAGTCAGTCATACAGCAATATTTCCAGTGACACACAGGTGAGAACATTTTCATGTTTAACATTACATTAACTTTCACACGTCTACCTCTATCCGGTTTGTCGATTTCAAACACTATTTGGTAACTGAGTTGTACCTTTCCATTACGGTTTCACAGGTGCGGTTACCAGCGTGTCATCTGCTTGCATCCTTCAAAGACTTGTGATGTGTGACATAGGTATGTTAGCCTTACAATGGGAAACGCATTATGACACTGTCATTGATAATACATAATTAGTAAATCACAGACTGACTCCAGATTGTTTTGTGTTTCAAGAGTGTTTATTGAAGTGCTCAGAAATGTGAGGGGGTTGTAAAAAGAGGATCGGTGATGGCGTAGGAATGTCCATGGCAGAGTCCAGTCTATTAGTCTCACAGATGCACTGCCCATCTGGGCATAGGAAGTGGAGCTGGGGCAGTTTAAGTATGGACAGGGTAACAAGGTGGTACAGTGGGAGGACAAACAGGGTGGTCTCATTTCCTGGCGGGGGTCTTGCCATCTTGCTCTGTCCTGTTCCTGGATCTCAGGGACCGCTTGCGTGGTGGTTGTCCGTCTGTAGGGGGTGGGGTGCTGGTGTGTTGGTCCTGTGGCAGGGCGTCCTGTCCACTAGCGCCGGCGGAGGTGGTGGGCAGTTCATCATCTTGGCTAGTGTCAGGGGCCCCTTGGAGTACCACAGTGTCCCTCATGGTGTTCTGTATGTCCTTCAGCACCCGTACGATGGTGGCCAAGGTGGAGCTGATGGTCCTGAGCTCCTCCCTGAACCCCAAATACTGTTCCTCCTGCAGGTGCAGGGTCTCCAGAAACTTGGTCAGGACCGTCGCCGTCGTCTCCTGGGAGTGGTGGTAGGCTCCCATGATGGAGGAGAGGGTCTCGTGGAGAGTGGGTTCCCTTGGCCTGTCCGCCCCCTGTCGCACAGCAGCCCTCCCAGTTCCCCTGTGTTCCTGTGCCTCCGTCCCCTGGACCGTGTGCACACTACCACTGCCCCCAGGTCCCTGTTGTTGTTGGGGTGGTGGGTTATCCTGGGTTCCCTGTAGTGGTGGAGACACCGCTGATTGACCTGTCCTGGGTAGGGAGGTTTGGGCCCGTTGGGTGGGTGCTGTGCTGGTGTTACCAGAGGGTGGAAGGTCTGTGTTGGGCTGTGCCTGTGCAAGGGGAACCGACTGTCCCGAGGCCCACGATGGTCCGGGCTGGACATCAGGATCCAGTAGGGCAGAGCTGCTATCGTCACTGTGGGCCTCTTTTGGGGGTGGATTGGTGTTGTCTGGACCCTCTGGTGTGGTGACGGTCCTTCGGGTTCCTGCAGGGGCATAAGAGCATGATTATTGCATGTGTGTGTGATGGTGTGAAATGGGTGGGTGTCTGTGTACCCCAGGTCAAGCATTCCTGTGTGGGGGCTTGTGTGATGATGGTTAGGGGGTTGTTCTGGGTATGTGTAGTGGGCATGCTTTAGTGAGGGGTGTCCATGCTTTGTTGTGTCATGCAGGGCTTGGTGTTGGGATGTGTGGTTTGTGTTGTTAGTACATTAGTGAGGAGTTGGAGTGATGGGGGAGGGGGTGAAGGTGGGAGTGTTTGAGAGCATGCGGGTGGGGGATATGATAGTTAAGATTTGACTTACCAGTGTCCCATCCTCCACCGACTCCTCCGAGGCCCTCTGGATGCATGACGGTCAAGACTTGCTCCTCCCATGTTGTTAGTTGTGGGGGAGGAGGTGGGGGTCCGCCGCCAGTCCGCTGCACCGCAATGTTGTGCCTGGAGACCGTTGAACGCACCTTCCCCCGTAGGTCGTTCCACCTCTTCCTGATGTCCTCCCTGTTTCTTGGGTGCTGTCCCACGGCGTTGACCCTGTCCACTATTCTGCGCCATAGCTCCATCTTCCTGGCTATTGATGTGTGCTGTACCTGTGAGCCAAATAGCTGTGACTCTACCCAGATAATTTCCTCCACCATGACCCTGAGCTCCTCCTCGGAGAAGCGGGGGTGTCTTTGGCGTGACATGGGGTGGTGTGTGTGATGTGTGGGGTGGTGTATGTGGTAATGAGTGTGGTGATGTGTAGTGGTGTGTGGTGTTTGGTGCGTGGATGTTGTGTGGGTGATGGTGTTGTGTGCCTCTGTGTGATGGGGTTGTCTATTCTGTGCTCTCTCTCTGGCCTTCGTTTGGGATTTTTCAGTCGTAGGGGTTTGAGGGTGATGTGGGTGTGTGTTTTATATAGTATTGGGTGTGTGGGAATGGTGTGTGTATGTGTATCAGGTGTGTGTATTTCGAATTGTCCAATGTGACTGTGTTTTGGAGATGTGTGTGTATTTTGAGCGAGGCGGTGTGTACCGCCAATGGAATACCGCGGTTGAAAGACCGCCGCGTGGATTCGTGGGTCGTAATAGCATGGGCGTGTTTCTGTTGGCGTGGAGGTGGAGGTTTTGTTTTCGCCAGTTTATCACTGACCTTTGGTGTGGCGGAGTTGTGTGGGTGTCTGGATTTCGGCGGTTTCCGAGCTGTGTGTCATAATCGCTGTGTCAGAATTCCGCGGCCGCGGCGGTGTATTGGTGGTCTTCTGCACGGCGGTAAGCGCCTTTTACCGCCAATGTTGTAATGACCCCCTTAGTCTGCACTTCAAAGGCTGATACCCTCGCTGTGGCTCCTTTGTCCAAAAGGGACAATATGCCTTTGGGCAAAATAGACAGATTGTCCTCTTAAAGCTTTCATGTTGTAGGTGGGAGGTGCAGCGGGTCAGAAAGGAATGGAATGGTGTTGGGTAATTTCAAGAACCAGCCTTTTGGCTGTAATGCTCTGTCACCCCAGAAGGAAGTGACTTATCCTGCCCCCTGCCTGAGCTCTGTGTGCTGTAAAGGGTGCACTGAAGAGCATTTGAAGTTGTTGCCAGAAGTGTGGGGAGTCAGATACACGCTGCCCCCGATGGCCTGATCGTTCTCTGTTGGGCCCACTGCTCTGACCTCAAAAGAGTATTGATGTCTGTTCTGCAGGCAGTAGGGCCCAGCGCTGCTGATACACAAAGCCCCTGACAATCCCAGGAATGAGTGAAACTATTAGAGAGGATGGCCGGACCGGTGCTGAAAGACCTAGGGAATGTGCTGTAGCCCAACTCTCTTTAAAATGATCCAGGGCTGAGTCCGCCTTCTCGCTAAAAAGGCAGGAGCCGTTGAAAAGGCATGTCCATTAGGGACACCTTGACATACCAGGAGAAGCCTGTGCACTGAGCTCCATACTTGTCCAATAACCCTTCCTAGACAATCAGTGGCATCTCAACTCAAATGGATGACAAATCTAGCTGCATCCCTGCCATCTTGGATGGTTTGGGCTTTAGAAGCTAATAAGTCTTCTTGGAGTGCCAGTAAGATCTCACCAGCCATGTCCGAGAGTGTTTGGGAGTGGCATCCAAGGAGGCAGCTTGCACTGACAGACCTCAAGGCAAGGCTGGATGATGAGAACATTGTTTTGCCAAATGTTTCCTTACATTTGTAGTCTGTAGGGGGAAGTTGTTGGAAAGGCTTTCAGGTTGACTCTTTTGGGAGACGCCTGCACAGCCAAACTCTCAGGATTTGGATACTGGGTGAAAAAGTCTGGATTGCCTGGAGTTGGTTTACAGCAATGTGCTACCTATCGATTGATTGAAGTGCTAGGACATGGCTTTACACCGAGCCTATGAGCATATCAGTGAGGGCCTCATTGAAAGGCAGAAGATGTTTGGTCAGTGCCTGACTAAGTTTAGGACTTCAGTAAGCACATTTGTTTTAACCTCCATAGTGGGCAGGCGGAGATCAGGACTTCTAATAACCCAGACAAAATATGTGGGGGTGCATTGGGACAGGGGTGGGAATTGACTCCTTGTTGGAACAGGAGCGAGACCTGTAGGCAGAATTACCCCCTTGCACCTTCTTGGGAGATCGAAAGTTGCAGGAAGGGGCAGAGTCTTGCTTTGACTTTTTGTGTTTCTTTTTTAGCTTACCTGAAGACTTCAACCTTAAAGAATGTCTAACGTGGGAACAACTTTGGGAGCAGGTGTGCCCGCTTGACTTCGACAGGGAGTATGACCTTCGTGGAACCTTGCAGCTTGGCTTGGCTTTGGGTTCTCAGATGCCTTCGGGTTCATCTGGGAACAGTTGTCGTAAGCCTTGGAATCATGTGCCAAACTCAAACACCAGAAGTACACTTTGTGAGGATCTGTCACAGATATCTGTTTGCAAAAGTCCTTCCAAGCTTACAAGGTCTCTGTAGTCTTAAGGCAGGTCAAGTGCTCACATGCAAACTGGAAAATTATGCAGAAGATATTCTCTTCAGAAAATGAAGAAAGGAGAAGTTAAGCTCCCTATCAACATCTGAAAACATGGTAAGAGTGACATCTGCGCACAGGGATGGTGCTTATACGTGACTCCATCACTTCAAGAGGGGAACAACGTACTGGTGAGCAAGAGCCCTACTTTTTGAGTTTCTGGATCCAGTCTTGCAACTGGGGATATTCACTTAGTGAAGAATCTGCAGTGAGAAGTATCCAATAGGACAAAATTTCCATCAGGCGTGCTAACTCTTTTTGCCCTTCATATGTCAGATCAAAGTACAAAGTAGCAATGTTTAACGTGCCCCCAATGTATTAATTAGTGGCCCTTTGATTTTCAAAATGTGCTGTAGCAGAACGTTTTGGCAACCTTGTTAGCAATACTTAGGGATCATTCTTATCCCTGCCATCCTATAGTAGTCGACTCACTTGTGCTGTTTTAATTATGTGGCGTCTGTGAGGCCTACATTTTCAGTTCTAGAATAATTTAATTTTAAGGACCTCGTTGACCTGAACCCGTGTTGGGAGTGCACCCAAAACTAATCCCTTAGGCCTGGTCGACAATCAAACCTCCTTGTGGTGGATGAGTTGCAGCATGGCATATGATTGCATGTGTTAGACACAAGAGGCTTTTGAGTTATTTAATATGAGCCTTATGCAGGCATGATGATGACGTTACAAGATTGAAAAGGTAGCTCTTCCTGAAGAAAATCTAATTCACGTTGCTACTAAGTAGAAAACATGGTTTGAGTACCCTTTTTAATCAAAATATCTATCCTGGCTTATACTATATGGGTGATTTGATATAAATTATTTACCTTTACTACAAAAGCACCCTTCGCAGTCACATACACGCACACCGTTTTGAGATTGTGAACTCACGATGATTCAGAGGATGGCTAACATTACAGATCTCTTTAGTCTGGGTGGGAGGATCACTCCCTTTTTCAATTCTTTCAAAAACACTCTCTGGTACCTTGCCAGGAGAAACCCCATTACTCTCTCATTCTGATGCACTTCCCTAACAAACCTTTATTTATTTATTTTAGGACTTCTACCAAGCACAAACTAATGAGGTGTCAGGGTGTTGTAAAAATAAAAGGTGAACATATTTCACAATTATAAAATTGTAAGGTGATTGAGATAAGGTTGAAAGTTTTGCCCTACATTATTGAATGGTGTACACCTTCATCATGAATAAACGTGGGTTGAACATCAAGATTCTGATTTCTTGTTTTTGTTTGGGGGGGGGGGATGATTGAAAGTCAGGAAGAGGTCTGATCGCTTGTTGGATGGCACCCCAAATCTTAGGCACATTTTCTGAGAAGGCTTGGTTTTTTTTGTTTTTGACTTTCTTGAACACTGGAATTTCCAGAAGCAAGCCATTAGTTCTTCTCAATGCACATTGCATGCGTAAGATAGTCATTTTTTTGGGTTGAATTTTTTAGATGGTTGTGCCTGAATGGCTTTGCTTGTAATACAGGCAACCCTGAATTGGTGCCTGGCTTCAATAGGTAGCCAGTTTTCTGAAGTCAAGAGAGAGTTGATTTGGACATACTTTCTTGCTCCTAGGACAGGTCTTGCGGTTTCACAAAGAGTTGATTGAGAGCCACTAAGTGAATTTTGGGAATACTCTAGAGAATAAAGTTGCCTTAATCCAGTCCTGACAGCACTAGAACTTTTTTTATCAGTTTGAGATCTCACTCTGTTATGAGATGCTTAATGCTTCGTATAAGTTTCAATTGTTGCTGAACTCCCTTCAAGATAGTTAATGTGGGCCTTGAGTTTCATGCTTTTGCCTAATCCAAGTGATTTTTTTAAATGGTTGCAATTTCAGTGGTGTGATCAGGAGGAGCAAAATTTGTGTCATTACTGGAGAGGTGTGCAACAGTTTGGGGGTGCTATGAACATGAACTCTGTTTTAGGTGACTACATTTGAGATGCTGGTTTGCTATCTATAACTGAAAACGTTAAGTGTTGTTGCAAATTAAGAAATGTCAATGGGAGAGGACATTTATCATTTGCATAGAAGTGGAACGAGATGGTGACCTAGTACCATTCTGTGTCTCAAGTTTTTTAAGAGTGTGTAATGGTTGACTGTATTGAATGCTCCTGAGAGCTAGAAGGATAAGAAGAACTGAGTCACTTGAGCCCATAATCTCTGGGCATCCTCTGTTATACTTCAAATAACAGATTCCATGCTGCATCTAGTCCTGAATCATGACTTGTCACTCAGAAGATTGTTCACTTTGATATGTTGGTCGAGTTGTAATACCACAAAGCTTTCCAGCACTTTGTCAAGGAAAGGTAAGTTTGAGAGTGGGTCGTAGTTGATACATTTCTCCGTATCTGCCCTGATTTTCTTCAATAATGGGATTAAGTGTCTGATTTTGAGGCAGTCAGGGACTTCCTAGTTAACAATAAGTTATGTATCAGATTCTTCCAGAAGGTAGCAATGGTATGTGAGAGATCCTTTAAGATGAATGATGGAATTGGCTCTATGAAAGGTGAATAATGTCTGTTTTTCATGATTGTATGAATGATTTCCACAAGAGGAACCTCTTTGAAGCTTGTCCATGAATTTACCATTTATTTTAGTAATTCTGAATCTTTCTTTCTCTTTTAGTAAGGAGTCCAGGGAAAGTTCAATTTTCTTACCTTTTTAATAGAAGAGTGCACATTATTAGTATATCTTCTTGAAAGCTGTGATCCAGAGTGTTTTAGAGATAGTGGCGTGTTTTTCATTTTTTGCTACCTCACATAGATTTCTGGACTTGAAGATTTTTTTTCGAACTGAAGATGATTTAGTCTCAAAGATAAGAATCTTGTATAGCTTCCTTTTTGTTCTCAGATACTTCAGGTCAGCCTTCTCCAACAGGTAGCTTGTTAGTTATTGGTGGCTCTCCGGCTACCTTAAAGTAGCTCTCCTGTGTGCAACCCAGCCTAATAAATTAAAAGCTTTTGCTTGGTTAAATATCTCTATGTATACAGAAATTGAGAACTATGTATTGGAGACCAAACTGTATGTATTTTCAGAACTTATATGGTGATGCTGGGAGAAAAATGGTTGAATTTCCAAAATATATCTAAAGCTAATATCTGTGTGAAAAAACATGTGGCATTGGGGCAGACATTTTGCTAATAAGATTACTAATAATATGAGTAGCTTAGAGTAATTTTCATTGAACATCAGTAGCACTTATTACAAAACTTTGGAGGTTTAGATTTGTGAGAATTGGTCAGCCGCCATATTTGTTTCAATGATCTTGGGATTTTTCATTTGTCACTGAGTACCTTAGCGAAAAATTTGGCCCTACTTTTTTACTTTCTCTTTTTTTAATTTCAGTTGTGTGGATTTGTCCAGGGTATTCAATATGGTGCCTTGATATTGTGACATCATCAATGTCTTCATCAAAGGGATTTTGTTTTTAGAAAGGAGTGGCATATAGCACTTTCTACAGTGTCATGGTTGGTTAGCTCTGTAACCCAATGTTTAGGTCTTCTTAGTTGTCCTCTTTCAAATATAAGATCATGGGAGAGTCAGTCTACTGGTAGAGGGGATTTAGACCTGATCAGGCCTACTGGTGCTATGATCAGGTCCAGGGTGGGCCTTTTTATATTGGTGGGTGGTCAGCAGTGATCTAACTGATTGTTGCTAGTCTGAATGGATGACGATTGTGTGATTATTTTGTTATTTTAGTCTCTCCAGTGCAGCTTGGAAGAAAGCATTATTCTCATTGTGTCTGTCATGAAATTGATAAGCTGTTCCACAAACTCTTTGTTGGGAGGTGGGGGGTGGTACATAATATGTGGTACATAATTTGTATCTTAATGGATTTGTTTTTCTCATATTTGATTTCACTCTAGATGCTTTGTAGTATTGGTGATTCTGCATTATTCAGCTTCATACAAGTAAATTGTTATTTGTTGATAACAGCCACTACTCTATCTGTTTAATCTATGCTATCTAGGAGTATGTATGAGAATCCTGCAGGGATTAGAGGCCAATATCAGCTGTGAAGCTTTGTTGAGTTATGTCTCAGTCAGCAGGAAGAAGTTAAATTGTGCCATTTTATGAGATGTGATATTTCAGTAGAATTGCTAGATGTGGACCTGCAGTTGTGTAGAATCACATTGCATGTTGTCTCTTTGAAGATATTCTTTACTATGAGAGTAATCTTCATTTCAATTAAGTATTTACTATTGAGATTTTGCTCACATAGATTCCACTTTTTTGAAAGGAGTGGACAATTTGTTGAGTGGAGCATCTGACCCTAATTTGCACTCACTTTTGTTATTGCTGCTATTGTTCTAAAATGTGTAAATACCATCCAAGTCCATTTTAATGCTACACCATGGGTCTCAAAGACGTTAGGGTAAAAGTCCACTGTGCTATGGCAACTTGAATGTTAAAATACGTGTAGCACCAACTCTAGGTTACACAACGAATCATAAAAATAAACATAACAGGTTTCCTGCATTACGTTTATGCCTACATAAGCAGGTATTAAAATGTTTTCTTTATGCTTGTCTGAGTGATGTTTGTTTCACTTGCAGTTCAAGGAAATAAGCAGTAGGATACTGAAGTCATATGATACCAACATCGATGAATTATTTTCAGAAATTGATCAATGCATTGCCGTAAGCCGAAATGTGCTGCAGCAGTTAGGAGATACGTTTGTCCCAGAACTGTCTGAAGAAGAATGGGAAAAAATCCAAATGAAGGTATGTTACTAGCTAGCTTGATTGTTAAATTATATAGAAGAAGACACCATATACAGGTGAGAGAGTCTCATTTAATCCAGTCACCACCTCTCCTCATGCAGCAACAACACCACAACACCAACATTCTAAACTGCCTCCAGGTGGAACCATCATATTAGGAGGGAATAACCGGGGGAAATGAACATTCCATTTGAAGGGGACAAATAAGCAATTAATTTTGCTTTTACTAATTGACCAAAAAAAACATTAACTTTCACTCAACATTATAACTTTGATCTTCTATAGTAGCTAACCATGTGCTAGCTGGCCTCCATGAACAGATGACCTATGAACTATACTTAAGAACTGGTAATAGCTAATGTCACATATGATGAAAGTAAACAAAAAAAAGTGTTCCTTATGGAACATTTTGTTGTTATTTGGAGTATTGTAAACCAGGTAGGACTAAACAGATCGGAACAAGATTAGCTATTTTATTTAATCCAATATTTGAAAGTATTAGCTCGCATTGGAAAGAAGTTATTCCCCACTCTCCAAGAAAAGGGGGGTTCCCATGTGCAGTATTGACACCCTGAATAATGAGAGCACTCAAGCTAAAACAGTCAAACTTTGAACACCATTTGTCCAATGGAATGAAAGTGTGTTCCTATGTCTGCTCCCTTGATTAGTATCCAATTGTAAATCACAGCAGGACTTAAACCCTGTGGTGCCTCACACTTATCCGAAGCCAGATGTTGCTCACAGGGTAGTATCTTTCTTTGATAAATTGTTGTCTCTGCTAACATGAGGGCAAGAAAGAGAAACTAGTAGCATTTATAATAGTAACTAAGGATCATGTGATCAACTACTCTGAGAGTATGCATTCAACAATGCATTCCTAGTCGAATTGCTAAAAGGGGCAGTGGGAGCTACTATAGAGCCGATGCAAGGCCTGGCTCTCCTTAGTGTATGGCCATCCGTAAATTTTCAGATCTAAAAAAAAAAAACACTGATAAATGTGGGCCTTCTCATGGCAAAAATAGACATCATCCAGAAGTGGGGGAGGGAGATGGCTCCATACTTCTGGCAATGGGAGGAAGGAATGCATCACTGCAAAATACTGGAAAAGAGAGGGGTATAGGGGCAGGGGCTGTGAGAAGAACTTTGAAAAGATGTGGGGTCAGTGGAACTTGGAGGCATGAACTTGGACATTTGGGAATTGGTAGATATAGCACTGATTGTAAGATTATTAGGTGGGGTGGGTGGACGAGTAGGGGTGGCAATATATGCTGGAACTGGTGTGGGATGCTGAAAGGGTGCACTATGATTGGATCGGAGCAATGCTTATTCATTGTTGCTGTTTATAATAAATACAAATAAAAATGTAAATAAATAAATAAATAAAAACAATGCATTTCTACATAAGACCACCAAGTACAATAGGTTTCTTCAAGGAATAAGTCCTTCCTTAAAACATCCATCCTTACACCAACCACATGTGAGAATTGCCCATCAGCAACCTTGATTATACTGTATACTACTTTTCCTCATCACAGTTCCCTTCTAATACAGTTGAGTCACCACAAGAGATGGGCACCTTTTCGCAGAGTATTATTCATCCTGCTGGAGGAGGAGCCTAAAGAGGGGCCTTCTTCTAAGAGACTTCTTGTGTTTTATCCCACAACCTTAAAATTAATGATCCAATTTTCAATAATATCACCAAGTGTGGTAGCAAGGGTGGAAGGAACAGTTAGACTCAGGGTGAAGACGATTAACTGTTTGCAAGTGAGGCGTTGCTACACTGTGCCTCTTCCTCATCACAGTCCTAAACCAGTACAAATGTACCAAGGAAAATACCAGCATTTGATCATAGATCTATTGAATTCTGAACATACCTAGAAGCATAGTGAAGTACTTCACTAAGGACAGCCAACTCAGATGAGACCACATTGTGATGTTTGTAGTGAGGGGTAAAATTGAAAAGCAAAACCCATTTCATTGTCCAACAGAGGTGCACCAGGCAAATGGCTTATGTTGCAAAGAAGCCTGTTTTGGAGAGACCTTGAATTAAAGTATAGCAGCTACTTGTCACTGTTTATCGACCCTAGAGCCCACACAGCATGTGTACCTACTCAAGGCAACATTTTCATCCCTTTATGTACTGAACCTCTGACCACAAAAGGTGAATAAGAGACATGAAAAGTAGCAGTCCAGGAAAGGGGAACTTTGACTATCCTCTCTCCATTAAGTTTAATCTGCTTTCAGACCGGTTTCCACCATGTATAGAGTCTCAGAAAATTCAGTTTCTCCTTCTCTTCAGCTGTTACATGTAAATTCTTGGAGAGTTTGTCAAAAGCATGAACCTCTACAATGTACCAATATGAAGATGGCATTCCACCATACCTCGTGCTGATTGTGGATTAAGGTATCGCCACATTGGAGAAAGTGTTATGTAAATTGAAGATTGGTTGTTTCCTCATCACTTAAAGCATAATCTGAGGACCTGTATCTTTCCTTTCAGAGAAGGTAGATTGTACTTTCTCTTGTATGATTGCAAAGCTCTTTTTCGTCAAATGCAGAATCTGTGTTCCTTATCCACAACATGCAGTGTTGCATAGTGAAAGTAGTCCAATCTTAGCTGTGAATATTGACAATATTATTAACAAGGAATAACCTGAGGTAAGAAATAGCTGTGTAGGATGTGGTATCCTCTTCACAGACCTCCCAGAACATTAATAGACTGCAAGGAGCGGTACAATACAGCGTTAGCCCTGATGTTGTTCTCATCTACCTGCTGTTTCTGCTATAGCACACCTGTCCTAATCAGCCCACAGTGCCCCCCAGCTGATGTCCAGTGATTGCTCAGAACACCATGCCTAAAGAATAATGTACTTAACTTTAGTAACTTTCTATCTGGTGGATTGTCCTGCTCCCCCAGATTCCTTAGCTGGACAGCCCATCATGGCGCATATTGGATCTGGAAATGTTGTAATGGCACGGCATAACAGTGCTGTATGACATTGATGCGGCTAGGTCTTTTATTATTATTATTATTATTATGTCACTCTTTACTATGTAAACCACATCTTTGTGAGTGACATCAATCTCAATCAGATTTCTATGCTGATATAGTGGAATGGATGGGATAGATGGAAGTGAAAAAAACGGAACTGCCATGGGAGGACTCTAACAAATCTACAGGAGATAGACGACCCACCGAGAAGTTAACCAGGGTAAAAAAGTTGTTGTAATGGAGAGACATTACCATTCCCATACTATCCTTCCTTGATGTGGGTTGAGACCAGCACACCCAAAAAAACAACTGCATATCAGCCCTCTCAGAAAGTGATATTTCTCCATATCCAAGCAATAATGCTTTACCAAAGTATGCAAATAGCCACCTGACAAATTATTTTCACAGCACTTCTTTTAGCAATGCAGAAGTAGTATCAACTCGTATAGTCAACTGAGCTGTATAACTCGTCGGCAGAGTTTCGCTTGCATGTCCATAACAGTGACTACAAGAGAAATCCATCTGGAAACGTTTGTTGAGTCACATACCTCTGTAGCTTTCTACCCGCATAAACAAAGAGAGAACGTACTCAAGAAAAACAAAGGCTACAGTTCCATTGGCATTCACCAGATGACAAGGGCAAAATGTATGCAGCAAAAGGAAGGAAGGGGTTGAAGGGATTTGACGAGATATGGGGAAACAACTGAGGAGATGGGAGAAGTGATAAAGTTACTTAAAGGGGAAATACTACAGGTCACCCCTGGTGAAAAGATTGGAGCTGACAGAGCAAAGGGGAAACGTAGAAAAAGGAGGAGTGAGTGAAGAGGATAAAATGCATGGAGTTATTATATTACAATTGGTATAGTAAAATAAAAAAAATCAAATAAAAGAGACGAGGAGGGATCATGGCTTTGGGAAAAAAAGTGGGGGGCAAGAATTTGAGACAGAATTCAGAAGAAGAGGGGCTCTGTGGAAGTTAGAGGAATGGGGAGAAAATAAATGGGCTCAGAGGATCTATCCTCAAGAAGAGATACAACACATACATTTACAGGAAAATAGGCATTAATCAAGAGGATTTTGACAGAAGGTAGACAATGCATATCTGCAAAGGTTCCAAATGGTTCAGCAGACTTGTTTTGTCAGTTCTTCTTGTTCCTGGAGAATATTTATCTGTAGCACTCATAACACCAGGTGAATATCCTAAGATAGGGCAAGTAACCTCACCTCTGGGCTGATTTAAAACCTTAAGTGCACTTCAAACAATCAATGGCTGCATGGGATCATATCCCCAAAAAAGGCCAGTAATGTGTATTGTTCAAAGCAAAGTGCTTGTTCCAAACTTGAAAAAAGAGTGAGTGGAGGAATCACATTTACTTTCTCCATGGAGAGAAAAATTTAAAACAATACATAGCCCATGCACATTATTCATCTTTGTCACTTTCAAACAAAACTGCTAAGAAATGAAAGTACAGAACGGAAAAACAATCACCGTACAGGAGAGAAAATGTGATAAATTAAATAGAAGGGAATTGCATCTAGAGGGGCCAAAAAACACACAGGGCAAGAAAGTGGTGGCCCAAGGTAGGGAACCAATAACTTGGTTTATTAAAAATGAATATCCGCAGCCTACAGGAATTCAAAACCAGTTATAATACAGTGGAATACCCACTTTGCATCACAGTAGCTCTAAAACTGTAGCACACCCCATTAGGGTGGATCCAATATATAACATGAAAGACACTTAAAAATAAAAACCATCCTTGCAGATGGAGTTATATCTTTATCTGTGTAGCAACTAACCCAATGGACAAATAAATGCTGAGTAAAACGCCACAGGAAAGCCAAGGCATAACACCAAGTATACTAAATAAAAGGTGAAATCAGCAAAGAACGATTGTATATGTAGTATTTATTTTGTGACTCAGATAGGGTAGAAGCAATATTAAAGTCAATAGCTTAAACAAATCAAGGAGAGAATGGTCACTCGTTGATGGTGCAAAGCAGCATTACTGCAGAAATGCTTGGTGGGTGGTAAAATATGTAAGGAATGTTTAAGGGACTTTTGATATTCTGTTCACTAACATCCAGATATTCTTTAAATATTCATGTTGTTGCCTGATAATGTGATACATCATCAGTATATCGAAACAAAAACTTTTTTTTTAATTCGGTATGAAAAAATTCATCCATTACAGCAAATAATCACCAATACATTGTTAAAATAACAATAAAACCATATATAGTAAAAAACACCCATCAAGAATATAAACATATAAAAACCTCATTCATAAAAAACAATAAGACAGAAGAATTCATTCTAAAAACTCTACATTTTTACGCCAAGTAATAGCTCCCTTCAGGAATGATCCCAGGCCCTTCCACACCAATACATCTGAGGCCATTTGCAACCACATAAAAGCAGGACGATATTGCACAAAACCCTTGGGCCTTAGGAGAGGTAATAAAAATTTAGTTCTAAATGGTGCATAAAAAACACAAAACAATGTAAAATGGGGCAAGGTCTGTTGGGACACCCCATCACAGGGACAAGGTCTAATACATTTTTCCCCATACTGTCCTAGCGGGAAACACAAATTACTTCTAATGATCCCCAGACGGAATCGAGTTATAAGAGACCTTTCCCTCACATCCTTTATCCCTAACAGATAGCGCTCAGGACCCACCCACATCTTTAGCATGATGAAATCCCTTATTGATTTTTTCCCTGATAATGTGATAACTTTGTGCTGCCCATGCTATAGCATTATTTCATCCATATTCTTTTGAAAGAGAACATATACCTTTAAGCCACATACTTGTATTTAATGGTAGATGGATAAAACAAGGTGGGCTGGAGCTTAAGAACCATGGTCATAATTTGTCTCATAAAAAACCTTATGCACAAAAGTGTATTTGTACAAGTAAAGGGGATTGTGTTGTAAATTATGATGTGAGGGCATTTATGTTAATGTTCATGCTTAGAACTTCTGTGATTTATAGAATGCAGGGGGTACTCACATCCAGTTGTCCCTTGGCTGGCCTGGTATCAGTCCAGTCTACCATCAATCGTCTATAAGGAATGAGTGAAAATATTTGATAACTAGCTAATAGTCTTGGAAAGAGAGAACTTTCGCCCTGAGAGAAAAACTTAGATTTGTTAATATGCACCTTTACAAGGAAGGACAACATATCAAGCACCAAGGTCATGAAAGCAAAGAGAAGGCTAAACAGATTTGCAGAGTCAGTCAAAATGGCAATGGTGCATCACAAATTCTACATCCACCCAAAGAGATATAATGAGACCATAGATGACTCGGTGGTTAGATGGCGAGAGTTGACAATTAAATGTCAGAATGGCAAGGTGATGGATGAACTAATAAGGGACTAGTTCATTGTGTTCCGATGGAAAAATACACAAGTGATTGGGGGTGGTTCAAAATCATCCTGTAAAATCTGAAATCGCCACAATAGTAGACGAATCTTGTTGTTGTATGAAAGAATTAGAAACTGTAGAGCACAAGAAGGGAACACAGTTGCAAGTGGTAGTAGCAACCAGTAAAAGTACTGGGAGAGTAGGCAATATAGGAAAGAATGTGATTCAGGAGGGGGGACTCTAGGTGAGGGAGTGAGTTGCTCTGTTCAAAGTCGAGGTTATGTTTTGCAGTTAATAGGGAGTACAGACAATGTGGGAGGAGAGATCACTTTGCCAGAAAATGTAGAGACGAGTGGTATGGGCATTGTGGTGATAATGAGTGAGGAAGCAGTGGAAGCCGCAAATATAGTGTGGGGAAGCATGTTAGATGTCATTGGACACTTGAGATAGATACTGTATTCAGGGATAGGTATACCTCCAGGAAACTTAATGTAGCAAGGTCAGGTCCACATATTCTGGAATGGGTTCATCAGTTCCACATTCATATTTTCATCAACCTGAGGAGAGAAAGTCAAGTGATTGTAGAGGAGGACACCAACATTGACAAGATCGTGAAGGACCATGGTCGGGTGTTTGAAAATAGGTTGGGGCTCTTGGAGAGATATGTCCACAAGACCAAAGTAGGAATTATGTGATACCCATGAGACACAAGGCCTGGAGGATACCTATAACGGAGAGTGAAAGTGGGAAAAAATGGGTACAAATGCTATCTGACGGGGTAATTAAATTAGTGAAGGCACAGGAATGTGTTTCTCCTGTGGTCATTACTAGGAAGACAGATGTTAAGTTCAGGTTTTGCATCAACCTCAGGAGCTATAACAAAAACTATCAAGGATACCTTTCCTTTACCCAACATTAATGACATGGTCCTGTTGAATGTTGGGGACTACTTCTCCAAGTACGATTTGAGCATTGCTTACTACCAGATTGAATTGCATCAAGGGTCTAAGGTTTTGACTGTGTTTATATCTTCAGAATAAGTGGTTCAGTTCACTCATCTTGCATTTGAGCTTGCTTCTGAAGCAAGTGTCTTTTAGAGGATGATGAACCAGCTGTTTGTAGATCAGAGAAATATCAGGGCAACATACTGGTTTTTCAGATGTCTGTGGAGCACAACTTGTTACTGAAGGCTGTGTTGGAAAGCTTAAGGGAGTCCAGTTCCACAATAAAATAAGACAATGTATGTTTTTAGTGTCTGAAATTAGATATCTGGGGTATGTTACTGCTGCAGAAGAAGTGACATCGAAATCAAATGTATTAGAAGCTATCAAGTGTTCACTGGGCAAGGATCAGGTATGTTCATTTATGGGGTAAAATATAATTAATAAAATGAGACCAAAACAACAGAAATCCAATCTGTAGACCGGAGTTATGCATTTTTAGCGATTTTAAGGAAAACAGAGCAGAGAAGCAAATAGCGCCAGTTACAGATATCTGGTCACACTGGATCAGGACAAAGTCACAGGTTTAGGATTACTACAATGGAGCACAGACCAGGAACAGGACCAAGTTTGGCCCGCTGAGATAGTACTTTGTGTCCTTGAAATGAAGATGCAAAGTCTATTTCGACCTTCACTGCGGTGCGCTGAGGAGCCATTGAGCAGGAGTTTTACTGCATGTTCCAGTATAGATATGCATCACGCTAGGTCAGTGCCATTTAATTCTGTGATCAGGAGCTGCAATGCCGGCATCGAGCCACCGGTTTGGAGCTGCTTTGCGGAGACTTACCTCAACATGCCTTGCACTGGGTCAGTGCTGGTGAAGATGCCATTCAGGAGTTGCAATACAAGGTGCAGCACACTGTGTTGGTTCTGGGGAAGCCGCCAATATGTAGCTGGTAATGCTAGGACTTGCATCAAGATGCATTAAGCTGTGTTGGTCCCAGGAAAGACACCGGTCTGGAGCTAATCATGTGCAGACTTTCATCAAGATGCATCACTTTGCGTTGATTCCAAAGAAGCTGTCAGTCAGGAACTTTTGTGTCCCTCCAGCTCAGAACAGGCGGCCAAACAACTGACCTTTGGAGACACTCTGGTAGTCATGGGTTCAACCAGCAAGGCAGGCCTCAGGCAGCAGAGTAGTCCTTGTAGAGTTCACAGGTCAAGGAGTGTTCTGAAGAGTGATCCTTAGGGCCCAACATTTATACCTGTTGCCAACTTCAAAGTGGGAGAAATTCCTAGACTCCCCCTCCACTCTGCCCCCATCTAGTTCTGCAATTTTCTTCCTTCCCCTGCCCAAGCACCAAGATGTGTGGGGTGACACAAGGCTAGTGTGAAGTTACTTCTCAGTTCAGGAGGAAGCCCCTGTTGAAATGCAAGTGTGGTAAGTTAGCCCCTACCCATCTTGTCAAGAGGGCCCATCCTGTCAACACCTACTCCCTCTTTGTGACACTGTCTGAGAGGAATACTTGAACGCTGACTGCCATCTATGCCGTCATGTAGCCCACAAGATAGGCGCCAAATACTTAGGACAAGAAAATGCTGACTGTCTAAAAGTGGTATTTTCAGAATTTTTACTTAAAATGTTACTATATTATAAGTGCATACAATTCTCTAGAGACCAAACATGGCAGTCCCACCTGTTTTCTATCAAAAGTTATCACTTATTGAACATAATAAGGTAACCCATGGGAGAGGTAGGCCTTGCTATAGTGAAAACTAATTTAAGAGTTTTTCACTATCAGGACGTGTTAAAACTTAAAAGTATATGCCCAATGTTAGAAATGGGGCCTCTGACTGGCAGCCAGTTTGCACCCTGTCCAAGCAGGGACGCTCACTCTAGTCAATGCAAGGGAGATACACACTCAAGATAACCCCTGCTCACACCCTTGGTAGCTTGACACAAGCAGTCAGGCTTATCTCAAAGGCAATGTGTAAAGTATTTGTACCAACACACACAGTAATACAGTGAAAACACTACATAATGGACACCACACCAGTTTTGAAAAATAGGTAATATTCATCTAAATCAAACAAGACCAAAACAACAAAAATCCAAAGTAAACAAGTCAAGATATGAATTTTCAGTCTTACTCCATAGGAAACAATGGAAACGTTAATTTTACACAAAGTACCTGGTTTGCATCAAACATTAAGCCGCATGGGCGAGCGTGCATCAGAAAAGTAAACGATGCATCACTTCCTAACTCGCAAATGAGGCCTTGCATCGTTTCTTCTCTGGCTGGGTCGGCGATGTGTTGTTTTTCTCCCCAGCAAGAGAGCAAAATGTTGATTTCCGGACAGGACACCTCTGATCCAGGCGATGACTTTGACGCCCAGTGAAGATATGTTAGAATTCCGGTTGCACGGTGTTTGAAAACCGTGCTACGTGGGATTTGCATCATTATTAGCAGCCGCAAACGGGTATTGCATAGTTTCTCCAGCCGCGATGCATCGCTTTTAGGCGCATTGCAAGCGGTGTGTCAAAAATGTCCCTGCACGGTGTTCTGTGCGTGCATTTCAGTCCTTGTTCTGCCAGCTTCACCTCTCAAGGGCTCAGGGACTGGACAGGGAACAACTTTGCAGGGCAGGTGTCTCAGCAGAGAGTCCTGGTGCTGGCAGAGGAAGTCTTTGATGGACCTTAGAATTCAAAACAGGAGGCAAGCTCAATACAAGCCTTTGGAGATTCTTCACAGGCAGGAGTATACAACAAAGTCCAGTCTCTGTCCCCTCTCAGGCAGAAGCAGCAACTGCAGGCCAACCTAGCAAATCACAGCCACAGGCAAAGAGGCAGTACTTTTCCAGCTCGCCAGTTCTTCTCCTTGGCAGAGGTTCCTCTTGATTCCAGAAGGAGTCTAAAAATCTGGGGTTTTGGGTCCACTACTTATACCCCTTTCTGCCTTTGAAGTAAGCAAACTTCAAAGGAGAATCTCTGTTGTTCACAAGATCCTGCCATGCCCAGGCCTGGCTCCAGACTCACACCAGGGGGTTGGAGACTGCATTTTGTGAGGGCAGGCACAACCCATTCAGGTGTAAGTGACCCCTCCAATCTAACCCAGATGGCCCATCGGGTATGCAGGCTACACCCCAACTCCCTTTGTTTTACTGTCTAGAGGGGATTCACAAGCAGCTACACAAGCATGCAGAGTCACAGACTACTTTAAGCAAGAAAATGCCCACTTTCTAAAAGTGGCATTTTCAAAATGACAATTTAAAACCAACTTTACCAAAAGATGTATTTTTTAATTGTGAGTTCAGAGACACCAATTTCCATATTTCTGTCGGCTTTCAAAGGGAAAATACACTTAAAAGTTATTTAAAGGCAGCCCCCACGTTAACCTATGAAAGAGTTAGGCCTTGTAACAGTGAAAACGGAATTTGGCAGTATTTCACTGTTAGGACATGTAACACACATCAGTACATGTCCCACCTTTAACACACACTGCACCCTGCCCATGGGGCTCCTAGGGCTAACCTTAGGTGTGCCTTACATTTTTAAAAAGGGAAGGTTTAGGCCTGGCAAGTGGGTACACTTGCCAGGTTGAATTGACAGTTTAAAAACTACACACAGACGCTGCAGGTCTGAGCCATGTTTATAGGGCTACTATTGTGGGTGGCACAATCAGTGCTGCAGGCCCACTAGTAACATTTGATTTGCAGGCCCTGGGCACTTATAGTGCACTTTCCTAGGAACTTACTAGTAAACCAAATATGCTAATCTGGGATAAACCAATACAATTTAAACAGAGATAGTATGCACTTTAGCTCTGATTAGCAGTGGAAAAGTGCCCAGAGTCCTAAAGCCAGCAAAAATTGTTCAGAACAAAATAGTAAGAAGGAGGCAAAAAGTTTGGGGATGACCCTGCAAAAAGGGCCATGTCCAACACCCAACATTTTAAATACAATGCCCCCTGCCCCAAGAGCTGTCTAGGGCCTACCATGTGGTGAATTACATGTGTGAAAAAAGTAGATTTAGGCTTGGCAAAATGTTTATTTTACCAGGTTGAAGTGGAAGGTCTGATACATGTTTTAAAAGGGCTGCTTAAGTTGGTGGCACAACAAGTGCTGCAGTCCACCAGTAGCATTTAATTTACAGGTCATGGGTACAAGTAGTACCACTGTACTTGGGACTTATAAGTAAGCAAATGAGTTACTTACCTGTTACTGCATGTATCCAATATTTGATTCTTTCATAGATTCACATGCTTGAATCATTCCCCGTAGTCGAAGTGGGAGTCCCACAGTACCATAGTAAAGCAGTATGTAATAGTATCATAGGCTATAATGGCAACGGAACCCATTTTAATAGCTTATCTAAGTCCTTTTTTATTTTTATTTTTTAAAAGGACCAGTCTTGAACCACAAACAATCAGACGACACAACCCTCTAGAATGCTTCCAGCAGAGGCTGAATTCCTCAGATTTTCCAAGCACAAGTGGGAATAAAAATTTCAATCTATGAGGTGAGCTTTTAAGGGGAGAAGGGTGAGTCACTTGTAAATCCATGAAGGATACCAATACTGGATAACTCCAGTTAAAAGTAAGTAACTCATTTTCTTATCCAGTATTGGATCTTTCATAGATTCACATGCTTGAATCAGAATAGCAAGCACTAATTTAGGCAATTCAAGGACCCTTAGAGGATGTTGGGTAGAGTAATACATTTTATAGTGAGGCATACAATATATATATATATGTATATATATATATATATATTAGAAAATCATAAGAATTTGTATCTAACCCTTATAGTAATATAGCAATTGAAAAAGGCAGTATACAGTTGACTGAAAAGTTTTTAATATGAATATAAATACCTTTATTTAAAGAGACTCACCTTATTGGAATAGATGGAGTAATACAGCTTGTCCTACTGCTGCATCGCTGCATTGTGCTGACTCTCGGCAGCAGTACTACGTGAACAAGTGGGTGCTCTTCCACTTCGCAGCACAACATATTTTCTCCAAAGGGATTTCTGCGAACAGAGTAGCTGAAATGGATACTGCTATTGTAGAATGAGGTTTAGCTCTTTTCGTTAGGGGTTTGCCCCCCTTGGAATGGCAAAACTGAATTGTTGCTGAGGTCCATCTTGCTGTTGTTGCTTTCATTGCTGCAGTCATTTGAGGCCCTTGACCATAAGAGACCAGCAGTTGATACGTTTTACGAATCTGTTTAGTACGGTGGAGGTAGAACTTAAGACACTGCTTAATGTCTTAAGTATGGAGAGCCCTTTCAGCTGGCGTGATAGGACTGGGAAAGAATGTTTGAAGTATGATAGGTTCATTGAGATGAACTTGAGAAGGAACTTTAGGAATGCATTTTAGATTTGTTCTAAGAAGTACACATTTGTCTATGAAACGTAGAAAAGGTTCAAGGGTCATGAAGGGCTGTATCTCACTGATTCTTGTGATGGATGTGAGAGTGAGTAGTAAAGCAACTTTCCATGAGAGGAACGTTAGGTCAGCCTTATGAATGGATTCAAAAAGAGGCTTCATTAATTGTGAGAGGACCACATTGAGATGCCATTCCAGGGGAGGAGCTTGCACCGGTGGGAAAGCTCTGAACAGCCCTTTCATGAATTGCTTAATGAATCTTATGGAGCAGAGAGATGTAGTTTGTGTAGAATGTTTGTACCTTGAAATTGTGACAAGGTGAACCTTAATTGATGTATGAACAAGGCTTGACTTGGCTAGTGAAAGGAGATAAGGTATAATCTGTTCAGCAGAGGCTTCAAAGAGATGCAAATTATTCTTTTGACACCAGGAACAGAATCTTTTCCACTTTAGCCTGTAAGATTTGCCCGTACTCTCCACCCTTGCTTTGGATAATGTATCTCTGCATTCTTGTGATGTTCAGGTTTTGAAACTCCCAGAACTCAGGAGCTGTGCATCCAATGGTAGAGAAGGTGGCTCCGGGTGTAAACTCTGGCCCTAGTTCATCATAAGGAGAGTTCACTTTTTCAGAAGGTGTATTGAATCAGTCACTGACAGGAGAATGAGTTCCATAAACCAGTGCTGTCTGGGCCACTTGGGAGTGATCAGAATGAGGCAACAGTGTTTCGGTTTGCATTTTGCTGAGAAATTTGGGAATTAGTGGAAAGGGGAGGAAGTGTATGCATTAATTCTGAACCATCGCATCAAAAGGGCATTCCATCATGTCCCCATGAATGGGTATCAACTGGCATAAAACTGGCATTTGGTGTTACTGTCTGTCGCGAAAGGATCCAACACCAGTTTGCCCCATCGTGAGAAAATCTGGTCCAATTCCAGTTGATCCAGTTCCCACTCATGGCAACTATCTCTGGTTCTGCTGAGAATGTCTGCCACGGTGTTGTTCACCCCTGATATGTGCTCAGCTCATAGAAATATGTTAACCAGTTCCAAAGATCTTGAGGTTCTTGAGAAGGGGATAGAGGTCAGGTTCCTCCTTGCTTGTTGATGTAATAAAGGCTGGTCATGTTGTAAGTACATACCAGCATGGAGGACCCTGCTGTCCGTGGCAGAAAAGCTTTTAGAGTGAGATATAATGCTTTTCGTTCTAGGTGACTGATGTGCGGTGATTTTCAATGTGAGGACCATTTCCCCTGGATTTGAAGTCCTGTAGGTAGCCGCCCTAGGCCTCCAAGGAAGGATCCATTGTGATGATAAAGTCTGGTACTGCCGTCGGGACTGTTAGACCTTGAGAAAGATGATTTATATGAGACCCCATGCTAGTCCCTTTTTCATCCTTGGAGTAATAGTGATAAGGTATTCAAAGGAGCCTTGTGATTGGATCCATTGTATCTGTAGATACTCTTTTAATGGCCTCATCTTTAGTAGGGCCAGCTGAACTAGATTTATTGCAGAGGAGATCATCCCCAGGAGTGGCGTGAATGATCTTACAGAAACAGGCTTTATTTTGGAGATTTGCAGAGCCAGGTTGGACAGCCTTCATTGCCTGTCTTGTGATATATAAGCTTTCTTCTCGATTATGTCGAGGTTTGCACCCAAGAACATTATCCTTTGATTTTGAGTGGTGGGTGATTTTTGATAGTTTACAATGAGGCTAGCCTGTGAAACAGTAAGAGGCTGGCCCTGGTAGCTTTGGAAGCTTTTTCCACTGATGAGGCTTTCAGCAGCCAGTTGTCTAGCAGGGGAATACCTGATGACCTTGTTTCCTGAGTGCTGCTGCCACAGAGGCGAGGCATTTTTTGAAGATTCGAAGGACTGACTTTAGGCCGAAGGGAAGGACTCTGAATTGAAAATGGGTACCGGCCACAGTGAAACAGATATATATGCTCTGCTTGGGATGTATGGGGATGTGGAAGTATGCATCCTGCAAATCCAATGATGTGATGTGATCTCTGCTGTTTAACAGATGAAGGAAGTCTGATCGAGTACCCATATGGAAAGATTGTGCAGAATTTTTTTCAGTTTTCTGATGTCTGGTTTGGGCCTCCATTCTGCTGTCTTTTTTTGCACTTGAAAAAAACGGGAACAGAATCCCATTCCTTTTTAATGAAAAGGAACCTTTTCAATCACACCCTTGGCCAGCATAATTAAGGCTTCTTTCCTCAATAAGTGAACACGACATGGGTGCGCTCCTTTCAGAAGATTATTTGGTGGTCTTTGCACAAACTCTAAGGTATGGCCATAATTGACTAAATCCAACACCCATTTGTCTGATGGTATCTCCTTCCGTTGGCGAAGGTAGTTGAAGATATTTGCATCCACATAGGTGGAAGGAGCAGATGTAGCTGGTACTTGGTCCAGGTCATTGTTTGTGGTCTGCATCGCGTCCCTGGGGGTTGCTTTCAGCGTGCACTGCTTGTTGAAAGCTGTTGAGAGCGGCTGGTGATACACCTGATGATACGAGGGCCTATATTACAACTGAAGGTGAAAGTGCTGGGGCTATTGGTAGCCACCTCTGTAAGAGGAGAAATCTATTCACCTGATGTCTCCAAAGGGCAATTTCTTGAACTTTGAAGTACGGAGAAATCTAGCATTGTCAGTATCTATTTTTATTGCCAATAAGGTGTCATCAATATGCTTCCCAAACAATGTTTTGCCATCGTTGGCCATGTCCAAGAATTTTGATTGGACCTCCGGTCTAAAAGATGTGGCCTTTAGCCATCCTTGACATCTTAAAACTGCTGCTCCAGCTAACTGGCAGAAACTGTGGAAATGATGTTGAGAGCAATATCTATAAACTTTCAAGAAGTATGTTCACCATCCTGCAGTATCTTCTTTGTTTCAGGCTTCTTGTCTTCAGGGATGATATCAAGTAAGCGCTGACATCTGACCACATTTGGGGATCATAGCACCCCAGAATCGCAAGGGCATAAGAGAGAATCTCTCTCTTACATTGTCCAGGTGTCTGCAGACATGGGAACCAAGGGATTTTTGAATGCCTTTGCACCGCCTATGAGGTGACAGTTAGGCTTAGGGTGACTGATGAGGGAAGCCAGGGGATCATCTGTGGCTTTGTATTTTTTGACCAGGCGAGGTGGGACTCAAGGTATAGTCAGATTTTTCATAATTTTAATTCCTCCATTCCAGATGTAATCTGTGATGGGGATGACTCTCACAGACTTCCTAGCCTGCTCCTCAAAATTGTGAAGAAAACAGTCTGACTGTTTAACATAGGTTGGGGGATGAAATCGTGCTGCAGCTCAGTTGATTGGAAACCCCCAATGTCTTCTGGAGGAGAGTCTGAAGAATGAGGCGGCGGAGGAGATAGAGTAGGGACCACAAAATCATCCCATTTGTCCTGCAGATGTTGTGGAGCAAGGATTTTGCCTTCTTCCCTCTCCTCCTCTGAAGAAGTGTTATCCTCCCTTGGAGGTACAGCAATAGTTCAGGCTCATGTTGACCTGCGCATCGGACGTGGAGGAATGTTTCTTGGCATGGCTGGAGAAACAGTCTTAGGTTGTGTAGGCTGCTGTTCTTGAAGAGGTTCAGGAAGCCTTCTCCTGCAGACCTGCAGCATAGTCTGAAAATCTTGAAACAACGCAGGAGGCATTTGTATACCATCTTGCCGAGGCTGTGGATATTCATAATGCTCATAATGCCTGCTATGAGGGATGTAATAAGGATCATAACACTGCTGTTCATCTTTGTCATCTTCCTTCTAATACTTCACGTGAAGTTCTGAAGGACTGTGTGCGTTCTAAAAGGCCCCTAATCATCTGATTCTTCCCAATCCATTAAATGGCTTGGTAGCAAAGCTGAGACTTTATGTGGGGAAGTCACTTCAGGTCACAAGGCAGTTTTTGTGATCTTTATTGTAGTCATCAACAACGTAAATGTGAATTGAGATGTCTAAGGTAAAAATTCTCTCGATGATGATGATGATGCTGCCATCGAAGGTGCTGTCATCGGCGATGATGTTGTTGACTGCACCATTGTCAGTGGTGTTGCTGATGCCATCTTCATCGGCGGTAGCTTTTTCAACTGTGTTGGAGATGTCATATCAACTGTTGACAGTGACTTGGTGTAAGACAATACCTTGGCGGTGAAATGGGAGCACTGATGGTGGCCGTAGTCGATGTTTTCGATAATGATGATGTCGTCAGGAACATGGTGAGGGTCACTGTAGTAGTCGATACTAACGACAACGGCATTTTGAGAGGCGTTTTAGACCTCAACGGGTATGATGAGGGAGAACGGTGCTGCTCCTTTTTCTTCACAGATGGAGTAGAAGGTTGGGAGGAAGCCGGCCCTGTGGAGATAAGCTTAATTCTTTCCTTTCTTTGAGGGTCTTTGTGGTGTAACTTCAAGGCCTTCCTGCTCTCCTCAGAAACCCCGTGGTCAGAGGATTTTGACTTTTTATGCGGCCTAATAGATGAAACACTGTCTTCATCAGAAGAACTGGATTTTTGGGATTTAGACAGCTGTAGCCACAGAAGTAATCTTCCATCTAGATCTCTCAGTGTTTTTGAGGAAAACTTACCTGGTGTTGGAGGTAAGCAAGTAGAGACTCTGTGTGGGTTGTCCACATGTAATCTTTTCTTCTCACAGGACTTACAGGACCGGAACAGGCCCTTCTTAGAGGATTCAGACATTGTAGATGCAAAAAAGTAGAATTCACATGAAAAAACTGAGCAGAGCTCAAGGAAACTCCCTTCAAACAACGTGCGGCAGAACATCTGAGGGATTTAGCCTCTGATGGTAGCATTCTAGTGGGTGTTGTTGCCTGATTGGTTATAATTCAAGTTTGGTCCTTTTTTTAAAAAAAAAGGACATAAATAGGCTATTAAACTGGTTTTGCATTACCATTATAGCCTATGATACTAAAACATACTGTTTATCATGGTACAGTGGGACTTCCACTTCGACAGGGAATGATTCAAGAAAGTGAAAGATCCAGTACTGGATAATTTAAATATACCAACTGGATGTAAACCTTTTTACGCTGTTTAAAGGAGTGAGTACAAGCACTTTGACAGTAAAGTGCACCAAGTGCTAAGGCCAAGAAAAAGGAAGCAAAAGTTTGAGAAGACTGCCATAATGCCATCTGGTCTAACATCTATCATTCTTAAAAACCTGTTTTTTTTGTCTAGAGGTTCTACCTATAAGGACCCTTCATTCAAAAGGGTAAGGAGTTCCACCTCAAAAATTAAACCAAGTTTAGGAGAACATGTCCTAGTTTAAAGAAGGCGGCTTGGGAGTGACATAAAGAGCAGGGCATTGCCCTTGCCCCGATGATCAGTTGTTATCATCTTTCAACTGGTGGAGAAATGAGGGACACCTTGCCACTCCCACGCCCCACCAGAAGTGGTAGTGTACGTTTGAGTGTATTCGAAGAGGTTTTAAAGCTGCAGAGCCATCAGAGTATGGCTGGAGTAGGATCTGCTGCTGGTGATGGCATTTCCTGAATCCACAAACACCATTAAGGGTCCTGGAGGTATTGTGGATTAAGCAACTAATGACACCTATGTAGTTTATTTTCTTTAAGTTTACTTATTTCAACTTTGCATTCTTCACACCCAACCAATTTAACTCTTGTCTCCTTCAACATGAACTGCAATTGGATAATGGCCCAACTCCTCTCATTAGTACCAACAGGAACAACACAATTGATCGTTAACTGTGTCCCAGGCTTATCATCATGTTTGTCTCAATTTCTGAGTATTGGCGGGGGATGCCTAACAGTGACTAATAGTGGTCAGTAAAATGTCCTTTCCTGTAGCACCTACCTGTCTGAAATGTCAGTGTTGGAACCATTTTATAACTTAGATGCCTTACAAACCTTTATTTGAAAATGTATTGGGGATCAGTACTGATTATGTGCATATTCTAATTGTAAATGTTCGTGTGTTCCCTTAAGATAAGCATTCTTTTGGGGGTTGTTAAAAAAAAGTGTCCACCTTACTCCATGTCTTTTATTGTGGTTTTAGTTAGCACCTGTTAAAAAACAACTTGTTACATATTCAAATTGATTGAGGTCAGGGTTGACAAGTTTTATTGCTGATGTTGCACTTTAGGACAGCTTTCTCAGTATTGCATAACAAGAACACATATATGGAATGGATGCTCCCAAGGGTCACTGTACCCTTAGTTCCTTGCCAGCATCTGCAAACATGGAATTATACACCTCTTTAGTTTAATGTAAATGACTGCTTGGACGATAAAGTTAAATTGAGCACAGATTCATTGTTATATTAGAAGGATATGCCCTGACTGAAGGAAACAATCCAAGTATAAGGATTCTAAGGACACATTTACACACATTTTGCATTGTGATTGTGACACTTTTTTTGGCGCAGCCATGATACAAAGTGCTAGTCAAAATTTACAAAGCCATGCAAGGGCCAATTTGTGTCACCTTGCGTGGCATGGCAAACACAAGTAACGCAGTGCATTGGGCAGCATTGCTGTTAGAAATGGGGTATTTGGTTGGCAGTCATGTGACCCCCTGTCCAAACAAGGACCATCACTCTAGTCAGGATAAGTCACACACAATCCAAATTATCCTGTGCCCACCCTCTGGTAGCTTGGCACTGAGCAGTCAGCTTAACTTAGAAGGCAAGGTGTAACCCATTTGTGCAATAGATCATGCAGTAACACAGTATAAATACCACACAGACACACCACACAGGTTTAGAAAAATATAGCATATTTATCTGACGATGCAGAGAAATCCTGTGTGTGCAGGACATAGTCACAGGAGCTGCGTCGATCCGGTGGGCGATGCAGGGAAATTTCTGTCACACGCCAGGCGCTGCATCGATTCCTTTCGCAGGAAGTCTGGCTGCGTCGTTCAAGCTCAGCTATGCGTTGATCCAGTGGGCCGTGAGTATGCAGATGTGTGCAGGTGTGACTGAGCATCTTGTGTTTGGGGTTGTCTGAGTGAAATGCACAAGGGAACTGTCAACTGACCCAGCCAAACGTGAATTGTAAGGCACAGAATGATTTAAGTGCAAAGAAATGCTCACTTTCTAAAAGTGGCATTTCAAAAATAGTAATATTAAATCCAACTTCACCAGTCAACAGGATTTTGTGTTACCATTCTGTCCATACTAAATATGACCTTCAAACAGTATATGGGGTTAGCCATACTGTTAGCCTATGAAAGGAGCAGGCCTCACAGCAGTGTAAAACGAATTTAGGAGTTTTACACTACCAGGACATGTACACTACACAGGTACGTGTCCAGCCTTTTCCCTACATGGTACCCTGCCCTATGGGTTAACTATGGCCTACCTTAGGGGTGACTTATATGTAGAAAAAGGGGAGTTTAAGGCTTGGCAAGTACTTTTAAATGCCAAGTCGAATTGGCAGTGAAACTGCACACACAGGCCTTGCAATGGCAGGCCTGTGACATGGTTAGGGGGCTACTTATGTGGGTGGC
Organism: Pleurodeles waltl; assembly: GCF_031143425.1. Taxonomy (NCBI): domain Eukaryota; kingdom Metazoa; phylum Chordata; class Amphibia; order Caudata; family Salamandridae; genus Pleurodeles; species Pleurodeles waltl. The sequence goes on from NC_090449.1 coordinate 657,567,354, forward strand.
ACAATCAGTGAGCATTTAATCTACAGGCCCTGGACACATGTAGTGCACTTTTACTAGGGACTTTTAAGTACATTAAATAAGCCAATTGGGTATGAGCCAATGTCACCATGTTTTAAGGGAAAAAGCATATGCACTTTAATACTGGTACATATGCTTGTTAGCAGTGATAAAGTGTGCAGAGCCTAAAACCAGCAAAAACAGTGTCAAAAAGTGAAGGGAGGCAGGCAAAACGTTGAGGGTGACCACCCTAAGGCTGTCAGGTCTAACAGTTGTGTTACACTGCCCAGGTTTGAGAAATGTGGTAGCCAGAGGCCAATCTTTAAGAGCTAATTGTGTACTGTGGGTAGGCAATATACTAGAGGAGGGCTGTACTCTGAGGTTATCGGTCTTCTCTATGAACTGATGCTTGCCATCAAGGGGCATGTTCTTGAGGTTTGCGTTAGAACCCAGTAGGATACATCAAAGCATAACAGCACAACGTGAAGGCTGTGACCATGGATTGAGCTGCACTTCAGGTTCTGATCGGAGGCATCTAAACTGTTATTGACCAAATCAGAAAGTAGCTTTCTCATGTGGCCCAGTAGATTGATGACTAAGTCTTGCCAGTTCCCATGTGGGAGTTTACATAGCAGCCCAGGAGACAGGTGGCGTTTGGAGGATGAGGGTGCCAGAGATTAATATTTTATCAGGCGCGACCCGTCCTTTAGGGTGGAGGGGCCACGCCCCACCACTTTTTGCCTCTCATGAAGAGTGCCTGTCAGGCTGAGCAAAGGTCAGCCTGAGAGACACTCTTCATGTTCAGATCAGGCAGCCAGGAGCTAGACATGCACGATTTGCACAGACTCCTGGCTGCCTGTGCTGAACATTACTGGGCTGAAGAGGTCACAGCTCCTATGGGCTTGACCTCCTTGGCTCAGCAAAGGTGCCTCGAGGCCCTTCACCTCAGTGATGAGGGGAAGCGTCACCGATTTACTTCGACTTAGGCGCTTCAGGTTTAAGCTCTGAAGTGCCCAGGGCGAGTGTCAATCAGTAACACCTCATCACAGAGCGGGGAGGGGTCAGCAGTCTCACTGACCTCATCCCACTCTGTGATGAAGTTGGGACTGCTGCCTTTCCTCATTGGCCGACCTAAGGTCAGCCACTGAGGGAAGGCAGCAGCCCCAACGCTCCTGGGACCTCCGAGCTGAAGCTAAGTGTGTACGTTTGTGTGTGTGTGTTTTTAAAAAAACGTTTGTTGCATGCGTGCATGTTTGAATATTTGATGAGTGTTGTGAATGAATGTGCATGCATGTGTGAATGAATGAGTGTGAGTGTGCTTCCCACCTGCCCCCTCCTTCCTAAAAATTCCGGCCGCCACTGTATATTATGGCTCATAAAGTTCATCTTTTTTTACTCAATCGTGAGAAACCTTGGGAAATGTCGAGAAAGGCGTTTGGACCACAGGGCTTTCCAGTGAAATGTGTGGCAACTTAATCTGTTGGTCACTGAAGGCAGTTCTATGTCATATGGAAATTTGCTGAGTCCAGAAAGAGTTTCTCAAATACAGCAAGGACAGGGTCTAGAAGGGGAGCAAGGGCCCTGAAAGTGAAGATTATGGTAAGAATAAAAAAACATTCCATGAAAGTGTTATATTTGGCTCCCATAGAGCGTAGGGCCAACTCCAAAGCTTCTTCTGCTTTTCATACCACAATGATGAACGAGGACACTTCTTCTGAAGGAAGACCAGATGCATAAAGGATGTCCACCTATTATGAGGTTTCCAGACTACCTCCATTTTACCAATCAAGGCATAAACCAGCATTAGTAATTTGTTGAGTTGCAATCCTTAGCAGGCATGACAGTGACCTCTGACTTTCACCCAAACAGTTCTTCCGTCTAGGCAAATCCTTTTGCCTGAGGTTGTGCCAAGGGCATGTCATAAAAACAAAATGCTACATTCTCTTTAGCCATTCAAACAAGTTCTTCTGACTTTGAAGGCATCATTGTAGATGTCTCTAAGATCAGCATCTGTTTCGACAATAAAGGTGTTGCCAACTGAATGAGTGATGGGACCTTGGTAGGCTTCAGCGTTTTAAGTGGTTGTGCCCATAGAGTCTCAGAGCCGGGAGGCAGTGGGATTGGAACTGCCAGTCACCAAGCCTGCAGGGCCATCTTTGGGGAGTGGCCCATACGGAACCAGAATCCTTCTGACTAAGTCCAGCATCACCACACAGAAGGCCTCAACCTGCTCAGGGTCAGCCACTGGAAGCCAAAACTCTGGTCTCAACATTTTCACTGTTGTGAGTTTATCTGATGACATAGAAGAGTCCTGCATCAGGGAAGAGTGTTGAGACTCCAAATGGCCCCCGGAGCAGGACTGTTTTCTCAAGAAATAGGAGGACTTCACCTTTTGTGGAGAGAATTTCTAAGAGATTTACCTGAAGGTGAAGCAGAACACTTCCCTGTGTCTCTGCAGGCCTTGGTCAAAAATAGCTTAGCCTCCAGTTCCCATATGACCTTTAGGTGCATAATGGATGGGAGTCAGGCCACAATGTGGTGTTCAAAGCCATACAGACTACATACAGATGCCATGTGGGTCTGACAAGAACTTTCTCCTTCTAAACCTGTGACAGGGTTTAATCCCTAAAATCTTATACAGAAACGTTTTACCAAGTGGCTTTCGAAATACTGAGGAATTTTGGCAGTGAGGCACCAAGAGAGCTCTAAACCTGCATCAATGAGGCACAAAAATCAGGAACACACACAAATGCTCCTAATATACTCCTATGTTGTCAAATCAGAGAGTGTGCAGTCAAGGTTGAAACCACATGGCATCACTGGAATGCTATTGCTGGGAAAAAGTGTCTGGACCAGATTGACTCCTGATTGATAATCATAAAGAGACAAATCTGTAGTAAGATGGATCCATCAGAAAGTAAAGCGTTCTCTTGTGATTCATACACAACACTATTTGGAACAGTATACCAATTCAAACGTCAAGGTTGGCCCTTGCTAATGACAGCTTGTCTCAACCACTCAAAGAAGTGAGGGACCATTTCAGGGTGATGTGGAGGAAGGAAGCATAAAGGATAATCGTAAAAGAAAGCACATCTTCTCATTGCTGAAAATCCTAATGTCACTAGCAACTACTGTATGACTTATCAGTAAAACAGTTTCGTAGTCACATTTACTCTTAAAAATCTCTAACCGCTAATTGCATCCTCCCTACCTTCTTCCGCATGTGATTCTACTTTGGCATTTGAAATGGGACGTTGAAGGGGAATACAATCCTGTACAGCATATATGAACTTAATTAGTGATTGAGTTCTACTTTTTGTTGCAAGTCAAATTGTTTTTTTTTTTAAATAAAGTTTTCCAGTGTTAGCTGATTGGGTTGATTGTATGTGTAATTTCTCAATAATAATAATGCTCTTTCCGTACTGATGTGAATAATGTATGATTGCTGTTGGTAAATATTGGCCTGCACAAAGTAGAATTGTAAATCGAAACAGGACTTTAGTTTTAACTTAATGTTTGCTGCGTTTTGTCAAAGGCAAAAATGCATTTTAAAAACTGTCTACTTTGCAAATTAAAAAAAACAAGTTCCTGAATTACAAATATCAATAACATAAATAATACTAAATTCTAATCAGCTGGAAGGCAATCATTGATGTTATGTTCTCATTCTCGTTGCAGGCTTTACGGCAAGAGATATTCGACTGCCCCATTTGTATTATGCCTTTGTGTCACATAAATAACGTACCAAGATGTCCTCTTCCCGGGAAAATGAGTCCACGCCAGGCTGTGCTGTTGTCCTGCTCACATGTGTTCCACCGTGCTTGTCTAGAGGCATTTGAAGAGTTTTCCTTAGCAGAGAAGCACATTTGTCCACTATGCCGTTCTTGTTATCAAAAGAAAGTTATTGCATGCTAGCGTTGACCCAGCTTCACGTACAGCCTGCTAGGCCACACTGGTTGTGTGTATTCTTGTTCACCACAATACTAAAACACTCTCAAACCAGTTAGCAGATTAATTTTCTTCGATATAAAATTAACAAACATATTGTATTCGGCATACACTAGTTAGAACAGAAAATTGCCAGAAAATAAATGAAAAGAGAAATAAGAGAAGTATAAACCATACGTGTGATCAATCAAATCGAGTGATCTTAAATAGTGTCAAAACAAGCTTGTACTTTTAAGTTTTAACTGCATAAAGTTGACCTTCCAGATGTTCCTGAAGAAATGTGTATGTAATCACCCATCCTTATCTACAGTGCCAAGACCATACAAAGGGCTTGCAGCTAGTATTCTGCACTTAAACATTTTACAGCCAGCTCCTCAGCAATGGGGAATTGTCTATCAATCTTTAAAAGTTTTGTTAATCCCCTTTTAAGGAAATGCTGGTCGCACTTGAGGTTTCCATTAATATCCGTCTCCTGGCTCACAGTGGTGGCTTGTGCCCTTTGAAAGTGGTGGAGCGAGTGAAGTTCCCTGAGAATTCACAAAAAACAAAATAATAATAATAAAACACCCCTTCCTCTAAAACCCCAAAATAAACCACCCCCCCATCCAAAAGCCCAAATAACACTATAAAATAAATACAGCCACTACACCTACATACATTACATACTTACTGGCATTATACACACGTGGATTACACATTAAGAAGAAAAAAAGCCTCCCATGGGCTTTGTGTTCTCCTCCATGTTCCTCTGCTCTCAGATAGAGGAAGAGCTCCCCTAACCAGTTCAGACGCTGGTACCCATCATGAGAGCAGTGCCTGGATTGGATGGAGCGGTCTGGCTGGACGCTCCTTTAGGCCCTAGAGGCCTGTGCTCGGTCTCCACCCTGCTGTCTTAAGACAGCTGAGTGTAGAGCTTAATGCACACTTTGGAGCATCCAGTCAGGGCACTGTTCAAGTCCTCTGCTGCCGAAAGCAAAGGTAGTCCTCTGCTACCGGCAGCAGAGGACATGCCCAACATGTCTCTGAACTGGTGCATGCTGCACTGGTAAAAATAAAATAGTTTTAAAACACTGATTTGTCCCCATACCTCACCCTGATTTTCTTGAACTTGAGATTCTACGCTTCTTTAGGAAAATTTGACTACATGCTTTTATTTATACAGAATCCCTGCATTCCTTTTACTTGCCATACTGGCCTTTGTATTACATCCACCTTTTCACCTCCACATAGTTCCCTATCTCCTGAAATTCACATCTTTGAGAGATTGATTCAAAATGAACTCTACACTTCAGAAAATAAATAAACAAAACCTCATTTCCTACAACCTCTCTTTACATGAGAAGAATGCTCTTATGACATTAAAATCCAATCATTCACTTGTCATAAAACCAGCAGACAAGGAAGATGGTATTATGATCCAGGACATTGAAGCTTATAAAATAAAATTGCCAGGCAACTTACCAGTATAGATCATTACAAGAAACATGGTGGTGATCCTACTACTACTATTCAGAAAGTAATTCTTGATATTACTGAGAAAAGAAAGACAGAGGGTTTTCTGTCTCAGCATGAGTTTCAGTATTTGAATACTAGGTCTCCCAGGATACCTGGAATCTATACAGTACCTAAAGTCCATAAGAACAGTGATTCCCCTCCGTGGCACCCAATTGTTTCAAGGTGTGCCTCCATACTTGAACCTTTGGGCTGTTATGTAGATTTCTTTATTAACCCCTTAGCTGCTGGGCCTTTCCCCCCCCAGTGCTGAGCCCTTTTTTGGCTATTTGGGGTAGTTCGCGCTTAGGGCTTCATAACTTTTTGTCCACATAAGCTAACCACGCCAAATTTGTGTCCTTTTTTTCCAACATCCTAGGGATTCTAATGGTACCCAGAGTTGGTGGTTTCCCCTGGAGGAGACCAAGAAAAGAGCCAAAATACAGTGAACATTTTGTTTTTTCCAAAAAAATGGGAAAAAAGGGCTGCCGAAGAAGGCTTGTGGTTTTTTCCCTGAAAATGCCATCAACCAAGGGTTTCTGGTGCTGAAATCACTATCTTCCCACCTTTCAGGAACGGGCAGACTTGAATCAGAAAACCGAATTTTTCAACACAAATTTGGCATTTTACTGGGACATACCCCATTTCTACTATATTTGGTGCTTTCAGCCTCCTTCCAGTTAGTGACAGGAATGGGTGTGAAACCAATGCTGGATCCCGGAATGCTAAACATTTCTGAAAACTAGACAAAATTCTGAATTCAGCAAGGGGTCATTTGTGTAGATCCTACAAGGTTTTCCTACAGAAAATAACAGCTGAAATAAAAAAATATTGAAATTGAGCTGAAAACAACAGCCATTTTTCTTTATGTTTTACTCTGTAACTTTTTCCTGCGATGTCAGATTTCTGAAAGCAATATACCGTTTTGTCTGCTGGACTCTTCTGGTTGCGGGGATATAAAGGGCTTGTAGGTTCATCAAGAACCCTAGGTACCCAGAGCCAATAAATAAGCTGCACCCTGCAGTTGGTTTTCATTCTATACTGGGTATACAGCAATTCATTTGCTGAAATATGAAGAGTGAAAAAGAGGTATCAAGAAAACCTTTGCATTTCCAAAATGGGATCAAGATAAGGTTTTGAGGAGCAGTGGTTATTTGCACATCACTGAATTCCGAGGTGCCCATACTAGCATGTGAATTGCAGGGCATTTCTCAAATAGACGTCTTTTTTACACACTCTCTTATATTTGGAAGGAAAAAATGTAGAGAAAGATAAGGGGCAATAACACTTGTTTTGCTATTCTGTGTTCCCCCAAGTCTCCCGATAAAAATGATACCTCACTTGTGTGGGTAGGCCTAGTGCCCGCGACAGGAAATGCCCCAAAACACAACATGGACACATCCTATTTTTTTTATAGAAAACACAGCTGTTTTTTCCAAAGTGCCTACCTGTAGATTTTGGCCTCTAGCTCAGCCGGCACATAGGGAAACCTACCAAACCTGTGCATTTCTGAAAACTAGAGACCTAGGGGAATCCAAGGAGGGGTGACTTGCGGGGCTCGGACCATGTTCTGTTACCCAGAATCCTTTGCAAACCTCAAAAAGTGGCTAAAAAAACAAGTTTTCCTCACATTTCGGTGACAGAAAGTTCTGGAATCTGAGAGGAGCCACAAATTTCCTTCCACCCGGCGTTCCCCCAAGTCTCCCGATAAAAATGATACCTCACTTGTGTGGGTAGGCCTAGCGCCCGCGACAGGAAACGCCCCAAAGCGCAACGTGGACACATCAAAATTTTTGGAAGAAAACAGAGGTGTTTTTTGAGAAGTGCCTACCTGTAGATTTTGGCCTCTAGCTCAGCCGGCACCTAGGGAAACCTACCAAACCTGTGCATTTCTGAAAACTAGAGACCTAGGGCAATCCAAGGAGGGGTGACTCGCGGGGCTCGGACCAGGTTCTGTTACCCAGAATCCTTTGCAAACCTCAAAAAGTGGCTAAAAAAACAAGTTTTCCTCAGATTTCGGTGACAGAAAGTTCTGGAATCTGAGAGGAGCCACAAATTTCCTTCCACCCGGCGTTCCCCCAAGTCTCCCGATAAAAATGATACCTCACTTGTGTGGGTAGGCCTAGCGCCCGCGACAGGAAACGCCCCAAAGCGCAACGTGGACACATCAACATTTTTGGAAGAAAACAGAGGTGTTTTTTGAGAAGTGCCTACCTGTAGATTTTGGCCTCTAGCTCAGCCGGCACCTAGGGAAACCTACCAAACCTGTGCATTTCTGAAAACTAGAGACCATGGGCAATCCAAGGAGGGGTGACTCGCGGGGCTCGGACCAGGTTCTGTTACCCAGAATCCTTTGCAAACCTCAAAAAGTGGCTAAAAAAACAAGTTTTCCTCAGATTTCGGTGACAGAAAGTTCTGGAATCTGAGAGGAGCCACAAATTTCCTTCCACCCGGCGTTCCCCCAAGTCTCCCGATAAAAATGATACCTCACTTGTGTGGGTAGGCCTAGCGCCCGCGACAGGAAACGCCCCAAAGCGCAACGTGGACACATCAACATTTTTGGAAGAAAACAGAGGTGTTTTTTGAGAAGTGCCTACCTGTAGATTTTGGCCTCTAGCTCAGCCGGCACCTAGGGAAACCTACCAAACCTGTGCATTTCTGAAAACTAGAGACCTAGGGCAATCCAAGGAGGGGTGACTCGCGGGGCTCGGACCAGGTTCTGTTACCCAGAATCCTTTGCAAACCTCAAAAAGTGGCTAAAAAAACAAGTTTTCCTCAGATTTCGGTGACAGAAAGTTCTGGAATCTGAGAGGAGCCACAAATTTCCTTCCACCCGGCGTTCCCCCAAGTCTTCCGATAAAAATGATACCTCACTTGTGTGGGTAGGCCTAGCGCCCGCGACAGGAAACGCCCCAAAGCGCAACGTGGACACATCAACATTTTTGGAAGAAAACAGAGGTGTTTTTTGAGAAGTGCCTACCTGTAGATTTTGGCCTCTAGCTCAGCCGGCACCTAGGAAAACCTACCAAACCTGTGCATTTCTGAAAACTAGAGACCTAGGGCAATCCAAGGAGGGGTGACTCGCGGGGCTCGGACCAGGTTCTGTTACCCAGAATCCTTTGCAAACCTCAAAAAGTGGCTAAAAAAACAAGTTTTCCTCAGATTTCGGTGACAGAAAGTTCTGGAATCTGAGAGGAGCCACAAATTTCCTTCCACCCGGCGTTCCCCCAAGTCTCCCGATAAAAATGATACCTCACTTGTGTGGGTAGGCCTAGCGCCCGCGACAGGAAACGCCCCAAAGCGCAACGTGGACACATCAAAATTTTTGGAAGAAAACAGAGGTGTTTTTTGAGAAGTGCCTACCTGTAGATTTTGGCCTCTAGCTCAGCCGGCACCTAGGGAAACCTACCAAACCTGTGCATTTCTGAAAACTAGAGACCTAGGGCAATACAAGGAGGGGTGACTCGCGGGGCTCGGACCAGGTTCTGTTACCCACAATCCTTTGCAAACCTCAAAAAGTGGCTAAAAAAACAAGTTTTCCTCACATTTCGGTGACAGAAAGTTCTGGAATCTGAGAGGAGCCACAAATTTTCTTCCACCCGGCGTTCCCCCAAGTCTCCCGATAAAAATGATACCTCACTTGTGTGGGTAGGCCTAGCGCCCGCGACAGGAAATGCCCCAAAACAGAACGTGGACACATCACATTTTTTCATAGAAAACAGTGCCTACCTGTGGATTTTGGCCTCTAGCTCAGCCGGCACCTGGGGAAACCTAGCAAACCAGCACATTTCTGTAAACTAGAAACCCAGGGGAATCCAAGATGAGGTGACTTGTGGGGCTCGGACCAGGTTCTGTTACCCAGAATCCTTTGCAAACCTCAAAATGTGGCTAAAATACCACGTTTTCCACACATTTCGGTGACAGAAAGTTCTGGAATCTGAGGGGAGCCACAAATTTCCTTCCACCCAGCGTTCCCCCAAGTCTCCCGATAAATATGATACCTCACTTGTGTGGTTAGGCCTGGTGCCTGCGACAGGAATAGATCACACAACGGTCAATGTTGGTCCTTACGTGAGGCAGCTGTTGACCCTGGGGTGATCCATTCCTGACACAGGCACTAGGTGTAGGCACTCAAGTGGGGTAGTGTTTTTATCAGGACAGGTGAGGAGTCACTGGGTGGTAGGAATGTTGTGGATCCCAGCATATTCCTGTAGTTTGTGTGACAGAAATGCGAGAAAAATAGAGTTTTTTCTCAACATTTCAGCTTTGCAGGGTATTCTGGGTAAGAAAACTTTGGGGAATCCACACAAGTCACACCTCTGTGGACTCCCCCGAATGTCTAGTTTCCAGAAATGTTTGGGTTTAGTGTGTTTCTCTATATGGCCGCCGAATCCAGGACCAAAAACACAGGTGCCTGCCTTACAAAACCAGTTTGTTTTGCCATAGACAATTTTGATGTCTCCACAATATGATTTGGGTGGTGGAATTTGGGGCTGAACTAAATTGGTGAGCTCCCAAGAGAGCACTCTCTCTCTGCTTGCCGCCGCATTCACCTGCTCTCTGGGTTGGCCTAACCCACTATTACCCAGTTGCACGAACAGCTTGCGAAGGGACAGCAGGACTGTCCTCATCACCTCCCTCATAATGTACTGGAAGAGGAGTTTTCGAATGGGACTCCTCTGACTGAAAAATCACTCCCAGAGTCTGCGCCATTGTCCTATCCCTCAGATGCTGTCTCAGTATCTGATGTCTCAGTCTCTGATCCTATGTCAGAGCGGTCCTCTATAACCCGAGTGCAGGCAGCAGTCATCCATCAAGATGCCATCTCTGCTATTGGCTAAACTGTTGCTCTAAAACACTAGCCTACGTAGACAGTCACAAAATCGATGGTGTGTGTGAGATACGTGCAACAGCAGAGGCCACCTTACCTGCGCTTCTTCCCTCAATCAGCACGTACTTTCAAGACACTCAAAAAACACCTTGTCACATACCATTCGTCACAGTCTTTAGCACCTCCTGCGCCCAGTCCAACAATCATTATTGGTGCTCCCACTCCCTCCTCCTCGGATTCCCTCATTACCACCCAGCAAAAGTGCCCTTCATCTCTCCATAGACTTTACTAATGTACTCAGCTATTTACATAAAATACAGATGTGCTCTTTGCAGTAGGCATATAAACCTTCTGCGCTTCTTTATGGCACTAAAACTGCCACTAGACAAGTCGGACCCTTTTCCCCCCAGGGAAACCACACACATATTGACAAAAGTGATGTATATATGACAGCCAACCACCTGAAACTCAACTCAAGCAAAACCGAAATAATCCTCTTTGGCCCTCACCAAAAAAACCTGGGACCCCCCATGGTGGCCCACCACGCTAGGCCCTGCACCCACCCCCGCCAACTACGCACGCAACCTCAGCATCATCCTAGACTCCTCCCTCTCTATGACCCAACAAATCAACGCTCTTACCTCCTCATGCTTCAACAAACTCCGTATACTGAAAAACATTAAAATGGATCCCCACAGAGACCAGAAAAACTGTCACTCACGCACTCATCAGCAGCAGGCTTGATTACAGAAACGCCCTCTACGCCGGCACCACTCTAAAACTCAAGTGCAAACTACACGCATCCAGAACTCAGCAGCACGACTCATCCTCGACCTCCACCGACACGAACACATCTCTCCACACCTCAAATCCCTCCACTGGCTCCCCATTGACAAAAGGATCACCTTCAAGATCCTCATCCTCACACACAAATCACTCCACAACACAGGCCCTGCCTACCTCAACGAGAGTCACCTTCCACACCCCCACACGAAACGTCCGTTCAGCTGACCTCTCTCTCGCCTCTGACCCCCGCATCAAACACACCACCACCGGGGGCAGATCCTTCTCCTACATTGCACCCAAAACATGGAACGCAGTCACAACTCACATTCGCAAGACCCAAAACCTACTTCTTTTCAGGCAGGGCCTCAAAACCTGGCTTTTTGAACAGTGAACCTCCTAGCCCCTTTCCCTCCCCCCCGTCCCTCCCCCCAGCGCCTTGAGACCCTCACAGGTGAGTAGCGCGCTTTATAAATCTCTTTGATACAGATCTACCTATATATATATATATATATAAATATATATCTACATAGATATATCTATAGATATATCCATGTACCTAGATATATCTATCTACATAGATATATATATATAGATATATACATATATTTTTTTTTAGTTGTTGTATGGTTTCCTTGGGGGCCAAAATGGCCCCCAGGGAAACCCTACAACATCTAAAAAAAAAATTGCCCCCACAGGGGGTCACCCTGCCATTTCATTTTTTTATTTTATTTTATTTTTTTTGGGAAAAAAAAATAAATCCCCTGGGGGGGCACCTACCTTTTTATTTTTTTAGGAAAATTATGCCAGGGGGGGGCGGCCCGTTTTCCGGGGGGGGGGCTGCCCCCCAAAAGTGAAATCCCTGGTGTCTAGTGGGGTTTCCTGGCCCCCGATCGCAGCTGTGCTGCGATCGGGGGCCAGGAAACCGTTTCAGAAGGCCTCATAAGAAAGGGGAGACTCTCCCCTTTCTTACGAGGCCTTCTGAAACTGTTTCTGGCCCCCGATCGCAGCACAGCTGCGATCGGGGGCCAGAAACAGTTTCAGAAGGCCTCGTAAGAAAGGGGAGAGTCTCCCCTTTCTTACGAGGCCTTTTCAAAATGTTTCCTGACCCCCCCGATCGCAGCTGTGCTGCGATCGGGGGAGCCAGGAAACCTGAAAGTGTTTCCTGGCCCCCGATCGCAGCACAGCTGCGACCGGGGGCCAGGAAACACTTTCAGGAAGGCCTCGTAAGAAAGGGGAGAGTCTCCCCTTTCTTACGAGGCCTTCCCGAACGTGAAAAAGGCCGTTTTCCCCATGAAAGCAGGAAGCGGCCGCAAGGCTGCTTCCTGCTTTCATGGGGAAAACACCTTTGCAACGTCAGCGCGCCTCGCGGCGCGCTGACGTCACAAAGGGGCGGGTGGGGGGCGGGGGGAGATACGGTAGCTTCCGTGTCTCCCGGGGGGGGGGAAAAAAATAAAAAAGAAATCCTCGGGTGCGACGCACCCGAGGATTTATTAATGCCCTTCCTGGTGTCGGCCACTGGTCGTGACCCGCACCAGGGAGGGTGTGTGGGCGTCGGCCAGTGGCCGACGCCCGCATTTAAGAGGTTAAGGAATTTGTCCCACCCACACAGTGTTATGTTAGAGATTCTCTGCGCATGATTAATCAGATTGAACATTTACCTTTTTGACACTAACACTAGTATTCCCTACACCTTGAATGTGGAATCCTTATACAAGAACATTCCACAGGGTGAGGGGATCAAGATTATTCAGGACATTCTTGAACACAGCACTTACCTACATTCTATCCCCACATGGTTAATAATTCAACTTTTTGAAGTGTGCCTTTCTCATATTTTTTTTCTTTTGTGATGGCCACTTCTATCAACAAATCAAGGTGACATCTGTGGGAGCAGTTTTTGCCTCCAATTTTGCGATTCTGTTGATGGACAATTTGGAGACATATCAAATTCTCACTCATAATAACCCATACCGGGACAGTATTGCTGTTTGGAAACAGTATATTGATGATGTTCTTCTGATTTGGCATGGCTATGAAGAAACCCTTTTGGAATTAAGCCAGTGGATTAATGGCAATTGCAAAGGGCTAAGATTTACACTTACACATAGCAGATCAGAAATTGTCTTCCTTGATATGAAAATAAAATGTGTTGAGGGTGAACTGATCACATCTTTACATTGTAAACCTACTGAACGGAATACCCTACTTTCATATAAAAACAATCACCCCCGGGCTCTGAGAGATTCCTTACCATACTCACAATTTCTTCGGATCCGTAGGAACTGTTTTATCTAGCAGGATTCTTTTCAGAGGCTAATTTTCCGGTGAATTAATTGAATGCCAGGGGTTATCCCCTGAAACTAGTAAGACAGGCCCTAAAACGGGCATGGTATTGCCCAAGGGATATACTTTTGACCCCTAAGGATAGGGCAAGGATTTACCGCTTAACATGTGTCACAACCTTCTCTACTGTACCCAATCAAGTGAGGAAATGTATCCTCAAATACTGGCCGGTGCTTACTGCAGGTGAATTGAATTTGGAACCTTCCTTGTTTGCATTCCGTAGAAATAGAAACATTAAAGATCATTTGGTTATAGCCAATTTGCCTCCTAAAACCACAAACTCTTAACCTTTTTTTCTTTTCCCTGTTTTTTCTTCCCTTGCTTTTAACAGGTCTTGGTTATTTAGTCCGTGACTACTTATGTGCATCTCAGGATTTTTTATGTCCTGATGATGATCCCAACAATCAAATAAGGTATTGAAACGTCTTCGACGTTCAGTACTGTAAAATTGTGACTTTAACTGTACTTTCTGTCACATGGGGTATGCGTGAGCAATTATGATTTATGGTGTCCAAGATATGTTTGTTTTCCCACTACACTGTTTTCTTACTTTTATTTGGAATAAATATACTGGTTTATTGCATGTTTTTCAAAGGCTTCATTGCGATTCTATCTGGTATTAGGCTTCATTGTGATTCTATCTGGTATTTACATCTATAGTCCTTTTATATATGTCTCGCAACAGGCGGGGGCGACACTCCCCTACCCTCGGAAAGAAATCGATACTGCTGGCTCAGTGAAAGGAATTGGTCATGTGTTGAAGGAGTTAAATGTGGCTGAACCTTAAACAAGCGTCAAACCAGTTCTATGAGTGGAGGGTGTGTTAGAAAGGAATTAGGCAGCACCAAGTCTCTCAATCTCTTTAATGAAGGGAGCTGCTAACCCTTGTGTAAGATATTGCTGGAATAATGTCTATGGAAATGTTATCTATCTAAAAAGGCTTTGTAATGCACCATTTTGCCAACCTAAAAATAATCTTGAGAAGCTTAATGATTCCTCTTGAATTGTTTGTCTTGCAACACCTCTTTTATAAGTGGTAAGTAACTGTTTAAATAGTACGTGTTCCCTCCAGTGCCACCCTACAGCCATATTCACTTAGGTTTTAATATACCACCTTAATTGTTATACACCTCTGATCCCCAGCAAAGATTCTCCCCACCCCTATCCGTCTCATACTTTTTGTTTGCCACATCACAGTAGAGAATCACAAAAATGCTTTGTGGTTGATCTCAATGATTTGGAAAATTACCTTAATGGATGCTGATGTCATGGTGATACTCCTTAATGCTCAACTTCGGCAATCTCACCCTACTGCTTTGATGTTCTTTCTGGACATTTTATCAATTCTGAAACACAACCTACCTCTTCAAACCTCATGTAAGTTTCTGAAAATGGACCAATGATGTCAGTGAGAGAGAAAAGGGACTAGAACGCGAGCTGTGCTGCAGCTTCTGTTTTGAAGAAATAGCACCCCGAGTTTCATAATCTCCCACTTTTTGCATCAACAATAAGCTGCTGTGATGGTTTACTGTTTTAAGGAAAACAGAAAGTGAAAAGAAGGGTGTTTAAATTACTCTCAGAACTGGCAATTACTCGGGCAGCATTAAATTCTAACGGTTTGCCTACTATGCCAGAGAGAGACTTGCCTTATGCAAATTAGTCTTGGCCTTGCTCCAATAGGAATAGTGCAGCCTGACGTACCATGCCAGATACACTCCATATAAGAACACAAGCAATCCCAAACCCGTTTTGACCCATTTAGGCTTCTCCAGTGACGTATAGCATAATGTCTAAGGAACAGTGATTGTGGGACCCACGTCGGGGCATACACCTCTTTTGTAAGTGGTAAGTAACAGGGTGTGGACAAAGCAACCATTCTGGCATTCACAATATGAAGAGAGACTGCCTGAAGAAAATGCCTTTCCAGCCCAAAGTGTCTGTCTGTTTTAAATTTCTGTCAGAAGGGGCCAAATGGAAAATAACAAGGCTTCACTTTGAAGGATAAAGCTAGAACCACTAGGCTCAAGTATGACAACAGAAATTACAGGTCACCAAGAGCAGGTCTTTGGCGTTTGACAATTTGCTGGGCCTCAGAAATGCTTGCAGTATAGCCCAATTGGTGTAAGGGTTCTGCAACTGCATAAGTATATTGAAATATTTCAATCAAAATGTTAGATCTTGGTTCCTTGGAAGGCAAAGTCAAATCCAGAGATTACGCAGTGTTATACACTGTAGTGGTAAAGGAGGATAAATCGTCTGTCAGGGGAATAAGTGATGGCATTTTGCAAGTCAAGGTAGAGACCTACATCAAAGTAAAATGTAAGGAAATAGCTATTTTTTAAATATTCTGTGTGGTTATGGTGTCGGAGTCTATTAACTCCTCCATCTGGCCAAATTTCAGGGCCCTAAAATGAGATTCTTGTTCAAGGCAGGTTGCCACCCAGTGCTCAATGTGTAAAATAAATGACTAAGAGCTAGTGTCCACGTTTTATTCTAAGGAGGGCAATGTGTACTTTCACAACGACCACTTGCTTCTTTGCCAAAACCTGACCACAACAACCTCTCCCTATCTGCCAGCTGCCTTTACTCGTTCACAAAATAATATGCGGATGAGACAAGCAACCTCAAATGTTTCCAATTTGGTACAATAAAAACTTTTATTCTCCCCTTGACTGTAACACACCCCCAACAACATTTGCACAGATAATAGTTTAGTACCTACCATCTAGAGTTCCCATTACCCTGCCCAGAGAAATTACCCCAGAATACCACGACTAGTGATGTTCCGTTCCAGAGAATCCATCTACAAAATATATTTACATAACTAGTGTGCTAACTCGAACAGGGAACGGTGCAGTGTGCTAAATCTGCAGGTTTTCCTATAAACATGTTCATCCTTGAAATGTCCCCGTGTTTGCAGGATACTTAAACATCAAAAATCTATAAAAACACCTGGATCATTGTCTTCCAGGATGTGCATTTTCTACCGACATAATGATAGTTTGGCCTTGTATAGCGCTTCATTCATACCTCACGCTGTTTATTAGCACTGTAAATAATGAGCGTTTCTGGAATTAGCCAATGTTATGATATTCCACTTGTCAATCTTAAGGTGTGTGGTAGGCTTATTCGTCATTGCAGGAATTTGAATCTGTGACTTAGATAATGCCTTCTGAATCAAAGGTTGAACTCGCTGAACCACATTGAAATGTTCAGTTGCAAGGCCCCTAATAATTTTATTAACTATATTGCACACCGAACACTTCAGATGACTTTGAGGGTAATAGCAATAAAGACTGGGGATCTTATTTACAAGCCCTGTCGTGCAGGGCAGCACAGCAAGTAAACTTGCACCACAGGGAAAGGGCAGAAATGTGGCGCATCTATAAGATACAGAACATTTGTGTCCCTTCCCCCTGCCTTGATGCACAATGGGCTTACACCATGGTGTAAGGATGCCTCTGTCACAAACAGGATTGTTTCTGTGCAGGAAGGGGCATCTTCCTGCACAAAAACAATCCATGGGGGACTCTTTTCCTCTTTCCATGTGTGCTGCAGAGTGCGACACACATAGAAAGTGGAAAAAATGAGGAGAAAACATTTCTCCCTCTTGCGCCTCCCTAAAGGAGGTGTATGATTGTGACACATTTGCAGATGTACAATGCCTTGTATATCTGGGAATGTGCCAGAACCCATGGATGTTGCATGGTAAAACCCACCGCAGTGCCCAAGAACGACTCCCTTACGCAAGATAAGGCAACGCATCAACCTGCACTGCATTACCTCTCACCATATCTACAAGGCCCTGAGAAAAGCCATGCAAAGTGGCTTTGCTTGGCCTTGCAGCTATGGGCCTGCACAATGCATCACTGGTGCATCGCAAAAAGTGCTGCACAGGCGGTGCAGTTTTGAAACCAGCTCCTGGGTCGCAATTGTGAGTGGCTTCAGATGGACAGATTATGGTGCTGAGGTCCACAACTTCTTTTACGGCTCTAATACTGAAACCTATGCATACATCAGTCAGCAGGTATCTGTTAGTGCAGTTGGAGTCACCAAGCCCATAGCAATATAGCAATAAATCCACCTTTGGGGCAGCCCAGATTGTACAGGAGCCATCCTACAAATGTCCAACATGGCTTGATGGAAGACCTCAATATGTCTGGAGTCTGCAATTGGCTCTTAGGATGAGGAAGAGCCTGGAGATAGGGAACAGGTTTACCACTCTAAACGGTCCTGGAAAGAAGAGGATTTCTCCTTCCTTTTGTGTTTCTTGTTAGAAGACTTCTTGGAGGACCGTTCCCCATCAAGAGACTTGTACTGTGGGAGAAAAGATATACTTTGGCTTGTCCCCCAGTAGCCTTAGCCAAAATAATTTGGTGTCCCGCTCCCTGAGGACCTTCAAGTACATCAGATAACATGAATCACCTGCCGCTGCGTCATGGACAGGACCAAGCTCGTACCACTTACAGCAGGGTTTGAACTCTGAAACCATATTAGGCATTTGACGCTGGGAAAATGGGGTGGCTGAGGTACTTGGAGAGTGTTTGACTGTTGATGAGGGTACATAAATCCAAAAAACTATATGCCAGTGCTGTCATTTTCGTGGGTAAAATTGCGGCTGGAACTGCATGGTGTCACCTGTCTGTGATGGAGACTTAGTGCTGGGAGAAAATCTTTGTCCAAACCAGTCTGAAACCTGGGGACAGTCTAATGACAAGGAATCTGCAGGAAGATGTATCCATTATTAATGCAGTGTATTACACCTTTTCCGACAGGCACAATCTTAACATTAAATACATATAATTGAATTGTGGTTGTATTAGTATTAGAACATGTCTGGGGTGTGTCCCGAATAGCAAATATCAAATTGAACTTGGTCTTGGAATAAAGGATTTCACGTTATGATTTACTAAATTATTATATATCATTTTCACTGGGAATGTGATTATTGTATCAGGGGAAGGTCCAAGGTTCTGTAACATAAAGTGCTTAATAAATGTGTAAGAAATAATAAAGCTCAGTGACTGTAATCGAGGGAGCACTCAAGGCTGTTAGACTTGGCATCCTTGGTGTGGTCTTCCCTAACTTTTTGCCTCTGTTTCCCAGGTTGTTGATGTGTGCTGGACTCTGTTTTTGTTACTCTGGGCACTTTACCACTGCTATCCAGTGCTAAAGTGCAAGTGCTCCTATGTAAAATGTATGTGTAATTTGATTTCCCTGATTGGCATACTTGATTTACTGTTAGGTCCCTAGTACAGTGCACTAGAGGTGCCCAGGGCCTGTAAATCAAATGCTGCTAATGTGATGACCCGCTCCAAGGCCTCACATTTGATGGGGGATGATAAAGCATCATCATTAAATATTTGCAGTAATGACTCGAGCGCGGTAGATGCTGGTTGCACAACCGTGGCGATAAACCAAGATAAATGTACGTTAGAACTTATGTCATGGAACGTTGCCGGCCTGGCAAAGAAACTAGATGATGGTGAATGGGCCTCTTTTATAAAAAAAATAGACATATGTTTGTTTCAGGAAACTTGGGCGGAGGATGCTATTTATATAGATGGATTTCTCTCATTTAGTGCACCTGCTATACCTCCAGAGAAGAGGAGGGGCCGGGCAAAAGGTGGGCTCTTATTACTTGTTAACAAGAATTTGCAGTGTGACTATAAGCCTTTGGAAATTGATTCCGTAGATCTAAAAGCCATGTGTATTACGTTCAACAGAAGATTATCAATTGTTATTGTTAATGCTTATATACGATCGGTCCCATATGGCTCCGAGTCCCACACCCTGGCTATTCTGTCCGAATTTGTGGGAAGCCTCCACCCCTCAACTATTTTAATCATAGCTGGAGATTTTAACTGTACCTTCGAGCCTTCTATTCTCACAAGTGGTTTAACTGATGAAGAAGATGAGCAGTGGGGGATCCCACAATTATCTATTACCCGGCCTTGCAAAAAATCTCGGGTGGCCATGCAACTAGCCACATTATGTTTAAACCATGGCCTTAGGGCCTGTAATGGTAGAACTCCATCCGATATGAACAGCGCACCTACTTTTAAAAGGGGCATGTCGATAAGCACTATTGATTACTTCTTGGTCGATGTTAGGTTGTGGCCCCATTTGGTAGACATGAAAGTAGAAGTTAGATGTGATAGTGACCATTTCCCCTTGCTCCTTACCCTTTCTGGAGAAATGTTCAGGAGAACACTTAACAACTATGCTACAACAAGTCCGCCACCTTGCTGGAACAATAAATTCACCAAGATTACTTGGCCAAAAGTGATGTCCAACCCTCACCATATTAGGGCAATATATCAGCTTTTCTTAAATAGTTTGGCTGAGTATGAAGACCAGGCAGTGGGGAATATTCCGATTCTCGAAATACACGACAGCATGACAACTCAGCTACGGGGGTTCTTTTATAAAACAAGGCGGTCAAAGTCACATGAAGGGAAAGGGGCACGCAAGGGATGGTTTGACGAGAGGTGCTCAAAGGCTAAGTCTGGGTTAAGAGTAGCAGTAATGTCTGGCTCCCAGGGGGAAATTAAACAAGCTAGGTCCCTTTACAAAGTAACTTTGACTAACGCAAAAAAGCGGTGGGAGGATTCCCTATGGCAGGAATTATTAGACGCTTCCAGAGAGAAGAATAACAAGCGTTTCTGGGAACTCCTGTCTAAAAGAGAAAATGGAGGTAGGAGTTGTCCCAGCAACCACATTCAACCAGAAAGCTGGGTAGAGCATTTTACTACTCTTTACGCCCTACCAGAGGGCCCAATGGACACCAATGTGGTCCACTCTCCAACAAAATTGTTGGAATCAAATTCCAGCATGGCCCTCCAAGTGGAGGCCCAGTGTGTTCCTGAGGGTTGCCTCATCTTTAAAGTAGAAGAGACCCTTGAGGCTATAAATAGCCTAAAACCTGGTAAAGCACCTGGACCAGACAAGCTTCCTGGAGATCTTTATAGATCGGAACCATACATCTGGTCCTGGTATATTAATGCCATTTCAAATAGCATAGCTGCAGGGGGGCAAATTCCAGGTACATGGAAGGGGGCAGAGATCATACCCATTTATAAAAAAGGAAATGCTAATCTTCCAGCTAACTATAGGCCAATTAGCCTTATAGACAACCTACAAAAGATCTTTGCTAAACAAATTTTGCAGAGGCTAATCAATTGGGTTGAGGAGTATCAAATCCTTTCCCATTTACAGGCAGGGTTTCGTGCAAAAACTAGCACGATAGACCAGGTCTTCCGATTGGCCATATTGCATTGGAAATATGTTCTTGTGGCCAAGCAATAACTGTATGTGGTATTTATAGACCTGCGATCAGCTTTTGATCTGGTCCCGAGAGCCAAACTGTGGGAAGTGATGGGTAGATTGGGAGTCCCAGAGGATCTATTACTCCTGTTAAAACGACTACATGAGAACACTTATGCCCAAGTGAGGTGGGGTGAACAAGGCGAACTGACAGAGCGGATCCCAATCAGAAGGGGAGTTCGCCAAGGTTGTGTGCTAGCCCCCCTACTGTTTACCATATTTATCAACAAAGTAGTAAAGGCTGTGTCCATAGGCCAGAATGATGCCCCTTCCCTGAATACACAAAAAATCCCTATCCTGCTCTTTGCTGATGATTCACTCCTCATTTCTAAGACACCAATGGGGTTGCAAACCATGGTTGACCGGTTTAACCAATTCTGTAGCGATCATGGGTTGGAGGTTAATATTAACAAAACCAAACTGATGGTGTTATCCAAGGGACCTAGGAAAAAATGTTCCATTCATATTGAGGGAGTACCGTTGAAGGAAGTAAGTTCTATAGATTACCTGGGAGTTAGGCTAACCAGCAAACTATTATGGGAAGAGCAGATTACAAAAAGTGCAGGGCTCCTACAACACAGAGCCTCATCTATATTGCGTTTCTATCAAAGCACCTCTACCAAAGTTGTTTCCCCAGCAATAAAAATTTGTACAGCTAAGGCTCAAAGTGCAGCCCTGTACGGAGCGGAGGTATGGGGTTGCGCTAACTGTAACAAGATCAGTGTGGGGGAAAACAACTTTGCAAGGGCCTTAACTGCATGTCCACGCACTACACCCTTGCTTCCATTATTTCTAGATCTGGGGTTAAGCCGAGTAGCAGATCTAGCTACTCTAAGACCCCTCCTTTATTGGATCAGGTTATGGATAACCCCCGAACTAGATATATATAAAACCGCATTACTCGATCTATTGAAATGCCAGAACGCTAATACTCTACCCTGGATTCGCCACGTGGCCCATTGGCTCCGACTATTGGGTCTGGGTGATTATTGGGAAAATCCCCATAAATTAGAGAGACGGCATAAAAACGTTTTAAAGTTAACCTATTGGTCTTATGTTAAGGACAACTACATAACCCACAAATCCCACGGCCGCTTAACTAATTCCTTCATTGATATTAAATGGTCCCCAAAGTTTGAATCCTATTTGGATGTTATACCGGATTTGCAGGGCAAGAGCTTATATGCAAGGTTTCGTTTTGGCTTTCTGCCCCTGATGTCATTGATTCATAGGTGGGGGTCGAGTAATCTTCCCGATATATGCCCTGCCTGTGGCAGTACTTTCGAAACCATTGAGCATTTCATGTTCTTTTGCCCAGCCTATGCGATTCCGCGACTAAAATGGATCCGCAATATTTGCAGGGACATGGGATTCAAGAACTGCTCTTTGGCTCTACGGGTTCTAAAAAGCCACAATTCAACCGACGTAATTCTTTCAGTAAGCAAGTATTTAGCAACAGCTTGGCGCATACGATGCCATCTCCAAAAAGTAATTTTAGGTCTCATCTCTTCTATAGATAAGTTTTAGAGTCATATGTGCAATTTAAGTTATTGTTCTAATGTTTCTACACCAATGTATAGATGTGTATTTATTTATTTGCTTAAGAACTATTTATTATCTTGTTTTATATGTTTTATGGTCATTGATCGAACAAAGTTGATAATGATGATGATGATCAATTATTGACCATGTGGTCTGGACAGGGCCTGGAATAGATTTTTCTCAGACAAATATGTGGGTAATCATCCTGTGTTTCTGCAATTTTTTTTACTAGTGTTAGCCGCAAAGAGTTATTTTTATGCACCTGTCTGGTATTCATGCCATCTTAACATGAATCCGATATCCATTTTAAGCTATTATATAAGCTTTTTATTTCATTGTGCTTGTGTCTCCAATGACTTGGCAGTGCCTAAATTTGCCTATATGATGATTGCGCTGGGAGCAGGCTCTTCATGTCAAAGTATGCTATCTAAACTATCAAAGAACTGTATCACTATGTAACATCAACCTAGCACTTTAAATTTTTAAATCTTGGTTGGATTTTGAAGGTTTTAGAGAAGCTATTTTTATTCTAAAATTTATTTTAAGCCAGTGTGAAAGCATAATGGAACAAACGCACCCTTTTTGTACGATTTAATGTGTAACTTTTATGACCTATGGTCGAATAAAGTATATGATGATGATGATCCTGCTAGTGGTCCTACAGCACTGGCTGTGCCACCTACATTAGTAGCTCTGTAAACATGGCTCAGACCTGACACTGCAGTGTCTGTCTTTTTTAACTGCCAGTTCGACTTGGCAAGTGTACCCACTTGCCAGGCCTAAACCTTCCCTTTTCTTACATGTAAGACACCCCTAAGGTAGGCCCTAGGTAGCCCAATGGGCAGGGTGCAGTGTATGTTTAAGGTAGGACATATACTAATGTGTCTTATATGGCCTGACAGTGAAATACTGCCAAATTCAGTTTTCACTGTTGCAAGGCCTATCTCTCTCATAGGTTAACATGGGGGTATTTTTAAAAATGGTTCAAGCGTAGATTCCCTTTGGTAACAGACATGTGGAGTTTGGGATCTCTGAGCTCACAAGTTAAAAATACATCTTTTAGTAAAGTTGGTTTTAAGATTGTATGTTTGAAAATGCCACTTTTAAAAAGTGGGCATTTTCTTGCTTAAACCATTCTGTGACTCTACCTGCTTGTGGATTCCCTGTCTGGGTCAGTTTGACAGTTGGGCTGTTTGCACCTCTCTCTAGACAGTGACACAAAGGGAGATGGGGTGTAGCCTGCATATCCTGATGAGCCTGAGCCATCTGTGCTAGGAGGGAGGGGAGGATTGGTCACTTACACCTGAAAGGGCTGTGCCTGCCCTCACACAATGCAGTCTCCAACCCCCTGGTGTGTGTCTGGGGCCTGGCCTGGGCAAGGCAGGAATTTCACAAACAAGAGACTTTCCTTGAAGTAGGCCTACTTCAAATGCCAAAATGGGTATAAGAGCAGCACCCAAAGCCACAGACTATAGATCACTTCTGGACATCAAGATGAACCTCTGCCTGGAGAAGAGCTAAAGAGCTGAGGAGAAGTGCTGCCCTGCCTGTGACTGTGCTTTGTGGAGTTATCCTGCAGTTGCTGCTTCTGCCTGTGCAAGGGGACAAAGACTGGACTTTGTTGTGCATTCCTGCTTGTTAAGAAATCTCCAAGGGGTTGTCCTGAGCTTGCCTCCTGTTGTTGACGTCTCAGGGCCATCAAAGACTTCTCCTGCCAGCTATCTAGTTCCTGGGGCCTTGACAGGTGAAGCTGGCAGACCCAGATTAAAAATACACGCACAGACCGCTGTGTGGGGAAAATATCAATGCACCTTCCTAGACGCAGCGCTGGCAGCTTTGCGGCAGAAATCAATGCGCTACCGGCATCGCGACTGGAAAATCGACGCACGCAGCTGGAGAAAAGAGGTGCAACACCTGCTGACGGAGACTGATAACGTCGCAACCCACATAGCGCGGTTTTGCTGATACTGTGCTGCAGGATTTTCGACACAAACCTTGCTGGGCGCGGAAAAACGATTCCAAGCCTGCCCAGACCAGACTGTTTGCCTGGATCGACGCATTGCTGTCCTGCGGAAAAGAAAAATGACGCACAGTGATCTGACCGGAGAAGGAGAAACTACGCACGGTCTTGCTTGCGGGTGAGAAATAAACGAATCTCTAACCTTTTTTGACACACACTCGCACATGCGTGTTATTTTGATGCTACTAAGGTACTTTTCAATGCTAACAGTGTTTTTACTGTTTACTTAAGGATTTAAGACTCTTTTGGTTTTAAAATTAATAACTTGACTTGTGTATGTTGGATTTTCGTCGTTTTGGTCTTGTTTTGTTTTGTTTAGATACATATTTCCTATCTTTCTAAATCTGTGTTGTTATTTTGTAGTGTTTTCACTGAGTTACTGTGTGTGTTGGTACAAATACTTTACACCTAGACTCTGAAGTTAAGCTTGCCTGCTTGTGCCAAGCTACCAAGGGGGTGAGCGGGGGTTTACTGAGGGTGATTCTCCTTTACCCTGACTAGAGCAAGTGTCCTTGCTTGGACAGGGGGTAACCTGACTGCCAGCCAAAGACCCCATGTCTAGCAAAGGCCAAAACTGAATCAAGGGTGGCTTCTCCCTCATGATAACTTTGACTACTGTGTTACCATAGTGTTACCATAGTGACGACTCTTTGGATCTTCAGTAATCCTTCACTTGATGTTAATTTCGTCCCCACAAACCTCAAGGCTCTGTTTTCACTGGACTGTGTTCCATATTCCATTGTTGAGAAAGTTCAGTTTAAATCTATTTTGATTTATTTTCAAATCTGGTAAGAGTTAACTATCACATTCCAATTATGAACGGCATTTCTGTGGCTTCATTAGGACACAATCCAGTTTCCACACGGCAATTCATTCATTAATAGCAAGCCCTTTCCAGAAGCATAGGTATTTGAAGATGTAATTATTAGACAACCCATGGAAGGTTTTGTGCAGAGCATTGTGCTCGAATGTAACATCAAACCACTTGTCATTAGGTTGTTTAATGACGTTTAGCATGAAAGAAGGCAGGACTCTCTTCACCTTAAGGGGAGGGGGACTATGTTTCACAGTTTCATTTCCACTAGGGTAACGAGTGTACACGGTTTCATTATTATTTTTTTTGTTTGTTTGTTTTTAAATCATTTAAGCACGAAGGAGAAACTGCGCTGCTCCAGAACACATTATTTGGTTTGGAACGTGATACTGCGACTTGGAGCACGTGCATATTAATGCATTAAAATTCATTGTGAGCACGTAGCTCTTGAAATTTCTACACCACACCTCGTGATGGTGATCACAGTTGGTGAAAGATTGATACAGTGTTTTACTCGTTTTTTTTCGTTTTTTTATCTGCACAACATTGCTAGGCTTCCTGCTGTACTTATTGGGCTCTGGGGCAAGCCTGCCACAATCATAATGGGGAAAAGGTAGAAAGGTGGCCTATGTGATAGACCACTCTTGTACACCCAAAACAAGAGGCAGGGATGCTAGATGTGCACGATGGAAGTTGTGGGACGCTTGACCTTAGTTCCACTCGGGAAAGCATAACTTACTTTTCCACATTTCAAGTTTATCATTTTCTATTTTCACACACGTCTGGCGAGTTTTTTTCTGACCATCTCCCATTGTCAGTGAGGTTTGAAACTGTTAGATGTGCAAGTTCAATCAAGACACGTACAGACAATTAATAGTCAATTCTAGTTCAACATTGTACAGGGGAAAAAGAAACAAATTAAAGGTATATTTTGAAGGAAAGGACACACGGGATGCTTCATGTGATACTATTTGGGATGTCTCAAATCGGTCATCATGGGTTTGTTTTTACAAAAGGATTGTGTATTAAAAATGTTTCGAGGCAACACCTCCCTTTTGCCAAGAAAATCAATGTTATGGAGAGGTTATATAGAGTTGATAGGTCTGATTCAGTTCAAATGCTTCTAAATCAGCTGAAATGCAATAGAAATTATTTACAAAAAGGAAGATATTTCAGCACAAAAACATCAGAGGCATGTTTTAGGTGCGCAGCAAGAGATCAGTTACTACTGATCCAAGTGATAAGATAGAGGCATCCTGCCAAGCGTATTGAGATTGTCCAAAAATGAAAATATCTATTAATGCAAGACCAACGAGTCTTGCACATACGTACGTATGTTGTCTAATAAAATACATACGTTTTTCAGTTCAACTCCGTAGAAGATGAGGCAGATCTAACAATTTTCTTTTACAGGTCTGAGAATCTAAGACTTGGTAGTTTAATGACTCATTGATGCGTTCAATAGCCCGTAAAGCAGAAAAACTCAGAAAGGTAGTTTTTTCTAGCAGAACATTACAAAAGATTTTGGTTTATCTTAAACCCAATTATAATCAAATGATATCATTATTTTTAGTCACCAATCCTAACCCTATAATCTAAGAGAACACAGATCAATAAACTGAGGCAAGGCTCTGAGTTGCCTTACCTCTCTTCTTGGATTTCCTCTTAATTTACATGGTTCAAATTCTTTCTTTGGACATTTGTCCTTAAAACAAATACAAATTAGCACCACATTTCCAGTCATCTAAAATGGAATAATCTTATAAACTTTTGTAGGAATTATCCATATTTTAATAAGACATAGAACACTCTAAACCCTCCAAATCAACAGCATAAAACGTATATTAAAATCTTAATTCATGACAGTTAAATGATCTCAAAGATCATAAAAAAGTCCCACAATTACATCAAGAAAGCATATACTTATTAGAACCTTAATTGCAAGATGGCAAATCTATGCACCACATTAGAAAAATATAGATCTTAACATTTTTTGTGCTTAAATAAAAGAAGTCAATTAACACATGAATAATAGCAAATTTCTTTTGTAACGTGAATTTAAAATATCCCCTGTTTTCCCTTATTTTTCAGCCAGAAAAGGAATAGCCATGAGAGGATCAAAGCCTGTTCTAATTTGTGTAATTTTCATACGAATTAAGGGATCCAGCAAGTGATAGAGATATGTATATATATCTAGGCTACCCATGGAAGACACCAACATCTAGATTGAAGATTTCTGAGGTAGATACTTCTTGTCTTTCTGATTGGACAGAGTCCAACCGCATCCCAGAGTAACGTATTATGTGAGAATGGCACCCAATTGGCAAAAACCTTTGCAGGGGAGATATTATCTTAGGGTTTTTGTACATTCTTCTTGAGAGTCCGAGCCCATTTTAGCTCAGTCTGTTGGACTTCAATCCAGCATACCTTGGCTGTTATTTCTCGACTATCCAGCCAACTGAGGTTATGATTTTTTTTTTTTTAAAGGATACGATTTCTTTCATATATGCCCAAAAGATCAACTTTACTTCATATCTGATACTCTGTTTCACGGTCCCCTTTGAGAAATTGAAAACTCCTTTTATACACACATTTTCTATAAGATCTAAATAGTCCCTTTATCTAGACATAATGTTATGGACCTGTACAATGCTAAAGGAGGGATCTTATGCAAAAATGCCTTTAAATTTGGAGAAAATGACATGCGCACACCCCTTACCTATTGTTAAACTTCACTAGGGAGCCCGTCTGTAACAATGCTCTTGATCTTATATCCTGCAAATGTTAATTCCATTTCAGCTTGACATGTAAAAATGCTCTTGATCTAATATTCTGCAAATGATCATTCCATTTCAGCTTGGCATAAAAGGACAACCCCAGATATTTATAGGATGAGCATTTTTCTTTTTAATGTTTTTAATATACCATTTAAAATCAGGCAATTTTTTCACCAAAAATTAAAACCTTTGTCTTATCAAAGTTAATTCACAGGTTGTTTTATGCACCATATTCGGTCAGTGTCTCCAATTTTTTTATGGAGACTTTTCAAGATATATTCCTAAATAATTATCTCATCTGCGTTGATTAAGCAGGGAATATTAATTGCTCCCATTTTTTGGGAAAGAGGAGTTTGTCCTCTCAGACATATGGGGGAGATCAGCTAATAAAAACCGAAAAGGATCAGGGGCCAAACACAGTCTTAATGAAAAGCCATTGTTGATTTTTTTTTTTTAATTTTTTTTTTTACTATTTTAATAATCCGGTTACAAGTAAATTACAGTTGGCACATTGATTCACATAAGTCAAAATACACATATACCAATAAAAATAGAGCATATCGATTCACATAAGTCAAAATACACATATACCAATAAAAATAGAGCATATCGTAGCCTACACTTAATACACTTCTACAATAGGAGGCTCTAATACTGTATCCTGGCTCTATTGGTGCATTCTAATACCCCAGATGTCCCTAATTTTTTTTAATGTGCTGACTCTTTGCGCATACAATTTTTCCCATTGCTTGACCTGGTTCATTTTGATAACCCATGATTCATAAGTGGGGATTGCAAGTGATTCCCATTTTTGTAAAATTAGTGATTCGTCTACCAGGGAGGCAAATAACAGAAATTGTTGCTGTCTTAAAGATACACGCTTGTTTGTGATTAGTACACCAAAAAACAGCCCCTGCAGATCCTGGTCTATATGGACCTGCAGCTTTGTGCTAAGTGAGGTGAATATTTTGGTCCAGTAGCTAGCTAGTTCAGGACAAGGGAATCCTACTTGGTGCCAATTACTTTTCGTATGTCTGCACCTAAAGCATGCAGAAGTAGAGAAGTACCTTTTCTGCATACGACACAGAGCATAGTGCAGTGGTCATTGAAAAGAAAATGCTATTCTTATAAAGTTTGCTCCTTGAATGGCCTTATGAGCCAATAGGTTGTAATTATTGCATGAGATTTGTTCTATTTTATCCTCTGTGAAAGGTTTAATTGTACCCAGTGTCGCTGGAATGGCTACCTCCTGCAGTTGCAAATACAACCCTAGGTACCAGTTACCTACTCTGGTGAGTTTACTCAAGAAATGGGCTTTACTAATACTTTCCATGGATGAATTAATTATCCTCAAATTGTAGTGCATATAATAACTAATTTGCAAATATGAGAGTGCTAAAGCGGGAGGTATGAAGGTATTACCAGCAGTCAATTGTTCCCTGGATTTCACTGCCCGGCTAACAGGAAATTGCTAAATGTATAAAATCCCACTCTTTCTCAATTTCTGATTTTACCGGGTTCTGTGGTTATGCCTAGTAGCATACATTCTCTTAATCATGCCAGAGGATGAAAGAGGGGGAACTGATACTCTTCTTTGAGTCTCATAAACCTGTATGACAACATATACGGGAGCTTATACCTGGAGCGTTTGGGTAATTTAGGGATTTTCTGAAAGACGGGAAGATGTACGTCTACCTCTTACAGTATGCATTGAAGATAAAAACAATTTGAGAAGCTATTCACTGTTGCGACATGAATAAGCCAATCAAGAAAAGCTGCTTGATAGTATTTCCTCATGTGCGGAAGTGTCAGCCCCTTACCTTCTATATTAAACTGGATTGCTGTCAGATTAGTACAAGTCTTCTTCCCTTGCCACAGAAAATGACACAATGCTTGATCTATCTCCGAGAAGAGAGATTGCTGGACTGTGACATTTGAAAAATGAAAGTAAACAGCGGGAGGATCGCCATCTTCATTAACGCAAAACATCCTATGATAGTCAGGGGTAGATACTGCCAGTTAGATAATAACGCTCGCCCCTTATTAGGACTAGGTGCATTGTTTAGCTTGAACAAATCTGAAAATTCACGTGAAACCAATATGCCCAGATGCCTAATAGGGTGGGTGGCCGAAAAGTGCTGCTGCATAGCAGCC
Organism: Pleurodeles waltl; assembly: GCF_031143425.1. Classification (NCBI taxonomy): domain Eukaryota; kingdom Metazoa; phylum Chordata; class Amphibia; order Caudata; family Salamandridae; genus Pleurodeles; species Pleurodeles waltl. The sequence goes on from NC_090449.1 coordinate 657,597,383, forward strand.
AGTAGAATTAAAGGTGTGCAGTTATACAAAAGGACTCCAGACTTGGCATGGTTTATCAGATCCAAACATTTTTGACCAAGGTGCCAAGAATGTTTTGTTCTTTGCTGGCTAAACAGAGAATCATGTTGTCAGCTGAAAATTTCCCTTTGGTGCACCTGGAAGAGGGGCCTTCACCTGGGGGTCCTGTCTTAACCCAACTGCCAAGGGTTTTATCAAGAGAGCAAACAGGACTGCTGACATCGGGCAACCTTGTCTTGAACCTTTTCTTATAGTAATATGTCCACCTAGCTGGAAATTTATCACAATTTTTGCCTTGGCATATATATTTTTTCAGCAATTTAACTATTGTAGGAAAGTACCCTCTTTTTGGCATGTTACCCCCAATTTCTGCCATTGATGTCAGTGTGTTTTGACTGTGTCACTGGGATCCTGCTGTAGTGAATCCTAGTACATTTTAATGGGATAACAGGAGTTAGGTTAGCCTCTGGCTTGCAGACTCGTGCCCCCGTCACCTTGTGACTTTTAACCTACTTAGCTTGCTCTGTCTTAGCCCATTTAATTATTTAATTCTTCTAAGATGGCTGCCTTGTTTATAGTTAGGCCACTTGTTATGCTCTGCATTATCAGTGCCACCGCGCTAAGGCGTCAAGATCAAGCAACAAAGACAAACAAACAGTAGGTGTTCACACTCTCTATACTTTCGAGGGATTGTTTATATTAAGTGCCATCCCACGCATGTCTGTTATCTATTGTTGGGGAACACACCTACGTCAGGGGTCCTGGTAGATCTGTATAAATACATCGCACTTTAGACAGATAATCAGAGGGATTCCGACCAGAGGGCATCACCACTATCGCTGATACCGATACTGCAGTCGTCTTGACGCTGACCCAGTCTTCGTGTCCCTGCGGAGTCTGAGATAGAGACCTCATTCCAAGGTAACAAGGGTTGGGGGCTCCTCTCATGGACATGGCATTGGCAGATTAGGTTTAGCAAACCCAGCTCTCCTTTAGGTAGGAGGTTAGGCCTCTCACATTGGGGTATTAGGGCATATTACATTGCGTATGTTTTTTTATGCATTGCAAGATGGTGGGGTCTTTGTAATAATGACTCTCGTCTTCACAATTCTGTTTCTTGCATTATTCATTATGCTGATCATTTCAGCCCATGCAACCTATCGCAAATTGCAGTTGTGTTGAATAAAAACTATTGAAACTCTACTGCACCTTTGTCATTGCCTGTGTTTGTATGAGACATGATATATCTGTGAGAAAGGGGTAATCTCCGTTTAACCACAACACTCCCTGAGATGTCTTATTCTCAAGTCAATGCGTTCAGGCTGCCACAAATCACCTTTTACTATTGTGTTTCTGGTGAGGTGCTGCTAGTGAGCCGGTAAGGTTGGGACAACAGTTGCGACTTGTTGTAGGATAGGCATAGTCGCCTACAAGCAAAAGTACTGTCATCCTTCAACCAGCAGTCCTGCCTAAAGCAAGAGTCCATACTACGAAATGGCGCCACCAACGACGGTGTTTAGGCACTAATTTACGGATACCCAGACTATCACTGTCTCAAAGACAACAGGTACCCTAAGTACTATTATACGGAGACGTCTGTGTTCTTTGGGAAAATCATCCTCAGCTGAAAAGGTATCGCCTAATTAAGCTGTAGGTTGTTCGAGCTCGAACTGATAAAAGGACTAATACTCCCCATTTTGGTGTTCCATTTTTTTTCTTAACAAAAAATGGCTGCTGCCATAGACATTCCTGAAAATGCTAGACATGCACTAAGACAACATTTATTGACGCATGGACTTACAGATGAGGGCAGGGATGTTACTCTTATAATAGAAGCTAATGAGGCATACCAAAGAGAAACATTTTACTGTTGGGTCACCTTTCCTGAAGTAGACCAAAGAACACATACATTCCACACATATGAAATTGCAAACGTACCTTTACGGTACCGAGCATACCAGTATCATGACATATTGCTCACATACCAAGACCATCAGAACTGGTTTGAAGGCGCCCTACCACATGTATTACAAAGAGTGAGGCTAGGTCCCTTAAATAATGACGTCCCAACATGGCCTATGTTTGCTACATACACACCTCACCCAGGCATACCAAATATGCCAATAGCAGATCTGAGAGATTTATATAATGAATTAGTGACATTATATAGACGATTAGTTCAGTTCGTAATGCGAACATTGAACACAACACCAGCGCGTCCAGCACTGCCAGCACCTGGTGGTTACCAATTGGCTACTGGGATGAATCCACAAACAGTGCATGCTATCATGGATAAAGTTCCAGCAGAACGGAAAAAAATACCGTTCTGGACTGCCCAGAAAACTAATCAGCTGGAAGCTGTGTTTCCCCATACGGGGCCACAGGAAAAGCATAGACTCCTCACTATGTGCTTGCCCTTTGTGATGGTTCCCTCGGTGGATGACTGCGCCACATGGGGTACAGTCTTCGCTGAGATATACACTACCACACATGGTACCCCGACACTTGCCAATTTACCGTAAGTGTTAAAACAAATACAAAATGAGCACGGGGCTGCACCGCCCTTGGCTTTGGGGATTAAATTAATGCGCAACTTTGACGCGGTTTCCTCAATAATACTCAGTAATATTGAAGGGGAAGTGGTAGCACTGGCAGTACGCCAGCGTCTACAGGAAACTCCACACCAGGAACAAGAGAGACAGCTACCGAAAATTATTTCCGATACCTATACTAGTATAGGGCGGGATAGTTTGGGAGCCAAGGCAAAGGAATTGGAGTTACAAGGTACCACCCATAAGGAAGGTACTAAGCAGGCACAAAAGGGCCCTAAAAAGCACTCGGACAAACAAAAAGATTTTAAAGAAATAAGAGAGCTGATTCTCCACACCCGGAGAACTCCGAAAGGAGATAAAATCTCAGAAATAGGGAGAATATTAAAACTCCTGACAGATATACTGATTCACGTCCCTCTCGTTCATTTCAGGACACACAGGATAGACGTAGCGAGAGAGGGGGCCGTCCAGATCGACATCCTGAATACATGAAAGAAAAGAAAGACTCACAGCAGTCTACCATTAAAAAAAGAAGAAAAGACTCGTCAGCAAAAGCCACAGTTTAAAAAGAAAAAGGTGGCAGCACTGACAGAAAAAAATGGCAGTATACTTGAGAACACCGTTGAGGAACAAGACGTGGGCAGTGACTCTGTTAGACAGTGCAGCAGAGGTCACAATATGTTGCCAGAGTCTGAAAGATCATCTGGATGCGACAGCAACTGGCGATTTAATCGCAGTTTGAAACAGCAGACGGCCACGTTCTCCCCCCGACAGGGTTTATGATTTAAAAATTCAGATAGAGGGAGACGTGGAGCGCACCATTAGTGTGATATTTTGGGATGAACTTACTAGTGATATCCTACTAGCCGAAAGAGATTGGCCACCTGAACACGTCCGTAAGCTCCTGCATGGGGAAAATGTAATTTTGCCTTCTTTCTCCGATCTTGTTCCGGAAGCAGAAAAAGAAGCCTATGCTGCTGAATGGGCTTTAGCACAGGCACCTGCGCTATATCGCAATCATGTAGGTTGGGACAAGGAGTCTCCTTGCAATGTTATTCCTGTTAGGTCTACACCCCAACCGCAGCCACAATATCCTGTCAAACATGATGCGAAAGTTCCGGTGAGGGAAATCCTCACCCAGCTTGAGTACCAGGGAGTAATTGAGCCCTGTACATCTGCAATGAATAATCCGTTATTCCCCGTTGCAAAGCCTGACAATTCAGATAGAATAGTCATTGATTATAGACACTTAAATAGTCATACACGCACCTATGCTATACAAAATTCACACAGCCCAGCACTAATAAACAATATAGTGCGTAAAAAATATAAAACAACATTAGACATATCTAATGGCTTTTTCTGCCAGAATTTAGCACATGAGAGTCGGGACCTGAGTGCATTCTCATTTGGCTCTCAGAAACGCTTTTGTCATTTACCTCAAGGCTATAAACATAGCCCGGGGCTATTTTCAGCCTGTGTAACATCAATATTACATGATATTGATTCTGAGGCGTTATCCTACGTGGATGACATATATCTCACAGACAACGGCCTCGTCATTCATCTTGCAAGGGTCGATCGGATGATTTTGGGACTTGCAGACCTCGGTTACAAATTCAACTTTAAGAAAAGCAAGATCGTCTTTCTCAGTGTATTATTCTTGGGATATGAGCTATCAAACGAGGGAAAGAGCCTAGCCCCGCACTTTCTGGAGAAATGTGCTCAACTGCACCCTCCTAACACACTTAAGAAACTACAGTCACTCGGTTTCTTTAATTTTGGCAGAACGTACATTCTAGATTATGCACAACGTATCAAGCCACTTTATGACTTGGTTCAGCCCAATTTTTCTAGCAGACACTGGACGGTTAAACACACACGCATCCTTAGGGAGATGCAACAGGACATGCTAGAAGCTAAACACTTGCACACATGTGACAATGAAACAAATTTGGTCATCAGAATAATTGCTGGTGCCATTGGTTTTACTTATGTCACCTTCAACGAGGGTGACACAGTACCTATAGCATATAAATCACATTTATACTCGAATGCAGAACAGCGTTTTGCATCTACAGAAAAGATTCTGACGGCGGTTCAGATGGCCATCATAAAAGAGAGGCCACTTACCCAGGGGAAACGTATTATTGTTGTCTCCCCGGTGCCGGCCTTAGAGGCTGTCACCAAAGCAAGCGTTCCTAACGCTAAAGCATTACATCCATGTTGGATTCAATGGGCAACGTCTCTGACTGCCACTGATGTCGATTATATTTTTGATCCAAAATTTCAGATAGAAGAGTTTCTCCAGTAGGAACAAGAGTACCCCGCTCTTCTCAATATCTTGCCACTAGACAGATATGATACTGTCATATACACTGATGGTTCAGCACAACTGGCTGTAGGTACTAAACATCAATACTCAGCAGCTTGCGCAGCCTTGAGCGGAGTGTTGGAAGATGGAGTCTTCCACCCTCACAATACCTACACGCAGACCTTAGGTGACTGCACAGCCCAGTTAGCTGAACTTAAAGCTCTAATACTAGCGCTCGAACATACCGAGCCAGGAAGCCTGACTTTAATAGACTGTGACTCATACTACTGTGTTCAGTCATACAACCATTATCATAATCATTGGAAGCAGAACGGGTTTAGAGATTCTAAAGGGAACACCATTAAACACAAAATATTGTGGGGGAAGGTGGCTGATCTTAAGGATAAGCTACTGTGTGTCCATGTAGTACATGCATTGGGCCACCAACGTGTAGGAGTACACGTTCCCGGTAATACATTGGCTGATGAAGCGGCCAAGGCAGCATTAGCTACGACTTCTGTGGCTGCAGTGACTTGTTCATAGATGAGATTGGATAATGAAACATTGACTGCCGTGAAAGCTTCGGCTGCAGGCAAGCCCCTTCCTAAGGGATACCCTACGAACTATACTTACCATATCAGTGCGCAGAATGTTGCTTATGCAACAATTCCTGGGGTTGGAGATCGAGTGATCCCCAACGAAGACCAGAAATTAGATCTAGTAAAAGCAGCGCATGAGGGTGTCGCTTCTGCACATGCTGGGATATCGGCCACGATAACACTCTTACAGAAACGCTTTTGGTGGCCTGGTCTTTGCAGACGAACAAAAAAATATGTCCTTTGCTGTGACATTTGCCAGCAGAAAAAGGGCTCTAATATTAAACGCCCACCGCAGACATCCCTCTTAGTGTCCAATAGGCCACTACAGTGTGTGTACCTGGACGATTGTGGTCCCTTACAGCCTGATGGTGCATACAAATACATTCTGATGGATACAACTACCTGTGGATTCCTCACTAATTGAATTCTCCCCTTGCGCCAGCATTCAACGGAAATCTTCTTCCTAGCTTCCTCACGTCGACGAGGACGTCACAATTGCCCACGCCGATGTCAGTTCCCTTTTTTCCGTGCCATTCTAACAACGGTTATTCTTCGAGGGAGCTACTGTTGCTACTCTGCGTAGTTACAGTGATTGTTACTGTTTCCTTCTTTGAGAAAGAAAGAATGTCTCAAAGAAAGTCTGGTTTTAAGCCCTGCAATGAGTGCGGAGGTAAAATGTCGGTGACGGACCCACATACAGACTGTTTGTGGTGTCTCAGCTCCGACCATGACGTTGACAAATGTGACTCTTGTCAACGGATGAATCCGAAGGCGTTAAAGGAGCGAGTAGCAAAGCTCTTTTTGGCGAAGTCCAAGAAAAAAGAAAAGCAGCATTGACGCAAGTCATCCTCTCCGAAGTCCCATCGGCTTCATCGTGACTCCCGGCGTCGTCGTGAATGTCTGCGCTGGTCGACTAGGGAGAGATCGCGTTCGAGGTCGCCTTCAGCTCGACGCCGAAAAACTTGGGAAGTTAGCCCCACCATCTCTCCACAGCCGCAGACGCCTCTTGCATCACCGGCTTCACCAGCTTCGCCGACGTCGCCTGTGAATCCACCATCGGTGTTTGAGGTTCCTCAGCGTCAGGAGTTCTCTCCAGCTTCTCAGACGCCGGGGCCGGCGCCGATGTCACCTCGAGCCCAGGCTCCTCAGTATCCGGATTTCCCGGCCCCAGGAGCCGACAGTTCTGCATTTTTTTAATGCGATGTTTGCTATCTTTCAGCAGATGGCTCCAGGTGGTGGACCGGCTGGTCCTTCGTGGCCCCTTGGCCTTCAACATGGGTGCTCCGGCTCCGTTACGACCGGCACCTTTCATGCCCTTTCTTCCTATGGGAAGTGTTAGCTCGGCGCCGGCTCCTATGGCGTCAGCTTCACAGCCGGTGACACCGAGTAGATCTGCGGGTCCGGCGCCAGAGCTTTCTCCTGTCCGCCCTCTGCCTCATACGGCGCCGAAGAAGTCCACGGCGCCGATGGATCCGGCGTCAGATGGATCCGAGGATCGCCGTCAAGCTTTAACGTCTGCTGAAGCCATGTCGACGCCTAGAATTGAGGCCAGGTTGCATTCGAGGAGGCTTGCTCTTCACCTCCTTGAGGAGCAGGAATATCAGAAGCAGGCATTGGAGGAAGGAGAGATTGAGGAACCTCTGGGGGACCTCCATGGTTTAGATACAGCTAGTGGTTTGGACACCTCTCCAGAATGGGACTTAACATCGCCTGGAGAGTATACTGAGGAGGCTGCTTCATTCCACTCAGTTATAAAGAAAGCAGCTGATTTTTTTGGACCTTCCTTTGCCGGTGTCTGAGCCTAAGCCTAATATTTTAACAGAAGTATTACATCCTGCTTCAACGGTTGCAGAGCCACTTATGCCTTTTAATGAGGCGCTGTTAGATCCAATCCTGGAAATATGGAAGAAGCCGGTGTCATCTTCGGCAGTTAATAGATCGGTGGCTCGAAGATATAGAGTGGCTCCTGCGGACCCAGGCTTTCTGTCCAGGCACCCAACCCCTGAGAGCCTGGTGGTTCAGGCTTCATGTTCATCCCGGTCTGCCCCAGGTTCTTTTCCGGGTGTGCCTTCAGACAGAGACTCAAAGAAGATGGATCATTCTTCCAAAAAGGCTTTTTCTTCATGCAGCATGGCTTTAAAATCTACTAATGCTACATGTATTTTGGGAAGATACATCTATGCCCTGATGGATGAAATAAAGTCGTCCCATGCTGAGGTGCCTCAGGAGGTGTTGAGCCTGGTCTCCGATGCTCAAGCTGCAGCGACCCAAGTGATCCAGTCTGGGCTGGATACGACTGACTCTGTAGCCAGGGCTATGGGTACTGCTGTTGCTACAAGGAGGCAAGCCTGGCTTCGTAGCTCTGGTTTCTCGTCGGATGTCCAGTCAACCCTGTTGGATCTTCCCTTCGATGGGGATAAACTTTTTGGCTCCAAGGCAGACTCTGCCCTAGAGAGGTTTAAGGAGAGTAGGGCCACGGCAGAGTCTTTAGGCTTGCAGGCCTCCTCTTCTGTTTCGTCCAGACTCTTTAGAAGATTTAGGGGGTTTGGTTGTGGTTCATCCTCCTCCTTTCGAGGCAGAATTCAGCAACAACCCGCCACTGCTCTCTCCTACAGATCGTACAGGGGGAGGGGTAGGGTCCGAACCAGGGGAGCCGCCCAGCAGCACTCTGCCTCTTCCTCTTCCTCTGGAGGCGTGCAGCATGGGAAGCAGCCCTAGTCTTCCACCAATTCCTTCTCATTCCACTCCTGTAGGGGGGAAGTTATTGAACTTTCTCCGCAAGTGGGAGGTTATAACATCAGACTCCAGGGTCACCAGCATTGTGGGGAAAGGCTATGCCCTTCCCTTTCGGGAGTTTCCTCCCCCCATCCCGCCCTGCCCTTCCTACTGTTCAGAAGAGCATCTCCTGTTACTAGAACAGGAGGTTCAAGTCCTCCTTTCAAAGGGTGCGGTGGAGTTGGTTCCAGAGCAGGAGAGGGGTCAGGGTTGTTACTCAAGATACTTCCTGATCCCCAAGAAGGATGGTCGTTTGAGGCCAATCCTGGACCTGAGGATCTTGAATTGGTTCCTCAAACAGGAGAAGTTCAAGATGCTGACCCTAGCTCAGGTGCTTTTGGCGTTGAACGATGGAGATTGGATGGTGTCTGTCGACTTGCAGGATGCTTACTTTAATATCCCGATACTCAAGTCGCACAGGAAGTATCTCCGGTTTGTGGTTGGGTCGCAGCACTATCAGTTTGCGGTCCTCCCATTTAGTCTTACTTCAGCACCTCGAGTCTTCACAAAGGTGATGGCGGTGGTTGCGGCAGAGCTCAGAAGGAAGGGGATAGCGGCATTTCCTTACCTGGACGACTGGTTGATCAAAGCCAAGTCTCCGGAGCTCGTGCTGCGTCACCTACAGTCGACAACCCAGTTGTTGTTCGACCTGGGTTTTTCTGGAAATGTGCCCAAATCTCACCTAGAGCCCTCTCAGCGCCTCCTGTTCATAGGGGCAGTACTGGATACAACATTGAATCGCGCCTTTCCTCCGCCTCAGCGGATTCAGGACATTCAAGCGTTGGTTCCAATGTTTCAAAGTGGAGCGGTCATTCCAGTCCTCAAGGTCCTGCGTCTGCTCGGTCTGTTCGCTTCTTGCATTCTGTTGGTCACTCACGCTCGCTAGCACATGAGGGCTCTTCAGTGGTGCCTCCGGAAGCAGTGGTCTCAACACAAAGGGGATCTCGAGGGATCGGTAAAGATCTCCAGGGATGCTGCGGTGGATCTAAGATGGTGGATTGCGGACGGCAATCTTTCTCAAGGAAGACCGTTTTCTCAACCTCCGCCGGTGACCACAGTAATTACGGATGCTTCCACTCTAGGGTGGGGAGCTCATCTGGGGGACCTGGAGGTCAAAGGTCATTGGTCTCCAGTGGAACAGATGTTTCACATAAATCTGTTAGAGTTGCGGGCAATACGTTTGGCTCTCAAGGCCTTCCTCCCTTCCCTTCTCGGTCAGTCAGTTCAGGTCCTGACGGACAATACTACAGCGATGTGGTATATAAACAAACAGGGAGGAGTAGGGTCGTACCTTCTCTGCAGAGAAGCTCTGCGGCTATGGTCCTGGGCAAGGGACCATCGGATTTGCTTGGTAGCAAACCATCTGGCCGGAGTCTTGAACATACGTGCGGACAGTCGGCACTTCTCCACCGATCATGAGTGGCGTCTTCACCCAGATCTAGTCCGACAGATCTTCCAGGTGTGGGGGATCCCTCGGGTAGATCTTTTTGCCACTCGGGAGAACTCGCACTGCCCGTTGTTCTGCAGCCTCCAGTATCCGGTGCAAGGAACGTTGGGGGACGTGTTTCAGATGTCCTGGTGCGACCAGTTGCTTTACGCGTTTACCCCCATACCCTTGATTCCTCAGGTTCTGAGGAAAATTCGCCAAGACCGGGCCCAAGTCATCTTAATAGCTCTGGATTGGCCAAGGAGGGTATGGTATTCAGATCTTCTCCAACTCTCTCTGTACCCCCGCTCAGTCTCCCTCTCAGGGCAGACCTCCTCTCACAATCGCAGGGGCAGGTCTTACACCCCCACCTCCAGAGCCTGCACCTTCATGCCTGGAGATTGAACGGGGCAACCTGAGTTCTTTTTCTCTCCCACCTTAGGTAGTGGATGTTATTTTATCGGCCAGGCGACACTCCACTAAATCTATCTATGCTAGCAGGTGGGCTAAATTTGTGTGTTGGTGTGGAGAAAGACAAATTGATCCCTTACATGCCCACTAATCAGATGTCTTGTCTTTTGCTTTGTCCCTGGCACTGAGGGGTTGTGCAGTGGCCACAGTCAAGGGATATTTGTCGGCCCTGTCAGCCTTTCTATGTCTTCCAAACCAACCTTCTTTATTTAAATCTCCTTTAGTGCTAAGATTTTTAAAAGGTCTCATTAATAAATTTCCTCCCACTCCTTTTATTATGCCTCAGTGGGATTTAAATCTAGTCTTAACATTTCTTATGGGCTCGCCGTTTGAGCCAATGCATTCTTGTCCTTTAAGGTTATTGGTTTTGAAGACTGTTTTCCTTGTTGCAATAACTTCAGCAAGAAGAGTGAGTGAGCTGCAGGCTCTATCTGTTAAACCCCGTACACGTCTTTTTATGGGGATAAGGTGGTGTTGAGGACCAAGGCTGCTTTCTTGCCGAAGGTTGTTTCACCCTTTCATATGGCCCAGACTATTACCCTTTCCTCTTTTTATCCTCCACCTCATCCTTCGAAAAAGGAAGAAAGACTACATCGTTTGGACCCGAGAAGAGCGCTGAGCTTCTACGTGGACAGAACAAAGGAGTTTAGGTTGGAGGATCAACTTTTCATCGGGTACGTGGGAAAGAGGAGAGGAAGGGCAGTCCACAAGAGAACACTCTCCAGGTGGGTCATTCTTTGCATTAAACTGTGTTATTCTCTGGCAAAGAAAGAACCCCCTGATGGAATAAGAGCTCATTCCACCAGAGCTAAGTCGGCCTCTTCGGCCTTGGCTAGGGGTGTTCCTGTGGTTGACATCTGCAAGGCCGCAACTTGGTCATCCCTCCACACTTTTGCGAAGCATTACTGCTTGGATTCGGAGGTTAGGAGGGATGGCCATTTTGCACGGTCAGTGCTGCAGGATTTCTTGGTTTGACCATTCAGGCACCCTCTACCGAGTGCAGTACTGCTTTGGGACTCTATTCAATTAGTGAAGAATCCACAGGTAGTTGTATCCATCAGAAGAACGAGTTACTTACCTTCGGTAACGACTTTTTTGGTGGATACATTAGCTACCTGTGGATTCCTCACGGTCCCTCCCGCCTCCCCGTTGCCTGTCTGGTCTTACCAAGCTATCCTTGGGTGTGCTCCTCTTGGTATTTGAGGGCCTTCAGAAATAATGTATATATGTATGTATTTATGCTAAAAAAAAAAAAAAAAACATTTTGAAATGATGTTTTTATCTTTTGATGTTATTAAAAATTGTTATATGATTTATTGTTTCAATGGCCTATTCGTCTCGGAGGCACGTAAAAAATGTTGGTACTGACGTCGGCGAGGACCTCTTATTGCCTGTATGACGTCAGACGGCGTCGCGTGGGCAATTGTGACGTCCTCGTCGACGTGCGGAAGCTAGGAAGAAGATTTCCGTCGAATGCTGGCGCAAGGGGAGAATTCAATTAGTGAGGAATCCACAGGTAGCTAATGTATCCACCAGAAGAGTCATTACCGAAGGTAAGTAACTCGTTCTTCTAGTCGCTTTAGATTCTTGTGGGTATGGCCACAGCAGTCGGCTGACGCTCGGACTGTTATAAAAGACTTGCTGATCTTTATAGGTACATATGTGGTTGCAGCATTCCATTCGGACCAGGGCCCTGCATTTGCCTCTAAGGCATTCAGGGACGCCATGGGGACGATGGGTGTTGAACTCCATTACTCCTCACCATACCATCCCGAGGGAAATTTGGTCGTGGAGAGGCAGAATCGTGATCTAAAGCAGTCCTTAACAGCTCGAGTATTAGGTTCAGGCCGCAGCTGGTTACATCACCCATATGGGGTCCAGAGAGCACTGAATAATCTGCCAAGACGATCCTTGGGGGGTGCACTCCAAATGAGGTTCTCTTTGGGATACCTATGTATGTATCAGATCTTGATGCCCCTCGTATAATGGCAGCAGAAACACCGTTTGACATAAATGAACGTCTCACTGTTTTACAGGAGCTTCAGCAATTGTGCTGCCCCCTTAGGAATAAGGGATTTAGCAAAAACTTTGGCTGGCTGGATTCCTAAAATTGGGGATCTGGTTTGTGAGAAGATCGCTGTGAAGAAGGATTCGGTCCATCATAAACAGCACCTGTACCGGTCTTGGGAATCCAAGGTACCAGGACAGTCATCTTACCACCGCTGTCCGGCTCTAGAATGAACAGATTCATTTCCATTGATGACATCAAATTACACCATGTGGCCAATCCTTCACAGTAGACCAAGAGGTCTCTTGGGTGGTTCCCGATCCCCTCTCACTCCCCAACAGGACATACATCTACATAGTAGGATGAACAACGTCACTACGGTCTATGCATCAATGTCCAACACTGTTCCAGATACCTCCCCGACCATGGGGAGGGTGGAAAATGAACTCTTGCTAGTTCCTGTCACCACTTCCGTGACCACTCCCGTCCAAGATTTGGCAGTTTTTTTACGCAAACACATCACAGACTAATAACACTGTCTACCGAGAGCTTCCACGTGAAGTGGACCAAAGTATGGGTAGTGCACCGGCTCCCGTGTTTGCAGAGACTGCCTCTGGCTATTTCATTGACATTGATGACTTTTCTTCAGACTCATCCACTACTGTGATTGACAATGTTTCAAAAAGGAGAAAACTGTATCAATGGCTTAAAAAGAACTATTTGATATACCCATGGAACTATTTATGGTTCTGTTTGACATTTTTTGCATTATTTTTATGGACTGGGTTTGTGACTGTTTTCTTTTTGCTCATAAATGGTCACTATGGCCCTCATTACAACCCTGGCGGTCGGTGTAAAAGCGGCGGTAATACCGCAAACAGGCCAGCGGGAAAAAAATTAAATCATGACCATGGCGGAAACCGCCAACATAGACAGCCATTTTAACACTCCGACCGCCACAGCGGTAGAAACAAACACCGCAGTGGTAACTGCCAACAGGCAGGTGGAAGACAATGTACCGCCCACCGTATCACAACAGGCGTATCTGCCACATTTTCCGGGGCAGAACCAACGCAAACAAAAACACGGCGAAAACAGTACACAGAAGGGAAAACACTTACCTCTCCATACCCCACGAGGAGCCAGGATGCCATGGAGCCCGAATTGCAGATACTGCTGATGCTGGTCTTCCTTCTCTTCTATCAGGAGCACCAAAGACGGTGGCGACGACCACAGTGAGTACTGCACCTACAACACAGGGGAGGGGGGAGGGGGAGGGAAAAGAGAGTGACTCACACACGCAACACCCCTACCTTCACCCACACCATACACACAAATACATGCAGCAAAAGTACACATACACCATCCCCACCCCCTGGAAGAACGCAAGGACAAAAGGAAATGATTTGAACAAATGTAATCATGTGAAATCTCATTATCAAAGTTAAAAATCCAGTAAATACAATTACGTACACCAACTACACAAGTCCGGATAGTGCACCAATCATTGTCCTTGGACCACTGGGCCCAAAATGCATGGGTGAAGCCCACACTAGATACCTGACTGGAAACGGAGAGAACACTGGAGGGGCATCAGATCAAAATAAAATAGGCACCTCAGGGGGAGGGGGGGCACCTCAGCCAGATGAACGCACGACGCCACTGCTGCACGAGGGGGCTCCATGCCCACTGCTTTATCCTGGGGAATGCAAAGCCACAATCTCTCCAGTGGGTGGTTTGCCCACTGCATTATCCTGGGGAGTGCAAAGCCACAGTCTCTCAAGTCTCTCCAGTGGGTGGTTTGCCCACTGCTTTATCCTGGGGAGTGCAAAGCCACAGTCTCTCAAGGGGATGTCATTCTCCACTGGTTCTGAAGGGGGCCTGGTGCCCAGAGTGCTTCATCCTGCCAAGGACTTGAGATAGTGGATGTGAATCTCCACTGGTTCTGGAGGGGGCCTGGTGCCCAGAGTGCTTCATCCTGCCAAGGACTGAGGTAGTGGATGTGATTCTCCACTGGTTCTGGAGGGGGCCTGATGTCCAGAGTGCTTCATCCTGCTAAAGACTGAGGTAGTGGATGTGAATCTCCACTGGTTCTGGGGGAGGAGGGGGCCTGGTGCCCAGAGTGCTTCATCCTGCCAAGGACTGAGGTAGTGGATGTGATTCTCCACTGGTTCTGGAGGGGGCCTGGTGCCCAGAGTGCTTCATCCTGTCAAGGACTGAGGTAGTGGATGTGAATCTCCACTGGTTCTGGAGGGGGCATGGTGCCCAGAGTGCTCCATGAGCAGTGTGGCCGGTACAATTCACTCACCTGGGTGTGCGTGGCACGACATTGGCGAGGTACTGGTAGCATGATACGACATGGAGGCAGCGACATACCCCACACTGCTGCTGCTTCGCATTCCACCTGCAGGTGCCAACAGTGATGAAAGTAATGCTTCATGGAAGCTGCCCAGGGTCCTAGAACTCACCACCAGCCTCGGATGACTGACCACTGGGGATGGTAGGCATGTCAGCGGTGGTGCCACTGTCTGAGGAAGTTGCGGGGCCGCTCACGGTGCTTGTGGCGGTGTCTGTGGCGGCGGTGCTGGTGGCGGGGTCTGTGGTGGCGATGCTGGCGGCGGGGTCTGTGGCAGCGGGGCTGGCGGCGGGGCATGTGTCAGCACCTGCTGAGGGAGAAAGCAGGATGTCTCCTGCAGCCTCGGATGGCTGCCCTCCGGGGAAGAGGCTGGGGACTGTCGCAGCGGCTGTAGACGTGCCAGAGCCGGTGCAGGTGGCAGTGTTTGCCGCCGTACAGGTTGGGGTGGACGTGGACAGAAGGTGTGACACTGGTCCCTCAGTCTGTGCCACCATGCCCTCTCCTGACCTGCCTTTCTGTTTTTGGCCCTTCCCCACCTTGGATGGTGGCGCAGTTGTCTTGCCACTATCCCCTTTTGTTTTCACTGGCCCCTTCGTGGCTGGTGGTTTCGGCTTCTCCCTCTGGGATGTGTGCACCTTTTTCACCTTGGCAGGTGGCGGAATGTCCTTGCCCTCGCTACGTGGCACACTGGCAGCCCTGGTGGTTGGCGCACTCCATGACCCCGCAGTTGCTGGCACCACTGTCCCTGGGGATGAGGTGGCTGAGGTGCTGGGTTGGGACCTGGAAAGCCTGGCCCTAGGGAAAGGACGGGGGGAGTGTAGGGAAGAGGTCAATGTTAGCCAGGAAAAGTTTTTTAGACACACTGGGACGGGTAGATGGAGGGGGTTTGGGAGTGGAGGAAGAGGTAGTGGTTGTAGGAGGTGTACCTCTGCAGAATTTGGGTGAAGGTGCATGGGCTGGAGGCTGTTGTGAGGTGGATGGCTGTTGGGTGGGTGTGTGCCTGCGTTTGTGTACTTTGGGAGGAGGGCTCACAGACACACTGGGAGAGGACGCTGGGGATGTGTGAATGGTAGTGGGGGTGGTGATTGCACGTGAGCGGTGTGTGGTGATGGGCGTGCTGGTGATGGAGGTAGTGGCTGAGGATGTAGTGCATGCAGGTGTGAGTGGAGACAAGACTGGGAGGGAGGAGGGAGACATGGAGGAGGGGACACAGTGGAGGAAGTGGATGTTTGTAAGTTTGAATGGTACTTTGCTTGTGTAAGTGCCTGTGGGATGTGTGCTGCTTATGTTTGCCTGAGCCACTCTTGTGTGTTGATGTGTATGCATGCTGATCTGATGGTGTGCTTGGGATAGGCAGAGGTACAGGGGATTGGGTCTGGGTGGAGGAGGTTGGAGGGGGGAGGCTGGACATAGGGGCAATGGCTGCCATCAGTGCTGAGGCAAGAGCCTGAAATGCTCTCTGTTGGGCTGCCTGGCCAGAATGAATGCCCTCAGGTATGCATTTGTTTGTTGCAAATGCCTCTCAACATCCTGGGTGGCATTCAGAATGGTAGACTGCCCAACAGTGAGGGATTTCAGGAGGTCAATAGCCTCCTCACTGAAGGCAGCAGGGCCTGAGGTGCCTGGGGCGAAAGAGATGCCCACCCTCCTGGGTGAACGGGCACAGGACAGACGATGAGGGGCTGCTGGGAGGGCGGTGCTGGTAGGGGGGGTGGCGACTGTACCTGTTGATGCAGTGGGCACAGAGGGGCCCGCCACCGCAAGGGAGTGCCCATCAGAGGAGGAGTCGCTGTCGCTGGTCTCTGCTCCTGTCCCTGCCGTGGAGCTCCCCTCGCCCTCCGTCCCTCTGATGTCTTCAGACTCTGTAGCTTCACCCTCCAGGGCAAAGTGGGATGCAGCTCCCTCCTGCTCCGGTGCCAATGCTCCTCCGCCTGATGATGCTATTGCACACAAGAACAGGGAGACCACAAAAAGGGGGGAGAGACAGAAGAAAGACATGTTCAGTGCATGAAACACTACTACCGTTGGCGGACACAACAGACAGTGAGCAGCCCTCTGCACTACGCCATGCACTTATAGTTCCTAGATTTTTCACATGCCCATGGGGTACGAGGCCTAAGACCAATGGCTGCACACCTGGAAGTCACAGGAGCCTGTGTAGATGGCTCTTACCACCAGTGGGGTTGGGGTGCCACATAGCCTGCCTCACAAGGGACCTTGCCTACCAAGATCGCACTGGCCTAGGGGAACCCACTGCCCACGTCCCCCACCCAGACACCTCGTAATGCGCACAGAGTCAACTGAATGAGAGTGTTCTCACCCCCTTGTGGCTGCTGTGATGCCCTCAAGCGCCCATCCAACTCCAGATAGGCCACCGCCAGGATCCAGAACATCAGGGGGGTCATGGTGGGACAGGCACCCCTCCCACGTTGGGAGGCCATCCCCAGCTGGGCCTCCGCCATCTTCTTGCTCTAGCGGCACAGGTCCTCCCATCTTTTACGGCAGTGGGTGCTCTGTCTGTGGTAGACCCCCAGGGTCCGGACGTCCTTGGCGATGGCACGCCAAATAGCCTTCTTCTGGTGGGCACTGACCTAGAGGAATGGTACAGGGGGAAAGGACATTACTCACCCAGCCGCACTGTCATACTCACTGCCCACCAGTTCCCACCCATGCCATGACGCACATACACTCACCATCCGCACATGTAGGCCTCAGCCCCCCCCCCCATGTATCTTCCAGCCACACCACTCAAAGCAGGCATTGCCCATTCAGCATGCTCACAGTGTACTCACCTGTTTGTCTGGAGGACCGTACAGTTGCGTATACTGGGGGAGGACACCATCCACAAGTTTCTCCAACTCCTCCAGAGTGAAGGCAGGGGCCCTTTCTCCAGACACATGAGCCATCGTCGCTTCCAGACACAGGTCACAGCAGAACTTGCAGTGTAGGTCCTCTCCTGTTGAAGTTCAGGTATCAAGTGAGTGAACAGACAGAAAATGGCGGTCACGTCCACGGCGGTGCGTACCGTCACCGCCGGCGTACATCGTCATTGGCTCCTCGGACCCATAGGGCCCAATGTTAACCAATGCTGAACTGCGCCGCGGTCTTCGACCGCCCACCGCGACGGTGTACAACACCAGAGCAGTTACCTCATATCCCCTTGTCCCACCTTACAGGTCAGGCAGCCGCCATTTTAGGGGGCCACATGGTATTAATATAACTGTGTCACACCTATCTAGGCCTAGAATACACAAAGTTACAGGCACATTGCGGATTAATACATTTCTGCAAATTACATGTTGTGATACCTCAGTGTTGGCTCACTCTCTGATCGCTGTTCTCCTCCATAGGGCACGTCTGCTGGGGCAGGTGATGAGATGGCGGCATCCTCCGGTGTACAGACCCCTGGAGGACCTGTCAACAATGGAAGAGAGACACATCATAGTCACATACTGTAGGAGGCTGGCCTGGCTTGTAGTGGGTACCAGAGGTACTTACACCTTGTGCCAGGTCCAGTTATCCCTTATTAGTGTAGAAGAGGTGTTTCTAGCACCTTAGGCTGATAGAAGGTAGCAATGGCAAAGCAGCTTAGGCTGAACTAGGATACATGTAAAGCTCCTACTATACCACTGGTGTCATATGCACAATATCATAAGAAAACACAATTCACAGAATTACTAAAAATAAAGGTACTTTATTTTTATGACAATATGCCAAAAGTATATCAGTGAGTACCCTAAGTATGAGGATAAGTTATATACACAAGATATATATACACAAACCAAACTTAGCTAAGTAATAGCAAGAAAAGTAATGCAAACAGTGTAGAATTACAGTAGATTGCAATAGGAGCACATAGGTATAGGGGCAACACAAACCATATACTCCAAAAGTGGAATGCGAACCACGAATGGACCCCAAACCTATGTGAGCTTGTAGAGGGTCGCTGGGACTGTAAGAAAACAGTGAAGGTTAGAAAAAGAGCCCACCCCAAGACCCTGAAAGGTAGGTGTAAAGTGCACCTACTACCCACAGAGAGCACAGAAGTCGTGATAGGGGGATTCTGCAGGAAGAACAAACACCAGCAATGCAACAACAGTGGATTTCCAGACCTGAGTACCTGTAAGACAAGGGGACCAAGTCCAATAGTCGCGACAGTGTCGAGAGTGGGCAGGAGCCCAGGAAATGCCAGCTGAGGGTACAAGGAAGTTGCCACCGGATGGAAGAAGCTTGGAGTTCTGCAAGAAAGAAGAGAGCTAGGGACTTCTCCTTTGAAAGATGGATGTCCCACGTCACGATGAAGCTTGCAGAGGTGTTCCCACGCAGAAAGACCGCAAACAAGCCTTGCTAGCTGCAAGGGTCGCAGTAGAGGTTTTTGGGTGCTGCTGTGGCCCAGGAGGGACCAGGATGTCGCCACTTGGAGGAGGAGACAGAGGGGGCGCCCAGCAACTCAGGGAGCCCTCACATAAGCAGGCAGCACCCGCAAAAGTACCTGAACAGGCACATGGAAGGAAAGTGAACCGGAGTCCGCCGAAGTCACAAAAGGGAGTCCCACGATGCCGGAGGACAACTCAGAAGGTTGTGCACTGCAGGATAGAGTGTCAGGGACCCAGGATTGGCTTTGCACGAAGGAAATCCTGGAAGAGTACACAGGAGCCGTAGCAGCTGCAAATCACGCGGTACCCAGCAATGCAGTCTAGCGTGGGGAGGCAAGGACTTACCTCCACCAAACTTGGACTGAAGAGTCACTGGACTGTGGGAGTCACTTGGACAGAGTTGCTGAGTTCCAGGGACCAAGCTTGTCGGGATGAGAGGGGACCCAGAGGACCAGTGATGCAGTCTTTTGGTGCCTGCGTTAGCAGGGGGAAGATTCCATCGACTCACGGGAGATTTCTTCAGAGCTCCTGTTGCAGGGAGGAGGCAGGCTACCCCCAGAGCATACACCACCTGGAAACAGTCGAGAAAGCCGGCAGGATGAGGCGATACAAGGTTGCTAGTAGTCGTCTTGCTACTTTGTTGCGGTTTTGCAGGCGTCCTGAGCAGTCAGCGGTCGGTCCTTTGACAGAAGGTGAAGAGGGAGATGCAGAGCGAACTCTGGTGAGCTCTTGCATTCGTTATCTGAAGAATTACCCAAAACAGAGACCCTAAATAGCCAGAAAAGGAGGTTTGGCTACCAAGGAAGGAGGATTGGCTACCAAGAGCGGTAAGAGCCTAGCAGAAGGAGTCTCTGACGTTACCTGCTGGCACTGGCCACTCAGAGCAGTCCAGTGTGTCCCCAGCACCTCTCAATTCAAGATGGCAGAGGTCTGGGACACACTGGATGAGCTCTGGGCACCTCCCATGGGAGGTGCAGCTCAGGGGAGTGGTCACTCCCCTTTCCTTTGTCCAGTTTCACGCCAGAGCAAGGGTGGGGGATCCCTGAACCGGTGTAGACTGGCTTATGCAGAGATGGGCACCATCTGTGCCCATCAAAGCATTTCCAGAGGCTGGGGGAGGCTACTCCTCCCCAGCCCTCACACCTATTTCCAAAGGGAGAGGGTGTGACACCCTCTTTCAGAGGAAATCCTTTGTTCTGCCTTCCTGGGCCAGGGCTGCTTGGACCCCAGGAGGGCAGAAACCTGTCTGAGGGGTTGGCAGCAGCAGCAGCTGCAGTGGAGACCCCGGAAAGGCAGTTTGGCAATACCCGGGTACTATGCTAGAGAACCAGGGGATCATGAAATTGTCCCCCCAATGCCAGAATGGCATTGGGGTGACAATTCCATGATCTTAGACATGTTACATGGCCATGTTCGGAGTTACCATTGTGACGCTATACATAGGTAGTGACCCATGTATAGTGCACACGTGTAATGGTGTCCCGCACTCACAAAGTCTGGGGAATTTGCCCTGAACGATGTGGGGGCACCTTGGCTAGTGCCAGGGTGCCCAAACACTAAGTAACTTTGCACCCAACCTTCACCAGGTGAAGGTTAGACATATAGGTGACTTATAAGTTACTTAAGTGCAGTGGTAAATGGCTGTGAAATAACGTGGACGTTATTTCACTCAGGCTGCACTGGCAGGCCTGTGTAAGAATTATCAGAGCTCCCTATGGGTGGCAAAAGAAATGCAAACACAACAAGTGATGGACGGAATGCTGAACATTGTCAAACATTCACCCCCAGTACAGTGATCTGGGCCTAAATCCATCGTTTTTTTGCTGCCCATCCCATTCCAGTTTGGACCCAGCCATATGCAAATCAGTCTTGACCCTGTGCCCCATGGGAAAAGTCCAGCCCGAACTGCTAGGCCAGGTCTTCCCTGGACTGGAAACAAGCATCCTGAGACCGGTTTCGGGGTTTCACCCCTCATCAGCCAGGCTAGCTTGAATCCAGTGGCATGGGAAGCACGGGACCCACGTCTGGGCATACCCTTCCCACTTAGGGCGACAAAGCAAACACAACAAGTGATGGACGGAATGCTGAACATTGTCAAACATTCACCCCCAGTACAGTGATCTGGGCCTAAATCCATCGTTTTTTTTGCTGCCCATGCCATTCCAGTTTGGACCCTGCCATATGCAAATCAGTCTTGACCCTGTTCTCCATGGGAACAGTCCAGCCCGAACTGCTAGGCCAGGTCTTCCCTGGACTGGAAACAAGCATCCTGAGACCGGTTTCGGGGTTTCACCCCTCATCAGCCAGGCTAGCTTGAATCCAGTGGCATGGGAAGCACGGTGAGCAAAAGAACGATGGATTAAACCCAGATCTATGACTGGGGGTGAGTGTTTGACAATGTTCAGCATTCCGTCCATCACTTGTTGTTTTTGCTTCGTCGCCCTAAGTGGGAAGGGTATGCCCAGACGTGGGTCCCGTGCTTCCCATGCCACTGGATTCAAGCTAGCCTGGCTGATGAGGGGTGAAACCCCGAAACCGGTCCCAGGATGCTTGTTTCCGGTCCAGTGAGGACCTGGCTTGGCAGTTCGGTCTGGACTGTTCCCATGAGGAACAAGGTCAAGACTGATTTGCATATGGCTGGGTCCAAACTGGGGTGGCATGGTGAGCAAAATAACGATGGATTAAACCCAGATCTATGACTGGGGGTGAGTGTTAGACAATGTTCAGCATTCCGTCCATCACTTGTTGTTTTTGGCAAAAGAAATGCTGCAGCCCATAGGGATCTCCTGGAACCCCAATACCCCGGGTACCTCAGTACCATATACTAGGGAATTATATGGGTGTACCAGTATGCCAATGTGAAGTGGTAAATTTAGTCACTAGCCTGTTAGTGACAAATTTGTAAAGCAGAGAGAGCATAACCACTGAGGTTCTGGTTAGCAGAGCCTCAGTGAGACAGTTAGGCATCACACAGGGAACACGCATATAGGCCACAAACATATGAGCACTGGGGTCCTGGCTAGCAGGATCCCAGTGACACATAAACACACTGACAACATAGGGTTTTCACTATGAGCACTGGGCCCTAGCTAGCAGGATCCCAGTGAGACAGTGAAAACACCCTGACATATACTCACAAACAGGCCAAAAGTGGGGGTTACAAGGCTAGAAAGAGGCTACTTTCTCACACATACAGACTTGATCGTGCAACAATCCAGGAGCTGTGGGGCATATTTATACTCCGTTTGCGCCGTAATTGCGTCGTTTTTTTGGACGCAATTCCGACGCAAAAGTAACTCCATATTTATACTTTGGCGTTAGACGCGTCTAGCGCCAAAGTCCATGGAGTTTGCGTCCTTTTTTAGCGTGGACACCTACTTTGCGTTAATTATATGCAAGGTAGGCGTTCCCGTCTAAAAAAGTGACTCCGCGGCATGTGCGCCGTATTTACACTCCCGGGCAAAATTCACGCCCGGGAGTGGGCGGGTCAAAAAAAATGACGTACGGCTGCTTTTGCGCCGTTTTTTTAGTGCCTGGAAAAGGCAGGCGTTAAGGGACCTGTGGGCTCGGAAGGAGCCCAGAGGTGCCCTCCCATACCCCCAGGGACACCCCCTGTCACCCTTGCCCACCTCAGGAGGACACCCAAGGCTGGAGGGACCCATCCCAGGGACAATAAGGTAAGTTCTTGTAAGTATTTTTTTTAAAAAGAAATTGTGGCATAGGGGGGCCTGATTCGTGCCCCCCTACATGCCACTATGCCCAATGACCATGCCCAGGGGACAGAAGTCCCCTGGGCATGGCCATTGGGCAAGGGGGCATGACTCCTGTCTTTGCTAAGACAGGAGTCATTTCTATGGGGGTTGGGAGTGGAAAAAAATGGCGCAAATCGGGTTGAGGCGAAAAATTTGCCTCAGCCTGACTTGCCCCATTTTTTCACGCCCAAGCTCCATATCCCCCTACGCCGGCGCTGCCTGGTGTATGTCGTTTTTTTCAACGCACACCAGGCAGCGCCGGCGGCTAACGCCGGCTAACGTCATTGCTTAAATACGGCGCCCGCATGGCGCTTCAGAATGGCGTTAGCCGGCGCTAATGTTTTTGGCGCAAAACTGCGTTAGCGCAGTTTTGCGTCAAAAAGTATAAATATGGGCCTGTGTGCCCAGTTGGAGCCAGACCTGATGTCAGCTATCTGCCATCCCACAGGGCTACCCCCTCTAGTGCAGGTCCTGTCAGTACTCCATTTCCTGGCAAGTGGTTCCTTTCAAACAACAGTGGCCGTTGCATCAGGGATGTCCCAGCCAATGTTCTCTAACGTGTTGTCCAGAGTGTTGTCTGCCCTGCTGAAACACATGCGCAGCTACATCGTGTTCCCTCAGGTGGAGGATTTGCCCACAGTGAAAGGTGACTTTTATGCCCTGGGACATATCCCCAACATCATAGGTGCCATTGATGGGACACATGAGGCATTAGTGCCCCCATGCAGGAGTGAACAGGTGTACCAAAACCGGAAGAGCTACCATTCGATGAATGTGCAGATGGTGTGTTTGGCAGACCAGTACATCTCCCATGTGAATGCCAAGTTTCCTGGCTCAGTGCATGACGCTTACATTTTGAGGAATAGCAGCATCCCTTATGTGATGGGGCAACTCCAGAGGTACCGTGTGTGGCTACTAGGTGAGGCCAAGGACCCAATACAGTGTGAATAGGTGTCTGGGTATGGGGTTGTCCCTAAGGGTTAGTGTGTGTCTAACAGTTGTCCCTCAATATTTGCAGGTGACTCTGGTTACCCCAACCTGTCATGGCTACTGACCCCAGTGAGGAATCCCAGGACAAGGGCAGAGGAACGCTACAATGAGGCACATGGGCGAACTAGGAGGGTGATCGAATGCACCTTCGGCCTCCTGAAGGCTAGATTCCGGTGCCTCCATATGACAGGTGGTTCCCTATACTATTCACCAAAGAAGGTGTGCCAGATCATCATGGCCTGCTGTATGCTGCACAACCTGGCTTTGCGACAGTAGGTGCCTTTTCTGCAGGAGGATGGGCCAGCTG
This sequence comes from Pleurodeles waltl, assembly GCF_031143425.1. Lineage (NCBI taxonomy): Eukaryota > Metazoa > Chordata > Amphibia > Caudata > Salamandridae > Pleurodeles > Pleurodeles waltl. The sequence continues at coordinate 657,621,327 of NC_090449.1, forward strand.
GTGGTCTTGTGGCATTTGTGGAGCCTGTGGACAGTGAAGAAGAGGAGGCAGAAGAAGAGGATATTGACAACCGAAACAACATAATCATGCAATACTTCCAGTGAGACACATGTAAGAAGATGTCACTGCCTCCCACATCTCATACTATTGTTGGAGCTAGCATAAGTCGTCATTTTCACTCAGTGTATGGACCCTGACTTGTCACTTTGCCTTTCCATTTCACAGATGTGGGTCCCACTTTGTGCCCTCTGCTATATTTCCTCCTGGCCTACAGCTGTGTTACATCTGTATGTGCACAAGTAAATTGACATTGCTATATTCCATGGTTATTGCAATTGCACATTTGTGAAAGCACAGACTGACTCCAGATTGTTTTGTGATTGAAGTGTGTTTATTTCTGTGCTAATAAGTGGAGGGGGTTGTAAAATGGGCTGGGGTGATGGTGGAGGTATGCCCATGGCAGTGTCCAGTCTATTTGTTTGACAGGTGAATTGTCCAAAGGGTTTTTAAAGTTATGGCAGCACACGCTTAATAGTTGATCAATACAAGTATAACAGTAAATTACTGCAAATACATATAAAACAAATCTTCATCCCATCAATTTCAAAAGCGAACTTTCATTTAATTCTTCTTATGCTTGTTCTCAAGTTCCATCAAATGTTTTTCATGATATTCGGAATTTCATCAAGCCGTCATCACAATGTATTGTTTCCAATCATCATATTAAGTCTTCACTTCTCTTATTTCATAACTCCATCCAATAAATCAACATTTTGATTTAATGAGCCATTCACAGTTTCACTGTACCGGTCGTGTGTACTTGCACATGCATGGCTTAATCTTTGAGACAAGCATATGCTACTGGCAGGATCAACCAGGTATTCAGTGAAACTGCGAATGGCTCATTAAATCAGTTATGGTTCCTTTGATGGCTCCATCTGTTACTTGGATAACTGTGGTAATTCTAGAGCTAATACATGCCGATGAGCGCTGACCTCCCGGGATGCGTGCATTTATCAGACCAAGACCAATCCGGGCTCGCCCGGCCCATTTGGTGACTCTAGATAACCTCGGGCCAATCGCACGTCCCCGTGACAAGTGGGAACAATAAGTGGTGACTTATTATGATGGATATGTGAGACAAGCGGGAACAAAATGTTGATTTATTGGATGGAATTATGAAATAAGAAAAGTGAAGACTTAGGGGTATATTTATACTCTGTTTGCGCCGGAATTGTGTTGTTTTTTTTTACGCAAATCCGACGCAAAGCTAACTCCATATTTATACTTTGGCGTTAGACCCGTCTAGCGCCAAAGATCTTGGAGTTTGCGTAATTTTTTAGCGTGGACACCTACCTTGCGTTAATGATATGCAAGGTAGGCATGTGCGCCTTATTTAAACTCCCGTGCAAAAATGACGCACAGGAGTGGGCGGGTCAAAAAAAATGACGTCCAGCCGCTTTTGCGTCATTTTTTAACGCCTGGTCAGGGCAGGCGTTAAGGGACCTGTGGTGCCCTCCCATGCCCCCAGGGACACCCCCTGCCACCCTTGCCCACCCCAGGAGGACGCCCAAGGATGGAGGGACCCATCCCAGGGAACTTAAGGTAAGTTCAGGTAAGTATTTTTATTTTTTGTGGCATAGGGGGGCCTGATTTGTGCCCCCCTACATGCCACTATGCCCAATGACCATGGGCATGGCCATTGGGCAAGGGGGCATGACTCCTGTCTGTGCTAAGACAGGAGTCATTTCAATGGGGGTTGGGAGTAAAAAAAAATGGCGCAAATCGGGTTGAGGCCAATATTTTGCCTCAGACCTGACTTGCCCCATTTTTTTACGCCCAAGCTCCATTTTCCCCTACGCCGGCGCTGCCTGGTGTGGGTCATTTTTTTTTACGCACACCAGTCAGCTGCGCCGGCTAACGTCATTCCATAAATAAGGCGCCCGCATGGCGCTTTGGAATGGCGTTAGCCGGCGTTAAAATTTTTGACTCACAACTGCGTTGGCGCAGGTGTGCGTCAAAAAGTATAAATATGGCCCTTAATATGATGATTGGAAACAATACATCGTGATGACGGCTTGATGAAATTCTGAATGTCATGAAAAACATTTGATGGAACTTGAGAACAAACATAAGAAGAATTAAATGAAAGTTTGCTTTTGAAATTGATGGGATGAAGATTTTTTTATATGTATTCGCAGTCATTTACTGTTATACTTGTGTTGATCAACTATTAAGCGTGTGCTGCCATAACTTTAATATATTGGATAACAGTGGTTATCATGTAGAGCTTTTTTGAGGGTGTAGCTCTAGTGTAGCAGCACCGCGGAACAGTGGAGGATTTAGATATTGTGATAGAGAGCGCCTGATAACCCTTATCACCCCCAATTGCATAGGCATTATCCAAAGGGGCATAGGAAGTGGAGCAATGGCGGTTTAAGGATGGAGAGGGTGACAAAGTGGGACAGAAGGGTGACATTCAGGGCGGTCTCATCTCCTGGCGTGGGTCTTGGCAATGTTCTCTGTCTTGTTCCTGGATCTCGGGGTCCGTTTGCGGGGTGGTTCTCCATCTGCAGGGGGTGGGGTGCTGGTGTCGTGTTCCTGTGGCGGTGCCTCCTGTCCACTTGCGCCGGCGGAGGTGAAGGGCTGTTCATCGTCCAGGCTAGTGTCAGGGGCCCCTTGTTGTGCCACTGTGTCCCTCCTGGTGTTGACAAGGGCTGCCAGCACCCCTGCAATGGGGACCAGGGTGTTGTTAATGGACTTCAAGTCCTCCCTGATCCCAAGGTAGTGTTCCTCCTGCAGCCGCTGGGTCTCCTGAAACTTGGCCAGTACCGTTGCCATCGTCTCCTGGGAATGATGGTAAGCTCCCATGATGTTGGAAAGGGCCTCGTGGAGAGTGGGTTCCCTGGGCCTGTCCTCCCCCTGTCGCACAGCAGTCCTCCTAGCTTCCCTGTTGTCCTGTGCCTCTGTCCCCTGAACCGTGTGCCCACTGCCACTGCCCCAGGTCCCTGATCGTCCTCTGTTAGTGGGGTTGCCTGGGTTCCCTGTAGTGGTGGACACACTGCTGATTGACGTGTCCTGGGGACAGAGGGATGGGCCCACTGAGTGGGTGCTGTGCTGGTGTTTCCTGAGGGTGGAGGGTCTGTGGTGGCTTGTGACTGTGTCAGGGGAACAGACTGTCCCGAGATCCCTGATGTGCTGGGCTGGTCATCTTGATCCAGTTGTGCAGAGCTGCTGTCATCACTGTGGATCTCTTCTGTGGGGGGACTGGATATGTCTGGCACCTCCTGTCCGGTGACGTTGGGTAGGGGTCCTGTAGGGGTGTAAAAGCATGATTATTGCATCTTTGTGTGCCATTGTGTGCAATGGGTGAGTGACCCTCTACCCCAGTGCTTGCATTCATGGCTGGTCCTTGTGTGATAGTTGGTTTGGGGTCTGTGTGGGTATCTGTACTGGACATGCTTTGGTGATGGGTGTCCAGGCATTGGTGTTACATGCAGGGCTTGTTTTTGGGATGTGTGGGTTGTGTTGCTGGGGTATCTGTGGGTTGTTGGGATGATGGGTGTGAGGGTTAGGGTGGGGTTTGTGATGGCATGCAGGTAGGGTGGGGGATAAAGTAGATTTGCCTTACCAGAGTCCAGTCCTCCTGCTACTCCTGCGAGGCCCTCAGGATGCAGTATTGCCAAGACTTGCTCCTCCCATGTTGTTAGTTGTGCGGGAGGAGTCCTCCGCCAGTCCTCTGTACTGCAATCTGGCGTTTGGAGACCATGGAACGCACCTTCCCCCGTAGGTCGTTCCACCTCTTCCTGATGTCATCCCTAGTTCTTGGATGCTGTCCCACTGCGTTGACCCTGTCTACTATTCTCCGCCATAGCTCCATCTTCCTTTCAATGGATGTTTGTTGCACCTGTGATCCGAATAGCTGTGGCACTACCCGGACAATTTCCTCCACCATGACCCTGAGCTCCTCCTCAGAGAACCTGGGGTGTCGTTGAGGTGCCATGATGTGGTGGGGGTGATGTGTGAGATGGTGTGTGTTGTGATGTGTGAGGGGATGTGTTTTTGTGTGTTTGAGGTGCGTGGATGTTGTGTAAGTGATGGTGTTGTGTGTCTGTAGATGCTGTTTAAGGTAGTGTCTTTCTCTGGCCTACTTTCAAATTTCTGGTAGTAAGGGTTTGTGGGTAATGTGGGTGTGTGTTTTATATTGGATTGGGTGTGTGGGTGTGGTGTGTGTATGTGTATCAGGTGTGTGTATTTCGAATTGTCCAATGTGGTGGTATTTGCATATGTGTGTGTATTTTGAGAGCGGCGGTGTGTACCGCCAATGGTTTACTGCGGTTGAAAGTCCGCCGTGTTGATTTGTGGGTCGTGATAGTTTGGGCGTATTCTTGTTGGCGTGACGGTGTCGGTTTTGTTATCGCCAGTTTATCATTGGCCTTTGGTGTGGCGGACTTGTTTGGGTGTCTGTATTGTGGCGGATTCCGAGCTGTGGTCGTAATACCTGTAGCGGAATTCCGCAGCGGTATGTTGGCGGTCTTCTGCACTGCGGTAAGCGGGATTTACCGCCAGGGTTGTAATGAGGGCCTATATTCCTGATCGCTCCTCTGTTGAGCCTGTTGATGAAATTTTAACTCCATATCATTCCTCACATAAGGTCCGAAGAGACTTGTCCCCTGTAAATGTTACAGCAATACCGATTTCTGATGGGGTTGTGTGGGACAAAGAAATTATTCAAATACCATACGTGTTCAAAATTTCTATGACAGATGTAATTACACCTGATGTTGTCTCTGATGATTGGGATGTCCAAACAGTTCATTCCATGCTAACTGAAATGAAGGACTATTCCGCTTTTGAAAGTGATGATGTATATGAACATACAATGAATTATGGGGAAATGTTCTGCTATAACAACTGGGGACATTACTGCCTACACCGTGCCACTAGATACAGGCCAGTATTAAACTACACGCAGTGGGAACACTGTTCTACACCACCGGTGGGGAGCCCAAAATACTATAGTGATAAATTTACATATTCTTCTGGGCATGACACAAAAAAAGCAGTCTCGTATTATTTTAAAATACCTCCAGCACAAATTAGGAAAATGTTGCTAACTGACACAAAACTGATTTATTCAGATCCCTTTGTTTCCCAGCTCGCAGTTGAAGGTTACGAATACTGGAAGAGCACTATTGACCTGAAAAGTGTATGAGGAACACAGGATTGGCAGATACAGGGTAGGGAAACTTTATTTCGAGCATGCCTGATTCCTGTGCAAATGATTTTCTTAAATTACACTATTCAGCAGACATCCTGTCTGGGGGTTAGCAAAAATCAAACACATGAACACGCCCAGTATCCCCACTCCGGCAAGGTTTAAAGATTGGCAATATTTCCTTAATGTCACCGGGGAAAAGCTAGATGCAATGGTTAAGGCTGATTCCTATAACTCTTCACTTTCCAGTCCCGGCGGGTGGTTAATATGGCCCACTGACACTAATGAGGGTCAAGCATGTTTTTATAACTCTTCAGGTTTTTTTTTCAATTAACAGGCCAGACCCTCACTTTGTATCGGGTCAACATACAGGTATAGTAACAACATACAGTGTGGGTAAGCTATGCCAGCAATGGGTAGAGACCAACAAGTTAGCCGCAATTAAGAAACACCTGAACACTCTTTCTGAAGATGTAGACTTGCAGGATTTTCTGCTGGGTCCTAGAAAAAAGTGCTCAAAAAGGGTTTCTATATGCTATGTACAATGAAATTTGGAAACTTTCACAGATTGAGGCTGCTGCACGTTTAAGGCAATTGGATAAGGAAAATTTTGAAAAGGCATTAGCGGTTGTCGACAACGGCATGAATACTCTGTCCAACAGGATTTATTCACTATGAAATATAGTGTTGTCTGCTATTGATATCACTCAGACAGACTTGTCCCGGTTATATCATGGGCAAGCACAGCTACGTTCCATCATGCAGCTGGGTTGGACTTTACAGGCACTGACAAATGGCTGCGTTCCATGGAAGTATATTAACGGGAGTGAATTCTTCACTGCATTTAATTTTTCCAGGGAACAACAGACAATGGCTAAAAGGGAGGCTAGTTTCACCATGCTTCACGTAGAAAAATTAGATAAGTTGCCCTTCACGGTAGCAGAGAGTCCTTCAACTATTTGTCTCTTACATGGCTTTATTAATTTACCGATTTCGACCTTTCGTTTCTCAAGCTGCCTGAAACATCTTGCAGTTGGAAGATACGAGCAACCAGGAGTTAGCTATATTAAGGAAGAGTGGGAGTTGCCCTTTGATTATAAGTGTCTGAAGAGTGAAACAGAGGTCTTTCTTAGCGGAAGTGAATGTGAGACTGCTGTTAGTCATTCCATGATATGTAAGCAGGTGTCCCTTCACGGTCTTTGCAATGCGAGGTCGCAAATTTGGCCTGTTTACTAACGGGTACTCCCGTCCCTTTGATTCGCCCGGTATTTCATGTACTTTTCAATGGAAGTTATGTGGTACTGAACAATCAAAGTTGTTGCGGCATGTGACCAGGAATTGCCTACGCAATCTCGGTCTCGAAGGACGTTACGTGTTGTGGACAAGTTTTGTCACCCCCCACACGAGAGATAAATGTATCTGACATGCGGCCCCACATAGATACTATTAATGTGAACTATGACAAGCTGAGCAGGCTAAAGACGCTATTGTTTCAAAAACAGGTCGCCTTGACAAATCCGCAAAGGAGACGTATGCTCTCCAGATTGCGAGATCAGCTGAGATACAATCCCTATTAAATACCAACTTCCCCAAGCACTTTGGAGAACTGGTATCCAGAATATTCAATGCTTGAAGCACCACTGGGATTGTTCATTTCTTGGCTGTCGGGTCTGGTTTAGTGTCCATCTTCCAGACTGTCTTCGGAGTCATCCCGTCAGCCATCCTCTCGCTCTTCCCAAGCGTGTTTGGTGGCTTTCCAATTATTTTGGCTTTGATTGGTGGACTACTACTGCTATTTCTTCTGATTCGCAGTGGTTGTTTCTTTCCAGCTACGCAGAGCAATAGAGCCGCTCCCACCAACTCCACTGTGCCGTGAACGCATGGTTCGGATCTTCGGGTCACCCTTGCTGGTGGAACTGGAGCACGACTGGTCGTTGTCATTTCGGCCCCTTCTCTGGTGCATACAACCATTCCTCCGCTGCATATGGTGCCTCTTTGAACATCTGCCTGTGGTCTGTCTTGCTGTTGCACCAACATCTCCTGTGGACCACGAACTGCTGATGTCCCCGATGAGGGTTCATACACGGTCATGCCCCTTGAGACTGAGGTTGCTCCGCAAGGCCACCAATGAGTCTTCCGTTTTGAGATCTATCATGGACAAGGGCACTGCAACGAATGACTTACACCAGAAAGTACTGCTCACTAAAGCTCTGTGGATCCGTTTCTCCGCCCAGCACTCGATTTAACATCACATGATGTTGACTCATTTTTTAGGTCATTGGTTGGTGACTTCGATGACACTCTTCAAGATCATGCGTACAGCAAATAATTTGATGAATTGACTTGCCATTCCTGATTAAAAATTATGTATTTACATTGACTTGCTTTGGCACGCTGTGCTTGTCATGGTTGACATTAACATCTCTGTATGTATTTTAGCGGAATTGTTATTACCTTTTTAACACATTTTAAAGATTTTTTTTAGCTGGTTTTTATGCTTTTAGCTTTTTAGTTCAGAGCAATTTTAGCCTTTGGGTTCCTGTACCTTCATCATACCTGTTACGGCAATGGGGAGGGTGTAGTGAATCCTAGTTCATTTTAATGGGATAACAGGAGTTAGCTTAGCCTCTGTCTTGCAGACTCGTGCCCCCGTCACCTAGTGACTTTTAACCTACTTAGCTTGCTCTGTCTTAGCCCATTTAATTATTTAATTCTTCTAAGATGGCTTCCTTGTTTATAGTTAGGCCACTTGTTATGCTTTGCATTATCAGTGCCACCGCGCTAAGGCGTCAAGATCAAGCAACAAAGACAAACAGTAGGTGTTCACACTTTGGGATTTTCCCTCTCTATACTTTCGAGGGATTGTTTATAATTGCTGTCCCAAGCATGTCTGTTATCTATTGTTTGGAAACACACCTACGCCAGGGGTCCTGGTGGATCTGTATAAATACATCACACTTTAGACAGATAATCAGAGGGATTCTGACCAGAGGGCATCGCCACCATCGATGATACCGATGCTGTAGTCGTCTTGACGCTGACCCAGTCTTCGTGTCCCTGCGGAGTCTGAGTTAGAGACCTCATTCCAAGGTAACAAGGGTTGGGGGCTCCTCTCATGGACATGGCATTGGCAGATTAGGTTTAGCAAACCCAGCTTTCCGTTAGGTAGGAGGTTAGGCCTCTAACATTGGGGTATTAGGGAATATTACATCACGTCTGTCTTTTTTATGCATTGCAAGATGGTGGGGGTCTTTGTAATAATGACTCTCGTCTTCACAATTCAGTTTCTTGCATTATTCATTATCCTGATCAATGCAGCCCATGCAACTTATCGCAAATTGCAGTTGTGTTAAATAAAAACTATTGAAACTCTACTGCATCTTTGTCATTGCCTGTGTTTCTATGAAACATGATATATCTGTGAGAAAGGGGTAATCTCTGTTTAACCACGACACTCCCTGAGATGTCTTATCCTCGAGTCCATGCGTACAGGCTGCCACAAATCACCTTTTACTATTGTGTTTCAGGTGAGGTGCTGCTAGTGAGCCGGTAAGGTTGGGACAACAGTTGCGACTTGTTGTAGGATAGGCATAGTCACCTACAAGCAAAAGTACTGTCATCCTTTAACCAGCAGTCTTGCCTAAAGCAAGAGTCCATACTACGACACTGCTAGCCAGGACCCCAGTGCTTATGGTTTTTGACCTGCTTGTCAGTATGTTTCACTGTTTTTGAAAGTATGCTTGATTGTCACTGGAGTCCTGCTAACCAGGACCCCAGTGCTTATGCTCTCTGTTGCTAAATTGATCGCTACATACTGGTAACCCAGTATTTCACTCCAAATTGACATACTGGTCCCTCTTTATAAGTCCCTACTATATGGTACCTAGGTACCCAGGGCATTGGGGTTCCCTATGGGCTGCAGCATTACTTTTGAAACCCATAGGGAGCCCATGCAAAGGCTTCTACAGGACTGCCATTGCAGCCTGCGTGAAATGGTTTATGCACCCCTTCACAGCCATTTTCACTACACCAGGTCACTTATAAGTCTCCTAAATGTCAGACCTTCCAACCCTGAAGGCTGGGTGCAAAGTATGCATGCACTGGACATAGGTCAATACCTATGTCCAGATTCACAATGATAACCTGAATATGGCCATGTAAGGTGTCTAACAACTGGGAATTGCACCCCAATACTTATTCAAGTATTGGTTGCACAATCCCATGCACTCTGGGGGCTCCACAGTGGATCTCCCAGTACTGCCATACCAACCCTTCTGAGGTTTTCCAGGCAGCCCCAGCTGCTGCCATCTCACAGACAGGTATCTGACCTCCTTTTCCTTTGAAAATAGGTGTTACAGGCAGGGGAGGGTTAGCCTCCCTGAGCCTCTGGAAATACTGTGAAGGGCACAGATGGGGCCCTCCTTGCATAATCCAGTCTACACCGGTTCAGGACCCCCCAGTGCCTGCTTTGGTGTGAAACTGGACAAAGGAAAGGGGAGTGACCACTCCTGTGTCCATCACCACTCCAGGGGTGGTGCCCAGAGCTCCACCAGAGGGTCCCTGGGTTTTGCCATCTTGAATTCCAAGATGGTGGGGCTCTCTGGGAGCATCTGAGTGGCCAGTGCCAGCAAGTGTAGAGCCCTCTCCTGATAGGTGCTTACCTGGATAGGTGACCGATCCCCCTTTTAAGGCTATTTAGGATCTCTCTCTTGAGTGGTTCTTCAGATTTGGATTGCAAGACTCCAGCAGGAATCCTCTGCATCATTTACTTCACTTTCTACCGACGGAACTGCAGCTGAACCCTCCAGGAACTCTACAAACTGCAACACAGAAGCAAAGACAACTTCTGCAACATTGTATCTTGAGCTCCTGCAGCAACTGCAACAGTTTCCAGGTCGTGCATCCTCCGAGGACTGCCTGTCTTCAGTCTGCACCAGAAGAACCAAAGGAATCTCCTGTGGAGTGACAGAGTCACTTCACTGCTTCAGCAGGCACCTCTCTGCAGTGCCAACCAGTGGGGTGGGTCCCCTCTCTGGAGGACGAGCGTGGGTCCAGCAACACGGGTGGCGGACTAAAGTGACCCTGACAGTCCCGAGGTCCAGCTGTCCAACTTCGGTGGAGGTAATAGCTTGCCTCCCCACGCAAGACAGTACCCCCATGCACCGTGTGACTTGCAGCTGCCAACGCTTTTGTGCGACCTTCCAAGAAGTTCTTCGTGCACAGCAAAGCTTAGGCCCCCAGCACTCCGTCCTGCGACGCAAAGTTTCTTTAGTGGTTCTCGGGTAGCGTGGGATCCCTTTGTGTTGTGCTGGGTGGACCTCCATTTGCACCTTCTTTGTCCCCGTGCTGTGGGACTCCTGTGCACGCTGCCTGGTCTTCTGAGGGCTCTCTGAGTTGCTGAGAGCCCCATCTGTCTCCCCCTCCTGGGTAGAGGCCACCAGGTCCAGCCTGGGCAGCGCCATTTTCCACTAACCACAAGCTTTGCATGTGCCAACGCTTGTTGGCAGAATCCAGCGACAGAAACCAGGCTGCAATCATCCATCCGGCGTGGGACATCTTCTGCATCAACCAAGAACCTGCATCTGTCTTCTTGGGTGCATAACTGACTTTGTCTTCACACCGGTGGTTCTTCTTTTTCACCTTGTTTCGGGTTAGCAGGGGCTCATGTTCTCCCTGGACTCTTCAGTGCTTCTTGGACTTGGCCCCCTTCTTCCACAGGTCTTCAGGTCAAAGAATCCATTGTTAGTTTCTTGCAGTCTATTCTGGTTCTTGCATAATCTTCTATCACGACTTCTTGTGTGTTTTTTAGGAAACTTACTGTGATTTACTCCTGTTTTCCTGGGCTCTGGGGTTGGTTCTATTACTTACATTTGGTGTTTTCTTACACTCCCACCGCCCCTCTACATACTACACTTGCCTAGGTGGGAAACCGACTTTTGCATTCCACTATTTAAGTATATGGTTTGTGGTCCCCCCCCCCCCCCCAGGCCCATTGCATCCTATTGTGATTTTCACTATTTGCAATGTTGTCTGACTGTTTACTTACCTGTAATTGGATACTAGTGTATATATTAATTACCTCCTGAGGGAGTATAGTCTCTACAATATTTTGGGCTTTTGTGTCACCAAAATGACTTTTGTAACACTGAGTATTTTCTTTAATGTGTGTGAGTACTGTGACTACAGTGGTATTGCAAGAGCTTTGCATGTCTCCTAGTTCATGCCTTGGCTGCTCTGCTACAGCTAATCCTGAACTGCCTGGCTTCTAGACACGGACTACTGACCTCGTATGAGATGTAAGTACTTTTTGTACCCACTACAAACCAGGCCAGCCTCTTACAACTATCTTCTAGGGGAACTCGGAGCAGAGCATGATGGCAAATAGTACCTCCCAATGAACAAGATCAAAAGCCTTTTTGGCGTCAAACATGATAATTGCTTTCTTGATATTATTGTTGGAGTAATGATCAATTGCATGTACTAAAAAATTGGTGTTCAATGTCATCGATTTTCCAGGCAAAAATCCATTTTGGTCACCCTGCACAACTGATTGAGCTGCAGGGCTAGTCTTTATGCTATGATCGTTGTGAACAACTTATAGTCACTATTTAATAAACTAATGGGGCAATATAAGCCAGGTCACAAAGGTGGTTTGCCGTTCTTAAGGAAGCTCACAATAACCATCTCCATGAAAGACCTAGGTACTTCACATCCTTCCAGAATGTTATTAAGTAACACAACTAAAATATTAGTGAGCTGCTCGTTGAATACCTTATATAATTCGTCTGGTAAGCCATTGTTTCCGCAAGCCTTAGCATTGGGCAACAAATGAATGGCTTCCTTAACTTCCACTGGCAATATTGAGGCACCTACTAACTCTTAAAACTTCATACTCAATATGGGCAACTCTGTTGGGTATAGAAATTCCTCAATCATATCTGGAGTGCTGCTAATAGTGGAGGCATAAAGATACACATAATGATCGAGGAACACTTTACAAATCTGGTATAGGATGTTACTGTTTTGATAGCCTCACAGTTCCTTTTTTTTTTTATCGACCAGGCAAGAAAAAGCCCTGCATGTTTGCTTTCCTCATAATATTTCTGGAAGCATGAATTCTGATTGACTAGTTATCTAGAAATATACTAGTCCTAGATTTTGGCTTGCTTGTGCAAGTTTAGCTTTAGATTCAGAGGTGCAAAGAGTGGAATACTCACTAGAAGTCTGCTCTAATTTATGCTGTAAAGCTACATTTTTTTCTCGCCTTAGCTTAGTAGCTTGGACTGTTTAGATCACCTCTCCTTAAATAAATGCTTTAAAGGCTACCCATATGGCGAAGCGTGAAGCTGTACCAATATTTCTCAGAAAAAATCTCCTGTATAGCAGAACGCATGGTCATAATCTAGCTTTCCTCCGTTAATAGTGACTTATGCAGCGACTACCAGAGTCGCTCCACCAGAGGGCCGCTCAGCCATGAGTCTACAAAGGGGGTCCGAGTGATCGGAAAAATAATTAAAACGTATGCCTGCCATATCTGTGTCCCAAATATGGGATGTTAGAAAAAAAAAATCAATTCTTGACTCAGAAATAAAGTGTTTGGAAAAACATGTCTATTCTCTTCCGAAGGGATGATCGACTCACCAAGGATCACCCGGAGCAAGGTTCCACATTAATTTTGCTAGAAACCAAGCTGTCTTTGGCTTGTTTTGCTGCTTATTTTTGCAAGAACAATCCAGTTTGAGATCCTGAATAACACTGAAGTCGCCTCCAATTCAAAGTAAACAATTAAGTGGAAATAGGATATTGTACACTTACTCGAGAGGAATAACATCATCCTCTATGGGCCTGTAGAAGCTGACAAGATGGACGTGCTGGCCATGGACCTGCAAGCTCACCTAACACCTAACCTTAGGTTCCTTAACCATCTGTAATAGCTCCCCTGGAAAATCGCGAGCTACCAAGATGGCCACTCCCCCTTACCACTGCATTTGCTGACATATAATATGCGTGGGAAATAAAGTTAAAAGTTACATGTTGCTTGGCTGAAGCCTTTAAGTGTGTCTCCTGGAGGAATATAATCTAGGCCCTAGCTGAATTAAGCCATGACATCATAGATCTGAACTTGGTTCTGTTATTAATACCATTGGCATTGCAAGATGCTACACTTACATATTCTGGTTTAGTCACTGAGGAGTTCATGACAGTTAGAATGATTGTTTTCCATCCTGCTTCCAAGTCCAGGATCTGCTATCTCCCGGTTGAGGTATCTCTGGCATAATTTATAGAGCTTGCAGCATAAACCAAAACCTCCTAGGCTTCTAACAGGAACAATAGTGACTTTGTACGTTTCTTGACCAGTTTTGTTTTATTTTGCTCCCCTTTCCCAACATGAAGGGCCCCCATTGCTTACCCCTTCCCCTGGAGCCCTGCCCATCCTTGGCTCACCAAGGAGCACCCTCTACCCACCCCCTATGTGCAGTCCCTCTCACCTGCTCCCCCTCCCTCCCAGCCCCCCCTCCCATCCTTGACATAGCACCTGGGTGGTGACTGAAGGCTACATTATGCTACTTAGCCAGATGTGGTTTGAAGATGTCGCTCTCAAACTTCTTACCCCAACACTCTCCACCCCCCTCAAACTTGTTGAATCGAGTGCAGAAAGTCCTTCTTCTGATCCGCCGAATGGAAGATCTGCGACCACCCGTTGTATAGAACTTTCAGCCTGGATTGCTGGACCTCCTTGAAGCTGTTGATCAATCCTATAAATTGTGCCGTCAAGCGAAAAACACTGACATGTCGGAAAACATCTTGAAAGAACAGTTCTCTGCAGTCTGATATGTCTCTGATGGCACTGGACAAGATCCGCTCCTTGATCCAGATATCACAAAAGTTAACTAGCATAGTCTGTGGGTATTTATCATTAGTGTACTGAACTGCAGGGATAAGGTGTGCCTGAATAATTGTTAGGTCTATATTTTCTGCAACTGCTTCAGCACACACTGTTGTAAATGAGATCCGTAATTAATTTAGTTACAATCTGGCCATTCTCATGCCCTTCAGGTATCCTTGTAAATCACAAGTTGGAGCAGCATGATTTGTTTTCTGCGTCATCTATTTTAATTGTACTTCTTCTAATTCAGACTGCAGTTTAAGGGTTGTAGATTCATGCTTAGGCCTAATATCTTCCAAATCTGAGCCTCGCTGTTCCACTTGAGAAATCCACGATGTGAGCTGTTGCATAGTGGCATGGATCTGGCTCAATTGTTCATTTGTTTTTTTTTATATGCCTCATCTTGGGAAATGTTCATTGCCCTTAATTCTCCTAATATCTGGTGTAGAACTGCATCCGTTGGTGTAGCCTGTACAGTAAATGTCTTAGGGGTTTGCAATACTGACATTCCTTGAAGTTATGTATATTCAGATGCAGCTTCAATTGCTACCAATGTAGAGGTATTTGTCTTATGGGAGCTTTCTAGTACTTTGGTGGGGCTGTGGCAGGAGTCTGCAAGAATGAAAAGGTGGACACTTGCTGTGCTTCTACTGACTCTCAGTGCCCATTACGATCAGTACTTGTTTTGTTATGTTCCGACATTAGATTTACCCTGCCTCTTTGAGTCTCCTTGGAACCAGCTGCTTTGAACATGGGGGTAGGGCTGCCATTTCTTGTATACTGGGGTATTACTAGTGTTACCCAGAAGAGGTCCTTGTGTGACATTGTCGGACTTGGATGATTCTGTAGGATTATCCACCCTGATCTTACTTTGCCTCCTTCTCTTGAGATAGAATTCCCCAGTAACAGTTCAGGGGTTGTAGAGCCAGTTTCATTGGGTTTGATAGGTTCAGTTTCGAAAGATGGAGTTGCCTAAAATATTTCTGTGTCCTTGTCCTGGCAGATTTGATGGTCTGGCAATTGATTGTTGCTCCATTTCTGGGGTCCTGGGCCTGTATCACAGAGTGGAAGAGGTATGATGCGATGTTTCGCGCTGTGCGCCGTCTTGCTTTTCTCATGGTGTCCCTTGAGAGTTGCTTCATTTGTCATCAGGAGCAGAGAGGCTGTGCTTCAAATTGTGTATTGGTATGAATCAGTTATCGAAAATAATAATTAAAGTCTTAAACACAGTCTTAAATGGACCAAAGGAATGCTGGAGGACCCTCAGGGGTTGCAAGCTGTATCCACAGCTACATTAACCACTTCCACAGTGATCCAAGGGTTCACTCCACTTAGAGTGCCTATTGCACTCCCCTAAGCTTCACGTCTATCTGCAGTTAGCGGGTAGTACTTGTCAGTTGATTACTTGTTGGTCCACCACCTTACTTTGCGCTGATTCAATGAAAGGCCTCCTCCTTATATCGGTGGCCATAGGCAACTGCGCATTGCTTTGCTTGCTCTCCCTTGCCTCTTCTCGTTGCTGCTTTTTGGGGGTCTATACTTCTTCTACAGACTTGTTTTCTCCCCCTACCATTTTTAGTGATTCAGAACCATGCTATATCTCCACTGTGCTTGTAACAAATCTGTATATTCCTTTTCCTGTGTAGGTGCTTGCCACACAGGCTAAGATGTGTTCATCCACTCTAATGAAGGGAAAAGAGAGCCACCATACAATCTGGCCAAGTACAGTGCACCACATCCAAAGTGCTCCTCAGTAACTCACCACTAACAGCCCAGTCCTCCTGTGGTGTACAGCACCTATGTAGGCTCCATTCTAGGCTGGGAAGTCGAAAGGGGCAGACCGCCACTCCATTGCGCAAATTCTTCCCGGGAGGTTGATCGACCTGGCCCAGCTAGAAGCAGAAATGTGTGTGCCGTTGTTTGCTTCATGCAGACCAGCCGCATGACTCTTTCTCATCTGAAGTATGCATCCACGATTCAGATGGGGAGGCGAAGATGAGAAAGCAGGGCAGCAGGAAACCCCTGCAGCACACAAGAATCGGGTTTCCCCTGATGTCAGAGCAGTGCAGCACACTATGTGCCCGTCATCTTCGATGCCGTCTGCCTCCCTGGATCAATCCAACCATGGAGCATAATTGGTGCTCTAAGTGCTCCCCTTTTTAAAATTAATCTGACGGACCCATCCATCTCCACCTGTGTGGAATTTGCAATATGTAGTGCCTGAATCAGTGACTACAAGTCCCTCTGGGCCTTCCAAGTGCAGAGTTTATCCTATGATTGTTTCCCCTGTCCACCATTTCGAAGGCTGCATGGGAGTCTACCAAACAACCTCACAATCTCTGGGTTATTTCTAAAGACTTTTTTAATGAAGGCCCATAATGCAAAATACTGGTTGTGTGCCCTGAACAAAAACTACCATGTTTCTAAAGGTAGGAGTTTTTTCTAAGACTCATTCTTCCAAACTTGTGAGCAAAAAGTTTGAAAATATTGTTGCAGTCACACCCAAAAGGCTAATTAGCCTATAGTTTGCTGTTTTTCTACCATCACCTTTCTTTAGTAAGGGTTTTATCACAGAACCCCTCCAGGATTGCAGGATGATTCCTGTTTCAGTTATCCATTGGTACAGATGCTTCAAATTCTCTGCCCACCAATCAATATTTGTTTTTAAAACAGTTGCTGGGACATTATCCGGTCCTGCAGCCCTGCTTATTTTAAACCAGGCTATCGTATTCTTGATCCTCTCTTTGGAAAATAAGTTCTCTAAATCGGCTATATAAACATATGTCAGATCATCTGCAGTAGGCGGGCCATAAATGTTATTAATGTCTATTGCCCAGTCTTCTTCAGCAATCATGTAAGTGGGGGACACAGCATGTGTTTATTAAATTATTCATCAACCCCCAGAATTTTCTCAGCTCCCGCCTGTATGATCTCTAACACTTCATTCTATTTTATCATACAAACCTATTTTTTTATTTTCAATTAAGGTCTTGTATTGCCTTTGGAACGATTTAGCTTTGGTGGATGCCTTCTCCGATGAACATATCCTATAAAAAGATTTACTTTCTTAATTCTTTCTTACACTTTTAACACTCATCATCATACTATTGTCCTGTATATATGGTCACGTAATTATTCCCCATGTTACCCGCTGACATTAAGAAGGTATGGCGGCATCTAAGTACACAGTCTGTTAAGGATGCAAACCACTCTAGTTTATTTGAAGATATATTAAGGTTGATACCAGGTGGAGTGTGAACACACCGACAATCAAGGCAGTCGCACTGTAGGATATTTCTGCCACCCATGCAGGTCATCAGCAATAAACTGCTGCTCCCTGGGACTTTCAACCAAGGTCGAGCATTGGGGGCGGCTGCATTCTTTGCCGGCATTGCTTGAGCCACTCCAATTCAGTGGGCAGTTGGCTGCGGCAGCAAGGTGACCTCCGGAATGGTCACTAGCTCTGAGTGGGATGAGGCTGTGGCCAGGCCTGCTGGAAGCCGGCACCACAGAGGGCCTCTACAGCCAGGAGGAGGACTGAAGGAGGGCTTCTGCTGCAACCCAGGCCCCCTGTGGGGCAGATATTCACCACAGCGGTGCAGCTGAGCCCAGGCCACTTGCCAAAGAAGGGTGGGGCCCGGAGCCATGGGGCTACGGAGTGCACTCGAATGAACTGAGAGGCGCACGGTTTCTAATACATGCTGCAAGGAGCCTGAAGCAGAATGAACTGCCCGGGACGTGTGCGGCAATTGGGGGCAAGCCCTTGACAGTGGAGGAAGGAGAGTGGTGCCCCAATAGACCGTGAGTGTCAGAGGGCCCCCCCAAAGATTTCAGCACTGGGGAGAGAGGGAGGGGCATCTGCCATATCCACATCTCCAGGGAATCTAAAGGTGACTGTCCAGTGTGCAGAGGAGGGGGTCAAGGAAGAGAGAGTATCTTGACTAGCCCTACATAGGTGGGGCAGTGAGGTGAAGCCACTCGCTGAGCAGTGATCCAGGGGTGAATCTGCAGACTGGGAGAGCTAAGGGGCCCCCTGACAGGAAGATGAAAGTGTGAGAGAGAGGAGGGGCGTCCCCGTTGTCTTGTCTCCCTGGGGAGGCTGCGGATCAGCTCCCATTCAGTCTGCTGAGAGGCTGTGGCTTAGCCTCACCTGATCTTATTGAGCGGAGCGCCAAGGAGTGTGGGCCCTGGTACTGGCTTTCCTGTGCCTCGCCTCCCCATGCCCCCCATTGGAGGTGCACAGATCTCCAAGCCGTTCTTCGAGACAGAGGCTCTTACTGAAAGCGTCATGGCCCGGGGGGAGTGCTGATTCTGAGGATAGCTGTGGCTGCCCAAATTCCTCAGACTGTGTTGAGTGGATTTTCTCTCTACCCTGTTGCTACTTGGAGCCTACCCTCGAACAGGATATAAGGGATGGTAATTGCCCCCACCTCCCTGGGGTGCTTGATTGGGTCCCCTCTACATGACTGCAGTATGGTACAAGATAAACCAATGCTCACTGCTGTCCAGCAGAAAATGTACAAGTACACCAAATACAATGCCCCTGCGGGGCAGGCAGAGGTGGCAGGGGGTGTCCACGTAGTAGACAATAATGCTTAGACGTTCCCCATACGACAAGCTATCCAGGATCTTAAGTTTACCTGGGAGAGCAAGATGGGGGAACTCAAGGTTGACCTGGCACTAATCTGACAAGATCTCCGCTACACTACCCAAAGGTTCACAGAAGTAGAGAGCTGGCTATCCAAGACCCAAGATAATGTCAAGTCACATGAAGAATGCTTGGGGGATCTGCAGCGACTGGTGAGCCAGCTCAAAGCCCAGGCAGAGGATGCAGAGCGGAGATCCAGAAAGAATAATTTGTGAGTTGTCGGGGTCTCTGATGGAGCAGAGGGCTCCTACCCCACCAAATTTGGGTGGGACTGGCTGACAAGTTGGGTCGCCAAAGAGGAAATGCTTTATCGTTAAGTGTGCACACAGGACCCTGACTGCTAAACCACCAGTGTGTGCTCCCAACCATTCATTGTAAGAGTACTAAATTATACCGACAATGACTCAGTCCTTGGCATACAAGGTTGGTTGGTGGGCACATCAATCCACCCCTGTGATGATCTTCCTGGACTACACACTGAAAGTTGAACAGCAGCGGGGATCCTTTCATGAAGCCAAACAAAAACTAAGGAGAGGGCCATGGACCCCACATATCTGCTTTTGTTTCCGGCCCACCTGAAGGTTATTTTTCACAGTAAATTCTTTTTTAACTCCCCAGTGGTGGCCTGGAACTAAATTGAGGAGTGCCACTCGCAACAATCCATTAAGCCATCAGTACAAAGGGGGGCAAGCAGGGAATGGGGAGGAGAAGAGGCCCCTATGGCATGACACACAGCTCTTTGGAAGCGACCAAGACACAGGGAGCAGAGGGCTCAATCCCAAAGCCTGTGCAAACTGATGCAAGGAAGAACAACATGGCTCCCCACATGTTGGCCTCGGCCCTAGAGAAGATATTGCAGGCCTAGGGCGGGAGCCACCAACGACTCCAGAACCTGAAGACTGAGACTAGCAGCGGGTGACTTATTCTAAGACTCTATCTGTATGGAGTGCTAGTTGAACAACTGGTCTAGTAGCTATGATCCTATTTGAGTTGGGGTTGAGTTTATTTAAAGAGAGGGGTTCAGAAGAAGGGGGTGATACACATCACATGTTAGCCTGGTTGGCTGTGTTTCTAGTCGCATCACAACAGGTACTTGCAGTTCACAAAGTATGGGTGGGAGTCGCGGGGGCTGGTTGAAAGGTATGTTTTTTTGTTTCCATTTCAGGTATTGGTGTTAAGCAAAGGTGCACTTTAAACACACATGATCATAGTACACAGAATTCAGACACTTGTTACATTGGGCTGACAGCTTCACGGAGGCCAGCTGGCGTAGGACTGCAGCCCAGTCCACTTTTAAAGTTGTGTCATGGTATGTGAATAGATTGTTGGACAAGGTCAAAGGGGGCAGTCCTCAGAGCGGCTTCAAGAACAGATGCAGACACAGTTATGCTCGAGGAAACCCACCCCCTGGGTAATAGGTGTCCCTTTCTGGCCTATAGTGTTTTTTCCCTGGTCTGTCACATCGGCTTTCAAAGGGGTTCCTGCGGCACTACCAGGTTAATCCTGAGAAGCACTCCACTGTTGGTCTTCAAGGTTTGGCAGGACAGCTTGAATGGTTATGTGGCGTCTTACATGGCTTCCCCTTATCCCTGGTCTGTGTTCATCCCACCTCTGCTTATGGCAGGATTCTTGCCTACATATGGGGACTTGATGAGAGAGGTGCCTAAGGCCCCATGGATCCTGGGAGGTGATCTCAGTGGAGTGAGTGATTGGAGTTTACAGCATTCCTCCCTGGGTATCAGGGAGGTAGTGGTGCAACAATCCTTGTGACTTTCCCACACAACCTAAGCCTAGTTGATCAATGGAGAGCACATCACTCAGGTGAGAGGGAAATTTGTTTGCACCAGAGTCAGCAGTTTCTTGCTGACAGTCTGGGTTCTCTGTCTTCCCCAGATGTAATGTGGGAGGCCTAGAAAGCTGTGATTAAAGGCCACAATTAAAGAGGCCACCTTCTCAGCTATGCTAAATGTCACAAGGAGAAGAATGGGAAGAAGGTCAAAGACCCTAAGGAGTGTATACTGGAACTAGAGTAATTTTAGGCTCTCAGGACAGGAAGCCATACTCCGTGACTCACTGCATGCACAGACCCTGCTCCAGCAGGCACTCACACAGGAGGCGAGGGAAGCGCGGATGGCCACTTGCAGCAGAATCTACCAATTGGGAGATAAGGCCAGTGAGACACTGCATCAACTATTCACTCCTAGGGAGGCAGCACCCCTGGTAGCTGCCTGTTGTCAGGCGATGGGTCTCGATTGACCAGGAGTGAGCCTGTCACACAAGCTTTTGCGGCCTATTACCAGAAGCTATATAGCGCCTACCTGCTTAGCACACAAGAGGATCTGCACCAATTTGTGCTTGATCTGCTGATGTTTCACCTGTCTCCAGAGGAACGGGCTTTCCTGGACGCTGAAGTCATATTGGTACCTGGTGTGGCCCCAGATAGGCCCATTGTCACTGGAAGTGTTCCAGGAGGCTCTTGAGAAGTGTGAAATACCTCCTGCTCTTAGAATGGCAGCTACTGTGGTAATACCAAAGCCGGGTACAAACAGCATATACTCTGGAGATTTTAGACTAATTTCAGAATACAGAAGTGAAGATATGGGCCAAGATATTGGCTAGCCACCAGGGGAAAGATATTGACCACCTGGTACACCCAGAACCGTTGGGGTTTATGCCTCACCAGGCGATTCGGCACCCCCTTAGACGGATACATAATGCAATCGCCTCAAGTGTATCGACTGGGGAGAATAGAGTCCTGTCTGTCGATTTCTGGAAGGCCTTTGACTCAGTAGACTGTAGCTATCTGCTTACATTCCTATCTTGAGTGGGGTTCAGCCTACAATTTATAGGTTAAATAAGTCTCCTATACACCAACTTTTGGGCCAGAGTGTGACTGGGGTGGGGGATTACCTTGGAGTGGTCCCGAGTGATGCAAGACACTCAACAGGGTTGCCCCTTGCTGCCCCGGCTATTTGCATTGGTGATTGAGCCTTTAGCGGCTTGAATGAAAGTTGGTGCATTTTTCAGCGGGTACCAAAGGGATGATGCAGTGAGCGATAGGATTTCATTCTTTGCCAACAACATCCTCTTGTTTCTGGGAGACCCGGAATCATCGAGGCCCAGGGCACTGCAGATTTTACACATCTTTGGTACCTACTCTGGTCTTTTGATCAACCCTCAAAAATCTGTGATCTATCCCATAGCCCCATATCCAGTCAATATGCTGTGGGAGTTGTGGATACCAGTTCTTCCTTCTGGGTTCTGATACCTGGGAGTGTACATCACGGGGGGAAGCACAGCGCTCTTATGAGGAGAACTTGGTGCCGCAGCTGTTAATGACTGGTGCGCAACGTTAAGACTGGTGTGCACCCTCCCATTGTCTTTGCTGGGACGATCTGCTATTTTCAAGATGGTCTCATTACCGCATCTCCTTTACCAACCAGAGAATCAGCCTTTATCACTTGACAAGACCTTTTTCATGAAGTTAAATGCTCATATTTAACACTACTATGGAGAGGAGGACTCCACCGCATTGCCCTAGAGAAATGTTGCTGGCTGTTTTATGAGGGTGGCATAGCTACTCCAGATATCCTCTTTATGTTTGGATGGCATGTTTGCTCATTATCAATGACTGGTAGTTGAGGGGTTTGCGGATCTGGCTTACGCACTCCAGGGATGGGTTATGGGTCACTAAAGCCTTCTGCATCTACTCTACTTGGGCACCTCAACAGGGAGTCTCCCACCAGCCACCCAGGTGGTGCTGAGGGCTTGGTCTGCAGCTTGGAAGGCCATCGAATGGGCGGACAGGTTGACACTGGAGACACCACTATGGTGGAGTACTCGTCTCACGCAAGTCGCAGCCCTGCACAGCACGGCTTCTCTGTTTTGGACACCATTGGCATCTCAACTTTAGGGGATGTTCTGTATAACAGGGTGTTAAAGTCCTTCCACGATTTGCAGGCGGAGTATGACCTGCATCGTACACAGTTTTTTGGGGGTATTTGCAACTCCGCCATGCCCTTATGCCAATTATACAAGCAACTGATGATATTCCAGAGTTCTACCCATTGGGGGCTAAGCTTCTCTTTACAAATATTAAGGGGCATAAACTGTCCGAGACATACAAGATGATACTGAGGAAACTACCAGACCCCATGGTGGCAGTACGGAGGGCTGGAGAGGGGGGCACTCGGTGAGCTTGATGATGGTGATGATTGGAGAGAGGCATTGGAGGCCCCTAGAGAGGAATTAATAGGCTCACAGTTCAGACATATACAACTGAAGTTGCTCTACCACGTATACTACTCCAGGGCTCGGCTCCATAGTATGGGACTGATACCCCGTGGGGGAGTGCTTGAGATGTGGGGACTCCCAGGGAAGCTTGTCTCACACTTTCTGCGTTTGTCCTGTTCCTTCTCACATGTGGGACTGGATTCTGGGGGTACTGGATTCTGGGGCGATTTGAGGGGGTGCTGGGCTGGAAGATCCCGAGGGACCCAAGATTTGTGCTTCTCCCTGTAACAGATGATCTGGGTAGCACGAGAGTTCAGAGGTTATTTCCAAGAGAGACACTGAGAAGGAATGAAAGGATGTGGCTGCTCCCTCTATAGAGGCATGGGTCAAGGACATGGACTTTTGCATGGGTATGTAATGTCCAATCTACATGGCAAGAGGATGCCACAAGAAACATTTCAACATATGGTAATGTTGGGTGGAATTTAGAGGCATACACCTAGCACTTTGCCCAGATAGGCCATGGACCCACAGGGTGCAAACCATGTCAACGCAGCAGGTATGCATCGGGGGAGCGGTCGGGGCAGTGGGGGGTCTGGCCCTGGCTGGAAAAATGTTGTGGCTCTGTCTCTTAACTGAATTGCTGAGATGATGCATTTTATTACTGCTTTCTATGCTGTATATTGTGCATACAATATGTGGAGCACCAATTTCACCTTGGTTTTAAAATCAATTAAATGTTTAATAAATAAAAAAAAATAAAAAAATTGGTACCAGGTAGGAACAGGATGTAGAACTCTCTGACTTACTTCAACTGTTTTGTGTCCAATCCGGTGCTTACTCCACCGGGGAAATCCATGGCTAAAGGTAATACTCTTTCAGTTAAAACTGCTTGCTGTGAAGTTAGAGCCCCCTATAAAACTCAATGATCACTCCCTTCATGATGTAATCTCTTAAAATCCTTAAACAGCCTAAGCCTATTCCAAGGAACAAAGCTATAATCAATAGGATAGAGTTGTGGGGCAAACCTGAAACTAGTACCTACCGGGTTGTCAAAGTCTGAGCTACCATTCAAACTTACTAGGCCTCTCCTACTCAGCCAATCCTCTAAAACATTCAGATTACACCCTTTTGTCCCAATTGGAACGTTTGCCTCAGGGATATTATGCATCTATAAAATATCATGTAATAATGTACATCCTCTAGTATTATCTATGTTGATATTCCAATCACCTTTTATGATCACAACACTGACCTCAAGGATATGCATGATAACTTTGCTTCCAGGCTTTCAAAAAATTCAGGCAAACTGGCCTTGATCTCCTTATGCAGATAAACATCTACTGAAATTAGAGTTTTCCGTTGCTTTTGTTCTGTCAGGATTTCAACTGAAATATGTGCCCACGTATTTATGGATTCTGTTGGAGACCAGTGTTAAAAGTCCACCCCTTCTCAATCTGACCTCACCTCTTGCATCCCGCTACAGCTACTGACACTAAACAGTTAAAATTCAGAAACTCAGGGGCATATTTATACTCTGTTTGCACCGAATTAGTTAGTTTTCTTTTTTTTTTACTCTAATTCGGTGCAAAACTAACTCCATATTTATACTTTGGTGCTAGATCCCTCTAGCACCAAATTTATGGAGTTAAAGTCTTTTTTTGAAAGTGGAGACCTACCTTGCCTTAATGAGATGCAATATAGGCTTTCCCGTGCAAAAAATGACTCTATGGCCTTAACGCCATATTTAGGGGCATATTTATACTCTGTTTGCACTGAGTTAGCGTCATTATTTTTACTCTAATTCGGTGCAAATCTAACTCCATATTTATACTTTGGTGCTAGACCTATCTAGCACCAAGGCCCTAATTTATACTTTTTTTGCACCGCATTAACGTCATTTTTTGATGCAAAAGTGGCGCAAACTTACAAAATATTGGCCCTTATTTATACTTTTTGCTGCAAAACTGCACTAACTCAGTTTTGCACCAAAAAGTTTAGCACCGGCTTGCACCATTTCTGTGCACCAGCCGGGCACCATATTTATGGAATGGTGCAAAGCCGGTGCAAAGGGTAGGCTAGAGTTTTAAAAAATGACTTTAGTCGGGTGGGGCTGGCAGTATAGAAGAAGAGGGTTTAGCACCAAAAAATGGCTTTAGGCAGGTTAGAGTAAAAAAAAAAAATGACTCTAACCAGATTAGCGTCATTTTATGGTGCTAAACCTACCATGCCACATGACTCCTGCCTTAGAAATGGCAGGAGTCATGCCCACCACCCCAATGGCCAGCACAGAGGACAGGGGTCCCCTGGGCATGGCCATTGCACCCTGTGCCATGTATGGGGGCCCATTTCAGGGCCCCCATGGCACTTTCAAAAATAAAATGCACTTACCTGTACTTACCTGGGATGGGGTCCCCCTTCCTCGCAGTCCCTCTAGTGTGGGTGGGGGTGCCCCTGGGGCCTAGGGAGGGCACCTCTGGGCTTATTCCATGGTGTTCCACCATGGAAATAGGCCCACAGGTCCCCTAACGCCTGCCCTGACCCAGGTCTTAAAAAATGGGGCAAAGCAAGCTTTGCCCCATTTTTTGAGCCCTCCTTCCTCCCTTGCACCATTTGTGCATGGGAGTATAAATATGGCGTTAAGGCCATAGAGTCATTTTTTGCACGAGAACGCCTAACTTGCATCTCATTAAGGCACGGTGGGTTTCCACTTCCCAAAAATGACTTTAACTCCATAAATTTGGTGCTAGACGGGTCTAGCACCAAAGTATAAATATGGAGTTAGTTTTGCACTGAATTAGAGTTTTTAAAAAAATGACGCTAATTCAGTGCAAACAGAGTATAAATATGTCCCTTAGCGTCAAAAAATTATGCTAATCTGGTCAGAATCATTTATTTTGACTCAAACCTGCCTAATGTGAATTTTGTTTAAGCTAGCCTACCCTTAGCACCATTCCATAAATATGGTGCCCAGCTGGTGCTAAAAAATGGTGCAAGCCGGTGCAAAACATTTTGGTGCAAAACTGCGTTAGTGCAGTTTTGCACCAAAAAGTATAAATAAGGCCCTCAGAGTCAAGTCTACTGCAGAATGCTGTTATCAAAGTCTTATGAAAGGCGTGTTACCTCACCTTATACACTGTTTATAACCATGTATATCCCAACAGCAGAATGTTAAGCTCATTCAGAGTCCAGTTTCCTATGTATGAGAAACCTGTCTTAGCCATGGGGTATAATCAACACATTTTGTAAATGACTATACGAAGGGATCTCCTCTTGATTAAAATGGATTTGGCTGCCAACCAGCCCTCGATGATGCCTCAATGCCCCTACTGACTGACCACCTTGTAAATTTAATACTGGGATGAGTGTCTGGCACTGATAGCCTCAAGAAGTTCAAACTCCCTTCTGCTTTACAAACTGTTTTGGCTGTCAAAAGAGAAATAAAATGAACTTTAGTTAATTCTCTTCCATCATTATTTGTAGGAAACCCCACCATTTTTGAATCAGTTGATCCAATATCTGATAACTTAGGTATTTGTCTGAACAACGAAAGAAGCTTTGCTCTGTTTAAGGGTTGCAGTTGTCTAGCGTTTTCCCCGTTCCAAAGAATATCAAGCACCAAGGGATACTGGCCATAGTCCTTCTAAAAGTGCAGACACAGATTTGGGCAAATAATGTGTATAGTATCTTTTGCTGCCCCAAGCACTGGTTCCATACCTTCCTCCTTATATTTCGGGGCAACTTGAGTTCCAACTATCAATATATTCTTTTTGGGGGAATATTTTGGAACATCTGGAATTTTACCTTTCTCTTTTACTATTGACTTATCAAGGGAGTATATCTCAGTACAAAACTGTTTAGTGATAGTCTATTTCTCTCCTTTATTGTTCTAGCCATTGCAGTATCTATCTGGGTAACAGTTTTTTCCTTTGGTTCTCCTCGCTTCTTTTGCTGTAAGTCTAAATCTTAATTTGGTCCCTATTTTGCTCCAGTGGAAGCTGTCAGTACAATAACCTCTCCCCCCAAACCCTGGCAAAATCTTTCTAGGGGGTGGGCTCACTACCAGCAGAGGAATATTTCTGGATGCTGGTACTCTGAATCATGAATAGTTAAGCCACCTGCATATCCCAGATCATATCTGTTATATTTGGCAAATAATATTGAACATAAGAGTATTTAGCAAACTGAAGATTTGTGAGTGCCTGTGGTTAGATGACAAAGGCTTATTACACAGTTCAAATCAAGTTACCAAAAAAACTTTGCCCAAAAATTTACATTATTGCTTTATTTTATACATATAATTTCACTTGTTATAGATAAAAACACTTTCAAAACTAATGTGACAGGTGTGCCTGTTCTTTCCCCACAGAGACAGTCAATCTGTGCCTGTATTCTGGCTACTGCCATTCTCAGGTTGTTCTCCACTTCCAGTTTTGAACAAAACTTTGTTTTCAATACCGCAAGAGCTGAGAACCCAGTCTCACATAAATATGATGAGCTGAAAGGCAGGAGAGTTGTGGTAGCAATTTCTGTCAAAGTTGAGTGTTCTGCAGGCATTTTCAACCAAAACTTCCCCAGTAACAATTTGGTGAATTGCATCCGCCTTGTACGGTCATCCTGGAGCTTCATTAGTTCTTCCTGCATGTGAATAGGGAAATGGGTCCTCATCTCAACCATAAATGGTTGAAAGACCCAATCATTCATGTGGTCATTGTTCTTAGGAAAATACTTTCGAAAACTGTCTCTGAGAGATGTCAGAGATTTGTTAATCAACTTGATAACTCTTGAAATGTCATATTCGGTTTCCTCAAGAAAAGCTCTTAGACATGGGAATGGCTCAAAGAGACCAGTTTCAATTATTCTTATCCATAACTCCAACTTCTTCTTGAATGCAGATATTTTTGTATTCCTTGTAAAAGAAGTGATTTCAGATCCTTGCAAAGAAAGATTAAGAGAGTTTAATTTCTCAAATGTCAGCAAGGTATGCTAAAATCACAAGCCAAAAGGGATTACATAGTTGTTTGACTTTGCAAGCGTCCAAATCTAGAAGAAATTGACAAACATAATTCTTTAATTCAACATTGTGATTCAGTACTTTCCCCCTCGTCTGTAACGCAGCAACCTATTATGTTCAGCTTCCATATCTGCACATAAAATGGCAAACAGGCACGCTCGTGTGGTGCGGATATTAATGAAGTTAACAAATTTTACTGCAAAATTGAGCACGTCCTCCAGTTTACTGTCCATATTTCGAATAGCAAGGGATTCCCAATGTATCATACAGTGGGTCCACAGAATATGTGGAGCCACTTTCAGCACTTTACCTTTTATCCCAGCCCTAGCACCATACATGGAAGGTGCGCCATTGGTGCAGATCCCGACACAGTTTTCTCACCTTAAACCTTGGAGACCAAGGAAGTCATTGACAATGTCTAACAGGTCTGATGCTATTGATCGCCTGTTGATTGACTTGCAGAATAAAAAAATATTCCAATATTGCAGTCTCATAACAATATTGAACATAAGCAATTAAATGGGCTTCCTTTGACAAGTCAGTCGCTTCATCCAATTGCAAAGAAAAACAACTCAATTTTGACCGAGCTATGAGTTGTCCATGGGTATCTTCTGACCTGTCAGAGATGTGGCGGCAAACTGTTGTGTCTGAGATGGGTATCGTTATTAACTTCTCTAGTGGTTTTTTACCAAGCATAGTCTTGGCCACATCAAGAATTGCTGGCTGAATCACTTTTTCTCCATTTTTGATTTTTTTTTTTTTGGCTATGTTGCATGCTACTTGGTATGAAGCTTTCAAGGCATTTGCTGGGGTGGATGCAACATTTTTCACTATTGGTTTCTGTTGAGTCATCTTGTGCAACTTCCTGCCAAAAAATGTGTACTCTTCCCTGCTAGAGACCCATGTTTCGTGTTCAAGTGATGCCTTAGTTTGGTTGGTTTCAAACTGTTGTTAGCTAATGTGGCACCACAAATCACACACTGTGGCCTAATTTCTCCAATAACAATGATGCAGGTGAAGCTGAAGTCCAAGTAGCAGGCATAATACTTCCTCATTTCTGCAGCTTTACTCTCGCCATCTGTTTCAGTCTCTCATTTGAGAACCCTACCAACTTTTGGCAGCAGGAAACGATCCATGTCAAAAGTATGCTTGACCTAAGAAACAAAATTGTGATCCTGGATGTTAATAATTAACAACCATTTGCTGTTTTCAAACACACAGCTGCAATTGCACAGCTGTATGAGGTTGAATAGGTTAGGTTTTGCAGTTTTTAAAAAAAGCCTTCTCATGTCTTCTTGTTTTATATATGAAATATGGATAAAAGAATAGTTCAGTGGTATGTGGATAATCAGTTATTTCAGCTGATCCAAGATTTACATGGGTGCTCCCAATACCACAGAAGCATGTCTATGCAGATACCACTGACAAGCTTGCACAATTATTTTTTTTAAAGGCTGGAGAGGTGGAACTTGAGCATTGTCCCTCATTCATCACTCCAAAAAAAATAGTACTCCCTCTAATGGTCCTGCTACTCGAATAGGAGTGTTATTCCCTTGCAATGGAGAGAAGAAGTTTAAGAAAAGTTTCTTGTATGTTCTCAATATGTCTTGCGTGACAAAAAGGTAAATGGTGAGTGCTCTGGCTTCTGCACTTCCGCACAGAAAACAGGCGCAGTTAAAGGACTCCCTGTGAAGTAAAAGTTAACGCCCATTGCAGGATTCTAACAAGAGGAATGCAGGTCCTTCGGAATAAATTGTCCAACCACCATAATATCAATGGACTCCAGATGCCAAGTGCTTACAGGAGAGGGAGATATATGTGCTTTGACTGCTGGAGAACAAGTGGGCTGTGGTGGATGCAAGGGCAGGCCTGGACATCCAGCCCAAGAGTGCTCATGTAGAAGCAGCCCAACGGGCAGTGTTATACTCCCCATCACCACCTCCCAATCTCATATGAGGTCGCAAAAAAGCCTAAGGTACGACCAGTATTTTGGTGCCTCTGTGAACTTTGTGTTACTGCATCAGGACATATTGGTTTGGAAGTAATTTGTATATCACTTCTGACAATAGATTTGTACATTTTATTTTTCATCAGTCCAAGCCAGTGCAGTCTGGACTTTGAGTGATTTGCAGCCAGAAGGCTCCATGCCATGTACGACACAACCAGAACTACCATCTTAAGATGGCTCTCTGAGGACTGCATAACATGGATTACCTGAATTGGCTATGCTGACTAACAGGTCCTTGCAGCCTGGGTGTGCTGTCCTGCTTCAGAGCAATCACCCGACCTGAAGACTGGGCTGAACAGTGCACTGAGCACCCTAAACCTCTCCACTGTTTTACTCAATTTTATTTTCTGCATTCTTTCATGTCTTAGTGCCTAGTGACCACAGGAAGGTCAGATTCTCTTGGGAAAAATTAGAAATTGGGCTGTTTGTATTGGGGAATAAAAAGTTGGAAAATGCACAGTTTTGCTCATTACGTGAAAAGGTTTCCCTGATCCCCCAAAGTGGGCAGGGGAGGGTGCGTATGCACACTCACTATACTCATGTTCACTCTGTAATTTGAGGTACATTTTGTGCCCCACCCCTTTCAAATTTCACCAGCCCCCACTGCATGTCAACCAAAGTCACCTCTTCTCTTAGCCCAGCTTATTCTGCCAGGGACATAAAAAAGATCAACTGGACAGCAGTTTGAAGTGCACAATATCGTGCTAAGCACCTCAATGACTCCAGAGGAGCTAACATGCATGCATTAAAATGCAAAAACTGTTCAGGCTTACCCAGGGCTGGACTGGAAACCCAAAGCAACCCTGGCAAATTTTGGCAGGCCAGCCCCATACGTTGCATAGTGAGTGCGAACTAGCCTGACAACTACAAATGGGGGCTTTCAGGCGATTCTCCCCCAAGAAAATTTGGGAAACAAATGGTGCATTCTACAACACCGTTGCCATTATAGATTAAATTGTATTAGCTTTTAAAGCATAGTAAATGACTTGCACCAGGATACGACAATCTTTGTTAGGGCACTTCAGTGATTCCCTCACTATCAAACTTCAATAGTTCCTCCCTTCTCACTATTGCCCCTCTCTCACATGGATTTATTTTATAGCCCCTCTCATACCAGTGTAGGGTGTTGGAGCAATTTATGTCACACACACATACAGAGACAATGCATCATACATGTGTAAATAAGTATACAGAAAATGTTATATATGGCAAAGAGGACTACAAGGTGTAGGATTCACATGTCATCCATACTGGTAGGCACTTTTGAGTGCTTGGTCTGATTCAGAACATAACACAGAGATTAGGGTTGACTTTAATAACAAGAATTTATTTATACTCAAAAAAACCTTTTTAAGCAACCTCAAGATGATGAAAGAATGGGAAAATGCATAACTTTCTAGCATGTACCATGTAGTTTGTTTGCAGCTCTTTGATGGCAGTTTGTAACTCACTGTGCTAAAACACAATTGTATCTTATGAAGTGCACAGTAACAAAAGAATCTCTGTGACAAAAGCAGTAACCCACTGAGCTATGCACATAAAAAATATAGAATTTTTTTTAACCCTCTGCGCTACCTTAGATGAGTAAAACATGCCACTAGACAAAAACTCCCTTCTCTCTCCAGCAGGTACATTAACCACCGTAGTAACCGTGAAACTTTTATTGTTGCCCAAACAAGTGTTGAACATATAAAGAACTTTGCAGTGCTTGTAAAACTACTTCACTGCTACAAACCCGCTACATGCTCCTCAATATAGTGTTCTCAGCAGAACAAGACACACCTTGCCCAAAACTCACAAGCAAACACCGACCAGGAACCTCCTGTCTGCAGTAAGGTCAGTGTACGTGAATGTGCAAGTAGACCTTTCACATGGCAAACCACGAGGTGAAGGGCAGCAACCACAAGGGGAAAGGCAGGAAGCAGGAATAAAAAGGCAGCAAACCAGAGGTGAAAGGCAGCAGTGGAGAATAGCACTGAAAGCAAAATAGTGGCATTTTGGAGCTTTATGAAGGTGATATTTGCTGCATTTCCCTCTTTTTCAGTGCTGCTCTCGTTGTGATTGGTGCAACGTCACAGCTAATGGTGCTAGCTCACAACTGGGAGATATGACAGAGCAACCAACCAGAGAGCTTCATTGGAGATGGGGGGAAAAAGGAAAGGAAACAAATGTACTTTTGACATTTGAAAGTACACTATGGAAGGTGAGGTTTTCTGGTGAGGTGTGCGCCCCCCAGGGATGATTCTGCGCCACTCCTGGGGGGCAAGCTCCATAGTTTGAAGATCAGTGCTCTAGCCAGTCACACAAAGGGAGCTGAGGTGTGCCCTGCATATCCTGATGGCCCATCATCAGGCTGATGGATCTTTCTGAGCTAGAGTGGTACTAGAAGCGGACACTTGCACCTGAAGAGGGCTGTGCTTGACCTTACACAAAGCATTCTCCGCCCCCCTGGAGTGTGTCTGGGGCCAGGACAGAAAAGGCAGTGTCTTGTGCACTACAAAGACTTTTCCTTGAAGTTGGTCTACTTCAAAGACAGAAATGGGTATACGTACTGGACCTCTGATTCCACATAGTTAGAACCCTTCTGGACTGAGGACACATTGTCAGGAAGAAGAGCTGGATGCTGTAGGTGGGACTGCTTCTCAGCCTGTTGCTTTGTTGTGCTGGCCTGCTGCTTCTGTCCTGGGAGTGAAAGGACGGGACTTGCCTTTCCACATCCTTCTTTCCAAGGTTCTGCATGGGCTTAAAATGAGCTTGCCACCTGTTGAGAAGTCTCAGGGTCATCAAGGACGTCACCTGATGCATCACCTCTCCACCCCTGTAAGCATAAGGAACTGACACCTTACCTCCCCCTCCCCGGCCTAGCAGTGAAGAACCAATGCCTCACCTCCCCAGTAGCCACACCGCACTGGCTCCTGCAACGCCTCACCTCTCCAACTCTGTGCAACGTCTTTGTTTCCTCATCATTTTCCAAGGTACTGTATCCAGGGTCCATGCAACTCCATGACTGGCCTGCACTCCCTCGCAAGTGGCGTCTGACTGCTGGAAGAGACTCCGTCAAGACACTCTGATAGCCCCAGTTGGAGCTTCGGTGTTTCCAAGCGATATACTAAGATCTAGGGGCATATTTATACTCCGTTTGCGCCGAATTTGCGTCGTTTTTTTCGACGCAAATTCGATGCAAAACTAACTCCATATTTATACTTTGGCGTTAGACGCGTCTAGCGCCAAAGTTCATGGAGTTAGCGTCATTTTTTTGCGTGAACACCTTCCTTGCGTTAATGATATGCAAGGTAGGCGTTCCCGTCTTAGAAAATGACTCCGATGCATATGCGTCGTATTTATACTCCTGGGCAAAAATGACGCCCGGGAGTGGGCGGGTCTAAAAAAACCTGCATTAGCGCCGGATTTTAGCGCCTGGGTCAGGGCAGGCGTTAAGGGACCTGTGGGCTCAGAATGAGCCCAGAGGTGCCCGCCCCCAGGGACACCCCCTGCCACCCTTGCCCACCCCAGGAGGACACCCAAGGATGGAGGGACCCATCCCAGGCACATTAAGGTAAGTTCAGGTAAGTATTTTTTTTTTTTTTTTTTTTGTGGCATAGGGGGGCCTGATTTGTGCCCCCCTACATGCCACTATGCCCAATGACCATGCCCAGGGGACAGAAGTCCCCTGGGCATGGCCATTGGGCAAGGGGGCATGACTCCTGTCTTTGCTAAGACAGGAGTCATTTCAATGGGTTTGGGAGTCGTAAAAAAATGGCGCAAATCGGGTTGAGGCGATTTTTTTGCCTCAGCCTGACTTGCACCATTTGTGGACGCCCATACTCCATTTTCCCCCTACGCCGGCGCTGCCTGGTGTACGTCGTTTTTTTAACGCACACCAGACAGCGCCGGCGGCTAACGCCGGCTAACGTCATTGAATAAATACGGCGCCCGCATGGTGCTTCAGAATGGCGTTAGCCGGCGCAAATTTTTTTGGCGCAAAACTGCGTTAGCGCAGTTTTGCGTCAAAAAGTAGAAATATGGCCCCTAATCTTTTAAAATTTGTACCTTTACTTGTGTATGTTGGATTTTAGCCATTTTTATCTTGTTTTACTCAGATAGATAATAGCTATTTTTCCAAACTGGTGTGGAGTACTTAAGTGGTGTTTTCACTGTTACTGTGTGTGTGTGTGTACAAATACTTCACACGTTGCCTTGGAGATAAGCCTGACTAAAATCGAATAGTAGACAAATAACCTTTGAGAGTGCCCATAGCAGAGCCCTGCTAGGCCAGCGAAAGGATAAACAGAAAGGAGGTCAGCAGATTGGTCTGCGTACCATGCCGCAAATGTCTTCCAACAACAGGTATATAACGTTTTGGTAGAGGGATGCCTGGCTGCCAAGAATATATTACAGACTTCAGGCTGAAGGTCAAAAGCTGTCAACTGTCGCTGCTCAATCTCCACGCAAGAAGGTGAAGAATTGGCAGGTTTGGGTGCAGAACCCTCCGCTGCTGCTGCAACATAGGATCCTCCCAAAGGGAGAGTCTGATCTGAGGATTAAAGAACGTGCTCAACAGCTCGGGATGCCAGACTCTCTGTGCCCAGTCCGGGGCCACAAGGATTACTTGGGTCCTGTCATTCTTGATGTTCTTGAGAACTCTAGGCAGAAGTGGTAAGAGTGGAAACGCTTACAGGAGGCCTGGGTTCCACTCAACACGAAAAGCATCTCTGAACGATTGCCACCTTGGAAACTCCACCTCACAAAACTGCTGATATTACGTGTTCTCTGCAGAGGTGAACAGATCTAAGGCTCTCCCCACTGCTAAAAAAGGCCTTTCGCCACCTCCAGATGGAAACGCCATTTGTGATCTGCTAGACATTTTTGGTTGAGTTTGCCTGCTCTGGCATTCAGAGAGTTCACCAAATGTTGAACCACTAGGGATCTGCCCTGATGTTCCAGCCATGTCCAGGGACATAGAGCCTCTCGACAAATGATCCACAACCACACCTGCCCTGCTTGTTGCAGTACCACATGGCAGTGGTGTTGTCAGTGAACACCTGCACCATCTTCCACTTGAGAGGGAGAAGAAATGTTTTAAATACTAGTCTAATCAAAAGCTTCTACAGATTGATGTGGAGCCGGGATTCCACCAGAGACCAGATGCCTATGAGGCACCACCTCTCCCAGATGGCCTCCCTATCCCAGGAGTGACACATCTGTCACTACTCTCAGATCTGGTCTGGGAAGGTAGAGGGATATGCCTCTATCCCATTCACGATTCATTAACCACTAATGCAGAGCTTTTGAAGTTCCCTCTGAGATCCTGACCTTGTCGGAAAGATTCCCCTGCTGCTGTGCCTACTGAAACTTCAGGTCCCACTGCGGAGCCCGCATATGCCATCTGGCATGTGTCACCAGCAGGTTGCAGGAGGCCATGAGGCTCAGCAACCTCAGAGTCATTCTCACTGAAATCCAGTATAGAGGCTGAAACATCGGTATAAGCCTTAATATCCTGGATGCATCGCTCAGGAGGATAAGCCCAAAACTGCACTGTTTCCAGAACAGCTCCAATGAAAAGGAACCTCTGAGAGGGAGTCAGGTGTGACTTCGGCATTGTTGGAATGCCAAAAAATGACATAAAATGTCATAAAACTCTTGAGTTGGCCAGAGATCACCCCGGTTCCTGGAAACTTGGGAAAGTGCAGAGTCAG
The DNA here is from genome assembly GCF_031143425.1 of Pleurodeles waltl. Taxonomy (NCBI): domain Eukaryota; kingdom Metazoa; phylum Chordata; class Amphibia; order Caudata; family Salamandridae; genus Pleurodeles; species Pleurodeles waltl. Next base: position 657,657,031 of record NC_090449.1, read on the forward strand.
CCCAGGCACAGGCTCTGCAGGGTGAGGCCTAGAACGTCAAATCTCCCTTGTCTCATCAGCTGACGGATGAATAGAAGTCGAACACTTACACTTCTTAGATTTCTTCTTGTGGCTCGATTTACCCGATCAGTCACAAGGACTGGGAGTGGGAAGGCAACAGTGGGGACTCCGCAACCGATCCCAGGCCCTTCCTCTCGACTGAGATCTCTGCTTGCATGGAGTCAAACATCAGGCAGCCTTAAGCTTCAGGGATTGCTCCCTTAAAGCCTTCGGGTGCATGGCTCAACACTTGGACCATGACTTCAGGTCGTTATGGTGCTCCAGGCACCAAAGACATGATCTGTAGATCTGCAGATCTGTCACGGATATCGGCCAGTGACAGGACCCACAGGGCTTGAACCCTGTTTTCCCCAATGACATCCTCAACACACCAGGAGTTGAAAACTCGAAAAATTCTTCAAAAGTTGCCAAAATGGCTGAAGGGTAGCTCTCTTAGGAGCAGCTCTTGCTGGTGCAGAAAGAAGTAGACTATAACTACCGTTGGGTCATTCTCTGCATTAAGATGTGCTATGCATTGGCCATAAAGCTAAACACTGAAGGTTTGCGTGCCCATTCTACAGAGCTACAGCTGCGACCACGGTGTTAGCACGTGGAGTTCCTGGTCTTGACATCTGTCAGGTAGTAACGTGAGCTTCTCTGCACACATTTACCAAACACTACTGCCTCAACAGTCAGGTCTGTGGGGATGGGTACTTTGCCCATTCGGTCCTGCAAGACTTTCTAGTATGATCTTGGTTTAAAGACCCACCTCTGGGGATGGTATTGCTTGGGTGTCTATTCAAAGGTAAGAATCTGCAGCTAGAAATCTCTATCAGATGAACAAGTTACTTACCTTTGGAAATACCTTATCTGGTGGAGACAATATCTAGTTACAGATTCCTTCCTAACACACCCATTCCCCCCCCCCCAACCCCCCTCTGTGAACTGATTTCAATAGACAGGGACTCCCCTTTTCACGATCTTAGTTTTGACGCACCAGTAGTCTGTGTTCTTCATGGCAGTGCACTTCTAGCATGAAAAGAAAGTGATGTCAGCATGCCGGGGTGACGCCTATATAGGAACCAAAACATCATATCCTGCGTGGATGAGGACAGGCAAAGAGCCAATCAATGCCACCTAACAGTGCACAGGTGTACTTCTCAAGAAAATCTTCTGATCCAGTCTGACGCCTCAGGGAAATTCAAAGGTTAGGAATCTGCAACTAAAAATCTATCAGATTTTTTGTTACATGCTCATGTGTGCCACTCTGTATATACTTTGTAGGAAACTTGCTCCGGCCACACAGCATACTTCATCACAAGCTTAAAATTATTTTCAAATTAAACAGGATGAATCTGTAAATTATTTAATTAAATAATTTAAAATAAAACATTTAGAAATCTCTTTTTCAGGTGCAATGGTTTTAGAATTATGTATCTGATAGATACTTCTAACCACATAGTACTTACTTTAGAATAATCCCCAGGTGTACCCCTGCATGCCAGTATGTTTGGCTCAGCGTCATCTGCGCCAGAAGTGATGTGTGTGGTACCTATATAGGTGCCGCCCTGCCATGCTGAAGTCAGTTATCTTATTTCCAGGCCAGGCAGCGCTAATCCGGTCTGAGCTACCCTCAGTTATATTTTGACTGGCTTTTCTTTGCCAACTTTTGTTGTCTCTTTTTGAGAGATTTCTCTCCTGGTGTGAGGATGTCACCCAAGAAACCGGCTGAACTCAAGCTATGTAGTTCCCGTCACAGACAGATGTCTGTTACAGTCCCCCACTTGGTGTTTTTATGGCATGTGCAGCGTGACCACAAATCCAAGACCTGTGAGGACTTCTGTGCCATTCATTCCAAGGGGCTGAGGGAGCAATACCTAGACCTTCTTGGTGCCCAACAAACCTGCAATGCTCAAGATCCTGGTTGTTGCACTCCAAGTCATAGAGGAAGTCCAGTAAGTCCCACAAACAAATAAAAAACATAAAGAGGTCTTTGACTTCACCGTGCCGAGGTTGTCTAATGTAGCAGGGTAGCATCGGCACTCAAGGCTTTGGGCTTCGGCGGAGCCTAGATCAGGGTCACTCATTGTTTCTCTCATTTCTGGGAGATGGAGCAAGTCCCTCCCTACTCACAGAATTTTAGGGGGCCATGCACCTCATAATTGGACGGCCCAGCCTGTTGCATAGCTATTTGAGCCATATTTTAGACACGTTATTTTAGCTAACTAGGCCTGCCGCTGTGCACTTTAACCCATAACATTTTATTCAGCATCACTTTATTTTTCTAGCAATAGCCACATTTGCGCTGCTGTTGGATTTTCTCAATCTCATTGTCCTTTCGCGGAGTAGAGCATTACGTTCTAAGGAAAGACATTTATTTCACTCTGTCTTTTCTCCAAGGCTACAGTCAGATAGGGTTGCCGACAAACGTGGTATTCTGTTGTCTCCAACATTTACAGAAAAACACACACTCATACGTGGGGACCATTTCTTAGAATGTTAGCTGTTTTATTATTATAAAAACACTCCTTTGTCCCAAACACGTTAGAGGGAGATTCCAGCCAGATGTCCAACACTGTATGCTGATTACTTCGCTACAGCTATATGCTTAGATGGCCGAACCCCTGATCCACATGGGGACGGTGTCTCTCTAGACTACAGGCTTCTTTATCCAGGTATGAGGGATGGTGTTCTCTCAGGGGAAACCTAAAGGGCGGATTAGGGTTATTATGCTGTGGTCAAACATAGCGTAGGCAGGAGGACTATAGATCACTTCTAGTGACATTATGGTAGGACTGTTTTTGCGTTTCACTCTTTTAGTCACATGCTTGCTTTTATTGTGTTTTATCATGCTGGTTATTGCAAGACATTCTATTTTATCTAAGATGCAGTTACTTCAATAAATCCTTGCCTCTGTTGTATTTGCCTATGTGAGACTTTGGAACCTGAGAGAAAGGGATGAGATCTGACAACGGTACCCCTGAGGAGTCTTTCTTATGTGCCTAGTTGCCACAATCATCTCGGCCAGATATGAGGAGCTGCTAGTTAGCCGGAAAACCCGGATTAGGCCGACAGGTATCATATGGTCTGGAATCGTACTCAGTACTCACAATCCATGTGATTCTGCCGCCCAAATCGAGTAGCCTCATTAGCATAATGGGATCCTACGCGACATGGCGCTGCCAACATTTGGTTAGACACTAATATTCGGATCCTCCTAAGTATCTCTGTCTCACTAAAAGCTAAAGACACCTCGATACTATATACGGAGACGTCCATGGTATTGAGGATTTCCTCCTCAGCCAAACAGGTAGTACCTATCTTGAGCTGTAGGTTGTTCAAGCTTGAACCTTAAAAAGGGCCAATCCCCAGTCGGTGCCCTTATCTCGGAAAATGTATCTTCCATTAATATGGCGAACCCACAACGGGTAGCAATTCCAGTAAATATGCAACCTCCCCTTACTGCACATTTATTGGCAAATGGCCTAACTGCCCAGGGGAGCGCAGTTATATTTGTTGTTGAGGCTCATCCAGCCTACAGAAGAGAATTCTTTTTATTCTTGAGTCATCATTCCAGCAGTTGATGGGAACACAAACACATTTCATCACTATACACCTGCACAATACAGAGCTTAAGCATATTTAGAACCTTTATCTTAGCAAGACCATAATAATTGATTTGATGGCACCCTACCACATACATAACATGTTAAGTTAGGTCCTCTGAGCAATGATGACCCAAAGTGGCCTTTATTGGCCACATATACACCACACCCTGATGCAGCAACTTAGCGGTAACTGAGGTTGGCCGCTTATAAATAAATCTCACAACAATATACAGACTGTTAGTACAGTTTGTTATGCGAACATTGAATACTAACCCAGCACATGCTGCCCCAGCGCAACCACAAGCCGATAGGCCAGGCTTAAACCCTGCTACTGTACATTCGATCATGGGTAAGGCACCCGCCAAGCAAGAGGAAATTCCGTTTTGGCTAGCTCAAAAAAAAAATGCGCTGGATCTCAGGATAAACAAAGAATTCTCACTATGTGCTTGCCATTCGCAACGGTTTCCACAGTTGATAACTGCAATATCTGGGGCACGGTACTTGTCACGCTCTATACTACTGCACATGGTACACCAACACTTGCCAGTCTTCTGGCGGTGTAAAAACAAATTCAAGACGAATACGGGGCTGACCCAGCTGTGGATTTGAGGATGCAATTAATGGGAAATTTTGCCACAGTATCTTCAATTATATTAATTAACCTTAAAGGGGAAGCATTTGCACTAGCAGTGTGCAGGCAGCTTCCTGTACAGGATCAAGAATGTGAGCTGCCCAAGATTATCGCTAAGACCTACTCTAGTATTGGTTGAGATAGTCCGGGGCCAGACCGACCAAACCACAATTTCAAGGTAGATCTAATAAAGACGCTACCAAGCAAGCGCCTGATGGTTCAAACAAAACGCTGGGATAAAAAACAACAAACACCTATATAACAATGGGAAAAATCTCTGCATACGGAGACCCCACAAAATAGATATAATCTTAGAAATAGCGATAACATAAAAATGCCTGACAGATATCAATACACTGATACATGCCAATCTCGTTCCTTTCAGGACTCACTGGAAAAACCCAGTGAGAGAGGTGGGCAGGCAGAGCAGTGAACTGAGTATGTGAAACTGAGAAATGACTCACAACACTCGTCTAAAGTTTCAGGTAAGAAAGAACATAAACTTCCCCAACAAAAACCCCAATTTAAAAAGAAAAAAGTGGCAGCAGTTACGATCCAACATGCCTCTCGAAAATAGGGCTTTACTGAAGAACAGGAAGTGAGCATTCGCACTGCCAGACAGTGCATCAGAGGTCACAATAGTTTGCCAGGATCTTCAAGAGCATCTGGAGGTGAAAGAAACTGATGACTTCTTGCAAGTTGAGACTGTGAACAGGAGTGTCTCCACACCCGACAGAGTGTATAAAGTAACTATTCAGTTAGAGGGAGACATTGAATGTATGATAAACGCCATCATTTGGGACCGCATCATCTCGGTTTATGATATTTTGCTGGCTGAAAAAGATTGGCCGCAGAATTTGGCCACAATCTCCCTTACAGAGAGGACGTTACTGAAAAGTCCTTCTCGCCCCTTGTTACCACAAAGCTCGTTGAAACGGAAGCCATTGTTTGGGCAGTGGCGCAAGCACACGCCTTCCATCGCAATCATGAGGGGTGGGACAAAGATTCCACCTACCATGTAATGCCAATAAAATCCCAGCCCCAACCACAACCTCAATCTCCAATAAAGTACGAAGCAAAAGCACCTGTGAGGGAAATCCTCAACCAATTTGAGTAACAGGGTGTACTTGAACCTCAAATTCATCAATGAACAATCCACTATTTCCAGTCGCTAAACCCGACCATTCATATAGAATAGTTTTGGACTACGAGCACTTAAGCAGTCACACACACGTTTGCAATACAAAATCCACACAGCACTCATGAACAACATAGTGCACAAAAAATACAAGACGACCCTGGATATATCCAATGGGTTTTTTCACCAAAACATAGCACCTGAAAGTAGGTACTTAACAGGTTTCAGTGCTCTAGGCTCTCAAAAAAATTCTGCCGATTCCCACAAAGCTACAAGAAGAGTCCAGGATGGTTCTCAGCTCGTGTTACATCTATTTTACACAACATAGACCCTGAGGTGTGGTCATATGTGGATGGCATCTATCTCACAGACAACAACCTCATGCAACATTGAAGACGGGTACCCCGAATTGTTGTACGATTTGCCGAAATCGGCTACAAATTCAACTTTAAAAAAACAAAAATAGCTTTCCTCAGTGTCCTGTTTTTGGGATACGAACTGTTGGACGAAGGCAGGAGCCTTGCGCCCCAATTTTTAGAAAAAAAAAAGCTACAATCAGTATTGGGGTTTTTAAATTTTGGCAGAACATATATCCCAGATTATGTACAACGCATTAAACCCTTATATGACTTAATATGTCCTGAATTTACCAGCAAATTCTGGAAAGTCGAACAGACACGCATCCTTAGAGCATTGCAAAAAGACATGCTTGAAGCAAAACACTTACATATAAAGGGCAATAAAAAATATTTGGTCATCAGGGTAATTGCTGGTGCCATTGGTTTCACCTATGTGACAATCAATGAGGGTGTGACCGTCCCGATTGCATACAAATCACACTTATACTCCACAGCTGAACAACGCTTTGCTCTCACTGGGAAAATTCTCACTGCTATTCAGATGGCGGTCCTTCAAGAGAGACCTCTGGCCCAGGGGAAGCGCATTATTGTTGTGTCCCCATTCCAGCCCTTGAGGCTGTTACCAAAGCGAGCATTCCAAACACTAAAGCATTACATCCACATTGGATTCAATGGGCAACGTCTCTGACGGCCACTGATGATTATGTTTTTGACTCCAATTTACAGACCCAGGAATTCTTACAATATGAACTTGAGTATCCAGTTCCAGCAAATACATTGCCTATTAAGCAATATCAGACAATCTTGTACACTAATGGTTCAGCACAACCAGCAATAGGCACCAAACATCAATACTCCGCCGCTTGCGCAGTTGTGAGTGGGTGGATACATGAAGGATGGCAAGTTCCATCCACAAAATACTTACACAAAGGCTCTAGGGGACTGCGCTGCACAATTTGCAGAGCTTAAGGCTCTAGAGAATGCACTGGAACATACCGATCCTGAGCAGATGACGTTGATTGTGATTTGTACTATTGTGTCCAGTCCTTCAATGAATATCTGCATTACTGGCACCAAAATGGGTTCAAAGATTCAAAAGGCAACACCATTAAACGTAGACTTCTGTGGGGTAAAGTAGCGGATCTGAAAGAAACGCTACCTAATGTCCATGTTGTACATTCACCAGGACATCAGCGTGTTGGGATCCACGTTGAAAGCAACACTTCGGCTGATGAAGCAGCCAAATCAGCAGTAGCTTTGGTGCAGTAACTCGTTCTAAATCGAAAGTGGATGATGAAACACTGGCAGCTGTGAAAGCTTCAGCTGACGGTACGTCCTTACCTAAAGCATATCCCGCTAAATATTCCTACTGCATGGCAGGTATTTTTACAGCACAAGTAACAATACCAGGTGTAGGAGATCGTGTGATTTCCAATAAAGACCTAAGAACTGAGTTAATAAAAGCAGCGGATAAGGGAGTTGCTGCTGCCCATGCTGGTATGGCGGCTACAATTTCACTTTTACAAGCACGTTATTGGTGGCCAGGTTTCTACAAGCAGACCAAGCAGTATGTCCTTTGTTGTGACATCTGCAAGCAAATTAAACAATCCCCAGTCAATTGCCCACTGCAGACACCCCTCTTAATTTCCATTACAATGTGCATACTTTGACCATTCTGGTCCCCTGACACCAGACAGTGCATACAAATACACCTTAGTCGCTGTTGACTCATGCTCGTTTCTATGGTTTTGGCCACAATGCTCGGCTGAAGCTCGAACTGTTATTAAAGATGTGCACGTCTTTATCAGCACATATGCCGTTGTGGCTTTCCACTCAGACCAGGGCCCTGCTTTTGCCTCAAGGACATTCAGGGATGCCATGGCTCTGTTAGGGGTTCAACTGCATTACTCATCTCCATTTTATCCAGAGGGAAATAGTGTTGTGGACCGACAAAACCGAGATATGAAGCAATCCTTAACAGCCACAGTATTAGGCATGGGTCGTAGTTGGCTTACACACCTGTATCAGTCTGCCCATAAGGTCCCTGGGGGGCGTACTTCATACGAATGCCTGTTTGGAACACAAATGTATGTTCCAGATCTTGAAGGTCCTGGCGCGGAGGCGGCAAATACACCCTTTAATGAACGTGTCACTGTCTTGCAGGATTTACAACAACTCCGTGATGACAATGCATTTGCCAGTGCTGCCTCCTCTGGAATTAGGGATGTACCAGTAACATCTACCAGCTTATCCGAAACTTGGGGATCTAGTGCGTGAAAAGTTTGCTGTGAAAAAGGAGTTTGGTCCTTCTTATCGTGCACCGGTTGCAGTCCTTGAAATACACGGTACCAGAACTGTCATCCTACTACCACTGCCTGGTTCTAAAGAAAATCGCTTTGTCTCCATTGACAATGTCAGGTTACACCATGTGGCCTATCCTGCACAGCAGACCTAGGGGACTTCTGGGTAGTAGCCGAATCCCTCCAACTACTGACCAGTATGTTCCCCTACAAGTTTTTAACAGCAACGGTGATACCTCTCAGAGCTTGGAAAATGAGATTTCATTAGTTCCACTAACAACCACTTCTACAATAATTACTGCTGATAATGAGCAATTATATTCAAATTGTACACAAACGGATGGCATAGTCTACTATGAACCACTGAGAGAGCCTTCTGCAAGTTTTCCTCTTCAAAACACAGCTACAGTTTTTGCACAAACTTATTCTGGTTAGTTTGTCAACATTAATGACACATTCACTGACTCATCTGCCTCTACTGCAACAGAACTGTCAAGAGCATGTAAGCTGATACTTGGCTCAAAACAAACTATTTAATTTGTCCATGGAACTATCTATGGCTCTTATTAACTACACTTGCTTTCCTTCTTTGGATTGGATTGGGTTTGTCATTGTTTGCTTTTTTTCTCATAAACGGCCATTACCTTCCTTAACACTCTACAGCTGAACTGGTGGATGAGGTTCTAAAACCACATTTTATCATCACACAAAATTCACAGAGACTTGTCCCTAGTGAACATTTCTGCCATACTATATCTCAAACAATCCTATCAGGAATTGGTATTATTATTATTTGATATATATGGGCGTACGGAGGTCATTCAAATACCATACGTTTTTAAACTTTCTATGAATTATGTAATTACACCCGGAGTGGTTTCTGATGATTGGGAAGTGAAAACTGTTGATGCTCTGATGTCTGATCTACAGTATCATTCAATATTTGAAAATGAAGATGTGTACCAATTCAAAGGAAGTTATGGAGATATGTTCTGTTATAATTACTATGGACATCATTTCATTCACAGAGCGAGTACCCCAAAGACTATTTTTAAATACACACAGTGGGAACACTGCCCGACTCCACCAGCAGGCAGTTCCAAAACGTATACTGAAAGGTTTGCATATTTTTCTAGGCACAATGTTAAAAATGCTGAGCCATATCATTTCAAATTGCTAGTAATGGAAAGTCAACATGTTTTATTGACAGATACAAAATTTATTTATTCTGATTCCTTTGTTTCCCGATTGGCTATAGAAGGTTATAAGTACTGGTTGAAGTCAATTGACATAAAGTGTGTAGGGAACTAAAAACTGGCAAATAAGAGGAAAAGAAGCTTTATTTAGAGCATGCATGATTCCTGTTTAAATTATATTTTTAAATGAAACAGTACAACAAACAAGTTGTTTAGTCTTAGCAAACATTAAGCAATTGAATGTGTCCCTATTCCAGCCCCTGCTAAATTTTACAAATGGCAAAAGTATATAAATGCGTCTGAAGATCAGCTGGATGAATGGGTCCAGAAGGGAACATTTAACACGTCACTTTCACATCCTGGTGGGTGGTTATTATGGCCTGTAGACACCAATGGGTGCCACACACGTTTTGTAAACTCCACGGGGGGGTTTAGAACAAATAAGCTCGACCCTCGCTATGTGTCCTCAGAACACTCAGGTATAGTGACAATATAGTGTAGGAAAATTATGTCAGCAATGGTTGAAGGGTTCCTCACTGGATGCTGTCAAAGAATATCTTAATCTCCTGTCTAATGACACAGATTTACAGGATTTCCTGTTAGGCCCCAGAAGACAAAGCAGAAAGTGCTTCTTATATGCAACATGAAATATGGAAGCTTTCCCGACAAAAAGTGTCTGCCCGGTTAAGGGAAATAGGTCAGGAAAATTTATAGAAAGCATTAGCTGTTGTATATAATGGGATAAACACCTTGTCCGACCGCATATACACCTTTAATATTGTGTCATCTGCAATAGACATAGTACAGAGTGATGTGTCATTTTTGCAACATGGACAAAGTCAGCTAAGATCCATTATGCAGTTAGGTTGGGCATTACAAACACTGAAAGCAGGTCACGTTCCCTGGCAACACATGAGTGCAATGGATATTCTTTCAACATTTAATTTAATGCGACAACAACAAATAATGGCTGGGGAAGGAAGCAACATATGTCATGGTACAAATTGAGAAATTAGAAAAGTTTACTGTGGCTGAAATACCACGTGCTGAGTAGCTAATACATGGGGTTATAAATCTGCCCATTTCAACACTTCAATTCATGCCTTGTTTGAAACACATTCCAGTGGGCAGATATGAAAGGCTGGGAGATAGTTACATACACGAGATGTGGGAGCTTCCCTTCTCGTACAAATGTTTCAATGGCATGAAAGAGGTCTTTCTTAGCGGTAGTGAATGTGAGACTTCTGTGAGCCATTCGATGGTTTGTAAACAGCAGTCCTTGCACGGGGCATGTAATGCGTCTGTGACAAATTTGGCTTATCTGAAGGGAGTCCCAGTCCCCTTGATTAGACCTGCCTTCCATGTGCTCTCAAATGGCAGCTATATGCTCCTTAACAGTGAGCGCTGTTGTGGAATATGAGACGGAATAGCTTATGTCGTTTCGGTCTCCCAAATTGTTACATGTTGCGGGAATGTCCTTTTTTTCCCCCCTACGCAACTAAAAGGAGCAGCAGACATTTGGCTTCATATTGCTACTTCTGATTTGAATTTTGACAAGTTGAGCATACTAAAGGCTTTATTGTTTCAAAACATCTGCACGCGAGACCTATGCGCTTCAGGTTGCGAGGTCATCAGCAGAGATTTAATCCCTTTTAAGCACAAATTTTCCGAGACACTGGTGAGCTTGTGGGAGTATTTAATGTGTTCAGCACTACTGGAATCACCCACTTTTTTAAGGCTGTTGGTTCTGGTTTCATTCACACCTTCTATTCCATATTAAGCTTAATACCTTCAGCCATACACTCAATATTTTCAAATGTTTTCGGGGGATTTCCGATTACTTTGGCTATAATAGGTGGCATTTTGCTGTTTCTCCTCAATGGCTGTCCCCTCACAGCAAGGAGGACTGAAAGTGCTCCCACCAGCGCAACTGAGTCGTAAATGCATGATGCAGTATTTCGGAGCACCACTCCTGGAACAACTGGAGTGTGACTGGTCTTTGTCATTCTGACTGGTTTTGGATTGTCTGCAGCCAGTGTTTCAATGCCTCTGGTGCCTCTTTGAATGTGCATTGGAAGTCTGTCTTCCTACACAGTGCTTAATTCATTTGATGCTGATCTGTTGATGTTCTCGATGAGGGCTCCTCAGACATGCGTGTTGAGGGTGTGTTTGCTATGGGAAGCTGTCTAGGAGTTGCCCGTTCTGGATTCTGCGACTCTTAACTCAACCGTGGGAGTGACACGAAACATGAGTGCTCTGTGGTCTTCCTGGGACATTATATGGATATTTTACCACCTGCCAAAATGGAATTTCTCCAGGCTTCCAGTGTTCCGGATGTAATTGGCGATTTCTGAAGTGATACTGACTACTGAATTTGGCCTTTATGTGCCACTTGTGGTTTCTCCATTGTCCTTTTTCTCTGCTCCATTTGTCTCTTAACTTGTCATATTTGACATATATGTTTATATGCTTTTATTGCTAGGGTTTTATTAGACTTATTTTAACTTGAGCTTTTAAACCACCTTTCACCGGCAAGGGGAGGGTGTTGTATAGCTATTTTAGCCATATTTTACACATGTTATTTTAACTAACTAGGCCTGCCGCTGTGCACTTTAACCCAGTTACATTTTATTCAGCATCACTTTATTTTTCTAGCAGTAGCCACATTTGAGGTGCTGGTTTATTTCCTCTATCTCATTGTCTTTTTGCCTAGGAGAGAACTACATTCTTAGTAGGACATTTATTTCACTCTGTGCTTTCTCCAAGGCTACAGTCAGATAGGGTTGCCGACAAACATGGTATGCTGTGTCTCCAACATTCACAGAAAAACAGACACTCATATATGGGGACCATTTCTTAGAATGTCAGCTGTTTTATTATAAAAACACCCCTTTGTCCCAAACACGCTACAGGGAGATTCCAGCCAGATGTCCACAACTGTATGCTGATTGCTTCACTACAGCTACTTGCTTAGACGATCGAACCCCTGTTCCACATGGGGACGGTGTCTCTCTAAATTAGAGGCTTCTTTATCCAGGTATGAGGGATGATGTTCTCCAAGGGGGAAACTTGAAAGGCAGATTAGGTTTATTATGCTGTGCTCAAACATAGAGTAGGCAGGTGGACTATAGTTCACTCCTAGTGACACTATGGTAGGACTGTTCTTGTGTTTCACTCTTAGTCACATGCTTGCTTTTATTGTGTTTTATCACCCTAGTTATTGTAATACATGCTATTTTATCTAAGATGCAGTTACTTCAATAAATCCTTATTGAACTATATTCTGCCTCTGTTGTCTTTGCCTATGTGAGACTTTGGTACCTGAGAGAAAGGGATGAGATCTGACTGACCACGATTCCCCTGAGGAGACTTTCTGGTCATGCGTCCGGTTGCCACAATCATCTCAGCCAGAGATGAGGTGCTGCTAGTTAGCCGGAAAACCCGGATTAGGCAGACAGGTGTCATATGGTGTGGAATCGTACTCAATACCCACAATCCATGCGCTTCTGCCGCCCAAATTCAGTAGCCTCATTAGCATAATGAGAACATACACAACAAGCCACTCTGTGGCCTCTTCAGGTCCCAAGGTTTGGGTTCCATAAAAAATTCATGACAAGTAGCAAGAGATCAGGTCAGCCTACCACCCACCCAGCAGTTTAAGTCTCCAAACCCCTTTAGTTTGCCCTCCAACCATCATGGGCATCCACTGAGCAGCAGAATTTTCAGGCAGCTGCACCACTGGTGATCAGTAACATCAGACTGTTGGACTTTGCAAATCATCCAAAAGAACTACTCCCTTTTCTTTGTGACTATCCCTCCAATCATGACACCCACTTATGACCAGAAGACCCCTTCTTGCTCTGTCAAGAAGTGCTGGAATTCTTGGCCAAAGGCAACCTAGAGAGGGTGCCAACAACAGACGTTGGTTGTGGTTGCTATTCCCCCTACTTTCTGGTGCAAGGACAAGGACAGAGGCCTTCATCCTATCCTAGATCTGTGCCTTCTTAATCTCTTCCAGAAAAAGGAGAAATTCAAGAGGTTCAAGTTCGGTCTGTCCTAGACCCGCAAGACTGGATGGTAGTGTTGGACTTGCAGGATGCATATTTCCACATGTCTATCCTGCCTGCCCACAGAGGTTACCTGCAGTTCACGATGGGCCAAGTGCACTTACGTATTGCAGTGATCCCCTTCTGACTTACCAGCACCCCCTTAGGTGCTCACAAAAGTGATGGCAGTCTTGCGGGTCATCTGTGGAGATCAGGGGTTCCAGTCTTTCCCTACCTCGATGATTGGCTGTCGATTGTAGGTCTCCCCAGACAGTCTTCTCCCACCTCGAGACTAAGATGAACCATCTACACTTGCTGAGGTTCACTATCAGAGTGCTGAAGTCACACCTGGCTCCCTCTCAGACACTCCCTTTCATCTGAGCTGTTCTGGACACAGTGTAGTTTTGGGTTTATCCTCCGAGTGGAGAGTCCAGGATATTCAGACTACGATACCGATGTTTCAGCTTCTATCCTGGATTTCAGTGAGAATGACTCTGAAGTTGTTGGGCCTTATGGCCTGCTGAATTCTGCTTGTGGCATATCTGTTGGCATATGCAAGCTCTGCAGGGGACCTGAAGTCCCAGTGGGCACAGCACCAGGGGAATCTCTCTGACATGATCCAGATCTCAGAGGTAACTGCGAAAGATCTGCACTAGTGGATGCAAACCACATTTGGGTCAGTGGCAGACTCCTCGCCCTTCTGAAAACCTGTGGTGACTGATGTGTCATCTCTGGAATGGGGCAGCCATCTGGGAGAGGTGGAGATCAGAGGACTCTCCGGCAGTCCAAATCAACCTGCAGGAGCTTCAAGCAATTTGCTTGGCAATGAAAGCCTTTCTTCCTTTGATCAGGGGAAGGTTTGTGCAGGTGTTCACAGACCACACCACCGCCATGTGGTACGGCAACAAACAGGGAGGGGTGGGGCCGTGGACCCTTTGTCAAGAGGCTCTATGTCTCTGGACGTGGCTGGAACACCAAGGCATTTCTTTGAACACCAGAGTGGACAAACTCAGCAAAGATGCCTAGTGGATCACAAAGGTACAAGGACTCTTTCAGCAGTGTGGAAAGCCTTGGTTAGATTTGTTCTGCAACAGTGAGAATGCACAATGTCAGCAGTTTTGTTCAATAGAGTTTCCAGGGCAACGCTCGCCCAGAGATGCTTTTCGTCTTTGTCTCGAGTGGAGCTCTGGCCTTCTGCACATGTTCCTGCCAATACCACTCCTGCCCAGAGTTCTTGAGAACATCAGGAACGACCGGGCCCAAGTCACTCTTGTAGCTCCGGTTTTCTCACAGAGTCTGGTATTCTGAACTGAAAACTAGCCATCCAAGCAGGATGCCCCATTTGAGAGAATCTTTTGTCAAAGTTCAGCACCTGACTCTTCCCTTTACTTTCATGAGTGGAGACCGAGCAGTGATATTTGACAACTTTCAACCTCCCTCCCCCCCCTAAGTCTGTGATGTTATTCTGACAGCCAGGCGTGCCTCCCTAAATTGGTATACCCCTGCTGTTGGGTTAAGTTTGGGACATGGTGCGATTCCATCTTTCTGCACCTCTATCCAAGGGCCTTCAGACTGCTCTTTCATTGGCCCAGCAGAGCTCAGCTTTGGGCACAGTTAAAGGTTATCTTTCAGCCATATGGGCTTTTCTTTTTTTTCAGTTGCCGGATCAACCTTCTTTACTTAAGTCACCTGCTGCGGCTAGGTTCCTTAAAGGCTTCTAGCACGTTTGTCCCCCAGGCCATTTCTCAGTGTGATCTGAATATTGTTCTCACCTTCTTGATGTGTGCACCCTTTGAGCCTCTGCAGAATTGCCTTCTTAAGCTCTTGACCATCAATATTGCCTTTTTAGTGGTCATAACATTGTCCAGAAGGATCAGCAAATTGCAGGCGCTCACTGCACACACTCTCCTACATCATTTTCTACCCGGATAAGCTGGTCCTCCAGACACGTGCCACCTTCCTTCCGAAAGTTGTGACTCACCTTCTTGATGTGTGCACGCACCCTTTGAGCCTCTGCAGGACTGCCTTCTTAGGCTCTTGACCATCAAAATTGCCTTATTAATTGTCATAACATTGGCCAGAAGGGTCAGCAAATTTCAGGCACTCTCTGCACACACTCCCCTACACCACTTTCTACCCAGACAAGCTGGTCCTCCAGACACGTGCCTCCTTCCTTCTGAAAGTTGTGACACCCTTCCAAGAAGGCCAAAACATTACCCTGCCTACCTTCTTTGTTCCACCTCACCCCTCCAAAGAAGATGGGCGATTCCATCGTCTGGAGCCAAAAAGAGCACTGTCATTCTACCTGGACCACACAAGAAGTACGGGTAGATGATAAATTCTTCGTGTTGTATATAGGAGCTAAGAAAGGGAAGGCTGTGCAGAAATGGACGATCTTAAGATAGATAGTGTTCTGCATAAAGTTCGGCTATGCATTAGCTAAGAAACAGCCCCCTGAGGGTTAGCATGCTCATTCCACCTGAGTTAAGGCTGCGACCAATGCATTAGCCCATGGAGTCCCTGACCCTAGATATCTGTCAGGAAACAATGTGGGCATCCTTGCATTAAATATGGATCATGTATGTACAATCCCATAAATACCTAGTCCCTAAAGGGCACTTAGCCTTGATGCTGTTCTCAAAGTATATTCTGAAATGTCACTGTCACTCTCTTAGTGACTTGGAATGACAAAAGCCATAGTTCATTCTCCAAGTGCAATATATTTAGGACAGAGCTACATAACATACATATTAAAATTATTTGCGTATAGACGTCTCACATTTGGAGAGGCAGGTTCTGAAACAATTAGACTACTTGTATCGCTTTCACAAAGCAACCAATCTATCTACTACATAACCCTATATGTTCAAGAGGGTGTACTGCGGAGTGAAATGTGTTCCACCTTGAGACAGGGTGGAACTGTCCTTTAGCATCCTGAAATTGAGAGTGTCAGTGTCATGTTTTTGTACTGCATGTAGATGTATCCCTCTCCAGATAAGTTATAGTTTTGACATCCCCAGCACTTTACTATAACCCGGCCATAAAAAAAAGCTTTGTCGTCTGTTTTAGGCTAATATATGCGCTCAAGAGTTGCATAGAGGTCACAACACTACCATGAGTGATTTTAAATGCTTTCAAGGGTGTAGGTTGAGGTATACTGTATTATCTGTCCTTCTAGGATGCTGGAGGTTAGTGTGTTCAAAATTAGTTATCCCCATAAACCTTAGAAAACAGACACGAAATTGGTGGGTGACTACTGACAATTCAAATTATAAAAAAAAATATCAGTAGCATGTTCAATCATATGCAGTCAAAGTCACTTGAGATTGTTTCCTTAAAATATTTTAATGTCGAACCAAATCAAGGGTATTTGTTCACAGTAATCCATTTCAGAAAGTGTAAAGCAATTTTTTCCTTTGATTCTTTCTTTTTCCTCTTTTTGATAACTTCCTCTTCTTATTAGAGTCCATTTAATATTTGTTATAATAGCCTCTTCTCATTCCGCCCTCTTTTATTTCAGCCCTTGTAACAGGACAACTTGGGGCTTTTTCAAAAACAGTGTTAGGTGCACGAACCCCCGGCAGTTCCAACAAGTGTCCATCACCTTTGTCTGGGGATTGTAGACTCCTGGCCTGGGTTAATGGAGCTGGGAAAGGGGAGGGTCGTTCAGGACTATGAACCTATCCCCTGGGTCTACACAGCCCTCTGCAAAATTGGCATTTTTCCCATTTTTACACAGTGGATAGGTGCCCTTCTGTGCCCACCACCCCAGCCGAGCCAGGGGTTCTTATTCAAATTGCGGACAGCAAATCAGAGTTTCAAGTCACAAAAACCAGCATTTGGCTGATAGACCAAAAACAGATGACAAAAAAACGCTCTGGTCCAATTGGATTATTTTTTTATTTTTTTAATTGTGTCTGCAAATGATCTGAAACCTTAATAGTTCAGAAAGCCATAACTCTGGTGAGCTCAATTGAAGACAGACAAAAGACAGGTTTTCAACACAATTTTTTTTTAAATTGATATGCTTATGTGTCTTTTATTTTTAACTTTATCACAGTGTGTAAATGTGATCATAAATGTATTTATAAAGGCTTCACAATTGAAATATCAGGAAAATATTAAAAGAAAAATAAACAAATAAAAAAATAGAAATAAAATACATAAGAAATTAGCTTTATGTACAGCAATACTAGAAAGTTGGAGTTTCTATTTAGCCATACACGTACATGTGGAACTTTATATAATACAACTTTTTATCTCTTTCTCATTTTCCATAGCCATGTATATCTCCCTATGTAATTATGTATCTATATGTTTGTTACGCTACTCCTATTGTAGAAAGTTTAAATGGGAGGGGAAAAAAATCCTTCAACTCTCTCCAATTCACTACTCTGTCTAATCTGACACCTCTTTCATTATATCCTCTACCTCAACTCTATGCCTTATCCCAAACCTCATTGTACCACTATGATCTCCCTAATAATCTTCCTAGACTCTTCCCTCCTGCATCCCTCTTTTGACTAGTCCGAAACCTCATTATACCACTATGATCTCCCTAAGAGCCTTTCCTAGATTCTTTCCTCCTGTATCCTTCTTTTAACTTATCATTCTAAACCTCATTTTACTACTATGATCTCCCAAATAACACTTTCTAGACTCTTCCTTCCTTTATCCCTCCTTTACCATATTCAATCCAACTAAAAGACTCACATGTCCACTGCTAGAATTAACTTGTATATCCCTATGCTAATCCACTTGGGGTTCTGGAGTAGTGTGCTGCTTGCCAAAAAGCACTTCAGCGCCTCGACAGAGGTAGTAAGCACTATTTTAAATACAATATTTACAGAATGTTAGAAATGGGGTTTCTGGTCGGCTAGGGTATGCACCTAAGCCAGGCAGAACCTACCACTCTAATCATGGCAAGTAAATTAAAGATAACCTGTGCACCCCCTTCCTCCCGGCAGCTTGGCACAGAGAAGTCAGGCTGAACCCCAGAAGTCATGTGTAAAGCACTTGTGCAACACACTCACATCAGTGACAACATAAATTCACCACAAAAGAGACTTCACACAGGGGTATTATAAAATTGTGTTTCCATGTTCTAAATATATATTTTAGATCAGAAACATCCTATATTGTGTGGGTATAACACTTATTGCAATGGAATTTAGGGCCTGATTTATGAAAAGATTGCTCCGCCTTTGCGTCATTTTTTAATGCAAAAGCAGTGCAAATTGACAAAATAAAATTATATTTTGAAAGTTTGCGCCACTTTTACGTAAAAAAATGACTTAATGGTGGCACAAACTTTTCATATATCAGGCCCCAAGTATCCTAATAATGAAAGGGTCAAACCAGCATTCAACATTCCACTACGCCATAAGAAGGTAACAGTTGTAGGAGTATGTACCAACATGTGAAGGCTAGTATTGTAATGGCATAAATCCTAAATATCATGTATAGGAGACAATTACTGACATAGGGCACGTCATTCTGTTCATACAGGTGTGAAGAAGATATGTATAATAGCCCAAAATGCAGTATTTTGGCTAGAGACCACACACATCAAGGACTAATCACTAGAATAGGTCCATGAATCACCAGGAGTCCTCATAAGTACACAAATGTCCATAGGCATTGCAGTATCCACACATATCCCTTAGATATTGCAAGAGAATCATGCAAGTAGTCCTACATATAGCAGAATAAGCACTTTTTGTAGGAAGTTCATAGAGCTGTGGGGCACCTACATTCCTATCAGCTGCTACACGGTAGTTTGCGGTGCCTACTAAAACCAATAGCATTCATGAAGGAAGACAAGGACGTATGGTGCAAGAGCACTGACACACCTCTTAGGGTAAATAAGATAATTTTCCTTTGCAGGAGTCTTCGAGAGTTCAGGTGGCACACACCACCCTAGGGGTAACCCCACAAATCAGGGCCCAACAACTTACAGGGACACACTCCCACATTACAAAGGTCCCAATGGCTAGCCCTCGCCAGGTCTTCCCGCATATACTGCATTGGACACAGCAACTGCCAGTGGTAGTATGCGGTGGCCACTGGGGATGGACACAATACCTGGTGTACTGTGAGTTGTAGGGAGGCTCTGCAGCACCAAGGTGATCCTTCTGCATTTGTGGTGCCCATGGAAGCACTAGCAGTCCTCAGGGATGGGGCCACATCCTCAGCCTCGCTGGAATGGACTCCTCTAGTGCTTCTCTAGGGACAGAGCAGGGCTGGCTAGTAATCCTTCATGTCCCGGGCTCGCCCCGGGTTACCTGGCAACACGACATCCAAGACCCTGTGGCAGCTCTTCTCTGCTGCTCTTCTCCCCCGGGGATGTCAAGTATGCCATGCACAGGGTCCAAGAATTTCCCTGGCGGCAGGCACAGACCATGTACTTCTACTCCAAAAATGCCTCTGTTCAGGGGTAACCTCAAAGGGACCTTTTCAAGTGAAACACAACCCCCTTTAAATCCATCCCTGTCTCCAACCATCAGTAGAGGGTGATCAGCACATTGTGTAAGGACACAGCCGATTCACATGCAAAGTGTGAACAACCCTCCCTCTCCCCAACCCAGGATGACTATCACTATGCAGATGCCTCTTCTGTCACACCTGTGTTCCTGTGTTATGCCTCTCTGGAAAGTATGCACCAAGTGCAGCTGCCACTCTGCCCCAGACGTGCATTGGAGTCTGGCTGCAAAGCACTAGAGTTATAAAAACAGAAAAAATCCCACTTTCTAAAAGTGGCATTTCTAAAATAGTAATGTGAAATCCACTTACTTAAGCAGGATTCCTCACTATGATTCCCAACATACCAAGCATGCCCACTCTACTCCTTACAGATCAGAAATGACACTTTAGACCTATAGAAGGGACCTCCCAATGTAAAGCGTAAGAGAGGAGCAAAACTCACAGTAAAGAAAAACAAAATAGGCTGTTTGTCAATACTAGGACATGTAAAACATAAAAGTATATATCCTACCTTTTATATATACAGTACACTGCCCATAGGGCTTACTAGGGTCCACCTTAGGGGTGACCTAGGTGTAGTAAAAGGTAAGTTTAGGCTTAAACTGCAGCAGTAAACTGTACATGCAGGCATTGCAGTGAAGGCCTGGGACAATTTTGAGACCCTACTTTTGTGGGTGGTGCAATCAGCACTGCAGGCCCAATAGTAGAATTTGATTTATAGGTCCTGGGTACATGCTGTACCACTTTACAAGGGACTTACAGGTAATTTAAATAAGCCAACAGGGGTGTGGCTATCAGGGCCAAGATGGTGGACGCACTCTAAAGAGGCTCTGCTTATCTACCCCGTTATCCAACAATAATCCTGGCCAAACTTATCCATCTGTCACCTTAAAGTGCCCCGTCTTCCTCCGATTGTTGTCCCCCTACTGTTGGAACTTGCTGCCGTGATGTTTAGCCTCCCGGAACCAGTGTTACGGCGAGGGCCTAGCTGAGGCCTACGCCTGCAAAGAAGAAGAGTGACAGAGGCTGCCATTCAGCATTACCTGGGGGCACTGCGGCATGCTGACTGAAGGTCCTACTATTTCCTGCATTCTTGGTGGGACACCTGTGGGGACATCTACTTTGGCAGCTGCCAGGACCTGCTTGGTGGGGCACCTGTGGAGACATCTACTTTGGCAGCTGCCTGGACCTGTAGTTCTGATGCAGAGCACTGCTCGGATTGAATCTGGTACCAGAGTTTCTCCCTCTGGTGGGTGGGTGGATCAGCTACCGCCTGTTGTGAACACCCGTATCAAGTGAGCCAGGGGGTTGTGGTGCTGCTACACTCCCAGGTCCCTCCCCCCCAGGTGCGGTGGCTTCTGTAAGGCCCGAGGTCAAAGCGGGCCTAGGCTCAATCGCAGGGGGTGAGGTGGACCTCACCATGTTGTGCCTCTGATCCTGACTTGGCTTCCATTACCACCCTGACACTTAGTTGGAGACCAACGATTGTGAGGTCCAGAACACCGCCTCTGGACTGCACGGGGCAATAACCAGAGCCCCACCCACAGGTGGGTGCACAGGGTTGGATCGAACCTAGGCCCTCACCATTGGAGGCAGTGCAATCTCATGCATGTCATAGCTATTGGGTGCACTGCCCTTGGGTTTTACCCTGCTGCTCTGGGCCCTCTCCAACTGTCCTCGACTGTGGGGTTTAGGGCAAAATGACTGGGGGCCGGTTCAGGCCTGGTCTCTGCCGCTGCCTGCAGCTTATGAAAGACCACATGTACCCATCCCGGCCATAAGAACTGCACCAGCCCCCTGGGCCTTTCACCCTTGCAGGCCTGCTGCTGCATTTGACATCCAGCTGAGTTGAGAGCCCTAGGTACCGAGAGGCAGAATGGATCTGGCTGCCAAACGCGGCCCTTGCACACTTTGGTGCACCTCCTGAGTGGGGGGGCACCATCTCAGCCCTGAAGGCCCCATCTAGCTTTGTTTCCTTATGCAAGTATGCATCCTTGCTCCCCTGCATTCACATGCTGATTTCTCTTGGGGCTACATATGTGCAACCCGCTGACACCAGGCCTGCTTCCTCCATCGGTGCCATTGCTAAAGGCAGTGCACCCTAGACACTCCTGCCCACTTTCATTATCAGACCCTGATGGATTGCCTCTGCCCAGTGCTGCTTTATACTTTATGTGCCTGAAGATGCCCTCTCCATATGTAATTGACTTGGCCTTTCTGAGACATTGCTCACTCATTGCCGTGGCACAGTTGTCCAGAACTGAGACTGATCTCTTTTTTTATAGTCATAACCTGTCTTCACTGTCATGCCAGTTACTGTATGACACTTTACACATTGGCACTTGTGACATGTGCTTTGCCTGCCCTGCACCACTTCCACACCACAACAGGTGAACCTACTGAACTGGGTGAGCCCTGGACATACTCACCAGCAATGGGCCGCCTATGCTCTACCACCAGGGGCACACCATTGCGCCAGTCATAGGCCCCTGCCGTGTCTGCCAAAGATGTTTTATTTTCAGAACCTCCTGTCCACTCTGTTACTGGAAGACAAATTAGGCACTGTCCTGGCGGCTAATGAACATACTAGGACATCTTTGGAGGCCAAGATCGACAATGTAGCTACAGATCTCACACTGCTACACGTGGACCATCAAAAGCTCATTGACAGGGTCAGCTTGGTGGAGCAGACCCTAACATACCTACAGCCAAAATCCCAATGCAAGGACTCCTCCTTAGAGACACTAATTGAGCGTGTCAGTATGCTGGAGCGGGCAGCTGAGAATGTGGAGGGGAAATCTAGGAGAAATAATATCCACATAGTGGGTCTCCCGGAGGAGGCGGAAGGTCAAGATGTGGTGCACTTTACGAGGAGCAGTGGCTGTGGGAACTGCTTCCTCCCCCGCCCCTACATACATTCTCACAATATTTCTCTATTGAGCGGACTCACCATGTTCCTGCAAGGAAACCCCCACCTTTTCCAGTCCTCATCCAATGGTACTCAGACTGTTCCATTTTCCCAACAGAGACTCAATCCTGCATGAAGCCCGAAAACTCACTGAGAACAAAGTGGATAGCACTCATGTTATGTTTTTTCCTGATTATACCATCGCAGTCCAGCGCAAAGACGCTCCTTTCTGGCAATGAAGCAGCGCCTCTGCAAAATGGATTTGAAGTTTTTGCTTCTTTTCCCAGCACGCCTCCATGTAGTCACAACTAAAACCATGCACTTTTTTGATTCATCAGACAGTGCTTGGCGATTGTTGGAAACCTCTGGGCCCACATGGTGCCACATCAGTCCGACACTTTGGCGCACTGGGCGCAGGCTGGTGGCTGCCACCGCCCTGAGCCTTGCCAGTCCCTGGCTCCCAAGACTGCCCATGACTTGGAACAGATCATCATGGAATGTAGCAGAGTGCTACAACATGTTGCTGCCCTTAAAGAGGGGGCTCGACACTCGAGCCCTGAAGAGACCTGCTCTGTTATTCCAGCGATAAAACCTCTACAGCAACCTGGCCCTCTTATGTAGACTCAGAGCCTCCCCTAGATGTGACTCTGCAAACAGCTGATGATATTTGACCTCCTGCTCACCCTGTCCAGTCTTTTACTATTCCACACATTGCAATGTATAGTTTATGCATGCCTAACCATGATCTTTTCACCCTACAGGTGACTCTTGGACTGGACCGCAGTGTTCCCTCTTGGCTATGCCTTGCCGTTTTCAAATCCATGGATGGGTTTGGTTCTGATAGCTTTCATTGTGATTGCTTATTATGCTGTATTGGTACTCCTTATTGATTGTAATTAGGGAATTAGTTGCCTCATGGGATTTCCCCCCCCACCCCACATAAGGATTTTTAATATCTCCTAAATGCCATTTATTGATTGGTTTGGGAGGGCACTCAATTGGTCCACTAATCGTGTGGTATTCATTGTTTCTATTTTCATTATTATGTTCTATAGGTGATTGCTTATTATGCTGTATTGGTACTCCTTATTGATTGCCATTAGTTGCCTCTTGGGATTCTTCTCTCCCCCCCCCCCCCATATAGGGATTTTTAATATCTCCTAAATGCCATTTATTGATTGGTTTGGGAGGGCACTCAATTGGTGCACTAATCGTGTGGTATTCATTGTTTCTACTTTCATTATTATGTTCTATTGTTTCAGTTTCTACATATTACATAGGTCTCTCACCCCACCCACGTCACTGGTGAAACTTCACCCTTGCACACACTTGCAATTTTAACTCTGCTGCTTGTGTCTCATTTTCCTGCCTGCCCTCGACAATATGACATAGATTGAAGTGCTAACCTGGAATGTCTGTGGCATCCATACCCCCCCCACAAACACAGCTATGCCATCTACTCTTACCTTTGACGCAATGCTATTCATATCTCACTGCTGCAGAAGTCTCATTTACCGAGCCAAGAATCCACTAAATTACAACGGCGCTGGAGTGGGCAAATCTTCGCCACCTAATTCTCCTCATATTCTCATGGAACACTGCTGTGGGTTAAGCCAGGAACAATATTCATGGCAAATGAGATGGTCATGGACCTAAAGGGTAGATATGTCCTTGTGAAGGGCAGACTAGATGGCTGTCATGTCCTGGTAGGTAGCATATATGTCCGCAAAATCTATGAAGTGATGTTCTTGCATTCACTTTCTGGGGTTCTATCGTGCTGGAATGGAATACTGTGGCTGCTAGTGGGTGATTTTAATAGTGTGCTCAATACTACTTTAGATCGGTCATTCCCTCTGCTGCCCCACACAACTGCCTCCTCCAGTGCTCAGGCACTTAATAGCTGGCTACAAAACTGGGGCTAATCGACAAGTGGTGCAGTCGCAATTCGACTGCCAAAGAATACTCCTTTTACTCTGTACCTCACTCCTTACATGTAAGGATTGGGATTCACCCCCTGTGTCACCCATATTGACTATCTGGGTCGTACCCATTCTGATCATAATCCCCAGTGGCTGCAGTTCCCCCCCCCACCACCAATCCTCATGTGGCACCTTCAGCCAGCCGCACTGGAGGATGCACCCTTTTGTTCCTCTGTTGCTGCAGTTATTGAGGGATTTTTTGATCTCAACACAGATTCTACTGCAGCAAGATCCATTGAGCGGGATGCGTTTAAGGTAATGTTGTGGAGGCAGTGTCTGAGGTTGCGTTGGAACATACACCAGCAACTAGATACTGACATTTTGCACACTGAACGTCAGCTCTTATGTTTAGAAAATACAGCTGTATTTGACCCCACTAGCAGCCTTAGATTGGCAGAAGTGCTGTGCGAAGGCGTGGCTCTATTAGAACGCTTAAGATGTCATAACTATGCTACCCACTCAGCTAAAACACATGCTACCTCTGATAGAGATGGTTTGCTCCTGGCATGACTGATATGGCAAGATCGGCCCAGCTGTCCCCATCGTAACACTCCACTTTTTTGCTGGCCCATTTCTTTATACCCAGTATGAAATCTGTAGTGAACTAATGTGTCACTATTCCTCCATTTATCAAGCAGTCACTATGCCTACCCCAGAGGATATCACGTCTTTCATCACTGCTGTGCACCTCCCCTGCATAACACAGGACCAGAGGGCGGAATTGGACGACTCCATCACACCATTCGAAATATGTGAGGCAATACCAGCATAGGGGACAGGCAGGACCCTGGGTCCAGGCGGCTTAACTGCATAATTCTATAAGGCCTATACTTCACTGTTGATACCACACTTGCAGTCGCTATATGCGGAGGCATTAGAAACCTCCTGCCTCGCAGCCTCTCTCCGAGAGACGCTCCTCATCTCTCTGCCGAAGCCGGGCAAAGATCCTGAAGTCATGAGTTTGTACCAGCCACTAGTGCTACTGAATACAGATTATAAAATTCTGCCAAAAATTCTGGCGGATCACCTGGCACCATTAGCTCCGAAGTCAATACATCAGGATCAAAATGAGTTTGTCCCGACACAAAGTACTTCACCTAACCTGCTGCATGTTTTCCATATTCTCGAATACGCCCCCAGTGAAGACCAGGTCCTTTATTTTCGATCCCATCCACAGAGGTACGCACCAACGCATGCCCACTCACTGCACTGCTTTTTCCACTGGTGGTGGAACCTCTGACAGCCTTTGCGTGGGTGGCGAGTGGGAAATACCCCTGGGAGATGGCATCCACTTGGTCTCCCTCTATCCTGATGATCTGCTTATGTATTTGAGGGACATCTCTTTTATTCCTGATGCAGTCCCCCACATTCAACACCAATTTGCCACCCTCTCTGGCCTGAGAATCAAATGGTCTAAATCCTGCCTTTTTTCCCCGATATCCTCGACCACTCCAAACTGGGGCATCGACCTGCTTGCACCCCCCATTACCTGGCAGCCCAATACTTTTTGATACCAGGGAATCCAAATCTATCATTCACCTGCAGATTTAATGGACGATAACTTGACACATGCTGTCACCTCACTGCGTACCCAGATGACCTTCTGGAAGACCCTGCCCTTGTCTGTAGCAGGAAGAGTGGCTCTGCTCAAGATGGTTGTGCTTCCGACTCCTGTATTATTTTGTTAATCTGCCCTTGTACATTTGTGCTCCTGTTTCTGCTCATTCACAGGAGTGATTATGAACTTCAAATGGAACACCTCCAGGTGTCGTGTGGCACTCAATAAGCTTTACCAACCCACAGGCTGTGAGGATTGACATTTCTCACCTTTGAGTAATATTACTTGGTATCCCAACTTCAGTGGGCAGCAAAGTGGATTGCAGCTATGCAGCTAACTGATACTGCTACACGGCTGCCAGCCTAGAGCCCGGCCAATATCTTCCAACTGTTCCACCCTTGTGCCCAGCAGCCCAAGCCTGCACTTCTGTTACTGGTGCATCACTGTTTTAGGCGTAGCCTTTATCTCACGAGGGAGACCATACCTTATGCACCAGTTATCATACTCTTGGGCACACCAGGTGGGCAGCTCTTAACCACCACAGGCGAACTATCCACTTGGGCTGAGGCGGAAATCCAGTTGGTAGGCGATCTTTATAGAGATGGGATGCTTCTGTCTAAAGAGTCGCTGGTAGACGAGGATGGCCTCCCTCCCCGCCAATTTCTCCTGCACACGTCCCTAATTGGGGCACTGGAGCAAAGACAGGTGTATAGCGGGTTCACAGGTTTTATCTCCCTAACTGTACAGTACCTTCATAATTTAGGTCAGGGTAGACATTTGGTGCATTGGCTGGCTGGATCTTTGCGCTCGCACACAGCCCCAACACTTGCATCCCTTTGTGGGTGGTGGGAGGAGGATCCCAACCGCCCCTACATGGACAGGGAATGGTCTGCTGTGTTAGAGGGTCCTGTTCTCATACCCTGCAATACCAGATTTTGTTTGATTCAGGTATATATTCTTCACAGAGCCTACCTCCTTCCTGCCAACATAAATATATAAGTTTTCACTGTACAGATGCTACCGTCCCCGCTGTGAGTTGGTAAGGGTGGATTTTATACATATACTTTGGGCTTGTCCTCACTTTTGGGGCTATTGGCGAGGAGTATTGAGTTGCCTTATACATTGTACTGATAGACCTCTCTCCAATGCTTGGGAGATATGCGTATTAGGCCTCGATCACAGCAGCAAGAAACAAAGTCACGGCCCGATTTACTGATTTGGGTTTATTTTGGGCCAAAAGACTGATCACTCACAAATGGAAATTACACGGCCCTCCACACCTCACATCTTGGATGTCGTTCACTGACTGGGCACAGGCTGAGAGTGTTGCCTTACACAAGGAAGACTTCTTGTAGCTTTACTGACACCCTATATCCCGCAGCTGGGATGCCATTATGGCTGACCTACACACTGATATACCTGATGTTTCTCCATCTCCAGATGCCCTGTGATGGAGAGGAGGGAGACATGATGCGAGATGCGCTGCCTTCTGTCATGGCCTTCCCTGCCATGGCTACTGCAGAGACCATGTGCCCCCACCTGGTGTCGCCTCCAACAATGGGGTTTATGGTGACAGATATGTGAAATCAATTTAGTAAGTAGATAAGGAATGCTGATTGATGAGGGGGTGGATTGTGAAGTTAGGGCTAACATAACAGTTAATAATAATATTTCTCTTTTTATAAGTTGCAGTTGTCCCTGGTTGGGCTCCTCAGCTGTTAATAGCTGATATTGCACCATAATGTCTCCTGTGAACAATGTATGCCCTCACTTGCTGATCTCTCTCATTTGTATTTCTGCACCCATGTTCGTGGACTGCAGGTATGCTCTCAGCCTGTTCCTCCTCAGCTGAATATATGGGTACTATTCAAGGCGCTTTGGTCCCCTGCATTATGTAGCTAACAATGTAGCCTGACAATTTTGTTCTTGCCAATGCATAAAATATCCCTGTCAACTGATAACGTGTTCTTGGCATTTCTGTAATTGGGGGAAAAAAAACACAAAAGCTATATACTGATTAAAAAAAAATAATGAAATATGCGAAACAGGTGTAAGCCAATTATACCAAGTTTTAGTGGTGAGAGGGCACATACACTTTAGTACTGATTCGCAGTGGTAACGTTTTGAGCGTCCTAAAGAAAACAAAAAGAGGGTTACAAAAATAAGAGAAAGGCAAAACGTTTGGGGATAACCCACCAAAAAGGGCCATTTCCAACACAACCCCCTCCAGCCTAAGCCAGGGTAGGCCAAGCAATATCTTGATGGGCCTTCCCTGCTTGGGGCGATAGAACATAAGCAATGGCCCGCAACTGCAGGGGCAACGTTTGCCAGTTCTACCCCACTCTGAACCCAATTGGATCCCTCTGTCTGTGCTCCCAGAACCCACTTTCTTTACTCCACTTCCCACCAGCTCAGTGGTAGTACCCCCAAGACTGATCCTCCAACCAAGGTGCTGTACCCTCATGTTGGACAGCAGCCAGGGCAGAGACTTTCCTTCCCCGCCCCTCCTTCTACCGTTCCAGACCCTCCTTTTGGGAGTGGTAACCCCAGGTTCCAGAAACATCAGGGTGCTTGTGTCAGCCGTCCTTCTCTGCTTTCACACCACTTCAGGGGATCCACCCTGCCACTATTCCCCAAACCAGGGTCTGCACCCTTGGGCTGAACCGGGGTCTAAGGTGAGTACTTCCTCCCCCTGCCCCCTTGTAGAGTTACAACCCTGACCCCCACCACCAGGAAGGGTACCCCAGAAGACAACATGTTCGGGATGCTTGTGGCAGCCGACCCTCCACCCAGATCAGGGGTGACCCACTGAACCTGACCCACCAACCCAGGGCCTGTACCCTTAAGCTGGACAGAGGTAAGGGGCAAGGCCTTCTTTCCTCTGCGGAGTGGTACTGCCAGACACCAGAAATGGTTGGATGCTTGTGTGAGTCGCCCACCCAAGTTCTCCAGACACTATGTCAGGGTCCCTCTCAGTGGATGGCCTGTCGGTACAAACTAGATTCCCTCCCTGGGGGCCCCTCCCTTGCAGTACTGTCCAGGTTCTGGGGCTGGGCATAGGGCTAATAAATAAAAGAAGTAAACCCTCATACCATATTATTCCAGGCCCTCTGAGATCTTTCTCAACAGACTCTCAACCACGTACTCTACCCTCAACTGTGAATTTTACCACGTGGGCTGATTTCGTGGGTAGCATCATCATGGGGTCTTCATTCACTTCAGTATCCCGTTATCCAAATGAACTGAAGGATATCTTATCTCAGTGAGAAGGTGAGTGAAAGAATATGAGTTAAATGTACCTCAAATCCTAAATTCATTAGTGTTCATAAAAAGGATAAGGGTAAGATTAAAAACAGGTGATGTTGTGAGGATCAGCAATGAATCCTATACAACTAAAACTAAGGTCGACGTGTTTCAGCCTGACACTACCACTCAGGGTCCATGGCTTTCATCAGGACCAATTGTTAATTATATTACCTGCAACTTTCAAGTAATCACCAAACGTAGTTATGATTTGTGGTTCAGCTAATGCCACAACATTGTGAGCACAGAGGGGAATCTTAATGGGAGTTCTCCCTCTATCCCACCACAGGAAAAGGCTTCTATTTTTGGAGAAGCAATCAAAATCTTCCAAAGATCTATAATGCCTATGCTGGGCATAGGGCACCCTGAGAGGTCTCCCATCCCCACCTCCCTTCCTTCTCTGAGACAGGACATGGGACCCAGCACACACCTCACTACAAGGGGACCTTTCAGGGTTACTCTGAACTTCCCCTGGCCGCAAGTAAGGGGGACCTGAGCCACTCCCTTTAGGGTCACTCCCCAGTGCCTTTCCAGGCTGCCTGGTACTCACCCAGAGGTCTGCCTCCTTTGCCAGATCCCTTTGGTCAGAGAAGATACACTTCAACAGGTGTTGGTGCAGCCCTGGAAAACAACCAAACGTGCTCCCTGACAGATTGTACAGCCCTTCAAAACTGTTTGCTGCTCTACCCAACATTCATCCATCTAGTGCTTTGCAACACTTTTTCACAAACTCCCCCAGGACTGGTTAGACAGTTTCCTACTGCCCCTGAACCTCAACCTATACTCTTCAGGGGTGACTCCATACTTAGCAATCAGGGCCTTCTTCATGGTACATCTGCCTGTCTCTCCCTTCTAGGACTAGTAGGGCATCCCTCCCAGGACTAGAAGGGTATCCTTCCCATTTTCAGGAATATAAGTCCTCAGGCCAGTTTCCCAATCCTCCTCAGGGATCCTGCGCACTGTCAGAGCCTTCTCATACACCTCCAGCCACCGACACGTCACCCCCCTCCTTGAAGCTACGTACCAAGTCTGAGGGTATGTGGGTGGTGTTCCTAACACTACATTCACAATCGCCGTTGGCACTGGAATCCACCTGCAGCGCAGGTAAATCCTGGACTCTAACACCATGTTCAAGGGTCAGCTTCCTTTCCTCAAAGGACAAGCTTTCCCCTGGTGAAGGCCTTTCAGCCTCAACCATTTTCTCCTGGACTAAGACTTTCTCAGCCTCCAGCATTCTCCTCTCTACAGCCAGCTACGCCAACTGCAACTTCAGGTCCCTCTCAGCCTACCTCTGAGCTCCTAAAAGGACAGGGAATGGGAACTGGCACTGGACCCAGCAAGGGACTCCCTATCTATGGGTCTTCAATCTCTACTGGCAACCCTGTCTGGTGATTTTCTCCCTCCTCATCTTCCTCAGGGTCACTGCCCTGTGGGCATTTGGATGGGGAACCCTTCCACCCAGAATCCCCACTCATCTCGGGGTACTTCTTAGGGTCTCTCTTAGAACCACCCCCCATCTGGTACTCTTTCTCCTCTGCTTCCCAGAGTGCCTCTTCAAAAGCAAGCAGGGCTCTCTGAAGGACCCACTTGTCAGAGTCATCACCCACAGTTAGGCCCCTCGCCCTGCAAAAAAAACTTGTAACACGTCCATATTATACACCAATAGGTTGGCTAGGTCAAAGGTAGGCTCCATTTTGGTCAGGCACAAAACACAGATGGAAGCAGAATGAGACCCAAGTGTGAGAAAATGAGGCAGGAGTAACAGTAAAGAACAAGTTACTTACCTTTGGTAATGATTTTTATGGTAGAGACATATTCTAGTTGTAGATTCCTTACCATAGAATTTCCCCCAGGCGTCAAGCAGCACTCTTGTATGCCGTTAGGTGGTGTCGGTCGACTCCGCATGAGTTGTTGGTGTCCTGGTCGCAGTGATGATGTTGCTGTCGTACATAGGTGCCACCCAGGCACGCTGGAGAGGAGGAGCCTTCAACAGCCAGTCATCGAGGAAGGGGAACACTGAAACCCTTAACCTGCGCAGATGAGCTGCTACTACTGCCATCACTTTGATGAACACCCGAGGGGCACTGGTGAGGCTGAAGGGGAGCACAGTAAACTGAAAATGCTCGAGGCCTTCTTTGAACCACAAGTAGTGCCTGTGGACAGGCAGGAAGGGGATGTGAAAATACACATCCTTTAAGTCCAACGCTACCATCCAGTCTCCTTGGGCTAAAGAGGACAAGACCTGAGCCAGAGTGAGCATCTTGAATTTCTCCTTTTTGAGGAAGAGATTGACATCCCACAAATCTAGAATAGGGAGAAGACACTTGTTCTTTTTGAGAATCAGAAAGTAGCGGAAATAACAACCACTGCCTACTTCTGACATCGGGACCCTTTCTATGGCTCCCTTGACCAAGAGAGCTGTAACTTCCTCGCAGTCCAAGACTAAGCGATCCTCCATCAGCCATTCTATTAATGGAGACATAGAGGGAGCGAAAGACTGGAAGGGGAAGGAATAACTCTTCTGTATGACCTGCAAGACCCATTTGTCCAATGTTATGGAAAGCCAGTGAGGGAGATGAAATTAAATCCTCCCTCCAACTGAACGTGTGTGATCTTGTGGAATCACAATAGGAGGACTTGGGCGCAGTGGAGGAGGGGGGCTGGGTGGTGGATGACTTCTGGCCAGACCCTCTGGGTCTAAGGGTACCACGACCTCATCCTCGCACGGGATGCTGACCGGATGATGGCTTGTCTGTGGGTGGCGTGGTACCTTGCCCCTTCCAAAGCATCGAACGGGGTGAAAAGCAGACTGTTGGCGAGTGGTCACAGACAAGCCCAAGGACCTGGACGTAGCCCGGGAATCCTTGCAATGCTACAGCACCGAGTTTACATTCTCACCAAAAAGGCAGGACCCATCAAAGGGCTTGTCCATAAGGTTTGCCTGGACATCCCCCGAAAAGCCATATGTACGACGCCAGGCGTGGCGACGAAGGGCCACCATCGATGAAATCTCTCTACCCAGCGAGTCAGTCGTGTCCAAACCACACCTAATCGTAAACTTGGCTGCATTTCTCCCTCCGGGTCCTGAGGCAGCACCTGTGCTACTGTATCCCATGAAGTATGGAAACAAATGGCCCAAAAGGCATGAGGTGTTTACTGTCCTCAATGCCAGGCTGAAAGAAGAAAACATCTTCCCAAATCCTCTTGCATTCCCTATCCGGGGGAGTGGAAGGGAAGTCGCCATGGGAAGTGGCGGCTTGGACCACCACTCTCTGGGGTGGGATGTTGGGGGAGGAAGCTAGGATTATTAGGAGCTAAGCGATGGTGGTGGCCAACTGTCCTATTTACAGGAGCCTCTGTGCTGGGTCTGCACCATGTTCCCAGCAGGACATCAGTGAAGCTTCGTTAAAGGGTAACATCGGTTCTGATGTGGTAATCCCCCGCCTGAAGCACATCAGTTAAGAGGTTAGTCCTGACTGGCAATGTAGGCAGATCTAGATCCAAGACCTCAGCTGCTCTACACACCACCATAGCATAAGAAGCTCCCTCCTGAGGTGAGAGCATGCCAATATCTGAGAGGGGTGCAGTCCACTAGCTTCTCCTAACTCCTCATACTAGTCCATTTGTACCAATCCATACTCAAGAGGGTCCTGACACCCCTCTTATTCCTCACCATTGCCTGGTTGATCATAATGAGGCTCAGGCAATGATCTGGCCCCCGATAGAGCCGTCGGCATCAGTGGCATACAACACCATTCCAGCTCCGGATCATCAGGTATGAAGATGGGCCTTCCACTATGTGGACTCTGCATTGTTCCAGATCCGATTTTGGATCCAAGAGACACCATTGGCGCTGAGACCGAAGCCGCCGGCATGAATGGAACCTGATGGGGCCTCTGCATACCCCTCGGGTCTGAAGGTGACCAGTGGGGGAAGCCTGCTCAAATACGAGACGCATGATCTCGTAAAACTCCTTGAGTTGAGCGAGCGTTGCTCTGGTTCCCAGAAAGAAAGGGGAGGCTCAAAGTCAGCCCTGTCATCAGCTCTGCCTACCGTGCTCAGAACATCAATGTTCCTGAGTCACCTCGTCAGCTGATGGGTGAGGTGAAGTTGAAGCCCGTTTGGACTTCTTCTCGTGCCTCTTCTCTCAGTGCCCGGAGGCTCTCGAATGAGATGAAGAGGAATTGGGGGGCTCCTGGAGCGATCCGGCAACCTCCTCCTCAACCGGGACTGACCTCTGAGGAGTCGCACCGACCGATGTCGACTGCTAGGCCGACTCCCTCAAAGCTTTTGGAGCTACATCCCGGCAGTCGGAACATGACTTCGAATCGTAGTCTCTGTCCAGACACCAAACATACCTTGTGGCGGTCCGGCACAACATGGCGCTGTTGCAGGTGCCGCATGGCTTGAACCCTGTCTTCCTAGATGACATCCTACACAGACTTGAAAAAATCTTCTACAAAAAGATCGAAAAAGACCTGTCAAAAGAGACAGAGGGTAGCTCGATTCCAGATCTGTGCTAACCAGCACGGAAGGAAAAGAACCGACGTACCGTCGCCTGGGAGGTACCTTTATAGGCAACTGTGATGTCACGAACAGCTCCAACTATGCCACAGAGATAGGGTATTGCTCAGTAAAGGTTCCAGATTCCAAGCTGATGCTCGGGAATCCTAAGGTAAGGAATCTACAGCTAGAGGTCTCTATCAGATGCTCACTTACTCTGCGAGGGGTGATGGCAATAAGAAAAGCATTCTTGATTGTTAGGAGTTGCAGGGGACAATTGTGCAGTGGCTCAAAAGGGGCACACATAAGGTAAGTTAGGACCGGGTTAAAATCCCACTGGGGCATAATGATCTTTGGACTATTTGCAAAACCCACCTGTCCGTAGTTAAGGATTCCCAGTGGGGCAGGTGATGGCGAATCCTGCCACCAACTGGTCTGAGATGGTGGAACAGTCTAGGAGGGTTTGGAGGCTGGGGTGGACTGGGTACACCTCTGCCCTGTCTCAAAGGCCCGTGGGATTCTAGGTCCCTGGCCACGCAGTGGCTAAGTAGCATGCACAGTCAGTGGCTGGTTGGGAAAGGACGCAACAGGGAGCCCCTTCCTTGACCATAAAAGGGGCAAAAAGCAGACTGTGCTGAGCAAGGGGCAGCCGCGAGGCCAAGGAACTGAGCCGTAGCCCAGGAGATTTGAAACTCTGGAGCCCAGAGTCCGTTTTGTCTCCGAAGAGATGGGTGCTATCGAAGGGCATGTCCATGAGAGACTGGCAGGCCAGAGTGAGCATTTTGAACTTTTCCTTCTTGAGGAAGAGACTGAGGGGCATATTTATACTCCGTTTGCGCCGAATTAGCGTCGTTTTTTTCGACGCAACTTCGGCGCAAAACTAACGCCATATTTATACTTTGGCGCTAGACGCGTCTAGCGCCAAAGTATGAGTAAAGAGCGTCATTTTTTAGCGTGAACGCCTTCCTTGCGTTAATGAGATGCAAGGTAGGCGTTCCCGTCCAAAAAAATGACTGCGACGCAAATGCGTCGTATTTATACTCCCGGGCAAAAATCACGCCCGGGAGTTGGCGGGGCAGAAAACCCTGCATTTGCACCACTTTTTAACGCCTGGGTCAGGGCAGGCGTTAAGGGACCTGTGGGCTCAAAATGAGCCCACAGCTGCCCTCCCATGCCCCCAGGGACCCCCCCCCCTGCCACCCTTGCCCACCCCAGGAGGACAACCAAGGATGGAGGGACCCATCCCAGGGACATTCAGGTAAGTTCTGGTAAGTATACATTTTTTTTTTTTTTTTTTTTGGCATAGGGGGGCCTGATTTTTGCCCCCCTACATGCCACAATGCCCAATGACCATGCCCAGGGGATAGAAGTCCCCTGGGCATGGCCATTGGGCAAGGGGGCATGACTCCTGTCTTTACTAAGACAGGAGTCATGTAAATGGCGTCTGGGCGTCGTTTAAAATGGCGCAAATCGGGTTAAGACGTTTTTTTAGCGTCAACCTGACTTGCGCCATTTTTAAGACGCCCTAACGCCATTTTTCCCTACGCCGGCGCTGCCTGGTGTACGTGGTTTTTTTCCACGCACACCAGGCAGCGCCGGTCTGCTTGCGCCGGCTAACGCCATTCAATAAATACGGCGCCCGCATGGTGCTTCAGAATGGCGTTAGCCGGCGCAAACATTTTTGACGCTAAACTGCGTTAGCGCAGTTTAGTGTCAAAAAGTATAAATACGGGCCTGAGGGTCTGAAGGTCTAGGACATGATGTAGGCCCTGGTCCTTTTTGGGCATCAGCAAAAAGCGGAAGTAACAACCACAACCTACTTCTGGTACAGGGACCCTTTTTCTATGGCTCCCTTGGGCAGGAAAGCCGCGGCATCCTTGTGGAGAAGGGCCGGACGATCCTCCGGTAAGCGGCTGTAGGATGGATGCAGGGCCAGAGGGACAGTCTCAAAGGGGAGGGAGTAGCCCTTTCAGACTATTTGCAAAACCCACCTGTCTGTCGTGACGGATTCTGTCCCCAACTGGTCTGAGATGGTGGAACAGACAAACAAGATATTTACCTTCAGTAACAATTTATCTGGTAGAGACATAGGCGGTCATTCTGACCGCCATGCGATCACCGCCATTTGGCCGCTCCGCGGTCAAAAGACCGCAGCGGCCATTCAGGCTTTCCCGCCAAAGGAGCACCCGCCGGCCCAGCGGGAAAGCCCCTGCAACATAGAAGCCGGCTCCGAATGGAGCCGGCGGTGTTGCAGGGGTGCAACGGGTGCAGTTGCACCCGTCGCGATTTTCACTGTCTGCTAAGCAGACAGTGAAAATAATGCTGGGGCCCTGTTAGGGGGCCCCAGCACTGCCCATGCCAGTGGCATGGGCAGTGCAGGGGCCCCCAGGGGCCCCACGACACCCGTTCCCGCCATCCTGTTCCTGGCGGTAAAAACCGCCAGAAACAGGGTGGCGGGAAGGGGTCGGAATCCCCATGGCGGCGCTGCTTGCAGCGCCACCATGGAGGTTCAGCCCTGCCAGGGGTATTCCGGCGGGAAACCGCCGGATCCCCTTTTCTGACCGCGGCTTTACCGCCGCGGTCAGAATGGGCACTGAAGCACCGCCAGCCTGTTGGTGGTGCTTCCGTTGCCCGCGGCCCTGGCGGTTTAGGACCGCCAGGGTCAGAATGAGGCCCATATTCTAGTTGCAGATTCCTTACCTTAAAATTTCCCCAGGGCGCCAGACTGGTTCTGGAGATTTTTAATCAGTCGACTCATCGTCCGTCGTTGAGGTCACCATGACTACGTTGGGGTCATACATAGGCCCCGCCTCAGCGCAGTGACGTAATTTTTTTTTCTCACAACTTTCCACTGCAGCAGTTTGGAGCCATAAAAAACACTGAAATTGGTGTGCCAGAGCTAAGGGCCTGAAAGGGGACTCCCTGTCCCTAGAAATCAGTTCACAAGTGGGGAGGATGGGTGGGTTGATAAGGAATCTGCAACTAGAATATGTCTCTACCAGATAAATAGTCACCGATGGTAAGTAACTTGCTCACCTAATAGAGACTTCTAGTTGCAGATTCCTTACCTTAGAATAGATACCCAAGCAATACCATCTTTGGTGGTAGGCTGCAAACCTAAAGAACAGGAACTCAGCGTGCTAACGCTGTGGTAGCAGCAGTTGCTCTGGTGGAGTGAGCGCGCAAGCCCTCAGGGGGTTGCTTCTTTGCCAAAGCGTAGCACATTTTGAAGTGAAGCAAAGTAGTACTGTAGCAAAGTGCCACGGTTGGCATGGTTCCCCCCCCCCCTTTTTCCAGATATTGATGCCGACTTTGAATATGTGCTGAGATCCTGCCTACCAGGCCCCAACACCAGTTTTCTTTCCCAGAATCTGTACCTTTGTTTCCACAATTGGCACACCTGTGGCACACAGTTAAGTCCATTGTAAAAGGTACCCATAGTACCAAGGGCCCTATGGCCAGGGAAAGGTCCCCAAGGGCTGCAGCATGCATTATGCCACCCTGGGGGACCCCTCACCAGCACATGCACACTGCCTTTGCAGCTTGTGTGTGCTGGTGGGAAGAAAAAGTAAAAGTCGATATGACATTCCCCTCAGGGTGCCATGCCCACAAACCAATGCCTGTGGCATAGGTAAGTCACCCCTCTAGAAGGCCTTACAGCCCTAAGGAAGGGTGCACTACACCACAGGTGAGGGTAGAGCTGCATGAACAATATGCCCCTACAGTGTCTAAGACCATTCTTAAACATGGTAAGTGCAGTGTAGCCATATTGAGTATATGGTCTGCGAGTTTGTCATTACGAACTCCACAGCTCCATAATGGCTTCATTGAACACTGGGAAGTTTGGTATCAAACTTCTCAGCACAATAAACACACACTGATGCTAGTGTGGGATTGATTGAAAATTGCACCCAGAGGGCATCTTAGAGATGCCCCCTTTATGTTAGCCAAACTACTAGTGCAGAGCTGACTAGTCTGTGCCAGCCTCCCACTTTCAGACAAGTTTCTGACCACATGGGGCGAGAGCATTTGTGCTCTATGTGGCCAAATACAAAGCCTGTCCCGGGTGGAAGTGCTTCACACCTCCCCCTTGCAGGAACTGTAACAACTGTTGGTGAGCCTCAAAGGCTCAAGCCTCCGGGTTACAGTGCCCCAGGCACTCCAGCTAGTGGAGTTGCCCGCCCCTCCGGACAAAGCCCCACTTTTGGTGGCAAGTCCAGTGGGAAAATTACGGAAAACAAAGAGTAGTGACCACCCCAACTAGGACTACCCCTAAGATGTCCAGAGCTGAGGTGACCCCCCCCCCCCTCTGCAGAATCCTCCATCTTGAGTTGGAGGACAGGGACCAATAGGGTTAGGACTTGTGTCCACTACCTTTGGGGAGGGGGACACAAAAGACTTGTTGATACACCATGCCACAAATGTATGCTAATGACAGGCGTATACCATTTTGGTGGAGGGATGCCTGGCTGCCAAAATAACATCACAGACTTCGGGCAGAAGGTCAAAAGATGTCAAATGCCACTGCTCAATCTCCACGCATGAAGGTGAAGATTGGACAGGTTCAGGTGAAGGACTGTCCCCTGTTGCTGTGACAGAAGATCCTCCCGAAGGGGCAATCTGACTGGAGGATCTGTGGCCATGCTCAGTAGCTCTGGATACCATACTCTACATGCCCAGTCCGGAGCCCCATGGATTACTTGGGCCCAGTCGTTCATGATCTTTTTCAGAACTCTGGACAGAAGTGGTATAGGCAGCAAAGCATAAAGGAAGCCCGAGTTCTACTCGAGATGAAACCAGTCACCCAGCGAGTGCCACCTTGGAAACTCCAACGCACAAAACAGCTGACATTGCGCGTTCTCTGTGGAGGCGAAATAATCTAACACAGGCTCTCTCACTGCTGGAAGAGACCTTGCGCCTCCTCCGGATGGAGATGTTATTTGTGATCGACTATGCATCAATGGCCAAGTTTGTCTGTTCTGGCGTTCAGAGAGCCCATCAGATGTTGAATCACCAGGGTAATGCCCTTATGTGCCAGCCACGTCCAGCAGCACAGAGCCTCTTGACAAAGGGTCCAGGACCCTACTCTGCCCTGCTTGTTGCAGTACCACATGGCGGCAGCGTTGTCCGTGGACTCGTTCACCACATTCCCTTTGAGAGAGGGAAGAAATGCTTTCAATGCCAGCATGATCGCCCGGATCTCCAGAAAATGGATGCAGACTCTAAACTCCAGAGACCAGAGACCTCTGATCTCCGCCTTTCCCATGTGGCTGCCCCATCCCAGGAGTGACGCATCTGTCACTACAGTCAGATCTGGTTAAGGAAGGGAGAGGGATATGCGGTTGATCCAATCCTGATTCAAAAGCCACCATTGCAGATCTCTCGCAGTCCCCTCCGAAGAGATTCCCCTGATGCTACGCCCACTGGAATTTCAAGTCCCACTGCAGACCCCGCATATACCATCAGGCATGTGTCACTAGCAGGATGCAGGAGGCCATGAGGCCCAGCAGCCTCAGAGTCATACTCACTGAATGATAGACCCACGATAGAGACTAACATTGGAATCATAGCCTAAATATCCTGGGCTCGTTTTTCTGGAGGATAGTCCCAAAACTGCAATGTGTCTAGAACAGCTCCGATGAAAGGGAGCGTCTGAGAGGGAGTCAGGTTTAACTTTGGCATGTTTATAGAGTGAACCTCAGCGTGTGCAGAAGGTTCGCCATAGTCTGAAGGTGGGAGAGGACTTTCTGGGGCGTGTCTGCCTTCAACAGCCAGTCGTCAAGGTAGGGGAAGATCGAAACCCCTAAAGTGCGCAGATGAGCTGCAACCACTACCATCACTTTCGTGAAGACCTGAGGTGCACTGGTAAGGCCGAAGGGGAGCAAAGTAAATTGAAAGTACTTGTGACCTACCACGAATCGCAGGTAGCGTCTGTGGGCAGGCAAGACGGGGATATGGAAATAAGGGTCCTGCAAGTCCAATGCTACCATCCAGTCTCCTGGGTCCAAGGCAGACAGGACCTGTGCCAGAGTGAGCATTTTGAACTTCTCCTTGTTGAGGAAGAGATTGAGGGCCCAAAGATCTAGGATAGAATGTAGGCCCTTGTCCTTTTTGGGCACCAGAAAGTAGTGGGAACAACAACCACAGCCTACTTCTGGTACAAGGACCATCTCTATGGCTCCCTTGGCCAAAAGAGTTGCGACTTCCTCGTGGAGAAGTGCCAGATGATCCTCCGGTAAGCATTGGTAGGATGGAGGCATGGCCGAAGGGGCAGTCTCAAAGATGAAGGAAGACTAGGAAGGCTTGTAGGCTGAAGCAAGGGCTGGGATGGACTGGGTAGACCTCTGGTTCCCTGTCCCACGAGCCCTTGGGATTCCACATCCCCGGCCATGCAGGGGCTGAGAAGCGTGGGTGCCACGGTGGCTGGGAAAGGGACACAATAGGGAGTCCCTTCCGTGGCCGGGCAAAAGGCAGACTTTTGGGGACAAGGGCCAGTCGAAACGCTGAGGGACCAAGCCGTAGCACGGGACTCCATGAACATCTCGAGCGCAGAGTCCACCTTGTCTCAGAACAGATGGGTGCCATCAAAGGGCATGTCCATAAGGGTCTGTTGGACATCCCCCGAAAAACCAGATGTCCTCAACCAGGAGTGGCACCTCAAGGCCACTGTCCAATCACCGATATACCTACAGCCCACATCGAATAGTGAACTTCGCCGCGTCTTGCCCATTAGTAACAGCTTGGGAGACGATAGCCGGCGCCTCCTCTGTGATCTGCGGTAAGACTTGCGCGACCATATCCCACAAGGAGTGTGTATAGTGACTGAAAAGGCATGCAGTGTTCACTGACCGCAGCAGCTCCAGACTGGAGGAAGAAAACATCATCTTCCCAATTTGGTCCAGCCTCTTTGATTCCCTATCCAGGGGAGTGGAAGGGAATGCACCAAATGATAAGGATGCCGGGATAACAAGGCTCTCCGGCGTGGGGTGTTGGGAGAGGAATTTAGGGTTGTTGGGGGTGGGCCAATGGCGGTGAGGGATTGTATTATTCATAGGTGCCCCTGTGCTGGGTCAGGAACAAGTACTCTGAAGGACATCACTGAGGCCTTCATTGAAAGGGAGGATAGGCTCCAAAGCGGAAGCCCCAGGCTGAAGCACTTGTCAGGAGATTAGTCCTGACCACTACAGTGGGCAGTTTGAGGCCAAGAACCTCAACCGCCCTACTGATCACCATAGAGTAGGACTCCCTCTGTGGTAGACGCGGTAGGAGGAGAGAGCATACCAGTGTCTGGAGAAGTATCCAGACCACTAGCCTCGCCCAATTCCTGTGCCCAGTTCATGTTAGGGTCATCAAGCTGGTATTCATAAGGATCCAGCGACCCCTCCAATCATTCCTTGTATTTGTACCCATTGGAATAAGGTTGTGAATCTGACCCGGGTGAGTAGGCCCCATCAAAGTTGGAAGAGGCATCGGCCGATGCAGTTCTGGCTCTGGGTCATCAGGGATCAGGACCGGGTCGACATCGATCGTGGGCACAACTAACATCGGAAGCGTTCCTAGCCGGCATCGGGGTAAGGACGCAATGTTATGACCGGAATCAGCACGGATCCAGTAGCGGATCCGGAGGGGCCGTTGGAGGCCAAGGCCGCCAGCGCAGAACCCAAAGGGTCCCCAGCCGAACCCCCAGGCCCGAAGTCGATACAGGGAGTTTGGACTTCCCAAATATGAGACGCATGGCCTCATAGAACTCTTAGCTGAGCAGGGGTTGCTCTGGCTCCCAGAAACTTGGGGAGGCATGGAGCAGACCCAGAAGTAGGCTCCGCGGACAGAGGCCTGGAGCGACGATGCTCCTCCTCCATCACAGCAGCTGAGCGACCGGGTGAAGTCGAAGAATGCCTAGACTACTACTTCTTACCTGAATGACTAGAAGACTAGGAGGTCGATGAGTGGTGGGGAGTATGTGAGTGGTCTCGAGAACTTCCTCTTGAGTGAGACCGGGAGCAATATGGAGTCTAGCATCGGGCTGCCATGAGCTTTAGGGACCGCTCACTCAAAACCTTCAGGTGCATGGCCCGGCGCTCGGAGCAAGACTTCGGGCCACGTTACAAACACCATAAACAGACCTGTGTGGACCCGTCACTGACATCATGTGGTGACGGACCTCGCATAGTTTGAAACCGGTCTTCGTGGACATCCTTGATGTACCAAAAAACTTGACAAAAGTGTTGAAATTGGTAAAAAAAAAACAAAAAAAAGCCAACCAAAGTAGCCGTCTCTGGATCAGCGCATGGCGCGGAAAGAAAATAACTGATGTCACTGAGCCTATGTACGACCCTGATGTTATCACGGTGACCCTGATGCCAACGACAGACACGGAGTCGACTGACGCCTCCTGACGGCACGCAAGGGTAGTACTTGAAGAAAAATCTCCGGATCCAGTCTGATGCCTAGTGGAAATTCTAAGGTATGGAATCTGCAACTAGAAGTCTCTATAAGATT
This sequence comes from Pleurodeles waltl, assembly GCF_031143425.1. Lineage (NCBI taxonomy): Eukaryota > Metazoa > Chordata > Amphibia > Caudata > Salamandridae > Pleurodeles > Pleurodeles waltl. The sequence goes on from NC_090449.1 coordinate 657,699,581, forward strand.
AGGAGTGTTTGGAAGATGGCGCAGGGGTGGACTGGGCAGACCTCGGGTGCCCTGTCCCACAAGCCTGTGGGATTCTGGGTCCCTGGCCACACAGTGGCTGAGTAGCATGTGCGGCTCAGTCGCTGGCAGGAAAAGGATCCTTCCGTAACCATGAAAGGGGTGAAAAGCAGACTGTGTTGGGTGAGGGGCAGCCACGAGGCCAAGGAACTGAGCTGTAGATCAGGACTTCTTGAACCTCTCTAGTCCGAGTCCACTTTGTCTCCAAAGAGGCGGGTGCCAGTGAAGGGCATGTCCATGAGAGACTGTTGGACATCCCCTTATAAAAACAGACGTCTTCAACCAGGCGTGGCGCCTCAAGGCCACCATCGACACAACCGATCTCCCCAGTGAGTGGGTCCTATCTAGCCCACAACGAATCATGAACTTAGCCGCATCCCTCCCATCAGCAACGATTTAAGAGATGACCTGCGGCAATACCCATGAGACTGTATCCCACAATGAATGGGTGAAGCGGCTCAAAAGGCATGCGGTGTTCAGGGACCACAATGCCAGAGTGGAGGAAGAACACATTTTCTTCCTAAGTTGATCCAGTCTTTTTGAATCCTTATCCGGCGGAGCAGGTGGGTATGCGCCAGAGGAAGAAGAAGCCGGGATGACAAGGCTCTCAGGCCTGAGGTGTTTGGACAGGAATTTAGGGTCGTTTGGTGTGGGATGATGGTGCCAGGCGATTATCATATTCACAGGAGCCCATGTGCTGGGTCTGGAACAAGTACCCAGAAGGACAAGGGTGAGGGCTTCATAAAACAGAAGGAGAGGCACTGAAGTGAAAGCCCAAAGCTGAAGCATCTCTGTCCGGAGGTTAGTCCCGACTGCTACAAAGGGAAGCTCAAAGCCAAAGACCTCAGCCGCCCTACTGCCCACCATGGAGTTAGATGCTCCCTCTGCTGTAGCCATGGTAGGAGGAGAAAGCATGCCAGCGTCTGAAGAAGTATCCAGACCACTAGCCTTGTCCAGTTCCTGTGACCAGTCTAAGTCAGGATTGACTAGCTGGTATTCTAAAAGGTCCAGCATCTCCTCCAATCCTTCCTTATATTCGTACCCATAATAAAAGGGGTCCGAATCCAACCTGGGGTGAGGAAGCCCCGTCAAAGTCAGAAGTGGCATTGATCGATGCCGTTCTGGCTCATCAGGGATGAGGACTGGGTTGACAGTGATTGTGGGCCCAACCGACGTCAGGCACGTCAACGTCAGAAGCATCGCCTTAGCCGGTGTTGGCACAAATCCGACAACAGATCCAGAGGGGCCCTCGGAGACCGGGGCCGGAGCCGCTGGCGCTGAACCTGAGGGACCCCCATCTGAGCCCCCAAGCCCCAAAGGCAATGCGGGGGTTCAGTCTGCCCAAACATGAGGCACGTGGCCTCATAAAATTCCTTGAGCTGGGCAGGGTGAAGTTAAAGAAGAACAAGTTACTTACCTTTGTTAACGAATTATCTGGTAGAGACTATCTAGCTGCAGATTCCTTCCCTTAGAATTCCCTGGCGTCAGCTTAGAATCTGGAATTTGTCTGCACACCATCGGGTGGCCTCGTTTGGATCCACGTGCGTCGCCGGGCTCTGCATGGCATCATCAGCGTCATTGGAGCCCTCTGTGATGTCACGGTTGTCTATATAGACGCCACCTCGGCATGTGTACGGCAGTTCTTTTCCACGCCGGTTAAGTGCAGATCCGGATAAGAGCTACCCTTTTCTCCGAAGGACGTTGAGGTTTTGCTCGATTGATTGAAGCATGTCTTCTAGAAAGACTGGATTCAAACCGTGTGGTGCATGTCATCGCACCATGTCGGTTACGGATCCACAGCGAGTGTTTCTCTGGTGCTTAAAGAAGGATCACGACTCCACTTCGTGTTCCAACTGTCGGGCCATGGCTCCGAAGGCCTTGAGGGAGACATCCCTCAAACTTCTTGCGGCCCGACAGCCGTCTTCAGTCGGCGCAACTCCAATGAGGTCACGGTCCTGCAGTAGGAGGAGGTCGCGGCACCGCTCCCGGAGCCCCAAATCCTCTTCCTCACATTCGAGGTCATCCGATCACTCAGGTAAGAGGCTCAAGAAGTAGTCCAAGTGGACTTCGACTGACCCATGCCTGTCGGTCGACAAGGCATCTGGGGAATGTTGACGTTCCGAGCGTGGTTCCGCTGAGCCGTTGCTAGGGTCGACTCTGCGTCTTCCCCCTTTTCCAGGGACCAGAGCGACCACCGCTCAAATAAAGGAATTTTATGAGGCCATGCACCTTGTTTTTGAGCGGGCTGCACCCTCGGGTGGGTTTTCAGGCCCCGCGGAGTCAGCAGGGGTCCCATCGGGTTCGACATCGGCAGCTTCAGCCTCGGCACCGTTGGGGACCCCAGGATCTGGACTGGCGCCAGTCCCTCACAGTCTACCTCCTCCGCCACCATATCAGACGTTGACGCTTCCTCCACCACCGGCGCCCACCAGTGCTAGCCCCATCCTCATTCTGGATGATCCGGAGCGAAGTCGACTCCGACGGCGCTAATTAGGCCCAGGTCATTTCCTGAGCCTTATTCTGATCAGCCAGGCACAGGAGAGGAGTGGGAAGAGTCTGAGGACCCTTTAGAATACGACCTGGAACAGGAACAGGGCTGTTACGAGGATCTAGAGGAGGCCAGTGAACTGGCCACGTCTCCAGATACTGGTATGCTCTCTCCTCCTAATGTGGCTACGGAGGAGGGAGCTTCTTATGCTATGGTGGTGGGTAGGGCAGCCGAGGTCTTAGACCTAGACTTGCCCACAGTGCCAGTCAGGACGAATCTCCTGACAGAGGTGCTTCAGTCGGGGGTGACTACATCAGAGCTGATGTTGCCCTTCAATGAGGCCCTAACGGACGACCTTCTGCGAACATGGTCCAAGCACAGCACAGGGGCTCCTGTGAATAGGACAGTTGGCTGCCGCCATAGGCATGCTCCGAGGGACCCTAGTTTCCTTACCCAACACCCCACCCCGGAGAACTTGGTGGTCCAGGCCTCTACTTCCTGTGGTGCCTTCCCTTCCGCTCCCCGGATAGGGAATCCAAGAGTCTGGATCAGCTTGGAAAGAAAATGTTTTCTTCCTCCAGCCTGGCATTGAGGTCAGTAAACACTTCTTGCCTATTGGGCGGTTTTCCCCATACTTTATGGGATACGGTGGCACAGGTGCTGCCCCAGGTCCCAGAGGGCGTACAGGACACTCACACCCAGGCTGTCAAGGATGGGAGAGATGCAGCCAAGTTTACTATTAGGTGTGGCTTGGACACGACTGACTTGCTGGGTAGAGCGATTGCATCGACAGTGGCCCGTTGTCGCCATGCCTGGCTACGTTCAGCTGGCTTGTCAGGGGATGTCCAGTCAAGTTTGATGGACATGTCCTTTGATGGCTCTCGCCTTTTTGGTGAGAAGGCAGACTCCGCGCTTGAGAGGTTTAAAGATTCTTGAGGTACGGCCAGATCCTTGGGCCTCTCAGCGCCAGCTCGACAGCAGTCTGTCTTCTGCCCCTTTCTAGGCTTCTGAAGGGGCGTGGTACCACACAAGCCACAACTTAGCCACCATCCTCATGCTTCACACCACCCCGGGAGAGAATGTGGTTGTGGTACCATCAGACCCAGAGGTTCTGGCCAGCGGTTGGCCACCACACAGCCCCCCCTCCACTACGCCCAAGCCCTCCTAGTGTGGTTCTGCAGGACCATGTCCGTCTAGTTGGAGGGAGGATTCAATTTCATCTCGCTCATTGGCATTCCATCACAATGAACAAATGGGTCTTGCAGATCATACGGAAGGGCTATTCCCTGCCCTGCCAGTCTTTTCCTCCCTCTATCCCTCAGACAAAAGAACGGCTGATGGAGGACCATTTGGTTTTGGTCCGCGAGGAAGTTACGTCTCTCTTGGCCAAGGGAGCCATAGAGAGGGTCCCAATGTCAGAAGTAGGCAGTGGTTGTTATTCCCACTACTTTCTGATTTCCAAAAAGAACAAGGGCCTTCGCCCTATCCTGGATTTAAGGGACGTCAATCTCCTCCTCAAGAAGGAGAAATTCAAGATGCTCACTCTTGCTCAGGTCTTGTCTGCTTTAGACCAAGGAGACTGGATGGTAGAGTTGGACTTGCAGGATGTGTATTTTCATATCCCATTCCTGCCTGCCCGCAGGTGTTAACTGCGGTTCAAGGTTGGCCACAAGCACTTTCAGTTTACTGTGCTCCCTTTCGGTCTCACCAGTGCCCCTTGGGTGTTCACAAAGGTGATGGTGGTGGTAGCAGCTCATCTACGCAGGTCAGGGATTTCAGTCTACCCCTACCTCGACGACTGGCTGTTGAAGGTTCCCACGGCCCAGGCTCTCGTCACCCATCTCCAGACAAAAGAGAACCTCCTGCACTCGCTGGTGTTCACTATCAATATGCTGAAGTCACACCTGATTCCCTCTCAGAAGCTCACTTTTATCAGAGCTGTTCTGGACACAGTGCAGTATCAGGCCTATCCTCCCGAGTCCAGCATATTCAGGTTATGATACCGATGTTTCGGCCTCTATCCTGGATTTCGGTGAGAGAGACTCTGAGGCTGTTGGGACTCATGGCTTCCTGCATCCTGTTAGTCAGACTTGCCAGATGGCATATGAGGGCTCTGCAGTGGGACCTGAAGTTCCAATGGGCACAGCATTAGGGAAATCTTACCGACGTGGTTCAGATCTCGGAGGGGACTGCAAAGGATCTGCAGTGGTGGTTAGTGAACTACAATTGGTTCAAAGGCAGACTCCTCTCCCTTCCCCAACCAGATCTCACAATAGTGACAGATGCGTCACTTCTGGGATGGGGGGCGGCCATCCGGGAGAGGTGGAGATTAGGGGTCTCTGGTCTCCAGCGGAATCCGGGCTCCATATCAACTTGGAGCTTCAGGTGATCCGACTAGCATTAAAGGCATTTCTTCCTGTTGTGAAAGGGAAGGTAGTGCAGTGTTCACGGACAACACCACCGCAATGTGGTAATGCAACAAGCAGGGCGGTGTGGGGTCATGGACCCTTTGTCAAGAGGCTCTGCGTCTCTGGACATGGCTAGAACAGCAGGGCATAACCCTGGTGGTTCAACACCTGGCAGGTTCTCTTAACGCCGGGCGGACGAACTCAGCCGGCGATGCTTAGTGGATCCCGAATGGTGTCTCCATCCGGAGGTGGCGCAAGGACTCTTTCAGCAGTGGGGAGAGCCATGGTTAAATCTGTTCGCCTCCATAGAGAACGCGCAATGTCAGCACTTTTGCGCGTTGGAGTTTCCAAGGGGGCTATCGCTAGGTGACGCTCTTTGTCACAAGGTGAGTTCAGGCCTCCAGTACGCCTTTCTGCCCATACCACTTCTGCCCAGAGTTCTCAAGAAAATCAAGAACAACTGGGCCCAAGTAATCCTAGTGGCTCTGGATTGGGCACAGAGAGTCGGGTATCCAGAGCTTCTCAAACTGAGCATCAGCCCTCCAATCAGGTTGCCTCTTCGGCAGGATCTTCTGTCGCAGCAGCAGGGGAAGGTTCTCGTGCCTCTTTCCTCCCCAAGGTGGTGACCCTTTTCATCTGGGTCAAAATATCACCTTGCCCACCTTCTTTGCACCACCACATCCCTCTAAGGAAGAGAAGCGTCTCCATCGGCTAAACCCAAAAGAGCATGTTACTTACCTTTGGTAACGCTTTTTCTGGTGAATACATTAGCTACCTGTGGATTCCTCACCTAATGAATTCTCCCCATGCGCAGCATTCAATGGAAACTTCTCTCTCTAGCTCTGCACGTCGGCGAGGACGTCACAATTGTCCGAATCCACACGACTCCATGTGATGTAATCGTGGCAATAAGAGGTCCTCGCTGCCGTGCTGAAGTCGGTTCACGCCATTTTTGACGTGCCTTTGAAACATATAAAGAACATCGACAATCTACACCCTTTAAGATTTAAAAAGAATAAACTTTATAGAAAATCTTCATCTAAAAATCTTTACACAATTCTTTAAGGGCACATACCAACAATGAATGGTTTGCAAACTTGAAAATAACGATTTAGAACTATGAACATAAATACATATGTAGAAGCCTTGAAAGTAAAGCACTGAAGTGCACACCCAAGGTGATCCTGGTATGACCAGGCAGACAACGGGGAGGCGGGAGGGACCGTGAGGAATCCACAGGTAGCTAATGTATCCACCAGATAAAGCGTTACCGAAGGTAAGTAACTTACTCTTCTGATGGATACAACTACCTGTGGATTTCTCACCTAATGAATAGAGTCCCAAAGCAGTGCCACCTTGGAGGAGGGTGTCCGTCTGGTCAAACCAGGAAATCCTGCAGCACCGACTGCGCAAAATGGCCATCCCTCCGCACCTCCGCATCCAAACAATAATGCTTCACAAAGGTGTGGAGGGAAGACCAAGTTGCAGCCTTGCCAGATGTCCACCATCGGAACACCCCTGAGAGGTTGACTTGGCCCTGGTGGAATGAGCCCTGATCCCCACAGGAGGCACCTTCTTTGCCAATGAGTAACATATTTTAATACAAAGAATGACCCACCTGGAGAGCGTTCTCTTGTGGACGGCCTTCCTCTTCCTCTTTCCCACGTATCCGATAAAGAGTTGTTCATCCAATCGGAACTCTCTCGTCCTGTCGACATAAAAACTAAGAGCCCTCTTAGGGTCCAGACGATGGAGTCTTTCCTCCTCCTTAGATGGATGCGGAGGAGGGTAGAACGTCAAGAGAGTTATTGATTGTCCCAAGTGAAATGGAGACACCACCTTGGGGAGGAAAGCCGCCCTGGTCCTCAAAACCACCTTGTCCTTATAAAAAGTGGTGAAAGGCGGGTGAGCAGAAAGAGCCTGCAGTTCGCTAACACGTCTGGCCGACGTGATGGCCACCAAAAACACAGTCTTGAAAAACAAGTATCTTAACGGGCAGGAATGAAGTGGCTCAAAGGGGGAACCCATCAAACAAGTTAATACCAATTTCAAGTCCCACTGCGGCATAATAAAAGGCCTGGGAGGAAATTTATTAGTAAGCCCCTTCAAAAATCGAACAACCAAAGGAGATTTGAATAGAGAGGGCTGATCCGGAAGATATAAAAAAGCCGAAAGGGCCGAAAGATAGCCCTTAACCGTGGCCATAGCACAACCACGCTGAGCCAATGACAATGCAAACAATAAAATATCAGAAAGATGGGCATTTAAGGGATCAATTTTCTTCTCTCCACATCAACGAACAAAATTAGCCCACCTACTTGCATAGACTGACTTGGTGGAGTGTCGTCTGGCCGATAAAAGAATGTCCACCACCTCCGGTGGGAGAGAAAAGGAACTCAGTTTGCCCCGTTCAATCTCCAGGTATTAAGGTGCAGGCTCTGGAGGTGGGGGTGTAGAACCTGCCCCTGCGACGACCGAGAGGAGGTCTGCCCTGAGAGGGAGACGGAGCGGCGGATACAGTGAGAGTCGGAGAAGGTCTGCATACCACACCCTTCGTGGCCAATCCGGAGCTATCAGAATGACTTGGGCCCGGTCTTGGCGAATCTTACTCAAAACCCGAGGAATCAAGGGTATGGGGGAAAAGCGTAAAGCAGCTGGTCGCACCAGGACATCTGAAACGCGTCCCCCAATGCTTCTTGCATCGGATACTGAAGGCTGCAGAACGACGGACAATGCACGTTCTCTTGAGTGGCAAAGAGGTCTATAGGGGGAAAACCCCACATCCGAAAGATGTAAAGAACTAGATCCGGATGCAGACGCCACTTGTGGTCGTCCGAGAAGAAGCGACTGAGTTTGTCCGCACGTACATTTTGGACTCCGGCCAATTGGTTTGCCACTACACAAAGCCGATGGTCCCGAGCCCAGGACCAGAGTCGCAGAGCCTCTCTGCAAAGAAGGTACGACCCCACACCTCCTTGTTTGTTGATATACCACATCGCGGTCGTGTTGTCCGTCAGAATCTGAACTGACTGACCGCAAAGGGAAGGGAGGAAGGCCTTGAGGGCCAAACGAATCGCCTGCAGCTCTAGCAGATTGATATGAAACCTCTGCTCTACTGGAGACCAACGACTCTTGATCTCCAGATCCTCCAGATGAGCACCCCACCCTAAAGTGGAGGCATCCGTTATCACTGTGGCCACCGGAGTTGGCTGCAAGAATGGCTTCCCTTGAGAAAGGTTGCCTTCCACAGCCCACCATCGAAGATCCGCTGCAGAGTCTCTGGAGATTCTTATCGATTCCCTGAGATCTCCTCTGTGTTGAAACCACTGCTTGCGGAGGCACCACTGAAGAGCCCTCATATGCCAGCGTGCATGCGTGATCAACAGAACGCAAGAAGCGAACAGACCGAGCAAACGAAGGACCTTGAGGACCGGAACTACCACTCCTTGAAACATTGGAACCAACACCTGAATGTCCTGTATCCGCTGTGGCGGAAGAAACGCTCGATTCAATGTCGTGTCCAGTACTGCCCCTATGAACAGGAGACGTTGAGAGGGCTCTAGGTGAGACTTGGGCACATTTATTGAAAAACCCAGAATGAACAACAACTGGGTTGTCAGCTGCAGATGACTCACTCAAGCCCCGGAGACTCGGCTTTGATCAGCCAATCGTCCAGGTAAGGGAATACTGCTACTCCCTTCCTCCTGAGGTATGCTGCAACAACCGCCATCACCTTCGTGAAGACCCTTGGTGCGGAATTAAGACCAAAAGGAAGGACCGCAAACTGGAAGTGCTGCGATCCTACCACAAACCGGAGATACTTCCTGTGCGACTTGAGAATGGGAATGTGAAAATAAACATCCTGCAAGTCGACTGACACCATCCAGTCCTCCTTGTCCAACGCCAAAAGCACCTGTGAGAGTCAGCATTTTGAATTTCTCCTGTTTGAGGAACCAATTAAAAATCCTCAGGACCAAAATAGGCCTCAGACGACCATCCTTCTTGGGGATCAGGAAGTACCTGGAATAACTCCCCTGACCCCTTTCTTGCTCTGGAACCAACTCCACTGCACCCTTCAATAATAGGGAGAGAACCTCCTGTTGTAACAGCAGGCGATGATCTTCTGAACAAAAGGAAGGACGGGGAGGGAAGGGAGGAGGAATCTCCTGGAAGGGAAGGGCGTAACCTCTTCTCACCAAACTGATGACCCAAGAGTCTGTTGTTATGGACTCCCATATGGGGAGAAAAAGTGAAAGCCTCCCCCGTACCGGAGAGGTATGAGCAATAATGGCTAGAGGACTAGGGCTGCTTTCCTTGAGGTAACCCCCCAGAGGAAGAGGAAGGGTGCTGCTGCTGGGTGGCACCTCTTGTGCGGACTCTACCCCGCCCCCTGTATGAACGATAAGGGAGGCTGGAAGACTGCTGCCCCGGCTGCTTTGATTTCCCACGAAAGGAAGCACCCCTTCCAAACACATGCAACCGTCTAAAAGATCAAAATCGGGGTAGAAACAGCCTGCAGCCCCAAAGATCTAGCTGTGGCCCTACATTCTTTAAAGCGCTCTAGCACAGAGTCCGCCTTTGAACCAAACAGTTTTGCCCCATCAAAGGGCAGATACAGCAACGTAGATTGGACGTCTGTCGAAAATCCGGAAGTGTGTAACCACGCATACCGTCTGGAGGCAACGGAAGTCCCCATGGCTCTTGCAATAGAGTCCGTGGTATCCAGCCCTGTCTGAATAACCTGCGTAGCCGCAGCCTGAGCATCCGAAAGAAGGCTACGCAAGTCCTGGGGCATGTCTGGTAGCACAGTTTTAGTCGCATCCATTATGGCATGGATATACCTGCCCAGAATACATGTTGCATTGGCAGATTTTAGAGCCATACTGCAGGAAGAAAACACCTTCCTGGCCGACTGGTCCATCCGCTTGGACTCCCGGTCCGATGGTACTCCCGGAAACGAACCAGGAGCCGACCTCGAAGAACAGGATGCTTGCACCACCAAGCTCTCAGGTGAAGGGTGTTTAGACAAAAACTCAGGGTTTCCAGGCGCAGATCTATAACGCCTGGCCACCGACCTACTAACAGCCGAAGAGGGAACAGGTTTCTTCCAAACCTCTTCGATCGGATCCATCAGGGCTTCATTAAATGGCAGAAGAGGATCTGCCATGGCTGTAGCAGGATGTAGAACCTCAGTCAAAAGGTTGGTCTTCACCTGTGCCGTCGGTAAGGGAAGATCCAAAAATGCTGCGGCCTTCCTAACAACAGAGTGGTAAGAGGCTGCCTCCTCTGTATATTCACCAGGAGAGGCCAAGTCATACTCTGGAGAGGTATCAAGACCACTTGCTGTGTCCAGCCCAGGGAAATCACCCTGGGGATCAGTGGTCTCCCCTTCTTTATTCCCTCTCCTCTCAAAGCCTAAGGGCCTTTCGACGTGACCTCAACTTGGCCTCGAGCCCCAGCGTCGACATGGAGCGGAGCGACATCGGTGAATGGCGCCGGGAAGGCGTCATGACAGGTTCTCCCGATCCACCCGACGCCGCAGATGGATCCATCGGCGTCATGGAGAAGGCACCCGCATCCGAAGCGGACATCCAACCTCTCAGCTCCATCACCTCCAACACCGGCGTCGAAGGCCTCACTCTTGACGTCGAGGGCTGCACTGCCGGTACAGGGGCCTGACTCGAATCTCCAGCCGAACAAAATGGCATAAATGGCGTCGGTCTATATGGAGCCGGAACGCCGAGATTGAAAGCCAGGGGACCAGTGGGGCCAGCAGGCGCACCACCTCCTGGAGCCATATTTTGAAAAATCTGAAACATGGCATTAAGGAATGCCGCAGGATCCATACCCGGAGCCGGGAATGAACTCTGTGGAGCCGGAGTCGGCGCCGGGCTAGACTCTTCAGGCTCAGGATGCACCGGCGAAGCCAGATGACTTTGAGGCTCCACGACTTCAAAGACTGACGGCGCCGGGGATGTCTGCGGCGTCACAGGTTGAGGGGACACCGTTGGACTCACTTCCCACGACTTGCGGCGCCGGGACAATGGAGACCTCGACGCCGACCGACTTCTGGACCGACGTCGGGAGTCACGATGACGTCGCTTCTTATGGGAAGACTTTCCAGAAGAGGACCGATGGTGCTGCTTCCTCTCCTTCTTGGACTTTGCCAAGAAAAGCTTTGCCTCACGTTCCTTCAAAGCCTTAGGATTCATCTTTTGGCAGGATCCGCATTCTTGGACGTCGTGATCGGAACTGAGGTACCAAAGAATCGTTGTGCGGATCAAGTCACAGACCTGCGTCCTCCACATTCCCTGCAGGGCTTGAAACCCGACTTTTTCATAGCCGACATCCTGGAAATACACAAAGTATCCCTTCCGAAGAGCTAACGATACAGGTAACAGAAAAGTAACCGTTATTGAAGGCACGGAAAAAAGGGAACCGACGTCAGCACGGCGGCGAGGACCTCTTATTGCCACAATGACGTCACATGGAGTCGCGTGGAGTTGGGCAATTGTGACGTCCTCGCCGACATGCAGAGCTATAGAGAGAAGTTTCAGTCGAATGCTGCGCATGGGGAGAATTCATTAGGTGAGGAATCCATAGGTAGTTGTATCCATCAGAAAGAGCGTTATCATTTTATCTTGACCGCACAAAAGAGTTCCGGTGGATGACCAACTCTTTGTGGGATACCTTGCAATGAAGGGTCGGGCAGTACAGAAACAGTCCATTTCGTGCTGCACCGTCTGTATAAAGATTTGCTATGCTATAGCCAAGAAGCAGCCTCCGGAGGGTCTGATGGCTCACTCTACCAGAGAAAAAGCGATACAAGGGGCACTGTCCTGCGTGGGCAGGCAAGGGCTTACCTTCACACAAGTGGGACATCTGGAAGAGAGGACCGTTGGGGCCACTTCAGTCCACCACCCATGAGTCGGGATCCATGCAGGTCAGCATGAGAGGGGATCCAAGCAGCCGGTCGTTGTTGCAGTTGATGCCTGGTGAAGCAGGGGAGTGACTCCTTCACTCCAAAGAAGATTCCTTCTTCCTTTGGTGCAGGCTGAAGATGGGCTGTCCTCAGAGGATGCACGACCAGGGAAATGTTGCAGTTGCTGGAAGGAGCCATGGATACAATGTTGCAGGAGGTGTCTTGCTTCTTTGTTGCAGGTTGGCGGACCTTGGAGCGCCAGATGCAGTTTCTTCGGTCAGAAGTCGAAGTGGAGGTTGCAGAGTAATTCTGCTGGAGTCCTGCAATCCGAATCTGAGGAACCACCCAGGAGAGAGACCCTAAATAACCCTGAAAGGGGGATTGGTCATCTAGTTGGGTGATCACAGGAGGGGGCTCTGATGTCACCAGCTGGCACTGGCCACTCAGATGCTCCCAAAGATCCCTGCTAACCTTGAATCCAAGATGGCAAAACCCAGGGACCCTCCGGAGGAGCTCTGAGCACCACCCCTGGGGTGGTGTTGGACAGGGGAGTGGTCACTCCCCTTTGTTTGTCCACTTTCCCGCCAGAGCAGGGACTGGGGGATGGGAGGGGTCCTGAACTGGTGTAGACTGGATTATGCAAGGAGGGTACCAAATGTGCCCTTCAAAGCAGTACCAGTTTCTTGGGGAGGCCACCCCTCCCAAGCCTGTAACACCCATTTCCAAAGCTAGATACTTGTAAAAGCATTGGGGTATGATTCCAACATGATTGATACAAAACATGCCTATGTTCGGAGTTACCATCATGTAGCTGGACATAGGTAGTGACCTATGTCCAGTACACATGGAAAATGGCGCCCCAGCAACCTTGAAGTCTGGGAAAATGGTCCGGGAGGTTGTAGGGGCACCTTTGCTAGTGCAGGGGTGCCCTCACACACAGGTACTCTGTTCCCTGCCCTCAGAGCTGAAGGGCTTGCTACAGGGGTGACTTATAAATGACCTGGTGCAGTGTAAATGGCAGTGAAAGGATACATGCACCTTTTCACGCAGGCTGCAATGGCAGTCCTGCAGAAGCCTTTGCATGGGCTCCAAATGGGTAGCAAAAGAAATGCTGCAGCCCTTAGGGATCCCCTGAACCCCAGTGCCCTAGGTACCTAGGTACCATATACTAGTGACTTATAAGGGGGCACCAGTATACCAATTTTGGGTGAAATACTGGGTTACCAGTATCCAGTGACAGAAGTTAGAGGTGAGAGAGCATAATCACTGGCGTCCTGGTTAGCAGAATCCCAGTGAACACAGTCAAGCACACTGACATCAGGCAGAAAATGGGGGTAACCATGGCAAAAAGAGGGTATTTTCCTACACAACTCCCCCCCCCTCCCAAAATGAGGGACAATAAGGCTAGCCTTGCCCAAATGAGTCTTCCTTGTCTAAGTGGAAAGATCTGGAGAATCCATCTGCATTGGAGTGGTTACTCCCAGGTCTATGTTCCATGGTAAAGTCCATCCCCTGTAGGGAAATGGACCACCTCAACAATTTAGGGTTTTCTCCTTTGATTTGCTTTAGCCATAAGAGAGGTTTGTGGTCTATCTGAACTATGAAGTGAGTCCCAAAGAGGTATGGTCTAAACTTCAAGTCCCAGACCACAGCAAAGGCCTCCCTCTCTATGGCTGACCAACGCTTTTCTCTAAAGGTCAACCTTCTGCTGATAAAAGCTACAGGTTGATCCTGGCCCTCTGTATTCAGTTCTGATAAAACTGCCCCAATCCATACTTCTGAAGTACCCTATTTGGCATCTTCTTTGAGGTGAGGTCATTAAGAGGGGCAACAATGGAGACATAGGGCCTGATTACAACTTTGGAGGAGGGTGTTAATCCGTCCCAAATGTGACAGATATCCTGCCCACCGTATTACGAGTTCCATAGGATATAATGGACTGGTAATATGGCGGGTGGTATATCCGTCACATTTGGGACGGATTAACACCCTCCTCCAAAGTTGTAATCAGGCCCTTGGTTCTTAATGAACCTCCTGTAATACCCAGTGAGACCAAGAAAGGCTCTAACCTGGGTCTGTGTTGTAGGGGGAGCCCAGCCTTAAATAGTCTGGATCTTCCCCTGCAGTGGTTAAATCTGGTTTCCACCTTCCAGGTGTCTCAGATAAACCACCTTCCCCTGCCCTATCTGGCACTTTGAGGCCTTGATAGCCAGCACTGCCTTCTGCAGGGCCTCCACAACTTTCCAAAGGTGGACCAGGTGGTCATCCCAGGTGGAGCTGAAGACAGCAATATCATAAAGATATGCTGCACTAAAAGCTTCCAGACCTTGGGAGACTATGTTCACCAACCTCTGAAAAGTGGCAGATGCATTCTTCAAACCAAAGGGCATAACAGTAAACTGATAATGCCCTCCAATGGTAGAGAAGGCTGTCTTAGGTTTAGCATCTTCTGATAGTTTGATCTGCCAATACCCTGCAGCAAATCAAAAATGCTCAGATACTTGGCAGATGCCAGTGTATCTATCAGGTCATCTGCCCTGGTTTTAGGGTGAGCATCAGTCTTTGTGACTGTTGAGCCCTCTGTAGTCTACACAGAACCTCATCTCCCTTTTCCCATTCTGAGAGTGATGTTTGGGTACAAGCAACACTGGGCCGGCCCAGGGGCTATCAGAGTGCTTAATCACTCCTAAGTCAAGCATTTTCTGAACCTCAGATTTAATTATATCTCTGACATGGTCAGGCTGCCTATAAATCTTACTTTTGACAGGTAAACTGTCTCCAGTATCAATGGTATGCTCACACCATGTGGTCTGACCAGGTGTCAGAGAAAAGAGTTCCGAAAACTGACCCAAGAGGTTCCTGCAGTTCTCCTTCTGAGATTCAGTGAGGCAGCCTGCAAAGATAACTCCTTCCACTTGAGCCATCAGCTGCAGTGTTGGAGAAGAGATCAGGGTGAGGGTCACTCTTCTTCCTGTCTCTCATCAGTGCCCATGAGCAAGGTTAAGTCAGCCCTTTTATAGTAGGGCTTCAGGCGGTTCACATGCAATACTCTAAGAGGACTTCTAGGAGTGGCTAGGTCAACTAAATGAGTGACCTCACCCTTCTTTTCCACTATGATGTGTGGTCCACTACATTTGTCTTGGAGTGCTCTGGGTACCACAAGCTCCAGGGCCCACATCTTCTGTCCTGGTTGGTACACTGTCAGGAAAGCCTTCTGGTCATGCCATTGTTTCTGTAACTCTTAGCTTGCCTGAAGGTTTTTAGTGGCCCTTTTCTTGTACTCAGCCATTCTTGATCTTAGGCCAAGCACATCCTCCGCTACACCTTGTTTAGGGGGCTTGAAGAATTGCTCCCACCGCTCTTTCACAAGAGCTAATGGACCCCTAACAGGGTGACCAAAAGGAGTTTAAAGGGGCTATAGCCCACTCCTTTCTGGGGTACCTCCCTGTAGGCAAAAAAGGAGACATGGTAACAGTACATCCCATCTCCTGCTGAGTCCCATAATCACGCGTTTGAAGGTTTTGTTAAACCTCTCAACCAACCCATTTGTCTGGGGATGGTAAGGTGTGGTGAACTTGTAGGTTACACCACACTCTTTCCACATTGCTTTCAGGTATGCAGACATGAAGTTGCTACCTCTGTCTGACACCACCTCTTTTGGGAAAATCCACCCTAGAAAAGATTCCCAGGAAGGCTTTGGCCACAGCAGGAGTTGTAGTGGCCTCAGAGGTGTAGCTTCTGGATATCTAGTGACATGGTCCACCACTACTAAAATTAACCTATTATCAGAAGTGGTAGGAGGGTCAAGGGGGCCAACAATGTCAACCCCTACCCTTTCAAAGGGCACCCCAACCACTGGCGGTGGGATCAAGGAGGCCTTTGGGGTGCCACCAGTCTTACCACTGGCTTGGCAAGTGACACAGGAGTGACAAAACCCCTTTGTGTCCTCTGACATGTGAGGCCAGTGAAAGTGAGGGACCAGTCTGTCTCAGGTCTTACTTTGCCCCATATGTTCAGCAAGAGGAATATCATGAGCTTAGGTGAACACAAATTCTCTGGTCATTCCTTGCAGTATAGTCTCCTTGTAGCACCAGGTTTTGGGTCCCTTGCCTCAGTGTATAAGAGATTGTTTTCCCAATACACCCTATGGGTGTCACTGATATCCCCTGTCTCTTGTTTGGCAGCTTGCTGTCTTAAACCCTAAAGTGTGGGACAGGTCTGCTGTGTCACACTTAGCTCCTCCCTGGCAGCCCCCCTTGCACCTAAAAGCTCAGGTATGTCAGCATGCAGCTCCTTAGGTGTAGGTTCTGTCCGGGGAGTTGACTCCTCCTCAAAGGGGGAATCATCAGTGGAGGGAAGGATAGTGGATAATGTCTACCCCTACTTTTTCTTGGTCCATTGTTTCAGGATCCAAGTTTCCTTGTCCTATTTGCTTCTTGGCCTGAGCCCTTGTCAGAGCTAGGACATGCCCAGCATGGCAGCATGGGCCTCCAACACCACTTCAGCCCAAGCGGAAGTCTCCAAGTCGTTCCCTAGTAGACATTCTACAGATAGGTCTGTGGAAACCACAACTTTCTTTGGACCAGTAACTCCCTCCCCGACCCCCAAGTTGAGATCAACAACGGCTATAGGGTGGCTTACAGTGTTGTTATGGGTGTCTGTCACTTGGTACTGATGACCAAGTAGGTGTTGCTCAGGGGCCACCAGTTTTTTAGTCACTATAGTGACACTGGCACCTGTGTCCTTTTAGGCCTCAACCTGAACACAATTTATTAGGAATTGGTACTTTTAATTATCTATATTAAGGGGGCAAGCAACAAAGGTGGCAACGTCAATACCACCATCAGAGACTAAAACAGCCTCAGTGGTTTCCCTAACTAAAACAACTCTCCACTACACTTCCAAGAGTGAGCCCTGCTACACCCTTGGATTGGCTATTGGTAGTGTTATTTTTCCCCACTACCACTGCTATTGCTAGGGGCACTAGTTGAGGCAGTGGGGGGTTGTAGTGGTGGGAGGCTTTGTGCCTTTCTTTGGACAAGTACTATCACTTGCCCAATGGCCTTTGTTTTTGAACATATAGCACACAGGCTCTTTATTCTAATGGTTTGAAGAGGATTTAGACCCACCCCCAGACGATTTTTGTGGGCCTGATGAAGACTCTGTTTTTATCTTTGTCCCCACCCTTGTCATGAGACTTATCATCCTTCTTCTTATCCTTGTCACCTCGTGTATGAGCTTTTCTGCTCACTCTTGTCCTGACCTATTTGTTGTCTTTCCCAATTCTTGGGGAGAGGTCTGATCTGAGTCTACCAAGTACTGGTGCAACAAGTCAGACACACAGTTATTCAAAATATGCTCTCTCGAAATTAGATTGTATAAGTCCTCATAATCAGACATTTTGCTGCCATGGAACCAGTGTTCCAAAGCCTTAACATAACAGTCCACAAAGTCAACCCAATCCTGTGAGGACTCTTTTCTGGTTTCTCTGAACGTAATCCTGTATTGTTCAGTGGTTAAGCCAAATCCATCCAAGAGTGCAGTTTTAAGAACACTATAGTTCTCTGAGTCTTCTTCTCTGACAGTGAGACGTCTACCCCTCCCCTTGTCAGAAAAGTACAACCACAGAATAGCAGCCCACTGCCTTTGAGAGACCCTCTGAACTTTGCAGCCCTCTCAAGTGCAGCAAACCACTTGTAAATATCACCCCCCACCTTGCATAGGGGAACAATTTTATGCAGGTTTCTAGAATCAATGGTGTCCTCCATGACTCCTGAAACTGCTGCTAACATGGGGTACTACCCCAACCCTTGCCTTTCCACAGCCAAGGCCTCCCTATCTAGGCCTAGCTGTTGCTGCTGCAGCCTTTGCCTGGCATCGTCCAGTCTCAGTTTCATGAGCTCCCTATCTATGGAGTCATCACTTGGAGTTGAACCATGGGAACCCTCAGAAACTGAGGTGAGTTTGGAATGGGCAGAGGTAGACCTTTCCCTAACTTTTGTGACCCTATTGACTTGACCTCTGGGTTTGAAGGGAGCCCTACCTGAATGACTACTCCTCCCACTACCAGCTACACTACTGGGTCTACTAGGTTTGAGGTCTTTGGAAAAGCCCTCCCCTGAACCTGAAGGATGATTTCCTGATTCTAAGGGGTTAGAATCTCCCTCTACCTCCTCCTGGCTATCGGCATGCTCCTGATCATCCTGAAGGAGGCTCAAAAGGAAATTCTTGCTGGGGTTCTTCCCCACATCTGGTTTCCTATCTGTGCAAAGCCCTTTCAATTCCTTGAAAGTCACGCCTTCATAGGGAGTACCCATGATTTCACTGCTAGGCCCAGCAGTAGCCATGATGTGAGTGTGTATTAGTGTAGTGTAGGAAGACCTAACCTACCTCACCTCTAGTCTCTTGGAAAGGAAAGTAAGAGACTAGAACCCTGTAATAGGTATATGTGTATAGCTCTAGGTATAGAGTATTCTTTCCTGTGTAAAGCACCGGTGACAGAGTGTTAAGGCAATTTCAAGTACTTATCCCACCGCTGCACCACCAATGTAGGAGGCTGGCCTGGTTTGTAGTGGGTACCTAAGGTACTTACACCAGGTCCAGTTATCCCTTATTAGTGAACTGCAGGTAGTGTCTAGAAGCCAGGCTCTCTAGGGGGTAGTGTGGATGAGCAGAAAAGGCCTAACTAGGAGACATGCATAGCTCATGCAATACCACTGTAGTCACACAGTACTCACACACATGAAAGAAAATACTCAGTGTTGCAAAAATAAAAGTACTTTATTTTGGTGACACAAGTGCCAAAAATAGCAGAGAGACTATACTCCCTTAGGAGGTAAGTAATACACACATTACATACACTAGTATGCAGAAATAGCTGTGAAAACACTTAGAAAACGGTTCAAATCACAATAGTTAGAAATGGGCCTAGGTGGAACACAAACCATATACTAAGAAAGTGGAACGCGAAGGTCAATTTCCCACCTAGGCAACTGTAGTGTGTAGAGGGGCACTGGGAGTATTAGAAAACACCAAAGGTAAGTAATAGAATCCACCCAAGAGCCCAGGAAAGCAGGAGTAAATCACAGACATTTTACCAGAACACACAAGAACACTAGAAGGAAGATATCGCAAGAACCAGGAGAGACTGCAAGACACAAACAATGGATTCCTGGACTCAAAGCCCTATGGAAGAAGGGGACCAAGTCCAAGAAGCACAGAAGAGTCCAGGGAGAAGAGGAGCCCCTGCTAACCCGGATGAAGGTGCAAAAGAAGAACCACCGGTGAAGAACAACAGTCAGTACTGCACCCAAGAAGACGGATGGGGGTTTCTGGTTAGTGCAGATGATGTCCCATGCTGGATGGATGATTGCAGTCTGGTTTGCGTCGCTGGATTCCACCAACAAGCCTTGGCACACGCAAAGCTCGCACTTAGCGGAAAATGGTGCTGCCTGGGACAAGGAGGGACCTGGTGGACTTTACTCAGGAGAGTAGGTCAGAGGGGCTCTCAACAACTCTGAGAGCCCTCAGAAGACCAGGCAGCGTGCACAGGAGCCCCATATCACAGGGACAAAGAAGGAGCAAAAGGAGGCCCACGCAGCACTACAACAAAGGGTCCCACTCTGCCGGAGAACCACACAGGAATCTGTGTGTCGCAGGAAGGAGTGCTGGGGGCCAGAGCTGCACGGTGCATGAAGAACTTCGTGGAAGGATGCCAACAAGCATTGGCAACTGCAAAACATGCGGTACACGGGGGTACTGTCTTACATCTACCAATGTTGGACAGTAGGATGTCAGAACCGTCGGGACCACTTCAGTCCACCACCCATGATGCAGGATCTGCGCAGCTCGTCAGGAGAGGGGACACATGCAGCTGGTCTCAGCTACCTATACAGAGCCTGGCTTCTAGACATAGCCTACACTACACAAATAAGGGATACTTGGATCTGCTATAAGGTGTAAGTACCATAGGTACCCACCACACACCAGGCCAGCTTCCTACATTGGTGGCAGCAGTGGGATAAGCACTTGCAATTGCTTTATCACTCTGGGGGAGGGTACCTCAAGGGATCATCATATTCCTAGCAGATCCACTAGCATAGCTGGTAATGGGAAGGTAGGTCACACTGGTAGGGCCCCTTTTACACCCAGAGGGCAAATAGAAATGGTCACTAAAACTAGTAATAGATCCCCCTCTGCTCACTCTCACATCACTTCAGTTTCTGAGGGATCACACTGCACAACTCCAGGGGCTGACTCTATAGATAGAGAGCTCAGGAAACAGACTGGAGAAGGCCAGACTGAGGCTGCAGCAGCAACAGCTAGCCCTTGATAGGAAGGGCCTTGGCAGTGGAGAGAGAGAGAGAGAGTGAGACAGGGGTTGGGGTTAACACCCCATGGTGGCAGCAGCTCAGGCTTAAGGGATTCGAGTCAGGAAGGAATCTTTAGATTCCAGAAACCTGCACAAAATTGTTACCCCATAGAAGGTGGTGGATGATATCTACAAGTGGTCTGCTGCACTTGAGAGGGCCTGTAAAGTTCAGAGTCCCTCAAAGGCATTGGGCTGCCATCTTCTGGTTGTCTGTCTCTGACAAGGGGAAGTATAGGCCTCACAAGATTGGGTTGACTTTGTGGACTGTTCTGGGAAAGCTTTAGAAGGCTGGTTACATGGCAGCAAAGTGTCTGAGGGCTTGTACAGTTTACTATTGAGAGAGCATATTTTGAATAATTGTGTGTCTGATTTGTTGCACCAATACATGGTAGATTCAGATCTGACCTCTCCCCAAGAATTGGGAAAGAAGGCAGACAAATCGTCAAAACAAGGGTGAGCAGAAATACTTACACAGAGGGTGACAAAGACCAGAAAAAGAGACAGGTAAGTCTCAGGCTAAGCGTGGGGATGAAGATAAAAGACTCCTCATCAGGTCCACAAAACTCCTCTGGGGTTGGGAATAAAACCTCTTCTTTCTCTTCTATACACAGTAAAAACCCTTGACGCTATGTATGCAGAAATAAAGGCCATAGGCCAGGAGACAAATCCTGTCCTGGTGAGCCTTCCACCACTACTACTAACCTTCACCCCCACTCCTAGTGCCCCTAGCGGTAGTAGTAATAATGGTGGGACTACTGGCAATAGTCTGCCCAAATGTGTAGCTGGGTTCACATTTGGGCCCATAGTAGAAACTGGGGTAGGTGTAGAAATCCCCAAGACAGTTTCTGTCTCATAAGGTGGCACTGGCCTTGCCACCCTAGCTGCTTGTCCCTTTAGTATGGATAAGTACAAGCAGTACATTCAGATAAATGGTGTTGAGCCCAGGCCTACAGGGACACGGGTGCCAGTGTCACCATAGTCACTGAAAACTTAGTGTCACCTACCAACACCTACTTGGTCACTAGTACCAAGTCACTGATATCAACAGCTCCACTCATCCCCACCGCTTAGCTGAACTACAACTTAGCTGGGGTGGAGTTACTGGCCCTAAACAGGTAGTAGTCTCACCTAGCTTACCTGTTGAGTGTCTCTTAGAAAATGACCTAGAGACCTCAGATTGGGCTGAAATAGAGTTCCTTATCCATGCTGGGTATCCCCAAACAATCGCTCCCTTTAATCTCAAAAGAGACTGAAAAGCAAAGTAGGGAAGGAGCCCTGGAGCCTAAAATAATGGCCCAGAATACTCCTAAAAACACAGGACTGCAGAATTTCAAATTATCCCTTGCCCACCATCCCACTAAGGATCCCATTCCTCTGAGTGAGGATGCCGCCCCCAGGGTGGAGCCTGTGCCACAGGAGCCAAAAGCTGCCACAGCTGAGCTCCCAGGGGTAAAAGTAACCCTCTGTGAGGAATTTAAGACAGAACGGTAAACCAGCCCTGTCTTACAAAACTTGGAGCAACCCTCCAGCCCTCACAGAGAAACTTTAGTGCAGCATCTCTGCACCAACCCTAACAGCTTAGGACAGCCAACCTGTCCTTGTGTAGAGCCCTTGGGACAATAACTCTGTCGTGCCCTACCCCAGATAGGACAGCAACCTTGTCCTCTTTTAGGGAATCACAGGGTTCACCTTTTAAATGTACTTCAGGTAGAAGTAACAAAAAAGGGTGATTCACCTCCCCACAGAGAAGGAACCGCATAGTGGATGATAAAGGGAGTAACCACTCTACTGCAGAGCTACTCTCCACTTATCACCACTTAGACAATAGAGTCTCAACCGGCCAAGGTTAGCCTTATTGTCCTACATTTGGAGGTGGGGGTTGTGTAGGAAAGTAGCCTCTTTCTAGCTTGGTTACCCCCACTTTTGGCCTGTTTGTCGGTGTGTATGACTGTGCTCACTGGGATCCTGCTAACCAGGAACCCATGCACCCTTGCAGGCAGGTCGCTTCCTCCTCACCACTGCTCCGGTAAGTGCTGCCATTGTTTTGGGCTTGTTTGGGCTTGTCTGGGCTTGTTTGAGCTTCTTGGCTTCTCCTCTCCCGGAAGGCCCCACCCCCCTCCCTCCTCCTCTGGGCTTTCCCGCTCCTGACTCCTGCTGCCCCCGCCCCCTGCACTCCCATTGGAGGTTTCCCTCCCTCCTCCCAGCTGCCACTCCCTCCCACCTCCTCTCTTATGCTGGCCGCAGCACGGACGCGCCGCTGGCGCACCGAAGGCGTGCCAAAGGCAAGCCCGTCTGCGCCCATCCGCGCCAAGACCGCGCCCAGCGCAAGACCCCCTGGCCAACACGCCTCCCGTGCCACCAAACACCTGTACACTGCCAACAACCTCCACGCCCTTAATTCAGGACGATCCTCCATCTGCTTCCAGTCCACACCGACGTGCACCAAAGGACCCTTCTCCTGCAAAGCCTGCAATTTCACCTGCAACCTAACCTCCAAACTCCAAATCAAAACAGACAACCGCCTAAGATGCATCCTACTTAATACCCGCTCAGTCCACAAACATTCAATTGAGCTCTGGGACCTCCTGACCACATACTCGCCCGACGTCGCATTCCTCACCGAAACCTGGATTAATTCGGCCTCAGAACCAGACGTAGCCATAGCCATACCAGAAAACTACAAGTTCACCAGAAGAGACGGAATCAACAGACCAGGAGGAGGAATCGCCTTAGAACACAAAAAAACCATAAGAGTCTCCACCAACTCCCACGACACCATCAACTCCGCCGAGCACCTCCACTTCAAAATCCACATCAATGCCAACAACACACTCAGAGGAACACTGGTCTACAGACCCCCTGGACCCAGACCGCAGTTCTGTGATGACATCGCCGATGCCATCAGCTCCCAAGCCCTCGCCTCAACAGACTACATCCTCCTTGGTGACCTAAACTTCCACCTAGAAAATAACAACGATATTAACACCACCAACCTAATCGACAACTTCGCCAACTTCGGCCTGAAGCAACTCGTCACTACACCCACCCACTCCGCAGGCCACACACTCGACCCCATCTTCTCAACTAGCAACCACGTCTCTTTCAGCCACACCACCGAACTCAGTTGGACAGACCACCGCTGCATCCACTTCTCCTACCAAAAACCAGTCACTCACCACCACCGCAAACAACCCCCCCCGACACAACTGGAGCAAAATATCAATGGATCAACTGATCTCCACTCTCACCCGGGCCCCATCCCCTGGGACCCTGGACCCCAACATAGCCACCACCAACCTGCATCGCTGGATAGAAGATTGCGCCAACACCCTCGCACCGCTCAAAAAAAAAAAAAACACCTCCCACAGAATCAAGGCCAGCTGGTTCACCCCAGAACTACAGGAATCCAAACGGCTATGTCGCAGAATGGAAATAAACCTGGCACCTTGACCCTACCAACTCCAACCACATTGCTTTCAAGGATGCCCTACGCAAACATCACCAACTGATCCGCACCACCAAAAGAACCCACTTCAAAAACCGCATCAACGCCAACGCTCACAACAGTAAAGAGCTCTTCGGCATCGTCAATGAGCTCTCCACCCCCAGGACCTGCTCCAACGAACCCATGCCATCACAGGAGTTCTGCAACTCACTGGCAACCCACTTCCGTCGAAAGATAGAAGAAATCCACAATAGCTTCAAACCCCAGACCCACCAGCTGACTACAAACACCCAAGAACCCAACGCTCCAAGCAACACCCACCTCATCCACACCTGGACCCCCATCAACATAGAAGACACCGCCACCACCATGGCCTCCATCCACTCCGGATCATCATCGGACCCCTGCCCACACCATATCTTCAATAAGGCAAACCTCATCATCGCCCCCCACCTCTGCAAAACCATCAACAGCTCCTTCGAGTCAGCCACCTTCCCAGAAAAACTGGAAGCACGCAGAAATCAACGCCCAGCTAAAGAAACCAAAGGCAGACACAGATGACCCCAAGAACTACCGGCCGATCTCCCTCCTCCCCTTCCCAGCCAAGGTCATCGAAAAAATTGTAAACAGCCAACTATCCCGGTTCCTGGAAGACAGCAAGGTACTCAACACCTCCCAATCCGGATTCCGCAGAAACCACAGCACTGAGACTGCACTCATTGCTGCCACATACGACATTAGGACCATGCTCGATGAAGGAGAAACAGCAACACTCATCCTCCTGGACCTCTCCGCAGCTTTCGACACGGTATGTCATCACATTCTCCGCACACGCCTACACAACGCTGGAATCCGCGACAAGGCACTCGACTGGATCTCGTCATTTCTCTTAGGCAGAACCCAGAGAATCCGCCTCCCACAGTTCCTGTCAGAAGCTTCCAGAATCATCTGTGGAGTTCCCCAAGGATCTTCGCTCAGCCCCACGCTCTTCAACGTTTACATGGCCCCCCTCGCAACATCGCACGAACCCACCACATCAACATAGTTTCCTACGCAGATGACACTCAGCTCATCCTCCCTCACGAAAGACCTTACAACTGCAAAGAACAACCTCCACAATGGACTTCACGCCATCGCCAGCTGGATGGAATCAAGCCACCTCAAGTTAAACACAGACAAGACAGAAATCCTCATCTTTGGCACCAACCCCTCAACTTGGAATGACTCCTGGTGGCCCACCTCCCTAGGAACAGCGCCCTCACCCACCACCCACGTACGCAACCTAGGCTTCATCTTGGACTCCACACTCAGCATGACTCAGCAGGTCAATGCCATCTCCTCTTCCTGCTACAACACTCTCCGCATGCTCTGCAAAATCTTCAAGGGGATTCCCGTCGAAACCAGGAAAACTGTCACCCACGCCCTGGTCAGCAGCCGATTGGACTACGGAAACACCCTATATGCAGGAATAACAACCAAACTCCTAACAAAACTGCAAAGAATCCAGAACGCATCCGTCCGCCTCATTCTGGACATCCCACGCCGTGACAACATTTCCCCCCACCTCAGAGACCTTCACTGGCTACCAGTGTAAAAGAGGATCACCTTCAAACTCCTCATCCACGCACACAAGGCCCTCCACAACAGGCCCACCCTACCTCAACGACAGACACACCTTCCACACCCCAACCCGCAAACTTCGCTCCGCCAGCCTCACCCTCGCCTCCATCCCCTGCATCCACTGCACCACCGCTGGAGGAAGATCCTTCTCTCACCTAGCCGCCAAGACCTGGAACTCCCTACCGCTCCCCCTTCGCCAGACCCAAGACCTCTTGACGTTCAGGAAACGCCTCAAGACATGGCTCTACGACCAGTAGCTCCCCCCACCCCCCAGCGCCTTGAGACCCTAACGGGTGATTAGTGCGCCCTATAAATCCTTGATTGATTGATTGATTAATTATGTTCTCTCTTTTAAACTTGGTTGCTGGAACCATTTTCATCCCACAATTGGCATACCAGTGCCCCCATGTTAGTCCCTAGTATATGGTACCTAGGGACCCAGGGAATTTGGGTTACAGGGGATCCCTATGGGCTGCAGTATATATTTTGCCACCCATAGGGAGCCCAAGCAAATGGTTCTGCAGGACTGCAATTGAAGACTGCGTGAAAAGGTGCAAACACCCTTTCACTGCCACTTTTCACTACACCAGGTCACTTATAAGTCACCCCTATGGCAGGCCTTCTAGCTCAGAGTGCAGGGCGCAAAGTACATGTATGTGGGGGCACCCCTGCACTAGCAGAGGTGCCCCCACAAACTCCAGGCCCATTTCCCCGGACTTTTGTGAGTGCGGGGATGCCATTTATGCGTGTACTAGACATAGGTCAATACCTATGTCCAGCTACATAATGGTAACTCCGAACATAGGCATGTTTGGTATCAAACATGTTGGAATATTACCCCAATGCTTTTGCAAGCATTGGTTGTATGATTCCATGCTCTCTGAAGGCTTCTTAGAGGAACCCCCAGTGTTGCCATTACAGCCTTCTGAGGTTTTCTAGGCAGCCCAAGCTGCTACCACCTCGGATAGGTTTATGCCCTCCTGTTGCTTGAGCAGCTCAAGCCCAGAAAGGCAGAACAAATAATTTATTTTGGGAGAGGGGTGTTACACCCCTCTCCCTTTGGAAATAGGTGTTACAGGCTTGGGAGTGGTAGCCTCCCCAATCCACTAGTAATGCTTTGAAAGGCACATTTGGTGCCCTCCTTCCATAAACCAGTCTACGCCGGTTCAGGGACCCCCCAAGTCCCTGCACGGGTGTGAAAATGACAAAGGAAAGGGGAGTGACCACTCCCCTGCCCATCACCGCCCAAGGGGTGGTGCTCAGAGATCCTCCAGAGGGTCCCTGGGTTTTGCCATCTTAGATTCAAGGTTGACAGGGAACTCTGGAAGCATCTGAGTGGCCAGTGCCAGCAGGTGACTTCAGAGCCCCCTCCAGATAGGTGGTCACCCAGCTATGTGACCAATCCCCCTTTCAGGGCTATTTAGGGTCGCTCTCCTGGGTGGTTCTTAAGATTAGAATTGCAAGACTCCAGCAGGATTCCTCTGCAACCTCCACTTCGACTTCTGACCAAAGAAACTGCATCTGGACACTTCAGGACCCGACAAGCTGCAACAAACAAGCAAGACACCTCCTGCAACATTGTATCCACGCCTCCTTCCAGCAACTGCAACATTTCCCCGGTCGTGCATCCTCTGAGTACAGCCCGTCTTCAGCCTGCATCAGAAGGAAGACGGAATCTCCCTTGGAGTGAAGGAGGCACTCCCCTGCTTCTGCAGGCAACAACTGCAACGACCACCAGCTGCGTGAATCCATCTCCTGTTGAGCTGCATGGATCCTGCATCAAGTATGATGGAGTTAAGTGGTCCCGACGGTCCTCTCTTCCAGCTGTCCAACTTGGGTGGAGGTAAGCCCTTGCCTGCCCTAGCAGGACAGTACCCACGTGCACCGCATCCCTTGCAGCTGCCAAGGCTTGTTGGCATCTTTTCCAAGGGATCTTCAGGCATCTTGAGGCTCCAGCCCCCAGCACTCCATGCTGTGACGTACAGCTCCCTGAGTGGTTCTCCGGCGGCGTGGGAGCCTTTTTTGTAGTGCTGCGTAGGCCTCTTTGAATTTCATGTCCCAGTCCTGGTGGTGTCCATCTGTTCCTTCCTGGTCCTGGGCAGCTCCACTTTCTGCTAACCGCAAGTTTTGCGTGTGCCAAGGCTTGTTGGTGGAATCCAAAGACGCTAACCCGACTGCAATCTTCTTTCTGGCGTGGGACATCACTTGCATCCTCCAGGAACTCGACTTCGTCTTCTTGGGTGCAATGCTGACTCTCCATCGTCAACTCACCTCTTGCACCTTCAGTCTGGTAGGAAGGGGCTCCTGCCCATCCTGGACTCTGCTGTGCTTCTTGGACTTGGTCCCCTTTTTCCACAGGTCCTCTTGTCCAGGAACCCACTGTTGGTGTCTTGCAGTCTCTTCTGGCATTTGCATTATTCTTCTCTTTTAAGTAGGTGTTTTGGGGCATTTACAGTGATTTACTCCAGCTTTGCTGGTCGCTGGGGTGCGTTGTGGTATTTACCTTTGGAATCTCCTAGTACTCCCAGCTCCCCTCTACACACACTCACTTACATAGGTGGGGAACCGGCTCTCACATTCAATTTTTTTAGTATATGGTTTGTGCTCCTCCGAGGGCTATTTCTATTGTGATTTTCACTATTTGCACTGTTTTCTAACTGTTTTTATGTCTATTTCTGCATACTAGTGTATATAATTTGTGTATTACTTACCTCCTAAGGAAGTGCCTCTATGGTATTTTGGATACTTGTGTCACCAAAATAAAGTACCTTTACTTTTGTAACACTGAGTGTTTTCTTTCATGTGTGTAAGTACTAAGTGTGACTACAGTGATATTGCATGAGCTTTGCATGTCTCCTAGATAAGCCTTGGCTGCTCATCCACAGCTGCCTCTAGAGAGCCTAGCTTCTAGACACTGCCTACACTACACTAATAAAGGATACCTGGACCTGGTATAAGGTGTAAGTACCATAGGTATCCACCACACACCAGGCCGGCCTCCTACAGCCTGAGTATTTGATCAGCCTCGTGCTAACCTACAGGTTACCACACAAGCTACGGACCAACAAATGCCCCCAAGGTATGTACTGACTGGGACACACCCACATGTTGAAGGTCCCAACGGGAAGGCCTCACTGGCCCTCCTCCAGGTACTGCATAAGACACAGCATCTGCCCTCGGTGGTATACAGCATCGACTGGGGGTGGGCACAATACCTGGTGTCCTGCACGTTGTAGAGAGGCGCGGCGGCACAGGGGTGATCCTTCAGTGCTTGTGGTGCCAGAGAAAGCACTAGTGGCCCTTGGGGATGGGGTCTGCTTCCTCAGCCTTGCTGGACTAGGCTCCTTTGATGCTTCCTTTGGGGTGGGGCCAGCAAGTGATCCTTCATGTTCCAGGCCTGTCCTTGGTTACTGGGCAACGTGTCATCAGAGAGCCGCGTGGGGGCACTGCGCCAGCTCTTCTCTGCGACTCGTCTCCCCTGGGGATGTCAATTATGCTACGCACAGGGTTGAAGAATTTCTCCCTTCAGCAGCCACCCTCTGAAATTGAGGCAGCATGAAGCACTCTGCACACACTGGGGGCAGCAGAATAGCACTCATCTCACGGTAGTGATGGAAATGAGGTGAACTATAAAGCACTCTCCAGGTACTACAACTGCAGTGGCAGCAACCTATGTCCACCACAGGCTGGGCTCCTGGGAGGACACTTGTGGGGGATCACAAAGCAGGCAGCAGTAGGCAGGCAGGCCAGCACAATAAAGCCCTTAATGGTGGTTCCTCCTGGCAGTCCAGCAGTGCCTAGTTAGTCCAGAGTCAGGAAGCAGCTGCTAGTAGGGCAGCAATCAGAAAAACAATCCAGGGATTCCTTTATGCCACCCAGCAGACAGGAGGGCTACCACAGAAGAGCAGTCCCTCTGATAGAGGTTCCATCCCAGTACCCAAAAGTGCTCTAAAATCATGGGGTCAGGGCCCTTGTACTTGTACTCTAAATATGCCTTTGTTCAGGGGGTAACTTCAGAGGGACCCTCTCAAGTGAAAAACATTCCCCTTTCAACCCAGCCCTGTCTCCAGACATTAGTAGGGAGTGATCAGCCTTTTGTGTAAGGGCAAGACACAGCCTATTCACATGTAAGGTGTGAAAGGACCCTCCCTCTCCCCAGCCCAGGGTGACCAAAAGTATGCAGATGCCTCTTCTCTCACACCTAGCCCTTCCTGTGTTATGGCTGTCTGGAAAATATGCACCAAGATGAGCAGTCACTCTGCCCCACACATGGATTGGATTCAGGCTACAAAGCACTAGAGTTATAAGCACAGAGAAGTGCCCACTTTCTAAAAGTGTGATTTATAAAATAGTAATGTAAAACCCACGTACACCACTAAGCAGGATTTCTCACCACCATTCCAAACATATCAACTATGTCCATGCTACTCCTTCCAGATCAGAAGTTACCACATATGTAAGAGAATTCCCAATTTAAACTTATGAGAGGAGCAGCACTTGCAGTAGTGATAAACGAAACGGCTGCTTGTCACTACTAGGACATGTAAAACATAAAAATGTATATCCTACCTTTTACATACAGAGTGTGCCCTGCCCATAGGGCTATCTAGGGCCTACCTTATGGGTGACTTAGGTGAGGTAAAAGGGGAGTTTAGGTTTGGCAAGTAGTTTGACTTGCCAAATAATGCAGCCATAAGCTGCGCACGCAGGCACTGCGATGGCAGGCATGAGACAAGTTTGAAAGGCTACTTCTGTGGGTGGTGCAATCAGCGATGCAGGCCCACTAGTAGCATGTAATGTACAGCCCCGTGGTGCATGATATACCAATATACAAGGGACTTACAAGTAAATTAAATAAGCCAAAAAGGTGTAAGCCAATTATACCAAGTTTTAGGGGACAGAGCGCACATGCACTTTAGTTCTAATTAAACAGTGGTAAAGTGTTGAAAGTCCTAAAACCAACAAAAAGGAGGAGGAGAAAAGCAAAAGGTTTGGGGATAACCCTGCAAAAATTGCCATTTCCACCACAGAGGAGCTACTGGTAACTCTGTAAAAAATATATTACACACTATAAAAACGAAACTGAGAAGATTGACAAATGGGCTCCTTTTTGCAATTTTTACATAAAACAGGTATCACAGGATTATGAATTGCTTTGAAAAGATATTCCACAATATTCCTTAATGAGAGACCTTGAGATTTCCTCTAGATTTGTTTAGATAGACAACATCAATCTCATCAGAATGAGATATACCAGTGCAAACATTGGGCACAGAGAGAAAAGCCACTTCTCCAGTATGCTCGTCTTACTTTGCAAATGATTCCCTATTGTTTGCTCCCAAACTTACTCCTTGCTGAGATGTCATCTTTAGCATATGCAGGAATTCAAGTTAGGTTCAACCTCTCTTGCTTTATATCTCTAGGATGATATCAACTTGCATATCTTGCATTTTTGTATCCTTTGACTGGTGTTTATGTTTTTATAACCCAAAACGTTATTTCTAATGTATTATTATTTGCACTTATTTCCATTTTCGCAAAAAAATGGTTCAGAATCTTTAACACATTCTTCCTAAACGTAACACCTTTTGCCAAAAACGTTTGTCCAAGTTGATACCTACCTTTTTTTTTCATAACTGCATTTTCACCTTTAAATTACATAAGTGTATATAGTACAATACATCAAATAGTAGCAGAAGGAAATAATGTATTAACAATGGGCAGGTAAGTGGTTTATCCGCCTCTCTCATGTCCTGTTGCTGGAAGCATGCAATGATACTACAGCAAAGGGGACAACTGTGGATTTATGCACTCCATTCTTGGGTTGCACACCTGTTCAAGTGTGATTGACCTATTAAGGAGGACTTTTTCAAGCACTGTACAGTCCTGTGTAAGTCAACATAACATTTCTCAGATCTCCTTGAGTGGCATGTCATTTTTTAAAGTCACATACCAACTGTATATTCAGGTACTAGCAGTAGCTTCAAAAGAAGGTCACCCTCTACACCAACCTATTGGCCTATCAGTTTCTACAATGCTGTTGTCATCTGGAAAATGATCTTGAACCTTTGGAGACTGAGCTACCTCTACAGTTGCTCTGCTATCAGTTCAGTTTGATCTCGTCTTTCTTGCACTTGGTACACTTCACCTTAATTTAGTTGGTGCCAGTTAGGGTAACTAGACTGGTTAGTTTTTGTACTTAAATTTGTAATTGAAATGTACCTTATTTCATACAGAATTTAACTGGATTCCATTTAACTCAGGGGGAACTAACAGAGACTTAACAAAAATATGAAAGGTACTTACGATGTTATGAACTTTCCTACTTTTACACTAGATGGAGTATTCCTTAACTTAATTTCATTTTGTTTTCATATCCCAATGATACAACTATAGTGCACCAATGAAGCTGGAGACAGCACACCACAGACCATATCCAAAGCAGGCAATACCAAACCTACTTGCTTCTCCAGCCCCGTGTGTTGTTAACAATGGGATGTTGATAGCGTAGTGACAATTTTCCTGGTGACGCTGGTCCACACTGAAAGTCCAGAGTATCTACAGAAGTCATACCCTGACACTCTGTGACTGATTTGACTTCCATATGATTCCACCCATAAACCATCATGTATGTCATTTGTATGAGAAAGAAGAGCGAACTTACCCCCATATATATGCTGACCATGACTGATGACCATGCGTATTGAATGCCTTAGACCTACTGAAGCATGTTTAAAAGACAGGTGGCTCCAGCTCAGTAATGACAAGATGGAAGTTAAAGCAGATTTTCCTCAATTAAAAACCCTCAATCTAAGGGTAAAACTAGAAAGTACTTCTGGGTACCAATTTGTCATTAAAAGTGCAAATTGCTAATATTGTTACAGTCTTTGTCTGGGAATCTTGCTGTCTGTGGACTAAAGGGACATGTGCAAATCTCTTCCAGCTAGTAAAATCCTCAGATGAATGCACGCTGTGGTTGGCCAGTCCTTGTTTTTAAGCTAGTCTCTTTAGTGCAGTATTATCTTTCCATTCAGGCAACATATGCATGTATTTCTCTACCTCTGTTACCATCAATCGTTCTATTCTTAAGACAAGCGGATGAAGACATTGCTGCTCAGATTAAGGTGGTCCCTAGGTGTCACAAAGATAAATTGTACACGGAAAAGAGTGGAGTCTGTAGAAAGTGCTATGGAACTGTTTTCACTCTCTATTTTTGTTTACTGGTCAAGACTTTTGACCTAAGATTCAATCCAAAAGAAGGCAGATCAAACAACCACAATTCAATTAGTTACTCAAAGCATGCAGAATGGAACAACATTAAGTGTTGCTATACTGTTCTAAAAGTAAGTCAACTGATCCATCGTCTGAATACCCTGATTTTATTTTGCACTCCTTTTCTGTTT
The DNA here is from genome assembly GCF_031143425.1 of Pleurodeles waltl. Taxonomy (NCBI): domain Eukaryota; kingdom Metazoa; phylum Chordata; class Amphibia; order Caudata; family Salamandridae; genus Pleurodeles; species Pleurodeles waltl. The sequence goes on from NC_090449.1 coordinate 657,732,295, forward strand.
TAGGTTGGTCCATGAATTCACCTGACTCAAATATAATCTTTCAAGGTTCACAAACATTAAATACTAAAAGACATAGTAAAGACATGTACAAGAAAATAAGTAAACTGTACATTTTTCTTTATTTTAGTTTTAAGACTTATCCCAAAACGTCACCTTTTTGCAGCATCACTGTCTGTGGGATCAGGGCTCTTCTATATATTTAACGTTGTCCTTCCTTGCACACCCTCCAGATGTTTAAGGAGCATATGCTTAAAATCCACCTAGGCGTTAAGATAGCAGACTGCTTTCAAACATAAGGGCTACTTTCTTATACTGAGAAATTACGATATCCCATTATGTTATGTTTTCAAGGACAACACAGTTGTGTAACAGATTTGTGATTTTGTATTTCAGTATTGTGCAACGATAATGAAAGATGCCCTTTTTGAAACATACAAGGTAACTCACAAGGCTCAGATTGTTATGGTCCCATTCCGTAAAGACTTCTATGGTTAAACCTTTAGGGAATAAGGACACTCAAAACTCATACTGGTTTATATGAGCATTTGTTCTGCACCAGTAATAACATCTTCTTTGAGGACTTCCAAAAACATGTTTTCGTTAATAACACTGCATATCAAAAAACAAAGTCTTTAAAATTACAATGTAAAAAAATACTAATTACTTAATATATCTTACATGAATGTACGTGACAACAAAGAGTCAAAAAATACAACTTTTCTACCGAACAACAAACAGTTAGGCTGGTCAAAAATCTGAATCTAGACTACTGTGCAAGAAATTTCCCAGAATCCCTTTGCTGCATAACGGCATGACTTGCTACAGCAGTACCAGGCAACAGATGTTATGCCATAAAATGTCAAAATCTGTTCTGACCCCTGAGTTTGCATTCGCACGCTATAAACTGCATCAAATGTTCACAATTTCATCTCCATGTTGCCGCCACGCATAAGAAGTCTACAAAAATAACTGCTGAAGTACATCGGTTATAACGCCACATGTAAAATCTATCAATTCCCTTTTTCACGTTTCTCCTTTTTATGTAAATCGCAGGCTCAACATTCTTCAGGGCTAGCGAAAAGCTATCAGCAATCTTCTTCTAGTTACTTTTATCCCATTTTCATTTTGGGCCGCAACCTTTTGAACACTGTACTATTAAAAGTATGGATTTCTACAAACCTCTTTGGTTGCAAGGCTCGTGGCAGGTTCCACCTGTGGATCCTGAAACACTGCTGTTGAGCATAATATTCGTCAGCCCACTCACCATCTCTGAAGACGATGCTAAAAGCATGCAGACTAATTTGGGGTTCACAGTTATTAACCCTCGAGCTGTCTTCCTGATGCGTAACAAAGGAGCATGACATGGTAGGAAGACGTGATTGAAGTAAACGCAAGCGTAAACTATTTTTTGGCTCAGATACCCTTCTCTTCCTTGTGTTTCGCATCTAAACCAGAATCACCAAATTGAGCCTTTTTATGCATGAGGCTGTGAAGAATGCTGCAAGGGAAGCAGGTGGAAATTGTGATACAAAGGGGATCCAGCGCTTGCGGACCAAGTGTTTTAGTGAGTATGCACATTTCACAAGTGACATCTCTAAGATTTTCTTTATGTAGATTTAAAATGGAATATATACACGTTTTAGGAAATCAAACTCGACGATATTATTAGGCAACCTACTGCCTATTGTTTTTCCTGCATATCTATGTGTTCTTATAGATTGAAGATAAAGTATCAGTGTGCTCGTTAGAAAGGCAGGATGAGACGGTAATTCCTCCCTCTATCCCGGGACATACAGGACAATAATTCATGAAGGGACCGACCACAAGGAGGATTGGGGGGGTAGGGTCATGTGGCTGTTGGTGTCAATTATAATCAATCACGATTCAATTAAGTTAAAGTTAAACCTAACAAAACTAGCCAGCGCACCAAAGTGCCTTTTGGTTTATCACTGAAACACTTAGTATTCAAGTGCTGAATTTCTCTTTAACTACGAAACAAGCAAGGAAAAGTAAAGGCAATATTTTGTGTGGCAACGAACAATACGATCCAAGGTGAAACAGTAACACAACATTCAAATTTCAAAGGCCCAGAACATAAAAATTGTAGCCATTTAAAAGCAGTCCATAAAAGTGGAAAAACACATTTTTGCACAAAGTCAAATTTCTGGACAAATCCTCTGAGATCCAACTGGAGTGACAAAAGGCTATGGAACAGTCGACCACAAGGATCTTGTGCAAAGAGTAGAAAATGGTTGTAACCAGGTATGAACTTCACTTGGAATGGAATATGGAAAAATGAAACATTACACAAATCGAGTTCAACTCTGCTGGATGAAGAGGAGAGGAATGTCACTGAGTTGTGACCTGCAGCTATCTGCTGATGTTATTTGATTGTAGATTTCACAGTGCTTTCTGGTGACCATTTGCAGAAGATTTAGCTGCCTCGGATTCTCTGGGAGTGGCAGATAGATGAAGTTTATCTAGACCTGCATACAAATTACAAATTGTTAGATGAACTTGTGGACAACCTGCACTCAATTTAACAAGACCACTTTATAACAGCACCATCATTCGCCTTGTCATCCAAGTTTCCATCTTAATCTGCAAATTGGTGTTATACAAAATAAAATTAGGTTAGGCAAGACTGGTGTAATTTCACTGGAGTATCAAGTCATATTACAACAACTCTGACCACCTTGGTGACACCGAAAGTGACACTACTCTGAACTATTTTAAGCTCTCTTTCTCCTGCATAACCAGGCAGTGACAAGAGGTCTGGATGGAAAATAATTTTACAGGTCTGGCTACAGACGGCTTCAGTGATCTGCCAGTTTGTGTAGTCAAGAACAAATAATACCTGGAAAGACATTCAGCCAACTCTAGGCATTCATATAGCCCACAGAACAGCATACAGATTGGGGCAATGCTTACATCCCCTTCAAACCGGCTTTGCTGGCAGTATTGGTCACATTTTAGATTACCCAAAGAACAGATTCTCGGTACCTGGAATTCAGGTCATGCATAGTGACGGCATTTCAACTGCTTGTAGCAGCTTCCTATTTGAATGGACCAAAAATGTGTGATATCTGCTAAGGGGTGGATGACTCTGGTGGTCATTACGACCCTGGCGGATTACTTCCGCCAGGGCCGCGGGACGCGGTGGCACCGCCGACAGGCCGGCGGTGCCCCGCGGGGCATTCTGACCGCGGCGGCTTAGCCGCGGTCAGAGAAGGGAAACCGGCGGTCTCCCGCCGGTTTCCCGCTGCCCCCAAGGAATCCTCCAAGCCGGCGCAGCTTGCTGCGCCGGCTTGGGGATTCCGACTCCCCCTCCCGCCATCCAGTTCCTGGCGGTTCTCCCGCCGGGAACCGGATGGCGGGAGGGGGAGTCGCGGGGCCCCCGTAAGAGGGCCCCAAAATGTATTTCACTGTCTGCCTTGCAGACAGTGAAATACGCGACGGGTGCAACAGCACCCGTCGCACCTTCCCACTCCGCCGGCTCTAATACGAGCCGGCATCCTCGTGGGAAGGGAGTTTTTCCCTGGGCTGGCGGGCGGTCTTTTGGAGACCGCCCGCCAGCCCAGGGAAAAACTCATAATACCCTCCGCGGTCTTCTGACCGCGGAGCGGTATTATGGAGGGCGGAATTCTGGCGGGCGGCCTCCGCCGCCCGCCGGAATCGTAATCAGGCCCTCTGTATTAACTCCTAGTTTTGTCAGCACTTAGTTTTTGTTTATTCCTAATTTTTTATTGAAAACATTTTTAAGAAGTAACAGAAATAAGAAAAAAACAGGCACAGAAACATCGCTATGCAGCAAAAATAAGTGAATAATCATGACATCTCTAAACAAACACATCCATGAAGGTAGTTACCATAGACGAGAGACTTGAAATCAATGGAAAGGGGTTGGAAAGAAGGAGAGCGGACAGATAGGAGAAATGTCGTGGGTACCAGGGAATAAGAGTAAACAAAGAGGAAATGCCAAGATTGAGGCAGGAGGCAAAATATAAAGAGGGCGGCCAAAATAGAAGAGGAGGGGGAATCAAGCAGGTGCAAAAAAGGAGATTGTTTAGCTACTTGGAGACGTAGCGATCTCCCTCTCGGTATTAACAGAGTTATGAGGTAGCAAGGCAAGGTAGGCTCTAAGCACCTGCCATAAGTCCTTTGGTCTCAAAGAAGGTGGCTGTAAGGAGGCATGGAGCTCACTAGTAGTATTGCAATAGGAGAAATCATGCAACCAAGCCGCAACTGTAGGGGTTGTACTGCTGCCCCAGTGGAGGGACACCTGGCGCTTAGCCAGCAGGAGCGCAATAGCTGTGTATAGCCGTATGCCTACAGGTAGGGGATTAACATATCCCAGAAGTGCCAACAGCGGGTTAGGAGCAAGTGACTGCTCAGTCATAAGGGATAGGATGGAATAAATATCCTCGCAAAACTGTGATATCAGTGCACAGGTCCAAGCCAGATGAACAAAATCAGCCTGTTCCATTGCACACTTGGGGCAACAATGCGACAGTCAGATTTAGTCTGGCTAGCACTTTAGGAGTGGTAGATGCTCACTGCAAATATTTATAGTGGAGTAATATATGAAAGTGATTGTTAGAAATCAGCTCAGCTTGCACGCAGCAGTAGTACCATGTTTTATCTGGACGGGGGTGTCCCATATCTCTTTCCCATGCAGCTCTAGTCCTCTGCACCCCAGTAGGTTGCAGCGGTAGCAAGGTTTGATATAAGTGAGATATGAGGTGAGCATCATAGGGGGCGATTACAATTATTGAGACAGGAGGGAATCTTCCAGCTCCACTGGATAAGAAGGCAGTGTGGTGTGCATTGCGCTATGCAATCGATGGAATATAAACCTGTCCATATGCAAGGAGCTATGTCCCTCCATTATGGCGGAGGCCAACGTCGCCCACAATGTCCATGTAGTGTGTAATAAGCAAGAGCTGAGTCAACTTCTCACAGGGCAGAGGGAGCCAGGGATTGCCAGGAAGGGGGAGATGTGGATAGTATAATGTATCATAGTACAAATTTTGTCATAGTTTGGACCAGACGCAGTAGGTAGAGGGGAGAGTGACTGTATCTCTGTCAGGTTTCTAGGCAACCCCACTGGGAGTATAGTGGAAAGGGAAAGGGCTTGTGTGCATTCTGGCCTAAGATATTGGATTGAAGCATCAAGCTGATGCTCGAATCCAATCGAGCATCAGAGTCAAAGTGAGACACTGCACCCAGATGATAAAGATGCAGATCAGGGACTCCAAAAACACCATGGCCGTAAGGGAGCATTAGCGTGCTCCAGCTGATGCAAGGGTGCTTGTCCGCCAATATAAGCTGTGTGAGTAGACTGCACGGGGTTTAAAAAAAACTTAGTTAAAACAACAGGGATATTAAAAAACAAGTACAGAAACCAGCGCAGAAACACCATTTTAATTATTGCGGTTCGACCCAACATTGATAAAGGCAGCCAGATCCAGTTGTCAACTTGGGTCTTGAGTCCGTCAATTGCCGCGCCATAATTGCTCCGGATTACTTCAGTCGTCCCTATGCAGGAAAATGCTAAGGTATTTGGGAGAGTCTTCGCATCACCTAAGCGGGTAAGCAAGAGCGCATGGGGTTATTGCCTCAGTAAGTGGAAAAAGCTTGGACTTAAACCAATTGACCAACAAGCCTGAGAAAAGCTCCAAATCGGATCACCTCCTCTATCAAAGGAGGAAGGTTAGTTGGGGGATTCCTGAAAGAAAAGCAGTATGTAGTCTGCGTAAAGAGGCACCAATAATGGGACTTGATGAAAACATACTCCTTGCTCTAGGTGTTTTTTTTGGGGAAGTACTGGACCAAAGGGTCCATGGTGATAATGACGAACAGCGGGGAATGTGGACATCCCTGCTGGGTACCACATGTTAAGGGAAAGAATTCAGAGTGTGCGTTTAGGGCATAGACACGCAAGTAGGGCCGTATATAACAGGATAATGAGGTCTCGGAAACCTCTAGGAACTCCCTGCTTTGTGAGGGTGCAGTACAAAAAGGACCATTCAAGGGAGTTGAATGCCTTCTCGGCTTCCAAGAGTGCCGTCACTGCTGGGAGAGTAGGGGAATATTTGATTGATCACAGTAAACACAGTGCATAGATTGTGTGAAGTGTACCCGCGTGGTACAAATTCTGATTGCACAGGGGAAAAAATTTGATCCATGAGCAAGGAAAGACACGTAGCAATAATCATGGCCAGTATTTTGTCGTCATGTTGTGGCAGTATTTTGATTACCAGCGACAATGGTCTGTATGAGTGCAGAAATGGGTGGGGGGGGAGCTTACCCGATTTAAGCAGGAGGGTAAGTATCGCTTTGCGGAGAGTGGTGGGGAGAGTACCCAGCCTTGGCATACACTTCAAGCAAATGTGGAACCAGAATAGCCTTATACGCTTGTAGGAAAGTAACCTCTTTCTTGGCATGGTTACCCAATTGTCTGCCTGTTGTCGGTGTGTTTGACTGTGTCCACTGGGATCCTGCTAACTAGGACCCCAGTGGTTATGCTCTCTCCCTTCTAACTTGGTCACTATACCTTTTTCTTCACACAACTGGCATACTGGTCCCCCCGTATAAGTCCATACTATATGGTACCTAGGGCATTGGGGTACCCTGGGGAGCCCTCTGGGGTGCAGCAGTTATAGGGAGCCCATGCAAAGGGTTCTGCAGGCCTATCATTGCAGTGCATGCACCAGTTTTCACTACAGGTCACTGCACCAGGTCACTATAAGTCACCCCTATGGTAGGCCCTCTCAGCCCAGAGGGCAGGGTGCAGATACCTGTGTGTGAGGGCACCCTCTGCACTAGAAGAGGTGCCCCCACAGACTCCAGGGCCATTTTCCTGGACTTTGTGAATGCAGAGACGCTATTTTACACATGTACTGGACATAGGTCACTACCTATGTCCAGCTACATGATGGTAACTCCGAACCTGGGCATGTTTGGTATCAAATATGTCGGAATCATACCCTAATACTGTTGCAAGTATTTGATGTATGATTCCATGCACTCTAGGGGCTCCTAAGAGACCCCCCCAGCACTGCTATCACCAGTCTTACAGGGTTTTACGGGCAGCCCAAGCTGCTGCCACCCCTCAGGCAGGTTTCTGCCCTCCTTCTGCTTGATTTGATCAAGCCCATGAAGGCATAACAAAGGATTTCCTTTGGGAGAGAGAGGTAACACCCTCTCCCTTTGGGAATAGGTGTGACTGACTTGGGAGGTGTAGCCTCCCCAAGCAACTGGTATGCTTTGAAGGACACATTTGGTGCCCTCCATGCATAAACCAGTCCACACCAGTACAGGGACCCCCAGTCCCTGCTCTGGCGCGAAACTGGACAATGGAAAGGGTAGTGACCACTCCCCTGTCCATCACCACCTCAGAGGTGGTGCTCAGAGCTCCTCCAAAGGGTCCCTGGGTTCTGCTATCTTGTTTCCAAGGTTGGCAGGGAACTCTGGGAACATCTGAGTGGTCAGGCCAGGCAGGTGACGTCAGAGCCTCCTCCTGATAGGTGCTTACCTGGCTAGGTGACCAATCCCCCTTTCAGGGCTATTTAGGGTCTCTCTCTTGGGTGGGTCCTCAGATTCGGCTTGCAAAATTTTGGCAGGACTCCTCTGCAACCTCCACTTCGACTTCTGGCCTCCGGAACTGCAACTGGAACCTCCAGGACATAACAAGCTGCTTCCAGGAAGAAGAACTCTTCCGCAACATTGTTTCCAGGGCTCCTGCCAGCAAGGGCAACATTTCCATCAGATGTGCATCCACTGAGGATAGCCTGTCTTCAGTCTGCACTAGAAGAAAGAAGGAATCTCCCTTGGAGTGAAGCAGCCACTCCCCTGCAGGCACCTGCTGCAGTGAAGCCCAGCTGCATGGATCTTTCCCCATCTTGAGCTGCGTGGATCCTGCATCATGGGTGGTGGTCCAGACTAGTCCTCTTGGTCCTCTCTGCCAGCTGTCGAACTTTGGTGGAGGTAAGCCTTTGCCTTCCCATGCAGGACAATACCCTAGTGCACTGCGTCTCTTGCAGCTGCCAAGGCTTGTTTGCATCGCCTCCAAGGGATCTTCAGGCGAGGTGTAGAGGTGTAGCTCCAGTCCCTAGCACTCCTTCCTGTGATACACAGCCCTCTGCATGGGTCTCCTGCACTGTGGGATCCTTTCCTGTAGTGTTGCGTGGGCTCCTTCTGTGTCCCCGTCCTTTGGGACTCCTGTGGCTGCTACCTCTGCTCCTGTGGACTCTCCGTGTTGCTGAGGGTCTCCTGTGACTCCCCCTCCTGGACCTTGCTGGTCCCCAGCAGCAACATTTTTCCACTTACTGCAAGTTTTGCCTTTGCCAAGGCCTGTTGGTGGAATTCCGGCACAGACACCAGTCTGCAATCTTCACTCCAGCATGGGACATCATCTGCATCCAGCAGGAACTCTTCACCAGCTTCAGGGCTGCAGAGCTGACATGTTTGTCCTCACCGTCGACCAACTCCTTCAAGTACAGCTGGGTGGGTAGTATCTCCTACTCGTCCTGGACTTCACTGTGACTTTTGGACTTGGTCCCCTCTATCCACAGGTCTTCTCCCGAAATCCACTGCTGGTTTCTTGCAGCCTTGTCTGGGTGTCCTCTTTTCTTCTTTTCCTTCCTTTTGGGTGGTTTGGGGGAAATTCCAGTGATTTACTCCTGTTTTCCTGGTCGCTGGGGGATACTGTGATAATTACCTTTGCGGTTTTCTAGTACTCCCAGCTCCCCTCTACACATTCCACTTACATAGGTGGGGGGGTCTTGGGTTCCCATTTCCTTTATTAGGTATATGGTTTTGGCTCCCCCTAGAGTAATTATTGGTTATTGCTATTTGCACTGTTTGTTTCACCTTTTCTATGCCTATTACTGTTTACTAGTGTATATATTTAGTGTGTTACTTATCTTCAATTGGAGGGTTGCCTCTCTAGTACTTTGTGGTATTGTGTTCCCAAAATAAAGTACCTTTATTTTTGTACAACTGAGTGTTTTGTTTCATGTGTGTAAGTGCTGTGTGACTATAGTGGTATTGCAAGAGCTTTGCATGTCTCCTAGAGAAGACCTGGCAGCTCATCCACAGCTACCGCTAGAGAGCCTGGCTTCTAGACACAGCCTAAACTTCACTAAGAAGGGATACCTGGACCTGGTATAAGGTATAAGTACATTGGGCACCCGCCACACACCAGGCCAGCTTCCTACATTGGCAGCAGAGGTGGGATAAGCACTTGCAGTTGCCTATCACTTGGTACCTTCCACAGGAAAGACCACTTACTAGCTAGGGGTCTACACTTATACCTAGTTTCAGGAAACCGCCTCTTGGGTTTGGATAAGAGAAGGGTCTTGGCATAGCCCTTACTCCAAACTTCTTTAGGGGACTTAAGAGTAGTTAGGGACCCTACACCACTTTAGCTAACTAAAATGCTTTAAGAACAGGGCACATCTCAGGTTATAGACTCACATTATGTGGGTCTCACCTTCCAAGAGTTGAGATATATGTGCTCAGAAAGGAACCTGAAGACAGGGAAGAATGCTAATAAGAGTCTGCTCTTGGGCCTGCTCCTCCAGGATGACCAGGACCATGCTGGTAGCCAGGGGGAAGAGGAGTATGCAGATTCTAGCCCTCCAGTGTTAGAGAGACAGGATGTAGACACCGAGGAGAGTCAGCAGGGTTCCTCAGAGGATCACAGAGTCCCCAGTAAACCCTGTAGCCTAGCTGGGAGCACCTCAGGAAGTGGGAAGGGAAACCATAATAGTAGGACCCCCCTTTGTGCTAAGAGGGTTAGTGGAAAGGGTTACTAAGCATAGGGACAGATCCTCCTCTGCCCACTCTCATGTCACCTCAGTATCTGAGGGGACACACACCACGACTCCAGGGGAATATTCTCTAGACCGGGAACTCAGGAAACTGAGACTGGATGAGGCCAGGCAGACTGCAGCAGCAACAACAGCTAGCCCTAGACAGGGAGGCCTTGGCAGTGGAGAGAGAGAGAGAGGCAGGGTTCAGGGTTAGCACCCCATGGTGGCAGAAGCAACTTTGATTTCAGGGAGCCTAGGGTCAGGGAAGACCCTTGATTCCATAAACCTTCGTAAAGGTGTCCCCCCCCACCCCCCTACAAGGAGGGGGATGACATCCACAAGTGGTTCTCTGCTCTGGAGAGAGCTTGTAAAATACAGAGGGTCCCCCAGAGACAGTGGGCTGCTATCCTTTGCCTCTCCTTCTCTGACAAGGAAAGGGATAGACTTCCTTGCTGTCAGAGAGGAGGCTGCTGATAATTACGCTGTGTTGAAATCTGCCCTTTTAGACGGTTTTGGTCTTACCACTGAACGATACAGAATAACGTTCAGGGAGACCAGGAAAGAATTCTCCCAGGATTGGGTTGGTTTTGTGGATTGCTCTGTGAAGGCTTTGTAAGTCTGGTTACATGGTAGCAAAGTCACTGATTATGAGGGCTTATACAATATTATTCTGACAGAGCATATACTTTATAATTGTGCGTCAGATTTGTTGCACCAGTACTTGGTAGACTCAGAAAGAAGGCAGACAAATAAGTCAGAAGAAGGGTGAGCAGAAAAGCTCACACAGGGGATGACAAAGACAAGAAAAAGGAAGCAGGTAAGTCTCAGGACAAGGATGGGGACAAAAACAAATCTAAAGAGTCTTCACCAGGCCCACAACATTACTCTGGGGGTGGGACGAAAACTTTTTCTTCCTCCTCCCATAACAAGAAGCCTTGGTGCTATGTTTGCAGAAACAAAGGCCATAGGCTAGGAGACAGCACCTGTCTAAGAAGAGCACCAAGCCACCCACCACTACAAACTCCAGCTCCAGCTCCAGCTCCACCACCAGTGCCCCTACTAGAAGCAGTAGTGGTTCAGGAAACATTAGCCAATCCAAGGATGTAGCTGGGCTCACTTTAGGATGTGTGGCGGGGGCTGGCTTAGTTAGGGAGACTACTGAGGCTGTTTTAGTCTCAGGTGGGGGCATTGGTCTTGACACCCTTGCTGACTGACCCCTTAACATGGGTAAGTACAGGCAGCTGTCCTTAATAAATGGCGTTCAGGCAGAGGCCTACAGGGACACAAGTGCTAGTATAACTATGGTGACTGAAAAAACTGGAGTCCCTTGAGCAACACCTACTTGGTCATCAGTACCAAGTGACTGAGGCCCACAACAATACTGTGTGCCACCCCATGGCAGTTGTTGATTTCAGCTAGGGTAGGGGGGCTACTGGTCCAAAGAAAGTTTATAGTGTCCACAGACCTATCTGTAGAGTGTCTACCAGGGAACGACTTGGAGACTTCGGCTTGGGCTGAAGTAGAGTTGGAGGTCCATGCAGCAATGTTGGGCATTTGTTTTGCTTCACTAATGACTGAGCTGAAACACTCATGCACTGACAAAAATCTCTGAAATGCACTTCCTAATCCAAAGAAGACATTTATTATTTCACTACACAATGTTCCTAAAAGGAGATTAGCATGCTGAAAGCACACGTTGAAAAATGGTCACAGCAATTAAATGAAAACATGCACAAATGATTCTACACTGCAATATACACAGCACATATATGTATCTATATTATAAGGCAAAGCAAATAATGAATTAAAAAAATATGCATCACTATGAGGCAAGGGCAAAACTGCTTCATTTCCCTCCTGTTCAGCATCAGATTGCCAGATCCCACAATCGATCGAGGAGAGAGAGAGGTCAATTATCCTCACGGGATGGATGGCACACTCCAGCGTCCTGGATATGCCTAAGATCTGCAAACACTCTCTGTCCCCGGTCCATCTGGTCTCGGCCTCTTATACTTTGAACAAACAAGAGAGGAACATTTTAGAACCTCCCTCTCCCTGCAGAAGTTTATTTATTCAAAAAATGCTGTTTGCTTTAGGCCAGCTTTGAAAATAACAAGTCGGGATAGGCCACAATCCCACGGTGCCAATTCAAAACAAGACCGTTACATGCCGTCTGAGTACATTCTTATCAGCCTAAGCCCTTGGTAGGAAAGAACACAACAAATAAAACATGTGCACTTTGTACAATGTGGAAAACTGCTAAATTAAAGTCAATAGGCAAAATGAAGCTGGTGGTCACTAATGTGAAAGTGTGCTGCTAGGCTAAGTGCAACATGGGGTCAGTGGTCAAATCTCATATTTCACTACAGCATCCCAGGGCATATTTTTGCTTTGACTAGGGCACAGGCCAAGAAGCAAAAAGAGCAAGGAAATTTGGAACCTGGAACAATGGCCCAAGAATGTCTGAAACCAAAGGGCAGGAAAGGCAAAAAGTTGTCCACTACCCCACCCTCCAGTGAGGATTCCACCTTTGAGGAGGAGGCATCCACTCCCTTGGCTGAATCTACACCTGAGGAACTGAAAGCTGACATTGCTGAGCTCTTGGTGCAGGGGGGCTTGCCAGGGAGGAATTCAGTATGGCACAGAAAACCTATCCCACACTAGAAGGGTTAAGACAGCAAGCTGTCCTTCAGGAAGCAGGGGAGGTCAGTGGCACCCACAAGCTGTAATGGGAAGACAACCTCATACTCAGAACCAAGGGAACCCAAACCTGGTGCTACCAGGAAGTTGATAGTACCTCTGCAGGATAGATAATTTTTGTTGACCCTCACCCATGACATACCCCTGGCAGGTCACCTGCGGCAAAGCAAGACTTGGGACAGACTTGTCCCACACCTTTACTGGCCCCCATTTGTCTGAAGATACAAAGGAGTTTTGTTGCTCCTGTGTCACCTGTTAAGCCAGTGGCATGACAAGTGGCAACCCAAAGGCTCCCTTAATTCCACTGCTAGTGGTTGGGGTTTCCTTTGAGAGGGTTGGGGAGGATATTGTTGGCCTCCTAGACCTGCCCACTGCCTCTGGAAACAGATTCATACTGATGGTGGTGGACCATGCTACCAGGTATCCAGAGGCTATACCTCTAAGGACCACTACATCTCCTGCGGTGGCAAAGGACCTCCTGGGAATTTTCTCCAGAGTCGGGTTCCCAAAAGAGGTGATATCAGACAGAGGTACAAACTTTATGTCTGTATACCTTAAGGCCATGTGGTAGGAATCTGGTGTAACTTTTAAGTTCACCACCCCTTATTACCCCAAAACCAATGGTTTGGTAGAAAGGTTCAATAAAACTCTTAAGGGCATGATCATGAAACTCTCTTAAAAACTCAGAAGGAGATGGGATATCCTACCGCCATGCCTCCTTTTTGCCTACAGAGCGGTTCCTCAGAAGGGAGTGGGCTACAGCCCCGTTAAACTTATGCTCTGACACCCTGTTAGGGGTCCACTTGCTCTTCTAAGGGAGGGCTGGGAACAACTTCTCAAGTCCCCTAAACAAGACATTGTGGATTATGTACTTGGCCTCAGATCCAGGATGGCTGAGTACATGAAAAAGGCCACTAAAAGCCAAGAACTGTAGAAGCAGTGGCATGACCAGAAGGCTGTCCTAACGGTTTACCAGCCAGGGCAGAAAGTGTGGGTCCTGGAGCCTGTGGCCCCCCGGGCACTCCAAGACAAGTGGAGTGTCCCCCACACCATAGTGGAGAAGAAGGGTGAGAGGTCACCTACTTGGTGGATCTTGGCACTCCCAGAAGCCCTTCAGGGTGCTTCATGTGAAGCGCCTTAAGCCCTGTTATGACAGGGCTGACGTAACCCTGCTCATGGCCACTGTTTAGGGACAGAAGAAAAGAGTGACCCTCTTCCTGACCTCTTCTTCACCACTGTAGCTGATGGCTCAGAGGATAGGGTTATCCTAACAGACTGTCTTTCTGAGTCTCAGAAGTAGGACTGCAAAAACCTTCTAGTGCAGTTCTCAGAACTGCTTTCTCTGACACCCGATCAGACAACAGGGTGTGAACACACCATTGATACAGGGGACAGTTTTCCTTTTAAAAGAATGTTTGTGCAGGCAGCCTGACCATGTTGGAGACTGCATCAAAGCAGAGGTGCAAAAAATTCTAGACCTAGGAGTCATTGAGCACTCTAACAGTCCTGGGCTAGCCCAGTGGTGCTAGTTCCAAAACCTCGCTCTCAAAATGGGTAGAGAGATAGATGGGCTTTTGTGTTGTTTACAGAGGGCTCAACACTGTCACAAAAACTGATCTTATCCCTGGGGCAGATGAGCCTACAGATACACTGGCATCTGCCAAGTATCTTAGCACATTTGATCTGACTGCAGGCTATTTGCAGATCAAGTTATCAGATGATGCTAAAGCAGAGACAGCATTTTCAACCATTGGAGGGCATTATCACTTCACAGTGATGCCCTTTGGTTTGAAAAATGCATCTGCCACTTTTCAGAGGCTAGTGAATACAGTCCTCCTAAGTTTGGAAGCCTATAGTGAAGCTTTTCTCTAGATGATATAGCTGTCTTTAGCTCCACATGGGATGACCACCTGGTCCACCTCTAGAATGTTTTGGAGGCCCTGTAAAACGTAGTCCTCAATATCAAGGCCTCTATGTGACAGATATGGCAGGGGAAGGTTGTGTATCTGGGCCACCTGGTAGGTGGAGGCCAGATTCAACCACTGCGGGGGAAGATCCAAACTATTTTAGATTGGACTCCCCCGCTACATAGACCCAGATGAAAGCCTTCTTAGGCCTCACTGGGTAAGACAGGAGGTTCCTCAAGAACTATGACTCCATTTTAGCCCCTCTTAATGAACACAACGCTAAAAGAATGCCTACAAAAGTTTTGTGGACAGCTAGCTGTCAAAAAGCCTTTGAGGACCTAAAACAGGCCATGTGCTCTGCACCCGTGTTAAAAAGCCCTGACTACTCCAAGAAGTTAATAATTCAGACTGATGCTTCAGAGGTAGTGGTTTAAGCAGTTCTTTCACAACTTAACACTGATGGCCAAGACCAACCAGTTGCTTTCATAAGAAGAAGGTTGACTCCCCAGAATGAGGCGTTGGTCAGCTATAGAAAAGGAATCTGTGGTCTGGGCCTTGAAGAAGCTGAGGCCATACCTCTTTAGCACTCACTTCATTGTTAAGACAGACCACAAGCTCCTTCTATGGGTCAAACAGATAAAAGGAGAAAACCCCAAATTTTTGAGGTTGTCCATATCCCTACAAGGAATGGACTATACTGTGTAACATAGACCTGGCAGTAATCACTCCAATGCAGATGGACTCTTCAGATATTTCCACTTAGACAATGAAGACTCATCTGGGCAAGGTTAGCATTCTTGTCCTTCGTTGGGGGGGGGGGGGGGGGGAGGAGGGGGGAATTCAGCCTGTGTAGGAAAGTACCCTCTTTCTTGGCATGGCTAGCCCCATTTTCTGCCTGTTGTCAGTGAGTTTGACTGTGTTTACTGGGATCCTCCTAGCCAGGACCCCAGTGGTTATACTCTCTCTCTTCTAACTTGGTAACTGTACTTTTTTCTTCTCACAATTGACTTATTAGTCCCCCGTGTAAGTCCCTAGTATATGGTACCCCGGTACCCAGGGCATTGGGGTACTAGGGGATCCCTATGGGCTGCAGAAGTTATTCTGCTACCCATAGGGAGACCATGCAAAGGGTTCTGCAGGCCGGCCATTGCAGTCTGCGCGAAATGTTTTCACTACAGGTGCGAAATTGGACAATGGAAAGGAGAGTGACCATTCCCCTGTCCAACACCACCCCAGGAGTGGTGCTCAGAGCTCCTCCAGACGGTCCCTGGGTTCTGCCATCTTGTTTCCAAGGTTGGCAGGGAACTCTGGGAACATCTGAGTGGTCAGGCCAGGCAGGTGATGTCAGAGCCCCCTCCTGATAAGTGCTTACCTGGCTAGTTGATCAATCCCCCTTTCAAGGCTATTTAGGGTCTCTCTCTTGGGTGGGTCCTCAGATTCGGCTTGCAAAATTCCAGCAGGACTCCTCTCCAACCTTTACTTTGACTTCTGGCCCCCAAAACTGCGACTGATACCTCCAGGACTCAACAAGTTGCTTCCAGGAAGATCTCTTCTGCAACACTGTTTCCAGGGCTCCTGCCAACAACTGCAACATTTCCGTTTACTGTGCATCCACTGAGGGTGGCGTGTCTTCAGTCTGCACTAGAAGAAAGAATGAATCACCCTTGGAGTGAAGGAGTCACTCCCCTGCATTCGCAGGCACCTGCTGCAATGTCGACCGGCTGCGTGGATCTCCTCTCATCTTCAGCTGCGTGGATCCTGTATCATGGGTGTTGGTCTGGAGGAGTCCTCTTGGTCCTCTCTGCCACTGTCGAACTTTGGTGGAGGTAAGCCCTTCCTTACCACGGAGGACAGTACCCCCGTGTACAGCATCTCTTGCAGCTGCCAACGCTTGTTTGCATCTCCTCCAACGGATCTTCAGGCGATGTGTAGCTCCAGTCCCCAGCCTTCCTTCCTGTGAAGCACAGCCCTCTACATGGTTCTTCTGCGTCATGCGATCCCTTCCTGTAGTGCTGTGTGGGCTTCTTCTGCGACTTCTGTGTCTCCGTTCTGGGGGACTCCTGTGGGTGCTGCCTGTGCTCCCGTGAACTCTCTGTGTCGCTGAGGGCCTCCTTTAACTCCCCCTCTTGGGTTGAGTCCTCCCGTGTTTTTCTGGTCCCCGGAAGCACCACTTTTCCATTAACCGCAACTTTTGCCTTTGCCAAGGCTTGTTAGTGGAATTCCTGTACAGGCGCCCATCTGCAATCTTCACTCCCACATGGGACATCATCTGCATCCATCAGGAACCCTTCGCCGGCTCCAGGGCTGCAGTGCTGACCTGATCTTCCTCACCACCGACCAATTCTTGGGTGGGTAGTAACTCCTATTCCTCCTGGAGTCCACTGTGACTTTAGGACTTGGTCCCCTCTCTCCACAGGTCTTCTCCTGGAATCCACCGCTGGTTTCTTGCAATCTTGTCTGGGTGTCTTCTTTTCCTTCCTATTGGGTTGTTTGGGGGAAATTCAAGTAATTTACTCCTGCTTTCCTGGTCGCTGGGGGGTACTGTGTTACTTACCTCTGCGGTTTTCTAGCACTCCCACCTCCCCTCTACACATCCCACTTACCTAGGTGGGGGTCTTGTGTTTGCATTCTATTTTTTAAGTATATGGTTTGGGCTTCCCCCTAGGGTCACTATTGGTTATTGCTATTTGCACTGTTTCGTAACCTTTTCTATACCTATTTTGTTTACTGGTGTATATATTTACTGCATTACTTACCTCCTATTGGAGGGTTGCCTCTCTAGAACTTTGTGGTATTGTGTTCCAAAAAAAGTACCTTTATTTTTGTACAACTGAGTGTTTTCTTTCATGTGCATAACTGCTGTGTGACTATAGTGGTATTGCATGAGCTTTGCATGTATCCTAGATAAGCCTTGGCTGCTCATCCACGGCTACCTCTAGAGAGCGTGGCTTCTAGACACTGCCTACACTTCACTAAGAGGGGATACCTGGACCTTGTATAAAGTGTAAGTACCTTGGGCACCTACCACACATTAGGCCAGCTTCCTATAATGCTTTATAAAAATCACCAGTGAGGCCGTCCAGGCCAGGGGCCTTAGAACCAGTGATAGCCAGAATGATCTCCTCTCAGGTAAGGGTGAGGCCAGGAAGTGCTGCTGACCACTGTCCAGTCACACCATTGCAATCTCTGAAAGATAAACAGCTAAGGCTGTCTCTGAAGTATTTACGTGGGATGTGTATAGCTGCTTGTAATACGTTGTGAACGTGGCCAGTATGGTCATGGTGCCATCCTTCTAAAGCTAACCTGTGACATAGGAGGCCCGGTAAGGAGGGCAGAATACCTGCGCTAAAGTGAGGCTGGTCTTTCGCCCTCCCCATATCTGATTGCCCTAGTGTATTCACTCAAAAAGGCAACTTCACAGGTGGCCATTTCCAGAAACTCCTGCAATAATAAGGATCTACTGTATAAAGGTGAGTAAGGGGTGAGGGATATATTTTGGTGATCTAGGTTGTGCAGCTGCCTCTCAACCCTGGATAAATCACCCCTTTTGTTACGGAGGACTCACACATATTTAGCTATACAAACTTCCCTAATATATGTTTTGAAGGCTTCCCGAAGCACTGATTGGGTCTGCACAGTCCCTGTGTCAAGGCAAAGTATTTAGTAATTGCATCACATACTTCAGTGCAAAATATCTCATTGCATAGCGCATTGGGAGGAAAGTGCCAGGAGCCAATGGCAGGGCACGAACAGGGGATGCACAATGCAGCCATAACTGGAGAGTGATCTGACAAATTATGAGGGTTGTGAACAAAGGCAGAGAGCCACAGTAGCAATCCGTGCGAGATACCAATAGTCGATACAGGTCCATAGATTACGTGGGACAGAGTAGTAGGTGTAGTTCCTTGTGTGTGGGTGCCTAGAGTGCTGGGCATAAGTAAGATGAAAAGTACTGAGCAGCTCCATAAGGGCATGGAGTGAATGTGACTTGGTGCCGATAGAAGAACCAGTGGAATCCAAACAGGGACAGCAGGTAATGTTAAAATATCCACCAAGGAGAATATGCTCCGTTTGGAATCGGCTCATGTGGGTAGAGAGGTCCTGAAAGAACTCAAGGTAATCAACACCGGGGGCATATACATTGACTAGCAAAATAGACTTGCCAGACAATTCACTGGAGACATGGAGATATCGGCCATCAGAGACCGAGTCTTGGCTGACAAAGTGGATACTTTTAGGATTTAACATGCGTACACCACAGGAATAAGAGCTGTAATGCGCAAAAAAATGGTCTGCGCCCCATGTAGAAATATAAATGCAAGAGCTATGGGGCGCTACATTTGTCCCCTGCAGGAATGCCATGTCTAATTAGGTTGATAGAACCTGCTTTCCCTTCCACAGGTTGTTTTAACACTTGATATTCCATGTCATGCATGATAGGTCAATAAAGCGAGTGCCATTAACCAGTGTCATCTGGTAAGTAGCATTTCATAATTGGTGGATGTAACGTGTGAGAAGAAAGGAACATCAGAGCACATCTAGGAGTAAAGCTTCTGTGTAACAATTCAACAATAACTACTGTTTCCATTCCTCCTTCCACATCGGAGTATGCAAATACCAGTGGATCCCAATAATTCCCCAAAAAACTAACAAACTTAACATGTCGGTGTACACCTCGGGGATGTGGCAACACTCCGCAATGTGGCGCTGTGTAGTTGTAGATGAGATCTAGTACATTGCGGAAGCCGCTAGCTTGATGTGTACCAAAAAACTACAGTGTTCATGACAGTCTGTTTCATGTGGTCATCCGGGCAGATACAGCGGGAGAGTCAACATACAAAAAGGGCTACTAAGTAAATGACTTTCATGATGAAGAATCAGTATTCGGCACAAGCGAGAGGGGGCAAGGGAGTCCGCGTTCATGAGAAGTCGCTACTATTTTATGTTTTCAGAAAAGCGCGGCATTGGCGGGTGAGTTAAAGATATGGTATTTACTGTTCAGTTCAATCCGGAGGCGTGTTGGGTAAAGCATACCATACCGAAGCCCAACTTTCTTGAGTGTCTATTTGACAACTGCATATTTGCGCCTTGCCCCCTGCACCATCTGGATAAAGTTGTGGAACAGGGACAGAGCCATGCCCTGGTAGTGCAGCAGTCCCTTCTCGCGGGCCAGGCACAGAACAGTATCCCGATCACAAAAATGATGTAACCAGGCAATTATCAATCGTGGAGGGGCACCTGGCACAGGACGTGAACCTAAGGACCTGTGAGCTTTCTTGATGACAAATGTGTCGGTGAAGGGTCTCCAAGCACATCTAACAGCAGCTTATCAAAAAAAAGGTCCATGCAGCCTGTGTTAGTGGATTCCGCCACCCCTGCTATGTGGATGTCATTGCACATGTTATACTGCAAAGAGTTTGCCTCTAAATTCTCGTTTTTGGTGATCTTAAGTAAACGTTCTGCACTGCCCAGCCACTTGTTGGTGTCTGAACCGCCGTATTCCAGTTTAAAATATGTGACTCTTCGTACCAGCCAACCTAGTCTGTGCGTTCATTTATGCGATCAATCAGTGTGGGGAGGGCACCAAATCGTGTATCAATGGCTTTAAAGCCCGCCAGAAACTCAGCCATAATTGTGGTTGTTCCAACCCGTGGAGGGGCAGAGGCACTGGTTGGGTCCTCATCTGGGGGGGGGGGGGTCTCAGAGTCCGTACATTGTGGGGTCTTATTAGGGTTGAAGGAGAGGTGTTGCTGTTTACGGCTTCCATGCCCCATTGTGACGTTGCAAGTGGACACTAAAAGGGTGCGCAGTGGGGGTAGCAGACTCAACAAGCACAGGAGCAGGTTAAGTAGAGCCATGGAGACACAGTCAGCATATAATGTATGGGCAACACGTCGGGCAGGACTATCAGGGAAATAGCAGTCCGCACCAGCACTGTGCATCAAAATGGGGGTATGAATGTTACAGGAATAGCTGGCAGTCGCATGAGGTGATGGGCTAAAGCAGTGGTTCCCAAACTTTTTCAAACCCCGGCTCCTTTGACCTGTTGGCCGTGTTGGCCACGGCTCCCCATTATGTTACTTTTTTTTGGCGGGTGGGGGAACGTAATCCCAGCCTTTACCTGTACCTACACTATTTACAGTTTGTCTTCTTTATTCTCTCCTTCAGGTTGCTGAAAACCATTTATTGGAAACTATTTTTGTTCTTTGGTCATAGGGATATTATTAATGGTACTTTGGCGCCCTCCGCTGGTCACAATAATTAATGCAGGGGGTTTTGTTTCCAATACCACGATGAAAAGCTGCAGATTCAAAGCACCTCTGAGTGGTTTCCAGACTGTGTGCGGCGCCCCTGGCTAGTTTTGAGGGCGCACCAGGGAGCCGCGGCGCACAGTTTGGGAACCACTGGGCTAAAGCATAGCAACACATGGCGTCCCAGGTGCGAGGTCACAGTGGCAGGTTATACGTGCATAGCAGCTAAGCAAGAGGAAATAGGCATTGTGGCTTCCCACAGCAGGACACATGAACCAGTCATGGTATATTTCCCACCTGTGAAGGTCGCCGCAAGCGGACATGTCCGCAGGTCCCCAGGGCCCCCATGCATCCATCCAGATTTCATGGTGCCCGAAGGGGCGTGAGTACACTGCAGTCAATCAATAGATTTATAAAGCGCGCTACTCACCCGTTAGGGTCTCAAGGCACTGGGGGTGGGGGGGGGAAACGCTACTCGTCAAATAGCCATGCTTTGAGGCGTTTCCTGAATGTTAGGAGGTCCTGGGTCTGGCGTAGCTGGAGTGGTAGCACGTTCCATGTCTTGGCGGCGAGGTGTGAGAAGGATCTTCCTCCGGCGGTGGTGCGTCGGATGGTGGCGAGGGCAAGGTTGGCAGAGCAGAGAATACGTGCGGGAGTGTGGAAGGCGAGTCTGGGGTTGAGGTAGGCGGGTCCTGTTTTGTAGAGGGCTTTGTGAGCGTGGGTCAGGAGCTTGAAGGTGATCCTTTTTGGTATGGGTAGCCAGTGCAGGTTTCTGAGGTGGGGGGAGATGTGGTTGCGGTGTGGTATGTCGAGGATGGGCCGGGCGACCGCATTCTGGATCTGCTGTAGCTTTGATAGAAGTTTGTCTGTAGATACGGCATAGAGGGCGTTAACGTAATCCATTCTGCTGATGACCAGGGCGTGGGTGACGGTTTTTCTAGTCTTGACGGGGATCCCCTTGAAGATCTTCCGGAGCATGCAGAGGATGTTGTAGCATGAGGAGGTGATAGCGTTGACCTGCTGAGTCATGCTGAGAGTGGGGTCCAAGATGAAACCAAGTTTGCGAGCCTGGGTGGTGGGTGTTGGTCCGGTGCCTAGGGATTTGGGCCACCAGGAGTCGTTCCAAGCTGAGCGGTTGGGGCCGAAGATGAGGATCTTGGATTTGTCGGTGTTGAGCAGTAGTGGGAGCGGGGGACAAAAGCGAGCACAGCGTGTCCGTTGCAGCCGCCCAGTGTCCAATATAGCGCTGCCGGTGTCCAGGTATGCAGCGCGCAATATCACTTAGCGCAGGAGCTGGCGTCTAGTAACAGGCCACCCTGCGGACCAGGGCTTGTGACAGCGTGACAACGAGGCTGCGCTGGTGCATAGAAGCTGCGCGGCTCACCTCCAGGTGCTCTGCAGTTGAAGACGCCAGGGACCGGTATAGTCTGGAGCCAGGTCTGCAAGCGGATCTCAACATTGGGCTGCGCACATCACAGCTCCGCCTTCAGGCTCGTCCGTGGACCCTATTTCCACTGGGCCTCCGAGGGCTTCATCAAACTGCAGGAGCGGGGAGCCAGAGGGGTGGCAGATCACAGGGTTCCAAGGCGCCAGTGGTTGTCTCGCAGGGTCTTGGTCCTCGTGCCCCTCCAGCCCCACCCTTGGGAGCCGTTAAGGGCACAGGATGGAAGCAGCCACAGGTGGGCGAAGTCCCGAGAGCTTCAAAGCCACGCGGACTTCTTGGTCAGTGGCTTGGCTACACCCAACACTTGGTTTTTAAATGTTTTTATTTTCTCTAAAAAAAAATCGATTTTATATGAGAACCGAATTCTTTCTCCGTTCCAGAATGTCATAATCATTAACTTGAAATAAAAGTAAAGAAGATACCCTTCTACATATTAAAAACAACTGTTCGCATCACCGATTTCAAAACAAGAAGGAAAGACTTGAAAACACAATTTTGGCCGTCTTAGTTTGCAAGTTAAAGTAGTACCTGAAGAAGGCCTGTAATGACATCCAAACCTAACCTGCATGTTTTCTGTTACCGTTCCCAAATCGCTGTTAACTCTGAAAAGCAGCTTCCTTTGACTATTTAAATCGGATTAACCATTAATCCAATCAGAGAGTCTATGTCAAAAGGGAGGGCACGACTGGGAGCAGACAAACTGTGTGTGTGTTAATTATGTCAAGCAACTAGCACCATGGCCAGGCAGTTTCGTGTAATGTGCAGTGCAGACTCCCATGAAGGCCATGTGTCCAGCATCGAAAGACCGTAGGAAGGGGCTGCACATGCTGGGGATGTTCTAGACACCTGCCACCTGAACAGGTAAAGGAGACAGTTGCACAAATCATTTATTCTGTTCAATATAAGAATCATAATGAAACAGCACTGCAACGTGGCGCTTCATCGTTGGTTAAACTACACTGTATGTTGTTTTTTATGCACTTAAGAATTGACCAAAGGGATTATTTCATGATGACACCTAAACTTATGACATTTCAACTGAATCAGTATAAAATGTATACAGACTCCCACAAATTTTAGATGTTGTGTAAGAATACAAAAACGTTTGCGGTCTATTTTGCTAATATTGCAAACTTCCAGACGGTAATTTTATGATGAACAACGGTTTCTCACTTTTTCGTGTTAAAAGGATCAGAAACTAGCATATTTAAAGTTATGGTTAAAATGCCTGCCATTATTTCAGGCAAAATTCTGTTGCGAAACGTCATGATCCTTGTGAGAAATTGGGTTGACTAGGGTATGAGCCCTGATCAAGCAGTAACCACAATCCTCATCAGGTTAAGGCACAGGCAAGCCCAAAATTAACCTGTGCTCAACCACCTGGGAGCTTCTCATAGAGCAATCAGGCTTAACGTACAGGCAATGTGTAAAGTATTTGTGCAACACTTCAAACTGTGAAAACACCACACAAAAAGATCCCACACCAGGTTCGAACAATCGAGAAAAATTCAACAAATAAAACAAGACTAAAATGACAAAAAAGATAATCAGTGAAGCAAAGTTATGAATTTTTAAAGAATAAGGTAAATATAGTGCTAAAAAGACCAAAGCGCCAACTTGTGAAATCTGGTTGCACTGGACCGGGTCAAAATCAAAAGTGCAGGCCTACCACAATGCAGCACAAGTCGAATACAGTCCCAGGTTAATCCTGCTGAAGGTTTACTTACTAAAGTTTGTGGCAAGAGCCCTGTTTGTATTGAGCGAAGACCCAGAGTAGTGGAATGCTGCTGGCATAACACAAGGAGCTGGCTGGAGTTGTGGGGGGGCATCGCTGGAGCATCACAGTATCCAAGAGTGGTCAATGCTGCAGTGAGAAGAGTCAAGGCGATGGAGCTGCATGGTGAGTGGCGTGGTCTTGGTGCAAACGGGTCCATTTGCAGTCATGAAGTGCTCAAAAGCTTGATTTCAGTGCCAAATGGCCACACATAGGATCCGGGACTTGAGAGGCACCACTTGGGGGGAGGGGGGGAGCAGTAACTTGCTGCCGCTGGGCCCAGGGCCTGGTTCAGGATGAGGGCCATTTATGTACTCGAGGCTCAGATCAGGAGGCCAGCAGACTAGCCCTTGAAGTCATTCTAGGGTTCTGGGTTTAAGATGAAGTTGCAGGTCCAGCTCTCTCTTGCCAGACAGAGCAGCAGGCAGCAAGTCAGCATAGCAGGGCAGCAGTTTATTTAAAGCAGCAGTCCAGAAGAGTGGCAGTCCCTGTAGCAGCACATCAGTCCTTCTTCCTGCCAGAGCATCCACAGGTCAAGACATGTAATGATGAGTTGGGTACTGAGGTCCTGTATTTCTACTCAATTGAACCTATGAAGTAGGGGAGAAGCTTCTAGATGTTTCCCTTTTAAGTCCCCAAGTATCCTGCCTTCCTTGTCCTTGCTTCAGACTAACTATAGGGGTATGCAGCCCTTTGGCGGCAGGATACAGCCTATTCAAAATATAAGTGGGGCTGTGCCCAGCTCCTCTCTCTCATCCTGCGAGTGATGATCAATCCAGGCAAACCTAAGCTTTCTATTGTGTGAGGCTGTCTAGAAAGAATACAGAAATCGTAACTGTCAGCTAAACCCAGTCATGTGAATTAGGTACAGGCTTCATGCACTAAAGAACAAGTTACTTACCTTTGGTAACAAATTATCTGGTAGACTATCTAGCTGCAGATTCCTTATCCCAGGATTCCCTGGTGTCAGCTTTGAATCCAGAATATTTCTGCTGAGCAGTACCCTTCGAACGCCGTCGGGGGGTGGTGTTCAGATCCGCGTGAATCGTCTGGCTCCACCTGGTGTCGTCAGCGTCGTTGGAGGCATCTGTGATGTCACAGCCTTCTATAGAGGCACCACCCCGGCGCGTGTACGTCAGTTCATTTCCACAACTTTCCAACGCCAGTAGCGCAGAGTCATGGAAGAACCAACTTTTTTCTGATTGTCTGAGAAAAATGACATGCCCTGGAGAAAGGCAACAAAAAAACCGGCACGCCTCGAGCTAACACCATGGTAGCAGCTTTCCCCCTTGTAGAAGGGGCTCTCAAGCCCTCAGGAGGCTGCTTCTTGCATAGCAGATTTTAATACCGAGAACGACCCAGTGCGAAATGATTTGTTTCTGGCCTCCCCGACCCTTCTTTGCTCCAACGTACCCCACAAAGAGTTGGTCGTCCACCCGGAACTCTTTTGTGCAGTCAAGGTAGAAAAACAATGCTCTTTTTGGGTCCAGGCGGTGGAGACACTCCTCTTCTTTAGAGGGATGTGGTGGAGCAAAGAAGGTGAGCAGTGTGTTCTGACCCAGATGGAAAGAGGTCACCACCCTGAGGTGGAAAGAGGCACGAGTTCTGAGGACTACCTTATCAGGATATATTGTGAGATACAGTGGTTTTGATGATAAATCCTGCATCTCACTTACTCTCCCTGCAGATGTGATCGCCACTAAGAAGGCTGTTTTGATAGTGAGTAGCCGGAGAGGACAATTATGTAAAGGCCCAAAAGGAGCACACACAAGAAAAGTGAGCACTAGATTAAGGTCCCACTGGGGCATAACAAAAGGCGTAGGTGGAAACATATGTACAAGTCCTTTTAGGAATCTCTGTACAATAGGAGACTTAAACAAAGACTGTTGATCAGGCATGTGAAGAAAAGCTGATAAGGCAGAAAGATAGCCCTCAAGAGTCCCTAAGAAGGAACTCTGTTGGGCAAGTGTCAGAATGAAAAGGAGGATATTAGAAAGAGAAGAAGAAAGAGGATCAATAGACCTCTCTGTACAATATAATACAAAACGTTTCCAATGGCAGGCGTAAACTGTCTTAGAAGAGGGACGCCTGACTGCCAGAATGACATAACAGACTTCGGGAGAGAGGTCATAAACCATAAACTGCCGCCACTCAATCTCCACGCATGAAGCCGCAGAGTTGACAGGTTAGGGTAGAGAACCTTCCCCTGCTGCTGCGACAGAAGACCCTCCTGAAGAGGCAACCTGATTGGAGGATTGATACTCATTTTGAGAAGCTCTGGATACCAACCTCTTCGTGCCCAATCCAGAGCCACTAGGATTACTTGGGCCTGGTCGTTCTTGATTTTCTTGAGAACTCTGGGCAGAAGTGGTATGGGCAGAAAGGCATACAGGAGGCCTGAACTCCACTTGCGACGAAAAGCGTCGCCTAGCGATAGCCACCTTGGAAACTCCAATGCGCAATACTGCTGACATTGCACATTCTCTTTGGAGGCAAACAGATCTAACCAAGGCTCTGCCACCTACTGAAAGAATCCTTGTGCCACCTCCGAATGGAGACATCATTTGTGATCCGCTAAGCATCTCCAGCTGAGTTCATCCGCTCTGGCGTTCAAAGAACCTGCCAGATGTTGAACCACCAGGGTTATGCCCTGGTGTTCCAGCCACGTTCAGAGACGTAGAGCCTCTTGACAAAGGGTCTACGACCTCACACAGCCCTGCTTGTTGCAGTACCACATCACGGTAGTGTTGTCCGTGAACACCAGCACTATCTTCCCTTTCACAACAGGAAGAAATGCCTTTAATGCTAGCTGGATCACCCGGAACTCCAACAAGTTGATATGGAGCACGGATTTCGCCGGAGATCAGAGGCCCCTCATCTCTACCTCTCCCAGATGGCTGTCCCATCCCAGAAGTGACGCATCTGTCTCTACTGTAAGATCTGGTTGGGGAAGGGAGAGGAATCTGCCTTTGACCCAATCACAGTTCACTAACCACCACTGCAGATCCTTTGCAGTTCCCTCCAAGATCTGAACCATGTACTAAGATTTCCCTGATGCTGTGCCCATTGGAACTTCAGGTCCCACTGCAGAGCCCTCATATGCATCTGGCATGTTTGACTAATAGGATGCAGGAAGCCATGAGTCCCAACAGCCTAAGAGTCTGTCTCACCGAAATCTAGGATAGAGGCCGAAACATTGGTATCATAACCTAAATATCCTGGACTCGCTGCTCGGGTGCATCGGCCCGAAACTGCACTGTGTCCAGAACAGCTCCGATAAAAGGGAGCTTCTGAGAGGGAGTCAGGTGTGACTTCGGCACATTTATAGTGAACCCCAGCGAATACAGGAGGTTCGCCAAAGTCTGAAGATGGGTGACGAGAGCCTGGGGCATCAGAGCATTCAACAGCCAATCATCTAGGTAGGGGAAGACTGAAATCCCTAACGTGCGCAGATGAGCTGCCACCAGTGCCATCACTTTGGTGAACACCCGAGGGGCACTGGTGAGACCGAAGGGGATCACGGTAAACTGAAAGTGCTCGTGGCCCACCTTAAACTGCAAGTAACGCCTGTAGGCGGCCAGAATGGGGATGTGAAAATTCACATCTTGCAAGTCCAACGCTACCATCCAGTCTCCTTGGTCTAGGGTAGACGACCTGAGCAAGAGTGAGTAACTTGAATTTCTACTTCTTGAGGAAGAGATTCACATTCCTTAAATCCAGGATAGGGCGAAGGCCTTTGTTCTTTTTGGGAATCAGAAAGTAACGGGAATAACAACCACTGCCTACTCCTGACGTCGGGACCCTTTCTATGACTCCCTTGGCCCAGAGAGCCTAACTTCCTTGCTGAGTAAGATCAAATGATCCTCCATCAGCCATTCTTTTACTGGAGGGATAGAGGGAGGGAAAGACTGGAAGGGAAGGGAATAGCCCTTCTGTTTGATCTGCAAAACCCATTTGTCCGATGTTATGGACTACTAGTGAGGGACATGATATTAAATACTCCCTCCAACTGGACGGACATGGTCTTCCAGAACCATACTAGGAGGGCTTGAGCGCTGCGGAAGAGGAGGGCTAGGTGGTGGCCGACCTCTGGCCAGATCCTGTGGGTCTGACGGTACCATGACCTCGTCGTTGCACGGGATGCTGTGAAGCTGGAGGACGGTGGCTAACCTGTGGCTGGCTTGGTACTGCGCCTCTTCCGAACTCTCAAATGGGACGTTAGACAGACTGCTGACGAACTGGCGCTGAAAGGCCCACGGATCTGGCCGTAGCTCGAGAATTCTTGAACCTCTCAAGCGCAAAGTCTGCCTTCTGACAAAAAAAGGAGAGAGCCATCAAAGGGCATGTCCATCAAACTCGACTGGACATCCCCCGAAAAAGCCAGTAAAATGTAGCCAGGCATGACGACTGAAGGCCACTGTCAAAGAAATCGCCCTGCCCAGCGAGTCGGCCATATCCACGTCACACCTGATGGTAAACTTGGCTGCATCTCTCCCATCCTTGACAGCTTGGGTGAGAGTGTCCTGTACGCCCTCCGGGACCTGGGACAGCACTTCTGCCACTGTATTCCATAAAGTATGGGAAAAACGGCCCCAATAGGCAAGAGGTGTTTATCGACCTCAATGCCAGGCTGGAGGAAGAAAACAACTTCTTTCCAAGTTGGTCCAGCCTCTTGGATTCCCTATCTGGAGGAGAAGAAGGGAAGGCGCCACGGGAAGTGGAGGCCTGGACCACGAAGCTCTCCGGGATGGGGTGTTGGGTGAGGAAAATAAGGTTGTTTGGAGCTGGTCTATGGCGGCGGCCGATTGCCCTATTCAGAGGAGCCCCTGTGCTAGGGTTTGGACCATGTTCACAGAAGGACATCTGTGAGGGCTTCATTGAAAGGTAACATCAGCTCCGATGTTAATATTCCACAGAACAAATTACAGCATGTTGAGCGACAGCGCATGCTCGCTGCCTAGGCTCAACCTAAAAAGGAAGGTCTGGGTCTGACAAAAGGTATTTTGGTTTATTTTGCCAGTTCAATTGGCAGTTGAAGAATGCACATACAGGCTTTGCAATGGCAGGACTGAGTTATGTTTAAAGAGCTACTTAAATGGGTGCACAATCAGTGCTGCAGACCCACTAGTAGCATTTAATTTACAGGCCATAGGCACACATAGTGCCACTTGACTATGGACTTACAAGTAAATTCAATATGCCAATTGGGTATAAGCATAAGCCAATCCAACATGCTTTAAGGAGAGAGCACAAGCACTTCAGCACTGTCCAAAGGCAACACAAATGTATCCAGCAAAAAATAGCAGGAGTGAAGGCAGAAAGTTTAGATGACCCTGCAGAAAAGGCCAAGTCCAACAATCCTTATGTAATGAGAGTATGGCCTGGTATTCAGAATAAGGTTTCCAAACTGTTACAATAGGGTAAATCAAAAGCCCTGCATTCTTGGAGCTACTATACACTTCGGGGCTACTTTAGTGACATTCCTGGGTTCTGAATGAATAGTTCAACTGAATGGGTCGCTAAAGTGATATCATGTCCAAGTCCAGCAGTGTTCACAGATAAGGGCCCTTGTTCAGAGAGTACAGCCACAGATCAACTGGGAAGAGGACTATTCCATATTTTTCACGGCCAGGGAAAGCACAGCAAGTGGGCTACGGACTAAGCAAAGCAAGCGAAGAGCAAGGAGGAAGTGGGCATAGTCACAGCGGTTGCATCAGCTACTTCTCATCTGCATGACTGGGCTGGCTGCAGAATCAGCGGTGGTGGTGGTGGTGGGGGGGGGGGGGGAGACGAACAGGGGGTTCTGTCACATCACCCACTGCCTCTGCCATATGGGATGGCAGTAGTGGTCAGCAGAAAGAAGATGGGAGGAGAGGCTACCAGCCCCTGGTCCCATTTCAGCAGTGACCCAGAGCGTCCCAGTGAGAGGAGCAGAGGAGGAGGGAGGTAGGAGCATGGTGTGCAGCAGGCATGCACACTTATCCTACATGCTGCTAGGCTCCAGGAGGGAGTTTGCACCAGTGCTGCAGTGTCTGCCGAGCTAGGTCTTGGTGCAGCTTGTGGCCCCTGGAGGAACTGCTGCCAGTGATATTCACTCCACCGCTTTGAACCTGAATGTTGCAGTCAATTGAGATCTGCTCACCTTCGATCATCACTCACTCAGGCCTAAGCTCTCGTGTCTGTGTGGTCTTTGGCAGAACAAAGTGGTAAAAGTACACGGCAAACTCAGTGTTATACTCCCCCAGCTAATCTATTCCATCTAAGCCACAACCAGGTGTGAGGACAGAAAGTCAAGCCGCTTTCACCAATTTCTCCATCTAAAGGCCCCTGGTGCTTTGATAAGGCAGATGAGATCTGGTAGAACCAGTATTATGGCCCATCCTGGAGCCAGAAAAAGGAAGTGTGAGGCCCAATTGGAAGTAACATCACAAAGGAAGTGTGTGAAGCGCAATAAAAAAAAGCTGTCAGAACTATCAGATGCTGACAAGCCCAACAGATATAAAAGACTGCGAACCAGAGAATGGGCTTGGTGGGCCTCGAGGGCAGTCACTGGAGGAGCAACAATTAAAGACTAATACACTGGAAAAATGCCCCAGAAAAATACCAGATTTTTTGTTCCTGCTTAACCCATCCGCAGAAGCAGCAACAACTACACCATTAGAGGCAACTCCAATCACCCAGCTGCACAGTTAACTAACTGCATTTTGGGCCTGCAGGTGTTTCACACCATGACTCTTGGCACAGCTAATGCCTGTTTGGCCAGGTTGGCACAGTTTGTAGAAGAAAGAACCACAGAGGCAACCAGCCTGAGTATAAGGGAGTAATACTGATAGTATAAAAAAGGGAGCAACTTCTCACCGGAGTACCCCACACAGGGATTGTGCAGTACAGGTACCCCAGCCCACAAACATCGGTGTGCAGGGGGTAAATGACTCCCTCCAAGGCTTATTCCTTCATTAAGGCTGATTCAAACCACTCAGACTCTTCAAAGGGTGACGTGTACCCAGCCAAATACAGGGCCTTATTTATACTTTTTGGTGCAAAACTGCACTAATGCACTTTCAAAAAATGACTTTAACTCCATAAATTTGGCGCTAAAGCACCAAAGTATAAATATGGAGTTAGTTTTGGACCGAATTAGAGTAAAAAAAAAAATGACACTAATTCGGTGCAAACAGAGTATAAATATGCCCCACAGTGTCATTATCTTTGTTTAAAGCATAGAGGGAGTTCCAGGATATCCTAGATTTACATGTCAAGGAGCTGTTAATAGACACAAACCAAAATGAAAGTACAGTGAACTAGGCCAAAGCCATTAAGTGCTCCATAGAGATCACACAATATTCAAGCCTGGGATCCCATTACGCTACCCATTTATGCTACCCATTTCCTAGGGCTCTCTGGCAATCACTCAAAGAATGTGGCTGTTCAAAGTGAACGTAAAGGGGATACAAAAGATTTAAAGCTGATCTGCAGACTATCTTAGATACCATAGAGGCAACAGAGAAGGCTCTACATCATGCAAAATGGACATACAGGTGGACCTGCTAAGCAGCCTTGCAGTGTTTGTCTTGGGCATTGATGACAAGCACAGAATCTTAACTTAATTACACGGGTACAGGCTGATAAAGGTACAAACTTTACAACGTGCACTTATGGAGAGGTTATCAAAAAGCTGGCTCAACAAACCTCACTACTCAATGAAATTCCAGCAGAGGTCAAAGACACTGCAAAGGAGGACGGCAAAGTATTGTCCGTAAACATATTGGGATCTGGTGATGAAGTGGAAGCTGAAAACACAAGTGTAGGCAGGCCAGCTCTAGCAGAAAAAGTGGGAAGCCTGAATACCAAGACCGAGCCAGATACACATGCATGTGAGCCAGTCCTAGGGATTTCAGAGCTTATCAAACAGCACCTGTCAAAATGAGAAAAGAAGTGAGTGAGAAAAGGCAGAGACAAATCCGAGCTGGGAATTTGTTTGAATTGCCTGCTTGAGCAATCCCGCAGCTTGGGAAGCTTGAAGGACAGACAATCGATATTGCACCAAATAAGGGATTCGGGGTGAACTCAGTGGAGGACAACCAACCGAAGACAATGGCACGGTCAAAGAACTGGAGTGCATAAATGCCAAAAGATAAGCCCGCACCTGTAGTAGTCTATGGAGTGGGGAAAGAGGGTACCAGCGATTAGGTAATGCAACTGGATGAGGGCACCCCCGCTAAAACATTGGAGGCACTGAACTTGTCTCAGCCCAGCATGCTGTGGGGACCTGAATATTCATCGAGAGTGAATTGTGACATCCTAAATTGCTCTACTATACTGAGGTTGATTAATGAGCTTTAAAGGCTGTCCCAGGTGGGGTCATCAGATATTTTCTCAATCAAATTAGTGCCTGCTCATGGTAACAAGGTTGCGGAGCCCAATCTAGTAAGGTTTAATGCTCCAGGACTTAACACAGAAATATTAGTGAAGAAAGAGCAGTTGAGAAGTTGAGACATCAAGGTAGCACTATTCCAGGAACAACCCTACCCCCTAATATTACTGAAACAAAATGAGAATTCAAAAGGGAAGAACTCAGACCTCACAAAACTTAAATATGCAGTGGGAAAGGCAACCATTTGCGGGCAGCAGGGCCAATCATTACAATTAGAGCTGGCCCAGCCGCTGAGATTCAAAAGACTATTGCAAGAATAGATGAGACGGCCAACTGGGGCTGGCTCTCACTGGAACAGTCAACGGTGTGAAGGCCAGATTGAAGTTTAGTGGAGCCCACAACTCCACCCCTTGACCGTGGTAAAATCAGATTGTACTCCTGGAATATGAGGGGCCTTACATCAACGGCAGAACTGATACAATACCAGAAAAACTTTGCAGTAGACATGCGCTCTGGCACGCATTCCACTTATTGGTTTTGTAGAATAATTGACTCCCACCCAAAAAACAAGCACACTTCGAAGGGGTATGGGTGGGCTATCAATATATATTAACTCAAACATGTTGGAGAAGGCAAAAATGCCGGAGATGCAAGAATCCTGGATACTGGCTTTACTCCTGGAAGGCTGGTCCAATCAAATAACGTCCTGTTATATTGGTAAACATCCACATCAACTCCAGAGGCAAGGAAGCCGCGGTGGAAAAGCTGTCAGGGTTTATCTGACTTGACGAGTACAGACACTGCATTGGGTATTATCACTGGAGATGATAACCTCTACTTTTTCCAGTCACCAGATCTGGCCCTGGATGATATAAAATGGTAAGGGCCTCAGCTAATACGGTCTCATACCTAGATTACACTACACTACACCCATACTGATGACTGCCAGTATGTTTAATAATATCATGGACTTCAGGATTGACAACAGCTCTGAAATTATTCATCAACCTCAAAACATTTGGCTAAGGCCAGTGCCTGCCAGACTAGAGCCTGCAAGAAATCTGCTTGAGCAAGAAAGCACGGAAAACCAGAAGCATCTAAGATGAGACTCGTACAGCTTAAAAGAAATAGTCGATACATCTGTAGTTATCATGGATGTTGCCGTCAAGGAGTCAGACCCAGGGACAGCATGGGAATTCTTCACTGCTCAAATACTGGCAAAGTACTAGTCCAAACAGTCGCAGAAAAGTAGGACTATCCTTGGAAATAAGACAGCTTGGATGCCTAAACACATCTGCCTTGTAAAGATTAGAATTAACAGAACCCGAGTCTAATAAGATACAGTCCCCAAAACTCTATGCTCATTACAACATTGAGGGAGTATCGAAGAAGACTCAAGAGAGGTATGGTCCTTAAAAAGAAGTAGGGATGAAAGCTTCGGGGGAAAACTTGTATGCGCCTCCATGTACAGCGACCTGAGAAGATTCTAGAGGATTATTAAGGATTTAGAAAAAGAACTGCAAGCTGCCAATAATGCCAGCATTAGCGCAGGAACCTGGGTGAACCATCTTAAAGCTCACTTTTCAGCAACACAGCACAAACTCTTAATAAATATACTCCTTTGTGTCCTAAAATACTAGGCAAAGACACTTTCAAAACACTTCAGAACATGTGCAGTACAAAGTCAGTGAGACAAACTTAAGACGCTTACCTATGGCCTTGAAAAGCTCTTCTCGCACAGCAGAGGTAAACGTACGAACAAGACACAGTGTCGTCATGATAGCAAAAAGCAAATTATATGACAAAACTATGTAAAAATTTCCAAGCCAATTGAATCTTCCAAAATCTCCTAAGAGATCAAATCGAGTAATTCCTGGAAAAAATTATTGAAAAAATTGAAACAGGTATGACATTGTATTTAAGACAGCATATACAAACTTGCAATTTAAAGAACAAAACTAACATACATTCATTCTGAAAAAAGTGAGCGCTGATGCAACTGTGTAAATATATAGTAAAACCTCACAAGATGCTTATACTGGACACAATCCTAACTAAGCATGAAGACCTATGCTGTTTATGTTGTCACTACAGCAGATTTCATGAATGGAGGTCACCTTCAACACACAACTGGCTCACTGGAGTAAAGATGCTAGAAGGTTGAAGAGACTCAGAGACACAGTTTGGCAACACCATTGGTGAACTGAAAATCACAAAACATGCAACTAGAAGGAATATGTTACCCTGTAAGCATCTGTTTGTAGCATGTAGTGCTTTGGATTCACATGCTTTGCATACTCCTGTCATCTATTGTTGGGTCCAGATGTATGCAAGCTGTTTTTCTTCTACGAAGTCTTTAGAGTCATGAGGTAGATGGACTCCTCTGCTTGGTGATAATGCGCATGGGCATCAACTTCATTGTTAGTTTGTTTTCCCACAGACGGGTGAAAATGGAATGTAGAGTAAATGTTAGTAATGAGATGTCCAAGTGTAAAAAAAAAAAGAAAGAAAAACTGCACAGATGTCTGGGGAGAAGGGTGGGCGCAGGCAAATCTACAGCACTAAATGCTACAAACAGATGCTTACAGGGTAAATAACATATTGGGTTCGAGGCATGTGAGACTGTAGGTACACTTTCACCTGTGGGTGTTGAAGTTGTCTGGAAAAGTGTACGTAGCACTGCCTGACCTGCAATGGCTTGTTGGTGTGCTAAAACATCCACACAATAACGTTTAGTGAAAATGTGTGGTGTAGACCATGTAGCTGCTTTGCATATGTCAGCTTGTGGACTTGTTGCTGCATCCACCTGAGGAAGTCTGCAAAATCATTGGCTGCACCTGGGAAACAGTCCACTAACAGGTGACTGTTGTGACGTACAGCCAATCTCCAAATGGCCTGTGATAGATGAGTTATAGTGGAGACCGTGCCCCCCTCCTGCTTTTGTAGATAGTACATGGCTGTCATATTGTCCATCGGACAGGGGCAGCTTGCGAAAGATGTGAGGTAGGAATGCTTTCAGAGCTAGGTAAACAGCTTGAAGCTCTGGTTAGTTGATGTGGAGACCTCTGTGATTGGGATCTCAGAGACCCTGCAATGTGAGATCCTTCAAATGTGCACCCCATCCCATGACTTATGGGTCTGTTGTGACACTGATGTGGGGAACAGGGTTGAGAAAATGTCACCTTTTCAACAGGTTGTTGGTATTCCTCCATTGCAGAGAGTGATGAGTTTGACGGTCTTATCAACACTAGATCATGTAACTGACCCTGTGCTTGAGACCACTGTTGAGCTAAATGTTCCTGTAACGGACACACATGTAGTCAGACATGGTGTACTATGGCAATGCAGGGGGCCATCATCCATAAGTAGTGCATGACTGTCCTCACTGTGAGTTGTTGATTTGCCTTAAATTGAGGTAATAGTGTCTTAAAATTCTGGACTCTTGCAGAATTGGGATAGGCTAATCCTATTTGTGTGTTTAGAATATCTCCTAGATATGTCTGAACCTGTAGAGGATGTAGGTGAGAACTGGGAATGTTGATGGTGAATCCCAAGCAGTGGATCAGATCTATTGTAATCTGAGTGTGCTGTTGACACTGTTGGCGAGTGCTGGCTTTGATAAGCCGATCATTTGTATATGGAAACACCCAGACTTTCTGTCTGTGTAGTTGGGCCATAACCACAGTTAGACACTTGAATACTCAACGTGCAGCAGGAAGGACTTTGAACTGATAATGTCTGCCGCCCCTCACAAACTTAAGATAATTGCAATGAGCTCGGTGTATCAGTATGTGTAAGTAGGCGTTCTTTAGATCTAGTGTAGCCATAAAGTTGCCCTGTTGAAGAAGTGGAGTCACATTTTGGAAGGTGACCATGTCGAAGTGCTCTGATAGGATGTACTCGTTTAGTGGTCTGGGATCTAGAATTGGCTGTAAATACCAGCCTGTTTTGGGGATTAGGAAGTATAGAGAGCATTCTGAGCCCTGGTGTTGAAGAGGGATGGGTTTTATACCTCCTTTGAGAACAAATGCTTGAACTTCTTGTTTAAGCAATGTTTGATGTTCCAGAGAGAGCCTGTGAGTGCGAGATGGAATGCTGGGAAGTGAAGTAGTGCGCTCCAGACAATAGCCATGTTGGATAATGGATAACACCCACTGGTCTGATGTAATTGCTTGCCATGCGGGTAGAAAATCCTGTAATCGACCCCGACAGGTGTTATATGATCAGGTCAGGAGAGGGAAGTCACTGTTTGGTGGACTGTGTTGCTCCATGCGGGGAGGCACCCTTACCTCTACCTTTGGCATTGCTGCCTCTGTATGAGCCACAGTAGTAGCCCCATGGGAAGGTACTTTGGACCTGCTAATATTGACAGGAGGTGGAGGTCCCCTTTGAGCTCCCATGATAACAAGGGCGGCGATAGGTGGCCCTGAGTAGGTGTCTGAAGGACCCCCATTGCTCTTGCCATCTCTGTATCTTTTTTGATCTTATCTAATGTGGCATCTACTTGAGGCCCAAAGTGCTGTTCCTTGTCAAAGGGTAAGGCATCTGAACCAATTGCTCAGTGCCAACCTTGGCCAGAAGGCAGTGGCGGACCGAGGGCCTCTGATTGTGGATCCAGATGGGCTGAAAGTCTCATATGATGTAGTGGGGTACGGGTTACCATACTCAAGCGTTGCTGAGCCGATGAACATCCTCCATTTTCAAATTGACTTCAAGGTCTGAGCCGGAACTGCCGTAGATGGAAATGCCTCTTCCTCCGTAGTTGCGGTTGAGGGTGGCTTTCCTCTTCGTTGGCAAACTCCTGACTGAAGATGTGTGGAGTGTCGTTGATAGTTTTGCTCAACATTTCTAGGCGACAAGCTTGAAGGTCCCAAAGAGTGTTCTTCCAGCAGAAGGATTTGCAGGCATCACAAACCACTCCCCTGTGTTCAGGTGGCAAACAAAGGTCACAGATCGAGGTTCCTCTTCTGAAGGTGGACTCAACTGGTGTTCCCTCTGTGCACTGCTGTGTTGGTGCTCAACACCTCTCAAATTGGGTGACTCCCTTAGGGTTATGTGACACCTGGAGGCTGTGGAATCCCAGGCAACGGCACTATACACACACACACACACACACATCAGCTGCTCACTGATCTCTTACACGTATTGATCTTATTTTTATGCCTACCACTGATTGCCTGCTTATGTCCCAAATACAGATTATCCCACAAGGGATCTCTGTTCATGCCTCTGTCCTTCTGCATCTTGGTACTAAGAATGACCCCCCCCATGCCCAGTATGGAGGCTTAACACCTGGCATCTTCAGGATGAGACATACTCTCAAGCATTAGCAGATGAGATACAGGCGTATTTTCTGGTTAACTGCGGATCAGTGTGCTTTTGATGGCAACCTGTGAGTGGTCTGCAAAGCCACCATTAGAGGCTATGCCAAGAGTCTACTTAGGGACAACGACAAACTCCAACATATAATTCGGTTGGAGGCCCGTGCCCTTCAACTGGAGACAACTCCCTGGCGATCTCCATGGAGAGGCATTCTGACAGCTTGAGTTCGTCTGTGCAGAGATCCACCTTTTGCCGCTTGAGGTGGCATGGCAGATATGGCATTTAAATAAGGGTGGGGGGGCAAGAATGGCAAGCTATTATATGGGTTGGCTACATAGCCTATGCCCCTATGACTCGTTGGGTGATACCAGAGATACTGGACAGCATTGTCAGTCTCCAGTGCTCTACCCGAGCCATTGCCGAGATGTTTGCCAAGTACTATCACTGACTCTATGCTGCAGCTCAACCGCCACCAAGTGACTCCTTCCTACTAGATAACATACTACTTCTTAAAACATTGCGAGCTAAGAGACAAACATCTGACCAGTCCCTTATGAGTGAGGAGCTTCAAGATGCTATCTCTGTCCTGGCATTGGCGAAAATGCCGGGCCCTGACTGATACCCTACTGAATTCTACACTAAATATAGAGAGATTCTCACTCCTTATTTGCTTGATGTCTTAAAGGAGGCAGCTGAGACTGGTTCTTTCCGGCGGGAAACTGAGATGGCCACTATTGTTGTCATGCCGAAAGCAAATCTCCCTGCCTACTACCTGTGCAGCTTATTGACCAATCTCCTTAATCAACAGAGAGGTCAAGATATTTGCAACAATTTTGGCTCCAGGCTCTCATACACCTGGACCAATGCGGGTTCATGCCTGCCAGAGGCGCAAGGCACTGCGTTAGATGGCTTCATGTAGCTCTTGCCCATCGCCACCTGCTAATGCCCTCGCATAGCTTTAATCCTCTTAGTTTTTTAGAGAGAATCTGCCAAGGCAGATTGGGCTACCTTTCCCTGGTCTTGCAGAGAGAGTAGGGATTGGCCCCCGCTTTTGTAGCTCTGTCCAAATACTTTACGCTAATCCGACTGTGAGGGTACAGATTAATGGGGTGGTCTCTGACGAGTCCCACATGTCTCGAGACTCCCCAGGGCTGCCCATTGTCCTGCCTCCTCTTTGTCCTGACCATTGAGCTCTTGCTCGTCTCATTCAATGCGATATGCAGATACGGGGCTTGGAGTACAGAACACAAGGGTCTCATTGCACTGTATGTGGACAATGTCCTTCTGTTTCTTTCTAACCCTGAGATGAGTGGCCCCTGTTGACTCCAACTCCTCCAGCTCTTTGCTGAGGCGTCTGGATTACAAATCAATCCAGCAAAGTCAATACTGGTGAAGCTATCAATGTTGTGGAACTGCACTGACTAGCAGACTATCACACCTACACGTCTGCTGAGCTTTCGCTACCTTGGTGATGTCTCTCAGATATTCCTCACGCTGATTATCAATGCCCCTGCCACACTAGCGCATCTTCGAACACGATGCAAGGGATGGGTGGGAGTGCTGGAGGAGGATTGGAAAGAAGCTAATATGGCCTCCAGGGTCATCACAATTTCCTCTAGACTTGTTGTTGCTTATATTATTCCCAGCTGACTATATAAGGCAGGTCTCCTTACAAGTCCTACATGTTTTCTTGCTCACATGCCCCTGCAGATTTCTAACACACAGTTTGAACCTACCTTGTTGTGACACCATACTGGACTGAAATAGTTGCAGTGATATCGTGGATAGGACTGGTGTGCCTAGCAGGAGAAACCGGTTTACAAAGCCAGGGATATCCTCCCAGTCATAGCCGGATTTGGGGTAAATGGTAGGAGTCTGCCACTGTAACTGTAATTGTATGACATACGTTTACTTCCTCTGCTGGTTCCATTGTGATTTTGCTGCATTACCTTGAATTCCGAATGTCAGGTACTGTTGTTGCTCTATGATTACTGGAAATTATGTGACTGATGTTCTAAAACCAAAAAAATTATTTATATTTTAAAAAAAATCTATTTGGGGGCAGCAGAAAGTCATACTGTCCCACTAAATTTAGAGAGGAGGTGCCTAAGGGATACCTACTGTGAAGGTAATAAATGTGTATTGTTTTTAACTAATTTTTGCGATCCTGTGGGACTCTCATGGGACCGTGGATAGTAAAAAAGGGTTAGACAAGTTCTGAATACACTCCATTAGTTGGAATGCACATGAGGAAGTGTGTGTAAGAGAAAACTACTGTGAAGAGTAGACAGCTAATTCTTATTTTCAAAACAGGTTACCATCTCACAAGACTCTTGTGGGATCATGAACAGTAGAAAGGAGTAGGTGATCTATGAATGCATTGTAGTATGCACACTTGCTACTGAAGCAAGGAGTATTACTGGAGATGGTGTTTGTCAGAATGAACTATTTACCCCCCATCAGCTTTATAACAGTTGTACATAGAGTATAGTTTTTTCTCATTCTCTACTATGCCACACCAAATATCAGAGAAAGGGGTGTTAGCAGGGAGAACAGTCCCTGGACAAAGCATACTATGCACAACTGTAATCCAAGAAGGATCTCAGGGGAGAGGCCAGCCTCTCCACACACCCGTCATCTGAGAGAACAAGAGGTCTGTAAGGGCAGGCTGGTCCACGTACACATGCATTAGGTCTGACAGGAGAGGCTAGTCCATGTATACACCCTACTACACACACCCACCACCTGAGAGACAAGTCTTACAGGATAGGGCAGTCCATGTACACATTCTAATACGCATGCCAGCCACCTCAGATAGATGTTTGAGCCCATCCCACTAGGCACACCTGTCATCTGAGAGAGAGATATGTCAGTGGAGAGGCCGGTCTCTAGTCACATACCTTCCTATGCACACCCATCAACTGAGTGAGAGCTCTGGAAGGTGAGGGTAGTCCATGTTCATGCCCTACTAAGCAAAGCCATCATCTGAGTGATGGGTCTGACGGGAGAGGCCAGTCCATATTCACAGACCCACCACCTGAGAGAAAGGTCTGACAGAAGAGGCCAGACCATGCATGCATTCAAATACGCACACCTGTCATCGCAAAGAGATGCCTCAGCAGAGAGAGCAGTCTCACTTAGCATACCCTACTACTTACACCTGAGATAGAGGTCTGGAAAGGGAGGGACTACATGTACACACTCTACCACACAGACCCGCCATCTGACGGAGAGGTGTGAGAGGAAAGGGCAGTCCCTCTCAACTCAATACTGCCCACACCAATCATCTGAGAGAGGTGTCAGCAGAGCGATCCATTTTTCTCCACCCACCCTACAATGCACAGCTGTCATGTGAGACAGAGGTCTCAGTGGAGAGGCCAGTCTCTCTCCACATACTCTACAACACACACCTGTCATCTGAGAGAGGGGTCTCCATGGAGAGGGCAGTCTCTCAACACACACTACTACGCACACTTTTCATCTGAGAAAGAGGTTTGCGTGGAGAGGCCAGTCTCTCCCCACACACTATTACACACACCTAACATGTAAAAGATACTCCATTCTACATACTATTTCCCTACAATTTTGTTGCAATCTTGCAATACTCTCACAAGAGTAGCTCACAAGCTTCAGGAAGTGAAGCTTGCAGCATGGACATGTCCCTGATGAAAAATTACTGAACCTATCATGATGGATTTTGCGATACCATCAGAATCTTGCAAGATCATAATGGGGAGAAGTAGAAAGAAAAGTGTTCCGGGCTTAATTTGTTGAAGAAATACGGTGATGTCAGTGTGTGCAGAACTAGAGATAGTTCACATTTGTCTGATTTTGAGGAGAATGAAGGCTGTGTGAGTTGTGCTCTTAAGAAGTGACTGAATTTGGAAGTGGGACAGACTTGTGTCTTCAGCTGGATATAAGAAGCTGATCTAAGTTCAGATAACTAAAAATATATCTATTCATGGTTTCCAGAGTTAAAATGCTGTTTCTAGAAGTGTATATTTTTTAATATAGCTTCTGAAAGGTAGAGTGTAGAGAGATATTACAAAGTATTGCACTTTTGTTCAATAATGAAATGTTCAATGTATATGTAGTTCTAATTAAAAGAGGCAGTGTTTCTGAAATTACAAAATAAACAATCTGCAATCTGTTAATACAAGGCCTAGTGTGTTTATGAACTTTATAGTACAAATATTGTTGAGTACACCATGCTCACTGTTAGAAAAGGTGTGTAAAGAAGTGGTACTTTACAAACTGTTATAAAACATGTTTGAAGGCATGTTAGAATTTATTTGTGGCTAACAAAATGCAGTGTTTGAGGATTTTTTTTTTTTGAGTAAAGGAATATGAAGTCAGTGTTACAGTATATGTAATATACAATTGAGCGTGAAAAACGTAAACATTCTCAGAGAATATAGTGATGTACCACTGTTATCAATTATTGATCAGTATGTAACCACTTTTTTGGTTACTTTGTCTTTTTTTTTTAGGAGGAATTTTGAAAACAGAACCTCTGAAAAACAGAAGTACCATGCCACATAATACATGGAGGAGGAAACCAAAAAATGTTTACTTTGGAAGAATGATGGAACAGTAACTGTGTGGAAAGTCAGGAAACAATTTAATTGCACAACTGATATTGTTTTTACTGCCTAGAGCAACATTTGTACCGCTGGAAAAGCTTGTTCTGTGTAGAGCTACTTGTTTTTGATGACAACATGATCTGCTTCCTTAACCCCTTCGCTGCCAAGCCTTTTCCCCCTCAGGTGCCAAGCCTTTTTGGGGGCTATTTGGGGCAGTTCGCGCTTAGGCCCTCATAACTTTTTATCCACATACGCTACCCACACCAAATGTGCGTCCATTTTTTCCAACATCCTAGGGATTCTAGAGGTACCCAGACTTTGTGGGTTTTCCTGAAGGAGACCAAGAAAGTAGCCAAAATACAGCAAAAAATGTCTTTTTTTTTTTAAATGGGAAAAAGGGCTGCAGAAGAAGGCTCGTGATTTTTTTCCCTGATAATGTCATCAACAAAGGGTTTGCGGTGCTAAAATCACCATCTGCCCAGCTTTCAGGAACAGGCAGACTTGAATCATAAAACCCAATTTTTCAACACAATTTTGGCATTTTAATGGGACATCCCCCATTTTTACTATTTTTTGTGCTTTCAGCCTCCTTCCACTTAGTGACAGAAATGGGTATGAAACCAATGCTGGATCCCAGAAAGCTAAACATTTCTGGAAAGTAGACAAAATTCTGAATTCGGCAAGGGGTCATTTGTGTAGTAGATCCTACAAGGGTTTCCTACAGAAAATAACAGCTGAAATAAAAAAATATTGAAATTGAGGTAAAAAAAAAAATTTTCTCAATGTTTTACTCTGTAACTTTTTCCTGCGATGTCAGATTTTTTAAGGCAATATACCGTTACGTCTGTGGACTCTTCTGGATGCAGGGATATTTAGGGCTTATAGGTTCATCAAGAACCCTAGCTACCCGGAGCCAATAAATGAGCTGCGCCTTGCAATGGGTTTTCATTCTATACCAGGTATACAGCAATTAATTTGCTGAAATATAAAGAGTCAAAAATAGGTATCAAGAAAACCTTTGTATTCCCAAAATGGGCACAAGGTAAGGTGTTGAGAAGCAGTGGTTATTTGCACATCTCTGAATTCCGGGGTGCCCATACTAGCATATGAATTACAGGGCATTTCTCAATTACACATCTTTTTTACACACTCTCTTACATTTGGAAGGAAAAAATGAAGAGAATGACAAGAGGCAATAACACTTGTTTTGCTATTCTGTGTTCCCCCAAGTCTCCTGATAAAAATGGTACCTCATTTGCGTGGGTAGGCCTGATGCTCGCGACAGGAAACGCAACATGGACACAACACATTTTTACATTGAAATCTGATGTGTTTTTTGCAAAGTGCCTAGCTGTAGATTTTGGCGTCTAGCTCAGCCGGCACCTAGGAAACCTAGCAAACCTGCTCATTTTTGAAAACTAGACTCCTAGGGGAATCCAGGATGGGGTGACTTGTAGGGCTCTGACCAGGTTCTGTTACCCAGAATCCGTTGCAAACCTCAAAATTTGGCCAAAAAAAAATACTTTTTCCTCTCATTTTGGTGACAGAAAGTTCTGGAATCTGAGAGGAGCCAGAAATTTCCTTCTACCCAGCGTTCCCCCAAGTCTCCCAATAAAAATGGTACCTCACTTGTGTTGGTAGGCCTAGCGCCCGCGACAGGAAATGCCCCAAAACACAACGTGGACACATCACATTTTCCTAAAGGAAACATAGCGGTTTTCTGCAAAGTGCCCAGCTGTGTATTTTGGCCTCTAGCTCAGCCGGCACCTAAGGAAACCTACCAAACCTGTGCATTTTTTAAAACTAGACACCTAGGGGAATCCAACATGGGGTGACTTGTGGGGCCTCTCACCAGGTTTTGTTACCCAGAATCCTTTGCAAACCTCAAAATGTGGCCAAAAAACACTTTTTCCTCTCATTTTGGTGACCGAAAGTTCTGGAATCTGAGAGGAGCCACAAGATAAAATGATACCTCACTTGTGTGGTTAAGCCCAGTGCCCGTGACAGGAAACTCCCCAAAACACTAGCCGGACACATCAAAATTATCAAATACAAAACTACCTGGTTTTTTTTGGGAAGGGGGGG
Source organism: Pleurodeles waltl (assembly GCF_031143425.1). Taxonomy (NCBI): domain Eukaryota; kingdom Metazoa; phylum Chordata; class Amphibia; order Caudata; family Salamandridae; genus Pleurodeles; species Pleurodeles waltl. The sequence continues at coordinate 657,776,553 of NC_090449.1, forward strand.
GGGGGGGGGGCAACCTGCATTTTTGGTCTTGGGCTCAGCATCCATCTAGGGAAACCCATCAAACCCAGACATTTCTGAAAACTAGACACCCAAGGGAGTCCAGGGAGGTGTGACTTGCGTGGATCCCCCAATTATTTCTTACCCAGAATCCTCAGCAAACCTCAAAATTAGCTAAAAAATAACTTTTTTCACACATTTCTGTGTGGAATCACCTCACTGGGACACATTTCCTACCACCCAATGGTCCCCTCAGTCTCACAGTAAAATGATACCTCACTTGAGTAGGTGGGCCATGTGCCTGTGGCAGGGTAGAGCCAAAAACATGTCGAAATTGAGGGGGAACCAAAGCGGGTCCAAAAGGGCAGTTTGAAAAAAAACATTTTTAGGCTGACAAATGCTGCAGAATGTTGGGTGGTAGGAATTTTGTGGATTCCTGCAGATTCCGGAAGGTTCCATCACAAAAATGTGGGAAAATGTGGGATTTGCAGCAAAGTTGGAGGTTTGCAGGGCATTGTAGGTAAGAAAATGGTGCGGGTGCATGTGAAGCACACCACCCTGGAATCAACCAGATGTTTAGTCTTCAGATGTGTCTGGGTCTTGTGGATTTTTCTACATGGCAGCATCCAAAAGTAAAAAAAGGTGCAGCCCTTACCATTCCAAGTGGGACGATTTTGAGAGTTACCAAGCTCTCATGGCCCAAAAGTAAAACCAAAACCCAAAATAATCAGAAGACTTCTTGCATGCCGTGGGATCAAATGTTTTAGTGTGCTAGGGGAGAACTGAAAGACTGTTACCCACTTCAGTTGGGATGGGAGCATAACCAGGCCCATACTGGTTGGTAGCCACCACCCCACTATATATATTTTTTTAATTCCATGCCATCTAGTAGGCTTTCTGCCATCCCGGGGTGTGAATCGGGGGTAATTGCCCATCCGCCCACTGGTGGGCAAAACAACTTTGGCCCCATTTAATTGGGGTGGAGGTATGGCCATACCCCCACCCTCTTTTTTTGAAAAAAATCTTCCCTGGTCTCTGGTGGGCTTTCTGCCCCCCTTGGGAGCAGATGGGCCTTCCAAAAATAGGCCGATCAGCCCCCAAAGGGGGCCGATACGGCCAACAGTTATGTGCCCCCATGGGGAGCAACCCTTGCCCAACGGTCAGCCCCCCCAAACAAAACACACACATACACACACACACAAACACACACCAATCCCTGGTGTCTAGTGATTTCTGCACCCCTTTGGGGCAGATTGGCCTAGCAAAAATAGGTTGATCTGCCCCCAAGGGGGGGCAGAAATGGCCTAAATACAATTTGCCCCGCAGGGTAGCGACCCTTGCCTAGGGGGTTCGCTCCCCATACATAAAAACATAAAGTAAATAAAAAAATATATATAACCCTGGTGTCTAGAGGTTTCTGCCCCCCGAGGCAGATTGGCCTAATTATATTAGGCCGATCTGCCCGGGGGGGGGGGGGGCAGAAATGGCCTAAATATTATTTGCCTCCCTGGGGAGCGACCCTTACCCTACTTATACGTAAGTATATGATAAAAAAAAAAATCCCTGATGTCTAGTGGTTTCTGCCCCTGGGGGTGGGGGGGGACAGAAATGGCCCAGCAACAATTTGGCCCCCCGGAGTGCGACCCTTGCTGAAGGGGTCACTCCCTAAACATAAAAGAAAAAAAACTGGTGTCTAGGGGGTTTTCTGCTCCCCCCCGACCCCACAAGGCAGATCGGCCTAATTATATTATGTCAGTGTAGAGGCTAGTCCTTCTGCACAACGCACTGGATATCCTTGTCATCCTGGTGAAGGGGTCTCAGTGGAGAGCCAGTGCCTATCATAACCAACTATGCCGACTGGTTATCCCGTGGTGAGGTTTTATTGAACAGGCCAGTCTCTCTTCATTCCCTACTATATAGTGCTGCCATACAGTGAAAGCTGTCACTGGAGAGGAGACGTTTTGCTAAAACACTAGAAGGAAGTAAAAGCTATAAGGACTGTAACAAAGGAGGGTGTACAGTCCTTCACTTAAAAATGTAACAATCTTGCAAGTCTAGCAAGATGGTGAAAAAGGCAGGTGGAGGTAGAGAAATGTGTTTATAGAGAAAGCTATCAGTGCATAGGATTATGTGTTTGAATACGCTACTATCCACGCTGAAGGATACAGACCTGTTGTCCATAGAAATACAATAATGTTTGAGTTCGCGAGACACACACCTTTAAGCAGGCGTATGGTGCTCCCACACACAGGATGGATATATATATGTGTATATATATATATATATGAAAATCTGTCCTGATCGAGGTATTGAACATTTCTGTTTAATACTCACACATATTTTACAAACATTTTGCAAAGTATAAACAATGTCCTACTATGTTACAACAGAAAACACTTTTTATAAAATATCTAAGCACTACATATATTACAAAATTATTCTACCAAACAGACACCTAAATAATTTACTTTAAAAAAAACTCTACAAGTTCACTAAAAAACAAAGGTGAAAGTGACATTATAGTTAGGTGTGATACAATTATCAGTTATCAATTCAAAAAATCCCTTAGAAATTCACAGAAAAAAAACTAAAGGTGAAATTAACATTATAGTCAGGTGAATTTTTCAGTGACAACATAATGTTCTGAACTAAAAAGAAACACAGAAATTCACCAGTTATAGTTAGGAGCAGTAACTGCAACTTACGACCCTGACATGCATTGCTTATGACCTCTCATATGTCATCACTCAAGCCATGTTCTATGAGATCATTTATGAAGTCATTGATGGCATCTTTTGTGACATCACTGATGACATCATCCAGACTTCGTTTTCCTGCATAAAGGTTTATAAATTACTATAGTATTACAGGTCTGACGATAAGCCAAAATAGCAGAGGACAATATCAAGCACAATTTTTACAAACACAGAAACAACTCCATTAGGCAATGAAAGCAAGCATGATGTGCAACATTGATCCTATACCATACACTTTACACGAAGCATCGTTCACATTATCAATCAACCACAGATGTATGGGAAACCCTTGTTCCACCAGTTGTTCAATACCTACACAAATGGGCAAAGAAAGCTGAAATAGTGAAGGCCAATTCCAAAACAGATGCCCTACTATAGACAGCTTTTATCTGCATCAAACCTCAGACACACACCAAACCTACATTAAAAAATACAGTTCATATCAGTAGAAAACTGAGGACCATAAACTGTGTTTACTCTATGAACAGAGTTGATTCTATACCACACTGTTTGCATACAGTGAAATTGTCATGGGAAATACACCACAGAATATTCAAAAGAGTCTACTAAGAACAGTGTTCATTGTAAGCAACAGTTGTAAAAAAAAAAAAAAAAAAAAAAAAAAAGAATTAAAACAAGATCTGAAGGTGCTAAAGATCAAATGCACCTTCCATAGTGTATGCTTTATAGATAGGCCATCTTCTGAAGCAAAGGCAAAATAAGCAAACATACACAGCTTAGTATCTGGTTCAAACATTCTTCTATGTATAGTATAAATTATTCTAACAATTCTCTCAAATAACTCAAGGAAGCACTCTTCAATGAAAAGACTTGTAATGTGCTCAATACCTCTACACATCTGTGGTGGATTAGGTGTACATGTGTTTTGTACACACTTATAACCATTAGCTGGACTTAGGCTGCACAAAATTAGTTAAAAACTACTACTGTAGTTATCTTCCACTATGTAAACTGTAAGACTATATAGCACACTCATCGAATGATGTAATCAGTGAAGTCATCAGTGATGTCAATGATCGCATTTGAGATGTCATAAATGATGTCATAGAACATGTCATATGCGAGGCCATAAGAAGTGCATCGCAGCAGGGGTGCCAATTGTAGTTAGCACTGCTAACTATAACTGATGGTGAATTTCTGTGTTTTTTATTACAAAACATTAATGTTGTCACTGAGAAATTCACATAACTATAACGTTACAAAAATATAGGTGCATACATATATACACACAAAGTCAGATTTAAACAAGCAATGTTTGAATCTGACTCTATGAGTTTGTATATACAGACAAGCGTACTGCAGCACCCGCTATACCAGCTTGTGCAGATGTCAGTGGACATATTACATTAGCTGTATGGCTTTTATAGACTTTGAACTGTGACTCCATTGTTCAGGACAGAAACAGAAAAAAAAAATCCAGAAAGACTATACCATCAGACAGCTGTGGGTGTGGGTCTAGGCGTGGAAAAACTCCTAAACAGACACAGAGAAAGAGGAAGGATGAAAAATGTAATGAAAATGTGAGAGGCACATGAAGCATAAGCACAAAAGGAATAAAACAAATATGGAAGGAAGAAAAAAATGGAAAGGAGAAAAGAGAAGCAAAGAAATAAAGGCAGGAAACATCCACTGGAGAAACAATTCCTGGGGACCTAGGGGCCAGGGGTTCGTCCTCCTCACTTAGTGGCAGTTGTAGTTGAAAGTGGGGAATATTTTCTTCTTCTGGCTACTCCCTTGCACACAAATATACAATATCAGGTTTAAACATTTTAAGAGAAACAGCGATGATGTGCAGAGAAAGGTCACTGAAGAAATTAATGTGTTGCAATGAGCAGGTTCGTTTTATTTTGTGTGTTGCCTCCAGGTGTGGAACCGGCCCAATTTGGTCCCTATTTAGTAATGCAAATGATGTGCTTTAATTGCACATCCACCAGTTTTTGATTTACATCATATATGTACACCACACCATAGTTAGTCTGTGATCCTCCACTCCAGGGGCAGTACCAGAAATCATGCTGTATTTGATTTGCGCACTTGCAAAATACAAGACTCCAATGTAATGCATTTTGCAAGTGCACAAATACTGCACAACATTTTCACTTGAGTCAGAATAAGAACTTTCGGCTTTTGTTCTTGGTTCTGTGTACACCCTTGCAGCAATTGGGCAGCGGGTTACTCCTTGGGTATGGCAATTGGTTGGAATGCCATTGCTACTCAATTTCGAGTTTTGAGGAATGATACGCTAATTGTGAGACTTATTGCCCATTCCAGGGTACACAAAGCATGAACATTTGCTATGACCAAAACCACTTTTGTTCTCTGTTACATAGCAAAACTTGTTTGAGAAAATATCCCCCAGATGTAGAATTTGCACCACTTTGTATTTGCGATTTCAGTTCAAATGGAGCGAGGTACTAAGAGGGTCATTCCGACCCTGGCGGTCCATGACCGCCACGGCGGAGGGCGGCGGAAGCACCGCCAACAGGCTGGCGGTGCTTCCTGGGCTATTCTGACCGTGGCGGTAAAGCTGCGGTCAGAAAAGGGGAACCGGCGGTTTCCCGCCGGTTTTCCCCTGGCCCAGGGAATCCTCCATGGCGGCGCTGCTTGCAGCACCGCCCTGGGGATTCCGACCCCCTTCCCGCCAGCCTGTTTCTGGCGGTGTCCACCGCCAGAACCAGGATGGCGGGAACGGGTGTCGTGGGGCCCCCTAACAGGCCCCCACAAAGATGTTCACTGTCTGCTTTGCAGACAGTGAAAATCGCAACAGGTGCCACTGCACCCGTCGCACCCCTGCAACTCCGCCGGCTCCATTCGGAGCCGGCTTCCTCGTTGCAGGGGCTTTCCCGCTGGGCCGGCGGACGGCCTTTTGGCGGTCGGTCGCCCGCCGGCCCAGCGGAAAAGTTGGAATGACCGCCGCGGTCTTTTGACCGCGGTGCGGTCTTTGGGCGGCAACCGCCGCCCGCCGTGGTCAGAATGACCGCCTAAGTCTACTCAGGAGTGTACCATTAAATGTACTGCAAGCTCCCATTTATGAATGTATTGGCCAACATTTTATAACTGTACATAAATGTAACATTTAAATAAAAGATAATGGATTAGTTACATGTCATATTTCCATCCTATGATTCCACCAAATTTAAGAAAAGATCAATAGAGACTTTCACAGGTAATAGGTTTACCACCTATGATGAGAACAAGGACACGAAGAACAGAAGGTACTGGGGACACAGCAGGGGAGGATGGTTATTTAGGGCTTTTTGGCTCCAACCAGCCAATTTCTTGCATCATAAACATGGAGATTTTCTAATAACTATTTTAATCTTTGAATAGTAATTAAAAACTTAATAAAGCCAGGCTAGCTGCCACTTTCGGACATCACCTGACCACGGTCAGGCAGCAAGTACATTTTCAATGGCACATATTCTAGTGTGCATGTGCCATTGATCAAAATTTTGTCAACTAAGCGAGGACTTAACTTGATACAGCCCTGGCCAGCCATTCTTGCCACGCCCCTAGATGATGGACAGCAAGCGTCACTTTTAATTGTACCGTGTGGGCTAGCACTTTCAGCACTATTCTAACCCAGACCTATCAGTTACAGAGTGATCCTGGAGACTGCCTATGTAGTGGATGGGCCGGTCTATGATATCAGAAATAAGAAGTCTGATGACTCTGTGGCATCGAGTGCATCTGTTTAAACCAACATCTGCTTTCACTTTCGCCTTGCTGCTGCTTCGCCTTTCAGACTGTCGGACCAGTACCCTCTGTCACCTCCTGCAGCCAGTCCGCCTCAGTCCCCAGTTTCTACTGCTTCAAAACATTCATGCGAAAACAAACCATGCCCAGGGTAAACCCTTTCATGCATGCCATTTCATCTGCTTAATTTTAGAGTGAGCTTTACACAGCTCCTTTCACTGGGTCATAAAGGTGTGCAGACCATGTGCTCATCCAATCCCTAGCCTCTGTGCTGAGCACACAGAGCGATGATCACATGAGTGAAAAGGAGTTAGACTGTGAGTGACTGAGAAGAAGTGTAAGGCGGTGTGAAGGAGTCAGAGTAAGGCAGTGCAACCGAGAATAAGAATGAGTGAGTGAATGTAGATAAGCATCAATGTGTGAGATTGTGCATAGGAGTGTGTTATGCTTGTGAGAACCCCCACCTTCCTCTCCTGAATCTTTCTGGAAGAAAAAAGGTTCAGTGGCAGGCAAGTCTTACACCCCATCAATGTCAAGAATCACCAGCTGCTACTGGAACACTGTTAAATATGTTATTGACAGGGTTTCTGCTTGTGTCTGACAAATACGGACCAGAAGTGTTGTTACTGATAGGGCCAGCTTGGCTCAGGCTAGGTCACAGCACAATCTATGAGGCCAGGATATCAAATTCCACAGCATGGGCTGTGGGAAGTGAGATGATGGACTCAGTGGGAAATGGGAACAGCAAAATGGAAAATAGCATCACTTTAAATACGGCTATCTCTAACTACGAAGAATGCATCATCCACTTAAATATCCTAGAGATTAAAAAGTAGTGTGGCTATCGAGTTGAATACACTGTGTATGGAGGTGCACAAGTTATAATAATTTGCAGTTGTTGCGTTAATTCTAATTTAAGGTTTAACTAAGTTTAGAATTTAAAATGTTTGTGTAGTTTAAATTTGCTTTGTTGATTAAGAATAAAGTTACACTAATGTCAAGGTGGTTCGTAAATAACACATTAAAGGTTTCACTAAGTGTACAATTTGTAATGTTTAAGTTTGGCTTGTATGGAAAGAATAAATAAGGATCTCAAAACTATAACATTTCATTTCGATTTTGTTTTCATAAAAATGTGTTTCAAATCAAACGTTACTGTCGTTGAGTGGAGTGTGGTACAGTAGAGTGGAGGAGATTGTTGTAGAGTGTGGTGTGACAGTGGAGTAAAGTGGAATAGCATACAGTGGAATGTTAAAGTAGAGTGTGGTTGACTGAAGTGTAGTCGAGCAGAGGGGATTGGAACTGCGTATAGTGGACTACAACACAATTGAGTGCATTGGTGTGTTGTATAGAACAGTGCCATGGAGTGTATTAGAGTGGAGGGGCATTGCAAAAAAGTCGAGTAAACTGTCAAAATGGAGTGGCGTGTTGCACAGTACAGTGGAGTGGTATGTCAGAGTGTTGGAAAATGTTGTAGAGTAGTGCACAGTGGAGTGTAGGGACACAGTGGCGTATAGTATGGCATAGTGGCAGAGTATAATAGAGTTTCGTACAGTGGTGTTTTACAGAGTGAAGTAGAGTGGAGCAAAATGTAGTGGTGTGGAGTGTTGTGTAGAACTACAGAGTGGGGTAAAGTGTCATGAAGTGGAGTGGCGTAGCAGAGCAGAGTAGCGAGTTCTACAGTAGAGTGGCATGGAGTGGTGTAGAGTGGACTGGTGTAGCATACAGTTGAGACAAATGTTATCGAGTGGAGTGGTGGGTCATACAGTGGAGTGTACTGGGGCGTTGTAGATGTCAAAGTGTCATAGCATATACTAGAGTGCCACAGAGTGGATTATAGTGTTGTACAGAGTAGTGTGGCACAGTATCAGACAGGAGTGGGGTACAGTGAAATAGCATACAGTGAAGTGGTGTGGAGCAGTGTACAGCGGAATAGCGTACAGTGGAGTGTCATACAGGGGAGTGGTGTAGAATGGCATAAAGTGGAATAGTGTGCAGTAGAGTAGCGTATACTGAAGTGGTGTAGACTGGAATACTGTACAGTTGGGTGGCAGAATGCAGTAGAGTGGAATAGGGTACAGCAGAGTGGCATAGATTGGAGTGGTGTAGAGAGGAGAAGCATGGAGTTAGGTTGATTGTAGTGGCCTACAGTCAAATAACAGAGAGAAGTGGCGTAGAAAGGAGTGGCATAGACTGGTATATCAAAGTGGAGTTGTATAGAGTGGAGTGGTGTATGCCACTCCACGCTACTACAATGTATGCTATTACACTCTACCTCACTCCATTCTATGCCAGTCCACTGTATGCTATCACATCATACGCCCCTCCATTTTACGGCTCTTCTACTCTACACCACTCCACTGTAGCCCACTCCCCTACACTATATCCCACTTCACTTTATGCCACTCCACTATCCTCTCTTCCACTTTATGCAACTAGACAACGCCATTCTGTTGTATGCTGTTTGACTCTACCCCACCCCACTGTACACCACTCTGGTCTTTGCCCAGTGTGGGCATTAATGAGATCTTTGCCGCCACCATGGCGGGAGTGATCCCGGTGGCATATATGAAGGCGTTATATGAGCACATCATGTGTTCATCTAGATCAGGAAGGAACAGCCTATAAAGGCTGAGTAGAAGGACAGCGGGAGGGCGCACAGTGCAAGTCAGATTTCTTATAGCGTGATTAGAGCATTTAGCTTTTCCCCATACCTAGGATGGAGCGGGGTCCATTCACATACAGCTAGGTATGAATCAATGAGAGTCTGCGAGATCGTCTCTTGCCTGTCAAGAGCTTGATAGTAAGCATAAAATTTGTGCCTCTTAACTTGCTCCGCAATCGTCCATCCACCATCGGGCTTTCCAAGTTTCGCAGTGTGGGACTCAGTCTGCTCCTGTGGCAGTCTACAAGCCAAGATTGAGCCCACCTTGTTTCCCCCTGCATAATATAACTGCTTGAGCGCCAATAGCAACCTTTCAGCTCTATTCATTCTATGAGCATGCAGTTGGCCCTCTAGGATTGTGAGCTGTTGCTTGTTCCACCAGGTGGATTTGGCCTTGTCCTGCTGTTTCCTGTTCTTGATATTGGAGGTTCAACAGACATCAACAAGTCGGGCCTCCCTGCCCCGTGCAATGGCCACTGAGGAAATTATTATTCGTATGTGCGCTTTGAATGCATCTCAGTGTGTGAAAGGATAGCTCTTGTTCAGCGTTATGGGTAAAGTAATCAGCAATCCCTTTATGTATTTCTGCTATGTCAATAGGAGCTCAGAAGAACCGTGGCTGTAAGCACCAGCGTGGTAGATCCACCGAGGAGGGGGTCAGTGGGGACCATTGGAACTCAAAGTGGGTGTAGTCCAAAATGGAAATGTCAGAAATCTTGGCAGAGTCTAAGGTGTGAAGAAGTGCATGAGTGACAAATATATAGTCAAAGTGTGAGTACGTGGAGTGGACGTGGGAGTAAAAGGAATAGTCCCTCAAGTCAGGGTGTATGTATCGTCACACGTCTATCAAGCCCAAGACTGCAATCTCCCTCTTCAGCTCTGAGGACATAGCTCCTGCTACCTGATAAGTGGCTGAGTGACTAAGCATCACTGGATCCCAGGCCAAATTAAAATCCCCTCCAACTATATTGTCCTCTACCCCCTTGGAATGTCTCCAGTATGATACCCCAGACATAGTCGTCCTAGGCCGTGTTTGGTGCATTTATATATTCAGCACAGTAAGCTTAGCCACCTCCCGGTGAAGATGTAGCATGAGATAGCATCCCTCTTTATCCCTCGTTACTTTTGTGATGTTGGATCCCAGGGACTGTTTACAAAGCATGCCAACACCCAATGTTTTGGAATCAGTATAAGGCATATAGGGTACTTCGGTTGTGCCATTCCATGTTAATCTGCCCATCTAAGATGTGTCTCCTGTGGGAAGACCACATCAGGGTTGTGGTTTAAGATGTAACCCCAGACCTGTTTGAACTTCCACTGGGAATTGAGTCCGCGTAGATTAAGAGACATGACTTTGATACCACGAGGGAGAAACGTCATAGTGTGGGGAAGTCTGCTTGCAGTCAATATTGTGGGTCCCATCAGTGGGGAATGCCATGGGCAGAGGACAGGCGCAGGCCAATAAGGAGAAGTAGAATACCTAGCCCACCATAATTCACAGTTAGGCATCGGGAGCTGAAAAGAAATTAGAAAAGGTAACATACAACAACAGTTTGGGAGCAACTGGGTCCAACTTGTGGGATCGGTTTCCATGTAGATCAACTATATCTCGCCAGAGCTGTCACCCTCTTGTAGACCGGATCACTGGCCGGGGCCATCGGTTCTGTAATGAGCTGAGGGCGCGGGTAGGTCTCCGCGGGCGCCTCAGAACCACTACTGATAGGGGTAAGCGCTTTGAGCTAGAAACAACCTGATCCGAGCCCCCCGATCATAACTGATAGGGTCGGTGACTTGGTGGCATCCATTGTGCGTAAATGGTGGATAATGTCTCTTTTCGCTTCTTGGGTCACAGTTTCATTAGGACATGCATCATGAGCATCGATGATGAACCATGGGCCGAACTGGCTTGAACTGGGGTTTGGGTGAAGTGTCACAGGAAGGGGGCCATCCCTCTGCATCCGGTGGAGCAATGCCCAGCAGTTTTTCCGCCTCAAAGAGGGAGCGCGGTGCGCATTACTTAACCTTCCATTTAAAGAGAAGTGCATAGGGGTGCCCCCATTGGTACATTCTCCTTAGCGTGTCGGTCACCATTTTAAAGTCTGCGACAGAGCGTTGTAATGGGTAAATCCCGATGTAGCTGTAGTGTGTCCTTGAAAAATCAGATCAGATTTCTACCATGCTAAATAAAGGATAGCTTATTTTCCCGTAAAGTAAAGGACATGAGTCAATATGTTTGGAGCAGCATTGGGACGGCCTGGAGCACTGGCCACCCGTGGGCACAGTCAAGGTTGGCAGAGGGGCATTCGGGTCTCACCTTATCGATTGAAGGAGGGCTGCAGTAAACTCCATGATGTCAGTGCATTCAGCTCCTCACTGAATCCCACAGGTACGGATTTTGTTGCATCGGCCCGTTTTCAATGTCCTCCTGCATATCTTGTAGCTCAATATGTTATTCCTCTGGGGTTGCAATGCATCCCTTTGTCCTCTGAGCGAGCATCAACAGTGCATTCTAAGTCGTCAACCCATTCACGTATCTCTGTGACATTCCTCCTGGTGTCCTTGATGCAAGTTTAAGATCCGTCTTGAGGGAGCCGATCTCCGAGCAGATTTCCTGTAGGAATTACATCATGAAGTCCGGAGTAATCGTCACAGAAAGAGGGGGTGCTTCAGAATCCTCCGGCATGGGAAGATTTCTGTCCTTCTCCGCCATAGCAGTCTTGTTCCAAAGTGATAATGGGACCTTCCTGGTCGATTTGTTATGGGGCATAATTCACATTTCAGGAGGTGAAGAAGCTTCTTTCCAGTGCAAGGAACAGTACCCACTGAAAAGGAGTGAAAGTGGGTCTCAGCCTGTCAGGCAATAAAGCACATGCTATTGGGGTGGCAGCTCCACCATGTGACCAGCAGGCAGGGTCCCAGGGGTGTATTTCTGTAAAGTCTATTACCACAGAATCATGACCTAGAAGGTATATAGTCAAGCGGGGCTGAGAGAGGTATAGCCGGACGGGGAAGCCACCCACTGTTACATGGAGGTGAAGCCCTGTCCCTTCACTCTCTATTGGTGGTAAGGGGCACCGCTGAGGTAGTAGGAGGATGAAACCAGGCCGTCTGGGTGAATCTGCAGCACTACATGCCACAAACCGATGTACACTGGGTAAGTGACATTTTCCGTTTGATGGCATGTGTAGCTGCTGATACACATGCTATGCATAGACTAAAAAGCAATCCATCTCCCAAACAGCGGTGGCTAGCCTGTAGGAGTTGAAGTAGTTTGAAATAAAGTTTTAAGTACAGCTTGACCAACATTGGCCTGTTGTTTAGAAAATACATCCACACAGTAATGTTTAGTAAATATACGTGGAGTGGACCATGTGGCAGCTTTACATATGTCTGCCATTGGTATGTTACCTAAAAAAGCCATGGAAGTACCTTTTTTCCTAGTGGATGTGCTTTAGGTGTTATTTAAAGTTGTCTTTTAGCTTTATTGAACACGTTTGGCTGCATTTAACAATCCATCTAGCTAATCCTTGTTTAGAGATAGGATTCCCTTTATGTGGTTGTTGAAAAGCAACGAAAAGCTGTTTAGTTTTCCTAAACTCTTTTGTTCTATCAACATAGTACATTAGAGATCTTTTATGGTCAAGAGTATGAAGAGCTCTCTCAGCAGTTGAATCTGGCTGTGGGAAGAAGACTGGCAATTCCACTGTTTGGTTAATGTAAAAAGGAGAGACTACCTTTGGCAAAGATTTTAGATTAGTTCTAAGTACAACTTTATGCTTGTGTACTTGGAAAAAAGGTTCCTCCAGAGTGAATGCTTGTGTTTCACGAACTCTTCTTAATGAAGTAATTGCTACTAAAAAAGCAACTTTCCAAGTTAGAAATTCACACGAATGCATGGGTTCAAATGGTGGTTGCAATAGTCTTGTGAGTACAATATTTAGATTCCAAGCAGGAACTGGTGGTGTTCTTGGTGGAATAACAAGTTTTAGTCTTTCCATGAAGGCTTTAATAACGGGAACTCTAAAGAAAGAGGTATGTTGTATAGTTTGTAAGTATGCTGATATGGCAATAAGATGAATTTTAATAGAGGAGAAAGCTAAATTTGCTTTTTGTGAATGAAGTAGATAGCATGCAATATCTTGTATTGATGCTGTAAGTGGGTGCATTTTTTTAGATTGACAGTAATAAACAAAACGTTTCCACTTGTTAGCATAGCATGGTCTAGTTGTAGGTTTGCATGCTTTTTTGGGAACTTCCATACATGCTAATGGAAGTTGCAAGTATCCAAATTCTATGACTTCAGGAGCCAGATCGCTAAGTTGAGAACACTGGGATTGGGATGTCTGATTTGACCTTTGTTTTGTGTTAACAAATCCGGCCTGTTTGGAAGTTTGCAATGAGGCACTATTGACAGATTTAGGAGTGTTGTGTACCAATGTTGCCATGCCCACGTGGGGGCTGTGAGTATCATGGTGAGAGAAGTTTGACACAGTTTGTTGACCAGAAATGGAATTAGCAGGAGAGGGGGAAAACGTAAGCAAATATCCCTGACCAGTTGATCAATAGAGGATTTCCCTTGGACAGAGGATGTGAGTGTCCGGATATGAAATTTTGGCATTTTGCGCTTTCGCTTGTTGGGAATAGGTCTATTTCTGGTGTCCCCCACATTTGAAAGTACTGTTGAAGTACCGGAGAGTGAATCTCCCCTTCGTATATCTGTTGGTGTGTCCTGCTTAGCAGGCCTGCTAGCTGATTGTGTATTCCTGGGATGTATTCAGCTAGTAAGTAAATGTGATTGTGAACTGCCCATTTCCAAATTGATTGGGCTAGAAGGGACAGTTGAGATAAATGTGTCTCCCCTTGTTTCTTCAAATAATACACCGTTGTCATACTGTATTGTCTGTTTGGGAAGGGGTTGAAAAGCTTTTAGGGCAAGGAACACAGCTAACAATTCTAAACGGTTTATGTGATAAGTTAACTGTCTTGAATTCCATTGCCCTTGTATGGTAAGGTTGTTGAGATGAGCTCCGCAACCTGTCATTGATGCATCTGTTGTTATTGTGGTCTGAGGCAAAGGGTCCTGAAATGACCACCCCTTCATTAAATTGCTGGGATTCCACCATTGAAGGGACTTGTGCGTTTGGCGGTCTAACAACACTAGATCTTGCAATTGACCCTGTGCTTGAGACCACTGCTGTGAGAGGCACTGTTGTAGTTTTCTCATGTTTAATGTTGCATGCAGTACTATTGCTTAGCAGGATACCATCATTCCCGATAATCTCATGATAAACCTTACTGTGTAATGTTGATTTGACTGTATTCATGGTATGAGGTTTTGAAAAGCTTGTGTCCTTTGTGTATTTGGATAGGCTAAGGCTTTTTGTGTATTGAAAATAGAACCTAGGTGAGGTTGAACCTGTGCTGGTTTAAGATGAGATTTTTGGTAATTGATTGTGAACCCTAATGTGTGTAGGGTTTCTATTGTGTATTGAGTGTGTTGTATATTGCTTGATCTTATTAGCCCATCATCCAGATAAGGAAAGACATTTATGTGCGGTCTTCTTAAGTAAGCTGCTACTACCGCTAAGACAGCTGTTGTTAGGCCGAATGGTGGAACTTTGAATTGGTAGTGGTTTCCCGCTATCACAAATCTTAGGTATACTCGATGAGATGGATGTATGGGGATATGAAAATATGCAATCTTGTTTTTCTAGTTGTGGAATGACGTTCTGCAGATTTACCATGTGAAAGTGTTCTGACAGGATATATAGATTTAGTGGTCTGAGATCTAGAATGAGTCTGAGAGTGCCATCCTTTTTGGGAATGATGAAGTATGGTGACGATACCCCTTTTCCGTGTTGAGATTTTAGAACCAATTCTATTGCTTCTTTTAGTAGTAGCGATTGTACTTCTTGTTGTAACAGAATTTTGTGTTCTGGGGACAACCTGTGATAACGAGGAGGAATGTTTGGAGGAGTAGAAATCAGGTCTAGGCAATAACCATTGTGGATAATTGAAAGTACCCATTGGTCTGTGGTGATATTTTGCCATTGGGAGTGAAATTGCTGCAGTCTGCCCCCCAGAGTAGATGTGTGGGGTTGTGGTATACTGAGGAAGTAACTGTTTTGATGGAATGGTGACACTCTTTGAGGCTTGGAATTTTCCTCTGGCTCCGAAGTGTTGGCCTCTATAAGAGCCTCTAAATGTTCCTCTTCGACATTGCTGTTGGCCTCGTTTATGTTGGGAGGAGGAAGCATCTGTAAATTGGGCCTTGAAACCTCCTAAATTGTTGTTTACAAAAGGAGCCTCTAAGGGGTGTTTATAGAGCTCCCTTAGCTTTTGCAGTGTCTGAATCTTCAATGAGTTTTTCAATTGTTGTGCTAACTTCAGGACCAAATAGGTGTTTTTGTCAAATGGCACACTGAGCACTGCTTCTTGGATTTCTGGTTTGAAACCAGAAGATCTTAACCATGCATGCCTACGTATGGTTATAGCAGTATTTACGCTCCTAGCTGCTGTACCTGCAGCATCAAGAGCAGGCCTTAATTGTTACCTATTGCCTGACATTCTTCAACAATTTGTTGAGCCTTTTTTGATGTTCTTTTGGCAGGTGTTGTAAGAATTCATGCATTTCGTCCCAGTGTGCCCTGTTCTATCTTGTTAGTAAGGCTTGTGAACTGGCAATGCGCCATTGGTTAGCTGGCTGTGTAGCTACCCTCTTACTAGAAGCATCAAACTTCCTGCTTTCTTTGTCAGGGGGAGGGGTAGCCCCTGAAGATTGGCTATAGGCCCTTTTTCTAGCAGTGCTGACGACAACAGAGTCTGGTGGTACATGTTGCGTGATGTAAGCTGGGTCTGTTGGTGCAGGCTTGTATTTTTTGTCTAGCCGTGGTGTTAAAATTCTAGCCTCAACAGGTTCTTTAAGTATTTTGTCTGCATGCCTGAGCATGCCAGGCAACATTGGCAAGTACTGGTATTGTGAATGTGTGGAGGATAATGTATTTAAAAGGAAATCCTCTTTTACAGGCTCTCTATGCATCAGTAACCCATGGTATGCAGCTGCCCTTGAAATGACCTGTGTATCTGCTGTGGTATCCTCTGGTGGTGAAAGTTTGGAAGGATAGAAGTCTGAGTCACTTATTGGTATGGGATCTGGAGCATACAAATCCAAGGGATCAACTGTATCACCATGTGAATAAGTATGGGAGTGTGTTGGTGAAGCCAATGGTGGTGTGTTAGCAGGTGGTGGTGGGAAAGAAAGTTGTGGATCATGTGGTGGAGAATTTTGTGAAGGTAATGGTTTCTCCTTCCTTTTAAAGATTTTTGCTGGTGGTGGAGTACTATCAAGATTTTCTTGAAACGCCAACTATCTTTTGGTTTATGGAGGAGGTGAAGCAATGATCCTCCCAGTCTCTTTTTGGATATGTATCCTTGATTGTTTGGCGTCCATGATTTTGAGTATAGGCTAAATGTCTAATTCTTCAGAAATATATTCTGATGTTTTAAGGGATTTAGAGGACTGTTCATCGAATGTCTTTAAGCTCTGCTTTAATCGGCTCGAAAGTCCTTGTTTCTCTGTATAGGAATATGTTTTCCACTCCGAAGTTGACAACGTTTTCGATCCCAAAGAAACAGTCTGTGGTTTCAGCTTCGAAGCTGAACATCGAACTTTTGGCTCCGAAGAGTGAGAACGCCTGCTCGGCTCAGATGTGGAGCTTTTAATGGATTTGCTCGACTCTGGCATCGAAACGGGTGTGGCCTTTTTCGGCGCTGAGCCTGAAGGTTGGTCGCCGGCGATTTTATTTCGGGTGGAACCACGGCTCTCCAGCAGTGGTGCACCCAAAGCCTTTTGGTAGTGGGCGTAAGGGCAGTTGTACTCGCATGCTGAGTCGCAGTGATGGGTTGGCTATCTTCGTCCGAGTATGGTTCAAAGTCGGTGTCCTGAATGGAAACTGCCGTCTGGGCCTGTTCTTCTTCTACGGTGTCGATGTACTCTATTTTTCGACGCCATCGCAAGTCTTCTGGCTGTCCGGTCACGCAGTGTCTTTTTCGAACGGAACGACCGACAGGTTTCACAGTCTTCTTCTCGATGCTCGGGAAAGAGACAGAGATTACATACCGCGTGTTGATCTGTATACAGAAATTTCACGTGGCATCGAGGACAGAATCGGAATGGAGTTGATTCATCAGGGCGTTTTCTGGTTTTAACCTGTAATATAGGCTCGATTATAGATGGAAGCGCGATCGAAACAATACCGACGGTGAAACAGAGTTATTATAAAGCTTCCGAATTGAAAATCTCTGAGCGAGAGGAAACACGTCCGAGCCCAACAGCGGAAAGAAAAAAATCTAACAAAGGATTCGATGCCCATGCGCACTATCACTCAAGGGAGGAGTCATTCGATCCCATGACTCGAAAAAAGACTTCTTCGAGAAAAAACAACTTGTAACACTCCGAGCCCAACACCAGATGGTGGAAGCTATGAATAGCATGTGTATCTGCAGCTATACATGCCATCTAACATATATATATAAATATATATAAATATATATGTATAGATATGTATAGATATAAAAACTTTTTTAAAAATCCTTATCTAGTACCACTTTAATTGGTATTAGCTAGGGAAAAATTTGAAACCTAAAACCTACCTATATCTGAAGGCATAACGTAGAACACAGCCAAAATGTACTGAAAACATGGCTGCCTTAAATTTTTTGAAAGCAAAAAGAATAGATGATAGACGGGATGCTGAACAATGCAAACATTCACCCCCAGTCACAGATATGGGTTTAATCCATTATTTTTTTTGCTCACCCCACCTTTCCAGTTTGGACCCAGTCATATGCAAACCAGTCTTGACCCTGCCCCCCCCCCCCCCCCCCCCATAAAAGCAGTCTAGCCCGAACTGCCAGGCCAGGTCCTCCCTGGACCAGGAACAACCATCTTGAGACCGGTTTCGGGTAGCACCCCTCATCAGTCAGGCTAACTTGAATCCAGTGGCACAGTGAGCACGGGACCCACGTCTGGGCACACCCTTCCCACTTAGGGCTGCACATGCAAAAAGAACATATGAAGGACACAATGCTGAACAATGCAAACATTCACCAACAGACAGAGATCTGGGTTTAATCCATCATTTTGTTTTGCTCACCAAGACACCCCAGTTTGACCCAGCCATTTGCAAATCAGTCTTGATCCTGCACCCTATGTGAACAGTCCAGCCTCAACTGCCAGCCCAGGTCCTCCCTGGGCCGGAAACAAGCATCTTGGGACCAGGGTTGGGGTATCAACTCTCATCAGCAGGCTCTTGCAGGCAGGGAAAAGAGACTGCACCGTCTGGCGGAAGCAGGGAGAAAACCTGCTCCTGCTGAGCGGGGGGTAAAGCTGACTCCCAATGCACCTAGGTTGGGTACAAGCAGGTGAGCTGGTGAGGCCCAGAGGATTCTGGGGTTCTCCCACCCTGGCCCCTCAATGTTAGCTGTATTGGGAGCCCCAGACGGACACTCATGTTAGGTCCCCACGGGGTTGGGGGTCCCCAGGGCTAGTACTGGCTCGGGGTAGGGGGCCATATGCCCCCCTGCCCTTTAACATGATTACAGCACTAAGGAATGGGGGAATATTAAAACAAACCTGAAAAGAATAGCTGGCTCCTACTAGCACTTATAATGGGTGCTGGCCAAGGTCCTTGGGCTTCTCCCATGCCCCCCACCCCCCGAAAACAAAAATGTGGTGGGGGTCCTGGGTGGGCCTGGGACACCCACAATAATACAAAATTGAAAAAAGGAAAAATGAACACTAAATCAGCAGAAAGAGCTGCTCGGGTATTATTCACTGATCCTAGCAAGGAGCTCCCCATAATACCTTATGGCTTTTTCCGAGGTCATATTTTCAAGCTGGTGATAACCTAAAAGAGGCAGGGACACCACCTGCAGTATATTTTTTGGATGTTGGGGCCTGCAGGAAGAAAATATAATAGTAAATCTCTTGGGTCATTAAATCCATGACCCCAGGAAAGCTTACCCTATTTTTTTTTATTTTTTTTTTAAACACTCTGAGCTGGAGGCCTCTAATGGTTGTTTCTATGGTTGCACACTGTACCTTGAAAAATGTTAAGATTCTTAGCGATGGACATCCTACTTTACATTTAAAGAAAAATCTCAAAATTAAATAAAAAACTAAGATTAAAGTGATGTTATAGTTGGGTATGATAATAATATCTTACTTTACATAAAAAAACTGAAATTCATGAATAAACTAAAAGGTTAGACGTTCTAATTAGATGAAAATGTCAATTAAAACATACCATTTTAAATGAACCAAACCACTGAAATTGACAAGTTATAGTTATTTCAAGTAACTACACCTCATGCCCTAAAGTAACTATAACTCATGCCCTCAAACACTGCTAATTACCTCCAAAATTACATCACTCATTACATGTTCTATGACACTATTGATAACATCACTGCAACATCTAAAATAACATCACTGATGACATCAATGGATGGCAAGCGTGAAAGTTAGTGTTACTTTAAGGCACAAGTGGTTAATTTCAACACAATTTTACAAGCACTGATAAGGTCCTAAGAGGCAACGACCACTAAACTCAAAGTGACAGCCATCTTTGAAAGTGTATATATGGCTGTCACTTTGAGTCTAGTGGCTGCTGGCTCAAACGAACGTGCCAGTGCATGTAAAATTGTGTTGAAAGTTTTGGCAAAACATCAAGAAGCAATGTGCAATCATAATGCAAGTATACAAAGTAAGGGCCCAAGATGGTTGTCCACCACATATTGGAGACAGAGGCATAACAGGGGCAAATGAGAGATAGCTAGCAGGAACAATGATCAGTTACAGCAGAATGAGAGGGCATACAAAGAGAGGAAAGAGCTATACGGGGAGAGCATGGGGGAAACACAAGAATTGGGGGAGAGAGAAATGAAAGTGCAGGACCTTCAGTCCCATTTGAGTGCTAAAGCAGAAACTACTGTCAAGCATGAAAAAAAAAAAAAATGCCTGCCCTGAGCAGTGGAAAGATACACTCAACTAATACACATAAATACCCCTTGGCTGGATAAAAATAATAGAGAGAAAATCTACTGAATCAGAAGCATGGAACTGAAACAGACCATAACAAATCCATTAATTAACAAGGGGAAGACCCAAAGCCCACTCTAAATATGTGGTTAAGTATTAGTTACAATGTTGTCTGCAACAGACCGCTAGAGAAATTTGTAGCAAGTATGCACCAGAATTTAGCAACCATGGTGAGACATTTCTAGATAATGCATTATGCCATTAGCTTTTATATTACAGCTTCTTTACGTCACACAATTTCAATCAGATGTTGATGCCACTACTGTAACCATTGGGTGCATGATTCAAGGTTAACATGAGTACATTGAAGATACTCATAAAAAAAGCTGTTTCTTAAACTGATAGGTAGAACACTGTGGACAATTAACATTGTAGCTGATCCTGTTCCAACCTAACAATAAAAAGGTTTCTCCAACCATTGGCATGCTGGATTTTTATGCTGGAAAAAAGACATTAAGAAAACCAGCTGGGAAGTATAAACAAAGGGCTCTCAAAAAACATTTCCTACTTTATGTGATAAACTTGAAAGTTGGTGTGTGCTTTTGTCCTGCACTCTTGGTTCACCCAAGTGTCAAAAAGACTGAAAATAAAACATTACTTCCAGTGACCTCACCGGGGTCAAATGTCATGCCCTAAAGCTCACACTCTTCACTCCCCCAAGATGTTGACTCTTCTGATCAACAGTGGTAGAGATTATGAAGATGACTAGTTGTCCTTGCCATGCCTACTTCACATTATTGTGTAGTGGCTTCAGACAAAGGAAATGGCAAACTTTAAGGCCCTTTGTCTCTTCCAAAAGACTATGCATGGCTGTGCACCAGACATTCAGCTGAGTTGCTTGTTTACTCCTTATCAGCTATCAAAATCCCTATAGTCAGCAAAACTGAACTGACTCTCTGTATGGCGGCCAGATAGAAGAAATGTAATAGCGAATATCTCCACGTTCATGGTTACTCACTGAACGTCCTACTACATCAGCTAAGACTTACAAATGATTTCATAGATTGAGGAGGGCTTGAAAGCTCTTTCCCTTAAGGCTATGTCTAAACTTCTCCTTGGTTGGGGGGGGGGGGTCAGGTCAAAGTCCATTAACTGGCAATGACCACCATGCTGGTAACATGGCTACAGCAGACTAATTTGTGTCTGCTGGTACAGGTCAGGCACCAAAACTCTGGTTCAGCCACACAAAGGCTTCAACTTCATTCAACTATCCCCTGGAGGTAAACACTCTTCACTGATATTTATCCTTTCAGCTGGATTATTGTCTGGTAAACTATGATCACCAAGGCTGTATTATTTGAAATGGCCAAAGATGTGCCGAACTTCAATTTCACCCTCCCCTCAACTAAATATGCAGCTTGAAAAGATCACATTTTTCTCACTCAAACAGATACAGAAGGCCCTTGAAAAAGCCAAATCTGGCTCTTCTCTGGATACTTGCCTGGCAAGGATTCCAGTGCAACTTTCTAACCATATTGCTCCCGCAATCAAATCACTTTTTAATTTATCAATGGATACTGGGAAAATCCCTCTGGCCTATACAAAAGAAGGCCTTTGTCGACCCTAAAAACCTAACCTAACTACCGCCCTATTTCACTGCTTCCACTTCCAGGAAAGCTGCTGGAAGTTCTAATAAACAAACAACTTTCAGCCTATCAACTTTCAGTTTATCTTGATGAGAATTAGATCCTAGATCCACCACAATCAGGGTTCGATTCTCCCATAGCACAGAGACTGCCCTGGTTGCGGTCACTAATTCTATACAGCTCTCTCTTGACACCAGTACTCCATCTATGGTAGTGCAGCTGGACCTGTCCACAGCTTTTGGTGCTGTGTCCCACTCCAGGCTGCTTCAAGGCTGCATGAGATAGGTATCCATGGGACAGGTCTACAGTGGTTTTATGACTTCCTAGAAAATAGAACACAAACTCTCTCTTTGGATTGAAAAACTGTCTTATGCTGATGACACTCAGCTTGTCATCTCCTTTGATAAAAATTTGGACAAAGTTAAACACCATTCCTCCAAAGGGATGAAAGCAATCGCAGAATGGATGACAACTAACTGCTTACAGTTAAATGCAGAAAAAAATGAGATTATGCTGTTTGGTAAGGCCCAACTACTTTGATCTTCTGAATGGTGGCTTCCAAAATTAGGTATTGCTCCAAATCCCAGGCAGGAGGTCAAGAATCTTGGTGTTAAAACAGATCAATTCTTATTCATGAAAGAACAGTTTCTATCTACTACTGGCACTTACTTCAATATGATGTGCCTGCTGAGGAAAGCATTTATTTCCTTTCTGTTAGGAAAACTCTTGTCCAGGCTCAAATTATCAGCAGACTAGATCACGGAAATGCACTACTTGCTTCAGCAAATAAGATATTAATGTCCACATTTTTTATTTTAAAACTTTGAATTTTCAATTTTATCAAATACAACACAGCAGTAATTTGAGTACGATGAACATTGTACAATAAGCTAAACATGAGAAGATGCACATCCAATGTTCCATCACTAACTTGTATCATCAGAGTCACTCCAATGCACAACTCATCACCCCATGCTTGTAACATGTTCCTTTCGCTGGTGTTGTGGAAGGTCCCTCTTCCCACTAAATCAGTGTCATCAACCACATTGTTATCGGTTATTGCGGTCAGCTGTGTCTGTGTCGGCATCCGGATCTAGAAGTTTCTCACATAGACTTCGCCAGACTATGAGGTACTCATCTACTTTTTCATCGCATCTACTGAGCTTCATATGGACCTCCTCTGCTAGTGACCACTCCTGTATGTTCCTATACCTGTGCTCTATCTGGGGAGCCCTCTAACCCATCCAAGTGATGATGATTTTGCGTCATTCATTTGCAAATTTGTTTCATTTTTTCAGTGTTATTTGCAAAAATGTATATGCAATTTTGTGACCTTTTGGTCTTTTTTGTAATCCAGTAGGCAGCTCTAGGGCGTTTGTTCTATTCTAAGGTGCGTAGTCAGTTTTAACTTAGCAACCACCTGGTTCCAATAACTGCATCACCCAGCAGTTCCAGGCCAGGAGCATATGGTTCGCTCCTTTAGCACGGTTGAGTCAGTCTCTGGGAGTGTAATAGGCCCTGTGCAGGAAATTATAGTACACCAGTTTAAGGCAGGCATTGCAAAAGACTACACAAGTGAGTTTACAGACAAACGCCCAGTCTCCATCATTCAGAGGAGTTTTTAAGTCGGCATCCCAAGCCATCCCAGGCCATACATGCCCAAGGCGGTTGACTTGCTGCGTCAGCCTGCACAGCTTTATATATCAGTGTGATCAGATGCCTGCCTGTCATGCAGGACAGTAGGATCCTCAGTGTGTGGGATTATTGGGTCGCAGCAGGGTAGAAGAACCGGGTCAACTTGGCTATCTCGGCCAAGCCCGCATGATGTAAGAAGTGCCTTGGTCTAAGAGTCCTCGCAAGCCTCCTGGAATGCAATAAAAGACTCTCTGGGGTTCAGGTCCCCAAATAGGGAACAACCACCCTCTCTCCATGCTTGGAAGGAAATATTGTCCATCATTTGCCTGGCTGGCATCTGGGTCCAAACCAGGAGCTCTCTGTGGAATGGGGCCTGTTTCAGCACCACTTCTAAAAGCGTTGCCTTGTTCTCGCTGTCCGTGGAACCATGTATGGGATGTCTTTCTACAGTTCCAGCAGTCGGCCTCATTCCACCATCCCTGCCAGCAAATGCTTTTTCCAATTGACTCCGGTGTCTAGCCATTGGGCTGCATGTTGTAGGTGTGTGGCACAGTACTACAGGTCCAGTGGTGGCAGTGCTAGCCTGCCTTCTTCATAAATCTTGTCAGTGTGGCCAGGGCCACTCCTGCTGTGCCTGCCTGACCACAGCAGGAAGATGAGGATTGAATCCAGTAGTCTGAACACCCGCACTGGGCATAGGGAATTCTGGAGGACATCGCAGTAGTACCACCATTTTGGAGATGGCCAGCCTGCCATCAAAGTGAGGGGCAGTGTGCTCCTGAAGGTCACTAAAGTCTTTAGCATGTCCAGCACCCTGTCTATATTGAGGCATAGTTGTTGTGTTTTGTGTATGCTACTTTGATCCCCAAGTATCTAAATTGTGCTATCTCCCAGTGCAAGCCGATGTCCAGCAGGCACTCCAATCATACTGACCAGGGACACAGAGGTAAACAGAAGTGATTCTGTGTGGTTGAGCAGAAACGCTAATGGGACATAAGGGGAGGAGAGTAAAAATAAATAAATACTGGGCATCATCTGCGTATAGTGATTTGATGTGCCTAACATCTCCCAGGCGTATGTCCCAGTCCTGCAGCTCACGGCATGCCCATAACGCCAAAGCCTCCGTCGCAAGCACAAACAGGAGTGGCGACAGTGGGCAGCTCTATCGTTTCACATGACCCAAGATCCACTTATCCGAGCAACTTCCTCTCATGTGCACTTTAGCACTGTGTTCGATATACAGCAGACCCACCCACAAAACTGGGGTCCAAAATCCATGACTCTCAGCACCTCGAGTAAGTAACCCCAGTTCACTGTGTCAAAGGCTTTTTCTAGGTTAACTGAGACCAACGCCATTTCCTCATCACAACGCTCAACTTTATAAAAAACAAGGGCTAAATGCCTGAGCTTCATTCTGGTGTTCTTGCCCAGGATGACCCTGCACTGTCTTCGTGTACCAGCTCGATCATGTGGGCTGTCATTCGGTCAACAAGTAGTTTGCATAGGGCCTTCATGTCTGAGCTAATCACTGTGAGTGGCATGTATACTGTGGGATCGGCCTTGTTGCCTCCAGGTTTCAGCAATATACATATCTCTCCCTTCCTCAGGGTCAGTGGCAGTATCCCATTGTTGCGTGCCTCACGAAAGACCGCCAGGAGACCCTGCATAATCATCGCCAACAATATCTAATAAAATTCAGGTGGGAAGCCATCCCCCCTCGGAGCCTTAGCCTGTAGGAAAATGCTCAATGCGGTCCTTAGCTCCTTGTGTACTATGGGGGAGTCTAGGGCCTCAGCAACTGCTGGTCCAAGCCTGGGGATGTCTAGGCTCTCCAAGAATGGTGTATATTGGTTCCGGTCTATGTCTGGGTCCGCAGTATACACTCAATGTAGGTGCTCCCAGAAAGCACCCATTATGCCCGCCCTGGACATGACCCAGATGCCCTCTGGCATTATCAGGTGTTTCGTAAGTAGTGGTGTGTGCCCCCAAGCAGGATCCAGACTAGATGCCTCTGATTCTGCTGTGGCTGGGTCCCATTAATTTGTTGTTGACCTGCCACTGAAGCATGCCACCCGCCGCCCCTATGTGGCCCTTGTATATTCAGTCTAGGGCAGCCACTTGTGCATGTTGGTGGGGATCTGCTAGAAGACCAGGATTTGGCCCAGTTGGAGGCCACTGTGTCGCCTCCATGACGTGTCATTCCCTGCCGCCGAGTAGTCAGGAGTTTGCTGTGGGTCACGCTATCACCTCCGCCTATGCTGACTTCATGAGGCTCAGACCCAGGAGATCCATGACAGGCCCTGGGCCAGCGGGGACTACAGGCATGCCACCCCGCAGGCAACACTGACTTCCACAAAGGGCTGCTCTGCAGTGGGACTGCGGAAGGTTCTCAGCCGTGGGCAGGCTCGCAAAGCGCCACTGGATATGTTTCGCGATTTTCCCTCAATCTGGGGGGTCATTGTGGGGCTTGCTGGCTCCACAAGGGTTTGGACTCTCGCGGAGCCCTCTCTTCAGATGTACGTATGGGGTCGATGGGCTCCGGTGCCACACTCCTTCTCCACCAGTCTGGTAC
This sequence comes from Pleurodeles waltl, assembly GCF_031143425.1. Taxonomy (NCBI): domain Eukaryota; kingdom Metazoa; phylum Chordata; class Amphibia; order Caudata; family Salamandridae; genus Pleurodeles; species Pleurodeles waltl. The sequence continues at coordinate 657,802,582 of NC_090449.1, forward strand.
TATCAGCCTTCCAGCCCACACCGCGTTTGCACTCACTTCTCCTGGTGGGTGATGCAGGCAGGCTGCGCTGCGTCTTTGGCCTAAAGTGCCACCCAGGGCAGGACACACTCTCTTTGGGGCTGCCTCTGCTTCTGCAGTCCACCAGCTATTGTTGTGCTGTTCCAGAGTGGTATTACAGGGCAGGCCGCCGAAGGTTCTCAGGCTCAGCCGCAGTCAGATTTACAGAGCACCATGGGGCTGTTGCGCTTTCCCTCAGTCTAGCAGGGGGTTGTAGCAGGGCATGCTGGCCCTTCCAAGGTTCGTTCTGTTATCTCCCTCATAGCCCTCTCACTGGCCACCGCCGTCAGGTGCATGGGGTCGATGGGCTCTGGCACCACTCTCCTCCTCCTCCTCCTCCAGTCCTGTGCTATTGACACTCCAGTCCATGCCAGGTTCTCCCTCACTTCTTCGAGAGTGTACTGCAAGCAGGCCATGCCTCATCGTTAGCCTCAAGTGCCACCCAGGGCAGGGCACACTCTTGTTGGGGTTACCCTCCGGCTATAGTTGTGCCGCTCCTGAGCAGCCGGTGGTGTTACGGGGCGGGCTGACGAGCAGCACAGTCCAGGCCCCGACAAGGCCCTAAGTGCAACCTCCACCACACATCTTATTCAGGTGCAGGAGACTCCATCTGCCGTAGGCTTCGTGGGTACCTGAGGTTTTGCAGGTGCATTGCTGTTCGAGGAGTTGATGAGCTGGGTTTAGAGGCAGGATTAATCAGGATCTTCAGGCTGGCTGGCTGGAAGCTTAGGAGCTCACGCCCTGTCAGTCATGTTGCTAGGCTACCACAACTCCTTAATGGGTAAAGGTCTCAGCTATTTACATCAGAAGCTTAGACACTACAGCCTAGTCAGGAACTCGAGATCAATGGACAAACCTTACTCACTATCCCCTGTACCCAAAGATGCTGTGGCAGGCCTTTTTCTTATTTGGCCCCTTCCTATTAAAATAACATACCTTATCACATTTGTAGTTGCACTGGCCATGTCAAATTCAGAAAACTACTCAAGACAGTTTTATTTGAACTCAGTTATACTCTGCGTTCTGTTCACAGCACCGAGATACCCCTCCCATGGTGATCTGTGGGCTATACTAAATCAAATTAACATAAGTCCCCGAAAGAGCTTTCAGCCTACCATATGATAGAAAGAAATTAACAACCATGGAAACTTGTGCCATGTACTGAGTGAGTGGGGCACTACCTTGTCTGCTCAACTTCACTGATGGATGAATGAAATAACTCCGAGTCCTATGTGTGCTCTACCATCTGAAAGCAGGAGACGCTGTGGCGAACACTGCAGATCTTTAAAGAGCTTCCCACAGCATGAACAGTCATCATCAGACATTTTTGATTTTGTTGATCACATACACAGAGATGAGACAAGTTAGGGAAACTAAAGTCGAACTTTCACATAACAGACGGCAAGTAAACTCACTTAACTTTTGCTGTCCTTTCTGCTTCCATGCAACAATGCTAAAGGTTTTGTGGAAGAGGTGAAAGTCTGCGAAAGGAAAGAGTATTGTCTCGAAACTGTTAAGGATGAGTCCCTTAACAACAGCCCACAATCAGTGAATAAAAATAGCAAACATTTTGCAGATTGCAATGCTCATTTCGTATTAGGTAACAGAGTAGGGTCAAGCCCGGTGGATAAGGCACTTCTCAGCCATGAGAAATGCCATGTTTTTTTCTGATGTGGTATAAATGCCATTTTTTTTATGTGGTACAAGCATACGGCAATGAGCTACTAGAATCAGATTCTGTGTATTGCTTACACAAGGTAACCCCGCCCCCCCTCTCCCTCCACTCGCCCACTAAGCAAAAATATTATGGGGCATGTAATTTATCATTTTTTCATATGTAAAATCGAAGCAGTGTAATACGTTATTTTGGCTTGTACGTGTAAGAATCTTGATTTGAAGAACACTAACACCCTTGTTGAATAAGAAAATTACATTATTCCCATACTCGGACATACTTGCGAGGTGAACGGTACAGTCTATGAAAACTAAATTTAAGCTCTTGTGTAAAACCTTTAAGACTAGTATACAATCCAATTGGCATATTATTACACATGTCGCCAGTCATTTTATGAAAATTAAACACTCTAGACAACTGCTTGTATGCGGTAATAAATCATCACCAGGGAAATCCGCGATGGCTGTACATGATACTTTACCCTCTAGTAACCTGGGAAATTGGCAAGAAAAACATGCTATTGTAGGAATGACTATTCGATAATTTACGGTAACACTGCAATTCTAATGTAGAGATTGTAGTTTTGCAAGAATTCACTAGATCAAACGTTCTGGAGCCTTTGGTAGTTAATCCCGATGTGCAAACATTACCAAAGAAGAGTTCTCTTTGTGAGGCAGCTGTTCTCATGGGCTGTAGAAAAATGCCTGACACGTTCTCTATTTGCTTGTGGGAAAGCGTTGTTTTTACAGTTTTCCATTTATTACCACATCTACAAAGTAAGCGGCCTTATGGAAAACTGTTTTTAGGTGTGCCACGGAGCTCTCCAGGCAAAATACCATGTTGGGGGACGTTTGAAGTTGTACACAAAAGGGGGGAAACAAGGTAATTGAAATGTCATAGTCGGAAATGTTGAAAGTTTTGAAGACAATAAAGTTGTAAAACATCTGATGTAACATGACAACTAGGTTAACTGTATTTTTGAATTTGATTTGCAAATCAAAGCCTTTGTGTCTAAATGCTAAAACGTAAGAATTACTTTACAAATCCTAAATTTGCTACTTCCGTCATGGTAGAATTGAGCTATCTATTATTCGCGAGCTGCGAATTTTTAATACAGAGGAAAAAACCTATATGAATCCGTTTAACTTATTTATTTCTTTTCATCCATTGACTGCCAGTGGGCATAACATACATCTCCGCGCATGTTGATATTTTGTAAAGCGCCACATGACTCACTGTACTCTAAGGCACTGCATTAATCCTGTTTGTACAGCTGTGTCTGGGCAATTGTTCCCTCATTTTTTATTGTTCCAGCTTCCTTTTTTCTCCAGGTTAACTCTTTCATTTATCTCTATGGCAAACTATTCAGGAATTTCATTTGCAGATTTTTTTTTTTTTTTAAAGTGGGGTTTCCAGTGACAGCAACGCAGCGGGCAGTTCCACTTGCCTGTAATCAGTGTATAAGTGCTGCCGCCTGTCACCATCAATGCAACACGCCACATCCTTATACACAAGCTTCAGGGGAAGAACGCGAGGCTCGGCTGCCTCAGAAACGAGCTACAGCCGGTTGCCACCAATTCCAATTAACATACATATTACTGTTTTAAAGCGTTGTAAAAAAGACAAGGTTCCGTGATCTATTTTAGCTACGTTTTCCCGTCAAACACATAAGGCGTGCGGCCCTCCTGCATCACGTTTTAGCTGCGACATTCAAAATGCCGGACACTAAAGTGCTGTTTTAAACTCGAAGATGCAATATTATGATTTAAGATGTCAACTGATTTTACTAAAATAATAAACACCCTGACAGGGCACAGAAACCAGATCTGACAATGCAAGTAATGAAGTACAGGGCGTTGCTTCCACAACAATTCTCACATTTGTTTTGTAAAGATTAATTTTACACACATTTAACAGCATCATTCACACATTAAGGATAGATGGAAACTAAAGTGATTAGCCCACAAGCACATCATTTTTGGTTAAGTGAAAACCGGGATTAGAACTCAAGTTTTCAGACTGCAAGTCCCGCATTCTTCCTACTAGACTGCTCCAAGAACAGACAATGCATTATTTCATGTGAAAAATTGTTGTTTATGGTCTTCGGTCAAGGTATATGTGACAAGGCTTCACTTTGCAACACAGACTCAAGGGAAAAAACATACATCCGGATTTGGCTTTGGAGATATTCTTGAATCTTATCTCCACATACTCGTTTATTGTTGAGTATGAAGACTATAAAATCACGGAGCTAAAATCGTTGCGCTTAATCTTGATTTATTTTCTATGTGCATAACACTATTAAAACCCCAATCTAAAATATATTCCATAGCTCATAGCCTGACTTCAATGTTTACTGTATGGAATGCTGATCACTGCATGATGGTGATTTTTTTTTTTTTTTTTTACACAGTTGATATATAAGGTTTAGGATTCCTTAGCTGACTGCTGTTCTATGACCGTTGGCAAATAATTATCTCACTTATTTCAATCTAATCTGCAAAATGTTGCTTGCTTACGAATGGAACACCAACATGAAATAAGGATAAATAAAATAAAACGCAGGGCTGTACCACTGAGCCTAGAGCCAATCCAGTTCACACTACTGGGAGTTAAAAGCCTCCTCACTCACTGCTGAGGCTAAAGTTACTAGCTCAACCATTCTTTCAGGGGAAATGTAGACTGCACCTGTTCATTCTTGTATTGAACTTTTATTGTGAAATCTTCCTGGATTCTGACAAAAAAGATGGTGCAACTACATCCAAAACGCCATGCTTATTTTAATAAAAGCTGGAGACGAAGATCTAAATTACAGGTGGTTTGAAATCAGCACAATTGCCATCAATGTGTACATTTATTCGTAATCATACATGGTGCTTAATTTGTAAATAAAAAGGTTCCAGTGCCCAGAGCCCCCCTCTTGAGCATGTGGCTGTTGAAATTAAATGTGAGAACACGGAATACTGAGGCAGCGTAATCCTGAAGCCATTTTGGGCCTCTTCAATACATTTAAAGCCACTCCCTGACCTTTCAGCTCACTCTTGCAGCTTTCTGCTTTCTCTCATTGCGATGCTTTTTTGTTTTTCTCTTCCTCTGTCTTTCCCAAATGTGTCTTTTGCCTTTTGCTCGCAGCAAATGCTTGAGGCAGAAGAATAAGTGCTGGCCCTCAAAAATAAGGGCCAGTGCTCAGCACCCGAAACAACAAGCACAAATTAAGCACTGTCATACATACAAAGTCAAGATATGTGACAAACAAGTTACCTACCTTTGGTAACGCTCTTTCTGGTAGACACTATCTAACCACAGATTCCTCATCTTTAGAATATTCCCCATGTGTCAGATTAGACCTGGAATCTTTTCAACTATTTTCCTGCATGCTGCTAGATGAAGCTGAGTAGCCACACACTTGGTCCCCCGCACTTGAAAAGGAGGAGCAGAGCAGCATATAAGTGCCACCAATGTGCACTGATGTCAGTTCCTTTTCGTTTGGAGCCTTTTGACACAGATGTGGAACGCTACATTCATCCTCACTTTGATGATTTCTAAAAAAAAAAAAAAACTAGTGCGCTTTGGATCCATGTTCCCAATAAAAATGACATGCTTCAAGCCATGCAGTTTTTTTCCAATAAACAGATGTTGGTTATGGACCTGCAGGTGTCTCTCTGATGCCAGGGCTTGGAGCAAAATTCAAAGTCCTTTGACAAGTTTGTCCTCATGCATCCTAAGAGGATCTAGAACCATCAGGCAAACTTTATGTCCTCTAGCACCAGAACAAGTAGAATCCCTCTTGCAGGTCCTGCTCATGGATGCGGACAACAGTGAAGTCTCAGCTACAGGGCTGTTCTCACGAGCGGTCGACGTAAAAAATGAAAGACAACAAACAGAAGGAAGGTGTGACTCTAATCCCACCACGCCATGTCTTAGGAGAGGACACAAGAGCATCACAACAAAAGTCAGTCTTCCCAGGAGTGCTCGAGTACGGCACTGATTTCCCTAGCTGATCCAGATGTGCCTAGAGTTTTCTGAGGAATTGGCCATGTCACAGAAAGTGAAGGCCTTCAAAGAGATGCAGATTTTTAGTGCTTTTCAGGTTCTTGGCATGTCTTCATGCCCCATGGATCCAAAGTACCCATCACAATGCCCTGTAACATAACCCCCATCCTGTGCCTACATCCTGCAGGGCAGACTTGACTTTCCATTATGCAGAGCATAAAGGTGACTTGCACAGGCTACGGTAAGCAGGAAACACCAGCGACAGCCTCTGCATGCTACAACTGGGCAGGCGGGGCTTTGTTTTAAATAATGAGGTCCTGCCCACTTTTACTACCTGCTACAAGTGTTAAATTGACATTATGTACTTAGCGTTTACATGTATAGCGCACTCAGGAATAGACCAGCTTTTTGCAAGTCTAACCTAATCCTGGGCAGTGGGGTATTTTCCAAAGACCTGGTGGCATTATGGAGGGGAGGGGTAGAGGTCTTGTACATCCTCATCTAACCCTAAAGAGAGGGTCCCCAGAACATCGGGCTGAATAGCTACTACTACACAAGGGTGGCAGTTGCAGGTGGTACCTCTTCTCACACAACCCATCCACTAACACTGTTATTTTTTCTTACAAAGTCAATCACTTAAATTATTTTAAGAAGCAATGTTGCACTTTTCTTATGTAAGCACTGATACCCACATGCATCCTTTCCCACTCCATTCCACACATCCACAGACCTTCAGAAGAAGCTAACTGGGCATCCCAGTATAAGTCGTAGGTTTTTGGAGATCATATCCAAAGCATAATGACAGATTCCACAGGAAATAGTCACACCCACTCCTTTCTGGTGAAAAAGAATTGTTGGAGAAAAATTGCGGCATGGAAGGGAACTCAGCTGATATACAATAATAAGCTTTGTGGTAAAACAGTATACCTTAAAGGGAAACAGGAGAAGGTCTTCACAGACTAACTCCTTTATATGAAGCTATGAATGTTACATTTTGAAATAAACATCAAGCTAACCACTAATTAAACATAAATATGCTCTTTCCAGGATAAAGATATGTCTTAGCCAGCTAAGAACATTTTTAAAAGAGTATATTATATGCTGGGCCAGAAAAGACTGCTGCATGGTAAAAGACGTGCTCCCCTTCCCTGTGTGCCCAACTGTACTGCTGTCTGGATCTCTAATGCTGATTTTAAGGTCACAGCCTTCCAGGCAGCACTGCTATCTGGTTTGCTAAGGACATATTGGGGACTTTCAAAAATTGTATCTATGAATGTATTCCGCTTGTTGATTGCCATTGGCTTTGTGGTTTAAAACTCACACTTTCTGGCTTTCCATTTGCTGGCTTTATTTGCTTCAGGCTCTCAAATTCAGTTCGTCACTCTTGTTGCCTAAACCATGTTTTCTGTATCTTTCAACAATCTCGTTTTTTGTTAATAGGTCTTCAAATCTTGTTCTCATCTTGTCACATTTGTTGTGCATTCAAAGACTGAGGTCAAATGTCAGGTACTCTCTTCCAAGGGCGCTTGTTTACCTTTCCTCCTCTGACTTCAAAGTGAGAGGATTTATGTGACAATCTTGTTGCATACTGGGGTAGAAAGAGTTTTTTTCTAGCACACGCCAATGTTAAAATGAACTACGTAAAATTTTCAGAACATATCAGAATTATGAATGCACAAATGAAGCACATTTTTGTTATTTCTGGAGTGTGTTGGAAACAAATTTTTAAATATGATGAAAACAACCCATTAAACTAGGTGATGCAATTTCCACACATTTTCGTCTGTGCACAATATAGTTTTATCAGTAAAACTGTATGACTGTGCATATATAATGGTCACTTCAATTGAAACTGTGCTTGTAATGGCAGTGTGCTACCCCACCGTGAATACTCCACTCCACACTGCTCCACATGAATGCACTCTACTCCGAACCACTCCACGCCACTGCACTCTGCACCACTCCACACCACTTCACGCTATGCCTCTTTATTCTACTCTGTACCACTCTAAACTATGCCAATGGAATCTTCGCCACTCTACCCTACAACGCTGTATTCTACAGCACTCCAGTCTAGGCCACACCAATCCACTTTCTCCACTCTAAGCCACTCTGCAATCTATGCCAATACACTCCTCGGCAATACATTTGACTCTAATACTCAACTCTATGCCCCTGCACTCTATGCCAATTCACTGTAGGCCACGCTAATCTACTTTTCACCACTGTACTCTACGCCACTATATTCTATGCCACTTTAAGGTACTGTACTCTACCCTGCACCACACCACTCTATGCCACTTCACTTTACTCCAATCTGCACAACTCCATGCCACTCTACTCTTAACAACTGCACTCTGCTCTTAACCGCTGCACTCTACAGTAATGCACTCTACCCAATGGCACTCTATGTCACTGCACTCTACTCTGCATCACTACTCTATGCCACTCAACTCCACTTAACTCTGACACTCTACTCTGCAAAACTGCACTCTCTGCCACTGAACTCTATGCCACTCTACTCTGCGCTACTCCACTCTACTTGGTACTACTCCACTCTATGCCAGTGCACTCTACGGAAATATAACCTACTCTGCCCCACTCTATACTACTCTGTGCCACCCCACCCTGCGTCACTCCACTCTACTATGTACCACTTTAGTCTGTGCCACTGCATTTGACGACACTGCATTGTATGCTGCTGAATTACATGCCACTGCACTCCACATTACTATCCTCTGCAACACTCTACACCAATGCACTCTACAGCAGCCCACTCTACGCCACTGCAGTTTATGCCATTCTATGTGGCTCCGCACTATGCCACTCAAATACTCAACACTCTTTGCCACTGCACTATAGGTAGCTGTGGAGTGTTGTGCAGTGCAGAAGTACTGACTTTTTGCTGGAATTGTGTGTATCAGAAGGGTACAGTACAGGGACAGAGCAGTACTGTGATATATATGTGTGATAAGTGCATGTACTGGATGGATGTAAGTCTGCGAGGAATACATTATGTAAGAGATGTAGTGCTGTGAAGCGCATGCACACATGAAGTTGCTAGGTGCTAGGCTATGTGAGCTTGCTTGAAGTACAATACATGAATGGTGAAGTGTTGTGCAGTGCGCACATGGAGAGTGTGTATGGTGGCAGTGTTTGTGTTTGAAAATAGCTCTCCCTGGAACAGAAAAACTACAGTACTGATCAGTGCGCACAGACTGAATGAGTCCGCTGGTTGTATGTGTGTCTGTAGTGGAACAATGCACAGTACTGGAGATTATGTGTGCTGTGAAAGTACACAGAGTGAAAGTGTGCCTGCAATAGGTACATCACGCGGGGGACCCTAGGTTTCATTTTGACAAGCTCAGGCCTGCCTGGTGAAGGCAAAATAAGGAGACAAATCCTACCAGACAGATTTGTGTATTGCTGCATTCATGTGAGCTGGGTGGGACAAACACTGGAGGAAGGACCTCTCCCTTTACACTTAAAAAGGTTGCTCTGCGATTCTGTGATGGATCATAAGGAAGGTACGTCGATATCTCAGGAGGAGATGGGGCTGATAAAGAAATTAAAGAGTAGAGTTAGAAGCCCATCCCTATGGCTAACATCCAGGTGATAACTCTAGTCACTCTCATGAACTGTGTTGTGCGACAATCCGCTTCAGAGTCTTGCTTGCTATGACAGTGAGCCTTTCAAGGGGAAAGAAAAAAAGGAAAAATGTACACTTCAAAAGAAAAATCCCAACAGAAATCTTCAAAGACTCAGACCCTAAATCACATTTGTGTCTGAAAAAACTATAAGAATATGAGGTTAAGACCCCAAATGTTGTCACCTACCAAGCAGCCACATGGGCTGTGTGTATGCCGGGGGGATTGGGGCGGTGGCAGGGGAGATCTGTAAGGCTTCTTCCTGAAACCAGGACAGGGTGCCAAAGCCTGCTAGTCTCCCTGTTGGGTATGGGAACGTCACCCGGGGAAACCAACACCAGTTGCCCTGGAACAACATCGCCTGCCTGCTTACCAAGACCAGTGAGCCCTGTGAGGAAGAAGAGAGTTGGAGCGAGAGAGGTCCAGTGGGGAGCACCACTAAGAGGACTGCCTGAGCCAGGTGTGAGGAGACAGGCTGAGCACTGATCGGGTCATTGCCCGTGTACAAAAATGGTCCAGTGACCCCCACATGCCAAGAAAGTGCTACCACGATTTAAGCCATGCAAAGAGCACCATGCAAGAGCAGCTAGGCCCACACCACCTTGCCGCGGTGATCCCGTTTACCAAAGTGGGCTACCTTTGAACTTATTTAGCCCAGGAAAGTGAGGCTTGTGTTCGCTGATATCAGCAATCTCGTGCAACAAGAGACGCTGCCGTAGTGAGGCCGAACAAACTGGAAGAGTCTGCACCCCAACACTGAGTAACACAGCAGCACTATATACCTGGAGGGGCTGCCTGTACCACTGTGGCCAAGAGTTTGTGTTGCTGGCCGGTAAGAGGGTTGCTGTAGTGACCAACGGGTAAAGTCTGCAAACTGTGATCTGCACCTGAAAGATTCCCTAGGACTGCAAGGATGCTGCAGAAGATGATCCACCCTTGCTAGCGGTCCAGTCGGGAGCCAAAAGATTTCGTCCTCCATACCCCGCCTTCCACGCTAGGGGAAAGGTGACTTACTTTGTGTTTGCTGAGTGGGAGCAGCTCTGGAACAAACCTCTAGTGCTGTTCAAAAGAGAGAGTCTGCGCTGCCACATGTACCACAAGTAGCCCTACTTTGTTGAACAGGATCATGGCTCAGGAAAGCCTGTGGAAGGAGCACTCGCTGCTCTGCTGAACGCTTCCATACTGCTGGAGAGGATCAGATTGGAACTTGCCCTTTTGGGTCCCAAGGGGCTCGCTAAAGTGCTGTGGCACCACATCCATTTTTCACTAAACCCCAAGAAGTAAAAGGGGAACTCTTGAGTACAGCCTACTAGTAAGCATTTCCTGGATACAGCCACCAGTGAAGGGGCAATAACCTCAATCACATTAAAAAAGGGTGAGTTGGACAGGGACTGGCCTGACATTGACTCGTGCCCTAACCTCAAGGGGGTTGTGATAATGCTCATGAGTCATGTTTAGGGTTTCTTACAAAAGTAAGTAACTGACTGGACATTGATTTATTGCCAGTTTGGTATGAACTTTGAGTTATGAGTCATGTTTACTTATCTGTACCTACACTTCCCCCCTCGAGGTAGCCTTTGACAACTCATCTACAGTTACCACTAGGGTCAAGTGCAGAGGGGGTACTTGGCCCAGTTGCATAGGATCTATAGTAGGTCAGGCTCCAGGACATCAGAGGTAAAAGGCCTCAACCACCACTGTTGAGCCCAGTAGCCCTGCGGGCCAATGAAAAGGGTTCTGACAGTATAAGATTGGTTTTACCATAATTTTAAATTCAGTGTCTTAAGGACAACAAAAGGCTATATATATTTCATTTTAAAATTCATTGGGGATTATACAGCCTGAACAACAAAGTTCACTTACAGAATGCAAGCAGTTCATATATTCTGAATGAATTTACATAAACAGCCTTTGGCTGCCGGTTAGACATGAAACTCTTAGGGTGGTCTTTCCCTCAATCTTTTGCCTAACTCCTCCACCTTTCTGACCTGTTTTTTGCCGGTATTAGGTCTCTGTGCACCTCACCACTGCTAAAGTGTGTGTGTGCTACCTACCTTAAAAATGGTAATAATGGTTCATTCCCAATTGGCTTATTTAATTCAAATATTAGTCCCTAGGAAAGTGGCACTACATGTACCCAGGGCCTGTAAATTAACTGCAATTAGTGGGCCAGCAGGACGGACTGTGCCACCCCCTTAGGTAGCCCTCTAACCATGGTTCAGGCCTGCAATTTCAGAGCCTGTATGTGCAGTTTTACACTGCCATGTCTACCTGACAAAAGAACACTTTTGCTGGGCCAAACCTTCTCTTTTAAAACATATAAAGTCACTCCTGAGGTAGGCCCTGAACAACCCAGCGAACAGAGTGCAATGTATTGAAAAGGCAGGACATGTACTTCTAAGCTTTACAAGTCCTAGTAGTGAAAATGTCTTAAATATGTTTTTCACTACTGCAAGGCGTATCCCTCCCACAGGATAATATTGAAGTTGCATTATTGCATTTTATATGTGTCATTTTCAAATGGGAAGAGATCATTCTTTCAAGTTTGGTTTCTGTAGAATAGCAATTTAAAAATCCTACCTTATAAGTGAAGTCAGATTTTTTAATTGGAATTCTGAAAATGCATCTTTTAGAACGCTGGCATTTTCTTACTTTAGCTATTTGATGCCCGCTAACAGTCTCTGATCATATGCCTGGGGTGTTTAACAACTGGGCTTTGTGTATTCCCTAAACAGTCACAGACAATGGGAGCTTAGGTGTGACTTGATGGGCCAGCCTGTCTTACACCTGAATAGGCTGTGTCCTGTCCACAGACAAAGGGCTGCAACCCCCCCCCGTAGTGAATCTGGAGCCATGGCAGAAAGGGCAGGACCTCTGTGCACTTCCAAGGCCTGTCTTTGAAGTTTACCCCACTGCACAGGCACCACTTGGTACAAGAACTGGACCACAGACACCACCACTTCAGTACACTTCTGGAACTATAAATAAGCCTAGCAGGAAGAAGGACTGCTATGCAGCTGAACGACTGCCATTCTGCTGGACTGCACTCTGCTGATCTCCTGCTTTGCTGTAGTGATCTGCTGCCATCTGCCTGGGTGGGAAGGAAGGATCCTGCATCACTTGAACCCAGAGCGAATACAAGGGCTAGTTGGCTGAACTCCTGATCTGAAATCTCAGGGACATAAAAGCCTTTCAACTACTCTGCTTCTGCCATCTGAGAGTCTATCCTGCCAAGTGGTGCCATCCCAGTCCGGGACCCTTGGACGTGGATCTAACATGCTTACCAGCGGAACTGATGAATCCTCTCTGCTGACTGATGCATCCCCACTAAACAGGGCAAACTTGTCAGCTTAGCAGCGTATTCCCAAGCAGAACCAATGCATCACTACTGCTGCATGGATTAGACCTGTTGCAAAAGACTTGTATCGCCACTGCACCCCACATCTTGGGTTTGACGCTTCGCCTTCAGAACCGCTGCTGCAAAAACTTTTCCTGGTGCAACCTCTCTGCATCTCTCCCGTCGACGATAGCCTCGACAACACAAACTCCACATCGCAGCTTCACTGCTCATTGGAATGGACACACGTAATTTGAGACGTCATCAGTGAAGTCACTAACCAGGTCATGAGTAATGTAATATGTGAGGTCATAAGAAGTGCATTTCAGGTGCACAAGTTATAGTTAGTTCTGGTAATTATAACTGCTGAATTTCTTTGGTTTTGTATGAATGAAATGTGAGCCTAACTATGACGTCCCTGTAACCTTTATGTTTTTTCAGTTAATTCTAAGTTTTTTTTTTTAACTTCTATTTCCTAACTGTAACGTCTCTGTAACCTTTGTTTTTTTCAGTGAACTTCTATGGTTTTTTAAAATCTGTTTCCTAACTGTAACATGTAACCTTTGAGAGTGGGTGTGTGAGTGGCTGTAAAGGTAGCTGAGTGGGTGTACGAGTAACTGTATGAGTCTCTGACTGGGTGTGTGAATAGGTTAGTGTGTGTAAGTGGCTATATGGGTCTGTGAGTGTGTGTGTGAGACACTGTATAGGTGTGTTCAGGGTTGTGTAAGTGGGTGTAGGAGTGCCTGTATGGATCTGAGAGTAGGTGCATCACTTGGTCTGAGAGTGGTTGCATTACTGTCTGAGATAATCTGTGAGTGGGTAGCATGTGAGTTCTGAGTGGGTCTGTAAATGGGTGTGTAAGCCTCTCAGGGGAATATAAGTGTGTGCTTGAGTGTTTGAGTGGATCTTTGAGTGGGTGAATGAGACTAAGTGTGTGTGTGAATGGGTGCATAAATGCCTTAGAGAGTCTGAGTGGGTGTGTGAATGTCTGAGTGGGTAGAAGAGGGTCTGGGAATGGCAGACACAGACACACTAACTCAGAGCCCCACTGAGTACGTCATGCAAAGTGGGTATGTGAATGGGTGTTGAGGCTCTGAGTAGGTCTGTGAGTGAGAGTGTGAGGGTCTGAGTGGGTCTGTCAGTGGGTGCATGAGATTGAATGGGTCTGTGAGTGGGTGGGTGAGGGTCTGTGAGTGGGTGGGTGAGGGTCTGTGAGTGAATGAGTTGTGTGTGTGGTCTGTAAGTGGTTGCATGTGGGTCTGAAAGTGGGTGTGTGAGCCTCCGAGTGGGTGAGTGAATGGGTGCATAAGTTTCTGAGGGCATCTATGAGTGAATGAATTAGAGTATGAACAACTCAATATCTTTTTGTTGTTGCCTATTTTCGTGAATTAATCGCAATGTTACAAGGGGGCAGCACTGAGCATTGCAACGTATTCACAAATTTTGCACAAAATCATTTTAAGGTCATATCATGCCCCTTAAAAACTCCTATGCCATACCCCTGGGGTCCGGGTCCCTCCAACCTCACACATTGTACCACCTATAATTTCTATTTTCAGCACCAGGGACCCTCTCCAGTAACATAAAATGGTGACCGCAACTTTCTAGTCAGGTTGCGGTGCGTGCATTTGCGAATTCGCCACGAATACGTCGCGACTAATCCGCAACCATAGATATACAAATTTACTTCCCCTTTAATTTCTCAAGAACTACTGAATGGATTTACACCAAATATCCAAAAGTGTAATCTGCACACCGAAACCTACCTTCCTGCCAAATTTAGGGCAATTCCATCCAGCAGTTCGGGCTGTTGTCGTGTTTAAAGCTCCTATGGTAATTAACAATGGAAACACAAGTTTTTTGACCCACACCCCTTTTCTTGACCCTCTTTTGACGGATCACCCTGAAACTTTCCGTGCGCAACAAGAATAACCAGCACACTTTTTTGGGGGAAAATTTTGTGAAGATCTGTCAAATGAGGTCAAGATATAGGCAAGTAAAAAAATGCTTTTTCTATGGGAACTAGGTCCTAACTATAAGCATCTACTGACAACTGCTAGTAGATTATATATATATATATATATATATATATATATATATATATATATATATATATATATATATATATATAAATAAAACTCTCGCCCCCGCCATGTACAGTTATCTGATCAATAATTTTACTGCAAATGTTACAGTGTCATTATCAATGATGTTATCAAGGATGTCATGAGTGCTGAAATTTATGGGGTACTTAGCAGTGCATGGCAAGGGCACAAGCTATAGTTACCTTAGGGCGCAAGTTATATTTAATTGAAAGAACTCTAACTGCTGAATTTCTATGGTTTTGTATGAGTAAATTCAGAACATAACTATAACGGTCCCTGTAACCTTTGTTTTTTTTCTTCCAGTGAATTTCCACGGTTTATTTAATTGAAAGTAATTTTTGTTACTATACATTAATCCAACCACTGCCACGCACAGCCCTTGGCCATGCAAGGCTGTAGTTGGCCGCAGGGCTTGCAGCCAACCACTATAACAACCCAACTCCACACTGTACATGGCCAAGTTGGCCGCAGGCCAGGCCAGAGCAGGCCAACCCCTATAACCACCTAACTCCATGCTGTGCACGGCCGAACAGGTTGTCTCTCTTCGTATGAGAATGGGTGTTACAGGGTGTCTCTGGGTGAGAGTGTCTGTTTGGGTGTGAAAGTGGTGTGTGAGGTTCTGAATGGGTAAGTGAGTGGGTGTGTGAGGGTCTGAGTGGGTCTGTGAGTGGATGTTTCAGTGTCTGTGTGGGTCTCTGACTGGGTGCATGAGAGTCTGAGTGGATTTTTGAGTGGGTGCGTGAGGGTCTCAATGGAACTGCGAGTGGGTGCATGAGGGACTGTGTGGGTCTGTGAGGGGGTGCACCAGTGGCTGAATGGGTCTGTGAGTGGTTGTGTCAGTGTGGGCCTGAGTGGGTGCCTGAGGGTCTGAGTGGGTCAGTAAGTGTGTCAGTGTCTGAGTGGGTGTGTGAGTGGATGTGTGAGGGTCGGTGAGTGGATGCATCAGTGTCTGAGTGAGTCTGTAAGTGGATGTGTGAGGGTTTCAGTGAGCCTGTGAGTGGGTGCATGAGGCTCTGAGTAGTGAGTGAGTGTGTGAGGAACTGAGTTGGTCTCTGAGTTAGTGCATCAGTGCCTGGATGGGTCTGTGAGAGTGTGCATGAGGTCTGAATGGATCTGTGAGTGGGTGCTTCAGTGTCTGAGTGGGTCTGAGTGGATGTGTGAGGGTTTCAGAGAGTCTGTGAGAGGGTGTGTGAGGTTCTGAGTGGTCTGTGAGTATCTCAGTGGGTCTGTGAGTGGGTGTATCAGTGTCTCACTAGGTCTGAGTGGGTGAATCAGTGTCTAAATGGATCTGTGAGTGGGTGCATGAGGGTCTGTGTGGGTGCACAAGTGACTGGGTGTGTGAGTGGATGCATCAGTCTCTGAGTGCACGAATAAGTGAATGAATTATTGTGTGAAAGTATGTGGTTTCCCTCCAATTTTTTTTCATATTCATGAATATTTTGCAAATAATTCACAAATATAGGCGAATATCGCACAAGGTGATACAAAATTATTTTAAACCATAATTTGCCCCTAAAACACACCTTCATCACACCCCTGAGGTCAGAGTACCTCCACCCTGAACCCTTATGTCACTTTTAATCAGGATTTTCACCCCTGGGGACCGTGGTCTGTGAAATAAAATGGCGGCCACAACTTTCTAGTCAGGTTGCAGTCACACAATTACAGCACTTCTTTTTGCATGCACATTCGCGAATATTTGCAAATTATTCACAAGACTCGGTATACAAGTTTGGATTGCCTTTAATATGTCAAACACTACTGAATGGATTTACACCAAATTAGCGAATGTGTAATCTGCGTACCAAAAGCTAGCTTTATGCCAAATTTGGTGTCATTCCGTCCAGTGGTTCGGGCTGTAGTCGTGTCTAAAGTTGCTACGGGAATTAACATGGGAAACCAAACTTTTTTTTTAGACCCTTTTTTTCTCGGGCCCCGCTTGACAGATCACCCCTAAACTGTCCATGCTCAACAAGAATCACCAGGGTACTTTTTCTGGAAAATTTTGTAAAGATTCTTCAAACAGTGCCAAAGATATAGGCAGGTCAAAAAATGCTTTTTCGATGGAAACTAGGTCCTAACTATACCTACTGGCGACATATGTGGACATATATATGTGTGTGTAGATATATATACATGTATATGCACATACACAAACACTCCTAGGAATGGCTCTGAATGACAGCCATGCATCAAATAAAATTCCCAGGTAAGAGAAGAATGTACAGTGGTCGATCATCTATCACCCAAAAACGAGAAGTTCTGTGAATTTTTTTTTTATGATTGGAAGAAAGGAGAATGGTATGTGACCTAACTCCAACTTGGGTAGATAACTTTGCTCCTGTCATGATTTATCCTAACTCATTAGCGATCACACAGAAAGGCAAAGTGTTCCAAGGGTGCTACAATCATACAAGTGTTTTATCAAATATTAGAACATTGGAATGCTGGGGGCTCCATTGAAAACAATGGAGTGCTGCGGGCTTTTACTGGCCGGTAAAAGCCCGCAGCACCAACATTCCAATGTTGGCTTTGTTCACAGCAACAGCTGTGAACAAAGCCTCACGGAGCCCGAGGGGATTTTAATCCCCTCGGGCTCCGTGATTTTTTTTTTTTTTAATAGAACATTCTGCCCTGAGTGGCAGAATGTTCTAATAGCCTTAGAACCCGCCGTAGCGGGCTCTACCGGCTATTAAAGTCCCTCTCCCTTGTTAAATGCCCTCGCCTTCGGCTCGGGCATTTAACGCGGGAAGCGGGCCTTTAATAGCTGGTAGAGCCCACTACGGCGGGTTCTAAGGCTATAGTAGTGAATAAGCCGCATGAAACAGAGCCCTGACAGAGGGAAATTGAGTACCTATAACAGGAGTGTCCACATTTGATTGCACCAAGGCAGTATTAACATCACTAACAAGGATATTGAAAAGAAGTAACACAAGTACACGTCTGGAGACGTCCCAGCTGCAACAGATTGTTTTTTACTTCTTTTAAGTTTTTTTTTTTGGGTCGAAGAAACAATAGCACAAATACTGAAATACAATTTGACCAATAAATAAGGCAGGAATCTTACAATTTGACATTTTGGTCAATAATACCTTTCTAGTTGCACCGTAGGATGCTCTTCTGAAATCCACAAAAGCTTGCTAGAATCACATCATTTTCTACTTCACGGATTGCAAAGAGCTAATACCATCCAGCTAGGAAGTATTGAGTTGTCTTTCATAAACTTGAAATTTTGTAATCATAGACCGATGATGCTAACAGAATGAAAAATAGTTGAGCAAATAACTTGAAAAGATGTCTAATCGTGCAAAAGTATTGATAATTGCAAAGGTTTCTAGCAGTATCCTTACCTAAGCTGGGTTCAATTATTTTTCCTTGATGAAACTTGATGCCACTTTCTGCGATTATAAAGTTACAGAACCACAAGGATAGTGAAGTGGCCCCATGCAATATTTCTTCTGGGGTGTTTCTTGACATGCCATCCAGCTCTTTAGCAAATATGATATGCTTTGTTTAACATCTGAAATATGTGCTACAGATGTAACATTGACCCAATTGAAGATACGAGTTAAAGTTATAGTGGCAAAATTGCCTCTTACTTTAAAATATCAGTAACTTATTTAGTCTAAGTGTTCTGGCTAACTTACTTTGGCCAACAGAAGCCCATATAGCTCATTACTGGTGATCAAGACAAACATGATTTGCCAATTTTAATGTAAATGTTTTATTCTTTTATTTTATGCTTAAGGCCAATTTTTTTGCTTTTTTCAATAGAGTTCGAAGCAGACAATGAAAATTTATAGCCATAAGTTTGAGTCCTTCCAATTAAAAACCACGCCACTTTCACCAATAGGTATCAGTTTTTAATCAAACCGCTAACTGTGAAAAAAGGCTTCTGTAGATAACTGATGATGTGTTTTCAAGCCTTGGCAGAAAGTTCATGTAAAAGATTATCATCCATATTAGACTTGAGTTTTAAAGTATGGTCGGCATTAAACTATGGGACTCAATTTCCTTTCTTTATTGTTGGGTTAATTTATCAAACCCTCAAAATAATGTAGACAAACACTGGGGTAAAGGATTACACTCAATTTGAAAAAAAAAAAAAATCTCTGCCAATGCTTAAAATATGTACCTGTAATACAAGACAAGAAGGGATTCTGGGTGACAGGGAATGTAAGTAAAGCAGAGAGGTAATCTCTTTATAATAAAAAGCAGCAGAAACGTTACCTTAACAATAAGAGACCAAGGACACAGAACCTGGAAACACACTGCAAATTTTACGCATTTGAGACATCATGCTGATAATTATAAAACAAAGAAATTGTGCTTTTTTCGGTTTAAACAGACAGATTTTCCAGGATTTCCATTAACGAAAATGCTATCCTCCAAAAACGTGAGTGACACTGATATTTTCTGATTGCTTATTAGGGGAGAACAGAATGTAGATTTGCTTTAAAAGGCAGTATCAAAAAGACTGGTTAAAGACTGGTTAGTCTGACGTTTACCCACTTCTTACAATGTTATGTTCATTGTAAAAAAAAAAATGATTTGTCTTATTTTTTCTATAGTTTTGTGAGCATAATGTAAAGATACACGGTCTACATACCTGTTTTCATCTTTTATCTTGGTATAGTTTTTTACTGTTGTAAACTTGTGAAACAATTCAATCAAATTTGGTCTTTTAATAGTGTGTTTACTCTGTCACTAACAAAATAGTTCACGAGAATTTGGTCATAGGTCACTGTACATAGCAGGACCCACGGTAAAGTTTCAATGCTCTATTCAACCAATAAATTCTGACAAGAGTTCCATAAGGTACCTTTCTGGTAGGCAGAGTGGGACCTCCCCAAAAAGTTATATTTAAATAAGATTTGATGAATAAACTCCAACCTTCTCCACGAAATGTTTTCTTAAACATTTGAAAATGATAACTTATTTGGACATTAATATCCCTGTAATACCAAGAATCCTGAGCGAGTCAGAGTATAAAGGCAGTAAGCATGTGAAGAGATTACTTGTGCACTGTAAGAGAGTGATTGGGTTTCCATGAAATAATTATGTCCACGCAAAAGAAACAATATACGTTAAAGTCACCGTACAGACTGCCAAAGGGGGAACCCAATCATTCTAGAATTATTCCTGCTTTACTTCAATAAAACCAACACGTTATGAGTGGAGAAATTTTTTTCTGCATTCTTCAGATGGGCTAGCTCTAAAACAATGATAAATATCGATATTCTATTGTCACTGAAAAATAATGATCAAAACCATATTAAATAGGCATTCAAAACAATAAATCTGAATTATAAACTGTCAAAGTTCTTAATCAGCAAAAAATGAAAGTGCTCATCAAGCTTTTAAGACGACCCCTGAAACTTCAAATTGTGTGTGATATTCAGAGTGTGCACTCCACCACTTTAGGAGTGACTAGCATGCCTCTGTCCACCAGGCAGCGACTACCACAGCAAGGTGGCATGTTCTACAGCCTTAAAACATCTGAGAAAGGTGTCTTTGGCCACGTGAAGTTGAAAAAAGTGTGTCACTTGGAGGATGAGCAGGGCCGGCTTTAGAGGGGTGCGACTGGTACAGCTGCACTGGGCGCTGACCTGGAGGGGGGCGCTGAACTCAGGGGAGGGGGGGGCGCTGTGTTTATCAATAACTTACAATTTAAAAGCACCTTAAGCAAAGTTCCATGTGGGTCCAGCTATCAGGAAACAATAAAAATGTAAAGGTAAATATTGTGATTAATGTTCCTGACAGAGAGAAATCGGAGATTTGTCCAATGGCAGTTTTGACTCGCCATAAAGTAGCGCAGAGGTTTAAATGGCTGTTGCAAAGAACAGATCTGTATTTTATGTGGACAGCTGATTTGATTAGTAATACCAGCCTTTACCAGAGCTTTATAACAAATAAATGTATGTAAGAGAGGGCCTATGGAGAAATGAGGGGCACTTTTGCCAGGTGCTAATGTATGAGTCGGAGAAGGAAGCCCTGAGGGATGGCGCCAAAAATGGTTGTTGCAAGGGGCAACCTGTGCTAAAGCCGGCCCTGAGGATGAGGGGAGGGAAGCAAGATTTAAGCTTCAATAGGGAGAGATAAGGCAGCACCCTTAGGATGCCACCTAGTGGCGATGCCAAACTGCAATAGGATGCCAAAAAAAATGTCTCATTTAGCAATGTATGTGGAGTGCAGAAGCAGCCCAAATGTTCTGTTGCTTGGAGCGCTGAAAATAACCAGTCATGGAGGGTGGCTGTAACAGAAATGAGTTTATGAACGCACATTACAAGTAGAGCTGTTGGTATGTGTCTAAATGCACAAAAATAACCTTGGTCTCTTTATAAATGTCCAGATTGAAAATGACACAGATAAAATGATACAAAGGCAACTGCAGAGGGTAGTTTTTGTTTGTGCAGCTTGGGTAGAATTATTTGTACACAATTATCAACGGTAATGATGTTCTCTGTTTGCAAAAAACTAATACAAGCACAGGGTTATGGTAAAACACCCAGAACACATTAATTTGTTTGTGCATCCACAGAAATACACAATTATTTTCTCATCTATCTTAGTGTATGCAGCTCTGCCAAGTACCACACATCATTGGTTAGACTAACGCATTTTAATGCTGGTGTCCGCATCACCGTATTAAAATGCATTAGTCACCAAAAAAGCACTCTGACATGCTACGGGGATCATGCTGCACACCAAAAAACAGACTTGTGTGGCTGTGTTTAATGTATGCACACAGCATTGTGCTCTGCCTGCGAAGCCCTGCTGGCAGTCCACGGGTACTCTGACTACTTGCAATGGGGACGTGGATCCACGTGGGAATTGCGCTTCCACTGGGGGTCCCGCCCCAGATCCTTCTGAGGTACTAGTGGCTGCTGCATTATTCGGCACTGGCTGGGCGGCTAAATTATGGGGCAGGCGCAGGAGGCCTCTGGGCGAAGAGAACACTGAAGCAGATTTTCATATGCAAGCATCCTCCAACATGGGCCCCTCAAGCGTCAGAAACGGGCTGGGTGACAGCAGGGACACAAAATATTTGAATAATTCCTATGTGAACACGTCACATCAATTTGTTATCACGGAAATTATTCAAATAGGTAGTGTCAATGCTGCCGTCCAGCCAGAATGAGACACCTCTGCGCGAGGAGCGGAATGGCAAAGGCCCGCCCCCACAGGGGGCATTAGGGGCCAGGGCATTAACCGTCGCCGGGGATCCGGAAATTAAATTACGAGTCAAGCCGCCTCAGCGGCAAACCAACAAAAGACAGCATCATCCAGCATCCCCCTCAAGAGAGAGGGATGAGTCCCCAAGGTCATTGGGCCAATGGGGGCACAACAAGGGCAAGGAAAACCTACAAACCCTCCAATGGGAGGAAACCGCCCCGCCCTCAGCTTAGAGGGCGGTCTAAAATGATTCTGCTGCCCAGGCAGAAATCACTTTGTGGCCCACGAGGGACAGCGCGCAGGATCACAAAAGGAAACAAGTTAAGTGTTTTTTTATTTCTCCTTTGTTTAACTAGGCATTTTTAGGCGTTGTACTATCCACTCTGGCTGTCGCCAGCTTTCCATGCGGGCCCTCTCTGGGGGGGCGAATAGTGAAACTTACAAAGTCCGCCCGCACTCGTATAAGGTGCAAAGCAGCATCCGATTCCTACCAGAAAGCCTTCCATGCCTCGCTGTCCTCCACAATTGAGAAAAAGCAGAAATCACTACCCGTGCGCCCCCGCCATTACATGGCACCATCGGTCGTGTTGCGAAAAAGGAGATCCTCTATGTATAGCGCCCAGCTGGCACGCACGCCGCCGGCACAGCCCGGAAAAAATATAACCACTTCTCTGACCAGACTCACGTAGTGAAGCAGAGTGGCCGGCACACACAATCCCAGCCAAGCGGGCGTCCTAGCATAGAATAAAGTCAATTCCAGCGAAGCGGGCGCCCTGGCATTCGAATAAAGTCGCGAGAAGAAATGGCGGGGCCTCGGAGGGAAGGGGACCACACGGTACACCCACCTCCGTAGCTCCGACTTCCTTGCATTGTGTGCGATATGATGATAATAACACGCTCACCATTATGTCCCTGCAAACGGCGATAGTGGCGATCACAAATTTATATGGCGGCCTCGAGCCTGTTTTTGTACAGCCCTCCCGCAACTGACGCAACCTTCCAATGTGCGTGCGCTGTAGTTTCAAGTTTGGAAGGCGGGGGAGGAGCGTACCTCCCAACCTCAGAGGGAAGTTGCTCCCCGCAAGTTGTTTGCGCTTGTGCATCTGACCAAGCATCCCAAACGTGATGTTTATGCAAATGTGTGGAAAGGCACAGCAATACTGTTTGAAGCGTTATCTTTAAATTTATTTGCAGATTGTAAAATTACACATGGAAATATTAAATTAAGCGGTAAATTCAAACCTCATCTGTCCATCAAGCTTTGCGTTGTTTGTCTGAATAATAACAGATGATATACCCTCGGCAGCTGGCCTTCTCCTGAGGTGGGTGAGGTCCGAGCGGCGACAGCGGAGCCCTCGACCACGAGGGAGGGGGGAGGTCAAAGCATGTAATGATTTATGGCCTTGGTATGGGGCCATGCTGAGGAGGAATTTTTTCAGCCGTACGTGGCCGCCTTGTGCCCCCGCGAGAATGCCGGTTTGGGCGGCCCGGCCACGGAGAGGGAGAGGTGCTGGGGTCCCGTGCCAGGTTTGTGTGAGGCCTTCCCAGGGTGGGATAATTCTATTCACGGCCCTAGAACCAGGGCAGTGGACCGTGGGGCTAGTTTTAGTAGAGTGGGCTCTCCTGAACCCAAGTCCCAATCAACAACCCTGGCTGCTTAGGTACACGCCAGCGTAACTGCAATGAGATTAAGGGTCAGCTGCGAGGTTTTCACCCTCGGCGGCTGGCTTGCCCCACCGTCCGGGCAGTGAGATAAGAAAGATCCAATCGGAAACAGCAGAGCCCTCGAACACAGGTTAATCACTGGCCCGGGAGCCAGGGCAGTGGGGTAAGATTTGTGGCTCTGGTGTGCTTGGCCAGTCAGAGTCCTCGTGTGGATGTGTTTCAGGGTTTGGTAAATCTCAGGTGCCGTGAATGGGCTTTGCGTGCGTTGATTTCTCCCCATCCTAATGCTTGTTTTCCCAACTCTCAAGACGGGAAGAGGTATGTGAAAATGATGGCGTTTTGCCTCTCATGTACAAGGGCGTTTTTGATCCTATGTAGATATGTAATGGAAGTAATATATGGTACGTAATGCATGGCGGGTGGTTCAGCTTTTACGCCACAAATGGAAATAAAGGGTTGCCCGCTGCCTATCCCACGAGCTTTATAACTTGATAACACTTGCGTAGGGGAGCTCTACATACAAATTGGCGCATGACTACGTATGGGGGCAGCGCACAGCTCGTGACCTTACGTAGGCCGTCAACGGAACCAGGCTGTTTCGTGTTGCCTGGAGTTAAACCTTTAAAGGGTATTATTGCGCGCGGTACTGGCGCTTCCAGGTCGTGTTTCAGCCAAACCCCAGCAAGGCTGGTGCTGTGAGCCTTTGGGGAGCGCAAGATAATTCCGAGGCCCGAGAAACTCACCGGGGCTGCAACCGGAAGAGCATGCCAGTTTCTGGAGGCATTTTGGTTGATTCTTGAAGCGGAGGGCACACCATGCTAAACGTTAGTTGGGTGTTTGGACATCCCACTCTTGCGTCTGTGCAGGGCAGAGTTTTGCCCCACAATGCATAACGGAATAAGGGCAACACAGCATCACGCAGCCACCATGTGATGATTTGCAGCGCTATATATAAGTAAAGGAGATCAAGCAGGTTATGGTAGATAAATAATTACTTCCAATGTGAGAGACACCGCACCTGTTTCCAATTGTCCAAATCATATAATCCTATAAAATCCTGCCCCGCCCAGCTCCACAATTCCTTATGTCCAAGAAACAGAGTGCTCGAAAATAAAAACCGACAATAAGTTTAAAAAAAAAAAGAAGCAAAAAACAGAATCGGGAGAAACAAGTGATTTGACCTGAGGGTCAATACGCCATACAAATATTTATGGTTGATACGCAAACAAACGGAGTTAAAACACTCGTCCGGGTAAATGCTTACACCTAGAAGGTGACACTCTACCTTGGATAAAGCGCAGTGGTGCAGGGGCGTGTGAGACGCGCCGGGGCTGCAACCGGATGAGCGTGGTCAGTTTCTTGAGGCATATTGGTGATTGTTAGAGCGGACTGCACGCTTGACAAAGCTTTCTTTCTGTGCTTTGATGACGCACTCCTCGATTGTGCAGCGCAGTTTTTTCCTTTCTGGCGGGATCCCCCGGATTGTGTATCTATGGGGGGGGGGGGGGGATTCAGGCGCTTGGCCTTGTTTGAAGGCGTTAGGGCCCCACAGTATTGTTAAAACGGCAAGGTCTTTAGTCTCATGTGGCGTTTCCAACAGTGCCGCAGAACACAAAAAAAAAAATGGAACATAACAGACTTTGCTAGTAAGGAGTGTCGATGCATGGCAGATGGGTGGTTATCTGTTAAATGGTGGAAGCAGTGCAAATTGAAAACAAAAAACGTGCTGGAGCCCATTGCCCGTGGTTATCAGGCAGCTGTTGCAACCACATTTGCGAACACAGAAAACTGAGGCAGCGTAATCCTGAAACCTTCTTAGGCCTCTTGCTATTCATTTAAAACCACCCCCGCACCTACAGCTGACGACTGCAGCTTTTTCCCCACGGAAAACAACAGGCACAAGTTAGGCACTGGTTGCCGGGGGCTGTACCCCCAGCAGGACTGGCCAATCAAATCACCTCTACTTGGCTTGGGAATAGGATGATAATTTACATGTAAATAATAAATGTCTGTGTCTCCTGCCCTCCTTGTCTCCTTTCATGTACCGGATTGGCGAGGCGAGAGGGCACACGGAAGGGCCAAAGAGGAGCCGGCCGGGCCCACACAGACCCATGTGGTCACAACAGTGTGCAGTGGGCGCAAAGGGGAGGAACCCAGAGGAAGCACTCCAACTGCAAGAGATCTGGGAGGCATACGTTAATCGAAGCCAAACATGCACAGCGCATTCAGGTTGTCAGTGAAGAATACAAATGGCAGGTAGGCTGTCACAAGGACGGTGCACCAACGTCAGTGCTCCTTGGGAAGCGCTGGAAAATGAGAAGGAGCAAAACCCAAAGAATGAAAGGAGGAGCCGCCTAGCGACGTAAGCCCCTCAGGCGGCGTGGCGGTAAATGGGGCACGTTGGTTGGTAAAGGAGGCACACCGGTGAGCGGTGTGCCAGAAAAAGGCTACTTACCTGGGGATGCCTTATGGCAGGGTAAATAGGCCAATGGGGGAGTAAGCGGAGCACGGCACTCGCGGCCCAGACCCGCCGGTTGGCAGGGCACAAAATGGACAGACAAGGTAGCGAGTTGAGCCTAACAGCACTAAGAGGCTACCCCCCTCACGATGAGAGTAAAAAACAACAAAAATGGATGACCCCAAAAGGCGGCATGGAGGATGGATGGCCTCAACTACAATAGATGCCAGAAGTATGACAAAGACTTGATTGATTTATAGCAGAGGTGATGTCATGCAAAGTTATGATCCGGGAGTAAAGATCTATGTATGACCTATCAACTGTGATTTATGACCTGGCTCCAAATTACGATTTGCAATCATAACGAAAACAATGTGTGGCACTCAAAATGATTTATGACATGTAATGATTTATGGCTTTGGCATTTTTGATTTATGACTGAACAAAGGAAGCGGTGAGGTCAAAGGTTGTGTCGCAAGAATCTATGAATGTAATGAAACTGCGGCCCAGTATCTCCAATAGAATGCAAACACACTCGGCTATTGTGAATTTATTCATAAAATGTATTGTGGAAATAACATTAATTGGAGTGGGCCAAGTGCGGGGTTATGCTGTCTGTCACTCTTCGCCAAAATTCCTTTCGGACACTCAGCCTGCCACTGTGGGCTTCTGCTGCCGTCTGTTTGCCCCTCTCCCCAGCTCGGCTGAGGAACTTCAGCACTTACACTCGTAGCTCAAGAAAAAGCAAGCCGGAGAAGCGGTCGGAGAAGCGGTCATCGGGTGAGTCACACCCTGCTCTCTCAGTCGACTCTGCCCTGCGTTAATCTGATCTCTAATGAAGTGTAATGGTTGGGGAGTCGCTGTGAGACGTCTTTAATAATTATTACTTTGCTTCTATATTTTTCGGCAAACCAATATTCAGAGTGGCTTCTTAATGATGCTCTCATTTCTTGAACGCATTTCTGTGTTGTGTCTGGCCCAGTCTTAATTCTAATCACATTAACACATTAAAGATTTCTTCGTTTTAGAAACCTGTGCCGTGAGGATTTTAATGGCATTGTTCGGTGACCTCTGCCTTCTGTTAATGTGTGTTTTTTTTAATCCATGCTCTTGTAGATTATGAAGAGGCAAAAGATACTTTCCCAGTGAAGGCTTCTGCTTTTCTGTCCCCCCATTCCACTTCTGAAATTAGACATATGTAGATGAGGACATGTGGCGAGACATGTGTTAAAATGGTCTATAACTATTTTGTTGATCTTTCATCAATAGGTAACCCCATGCAAAATAACCACACACCAAAACGAAAGATGATACATCATACGTTAAAGTAAATGATATAAATGCATTATATTATACTAATGTTATGATACCACATTTGATGAATGCAATCACTGTAGAGGTTTTCTCTCTAATCAGAAAGAATCCAAATTTAGTCCTGGTTGATGCAATGGGGAATAGTGACTTCTGTATTATAGTGCTAAGAGGATGCAACCGAAAGCAATGTGAATATGCACATTGCTTTAAAATTGTATTACACACAATATAAGATAGGCTGACACGAACAAGCAGACACTTAGTGTTCCTCACGTGTTTTGCAGCAGGATATTTGAAAAATATTTTCATTGCTTGTAATTTCTGGTATTTCTCTCTTTCTAGGCACTTCATTGACTTTACTTGCAAGAAAGTATCACTCTAAATCTCACACATCTAGCAGCTGAATGTCGCTCATAAGTGCACTTGAACCATAAAAATGTCACACATAAGCAACCTGAAAACTTGCCAGCAACCTAAACAGAATGTATGACTAGAAGAGCATGCACATTCACGAGCACGGTATTAAAGTAAAATACCTTGAGTGTAATTTCTGATACTTATATGTTCCCCTTGTCTTCATTGTTTGATTTTTTCTCATGAGAAAGTGTACATTTTGAAAATGTCACACATAAGCAGTCTGAAACCTTGGCAGTGATGTGTATGGAAATGTCAGGGCGCATCCCTAACTCAGGTGCAGCTCATGACTGCATTGATTAACCCTAACCCCAGCACCAGAGCATCTCCTTAATTGACTTTTCCTCATGCAAAAGGGCCCAGGGTGTGCCATTTTAATTATTATTTTACTTCAGCGAAGCTACTGCTATGTGATCTATGATTAAACAGCCTACATTGTCTTCACATTCTACTTTTCTCCAGCAGGCCAACATTACTTTCAAAAAACCAAGGGGGTTATTACAACTTTGGAGGAGGTGTTAATCTGTCCCAAATGTGACGGATATACCACCAGCCGTATTACGAGTTCTATAGGATATACAGGGAGTGCAGAATTATTAGGCAAATTAGTATTTTGACCACATCATCCTCTTTATGCATGTTGTCTTACTCCAAGCTGTATAGGCTCGAAAGCCTACTACCAATTAAGCATATTAGGTGATGTGCATCTCTGTAATGAGAAGGGGTGTGGTCTAATGACATCAACACCCTATATCAGGTGTGCATAATTATTAGGCAACTTCCTTTCCTTTGGCAAAATGGGTCAAAAGAAGGACTTGACAGGCTCAGAAAAGTGAAAAATAGTGAGATATCTTGCAGAGGGATGCAGCACTCTTAAAATTGCAAAGCTTCTGAAGCGTGATCATCGAACAATCAAGCGTTTCATTCAAAATAGTCAACAGGGTCGCAAGAAGCGTGTGGAAAAACCAAGGCGCAAAATAACTGCCCATGAACTGAGAAAAGCCAAGCGTGCAGCTGCCACGATGCCACTTGCCACCAGTTTGGCCATATTTCAGAGCTGCAACATCACTGGAGTGCCCAAAAGCACAAGGTGTGCAATACTCAGAGACATGGCCAAGGTAAGAAAGGCTGAAAGACGACCACCACTGAACAAGACACACAAGCTGAAACGTCAAGACTGGGCCAAGAAATATCTCAAGACTGATTTTTCATGGACTGATGAAATGAGAGTGAGTCTTGATGGGCCAGATGGATGGGCCCGTGGCTGGATTGGTAAAGGGCAGAGAGCTCCAGTCCGACTCAGACGCCAGCAAGGTGGAGGTGGAGTACTGGTTTGGGCTGGTATCATCAAAGATGAGCTTGTGGGGCCTTTTCGGGTTGAGGATGGAGTCAAGCTCAACTCCCAGTCCTACTGCCAGTTCCTGGAAGACACCTTCTTCAAGCAGTGGTACAGGAAGAAGTCTGCATCCTTCAAGAAAAACATGATTTTCATGCAGGACAATGCTCCATCACACGCGTCCAAGTACTCCACAGCGTGGCTGGCAAGAAAGGGTATAAAAGAAGGAAATCTAATGACATGGCCTCCTTGTTCACCTGATCTGAACCCCATTGAGAACCTGTTGTCCATCATCAAATGTGAGATTTACAAGGAGGGAAAACAGTACACCTCTCTGAACAGTGTCTGGGAGGCTGTGGTTGCTGCTGCACGCAATGTTGATGGTGAACAGATCAAAACACTGACAGAATCCATGGATGGCAGGCTTTTGAGTGTCCTTGCAAAGAAAGGTGGCTATATTGGTCACTGATTTGTTTTTGTTTTGTTTTTGAATGTCAGAAATGTATATTTGTGAATGTTGAGATGTTATATTGGTTTCACTGGTAATAATAAATAATTGAAATGGGTATATATTTTTTTTTGTTAAGTTGCCTAATAATTATGCACAGTGATAGTCACCTGCACACACAGATATCCCCCCAACATAGCTAAAACTAAAAACAAACTAAAAACTACTTCCAAGAATATTCAGCTTTGATATTAATGAGTTTTTTGGGTTCATTGAGAACATGGTTGTTGTTCAATAATAACATTAATCCTCAAAAATACAACTTGCCTAATAATTCTGCACTCCCTGTAATGGACTCGTAATACGGCTGGTGGTATATCCGTCACTTTACCGTCACTCTTGGGACGGATTAACACCTCCTCCAAAGTTGTAATAACCCCCAAATGTTTTGACTTCACCCCGACAGGAAATGTGATTGCTGCTTGAGTAAGGCATTTAACCAGCAACCCTATTTCCTGCACTACAGTTGTCCACATTTTCTGTGAAACTATTGTTAGAAATGCGGTTTCTAGTTGGCGGTGGTTTGCACCTCCACTAAGTAGGGACCCTCACTCTAGTCAGGGTAAGGGAGCCACACAGCTAAGATAACCTCTGCTCACCCCCTTGGTAGCTTGTCACGAGCAGTCAGGCTTATGTCAGAGGCAATGTATGAAGTATTTGTATACACACACACAGAACACAACTAAAGTACTCCACACCAGATAAGAAAAACAGCCAATATTTAGAATTTTTGAATAAAACAAGACCAAAACAACAAATATCCAACATACACAAGTAAAGATACACATTTTTAAACATTAGATCTTAGTATAGCACTTAGAAACACAATAGCTCCAAATGGGGCTATCACTGTGTCTGGACGGAGTCGGTCCCAACAGTCTGATGCCACTCGCAAGGGAGTGTGGGCCAGTCATGGAGTCACATGTACCCCATACACAGTACCTTTGAAAACAATGAGGAAACAAAGGTGTTGCACGGAGTTGGAGAGGGGAGGCGTTGCTGGAGCCGGTGCGGCGTCCGTTCCTTATTGCTACCAGGGGAGGTGGGGCATTGGTTCTTTACGGTTGCAGGGGCCATGATGTTGCGTTGGTGGCAAGGCATTGGTCCCTTAGGACCTGACGGGGTCGATTAATCCAGCAGGTCAAGATGTATGGTGTCAACTTTGCATTGTCGTGATCACACCACGGGGCCACAGGTGCTGCGACGGAGTTGGGTGTCACATGCGTCGGTGACACGACACTCGGGACTCACGCTGTGGTGGGACTTATGAGACGCTGCGGTGGCGTCCGGCTTGCGGTTTCAATTGAGATCGTTGCAATCAGCGAGGACCACATCTCCGGGGCAGGCAGTGACATGGAGTGGGACAGCAGCACCAGTTCCGAAGTCGCTCTGGAGTTCATCTACTTGGTTTCTTCTTGGTTGCACTGGAACTCACTCTCGAGGGCCCAGGGACTGGATCTGACACCACTTGGCAAGTCAGGAAT
Source organism: Pleurodeles waltl (assembly GCF_031143425.1). Lineage (NCBI taxonomy): Eukaryota > Metazoa > Chordata > Amphibia > Caudata > Salamandridae > Pleurodeles > Pleurodeles waltl. Next base: position 657,833,751 of record NC_090449.1, read on the forward strand.
CTCAGCAAAAGAGCCCAGGTGCTGGCAGATGAATTATTTGATGTACCCGAGTCTTCCTAACAGAAGGCAAGCTCAGTCCAAGCCCTTGGAGAACCTTTGGAAGCAGGATGTCCAGTCCTTTCACTCCCAGGACATATGCAGCAAGCCAGCACAGCAAAGATACAGGTAGAGTGGCAGTCCCTCCTATAGCATCTAGCTCTTCTTCCTGGCAGAATGTCTTCAGTACAGAAGGATTCTTACTTTGTGGGGTCAGAGGTCCAGTATTTATACTCCTTTCTGCCTTTGAAGAAGTTAAACTGCAAAGAAAAATCTTTGTAGTGCACAAGACCCTGCCTTTCCCTGCCCTGGCCCCAGTCACACTCCAGGGGGTTGGAGACTAGTTTGTGTAAGGACAGGCACAGCCCTAAACAGGTGCATGTGTAAGCTCCTCCCACCACTCTAGATCAGGAAGACCCATCAGGATATGAAGGGCACACTTCAGCTCCCTTTGTGTGACTGTCTAGAGTGAATTCACAAACAGTCCAACTGTCATCCTGACCCGGACGTGTATTCCACAGACTGGCAGCGGCACAGAATGATTAAGCAAGAAAATGCCCACTCTAAAAGTGGCATTTTCAAACTTCCAATTTAAAAATCAACTTCACCAAAAGATGTATTTTTAAATTGTGAGTTCATCCTAAACTCCATATCTCTATCTATTACCAATTACACTTAAAATATATTTCAAGGCAATCCCCATGCTACTCCATGGGACAGATAGCTCTTGCAATAGTGAAAAACAAATTTAGCAGTATTTCACTATTTCACTATCAGGACATGTAAAACACACCAGTACATGTCCTACCTTTTAATTACACTCCACCCTGCACACAGGGCTGCCTTGGGCCTACCTTAGGGGTGGGTGGACTTAAGTTTAGTAAAAGGGAAAGTTTTGACCTGGCAAGTGGGTGCACGTGCCAGGTCGAAGTGGCAGTTTAAAACTGCACACACATACAAAGCAGTGGCAGGTCTGAGACTTGTTTACAGGGCTAAACATGTGGGTGGCACAATCAGTGCTGCGGGCACACTAGTAGCATTTGATTTACAGGCCCTGAGCACACATGGTGCACTATACTAGTGACTTAGACATGAATCAAACTATGCAAATCATGGATAAACAGATCACCAAATACAATTTAGATAGAGGCCACTTGCACTCTAGCACTGGTCAGCAGTGACAAAGTGCCCAGAGTCTTAAAGCCATCAAAAACGAAATGCAGCACATAGTCAAGAACAGGAGGTCAGAGGCAAAACGTTTGGGGATACCCATGCAAAAAGGGCCATTTCCAACAACCGTAATCTGAACTTTAAAAAAAAATAAGGTCGATGCAGTCTTAGCGCTAACAATTTAAATAAAGGGTCAAGACTGATTTGCATATGGCTGGGTCTAAACTGGGGTGGCATGGAGAGCAAAAGAACGATGGATTAAACGCAGATCTGTGACTGGGGGTGAATGTTTGATTGGTTCTGCATTCCGTCCATCATTTGTGTTTTGCTTAACAATTTAATGCAGCATAAGGCTGGTGAGAAAAATTATTCACATTCTTCTATAAACAATTGATGATGTGCGTTCCCCAAGACACCCAGCAGCCCTTTTGTGCTTCTTTTATTACTAACAAATGTACTAGTTACATAATCTTTAAATAATGTAATCTTCAACAAGACATTATTAGCCAAAGGCCAATAAGGCCCAAAGCTGTTCAACAATCACACCTACAGTTTGCCCTTCATGGGGCTCATCTCTGTAATACAGTTTGCATTGTTGGAGAGTGGTAATTCTTTCCATGTATAGAAACATAAGAAAAAGAGTGGAAGGCATTAGAGCACTGTATACGGAGAAAAATAAAGGGCAATTAATAAAGTGGCAATTTAATTTGCAAAGTCCTTAGCTATGCATTTTTTGCTAGGTTATTTATTGTGCACTTCCACTTGTCTTTGCCTATAAGTTATAGAGAAGACATTAACAGCTTGCCTTTGCCCACTAGTTATAGAGAAGTCATAAACGTGCTACAGTTCCCTTCATTCAAGATTGCATGTTACCCCATAAGCACACATCTAAAAATCCTTGACCTCAGCCACAGTGTGGTCCTCCAGGTTGATGAACTATAATTCAGTTTCTGGAGCTATGGTGACAGACAGGTAGGGTGAGGGTGAATTTCGAAAAAGCAAAAGTCACAATCAAGCCAAATTTTAATAAGCACAAATTGATATCAAGATATTGATACGGGATTTTAGTGTTACACAAAATCACTGTATGTCAGTGCACAAACACTAATCCTAATCAGCACCACTGAGTATTTGTTGAGGGGGTGAAGCCCTACTCAAGCAGCAACCACAATTCCTGTCAGAATGAAGTCACAAGCAAACCCCAAATTAACCTGTGCTTAACCCTCTGGTGGCTTGGCACAAAACAGTCAAGTTTAACATAGGCAATGTGTGAAGCATTTATGCAGATCACAACAGTGATAAAGAGAAAACAAAACACAAGAAAAATACCACACCAACTTAGAAAAACAGAGTAAAGTTTAATAAATTTGACACCAAAACGACAAAAATCAGTAGAACCAGAGATATACATTTTAAAGATTTTAGTGACAAAAGTATTTCAACGCACAAAGCACCAACTATGGTTACCAGGAGAGTCACATGTTAAGGCTGACCGAGATAGAGTGTGGGCTGGATACATGGACCAAATTAGGTCCGCTGAACTAAGTACTTTAAATCCTGGTTGCCGAGTACTACGAGATCCCACACTGATGATGCGCCATGCAGTGGTGGTTCTCATGAAGGCATCGACGGGGCTTGTGATGAGAGGCCCTCGTTGACATGGAGGATGCTGTTGGAGAAGGATTGTGATATGAAGCCCAGCACGTAGGATGCCTGGTGGCAGTTCAGAGGAGCTGCGATGCATGGTTCTGCATCGGAAAGGTGTTGCGTAACAGCGTTTCCAATGCTGAGCTGCAGGGAGATGCATCACACTATGTCAGTTCTGCCCAAGAGACCACAGCTGGGCTGGCAGAGCACCTTCAGGCCCACTTCCAAGGGTCCAAGACTGGGGTGGCACAAACTTAGGGGAGACTAACAGCAGGCAGAGCCCAGGATCCCGGGGCAAGGAGGTTTGAGCTTTTTCTGTCCCTGAGGCTCTGGTCAGGAGTCCAGTCAATAGCCCTTGGAGTAACTCAGGTGGTTTTGGGCTCAAGATGTAGGTTTGGTCCTTTTCACTCAGTCAGCAGGGCAGCAGAGTAGCAGTCCTTCTTGCAGGAGAGCATCGTAGCAGTCCTTCCGAGACATCCGGAGGTGTACTGAAGAGTTAGGTCTGAGGGGGTTAATATGTATTCTTGATGCCAGGTTTGAAGTGTAAGAAGCTTCTGGAGTTTCCCCCTCCAGAGGTGTCGGAAATTTCCTCCTCCCTGTCCTGGTCCCAGCTTGTCTGGGGAGCAAAAGATTAGTGTGAGACCCCTTTTGAGTGTGCTGAGGCATAATCTTTGTGATGTGCAAGTGTGGTAGCTGACAGCTCCGCCTTCCTATCAAGTTAGATATGGCCCATCCTGCCAACAGCTAGTCCCCCCTTTGTCGCCCTGTCTGGAAGTAATACATAAAGTCCAACTGCAGCTACACCTAGTCATGTGACCCAGGATAAACTGTAGGCACCAAACACTTGGGGCAAGAAACTGACAACTTTCTAAAAGTGGCATTTTCAAGATTGTGACTTAAAATCCAACTTTACCCTAAAAGAGATTTTTAAATTACAATTCTTAAGACACCAAACTCAACATTATTAACTACTCACAATTATAAGTTCTCACGTATTAAATGTAAAAGGGTAGCCCAAAGTTATCCTGTGGGAGATGCAGGGCCTTGTAGTAGTGAAAACATATTTAAGAGTTTTTCCCTAACAGCACACATAAATACTAAAAGTAGATGTCCAACTTTTTAAACCCACTACACTATAGGCTGTTTAGGGCATACTTAAGGGATGTCATATGTATTAAAAAAGAAAGGTTTAGGCCTGGCAAAAGGTTTATTTTGCCAGTTTGAAATGGCAGTTTAAACTGTACACACACAGGCTGCAATGGCAAGCCTGAGACTTGTTTAAAGGGCAACTTTGGTGGGTGGCACAATTAGTGCTGCAGCCCCACTAGTAGCATTTAATTTACAGGCCCTGGGTACAGGTGGTACTATTTTACTAGGGACTTACAAGTAAACGAGCCAATTGGGTGTAAGGCAATTTTACCATTTTTAACGGAATTCACACACACACTTTAGCACAGGTTAGCACCTCTAAAAAGCACAGAGTCCTAAGGTTAAAAAAAAAAAAAAAAAAAAGGATCAGCAAAAAATTGAGAAAGTCAAAAGGTTAGGCAGAAAAGGGCAAACCCAACATGGATAAACGTGTATGCTTAAAGTAAATGTAATTATTGTGTAATTATGTAAAAGTTGAATCTGAAATGGTATAAAAAGTCGTCCTTTAAGGTGAAAAAGTATTGGTGTTTATGTGAACTTATTTTGAACAAAACAGTCCTAAATTTAAAAAAAAATAAAAATAACTCAACAAAAATATTGGACATAAGGAAAAAAAAAATAGTTGTGATTCAGGGGAAAACCTGGGTGCTATTAAGTACACCTATTGATTGTGACCATGACGACAAACATACTGAAACTATGTGTGTTTCCAAGGGTGACTCATGCACTGTTGTATGCTTTATCATGTTTTATGGAACTGTTAAAATAGGTAAAGTACTTTGTTTTCTTTGGCATGTATCCAATACCGCTCATATGATCAGAGTTATGGTAATAGAGCCTTCATGAACTGCTTAAATTACTACAGTCATTGCGAGACACCTGGCAATTGACGTTGCATACTAAACAACAGAACACACACATATATATATATATTTAAAAATGGCTAGTAATATAACAAAATAAGCTAAATATAACGATTCAACAATTAATTCTGAAGTCACAAACCTACCCAGCGTTCTGGACATCACAGGAAGAGCAGAACTGAGAACTAGAATTGACACACAATTCCCAATGATCTACGAAAACAAGAGAAAATCAATACAAGAAAACCTTGACTGGCCGCTTATATGTGACTGCTTAGGAACACAGCTGAAACTTGAATAAACATAGTGCTTAAATTATTTCTTACGGAGTCGTACATACTTTTATTTTGCAAAACATGTCAAGATTACAAGAGACGTGCACGTTCACCCCAAACATAGTATATATATATATATACATATATATATATATATATATATATAAACACACACACACAAACAGACCCTAAATAAATGATTACATTTTATCTGTTCTACCTTAATTTGTATTCTGACACATACACAACCGTTTAGTTCTTCACCTTCCTTACTGCAATGTAAGCAAACCACATTAAAAACATGAAACCTTTGGTGAATTTCTGAAAATTCTTAATGCTACAGTTTATCGAGTTATTTCATTCAATCTACTATATTGTTTCTGGTAACATATGGCACCGGTTAACTGCACAATAAAAATATAAGTGTATAATTATACACCACGTTATAAGAGCAGTTGTTGATTTGTTGCCATTAAAGACAGAATTTTACAAACTACCCTGGTGAAAACTTTATTCACAATTTGCTTAGCTTTATTTAATACATAAGTCTTTTTTTTAGAATGAACATTTGGATTTTGGCAGGGGTTAGTTCTAATGCATTATTCATTACCAGCAACGAGAAAGCAGTCGAGCAGTTTGTTTTTAAATCTACCATGAATAAATATATATTTTTGTGTTGGGTATTGCCTCGGACTTCATTTCTAGGCAAAATCAGCCAATATCAATTTACACAATCAATCTACAGCGTTGTTAAAATGACTGCTTGAAATTGCCGTTTTCACACAACTAGATCTGCTTAATAAGCTTGAAAGAATATGTAAAAAAAAAAAAATAAAAATAATAATTTAAAGTACAACAAACGTGTCGATATTAATTAGCAACACCCAGGTCCAGAGTTTAATTGTGTTTAGTCAACTTAGCATCGCATTTAAAATGAGCCTCGAAAAGTGAAGCAGTGGTGCCGCCCAGTCATACTTTAATTATTTAAATCTGAAATATTCTGGCGACATTACTAGGACAGACCGAGTGATTTACCTTTCAAACAGGATCCTTGACACAAGGTCGGCGCCCTCAAAAGTTGCTCATTAGAAATAAGTTTCTTTTCCCAGAAAAAGCCTTTTCATGGGGGTTTTCTAAAGCTAGTTAACAAGCGTTGACACTGCAAAGTTTTTTTTTTTTTTCAAGTGAATGGATGTCGTCCAAACCAAACACAGGGCATCCCATTCCCCCCCCCCCCCCCCCCCCCCCTAATTTAGCGTTTACAAAAAACTTCTCTGCTTGCGTTGACCCGGCTTATAAACAAATACTGATCACAGCAAATGACCCGCTCATAACAATCATGACAAATAACGGTGGCGTGTGTCTTGGGTGGCAAATGAAGCAGACACAAAAATACCTGAGGAGTGCATCAGCACTTCAGCTTTACCTTACCTTTGTCATCGTCGTGTCATCCTTCCGGGGAGTGAAACTTCCAAAAAAGCTGAGGCTGTAAAAGCCGACGACAGAGGAGACCATCAGATAACTGTGAGAATCAAGGAAAAGAGCCCTTTAAGGAATGCATTCCGCTCTCTGTGGCCGCCCAAATGCCTAAAGACACCGAAGGAAAAACATCTCGAGTGCCCGAGCAGGAACGACCTGCCTCCGCATCTTAGTAAATGACCAGTGTCCCAGAAAGCCAGCAGAATACTTGTTAACAGACAGAATTCTTTCCAAAAGAAAGGATACAAAATCAGAACGATTTCGAGGGCCGCGCCGACAAACCCAAACGTGAAGTGCGAGGCGTCCCCTATGTCCGTCCCCTAGGAAAAACAAGGAAATAATTAAGGTGGAGAGAGGGACAACCTGCGTGATTTAGTGGCACAGAAATGAAAAACGAACACTTGCCTCACACTCGCAAGTACACCCGCTCGAACTAAAAGTAAACAAACTATTTAAACATGTTATTTATGAGCAGGGGTTGCGCAAATAATACCGCAAATTCACGGCAAGGGAAATGCTGTCAGTCCTAAAACGTTGTGTTCAAGTTGTTTCCAAACACGTGGTCTAGTGGTAAGTTGCTGACATTGAATAAGGAACAGATATTCAGCACTTCACCTCAATTCTGTAATTCAGGGCGTGCCATTTTACCTCCTCTGACTTGTGTCGGCCTCTGTATGCAACGCAGTGAAAAGAAAGTTCTTCTCTACATATTCATCATATACACCGCATACAATTGTAGTGTTTCACTCATCACCAATAACCACAACTAATCTACATAACCTAAACATTGCCTATTCCATCTTCTTACTGCGAAGGACTTTTCAGGTAGAAATTCTATTTTGACAGATGTAATCTCAGATTGATCAGAACTGCACATATGTGTAGGCCTATTATCTGCTTGCCTCTACCGTCATCTTTTACCACCTAGCTGAAAGTACACCTTCATTTTTTACTGTACAAGGAGGACCCAAAGGTAAGGGGGCAGCTATTCCAGTTCCTCCTTTTTGTTTGTCACTTATTGGGGTATGTATGTTTAAGTCAAACCTCTCCATTTAGCTCTACACGGATTCTGGATTTGACATTGTGACAGAAAGGTGGAAAGCCTCCCGGAATTATAAAATAACATTTAAAACAACAAAAACGTGTAAATGGAAGAGGAAAGAGGATGAGATAGTGAAAAAAAAATCACAATGAAGAAAAGGGCAAGGCAAAATCAGAAAATGGGAAAGATAAAAAGTTGAAGAGACAAAAACAAAGAGTCCCTTGCCATGCTTGACTGAGCTAAAAGTGAGGAGTCCCAATCACAATTGTGTTTATTTCTTGCCAGTTATAGACAAGCGCAGTGCTTAATTTGGAAATAAAAACGTGCCGGTGCCCAAAGCCATCCTCTTAAAACACGTGGCTTTTGCAATTAAATGTGAGAACATGGAATACCCAGGTGGCGTAATCCTGAATCCATCTCGGGCCTCTTTAATCCATATAAAGCCACTCCCTGCTCCTTCAGCTCCCTCTAGCAGCTTTCTACTATCTCATTTTGTGACGCCTTTTCGTTTTTCCCTTCCTCCCTCTTGTCCATATGTGTCTTTTGCTCGCAGCAAATGCTTTAGGCAGAAGAATAAGCGCCGGCCCTCAAAAATAAGTGCCGGTGCTCAGCACCGGAAACAACAAGCACAAACTAAGCACTGGACAAGCGTCCTAAGAACATCCAAGGTACGTATCCATCTCTTCCTTCAGTCGCATTATAATAATAGGTCTGGAGCAGGGAGTACAGACTGATGTCAAATAAGCTGATCACATCAGATCTGCATTATGTATAGAGCGAGATGTCTTTTATTCACCAAGTTAAAATCACTCTGATTCAGTGGGTACTTGATAAAAGATCGAGGAAATGGCCTCCTAATAAAAAGAAACTCCAGAAACAAGAACGCTAATGGCTTGAAAGTTTCAGCCTGAAAAATCGGAGTCAATGGAAAAAGATCGTTTTGCACATACAAATTCAAACCGTGAAACCGCCTACAACTAACCCAGTAGATTGCATAAAACGCATCAGGACTGTAGTATGCTCACAGACACTTGGAAGTGCAAGTGGAAGCAGGCCAACCCGATAATTAAAGTTAGTGTCAAATGTTACTCTCAAGGCTCTCAGTGTTGCTCACTTGTCTCACCATGCTGTGCTGCATCTACTCATCAAGTATCGACGGCTCCTTTCCTATTCTAAAAGAAGCCTCCACTGACCAATTAGCAATCACTGCTCCATCACCACTTGGTGCGTTAAAATTATCTTCTGTATCGTACTTGATACGTCACTAACGGTATATAATAATGGACACACAAGTTTTGCCTATTCTCTCAACTACCTACAGTCTACATCCAAACTAATTATTGTCCATTCCGAGGCCACCTCAACTGCACTCTTCTCAAAGCCAACACAACCAAAATTCACAGATCTTAACAACCCACCTTCCACCATGACCACTGTCCACTGTAAAAAAAAATCTGGGGTGCTGCATTTTGGTCTAAAAGGGTCTTGATGCTGATACTGTTAACTCACCCAGTCTGCCAGACCAACTTCTTCAAGAATTGGGAATCATTTATTTCCTCAACAGCAACAACGGTCATGTTCCTACCACATACCATTGGAAAGTGTCATCCTCAACCCATTTCCAGACAGCTAAATCCCTAATTAACAGCCTAGTTAGTAAAACGCTATGCTACTTTACATCCTAGGCACACTTGCATCCCTTTGCCAAAATTAATTTCATCAATAAAATACTTAGTATTCACAGTCTCTTATCTCACGCCACAGAATGTGGTACAATCATTGTTATTTAAAACATTACATGGGCTACCACTATCTTAACCTTTTCAAATATTCTCAAACTCCATATCTACTCGTACATTATGTTCCGCTAACCACAATCAGCTCACCTTACACATCAACCTGTAACGTTTCTAGATTGGAATCATTTGATTTACTCTCTACCTTCTCTATAGAATATCCTTCCTAACCGAGTCTGAGGCACCTCCTTCCCTTCTATAGATCTGTAACATCAAACACGAATCTCATGACTCAGAAACGCTGTCTGCTAAAAATCCTGCGATCATGCACACCCCTGCTCCCGCCACATTAAATTGATTCTCAGTCTTATTCATTTCAATCGATATACTTTGATCTTTTGTTGCAAATGTGGTTTTCTCTTGTCTGCATCCTAATCACGCACATAAGATATCACAATGTTACCATTCCACTGTTAATGTTCTTATAGATCATCATGTTACTATGTTGATGGACCCGTTCCCTCAGTTATCCCATGGTGTAATCTTGAACATTCAACTTTTATTTTTTTAAATCTAAAATAACTTACAGCTGATCATATTTTGTCTTCTACACATCGGTTTATTATGGTAAATTCCTTGATTTTTTTCCACTTTTAGACTTCAGCAAAGGGCGCTAATTAGGCTTTGAGGATAACCTCAGTGCCAGTCTCTAATACATACAGAATACAGTTGCAAGACTGCTGCTGACATTTAATAACTCCGATCATATTTCACCCTCCCAGCTCATCTCCACTGGCTTCCCTTGAAGAAGAACATGAAGTGTAAAACTCCAACCACTGTTCAGAGAGCTTCCCAAGACAGGGATTCCTCGTTTCCTTTTTTTAATTAAAAATTATTGCCATTTCGAGAATCTTTACTCTCCATTCAATGCTCTAAGGAAACTCTGCACTACCTTTGTACCAGTTGGGGATGCCATGCTGTCGCATTGCAAACTACTAGAACCACCACCGTCTAGGCATCCACCATCTCTATGATCATCTACCCTTTCACAAAGCTATCAAAACTGGCTACATAAACAATAAAAGCTACCTTTCCAGGGCTTAGCACCATGAAACCACCAACTGATTAACGCAGTTTTCTACAAATTCATGTTAACGTATGTTCAGCACGTGTGGTTGAAGGGATTTGAATAAAGATCCAAATATAAACTGTAAAAAAGAGTAAGTGTCTTGGAGTTCAACTGCTCATTATCATTGCAAGGAAGAAACGTGTTTGGACTGCAAAAGCTGGTCATCAAAGACAGACCTTTTGACTTATTTCCAGGGTGGAGCTCTTTTAGTGGAGTTCAGTATTACAGGCACAGTGTGTATTGAGAAAATGTTCAGGCAGTTGAGATTCAAGTAAGGTGTTAAGATATTACTCATTAATCGTTTCACGATAGCTGTTCTGACTAAACAACCTCTATTCATCTGCGAATGTGACAAATTTAATTAAACACAGCAATTTATCCAGTTATGAGAGGAGGAGGGTAAGTTAAATGATTGTATCCATGGTTCTGGTAGCAAACGACATCATTGTCCACACCAGCACCACAGGGACTGTGGTTGATTACATTTCTGAATGTCTCTTAGGTATAGACACTCATTTTTTTAGCATGGAGGACTAACCTACTGTCAGCTTTAAAAAAACTACATTTGATTATATTATCAACATTATTAATTATTAAAATATTAACAAACCGTATATGTCATGGAAGGAACCCACACCAAGCGTATGGTTGGGAAAGGTCAAGCCTGAGATTGCTATATAGAGACAATACAGTACTTATGTCACAAACTGAAAATCATTTAAAGTCAAGTTGAGGGCTGACTTTTACAGACAGTCTGTAACTTACTATCAACATAGCAAAATCACAAGTTATGTTATTTGATCCTAAAAATCAAAAATCCAGTAATAAATTTGTTCAGGATTTATCACTTAAAATTGTTAGGGCTTTCCCTGAATTGGGCATTACTGCTGCTTCGATTATGAACTAGGGTTACTTGAAAAAAAATAGGTAGGTCTATGCAATCTCATATGAGAGTATTTTCCTTTACGTCAAGGTTTAGATCTAAACAGTTAACCCACATGATAATTGAATACTGTCAAGAACCTGTCCACAACAAGAGACTGAGAAGGAAGTGGTCTTCTGTGGATGCAATCACCACAATAGAGAAGGGAAAACGAATTTCTTCAGCACATTTTAGACATCCTTCACTTTAATCCATCACTTTTGGCACTACAAGAAGTAGGGTCAAGATATCTGGAATACTTGGTTATTTGACTCTTTTGCTACTCTTGATATCTTGCAAACCTCACCACAACTCTATATCTGGAAATCTTGTCTGTCACTGTCTCAATAACGGTCTCAGCTGACCAGCTGTGAGATGAGGAGCATTTCAATCCTTTGCTCAATGCGCTTCTGTACACAAAGTGGGATGTGCACGTAGTATTGGGAGGAGGCAACACCCACCCTATTAAGTCAGAGGTGCAGGGGAACTGAAGCCATGCATCGTATTCTCCTTGTACATAGAGCAATGTGTGGCTTGAAAGGGTGAAAAGACATGTACAAGCACCCCAGGGAACAGAAACCTGCAATTGAGACAGATTGTATAACGGTGACAATATAATAAAGATTTAAGACAAAGTGGGCTATTGCAATCTATGAAAAGAGACACAAATTGTGTTATGGTGTACAAGCAAAATAAGACCATAGGGAGAACACCAGAAGACATGCTTGACCATGGGGAAACTGCAAAGGACACACTGTTTACTCAAATGTTTTCCATGAAAAAAATATATTGTAAAGGTGAAACATGGGAGGGAATCATTCTTTAAGCCCAGATCCCTAAATTTTGAGTCTTACAAGAAGCAAGCAAATGAGCTGGATCCACCGCCTTCTCGCTTCTTCATCCAATGCACAGAACACACCAAAGATAAGCTTCTAATGACGTTGCTCCAGGATCGCCACAGAAAAACAAAGAATTGAAACTAGGGAATCTTTCATTAAGGAGTTGTTGGCAACACTGTCCTCAATACAGGCTGGAGCTGTAAGGGACAATTCAACAACAAAATATCAACTGTATCTCTGTCAAACACAGCAACCTAACATGCTTTCAACAGTGTGCTATGATGTTAATACTACAAATGGAGGTCCAGTCAGAATTTCTGGAAAATATTCTGATTAGCAAAACCTCCCAGGTCAGGACCTCAGAAAGTCAGCCAAAATGTTCCTGAAGAGGGTGGTGCTTTCTGGGAATGATACAGTATCCAATTATCCCTCAAAAGCAGTAAAAGCAAGGTTTTCAGATGCCTATAGAGATAAGGGAGAAAGCACTCTTATAGCAAAACTGTGGCCACTGAAAGAGCAAGTGGCGACTGCCCACTTTGATGGTATGACGAAATACGTTCACTTTGTGATCATCAGAATTCTCACGTCTCCATTCCTGACCATGGAAAACTCTTGATGGAAGAAAACTATTGGAGTTTAGGAAGTTCTTTCTAAAATTAGATACTAACAGTTGGTCAAATTGCTAGCCAAACTCACAGCTCCTCTCCAGGGCAACAGATATATTTACTCCTAGGCGGAATCTACCTGTAGTTTGTTGCACAGAAGGAAAAAGAAAATAAGCATGAGATGCATTACTGTGGTGCTTTAAACGCTTTGGTGGCGAGGGACACTTAACTGTTGCGGGTGGCTATTAGGCGTCTCCGTGTTGTTACTGTTTTTTTGTGGTGGGGTACATTGTGGAAGCTCTTTAGTAAACATATTTAAAAAAAAAGGGTATTGTTTTGGATGGAGGATGTTTGTTCAGACCTGCAGGCCATGATTTAGGATGGCAGAACGCAATGCAAAAAAATAAATAAATAAGAAGAGCATTGGCAACACCCATGGGAGCTCTATTAGCTTTGCCAATGCTTTGCACAGCCATGCTGAACATTGTTCAAGCCAGTAGCTCTCGTATAGGCGAGACCTATTGGCTTTGAAAATGCTCTACTCCAAAGATGATTTAGAAAGAGTGTGGACTGCAACCCTGCTTCAGATGTGCTGTAGCTAATACCCCACATTCAGAGCAGGGTAGCAGTGCACTGTGGCTACAAGAGGTGAAGCAGGGCTGTTACAATCCTGTGGCACTGCCTGGAAAACCCTGTAAGACAGATTATCCTCTGTGTAAGACGGTGTCTTGTTTCTACGAACAGCAGTACCAAGCAACCCAGATATGTACCAAAACCCCAAGCCCTTCTGCCCCTCCCCAGCATATGTAATTACATGCTGCATGGGGATTGGCTCTTCTGGAGCTCAGCTCAATGTCTTTCACTGTAGGATATTGTTGGATCTGGCCCTTTTTTGCAGGGTCATCCCCAAACTTTTTGCCTCCTTCCTTCTTTTTTTCCTGACCGGTTTTTGTTGGCTTTTGAACTCTGAGCACTCTACCACTGCTAACCAGTGCTAAAGTGCTTATGCTCTCTGTGTAAATTATACTGTTGATTGGTTTATCCATGATTGGCATATTTGATTTACTAATAAACCCCTAGTAAAGTGCACTAGAGGGCCCCAGGACCTGTAAACCAAATGCTACTAGTGGGCCTGCAGCACTGGTTGTGCCACCCACATAAGTAGCCCTGTAATCATGTCTCAGACCTGCCACTGCAGTGTCTGTGTGTGCAGTTTTTAAACTGTAAATTCGACTTGGCAAGTGTCCCTACGTGCTAGGCCTAACCCTTCCCTTTTCCTACATATAAGACACCCCTAAGGTAGGCCCTAGGTAGCCCCATGGGCAGGGTGCAGTGTACTTTTAAGATAGGACATATACTATTGTGTTTTATATGTCCTGACAGTGAAATACTGCCAAATTCGGTTTTCACTGTTGCAAGGCCTCTCTCTCTCATAGGTTAACCTGGAGGCTACCTCTAAACATGATTAAAGTGTAGCTTCCCTTTGGGAGCAGATAGACATGTGGAGTTTGGGACCTCTGAACTCACAATTTAAAAACACATATTTTAGTAAAGTTGGTTTTGAGATTGTGTGTTTTAAAATGTCACTTTTAGAAAGTGGGCATTTTCTTGCTTGAACCATTTTTGTGACTCTGCCTGTTTGTGGGTTTCCTGTCTGGGTTAGTTTGGCGGTTGGGTTGTTTGCACCTCTCTCCAGACTGTGACACAAAGGGGGCTGGGGTGTAGTATGCATATTCTGATGAGGCATCTGCGCTAGGAGGGAGGAGAAGGGTGGTCACTCACACCCGAAAGGGCTGTGCCTGCCCTCACACAAGGCAGACTCCAACCCCCTGGTGTGTGTCTGAGGCGTTGCCTGGGCAAGGCAGGATTTCACAAACAAGTGAGACTTTCCTTTGAAGTAAGCCTACTTCAAAGGCCAACATGGGTATAAGAAGAGGACCCAAAACCACAGACTTTAGACACTTCTTGGGGTAGACACTCACAGCACTTCTGGACAAGAAACTTGCTGGTGAAGAATCCCTGAACCAGACCTGACAAGAGGAACTGCCTGGCTGCCCAAAGGACTCACTGGGACTGCTTTTCTGACAAGGTATGCTGCCTTGCTGTTGCCCTGCTGCCTTGTTGCTCCCTGGCTGTGCTGAGAAGTACTCTCCAAGGGCTTGGATAGAGCTTGCCTCCTGTTCCCTGAAGTCTCAGGACCAAAAAGACTTAACTCCTGCAACTGGACTCCTTGTGCAGCGAAAATTCGAGGCACAGCCTGCTAAAAATACTGCACAGCCTGCCCTGCGTTGAGAAATTCACGGCACGCCGAACCGGGACGACACAGTGCAACTTCGCAAGGAGAAGATAGACGCAGCGCTTGCGCTGCAACCGGAACTTTGATGCACGGCCCATCGGATCGACGCACAGCCGACCAGGATGATAAAGCCGGACTTCCAGAGAGGAATCGATGCAGCGCCTGCCATACAGGAGAAATTTCCATGCAACGCCCAATGGATCAATGCAGCGCTTGTGACTTCCCTGGGGCACCCGAAAACCGCGCAACCAGAAGAGGAACCAAGTGGGCGCGCCGGAAATCGACGCAAAGCCTTCCCCTGCATGGAAAATAACAACACAAGTTGGTGTGCGAAGGAGCGAAACCGACGCGCACCTCCCCGTTTTCCACGCATCGCCTCCTCTGCGGTCCCTTGCAGAGATTTTGAATGCGAACCAGGTACTTTGTGCTTGCAAGAGACCTTTATTGTTTTTAAGAGACACTTATTTGTTTTGCAAAGACTTAAGACACTTTATAGCACTTTTACAGTGATATCTCAACATCTACTTATTGCATTTTAAATCGTTTTGACCTGCATTTAACCTGATAAATATTATACATTTTTCTAAACACTGTGTGGTGTATTTTTGTGGTGCTATATGGTGTTATTGTATGATTTATTGCACAAATACTTTACACATTGCCTTCTAAGTTAAGCCTGACTGCTCAGTGCCAAGCTACTAGAGGGTGGGCACAGGATAATTTGGATTGTGTGTGACTTGCCCTGGCTAGAGTGAGGGTCCTTGCTTGGACGGGGTAACCTGGGTAATCTGTAACAGATATTTACAGCAAGGGATATAAGAACAGGGTTAGGACTTGTCTGTAGGTTTCCTAAACTGTCGATCGGTGACAGGAAGAGGCCTGGTTCCCTCACTGCCAGGCTTTGTGTAGAAGATGGGTGCAGGATGAGTGGTGTTTGAAAGGTGAGTGGCCTGTCCTTCCCACTCTGCAGGCAGTTTGCATCGATGGTTGCATGGCGGGAATAGTGAACCATCTGCAGGTAATTTGTAGGGCTGTGTAGTTTATGCAACTGTTCATAGGGATTGCTGTGTACTTCTGTGCCTGGTGTTTACAGGGTTGCAAACGCCCATGCAGCCTGTTTGTAGGGTTGTGTACGCCAGAATAGGTTGTTTGTAAGTTTATGTATGTCTGTGCAGGTTGTTCATAGGGGTAAATGCAAGAAGTGTTATATTTTACTCTGCAGGATGTTTCCAAGGATGTGTGTATCTCTGCATTCTTGCGCAGAAAGAAAAAAAAAAATAGCCCTGCCATGAAAACACGAGCTGCTGGGGGAAACTCAATTGGAAATGAACCAGTATTTGGGAGGGACAAACATACAAGGAAGTGAAGCCGGTATGTACGAACCAATGAAAAACAAGAAAATGGGTAATAGTGAAGACAACCAATGGTAAAGTAATGGGCAGAATCTAAGCCACCTGTAAGTAAAATGTCTTGCACCAGACAGAGTGTGCTCCATCTCAGGTGAGAACTAAGAAGTAGACTATAAACATTCAATCCATGCAGAGTACCTGCAAGGCTTTCTCTGTAGGTACAAGATATGGGTAATGGTCAGAGGGCACAGTCTGAGACCACTGCGGATGTCCAGAACCATCAGGATGCATATTAGTTACTTACAGGTAACTGGAGTTCTCCAGTATTTGTATCTTTTGTAGATTCACATGCTTGAATCATTCCCAGTCATCGAAGTGGGAGTCCCACAGTAGCATAGAAACCAGTAGTCAATGACATACGTAGTACTTAAGTGTTAAAAAAACATTCACTTTGAATACCTTATCCTCATCATTTGATAGGAATCAAAATTCAGCCAATCATGCAACAGCACCCTCTAGAGTAATCACCACAGAGGCTTCAGTCCCTTAGATTTTCTGGCACAATTGGCAGATAAAACAGAGATAATAAGGGAAGCCTGTATGGGGAGGATGGTGGATCGGATGCAAATCTATGAAAGATACCAATGCTGGAGAACTACAGTTGCAGATAAGTAACATTTTCTTCTCCAGTATTGGATCTTTCACAGATTCACATGCTTAAATAAGAATAGTAACACTTATAAATTAATAACATAATCAGAGTATAGCGGATGGTGAGAAATACATTTAGACACAGCTCACCTTATTGAAAAAGATGGCGCAACACTGCTTGTCCCACAGTCACATCACTCTTGTCAGAGGAATTCAGATAATAATGTTGCATGAAGGTGTGCCTGCTGGTCCACGTCACTGCTCAACATATTTGTTGAACAGGCACACTGGCAAAAAGAGCTGTAGTAATAGAGACAGCATGGTAAAATGAGCTTTGACTTTACTCTTTAACGGTCCCTAGCTTGTCTGCGGCAGAACTGAAAAGCCACTGCAATCCACCCGGCTATGCTTTGTTTGGAAACTGCAAAGCCCTTACAAAGGTTTCCACAGGCAACAAACAACTGATCCATTTTCTGAAATTGCAGAGTTCTGTGCAGGTACAACTTGATACGTCTTTTAACGTCCAATGTAAGCACTACAGGTTCATTCAAGTGGAAATCCGAAGGAACCTTTGGTATAAACTTAGGATTGGCCTGTAGCACCATACTGTTGTGTTTGAACTGCAGGAATGTATCTAGATTTGTTAATGCTTGAATATCACTGACCCTTCTTGCTGACGTGAGCGCTAGTAAAAGCATTGTCTTCCAAGTTAGGAATTTTAGGTGTGTTTTGTGAATGGCTCAAATGGGGCTTTCATTAGTTCATCCAGCACTATGTTAAGGTGCCAAGAAGGAGGAGGTACTTCTCCTAGAGGAAACACCCTAAAAAGGCCTTTGAGAAATTGCCTGATGACTCTGCTAAGCCATAGCGAAGGTAATTTATCTGACCTTCTAAATTGTAAGATAGCTGCCAGATGTACTTTAACAGAAGAGCGAGCTAATCCAGATTTTGCTATGCGGAGCAGATTAGGGGGAAGTTGCCCTGCTGGTGATGAAATAGGATGAACATTGGCATCCTGACACCATAAACAGAAATGCTTCCATTTATGATTGTATGTTTTATTAGCAGTATAAGCTCTGGCCTTTGTGAGAATCTCTCTACATTCTATTCTCATTTAAGGTTGCAAACTCATTTAATCCAGGAGACAGGTCGACAAGTGTTGGGTTCGGATAAATTACCTGGCTGGTTTATTGTTACTAATACTGGTATGGGTTTCAACAGAATGTGGATCTGTTCCAAAAGTAACAATTGTTCTGTGAACCAGAATTGTATGTACCATCTGGGAGCAATCAGGATTACTCTGCAAAGTTCCCTCTTCAATTTCTGAAGTAACATCGGAATGAACGGGATAATGGAAAAAAGTGTAAGCAAAGATCCCTGACCATCTGATCGAAAACGTATTCCCCCCATTACCATGGTGCCAGCTTGTGTAGTCTTGGCATTTCCAGCTCTCCCTTGACCCAAACAAGTCTAAATCTGGTTTGCCCCAAGGATTGAGAATGCCATCTAGAATCTGTTGGTTGAGCTCCCATTCAAGGCAGCTGGTGTGATTCTGCTCAATATGTCTTCTAGGACACTGACTGCTCCCAGCACATGTTCTGCCTTGAGTGCTATTTGATGTTGCAAAACCCAATTCCAAATGTCTTGTGCTTGTTGTGTTAGGGTTGATGATCTTGTACCTCCCTGTCTGTTTATATAATGCATGCTGGTAGTGTTGCCTGAGTGAATTAGCACTGATGACTTTGCTATTCTGGGAAGAAATGATAGTAGGGCCAATGCTATGGATCTAAGGTCCAAGAAGTTTATGTGCTTTTTCCTCTGGAAATTGTTCCACTTTCCGCTAATTGTTAAATCCAGTGATGCGTCTGTGGGTATTACGAATTCGGGGATCTGTGTTATGAATGTTAACCCTTTGGATAAGTTTGTGCTCTGTGCCCACTGCTATGTTGACGTTATCATGGCTGGAGTAATCTGAATGATGTCATCAAACGACACTTCAGCTTGGAGCCATTGCCGGTCTAATTCCTCTTGCAAAGGTTTCATGTGAAAGCGGCAATTTGGAATTAGTGGAATACCAGAGGATATAATTTCAAGGAAAGATCTGTACATTCAAACTGAAACAGACTTTTTTCTGAATAACTTTCATGCTAACCGCTGAATCTGCATCTGCCTTTCTTGTGAGGTGAATGCCTTGTCCTGATTCGTATGCAGAAAAGCTTCCAAGAAATTCAACATAGTTGAAAGTTTGAGAGATGATTAGTGGTTGTTGACCGTGAGGCCAAGCCGGTTGAATAGTGTTAGACAAGTTGTTGTATCTCTTGTTGCCTGTGAGACACGGCTGCCTTTATCAACCAATCATCGAGTTATGGGAATACCTGCACCCCTTTTTACCTCAATGACCTGCCACTGGAGCCAAACATTTGGTTAAAATGCAGGGAGTAGATTTAAACTGAAAGGGAGAACTGTGAATTGATAGTGGGTGCTGGCTAACTTGACTGTTAGGAATTTGTGATGCTGTGGGTGAATAGGGATATGGAAGTAAGCATCCTGGAGATCTAGTGCTGTCATGTGATTCCCATGATTGAGGAAATGCAGGGTATCTTGAAGGGTAACCATTGCAAAAGGACTGTTTTCCTAAATATTTATTGAGTTTCCGAGGGTCTAGGATGCAGGTACCAATCTCCAGACTTTTTCTTTACCAGAAAGAAACGTAGGTGGAAACCAATTCCCATCAAGGTAACCAGAACCTCTTCTATTGCCTCTTTTTTAGTATGGTTGACATTTATAGCAGGAGTAGCTGTAGATGGGGAGGAGGTGCCCCTTTCGGGGAGTATTTGTTTTTTTTTTGGTGAATTCAAACATACATCCACAAGTGATCACATCTAGCACCCACTTATCGGACCACAGAGGTAAATAATTTGAGATTCAACCACCAATTTGTTTCAGTGAATTGTGGGGGATAACCGGCACCCCAAAATTGTCACTGCTTTTTGGTATTCTCTCTCCCTTGGAGGGATTGTTTCCGTCTGGGTGTGTGGTTTGTATGCCGATTTTTGTGGTTGTCTGTATTGGTGCTGGGAATACTGGGACTGATATTGGTTCTGAAAAGGCAGGTATTGCTGCCTGTGCAGTAGATAACCTCCTCTATAGGAGCATAGCCCCCTTCCACTTGCTCCCTGAAAGGGCCAACTTCTCATGTGTAGTATTCCTAAGGGCTTGAAAGTCTTGGTGTCATTTTTGATGGCTTGTAGAGCAACATCCACATGCTTGCTGAATAGTGCCTCACTGTCAAGAGGAATGTCAAGGATCTGGCTTTGTATTTGTGGCCTAAAGAATGATGCCTTCAGCCGTCCCGGACTCTTAAGGATAGCTGAACCTGCCAATTGTGTAAAGCCAGTTGAAGATATGTCTACTGCATAATCAATATTTTCAGGGGAGGTTCTCTCTTTAAAATTTTCTTCGCTTCCCATTTTGCATCCTCAACAGGATTTTTGTGGCTAATATTGTCATCAAGGCTATTAGCGACAATGAAATGATCATTGATGATACTGCTGATGTAAAGGTTGATGTCGTCATACTGGTAACCGTCAACACCACTGTCAAAGAGGTTGTCGACAGTGAGGTTGTCAACGAGAATTCTACATGTGGCTTAGAAACTGTTTTATGAGGTTTCATCATTATCGACGGAAGACAGGAAGATTTTTTCAAGTGTATCTCCTTTAGTGAAGGAGTAGCAGGCTCATACTGAACATCCTCAGAGGAGATTTTTTAGATTTTGGATGAATGTGGACATTACTCTGACTTTTCTGAATGTCCTGATAACCCATGATTGGTGTTTTTCATTGCCTTTTTTGGGGACCCCCTTAGGCACTCACTCATGAGCCCTATCCCTCTTACAGGATTTTTCAGTCTTTGAAGAATCATTACTGTCCTCCACAGAGAAAGAGGTGTCCTTAGATTTTAATTTTTTCAGTAATCTTTCCTCTCAATCTTTCGATGTCTTTTGAGAAAAGGTGTGGCATATCTTACAATCTTTTACCTGGTGTTCAGGGTGTAGTAAGTAGATGCATTCTTGTGTGGAACCTCTAAGTGTAGTCCTTTCTTTCCATATGTTCCACATGGCCTGAACAGTTCTTTCTTTGTAGATGTAGATATTAGTCGTTTTCTGAAGTAAATTCTTCTTAAAAATAGAGAAAAACTGTAGTAAACTGAGTAGAACAGAGGCCAGGAAAACGTCCATCAGAAAACAGGCAGTAGAAAATCAGAGGGACTGAAGCCTATGTGGCGAGTGTTCTAAAGGGTGCTGTCACTTGATTAGCTGAACTTTGGGTATTGTTAAATGATGAGAAAAAGCTAATTTAGTGAATATCAACTTCTATGAATGCCACTGACAACTACAGACGCCGAACTTTCGCTTCGACGATGGGACTGATTCAAGCATTTGAATCTATGAAGGATCCAATGCTGGAGAACTACCAAGGCCTACTGTTTTTATTTTATAATTCTACGTTTAATTCATTTGCCACTGAACAAGATTTTGTAAAAAGGTATATTTATTAAGAAAAATAAATATTGTACTATGCATTTTGGATTGTTGTAGTATAATGAACAGAAAACAAATGCTAATTTGTTTATTTCTAATATAAGGTATTGTTGAAAGTGGTTTTGATGCCTCAGACACACATTTTGTCAGAAGGGAAGAAGTTCAGAATTTCTCCTTGTTAATGTTCAGCTACCATTAGGACTAATTTTCTAGGAACAATGTTAATTAAACATATGGCAGATATAACTGGCAACCTTACTGTCATCATCATTCTTGAAGAATCTCTAAGTAATAGGAAATATTCCATTCTCGAGAGCTCTCAAAAACAATTAAAAAGACTATGTCTTAACTCCTGAATAATTTGTTTTGTGAAACCAAAACTGTTTGCACAATACAGCAAGATAAATTTGTTTTAACGCCCAGTTAAAGCCCCATTTACTCTTAGACACTAAATTAACCACTTTTCTATTTGCAGGCCTACAAACAACCAAATAGATAATAAATGGTTTACCTCAATATGTTTACTGACCTACAAGTTGCACAAAGTATAACATGCATGAGCACCGTGTGTGGAATGTTGAAACTGACTCAGTCAGACACAAGGCTAGGCACAATAGCTATTGCATTCAAATTTGAGATGCAGGCATACCACAGACATATTTAGTTTCCCTTATTTTGGTAGAAGGTGGGGATAATGAATTTAGAAGCACCAGTGTTATTAACCTTACTTCCCTCAGTCTTACGGTCATCAACTATCATATTACATTACTAATATGTTGTCTGAGGCTTTCTTAGGAAGCATTTAGTGCACATCAGAGACTAGTTATTCACTGTAGTGCACATCAGAGACCAGTTATTCACTGTAGTGATGTCACAAGAGTGGTTAACCACTGCTGTGGTGCCACTTGGAGAAGAGCTCACTTCCTGTTTGTTAATTTGCCTCAATCAAGTTACTTTTCTGCGATCAACGAGATGCTGCCTAAGCACAATGCCATTCATCACAAAGAAAGTTACAGGACTTGCGGGCTTATGCGTTTTTTTAATATAAAACTTTGTTTTTAAAACTTATTTTAAACTTTGTGAGAGCAAGAGAGATCCTAGACACTGCTTGCTACCAGGACCTCACTACCACTTGCAGTGCGTCATGCACTACACACTGTCTGCACTGGCCACGTGTTCAAATGGGCTTTCACCCATTCTAAAACCACTGCCCATCGTCCTTGCATGCACATGCAAGGGCAGCTCCATTTTGTAATACTTTTTCTAAAACTATTCTAAAAACCTTCAGAGACACTGGCCCGTGGGTAAACATTGGCGGCCTTGTTTCAGTGTTTTTTAAGACCTGTATGCATGCAGGCTCAGTCATTCATAAAATATGTTTTCATAAATGTTTTACAAAAACATGTCAGAAAAATGGAAAGCCAAGTGGCAGGCAACACCAGACCTACTGGCTTTACCAATGTTTGTTCTTCTATTATAACTATTTGAATTCTGTGAGACCAGAAGGTACGAGGCTGAACCAAGAGGCACTACATTACAGCTTGCTTTGCACCGAAGTAATTAGCAGTTCATTTCATGGAAACTCCCTAAACAACTCCGTAAATAGGTTTGGCAACTCTACAAAGTAAAAGGTTGCAAAAGCACAACCCTCTTACCATGGAATCTTAATGAATTTAAAATAACAGGGGACATTTGTAACTGACATTTTCACATTAGTTTCGTCACAATAATAGTCAACAACCCAATAGTAAGGATTGTACATTAGCAGCACAGACCAGTAGAATGGCTTTGCAGATATATCTGTGAAAATAAAGGTCTCAGGGCTTAGCAGCAGTTCATTAATGCATAATGTTAAATGGCAAAAAAGAGGTGAGAAATTATACAACATTTAAGTAAAATTAAAATATGCTGTACTTACTCTTGATATACTTTGATTTCTTCAACACTCAACAGAAATTTATAATTTCTTTCCCACAGTCCAAGTCTTTAAGCAAATTGCCAGTACACACCATGGAAGGACAAGATGAAAAAATGTACTATCTATCAATTAGACATTTCTTTCAGAAAAATCTCTTGTACTTAGATGCTTGTAGATGACCAAAGAATAGATCATACCCAACACAACACAAAACATACTGACATCGATCGATAGCCTGGAAATAATGATCAGAATACCCTTGATCCTTTTGGCATTGCAGACTCATCCACCAACAGACGAAGAATGTTGCAAGACACCAAGAGAACCGAGATGGACTACAAGGAAGAAAGTCAAACAAGGATTTATTTCAATCTTTATCAGACAAGTGAACACAACCTAAAACAATTGCAACTACTATCAAAATATGGGCATACAAGTTTAGTGTGTAAATGTTTACCGTCATTGTAAGAAGCAAGATCATCACAGAAGGATATACTAAGTTCCTCTCCCATGCTGAAGCCTTTTTCCGTCGCTCTTTAAGGAGAAAAAAATAAACATATTTGTTTCAAAATTCCATACACCTGTTACTATTAAATTCTTTCTGTGTCAATCAATTACTCCAAGTACCCGTCAATAAAAGACAAAATAACATTTTTACTCAGAAAAACTTGCAAGGCAGCAGTGTCCAACGTAGACAGATTTCTGAAGAGAACTACAGCCGGCTTAAATGATTTTGAGACTCGTACGTAGATTTATTGTACGTGGACATCCTAAAAGATGGCAAGAATTCAGCCATACTAGCACTTGAAGGACCTCACCGAGTGCTAAGGACTAAAGTGATCTTAAGAGGATTTAGTAAAGACAGAGATCAATGACCATCTAATTTTCCAGGGTGGAAGTACCAGGCATTTTTGGGTTGTGGTTCTGGTATCAACATTCAAGAAATGCAGAGAGGGAAGACATCAATAGAAAGCCTAGGCAGCCCACAGCTAATGACGGGAACAATTGCTATTGTAATAGGATTGTGTCTTTATCTAGAATGTTGGGTATGAAGTCTACCAGTGTCCAAACAATTACATTCACCAGTAGTATTTCCTAATGACTGGAACATTTTTTTACATTTCAAACTTTTATCATTTGTATACAAATAAATCTTTCATTCATTTGAAACACACCTTTCACCATCATGCATAACGAAAGAGAACAAACCGCAAAAAATCCTAAAGAAATAGTTTTACCAAGTGAATTGCAGACCTGATCCTGAACAATGTTTCACAAAACACGATTTTGGTTGGATTTTATTCCTAAAATATGTACTTTTATCCGATTTTACAGCTGCATTTTTCCAAACCATTGCCATCTTTGTATGGTTCATTAAGCTTTTGAAGTTTTAAAAACTTCAACAAATAGAAGTCGTTGATCACTTTAATCTGAAGTAGACCAGTAGTGGTTCATCCCAAAGGACACCTAGGTTGTGAAAAGATGCTGAGACGGGTGCTGTGCAAACAAAAGGATTGACGGAGTGGTAGAAAATGGCTAAACCTTGGCTAAGGAGCATTCAAAAGACAAGCTAAATCTTGTTTTGGTTTAAGCTGTAAGTAGTTGGACAAGACAGTGTCTACTAAAGTTTTGGGACAGCATTTCCACAGTTCAAAGCCTGCAAAGGAGGATTATGTGAGAATGCCTCAAAGCAAAGAAGGTATCTAGTAAACACAAAAGATGAGCACAAGTTACCGTCACTTAAGAAACAACTCCCAACTGCGAGCAGGCCAGTTTCTTTACTGTGACAAACTGAGTGAAGATACTGGAACCCTGACATTTGTCTCTTTCATTATTGTTAAGTCATCTTTACTAACAAGAAAAGACTGGCAGTAGTCAGCATCAGATACAATCAACCTGACCATTACATTTTGCGTATCTTGATGAGTAGATGAATCCAGTGGCAATTTTGAGGTTGATACCTACAAGCTTGAGAGAGGAAGATATCTGGAGAGAAAGATCACAGAAATAAAAATAACAACAAATTACAAACATTTGTTAAAAGGGATTTATCAGGATGGAGGCAGATGTCAAAGCTAAGAGCCGTTCTCTCCTTCATCACCACTTTTTCACTGGATAGCGGCAAGCAGAACCTGTCCCTCAAATCGGTGACTGCACTACCATCTTCAACATCCTCCCTGCAGCATTCATACCCCTTCTCCCCAGACTCTTGAGGTTAGTCTGTTGACCAAGCTATGTTCAAGATCAGCCTTTAGGTTCAGAATGTTACACAACAATTTTAATATAGTCATGAATGGAGTCAGAGGAGATTTCAGTGATCATGTCTAGTTACCAGTCATAGGTGTCCCTCCTCATTCTCAAGCAGCTCTAATTTAGGTCTCAGATCCAAGACTGGCTTCTGTGGCACCTTGTCTCCAGTCATTGCAAATTTTCGTTCCATTCTGAGCAAATGGCCACCAAGTTCTGCCAGTTTCTTTCACATTCTTTACCACAGGTGTCCTTGTAACGACAAAACTGAATTAAAACCTGTTCTCTTCTAGTCATTATTTCCTCATGTGGCATCCATGAGTGCTCTTTTAGCTCATCTTTATGTGGTGCAGCACAACATGCAAATAAGTGCCCTTTTCCGCATTTTGTTGCTATGGCTGTAACCACCTTGGCAAATGACACAGGGAAATAGAATTATGTCTTTCAGACAGACATACAGCCATCCAATTTCACATTTGATAAACACAGAGCCATAATTTACAGAGGTGTCCATCAAGGGAATGCCAGTGAGACACCAATGGCCAGAAATGTGGCACATTCAGAATCCCAAATGTCGTGGTGGTGTCAGATGCCATTCCAAAGTGGGTGCAACAAGTCTTTCCCAGTTCATCTTGTCTCGTGATCACTTCTCACCCAAACACACTTTCAGAAATGCTTTTTCTGTTCTCTCCACAGTCCAGGAAACAAAACAGTTCCCAACTGCCACAACTAGCATGTGCAAGAACTAGCACCAGCCCTTGGATTGCCATAGCCAGAACCGTTCTCAGAGGGCTATGGGGCAAGCAGGAATTACTTCACCAGGATGTGGGGGTTAAGGAAATGTACTCCTGATGGTCCAGGCCCTGCCCTTCTGTGGGACCTGAGTAACTGGGCCAAGTACTACCCCTTACATCACTTGATTCTCAGTGGTAGCAGGGGTCGAGCAGTCCAATGATCTTCAAGAGAGGACTTAAATCACACAAAGTAACAGCAATAAGATGACTGTTCAGTCAAATAATTGCTTTCATGAAAAATGAGCATTTTAACATGGCTGTGCGAAGCATAGAATCAACACAAAATAATCCCCACGGCCCCTAATGGTCAGCATGCTAGCACCGTCTGGGCTCAAATCCCAAAGTCACTCTGTCCCTTCTTGTGGAGTTGGTTATTCTCCATGCTATATGTGAGGCGACTCCCAGGTGCGGGCCCCGGCATGCCTTACCTTAGTTGTCAATACTAGCAGCATTTTGGTGCTAAGTTTGTGCAAGCCCTCAGCAAGCTCGACATCTTGGAAGAGTCTTACTGGACTTAATTCCAATTCCGTGTGGACTGGCATGACTACCCAAGCTCCAGTCACCCGACCCAGAAGGGCCACAACCTCTTGCAATCTTTCCCTGATGACATGTCAACCTCCTTAGGCCACCGACAGCTTGCATCCTTATCTGCCACCTGCGGCAATCGGTAAGTGTTTCTCCTGACTTCTTCAGCACTCAGAATCATGGCAGTGGCCCGACTCCTGGGAGGTTCGCTGACCTTGGTCCGCACTCAGGTGATGGCCTTGTCTTCAGGATGCCTGCCCATTTTTCTAGTGTCACAGGGGTTAGTGACCTTAATGCGTACATGAGCAATGGCTCGCGCTTCATGGTGGCCTCCCTACTTGTCCTGGTCACACACGTGTCTCAGACTTTCGTGCTTACAACAGCTATAGCCACACACCATGGTGGACCACTTTCTGGTAAGGATTGGGGTCGCCAACTTTGGCAAGATCGAGCGGGCAGCCTTCATTCTTGCAGTGATCCCAACTGAAACAGATGCATCGCAATTTGTTCACTGGGTTACATTTGCCAGGATCCCCAGTAGACCTTGTGCCCTCTAGACACATTCCTCCTCCTCACAGGGTCCACTAGTCTTAGCAGGCGGCAGGGCGGTGCCCCAGGTTCACTGAAAATGGGCTTGACTTCCTGGTTGGTGACCCCTTACTCAACAGGGAGAATAGCAGACCTTGGTACCTTGTCCTGATTACAGCAGCTAGAAGTCTTGCCATAAGTCCCCTGATAAACAATGCTGTTGAAACATTTGGTTTCATACTCCAGCTCCAGGCACACATGTGATTTAAGGCCTTATTCTTTTAAATTTAGGTTGTGGGTGTCAGGTCATTTGAAGTCCTCCATCTGCTGCACTGCCCTTTATCAATGGGACAGTCTGCCACAGCAGGAGTGGGTCTAATTCAGACTGACCCACAACACAGGCCAAGGAAGTAACCAGGAATCAGACCTGGCTGTCAGTCTTCACTGAAATATGCCTCATAAAGGTTTAACTGCCTAAGTCCTAATATCTCTATCATGACTCCCTGGTCCACAGTGCCATCCTTACCTGTCCCACCATCTCCCTGACAATGAGCATAGGCCCTAATAATTCTTCCTGGAATCAAAGATAACTCTGCATAGAGGATGCTCTGCTTCCCTTCCTTCAGTGTGTACTCTCACCGCCTCTAGCCCTCAGGAATGTCAGCAATACACACCTCCTGTTTAGCTGCTGCAGTCCTCACCTCTCCAAGCCCTGTGCTGCCAAAATGGAACCCACATGCCTCCATATTATGCACCATACACAGGTGTGCACGCGCACACACACCCACACACCCGCACACACGCACACACCCAAGCACACACATGCAAGAATAATGTGCTGTACAGTGCTACACAAAATCCACACAGGCCAGAAACAAGTACACAGTCACAAACCTTTCATAAGTGGTTGAGTAGACACCACTCTTGTGATTCAGGAAAAAGGCCTGTTCATGCTACTGATCACTAGGAAACAGAGAATGAGTATGCTATCACCACTAAGCTCATGTTACTTAACTCCTACTAAGGGAAGTAGCCGTTTACCATCACAAGGGTAGTGTTTGGTGTACCCTTCCCTGTCCAACAAGACCACATTACTATGTGACAGGCCTAGATCATGGCACACATGCATGTCTGCCCAAGCCAAAAAACATAATTAACGCAGGGCTACATACCCTTGCCACTGGGACACTCTGGTCAGGGAAGTGGATCAGTCATCATGCCAGGGACTTTTCTGCCCCCACAAGCCGTATCTGCCTCCAGTTAGTGAGACGCTGCAGACTACTGGAGCTATGTCCTGTATAGATTACATGTTAGGCTGGGAGAGACCCAACATGCCATAATTCAACTGTCCGCTTAAACAGTGACTCAGGCAGCCTGGTATCCACAGGGAGGGGAGGGTGGACAGAGAGAGATGGGGGCTCAATCACAGTCGTGACAAAAAGGAGACATCTTGGGAGTCAGTTCCACCCATGTGCAGGATTTGACAGAGATGAGAGAATACTGACAAAGTAGGAGGTGATAATAGAAACAGAACAAGACACTGATTGAAGATTTAGGAAAGGTTCAAAATGATGCATGAATGATTACATGGGAGAATGCAGACTATGGAAGTCAGGCGAACATGAATTCTGAAGTAAAAGGAGAAGTATAGAGAATACCAGAAGTACACATAAATAATGAGTACTGTGAAGATAGAAAGATAAAGTTAGTAAATTTGTAAGAGACTAAAGTATGGAGGTTGATACATGCGGACAGTAGACTTGTAGAAGGCAGCAGTGTGAGCACAGGAATTTGCATCCCTGAACAGAAGACAGCCCATCTTTGATATTTGCTCAAAGTAAAATGGCTTCCTCCATGCCCTTCTTGAAGAATAAACATTTCTGTTGGTGGTTTTGCCCGGAGGTGATTTCTTCAGCCAGTGTGGAGTGTAGACCCAGCAGAATGGCAGGCATGGCATCGAAGTTATTCCTCTATAAATGCAGGTATAGCTAGCCTTAAGTTAACTCCTGTCCAAGTGCTTTTCCACTGTTTGTCTTAAGTTCCCAAAACAACATGAGCTTACAGCTCACTGCATTACTTTAAAGTTATAAACCTAATTGTGAAGACTTTTTCACAGGACAAAAACACTTCTGAAGCACCCAATCCCTTTGACGAGCAGATATTATATACAATTCCACACCCTTGGTTGCATCTTTGTGAATGGTTTCACTTTAATCGGTGATTAAGATCTGACCAAATACATCAACTCAGCAGGTTTCTAGTCACGCCAGGACTTTCTGTAGTTTTTCCTAGTTCTTCTGCACTGCTTACAAATTTCTCCAAGGGAATGTTAAAAACATTTACCACACAGCTGTGGAATGTCTCTTCCTTCTTAAACTTCTTATATCTATCTACCTAATGTTTGTAAGTAAAGTTACATTCAATATGCTCCTGCCCGTGAAAGGTTTTTGGTCCTGCCCAATGCAAAATGGCTAAAGTAATTACCAAAATATGCTTGTAGTATCTGACGTCCTATTATTTAATAGCCTTCCTGCTAAGGCACTTCCTCCTGATGTTAATCATCATTCACCGCCCCTATCCTACAACTCAAGAGTATAGAACACACCCAGGGATAGATGCCATGCCAGCCATAACTATTCATTTAAGAGTTGCTCCTGGTGGTACTAACTGTTTTGTGATCTAAATCCACAACTGACGCTTGCCTCAGCCAACCACCATACAGGCACTGCCACAGACAGGGCAGTATGATTGTGCTGCAGAAAGGTGCAGAACTGAACATTGTCAGTGCAAGTAGAAAACTATGTTTGTCACTGTGGGGGAAAAATTGCAAAGTTCCTGACACATGATCGATGCATGCCAAATATTTATTGCATGTGGGTGGACTCTGTCCTGTCAATCAATACTGGTGCAATCAAATAAAGTGAAACTGTAATTAGATTTTGTCATTACTGGCAAGTGAGTAGAGGCAAGT
The DNA here is from genome assembly GCF_031143425.1 of Pleurodeles waltl. Taxonomy (NCBI): domain Eukaryota; kingdom Metazoa; phylum Chordata; class Amphibia; order Caudata; family Salamandridae; genus Pleurodeles; species Pleurodeles waltl. The sequence continues at coordinate 657,864,465 of NC_090449.1, forward strand.
GAATTGGCAATGTTACTTCAGCTATGCATGCTACTTTTCAACATGTAAAGAACATGGGTACTTACACAGGTAATAATGAATAAGTTGTAAAGGAAAACTAGCAGGAGATGGGAGGTACAGAGGTACACAATTGACGTATAGGTGAAAGTGGCCCCAGGCCTAGAATTTCCTATAATACTCAGCCATGATCATTTTCAGGGTCTTGGTTCTTTTAAAATGTCTCGTTTAATTTATTGACTTTTTTACTGATTACTAATGGATTGTGTTGGCTGGTCTTTTGAAATATGGTTATTATAGTTATGGTGTCATTTTGTTTTGAAATTGTCCTTGGGCATGCTGCACACAAAATGTCTGCAATATTAAAGAGCCGTTGAAGATAGTTGATCAAAACACGTGGAGGTTGTTTTTTACGACTGTTGTCAGTTGCTAATTGACTGGGGTCTATACATATCTTATAAAAGGCATGCACAGATGTCTCACAAAAAGGTGGCAAAAACACCCATAAAGCGATTCCCATTCACTTGTGTGACACAGTGGTGTTAATTCTTAATGGGAAAATAAAGAAGTAATCTCTGCAGAGAAATAAATTAATTTCAGTCAATTAGATTGCTGATTTTCCCTATTACTGCTTACTACAACCTATGCATTTTGTTTGCCCTAACTTTCAAACCTTACTTAAAGTACATGTTTTGTTTAATGTTTTAATAGTCTACATATAAAGCAATGCAGTGTGGTAAGTACGTTATTCCCTTACAACTTTGTAAACTAAAATTGGTAGTAACTCATAATGTGGTTCCCAGACTGAGCACCTTGGCCACCCTAATAATGAAAACTCCCTTGAAAGGCCATCTAGTTAGTTTTCACAACAGCAGTTATTCTGCAGTACACAATCGAATTACTATTTTGAAGACCGGCACCCAGGAAAATGCTTTCTGGTTCTCCTGAGCTCAGAGGGGGCTGAACCAGCCTTGTTTTTCATGGTGGAAGGGAATTATGCAAAATAAAGGTGTCTCTGGAAAGCTGAAAAACGTGGTTTTCCAATGATCTCTCGCTTACCCTACAAAGCCTCAGGCGATCACAGTGACGTGATCATTTAGCGTTTCCACTAGGCACCAGGGATAGGTTTATAGGCGTAGCGGTCCCTGGGCAAGGCCTCTACTAACCCCCATCCGTATTTTCAGTCTTTCTTCCCTCCCTGGAGGGCAAGTGAGGGTGTTCATTTGAGAGGTTGGGGGATCGATGAGGATAGAAAGGCAACCAAATGTCACATTACTTTTACTAAAAAAACATAATCTAAGGGATAGGGAATGACCAATCATGGCATCATGGCCATGCCTCCACACCAAAAAGGGGGCAATAAGTGTTTTTGCCTCACTTGGGGGCTAGAAAGCCCATAAGACATCAGAGCTTTTGTTGGAGGGACGGGCCGAAATACGGCTCAGGAGGCTTAATTGATTGGTGAATTTTGGTGTTTGAGGTTATGCAATGATTACAGAACAAACTCAAAAAGGTACTGTAGAAATGTCATTTGGCTCCTTTCAAGTTGTGTCTCTATTCTTGTGCTGTCTTCTGGTGGTATATCTGCACATAGGAGGGTAATCATCTTTCTCCTTCATCTTTCACCCAGGGACCTGGGGATGGCCATCACCAGTATCCTCAAAAGATGGAGACACAACCCGTTAAGCATGGATCTTTAGTCAACCGTCAAAACCACCACTGTATCACCCTGAACAGTGGGTAGTGGGGGGCGAGATAAAATGGTACAGTTCATGTCTCAAACCACAAAATGTTGCATAAATGGGAGGGGGAAGGTATGGTTATTGGTGAATCGAATCGGAGGGGAAAAGAAAAGGCAGAAAGAAAAAAAGGAGAAAAAAAATAATAATCCAACAACCAAAAGCAATCAATAGGAAAAAGACCCCTAAATCTTAGCTCCCGGCGTGTCATTGTTACCCCTATTCTCCCGTACTAACTCTCAGGATAATTTGCATGCAGCTCGCCTCCTTCCTTCTAACTGCGCCTACCACAACTCTCCTGAGTTGTGGCAGGTACTGGCATGTTGACTGGCGGCATTGGCGTCCACCACTCCTCAGTCCACTTCTCCTCTTCCTCCTTCTCCTTTGTATGTGTCTTCTGCTGTCTCCTGGTCACAGCTGCTGCATGCCGAAGAATCGCTACGGTTGGCTTCTAAGGATATTGTATCTCCGGTCAGGCTGCTTGCGTTGTGATGGTCTGAAGGCATCCTTTCTGAATCTTGCTGCCCTTCCTTCTGGTGACCTTCTGTATATTCCCCTCTCAGCCTATAGGAGTCCTCTTCCGGCTGTTCTGTTCCGGGCTGCCCCTCCTGAAAATGGAAGTCCTTTGTTAATGTTGTTGCTTTGACGCAGGTCTCCTTCCTGACATCACGTTGATTGGTTTTGCTTTTCTCTAGGTGGTTCCTGTGGTAGACTAGCAGAGAACGACCAGAGAGGATCGCCAGGGATATCTCAGGTAAGGAGGGGTGAGGGAAGGGTTTTTTTCACACACCTCCACCCCCAACTTTCTTCCTTGGAAGAAATTATTGACTGGATAGGAAATCAGCGTTAGCTTGGTCTTTTCCCTTCCGATGTAGAGTGGTAAATCAAAAAGGCTAGAAATGATCAGAGGATACACACAAGTATTGCTACTTTTATCGAGGGACATCCACTGCAAAGGAGCATGATCTGTTTATTAGGTGAAATCCCGGCCCTTCAGATAATGCCGTAGGGCATATATGGCCCACTTGATGGCCAGGGCTTCATTTTCTATTGTGGCACACTTTTGTTCTCATGGTAATAATGTTTGGCTTATAAACAGGATGGGTCTCTCAGCCCTTCTTCTTTCTGGGAGAGAACTACACCTAGACCCACCCCAGAATTATCTGTTTGTAGGATAAACGGTCTCTTCTAATCAGAACTATGAAGGACAGGCTCAACCTTGAGTGCATGTTTCAACCCCTGAAGGGCTCTAAGGTGGTACAAGAGGAATGTCTTAACTCAAACTCAGTTATTCTAACCTTTTTTTTTTTTTTAATAAATCTGTTAGGGGTGTCGCGATCAGGGAAAAATAACAAATGAACCGTCTACAGTATCTGACCAGTCAGAAAAAGGCTCTGAGATGTCTTTTTGTTTTGGGAAATGGCAGCTGTTGAATCGCTGATACTTCCTTAGCTTGGGGCTGTATCAATCCTCGCCCAGTAAATACCTCAAAATATTTACACTTGGGGTTGGCTAGGTTATTTTCCTTTGGACTGACCTTCAACCTGACTGACCCCAGGGTCTGGAGTACCTTTCTTAGCTGCTGCAGATAATCTCCCCATGTGGGGCTACAAATAATGATATTGTCAATATAGGCAGCAGCGTACTCTTGGTGAGGTGTCAATATGGTATTCATTATTCGCTGACAGGTGGCGGGTGCCACGTGGAGTCCGAAAGGAAGGACAGTAAATTGGTATAGGCCCTCTGGGGTAGAAGAGGTGTTTTTTTTTTCTTTGTCAGCCGGATTAAGTGGGAACTGCCAATACCCTTTACAGAAATCTAGGGTACTGATGTATTGGGTATTGCCTAACTTCGCAATCATTTCATCTACTTGAGACAAGTCAATTTTTGGACATCTTATTCACCTCTCTGAAGTCAATACAGAAGCATATGGAACCATTTGGTTTGGGAGCCAACACAACAGGAGAATGCCAATTAATTACAGATGGCTCGATAATCCCCATTTCCAGCACTGATTGTACTTATTTGTGTATGGCCTGTCATCTAGCCTCTGGTATCCATTAGGATTTCAAGCTGACTTTTTCCCCAGGAGGTTTATGAATAGAATGGGTTATAATGTTTGTCCTTCCCGTGGTGATGGAAGACACAGAGCAATAGGTGTAAAGGTGAGTAAGGAGCTCTCTGTATTGGTTCCTTTTTAAGTCAGATGCAATACAGTTGTCAAGCAGCTAATTTTCCTCTTCGGGAGAAGTATAAAGGACAGGGGGTGGATTCTTCCATTTCTTTAACAAACTGACATGATAAATGTGGGTTTCTTTCTTTTATTTGTTTATTTCTAGTTTATATGTTATTGGGTCACTCTCTCTAACACCTTATAAGGTCCCTGCCACTGGCACAGTATTTTCTTAGCAGAGGAGGGTAACACAAATAAAAAAGATCTCCTATGTCAAACTGTCACACTACCATTTGCTTGTCATACTGGGCCTTTTGTGACTACTGGACGCTTTCTTGGTTTGCCTAGCTATTTCTCGTGTCTGTCTTAAGAGGATCTTTTGCCCCGTGTCATGTCTAGTAAAGTAAGGGGTTTGTGCCCAAAGACTAATTCAAAAGGAGAATAGCCCATACTACTTTGTTCCTTACACCTGATAGCAAAGAAGGCCAGAGGTTACATCTGGTCCCATTGTCTTGCCTCCATGTCCAACATTCTTTTTCAGGGTAGATTTAATAGCGGAATTGTAGCGCCCTACTAGCCCATCTGTCTGGGGGTGGTACACAGCGGTACATATTTATTTGATCCCTAATTGTTTGTGGATTTGTCTGCTAAGTTTGGAAGTAAAGGGGGGTACCCTGGTCCGTTAAAATCTCCCAGAGAAGACCAACCCTAAAAAAGATTTTTATCATAGCTTTTGCTATGAGAGTAGTGGTGGGTTGATGCAAGGATATAACCTCTGGGTTTCTGGTGGCGTAATCAACAACCACCAACACATAACAGTACACATTTCTGGTAGAGAGTAGAGGTCCGATAACATCCATACCTACTCTAGAAAATGCCTCCTCCATAATGGGCAAGCGTCTCAGGGGTGCTTTTTTCGGGGTTCTCAGGCTGTTTTTCTGACAAATACGACAGTCCTTACAGTATTTCTTTACTTGGCTATAGTTGCCAGGCCAACAGAAGCAGTCTAAGATAGTTTTTTACCTGACCAAAATGACCACCTGGGAGATGACTCTGTGCTAAACAGAGAACCTTCTCTTTAAAAGGGATAAGAACTAATAACCGTTTTGGGGGATGCCCCCCTTTTCTATACAACAGCCCCTGCTGACAAATAAATTAGGGGCCTACTGCCTGAGGATCTTCCTCTTTCTTAGCACCCTCCAGGCCTCTTGACATTGGTGTTCTTTCCTCTGTGCTGCCCTGAAATTCCTATCCTATTCCCAGGTGTACTCTTCTCGGTTTATAGGTAGGACTTTTGACATAGCCTATTTGTCTTTTCTTCGTTAGCTTTTGCGTGGTTTCGGTGTAGGCCATTCCTCTTCCCCTGTCGAAGCGTAAGGAGCTGTTTCCCACCAGGACTCGCTGTCTTTCCAAGATTCTTGGTCCATGTGCTCTAACTCTGGATGGTCAGTCCCCACAACTAGGGGCTCAGGAAGTCGAGGAATCACCAGCCCTTGGAGGAGAACAATGGGACAGACTCCTTGTTGTAGGGTAACCTCAGCCAGGGGGTACTTCTTATCCCCCATAAACACTGTATAGTCATCTATCCAGTAGTTGGGGAGACCCTGCGGCGGATGTTCTGGGTTCTTACACTGCTCTGGTGGCATCCTGTGTCCAAAGGAGCAGGGACAGGGTTTCCATTGACCTTCATGAGATAGCGAAGGGTTTGTTTGTTCTCAGTAGCGTCCCTCCTGAATCTCCCCGCCCCTCCTTCTGGTGACCTCCTGTATATTCCCAGCTCAGCCTATGGGAGTCCTATTCCGGCCGTTCTGTTCCAGGTCACCCCTCCTGAAAATGAAAGTAATTTGTTAATTTTGTTGCTTTGACCCAGGTCTCCCTCCCAACATTATGTTGGTTTTATTTTCCTCTAGGTGGTTCTGGCGGTGGACTGGTGGAGAGCGACCAGAGACGATATCTCAAATAAGGAGGGGGTTTCTTCACAGATGTATACATAAGAAACACAAAGGGGCCCACTCCGCCCCACCAGAGGGCAGTACAATCTTTTGGCCACCCATGGGACACACCTGAGGGACACGAAAGATCATCTATCTCTCCCCCCCCCCCCCCCCCCCCAGCACCGAAAAACTAACAAACGTCTGTGGGTGGCCAAATCTGGCATCAGGCCTTAGCCCTACCCCAGAAGAGGAAATAGAGTCTTTCAGCCCCACTCAGGAGGGGGGGGAATGGAGATAGGAGTTTTGTCTTGATTAGGGAGGTTGCTACTAATCTGTCCTGAGGAGGCAGAAAGCCTATTAGACACCAGGGATTTTACATTTGGGCAAACCTGTGGCAGACTCTAGCACAGGTCTATAGTGTTTGGTTTCCCTACCCACGGGTGCAAGGACTGAGTTCAGTGCACCATCGCTTGAGCAGAGGAGTCCAGGTTATTGTACCCCACCCAACCCACTGAGCATACCTACTCATTTCTACATCAGTGGGATCACAGTGAGCATATGAATGATCAAGGAGATTTATTAGCACAGTAGGAATGGAGCTGTCTACTTGTGAAGTTGATTGACAGGGGCACTAAAAAAAGATGCCTCGGTTCCAGAACATTTACACAAGGTGAAAGTGCCTTGATTGGTGGCTCGAGCAACATCAACAGTGTGAGTCATTCTGTAGGAAGGTCTTCAAAGGGCAGAGCCAGTTCTTCATAGTGACCATTTCACAGCATGGGCAAGTGCATTGCTCAACAATGTTTCTGGTGCATCTGCAGCGGTTGTAGGATCGTTCCATGTCCAGGAAAGCAAGTAGGGGCTGTTCTAGATTATTTCAGTTGTGCAGTTCATAAACCAAAACACTGGCCCAGCTATCAGTTAAGAAAGCCATTTTTGGCCTAAATAGTGTGCAAAGGTTTTTCAGCACTTTTGGTCATCTGGGTACTTAGACTTTATGTTGTCAAGGAGTTTGATGTCCTTGTTTGATCAAGAGGATGGCAACAGCACAACAAATTATTAGTGGGTAAGTGCAGAATCCTTCAAAAAGACTTGAGAACAAGCAGTGAAAAAAATCAAGAAAATCTTTCCAAAAACAGCTTTAAATCCAAACACCAAAACAGATCACATGTTCTTAAAAAAAGTGCACAAAACCAGTTGTGCTATGCACGCAGAATAATACAAAATCTGCAAAATAAGTGGGATATTGTGTTTGTAACAGCCTCTGTATCACTGAAGCAGTTCTGCGTTTGCAGATCGTAGGTTTCAGCTGCACAGATCAAACAAACCCACTTTTGTACTAAAACTGCACCATGTTTACTCATTTTGTCAAAACTCATGTTGTTTGGATAAATTCTAGTCCAGAGGATACCTCTGATTACATTTTGAAACGGGGGATACAAGGTCATACCATAACACTGCATTATTTTAGAAACTGTAACTACATAAGGTTGGCCTGGCTCCAAAACACAGAAGCTGATATTGACTAACATTAAACAGAAGTCATTATTCAAAAGGGTGTGGTCTATAAGGATAGTTGAAACTGGAGTTACTGATAAGCCACAGCTTAACCCTACCCTCAAATGGCTACAAGTTTATGTGCAAAAAAATAGATTTACACAGTAGTGGGTGGACTGGAGGTTTTATGCAGCAGGAAACACTAATACACACATGGTCATCTTTTCTTAAGCACATGTGGAAAAAAGGGAAAATTCCACAAATGATAAAGAGGTACATTGCGCATTTATTTTCTCATACCAGTCTAATGATTTATATTTCTGGCAGTCATGAAGGTGGAAAGTTGTAATCAAAAAGGAAAAGAGGCCTGTTATCAGCCAGGTAACAAGTGTATTGTCACCGACAGAAAAAGGGGTTCCCTCAAATTTATTAATACTAAATAAGGTGTGTGTGGATTATTTCTTAGCCATTCTTTTCTGCATTTATATTCTGTAGTAGTGTTAAAAAACGCCAGTTTCATTCACATGTTGTGACGGCACATGGCCGCTTTAAGAGTATGTAAAGCCCCGTCTAATTGTAATATGGCCCTTAACTGAGCTTGGCCATGTTGTAAAATACCCAAACCTCCATTGAATAGATCTAACGTTAAGGACATTATGTTTTTTTTATGAATACACTATTATGGAGAGTGTGCATTATATTGTTGATAATCTTGAAAACAGTTTTGATCCTTCCCCTAGATTCTGAATTCTTTCCACATCTTCCTCTTCTGAATATTGGTTACATTCATTATATATATCATGTGTATCATTTAGTTCTAGTGGGGTGTGGTCCAGGAGAAAATCAGAAAAATCCACATTTCCTTTAGCTATGGCCAAATTTTCTTTCACATCCTAGAGACAGGAAAATGCTAAACAATGCTGGCACAGCTTACCCACACTATACTCAGTAACGACAACAGGTATGCATCTGTTGTATCAGGGTGAATAGTTTTTGGATGTTAGAAAGGAAATAATGCATGCATGTATTAGAATAAATGGACTATATGGTTAAACCTTCAGGAGAGAACTGTGAAGAATTATGAGTTCCAATATGGATGATATAATTTATTCCAGAGTCCGAAATATTTCATTCCACTCGCTAACTGGAGAACTGTGTTGAGTCAACCTTTGGTACAGAGGGGATTTGTAAGGTCTTTCATAGTTCCAAATCCCAGACAGGTAGTCTTCTGGATTGCTTTATTCTGGGAAATCATTTCTTTGGGTACTTTACATGCTTGATAGAGAACTTCTTGAACTTGCCTGTATTTAGTTCACTAAATATTTTTTCCCCATCAATATCTTCTTCCAGTACTCAAATCCCTGTATGGCCAGATTCTCACAGAACTCCTCTGAACAGGAAAGTTTGTTAATGGTAATCAGTTTTTTATGAGTTGCTCTAGAGCTGTCCTTACTTTGAAAAGAGTTTTTTTTTTTTTTCAAAAACAAGGATGACTTTTATGGGGGAGGAACGTAACAATGTTCCCGTTAAGTACAATTGTATATTTCTCTAGTTCGGTGCACGGAATGGTGTGCATAGGGATGAAAACAATAAATTTATTTGTAATTAAATGCACGCAAATAAAGATTTTCATTGTTAAGAGCTGTATATGACTGTAGACATCTTGTGTTTTACAGTCTCAGCATCCCAGCCATCTGAACTAGAACTAGGAATAATCACATAATTAGCTTACATTTTCAAAGCAAAGGAATTACAATGTCTCAGTGGGTCCTATAACGTGATAATGAGCCTTTTTCTGAACCATGCCTTCAGGCACAGGATAAGCTGTGATGTTTGCAGTGTAGAGATATCTTCAAGCTCTGTGGGAAGAAAGATGTGGGTCTCGAACCACAGGCTGTGGTATAGTCTTTCAGGGACAGTATAGTAGTAGAACGAAAGTGAACAGTATAAACCACATGATGAAAATAAACACTTCTGAAGCAGTCCAAACACAGGACCACGGTGGTATTATGTACCTGTCGCAAAACAAATGAGAAAGCAAGAAAAAATTGACAGTGCAGAGTGACTGAGGAGTGTGATGTAATGTCATGTGTACGGGCCTCTGATTCAATCTCATATAGTGTTGTTTCTTGAAAAGGCATTATCTCAATCAATGTTGACTCATGCTGGGCTTCATAGTAAACCCCGGCGTTAACTGGAACATTCGCAGCTGTAGAAATTGCAGCATCACTCCATGGAATCTGTTTGATGTAAAGCTGGAGACACAGTAGGCTAAAATATCCCTGGATGGGGACTCAAGCTGTTGATGTTACAGCACTCCTCAAGGAGAATTTCATTCAGCGTGGGAAGATGCTGTAAGTCTCGACACTGAGTTCTTCTGGTGTCCAGGAGGTCCTGCAGTACAGGATCAGCCACTTAGAGCTTCTTAATGTGGTCAAAGGACATCAGTCAGTTTTTCTGGGAAACAGAAAATGAAGGCAGAGTTATCGTTTGCACGCCTCTTACCCCAAGAACTGTAGGATGTGATCTTGCAGGGTGGTTCAAAAGCTTGTGTATCATGGATCTTTTCTCTAACTATTCCCCCTACTTGGGGACCGACCCATCAAGAGTTGGAGATAGCTTATGTTTGCCTGCTGTGAATTATATAACTTGTCTCTCACCTATTGGATGTTTTGCAAGATATTTAAACATTGGTCCAGGTCAAATTCTTTTTCTTCTGTCATCTTCTGAAGTATTACCTAGGTCAGGTACATACATGGGCACTCGTATGGAGTACGGTCACCCAATACTTGTAGGAAAGTTATTTAACGCTCTTTCGACTCCATACAGGTGATGGTACCAACTAAGACCAGAAGTGAGCACCCTAGTGGTCAGGGCTTAAGCATGTCATTAGCTCGCTCAATTAACATTACTGTTCAATCGAAATGGGTTGTTGAACTGCAGACATACTCCAAAAGCAGACAGCATCCCAGCAGGCTTCTGAGGTGGCCATTGCCTAAATGAAATGCATGGACTGCTACCATGGCTATAAGGCACTGCAAGTCCTTTATGATTGTTCAAGCACCTGCACTGTTCTGTGGCCAAACCCATAGGAATCAAGAACATGAACCATTTACCACCAATACGTACTTATAATGGTTAATAGAATTAATTGACCTGTCATAGTACAAGTGCAAATTTCTAAAGGGTAGACTGGATACAGTAAGTGAGGGCTACTCTGGTCTTCACCCCTCCTCCCTCAAGTTATTCTTTATTGGCATGCTTTGAAGATGCAGCTTGGTAAAACATCAACCTTCCTCCATTGGTGTAAATGCCAACATTGCATTATTAACAACAAAGTCTCATGATCAGTTTACCTTTTAACTAGGTCCCTACCAGACTACTGCCCTGTGGCGTGTAGAAGACGATTACTTGTTGTGATTTCAGTATAACCAATAACTGGGTATCAACTGCTCAACTTGAAATTATAAAACGTTTGTGGCTGCTAACTAGTGGTGAATCGGTACTGCCTTATTTACTTTGCCTAAGTATCCCGCCATGTTATCTATTTCTCTCTTCTGGCCATGGATAGCTGTGCAATGGCTTGTCTGGTTGTCAGTCCTGTAAATTAATGGGCACCACATACCTTTTTCAAGGGTGGGAAACAACCTCTTGGGGTGGGGGGGGGGTTAGTCACCAATTGTGGAACCTAGTGTATCTCTGATGTGGATAGTGTATTGTAGTGTCTCTCCAGGGATGTTACCAGTGGTCCCTCGTCTGTTTTAGTTGTCAGCGCTTCTAGATATGTGGCTCATGCATTTCTAAGGAGCCCTTTAGTTCATCTTGCCTGTAGGGAGATCCATAATCTGTTGAAAAACATCACACTGTAGTTAATAGTGTTGGTTTTGTTTAAGTAAACCTCGCTACCAGTAATTCTGCTATGGCATTGCCCCAGTGGCAGTTATCTCAGCATGAGCAGGTGATAATCCCTCATGGGCAGCTTTAATTAGGTATAATCTAAAAATCTGAATAGGTATTATCTTATCTCCCACTTTGGGTATGGAAGCCACTGGTGTGTTATCTTCATTGAGGGGGGGGGGGGGGGGGTAAGAGCATCAAAGAGGAAAGCTGACAGGGTGTGTTTCACTCTTTACTATTGCTTGTATCACTGCTAGTATATCTGTGTCAATCTTCGTTTGAGATCTGGTTATTACTGCTAATTGACCAGCCTGCACAGCAGCCTTTGAGGCTAGGTGAACTATACAGTTTCCGGTGGCGTTAATCCTGTCAGCTGAGTTTGTCAGTTGGACTCTCCACCACAAACTCCTGGAGAATCTGATGCATAATTGTTACATTTGCTGCACTGTCTAGGAGTGCTCTTGCTTGTTTCTTTGAACATCCTGCCACCTTCTTTTTAAATTGAGTTTTAGGGTCTGAAACTTTCTCTTTTCTCCTTACACTAACTTCAGCACCTTGTCTGGGCTCACGTTTCTGTTTGCTATATCTCCTCTTCTGTTGAGTCCTGAAAAGGATGAGAAGAGGGGCTATCAGAATACTGATACTGTTCTATTTTTTTTGTTTTTGTTTTACTTTAATCTCAGTCCCTTAAATTACCACTAAACCGGCCGGCTGGATTATTGGGCCTATAGTCATTTTCACCTATAGTTATGGGTTTTATCCTACTGGAACTCTCAATTTCACTCTTAATTTTAAATGTGGCCTAACTGCTCACGTACCTAAAATATCATGACCCACAGATGTATGAACTTCAGATATTGTTTTGTAATTCCTGTTCACAATCCTGAACAGGAACTGCTAAAAGCCTTGGGCATATAGCCAGACATGACATTTCTCCAAGAATGATTGAGGTGAGGAAACTGTAGAGAATATTCACAATGATTTAATGCTACGCCTAGAGGCGGTGCAGTTCAGAGCTCATTTTTTACTTGCTTCAATACTTCTGGAAGAACCATTAATGAGGGTGCACAGTGCTTGTTAGTGCAGATGCATGAACATATACTTCCCCAGGTGCTACATTCTTCCTCAGTTGGCACCACTCCAAGGGGAAGACACAGTCAATATTCTATGCTTTTCTTGGGGTGTTGTATGAGGTAAACCACTTCCAACTAGTTGATATTGTGTGCAACCAAGAAGGACATTTCTTTGTTGGCATCATTCCCATGATAGCATTTATTGTCTGTGGGTTGATTACCTGCACAAAAACCTTTCCATGCACTACAGGTCCTGCTACAGCTTGTCTAGTAGGTTCTCAGGATGAGGAAATCCTGTATATCCAGCCAATACAGCCCATGCAGCCACCTCACTGTTCAGGGCACGGAGAGAGAGGGAGTGAGCAAGAGAGGGAGCGTCGAGTGAGAGAGTGTGCATGTTTGTTAATTTACGGCAAGCTAGTAGGTTAAAGGGATTTCCAGGAATTGGTATGCTCTTAGTGTGCAAGAGGCAGTGTTCCATTTTGTATGTGCTATAAAGTTCTTTTAACCTTTGTTTAAAAAATATAAAATCTCTCTCTTTCTTTCTCTCTTTTTCTCTATCTATCTATCTATCTATCTATCTATCTATCTATCTATCTATACCCTACTGGCAATAGCCAGTAGGTAGTTATAGTTAGGACCTAGTTTCCATAGCAAAATCATTTTTTGCTTTGCGTTTAACTCTGGCACAGTTTGATGAATCTCCACGAAATTTTCTGAACTAGTAAGCAAGTCACTTTAGCTGATGTGTAAAAAATTTGGGGTGATTCGTCAAGCGGGGGCTGAGAAAAAAGAGGTGTCCAAAAATGTGTTTTACCTATGCAGTTTCCCATAGGGATTTAGACACGACTTCAACCACAACCGATGGATGGAATCACACCAAATTTGTCAGAAAGCTAGCTGTAGGTCCAGAAGGAGCCCTTTTTGTTATTTGGTGTAAGTCCATTCAGTAGTTCTGGTGTTACTGCAGGAAAAAAATAACGATCTATAAGGGAGTGGAACCTTCATGGATCCACACATGGAGGATCTGTGGATCCTGTCAACATCAGGGCAGTGCGCGCTCTACGGGCGACTAGAATGCAAAAACCTAGCAATTTCAAGCTAACATAATTTATGCATTGTGCTGATATGATGTTGTTTAACCTTTTGCATTGCAGAGTTTAATCTTGAAGACTTACGTTCAGCATGCATATAAATACTGTTCACATGTGATATACTGCTGCAGGCTTTCAGACTGTGGCAGGGTGTGGTCCCCTTCCAGGGCCTTCTAGAAGTTTTCCCTGCAGCATGCCTGGGTGTGGTTTGCGGGCTGGGCCAAGACTCTATATAAGGGAGCTAGCCCAGCTCCACGTGCTCACTATTCAGAGGTCCCGGTGCAGAGCAGCAGCAACTTCCTGAGCTCCTGTTTCAGTGGCCTACTTTTATCTTCCAGACCTCTGCCCTTCATTCTACATTGGTGATCCTTAAACAGGGCGGTAAGACGGAGGTTGGGCAGGGCCCCCGACCCCGTTATCGAGGACGCTCGAATTCTTGAGCCTAATTCTTGCATGATAAACAAATTCCTCTTGCGTGTGTGAATGTGCGCTTGGGCGTTTCGTGGCATTTGCATGCTGTTACTAAAATCGTCAAGACGCGCAATTCTTTCTCTGTGTTTAAGCAAGACCCTGATAGACTGGCCGCAACCTGAGAGGAAAGTTGTAGCTGCCATTTTCTTTCTTGCATCTGGCTGGGGGAAAAACTGACATAGGGGATCAGGATACAGGTATCCTGACCCCATAGGAGATTCAGGGGTCACAGGGCCTGGTCGGGGAAGGCTGTGAACAATGGTGGTTCTATTACCATGCGGGAATTAGATATCACTTTAAGCTAAACAAAATACCATAGAAATACAATGAAAAAAAACAAAGGTTACAGGGATGTAATAGCTAGGTTCACGTTTTATCCACAGAAATTCAGCAGTTGCAGTTATACTTATCTGAAAAAACTGACTTGTGGCCTAAAGTTATCTTAATGGCACAAGTTATCGTTTCTTCAGATAAGTAACTATATCTGCTGAATTTCTTTGGTTTTGTTTGGGTTAAATGTCAACTGTAACATTCCTATAACCTTTTGGTTTTTTTTTCAATGAAAAAAAAAATATATATATATAGTTCAGACAAAGCAGGCTAACTCAGGAAAATGGTGCAAACGATTAGAACGTTTATTTGGGAAAATAAACTTTCTCCCCGTTTAATATTTATGTTGGCTGCGCATCAACATAAATATTAAAGTCACACTAATAATTATTTTATTCCCAAGAGGATGGATTTTTTCATAAAACAACTGAAGTTGTGACAAAATCATCACAAGGTTTAGCGATATTCTGAAAGGTTTAATGCCTTTTCTCATTGGTGGTCAGGATATAGCTTTGCAAAAGTGCTGCTTCCTCGACTCTTAAATCACTTCGAAACCGCCCTGCTCTGTGTTTACAACCTTAAAACTGCTGTTGGTTGATCTGATACGGAAGGAGGGCAGGCGCAACTAGCACAGTACAAGTGCCAGCTGGCAATATCTGTCAACACAATTGTAGTGGTAACTGAATGGTTTTGAGAGTTAGAATCTGAGGAAGTATGCCATTTACTAAGTAAAAATGTTGATTCATCTCTCTCTAAGGTGCTGTTTGTTAGACGCTGCCAATCACTGCTGGAAACATAACCTTGACTATAAAGGTACTGTGCTGGCATAGATACCAAACTGAATACTATGGCACTCTTCTGCCTTTAGAGAAGTAGTGAAAATACAACAGGGTTGAGCTCCTATACCTCTCTAGAGATTAAGCTAAAAGTAAATCTTATACAAAAGAAAACTAGCTCTAGCAGGATAAATCAAAAGATCATTAGTCAAATACAATATGATGTAAATTAATTAATTATTAACTGGATTGCTATAATCCACCTGGGCTCCTTTTATCAATTTCTAGCCCTGGGATATTGCTTTTTCACACACACTGACATACAACACTATACACATATTGAGGCAAACTCATTTCTTTATTATCATATATCATACATTGTAAGTAAATTGCTCATCCAGTAATTGAAACCTTCACACAAAAGGAACATAGGTGGATGATAGCAATCTGATCAATAACAATTTAAGTGTTGTTGTATTTGACTAATGATCTTTTTGCTTAGCCTGCTAGAGCTAGTTTTGTTTTGTGTAAGATTTAGTGAAGTAGCAGCAATTACAAACCCTGCAGATGGCAGAGGAGTCAATGACTTATTTGAAAATGTGTCACTTCGCCGGTTTCTAGATCTGAGGCAGCTATTCCCAAAGCCTGGAAGTCTATTCTTGGAACATGGTGCTACCTACAGGACTGCTAAACACATTTGGGGGCAGGGCTTTATGAAACCACAAGTAAACCCATGATGTAACACCCTTTTTTACAACAGGCAAAACAAAAAGGGATTTCACCTTACTATAGAAAATTTTACGGGATAATTAGGGTGACACTCGAATCACAGAGAAACAGATGGAGTACAAACCCAGGCAGGGAACTGGGAGACAATGAGTGGGCAAATGCACTTACATTTTTGGCACAGGAGTCTGGAAACTCGAGACTTAAGTTATGACAGCACAGTACACTACACCAACCATATCTGTTCCAATGCAAATGACAGAAGCCACTCTCAGGTCAGGCCAGATCGATCTATTAGTATGTGGTCGCCACGCAGCTTCAGGAACGTGCAAATCAGCAGAACATGTGCAAACCTGAAACTTCTTTATTCTGCTTAATGCCCAGGTCCACAGGACAGTAAAAGTAGAGCAGGTCTGCTAACGTCACACACTTGTTAACCAGAAGGCGCATTTCAAACCATTGATTCACTAAAAAGGGGCTGCAATTGAAAGCGGAGTTTCACACGTTTCAGCAAAAGCTGGTAGAAAAGGGGGTATTGGATCTGATTATATCAACCCTGGCAAGATCGTTGATGATGATGTAACCCGGTGAAAATTTAGCAATTTGAAATATACATCTGCTGAGAACAAGCAGGGTGACACACAAGCCTCACTGTTATTACTAAGCCACAGACACAAACAGAAACCCAATGACAGTGACTTGCTGCCTATGGAAGTGACATATGTAGTCAAAGGAGGAACATCTTCATTTATAGCCTCACCCTTCTTGGACAGGGCTGTGCACAATGAAGCAAATAAGTTACATGTATTGTCACGTAGGTTACATCATGTAAAGTGGAGGCAACACCGAAGACACCAGGTTCATATATGTTTATGCACACTCTAAAATTAAAGTATACTGCAGGGTGCACAACGCGAGCAGAGGTTGCCTCATTCACAATAATTCACGTACTCGCTTTCACAACAGTTTTTCTTCTAGAATAATCAACCTTAATCATTCTTACGGATGAGCCTACGTAAAAGCCTTAAAATTTGAGAGTTATTACCATTCTCTGTACTCACAAATTTAAAACAGCTCAGATTCATCTTGATGGGTTCGGGAGGAGACAGTGTGAGGCAGCCGGCATAAAACATGCACTGGAGTATAACTGAAAAACATCTTTATCTGCTCTCTCTCAGTGCTTATGTTTTCTGTTACCTTGAAGTGCTCAGTAGCATGTGCCTATGTCTGCACTATACAAATAACTAATAAATCTATAAAATAAATCAAACAGAATCTGTAAAAATGAACCTGATGTATGATATTCTTTAGTTTCTGCTGCTCTCGAATTTCAGTTGTAAACTACGTTAAGAAGTGAGAGTTATATGTTAACTGGAAAAATACTACGCTTGAGAATAATATCCTTGTAAAAAATAAATAAAAAAAAAAAGAAGTTATCTCGAGGTTTGCTTCAATGGAAGGAATATGGACCTTTCTGGAATATACCTTTTTCTTTGTCTGAAATAGAGAATTGCTTGAGAAAGTCACCATACCGTAAGGTTATGTACATTTTCCACCTACTTCTGTTGCAAAGTAAACATCTTGTTTAGATTGGAGTTAGAATTTGAAAAACATAATGATTAATATCAACAAGGTCAACAGGTGTCACTCAATTTATTTCTGTGTGTGACACTTGTTATGCACATGAGTACTCTAGATGAGTGGTCCCCAACCTGTGGTCTGTGGACCCCTTGGGGGTCCACAAAGCCTCCTCAGGGGGTCCGTGGCTGCTCAGAAAATTAAATAACAACAGATTAGGTCCCCAGCTTTCAGTAATGTCTCAGTGGGGGGTCTCCAGATTCCAATAATGATTCAGTTTGCGTTCCCAGGTTCCAGTAATGATAAAGTGGAGGTCCACAGAAGTCATAAAGTTGGGAACCACTGCTCTATATAATCAAAGGAATTACCAAGATCTGCTACATCATCTGCTACATTATGGAACACTAACTTAAGAAACATTTTGGGCAAAGACACAGAATGAGTGAAGTGCAGCTTGAGATGGGGCTAATAAGGACATTAACAACCCATATGTAAAATAAAATAAAACACTTTTAGACCTGGCAGCTACCAAAAGATACTCAGCAGTCGGCTAAATCTCTTGTGCCAGTAATGGGATTCTTGATCAAACACTATTCAACTGGTGGTGGATACAAAGATAAGTATCTGACTTTATTGTCACTGAATACGAACAGTAAGATCTTAAGGCAGAGAAATACCTCTATACAGACATAACAAAGATCTTTGCTCCATATTAAACTTGTATGAATCGTTTTCACTAGGCTTGTTCAAACATTCTCTTCTGTAAGTGGTTTTATAAATATCACTTGCTTTAAATTAACTCAGAGTATGAAGATGTAATATACTACAAACCTTGTATCGCTTACAGTCAGGAAAAACAGCCAACTTTCACTAAACATTTATCACCTGTCTTACTGGCTAGGCCCCTCAGTGATCCAGCGATGAGAGGAAATGGTCTGGAATTTGGAGAGTGGCTTAGCATCAGGGTAGGTAGATTTGGGAATGAGAAGTAGGGAACAAGCTGAACCAGAATATGAGTCTTGGTGGCAGGAGAAGGGGAATTGTGGTTAGGATGAACGCAAAACATTTGTTTTATATAAATTGTGGATTTTGGCAGATAACAGGACATGGATGAGTTTTCCGATAGTGACATCTTGATGAACAGAATATTTTTACTGCAACCCATAATGCTAGATTCTTTACTAGGGTGTTTATGGCAAAAGCAATTAAGCTACCTATTTCAAATAAACACTAAGAATGGAACAATCATTTCTGACTACCTAGTCTACTAAATAACTTTAAATTCTATTGTGACAGAATAACATCAATGTATGGAAAAATTATTTTACCTAATTTGGTTTTTATAGACCTCACTCCTTCAAGTTCGTGTTCCAACTCCAGTGCACTATAGTCTGTGCAACAGCCAGAACCTGTAAAAAACACAACCAATATCAATATAGCATAAGAAAATCATACATTTTCTCTATTGATTTTTATATATGTATATATATATATTATTTTTTTTCTCATTGTTAAAAAAAAAAAAAACTTAACAAATTAGACTAAATACGTTTTAAGCTAGTCCTTGATCTTGTTGACATTTTCCAAGATCCAACAGCAACATTTTCTGCGTGTAGACTAACCGTTGACTAAAATTTCCATAATTAAAAAGTTCTAATAATTTTACTGTATCACAATATGAAGGTAATTATTTTATTTTAATGATACCATTCTGCGACTATATCACCTTTTTTTGCGAGGTGCAGAGCAACAAACATTTGAATTCATATCACTTTTTATGTCTATAGTGACAATTTCCTATGTTTATGCATTAAAATTCGGATGCTTCAATGAAATAAAATAGCATATCTAATAAAACTGTAGTTGATTAATCAGTTAGGATGATGTATTAATTTAGGGTTCATAGCGAGAAATGGCTTTAGAATAATTACAATTCACTGGATATGAGCATACATTTCCTTTAACATTTGGCAGACCTAGGTAATTCATTCAATTTAGTTTGCCCACACTATGTGAGATAAAAAGGTCAGTGTGGCAATTATTATTTGTTAACTGCACTTAACTTTTGGGAGAGGGTGCAGCAGAATTCTGTGCCTGTGCTTCATTTCTTTGTAAGTCTAAATATTTCTAAACATAACATAATGAGAGTGAATTATTTCCTAGACAGATATATGGAAATTAATAGTTGGGTGGATTGCAAAGTGGAATCGTTCTGTCTAAGGATTTTAAGCCCAAGCTGGCAAGTAACCAAACAAAAATGTGCGAACCATGAGAGCACAACAAGAAAGATGAGAACAAACCAACCAGGGGTAGACCACACAAGCATATAACAAATGTTTAACATCTCAAAAAGCTGAACGTTTACAACACCACATAATGAAATGAAGAAGACACAATCGATTTGACCAATGATGCAACATTAATGGCTCGTAGTGAGTAAAAAGTAAAGACAGAAATTAATGTAGTTTCAGTGAAAAAGATGTACTGTCAATATGACCTGAACCAAGAATGAATAATGATTTCAGTGCCTACCAATCCTGAAATGTTTAAGAATTGCTCTTTTTTACAGGTTAAGCTTCAACAAGCAAGATTTATTAAAGTGGACCCTAAATAGAAAAGGGGGTCCTTTTGAAAAATATGGAAATTAATACAAAAAAACAATAAAGAGCAAATTAAAACATAATACTGCTAGATCTCAAAATTTGGATATCATTTAAATTATAGTGGAATCTATGGCGCTTTTGTCTTTCTGGCTCCTATTTTTGGAGGCATTTTGATCTTTTGCTACAGTTAAAAAAAGCAGAGGCGCTAAAGGGAAGCACTGTTGTTGGGACTGTCCAAATGTAATTCTATCCAGCAAAGCAAGCATATTACACGCTCTAATTTTTCAAATCAACTTAAATTGATGGCAGCAACCACAACTTCCAGCAAGATATTTTATTGGATTCAGAAACCTCTAATAAAATCTCTAATAAAAATTCTAACATTCATTAGTGCTAAAACACATGATCCGTTATCTCTTCCAGTAATTGTTCCATTTCCTTTTAAATCATCCAAGCTCATTACCCGTTTAGGTGACTATTTTTGTTAGATGAACTCTTCTCCTTACTTTGCACCACTGACCCTATATTTTATTGTGTATCTGAGTTTTATAACCTCGACAGAAAACCTTAAAGGGAAGGAATAAACAAATAACAAAAAGGCAATGACAAATAACTATTCACTATAAGCCAATATGAAAAATTTACAGGGGGAAGAAAATGCTATAACAATTTTGATGATGTAAAAAACTTTTACCAACTAAGGGAAGTGGCTTTCCTGCCTTCCCAAGGTTGAGAGACAATCTGTTGTTTTGTGGAGAAATATGAAATCCTGTGGTGGTGGCACCCTAAACAGTCACCGTATATTGCCTTGCCTGGAACTAATGTGCACCATGTTAATACCAAAAACGTTAAACACCAACAATTCACCGGGATTTCTAACGGCCTTAAAGAAAATTAGGTGTTAAACAGTTTCTAATTAGCCAAAACAACAGCTTAATGCCAGAATTAAGGGAACTTGAATGAAAACTATAATGAAGATAAAATGTTGTTCCTGCACCAAAAAAAAAAAACAACCAAAACAGAGTAGTTAGGATCTTCACAAATAAGCCAATATACCAGTGCATAGCTACAGAGGTGAGAAAGGGTTGCTGGAGTCAAACCTACTTGTACTCCAGTACTCTTTAAAAATGCACTGTTGCTTGACTGAAGCAGACTACTGCTTGTGCATTGCACTAAAAATGTAAGCTACATTTAAATGTGGAGCTTAAATCAAAGCAGAAAATATGTGATCAACACACTGCAGGCCTGTATATATACACACACACACACACACACACATACCTATAATTATATGGACAGACCATTAACAGTAATGACGTGTGTATCTACTATTCTTACTACACCCGCGCTTTGACAGTAAGCAAGGTTATTAAGTGGACCGAGGCAAATATAACTGCACTTTTAGTTTTTTGATGCACTCACTCGAAACTACCTAAACACTCTACGGGGACCCGTCCTCCAAACTCACCAGTCCTCACAAGGATAGTGTCTGTATGGAACTGACAGTGTTTAATCACGCTATGAGAACCAAACCGGTCCTCACAGCAAAGGGCTACAAATACAAACACACACGGAAACAAAAACACTCTCTCTCTCATGTTGCACTTTAATGAATGGATATTCTAAAACTGAAACAAAGGTTCTCGAGAAAATATTCAGTATTATTCTCTTAGCTGGGGCTTAAAAAGGGGGAATTGAAGAAGGGTAAATATTCAGGGGTACAATACAAGACAGAGAATTAATATGTTCTATGTTAAATGCTTCTTTTATTTTAAGAGTGGGGCAGCGGGTTCTATTTATTTATCATCTTTAATTTAATGTATTTTCCATAGTCACCCCTCCACTCATGACCCAATGTTAAGTGAGGAGGCGGAGCAGTGGGAACCTAACAACAATAGCAATAACAGTAAACATTGTTTCTCCATTTACAAACACAGATCCATAAGTTATCCACATTACAAAATACAATCAATAAAAACACATCATCTCATTTAAAAACACATCAATTATTAAAATTCTCTCTACTTAAAAATAAACTAGATCCAAATACCACATTTTTACACTTTTAGCAAAATAGAAACTCAAATGCTTACCCAACAGATCTAATAGAAACTTGTGTCAGCAGTGGTTTTAAAAAGTGCCATCCTTCTGGTGGCATATTTGATTATAACATTAATTACGAGGTTTAATTCGGCCTCCTGGTCATAACATATGAGAAAGTCGAAACCACTCTGACTTTCCTACATTTTAATCCCCACCCAGCTAAATTAACAAATACATCTTGTAATAAAGGGTTGGGCTGCTTAAGAGATATTGGACTATTCCAAGACTTTCACTAGATTTTTCTCACAAATATTGTTTCTGCCCAAGTTTTGTCTTTGAACATTAGTAACTTGCGATCAAAGTTTAGCTTGTATTCATCAATTAGACCACAATTTCTGCCTCCCCTGTGTCGCTATTGATGAAACAGTAACACAGAGGTGACTAAGACAATCAACACCAAGTGATGAACATTCTCTTCAGGTGAGCGAGTCAAAAAAACACTCTGCACTATATTTGAGAGGGAGGGAACACTAGCTCAAGGCAAAATGCTTCAATTCGTACTCAATTTAGTAAGCCAAAAGCTAATGTAACCGCAAAATGCCTTACATTTTATGGTGCAATAAGTGCAAATGTACATTTATGCCATTACGATTCGATTAAATTAATGATCAGCATATTTTTAATTGAAAAAACAATCTAAGTGTAGCATCCATGCCAATGTTAAAAATCATTTTTTGTCGTTTAATTATAGTTTTTTTATTGAAGATAACCCTCCAGGGAATTTCTGGTGTTTCGTTTCACAACACTTCTAGGAGACATTAGTCTTCTTTTGGCTTTGGTTACTTATATGAGTAATGGTCAAATTAGTAGCTTTACAAAAGCTAGCCAAAGTGTCTGTCTTTGAAGATCAAACAGTGCAAGCACTATTATCTCTCGTTAGTGTACAATAATTTGTTTATTTGCTGACCACTGATCTTAGGAGGATAACAATTTGCACTCTTTAAACATGGAGAGAATTCACTCAGAAACAAGAAAATTTGAAATGGGGCAGGAAAAAACTTTTCTTCAGCCCCTTAAAAGTTTCTATTTTCCCAGCTTTCTCACCTTGATGCTCTACCTAAACCGGAGCCCAAGCTGTCAAATATAAGGCCACCAATAGAGCAAACCGTTGTTAATACCGAGGATAGAGAACTTAGACTACAGTACACTGCAGTCTACTAGGTGAAACATAGATTTCAAATCCACAAAGCATATGAAGATTCTTTCAGATACTTTAGGTTCGATCCAAAGCAGAAATATGGTGCATTTGGCTTTTATTTTTATCAAAACAGGGCCTGCTCCAACAGAATATGCTTTTTCTCCTCAATCCATTCTGCTAGCTCCCATAAAATCTTAGCAAAACCCCTTAGATGTCACGGTGAGCAACAAAATTAGGCGATAAACATTCAGATGTTGTGAATTTTCATTAACAATAGAGTGTATCGAAGAACCTCTCCAACTATTAGGAAGTACACCTGAAATGTCTACATGAGTGCAGTAGTGACAAAGAAAATCAGATTAAATTTAGTGATTTAATCTATATATTGTAGCTGGGATACCATTAGTCTAGGAGCTCGACTGTAACAAATTGGTTTAATAATTTCTTCATTCTGATGAGCAGCAAACATCTTTTCAGTAAGATCTTGTTAGTACCATAATCTATATTCTAGGAGAAAATCCTCCCCTAAACTTGCATAGATCTATCTAACATGATTTGGCCAAACCTTGTTAGCAACCTTGGGACCTACTATGGGCTGTTTTATTTAAGATGATCAGCTATCAGAAACCCTTCACATTATTACTTGCAGCAGTTATTTCCAGAGTTAATCAGATTTCTTTTTGAGATTCAATTTTTTCCTTCTAATCATCTCCTTGAACATTTTCTGATGTTGATTAAATTGTTCCTTAGAATTTTCACGTTCATGTGAACCTACCATTGGTCCCTCAGTACATGCCTTCTTCAAGGAGGGATTTGGGAAGAGTTTAGTAGGTATTTGTATTTGTATTGTAATGGCTAAAGGGCACTAATTCTCAAGTCAGTGATGGGGAAGCATTGGGGAGATTAAAGTAAAGTAAAGTGGAGGGTTTTAAAGGATTCTAGTTTGGATCTTGTTTTTGCCTAATACTAATAGATTTGTGTGTAGGCAGTTTATACAAAGCACAGTTTCAGATCAGAATAGAGGAACTAACAACTTTGGAGAGGTACCTCATATTACAGACAATGACTGAACAGTGAGTTCTTCCTTGTAAGACAACAGGTACCACCAGGCTGGTGAAGAAACAATATACTGTCATTTACGCAGAGGAAGAATGAAAATAATCTTGTTGTAATTACTAGAGCGGGGGGGGGAGGTCAGCTTCCATTTCAAGTGAAGAAAGTCCATGCAGATAGTTCGTAGATCCATAAGAAGATAGCAGAATAATTTGGCAGTCATCAACATGCTTTGTAAGCAACATCTTCTATTGTACAGGAAAAATACAGCATTTATTAATCTGATGTGAAATTCAATGTTTGCTTTTAATCAGAGACCACATATATGCACAACTGGCATGAAAGTCCTTAAAATGCAAGTGTCACACCACTGACGAGGGTTCAGTGTAGGTTATTCACAAAGGATTTCATGTTCTAGTTCCACAAAAATATTACCCACAATAGGATAATTGATGGTGGGTGGCCTTGAGCTATTCCTCTCTGTGGCGACTCTTAGGCAGAGAGTCTAGGTCAGGGCTTCTATGTATTCTGGTTCAGTCAACTCACAAATTCTTGGTGGTATCATTTTTATTTCCTAGCTTATTAGCATTGTTGTTTTATTTACCGCCACCTATAATAATTGTTAGTGAAAAGTCTAATGTGGAATTAGAAGTTAAGATAACAAGTAAGACTGGGGGTTCTGTGTAGCAGGATGTTACTATTTAATATGTAAAGAAGGCACTATTCTACATCTAAAGGCATTTGCAGGTATTGCTTGTTTATCTTATGTACATAAGCTATTGAATATTTAGTAACGCTCTTAAATTGGGGGGATTTTTTAGGCTCGGTTTAGCAGTCTTATTCTTACCTGAAGGTATTTTACTCCTTGATTATCTTCCTACCTTTTCCTTTGCCATTCCCCATTACCTTTTCTTGCTGTCCTTTTTGTAACATATATGAACAGGAGCGGCTCCTCCATAAAGGCTGAGGAGCATCGCCCCCCCCCCCCCACACCGCCGCCAGCAGCATCAGATGCAAAACCTCTAAAAGAAATCGATAATAAACTTAGTTTATTATAGTTTTCTTCTAGAGGGGTGGGGCCACGGGGGTGACAAGTGTGAGGGGGAGTGCTCAGCACTCCCCCTCAAAGCGCACGTGTGTTTGGCTGGCCGTCTTGGGCCGGCCAAACACACATGTGGACAGGGCTCTCTCCAGCCCAGCAGCACAGGATTCAAGTCTGCCTGGGGGTGCCCTGGCTGGGCGCTCCCAGTCAATCCTAACGCTGCTCTGAGCAGCGTCAGCATTGGCTGCAGGCTGGGAGCCTGTGCCTGCAGCAGAGATGGAGGAGCGGCGTGGCCTGCATTCAGGTAAGTTTATTTTTATTTTTTGTGTTAACATTTCCCCCCACACCCATGCACACGCCCCTGTGCTGTCCCATGTAGGGCCCGTGAGCTGCAACTGTATGTGAACAACCTGACAAGCAATGCACTAGTGAAGGCTTTCTTCCACTGTGTCACTTTCTAATGCCACATGCACAACTATTTGTAAATCTAGAGAGGCCAAAATGACCCGGATAATGAAGACAACAACTCCGAAGAATTTGGTATACCATTTCACAAAGGATTGAGGCCCTGATAATACTTTTAGATTAGTTATTCCAAAAGCAAGGGATTCAACATTTTTGATCAGTGCAAAAGGCTATCTCTCTCGAACAGATTTCTTGAGAAATAAGAAAATGACAAGTGCAGATCGATCAAAAGAACATTTTCACAATGCACCTCTAGATACAAATCTCTTTCCTATCGGTAACAGGTCACTGATTCCAGTGGAGATTAAACCTGATTTTGTAATAAAATGACTTCAAATTAAAAAAAATATATAATTTTCAATGTTCGTTTAGTCATTCAGTGAATGGAGATTATACTGACAGTCGTATGCACATATGTACGGTTTTACACAGGAAAATGAAGTTTTGTGCATCTTATCAAAACTATTCTATAATTATCAGTTTGCAGTGATCTCCGACTGAGATCACAGTAGACTATTCGGAAATGTTGCTCCCTCACTGCTTTCTTAAACCTTCATTATTCCTTCACACCTAAGGCACAAACCACTCTAACTTATTTCTGGCCTGAGAATAGTCTTCAACTGTTCACATTTGATTACCGGTTACTGTTTTCATGTAGATGGTATTGCTTCACTATTACTCGAAAACTTTAATCAGTTGTGACACAGCAATTCACTTGTATCATGTATAATGGCTGGTACTTCGTAGTATGTAGTGTTTCACAGTGTAAAAAGAAAGGGCTTGTTCCAACCAACTAAAGGACACTTATGTTATGAACTTCAACACAACGAAACGCTAAAGTAATCGTAGGGATTTGAACTTGAAACTTTCAAGTTGTCAAAAAAGCTGCTGGTAGCAGTCACAGATGATTTACAAGCATAGCAATTTTTTCTTTATATGATAAGAAACAGTGACAAACGTATATCCTTTTTGAACAGGAAAAGAGACAGCAATTAAATGTTGTTGAAATAACATACTTATATCAACACACAACTTTTGTCTTAAGATAACCATCGTCCCTATCCGAATGCACCCTTGGCACCTGCAGCACTAATATAATAAAAAGTGTATTTCCTAAGGCAGACAAGGACGTGACTGTACTTCCCATTGCCCTGGAGCAAGCTCTTGCTTCATCCAAGCGTCACCACCTCCCTAAAGACCTTTAGAAAAACACCTCCTTTTCTCCAAACCTCTCGTTACAACACCCTTAAATTACCCCTCCCATCAGGCTACTAGTTATTTTGTTAAAAAATATTTCATGGCCATGTTAACTATTATATTAGCATCCACCAATGAGCGTTTGCAGCCACCCGGTCTTTGCTTTTGTAATTAAATTTTTCATAACATAGTTTCTAAATTATGAGTGTACACTGCTGCCACTCAAGGATGGGTCCGTGGTGGTTAAATATTCCAAGTAAATAGAATTGAATTCAATGTAAAGTTTGTGCCTGGGTGACTTATGCATGAAGAGTATTTTTTCTTAACAAAAGGACAGAACCATTGCAAGTATCAACTGTTGTGGTGAGAACATCATTGTTATTGTATGCGTGTTTATATAGCGCTCTTGCTGTAGTGGAGTCCTTAAAAAGCATGCAAACCTTACAGTGGTGTACAACGCAGTAAAAAATAAATATATGTACACACACACACACATATATATATATATATATATATATATATATATACATACACACTCACACATACACATATATCTCAAAACTATCCTCCGTTCTGAAGTGATGTGTTACAATTACCGAGGCAGAGGGAGTTCCCCAATGGAAAAGCAGCAGGTGGCTCTTTATGTTGGCAGAAAGCCACTTACCAATTATCAACACAATTAGCTGCCTTTGAGGCATACATTAACAGTCCACACAAAGCCAAGTGACAGCCATGCCTCAGCTCTAACTCATTAGCACTTACTAATGACTTTCTGCTTTGGGGCATTTTAACTTTGTCACAATCGCCTTTAACGTTTTCACTGAACAACAACCTTTTACTTACAAAGCAAACAAGCAACAGACTTCCTCACTTCACACACTGCAACGTTAATGACGCATAAACCTCAAACCAGCGCGCTCAAGCCCCCGAATGAATAAGAGGAGAAAACATTTATGTGGGGTTCAGGATAACATAATTCCTGAAAAAGTCCCCGTTTGGTATGGTTTACCAATGAAAAGTCCGAAAATGTAGTGAGAATATTTACAGGCTACATAATAATTATCAGTAATATCTTTTAATGATTCAGTCTATTTTGCAGTTTGATGGAAGCAAAACTATTAAGCTATTCAACCGAATAACTGAAATATGCATTTTCGCGGGCTTTCCATCTCACGCAGTCTCAAACGGAAGACCC
This sequence comes from Pleurodeles waltl, assembly GCF_031143425.1. Lineage (NCBI taxonomy): Eukaryota > Metazoa > Chordata > Amphibia > Caudata > Salamandridae > Pleurodeles > Pleurodeles waltl. The sequence continues at coordinate 657,892,546 of NC_090449.1, forward strand.
TTTCAAATCACAAATCACAGTTCCTTTGACAGATCTGTACTCTCCCACTCATTGTTATTGTCCCCAGAACTCTCTATCAGAACAACTTTAATTCATACATTCACAGAAAGTTCAAAGTCGGCATTGTCTTGAAAATAACTCCGTGAGACACAACTTGTCTGGACTAGTTAGACGGCATTCTTCAAGAAAACCACAAAGTAGATCATTTAAGGTAAATTTAACGGTACTATTCAGGTTTCTTTCCTTGCCCGACAATGTTTAACACCTCAAAGAAAACTGTAAGAGTATCTATTTGTCGTTCTCAAATTGACTGACAGATCAGCTCCAATTAGTTCAAAATTACACTGTTACCAGCGTGCAAAAACCAAGCTCCTTTCATCTTTCCAACATAGTCGAGTGTGTTCGAAGTCAATAACTTTGATCACAAACATTTCTCCATCATGCCTCTGTTTTCCCTTATAATTGGAGAGCCTTATAGTTAAAAACATTTTTATATGAAAAAGGGACCAACTTGCTTTCATTTCTGAAAGGCTAATTTAAGAATTGAAATGCAATATGCTGGAGGTAGCAGGGATCCCCGGACAAAAAAATACTGGCAAGCAGGAAGAATTATCTTGTTATGGCAAAGGCGTTTAAGATATTGTTTATTACTGAGTAATTCCCATGTGAACCGCTAAGCAAGCATATTACTATTTTAAAGTGGATCCATTACAAGAATGTAATATTCTGAAAAACTGAAAAATGCACAACGTTTATAATGATTTTGCCCGGCTCAATTATAACTTAGCATTTGTTTTCTTAGATTATTCCTCCTCCGCCACAGAAGCCTACTGAGCCAGTGGGACAGCAGCTTACAACATGACCATTACAAGATCTATACATAACGTGAAATGGACATCTGCGAAACAAAAAGGTCTAAACAGTGCTAACGCTTCCCCCAGTCACCTACATGTAGTCTGGTAAGCAGATCAAAGGACTCCAAATAGTGAGACTCTAGGTGCCCCCTGCTGACCAAGGAACTTCCACTTTTCAAACTAATTACTGAATTGTTAATGAACCGTGGAGGGAGTTCATAGAAGAGGGACAACTACATACACTGTCTCACACAAAAGAATCAACTACTACATACTACCCAGGCTCTCGTCAGAAAGAGGCTGAGAACAGACTGCTCTTGCAAAAGCTACCAATGATATCCATTGCATTAAGAATAATGGAGAAACTGTGGCACTGTTCTTGCTTGAACTGACAGGCACATATGATACTATCTTATGAGAGACTGTTGGAAAGGTTTGCAGATAAGGGAATAATAGGCACAGCTCAAAAATGGTTTACATTTTTCTTAACAGATCCTATGCAAACTGTAAGCCTAGGACAGTTTCGTTAACCCGCTAAAACAATCCTGATTGGAGTACCACAGGGCAGTATACTAATCCAATGTAGTCCCCTCTGGTAAAACTAATGGCCTTATATGATCAAAAACTTCACCCATATGCAGATCACACACAGAATGCTACTGGCCAGAGAGCCCTAGCAATTTTCAACTTGCATGGGAAAGGTCGCAGAATGGATAAGGAGAACAAGTTACTTATCTTCGGTAACGCATTATCTGGTAGAGACTCTATCTAGCTGAAAATTCCTTACCTTAGAAATTCCTGGCGTCAGCTTGGAATCCAGAACTTTGGCAGACCAGTACCCTTGCGCGCTTTGTCGGGTGGTGTTGTTCCGATTTGGGAGGCATCGTCAGCGTCAATGGAGCCGTTTGTAACATCACAGTCACCTATAAAGGCACCACCTGGGCACGCGTACATCAGTTCCTTTTCCATGAACTTCCATAAAGAGCAATGGAAGGAAGCAACAGTTTGTGCAAAAATTAGGGCCCTGAAAGGGACAAACCCTGACCATATTAGATGTGTCTGCAGAGTGGTGAGGCATGGGTGGGTATAAGGAATTTGCAGCTAGATAGAGTCTCTACCAGATAATGTGTAATCGAAGGTAAGCAACTTGTTCATCTGATAGAGACTTCTAGCTGCAGATTCCTTACCTTAGAATACATACTCAAGCCATAACCTCCTGGCGGTGGTCTGCAGACAGATCTTCTTTACACTAAAAAATCGTGCAGGACCGAACAGACTAAGTGTCTGTCTCTACGGACCTGATTGTCCAAGGCAGTAATGTTTTGCAAACATGTGCAACGATGCCCACATTGCTGCCTGACAGATATCCAGGAATGGATACCTTGTGCTAGCGCAGTGGTGGTAGACTTGTCCCTGGTAGAATGAACACAAGTCCTCAGGTGGCTGCTTCTTGGCCAGTGCATAGCAGATCTTAATGCAGAGAATGAGCCAGCGCAAAATGGTTAGTTTCTGCACTGCCCGACCCTTTTTTGCTCTCATGTACCCCACAAAGATTTGGGCATTGTTAGAAATGGGGTCTTTGGTTGACAGTCAGGTTACCCCCTGTTCAAGGAAGGACCCTCACTCTAGTCAGGGTAAAAGAGAATCACCCTCAGCTAACCCCTGTTTACCCCCTTGGTAGCTTGGCAGAGCAGTAGGCTTAACTTCAGAGTGCGGAGTGTAAAGTATTTGTACCAACACACACAGTAATTTAATGAAAACACTACAAAATGACAACACCAGTTTAGAAAAATAGGAAATATTTATCTAAACAAAAGACCAAAGCAACAAAAATCTGACATACACAAGTCAAGTTATGAATTTTTAAAGATTAAACTCAAAAATAGCGCTTAGGAACACAAAATGCTTCGAGGAGGTGTTAACATGGCGTCATGACAGAGTCGTTCCTAACAAGCCGACACCAGCGGCGCCGGACATGGAGTCGTGTAGACCCCCAAGTACAGTACCTTTGGTGAAGAGTGAAAACAAGTTGAGGCGCGAAGTCTGGGATCGTGGCGTCTGTGCGAAACGTTGAATCCGTGCACTTCGAGCAGCGTCGGTCACGACGTGGTTGCGGTGACTTCCACTGAGTCACGGACTTCAGCGGCGTCGGGCCTGCGAAGGTCGTCGCGTTCCAGCGAACATCACGGAGTTGATTGCAGTCGGCGTCACGTGATTCAGCAGCGGTGCCGGTCCGAAGACATCCGAAGTCGGTTTCCTTGGATTTCCACCAGCTTTCCTTTCAAGGGCCCAGGGACTGGATAGGGTACCACTTGTCAGAGCAGGAGTCTCTCCAGAGACTCCAGGTGCCTGCAGAGAGAAGTGTTTGCTGTCCCTGAGACTTCAAACAACAGGAGGCAAGCGCTAAATCAAGCCTTTGGAGATTTCTTCACAGGATGGAAGGCACACAAAGTCCAGTCTTTGCCCTCTTACTCTGGCAGAAGCAGCAACTGCAGGATAGCTCCACAAAGCACAGTCACAGGCAGGGCAGCACTTCTCCTCAGCTCTTCAGCTCTTCTCCAGGTAGAGGTTCCGCTTGTTTCCAGAAGTGTTCTAAAGTCTGTGGTTTTGGGTGCCCTTCTAATACCCAATTTCCCCTTTGAAGTAGGCCTACTTCAAAGTAAAGTCTCTTTTGAATGTGAAATCCTGACTTGCCCAAGCCAGGCCCCAGACACTCACCAGGGGGTCAGGGACTGCACTGTGTGAGGACAGGCACAGCCCTTTCAGGTGTAAGTGACCACTCCTCCTCTCCCTCCTAGCATGGATGGCTCATCAGGAAATGCAGACTATACCTCAGCTCCTTTTGTGTCACTGTCTAGTGTGAGGTTCAACCAGCCCAACTGTCAAACTGACCCAAACAGGGAATCCACAAACAAGGCAGAGTCACAGAAATGGAATAAGCAAGAAAATGCTCACTTTCTAAAAGTGGCATTTTCAAACACACAATCTTAAAATTAACTTTACTAAAAGATGTATTTTTAAATTGTGAGCTCAGAGACCTCAAACTCCACATGTGCATCAGCTCCCAAAGGGAATCTACACTTTAAGCATATTTAAAGGTGGAGTCCCTCCTCTTCTTTAAAGGGATGCGGTGGAGCAAAGAAGGTGTGCAGGATGTTTTGACTCAGGTGAAATGGGGTCACCATCTTGGGGAGGAAAGAGGCACAACTTTTGAGTACCACCTTGTCTGTAAACATGGTGAGATACGGTGGCTTAATTGAAAGAGGCTGCGAGTCACTCACCCTCCTGGCAGATGTTATTGCCACTAAAAATGCTGTCTTAATGGAGAGCAGGCGGAGGAGACCGCTGTGCTGTGGCTCAAAGGGAGCACACATGAGAAAAGTGAGAACGAGATTCAAGTCCCACAGAGGCATGACAAAGGGCTTAGGAGGATACATATGTACAAGCCCTTTAAGAAATCTATTTACATTTGGAGATTTGAATAATGAAGGTTGATCGGCAGCTGAAGGAACGCCAATAGGGAGGAAAGAGCCTTTGAGAGTGCCCAAGGCAGAACCCTGTTGGGCAAGGGATAATATAAAGAGAAGGATGTCAGAGAGAGAAGCAGAAAGAGGACCAATAGATCTTTCTGTACAATAATATACAAAGCGTTTCCAACGGCAGGCTTATACCGTCCCAGTGGAGGGACGCCTGGCTGCCAGAATAACTTTTCAGACTTCAGGAGGAAGGTCAAGGCTGTCAACTGTCGCCGCTCAATCTCCATGCATGAAGGTGCAGAGTTGACAGGTTCGGGTGGACAGCCTTCCCCTGCTGCTGCGACAGAAGATCTTACCAAAGAGGCAGCCTGATCGGAAGATCAATGCTAATTTGCAGAAGCTCTGGATATCAGACTCTTTGTGCCCAGTTCAGAGCCACCAGGATTACTTGGGCCCGGTCATTCTTAATCTTCTTGAGAACTCAGGGCAGAATTGGTAAGGGCGGAAAGTTGTACAGGAGGCCTAAACTCCACTCCCGACGAAAAGCGTCGCTGAGCGAGTGCCGTCTTGGAATCTCTAACGCACAATACTGCTGACATTAAGTGTTCCCTGCGGAGGTGAACAGATCTAATCAAGGCTTTCCCCACTGCTGAAAGAGTCCTTGGTGCCACATCCAGATGGAGACACCACTCGTGATGCACTAGGCATCGATAGCTGAGTTTGTCTGCCCTGGCGTTCAGAGAACCTGCCAGGTGTTGACCCACTAGGGTTATGCCCTGTAGTTCCAGCCATGTCGAGAGACACAGGGCCTCTTGAGAAAAGGTCCACGACCCCACACTGCCCTGCTTGTTGCAGTCCCACATTACTTTGGTGTTGTCTGTAAACATCTGCACCATCTTCGCTTTTACAACAGGAAGAAATGCTTTCAATGCTAGTCGGATCACCCAAAGCTCCTGCAAGTTGATAGGGAGTCCGGATTCCGCTGGAGACCAGAGTCCTCTGATCTCCACCTCTCCCAGTTGGCCTCCCCATTCCAGAAGTGGCACATCTGTCACTACGATGAGATCTGGTTGGGTAAGGGTGAGGAGTCCACCTCTGACCCAATCGCAGTACACTAACCACCCCTGCAGATCTTTTGCAGTTCCCTCCGAGATCTGAACTGTGTCGGTGATATTCCCCTAATGATGTGCCCACTGGAACTTCAGGTTCCACTGCAGAGCCCTCATATGCCATCTGGCATTCTTGCACATTCATTCACAGAATGCAGGAGGCCATGAGGCCCAACCGCCTCAGAGCCTGTCTCACCGAAATCCAGGATAGAGGCCAAAACATCGGTATCATAACCTGAATATCCTGGACTTGCTGCGTGGGAGGATAAGACAGAAATTGCACTGTATTCAGAACAGCTCAGATGGAAGGGAGCTTCTTAGAGGGAGTCAGGTGTGACTTCGACACGTTTATGGTGAACCCCAGCGAATGCAGGAGGTTCGCTGTAGTCTGAAGGTGGGTGATGACAGCCTGGGGCAAATGAGCCTTCAACAGCAAGTCATCGAGGTAGGGGAAGAAAGGAAGCTCCAACCTGCGCAGATGAGCTGTGACTGCCGCCATCAGCTTGGTGACCACCCTAGGGGTACAGGTAAGGCCGAAGGGTATCACAGTGAATTGAAAGTGCTTTTGCCCTACCTTGAACCACAAGTAGTGCCTGTGGACAAGGAGGATGGCGATGTGAAAATACACATCTTGTAAGTCCAACGCTACCATCCAGTCTCCTTGGTCTAGGGCAGACAAGGCCTGAGCCAGAGTAAGCATCTTGAATTTCTCCTTTTTGAGGAAGAGATTGATGTCCCGCAAATCTAGAATAGGGTGAAGACCTTTGTTCTTTTTGGGAATCAGAAAGTAGCAGGAATAACAACCACTGCCCACTTCTGACATCAGGACCCTTTCTTTGGCTCCCTTGGGCAAGAGAGCCATAACTTCCTTGTGGAGCAAGACTAAGTGATCCTCCATAAGCCTTTCTTTTAATTGAGGCATAGAGGGAGGGAGAAACTGGAAGTGGAGGGAATAGCCCTTCTGTATGATCTGCAAGACCCATTTGGCCAATGTTATGGACCGCTAGTGAGGGAGATGAAATTGAATTATCCCTCCAACTGGACGTGTGTGGTCTTACAGAATCACTCTAGGATGACTTGGGTGCTGTAGAGGAGAGGGGGCTGGGTGGTGGATGGCTTCTGGCCAGGCCCTCCGAGTCTGACGGTACCACAACCTCGTCCCCACACAGGATGCTGACCTGCCGGAGGACGGTGGCTGGTCTGTGGATGGCGTGGTACCTTGCCCCTTCCGAAGCCTTGAAAAGGGCGAAAGGCAGATTGCTGGCAAGGGGTCACCAAGAGACTCAAGGACCTGGCCATAGACCAAGAATCTTTAAAACTCTCCAGCTCCGACTCTGCCTTTTCACCAAATAGGCGGGAGCCATCAAAGGGCATGTCCATAAGGTTTGCCTGGTCATCCCCCAAAAAGCCAGATGTATAAAGCCAGGAGTGGCGACGAAGGGTCACTGCTGACGAAATCGCTCTACCCTGCAGTCAGTCATGTCTAACCCACACCTAAGCGTAAACTTGGTTGCATCTCTCCCATCTTTGACTGCTTGTGAGAGTGTCCCGCATACCCTCAGGGACTTGAGACAGCACCTGCACCACCATATCCCATAAGGTGTGGGGAAAATGGCCCAATAGGCATTAGGGGCTTCACGACCTAAAAGCCAGGCTGGCGGAAGAAAACATCTTCTTGGATTCCCTATTCGGAGGAGAGGTGGGAAGGCACCATGGGAAGTAGAGGCTTGGACCACCAAGCTGATTGGAGTGGGATGTTGGGTGAGGAAGCTAGGATCATTTGGAGCTGGGAGGTGGCAGCGACCAACTGTCCTATTTACAGGAGTCCCTGTGCTGGGTCTGGACCACAGTGAGGGCTTCATTAAAGGGTAATATCGGTTCCAATGTGGTTACCCCCAGCTGAAGCACCTCAGTCAGGAGGTTTGTCCTGACTGGCACCAAAGGCAGATCTAGGTCCAAGACCTCAGCTGCCATAGCATAAGATGCTCTCTCCTCCGTAGCCACAGTAGGAGATGAGAGCATGTCTCGTCTTCTGCTCATTGGCACCCAGATACCTCGGGTTTGAGGTCAATATTATGTTATAAAACTGAAATATTCATTCATTTATTCAATAGATTAGGATTGTGGGCCAAATTTAACAGACTTTCAGAGTAATAAACAAAGCACAACGGTACTCAGTGCAGGTTTACAAATACAATTTGTGGCTGGCACAAGTTTGTTATCCCACAAAGTTCATATAGCTACTTGTATCATAAAAATATGGCAGGCACAATCTTGACAAGTATTTTTTGCTGATAAGTTCCAATTATACTCGGTAGGGCCCTTGCAATGAAGTTCTCCTGATGTACACATTAAACATGGCAGCAGCAGAATGGCAGAGGTCTCCCATCTCTTTTTGAAGCAGCCTTGTAAAGGAGTTTGGAAGAAGGATCCCACAAACCGTGTAACTTTCCTGGGTTCCCCAGTTTGTGGAACCCTATGTCTCAGTCATGGACGAAGAGGATGCACTAAAAGGGGTAACATACTGTCTGTACAGTACAGTACTCCCAACCCCCATTAGAGGCACACTATGGAAATGCACATTGATCTGCCTGTAGTAAGTGAAGCCAATTAAATTAGGTCTATAGATAAAATAACGCTATTAGTAAGGTTTTCTGTTATCAGCTTCTATTTGAAGTGAGCTAGTATGGGTCTACTAGAGTTTACAAACCGGTTGTACTACATTAGAACGCGGCCCAAACCACACATTTTTACTAACCAATATTTTACCATGCATATACCTTTACCATGCATGGAAATTCTATTTAAGTATTATTAATATAAGATATATATTCACCCACTGACAAAAGCCAAAGGTTGCAGGGTCATTATAGGTAGGTTCTGAATTTACTCATACAAAACCTTATAAATTCAGCAGTTATAATTATTTGAAGTAGCTATAACTCCTGCCCTAAGGTAACTAAAACTTGCGCCCCCACCGTGCAAAGTTCTTCTTCAATAATTTGACTGATAATGCTTTATTTATATTTTTAGTAACATTATAGAAGTTGTCATGAGAGCTGTAATACCTGGGGAAATTAGCAGTGCATGGCAAGGGTACAAACTATAGTTACCTTAGGGTGTGAGTTATACTTACTTGAAATAACTAACTATAACTGATGAATCTCTAAGGTTCTGTATGAGCAAATTCAGAACGTAACTATAACGACCCTGTAACCTGTGTTTTTTCAGTGAATTTCTATGTTTTTTTTTAAATTCTATTTCTTAACTATAAGGTTCCTGTAACCTTTTTTTTCAGAGAATTAATTTTTTTTTTTTAACAAACTAATTTTAATTACTATATGTTAATCCAACCACCCTCACTCAAGGCCTTTCGCCATGCGTGGTGGGCTTGGCTGCAGGGCTGAAGGATAGGCCCTGCGGACAACCCTTTATAACCAACCCAACCCCGGGCCGTGCACGGCCTTCGACCATGTGCAGTTGGTGTTGCCCGCAGGGCCTGTCTCTCTAAGTTTGAGAATAGGTTTGAGAGGGTGTCTCTTGGTTTGAGAGTGGGTGCAACAGTATCTGCCTGGATATTAGAGAGGGTGTGAGAGTGTATGGGTGTGACAGGGAGTCTCTGGGTGCGAGAATGGGTGTTGGAGTGTCTCTGTAAGTGTAAGTGTGTGTCTGAGTGTGTCTGGGTCTCTCAGTGGTTGCACGAGTGTCCAAGTGGGTATGTGAGTGAGTATGTGAGTCTGAGGGGGATCTATGAGTGGGTGCATGAGTGGGTCTGTGTGGGTGTGTCAGTAGCTGCGTGACTTGTCACTCACTAGCTGAGTGAGTGGTGGGCTCCTGCCCATTTATCCAATAAGAGTCCACAGTTTTTCACAGAATGTCTACCCAACTGAAGTACTTTCTACTAGTTAGTTAGTAAGTGCTACGGCGTTGGGTAAATGTCACATGTGTATTCTACACTACAGCTACACAATGGACCACAAGGAAATGTCTCCAGGCGACCTCATGTGCATTTAGTAATGTGATTGTTCCACGCGCATCTTATTCTAGAATTCTGTGATAACATGAACTCAGAGAGGCCAACAAGACTACAAAGATGTAAATCTCCACCAAACCAGGGTGCCCCTCCTACCTAATGGAGATAAGTGCTTCTTTATTTTGTGGAGAAGTCCTCGTATTCCTCAGCATCAAGAATGCGCCACAAAAATCAGCAGGAAACCCACTGGGGGCCTTTTGGTAAGCTATACATCATCCTGGTCAAAGACAGGAAGAAATTTGCATATTACGAAGGTGGACAGTGTGGGGCCAAGTGGATGGAGCTTTCAGGTGATTTGCACATTTGCATCCTTGTAGCAATTTAAAGAGAGACCCATGTACTCTTGGGGGCATGTGCGGGACGTTAATAACATGTCTGGGGCATTATGAAAGTCAAGTGTTGGGTACTAATCTTGCATTTACAGGTATGCACTGTATAATGATGTTCAATAAGCAGTTGGATGAGGGCTGCAATTAATTACAGGCTTGGTTGGACTCAATTTGCCTAACAGTAGTGCCTACTGGGGGACTAATATCTACTAAGGAGCTATTATCTTGCACATGACTTCACAAGCACTCAGACATGTTATTAACGCTGTGATCTAAATATGCAATAAACCACACCACACCAACCCCCTCAGACCACGCACGCAACCTCAGATTCATCCTGGACCCGCTTCTCACCATGACCAAACAAGTTAACGCCGTACCATCTTACTGCTTCCTCACTCTCAGCATGCTCCGAAAGATCTTCCGCTGGATCCCCGCCGACACCAGAAAAACTGTGACCCACGCCCTCGTCACAAGCTGCCTGGACTACGGAAACACCCTTTACGCAGGAACCACCGCTAAACTCCAGAAACGTCTGCAGCGAATACAAAACGCCTCCGCCCGCCTCGTCCTCGGCATACCCCGCAACAGCCACATCTCCGCCCACCTGAGACACCTGCACTGGCTTCCCGTCAGCAAAAGGATCACCTTCCGGCTCCTCACCCACGCAAACAAAGCCCTCCACAACAAGGGACCCGAATACCTCAACCGTCGCCTCAGTTTCTACACGCCCACCCGTCAACTTCGCTCCACCAACCTCGCATTTGCCGCCGTCCCTCGCATCCGCCGCACCACGGCAGGTGGGAAATCCTTCTCCTACCTGGCAGCCAAGACTTGGAACTCCCTCCCCGCCAACCTCAGGACCACCCAGGACCACCCTGCATTCCGGAGGCAGCTCAAAACCTGGCTTTTCGAGCAGCAGTAACCTCCCTTCTCCTAGCGCCTTGAGACCCTCACGGGTGAGTAGCTCGCTTTATAAATGTTTTTGATTTGATTGGACTATGATGGCAGAGGGGCAAACTGCTGAAACCTGTGTTGTTTACTGGAATTGAAAAAGTCAGATGTGCACGTACGCACACACACAGACACTTAATTATTTTTTGTTGTTGCAATAATCGAGGAGGATCCATGAACCCCAGCAAAACTAAATTAAAAAAATATCGCTGTCTCCTGCACTTGTTTAAACAATGGCCCCCAGGTGGGCCCAGGTCCCGAGGGCAAATAAAACTACTTACGCTGGGGACGCGGGGGCACACAAGCCCTATCCCCAAGGGCTTGGAATTTAATAAAATAAATATATGCCTATGGGATAGGATGTTTCATAAATCTACTTGTCCTGTAAAATAAAAAAATCCACTTGTCTCTTTGGTGCCACATAGTGCAGCAATAAATTAGGGTGGCAATCTCTTTATTTAAGGGCTCGGATAATGGCCTCTCTAATTATGCCAGACCTCATACTAAAGTAGGGTTTGAATGGTAGCAGTTCCCACTTTTTCTCACCTTTCCACAGATACAGGGACTGGAGTTAGTGTTAAGCAATAGTTCCAGAGCTGGAATGAGTTTTTGAGTCTTTGCAAACCTACTAACTTCCATGTTTTAAGGGTTTTCACCAGCTCTTCTGGAGAAAGGTTTGAAATTTACTCCTGACAATGGTAGTAATAAAACAGTGTCCACATTTGGGAAAAAAGTGGTTGGAGGGAAAGTGAACTTGTAAACTCTCAACAGATTTTCGAATGAGCAAATCTGCACATGCTTATTTGCACATGATAAATTTAAGATCACAAATATTTTCTAGAAGTACAATTTCCTGATCTACTTTGTAAATTACTGTGAATTAATGAAAGCTGTAAATCTGCACTAATGAAAGGGCATATCTCATTGGTGCACTTTTGGGATTTTATTTAAGAATTGGGCCCTAATTAGGTCTGAAGTTAACCAAGACCTTACAATTTTATAACATTTTGGTCTCTCTCTCTCTGGCTATAGAATGGCTTCACGGTGAGTGACAGCATTCTTCTCTTTCACAAGGAGCATAACGGCACACAATGTATTTTGTTCAGTTCCAGAGACTACTGTGGTAATGTGTGCTTTATCAGACCAAAAATTATTACTGCTTTTTACCAGTGTTAGTTATAATAGTGAGGACCAGGCAGCTCCCACAACTTGAAAGTTATACAAAACCCATGTCAAAACAAGACAAGCATTGACAAAACCAAAAGGCTGACCACAATTGTCAGACCTGTTGGTTTTGTCAATGATTGTTTAAACTCATGCTTCCCATTATCTTGTTGAAACTGGTTGCACTGATTTACCATTATGAATATTTTTGGAAATACTAGCATGCAGCAACACATTTTAGTAGATGGTTAAAAAAAATATGGTACTTAAAATTTCACAGTAGTTTAGCAAAAACACTTTTTTCCTAGTTGCATATTTTTGTGTGAACTCCTCAATCTTGCTTTCAAGCTTTCTCAAATATTTGCATCTAATCAGAAGCATTCTGGGAGAATTATACATAGCTCATATTGACAAACTTTGTAAACTTTTGTACACATTTGTATGCTGGGACCACTGTCAGCAGTGCAGTCCGAGCATACAACATTTCCTTAGAGTGCTCACCCTAACAATAAAGGCTTTGCAGTAATGAATCATGAATACAAGTTCAAACAGCATTAACATATGGACATAAATATTACCTTAACTACAGACAATGCCCTTCCCTGATCCATATTGTGGGACACATAAACTGGTAGCCAAAGGGTTTGTGCAGCAGGGGGTTGGGCCTGCTTGTCCCTAGTACAAAATAAACATAGAATCTGGTTGTCCTTGACCCCAAATAAGATGTCCTGGGAGTCGGCCATAGAAATTCCACACTGCTGCCTCCCCATGGCTGATCTCGGCCAGGGGCCACCACCTTCCCCGGGGAAGGCTAAATGTAAATGAGCTGGGGGGGGGGGCTGTGCAGCCCCTCTTAAGGTCACTTATGGCCCAAGGACTGACCCCTACCCAGGGCTAGGCAAAAAAAAAAAAAAAAAAAAAAAAAAAAAAAGAGTAGCAGTGCAAATCCCCTTCACGAGCCTGATTGGGCCCCAGGGACCACCATCTCCCTGGAAAAACAAAGGTGGGGGCCGCAAACCTCTCCCCCTAAGCCATTATTGGCCTGGGGAACACCACCCCCCTGGGGCAGCTCCCATTCTGCCAAGGTGCCCAACCTTGGGACACGGTTGTTTGCTGTCGCTTGGCAGGAGCTTTGACAGCTTCAGTCAAGCGAGAGCAAACAGTAATCCCACCAGCTGGGAATTGACTTTTCATGAGATGAAAAAAAAAAAATTGCTCCAGCACGTAGGAAGGAACTTTTTTGGATGCTCCCTGCATGCCAAAGCAACGTTGGCTCGTTCTGAAGGCAGGAAGACGGCTGAGGCCACAGGGGCACTGGCCCCCCTGCCCCCACACGGCTTCCAACATCAACATTGCACACTGGGTGGTGGCAGGACGCCCGGCTACAAGTGGCCAGGTCCCAGGGGATAGGGTTCCCGGTGCTGAAAGGGGCCAAGAAGGGGTGGGGTTGCTGCGCGCCCCCCTCCTTCGCCTTTCAATAATTGGCCGGGCCCCAGCAGTTGGGGCCTCTGGGTCCAAAATCAGCCTGGGTCGGTGGGCCATTTATTCTCTCCCCCTTTCAATAACTGGCCAGGCCTGGGGGATGTGGTGCACAGGGGCGAAATCAGTCCAGGGGCTGTGTGACCCCCACCATCCCCTTGCAATAATTTGCTGGACCCTGGGTGATGGGGTCCCCAAGATTAAAATTGTTCCAGGGATTAAAGTGGGGGGGACCATTTGCCCCTCCTCTTTCATTAATTGGCTGGGCCTGGGGGAGATGGGTCACCGGAGCCAAACTCCGCCAGGGAGGAGGGCCACACGACTCCATCCACTTTTACCAATTGGTGGGGCCTCTGAGATGGGGTCCCCTGAGCCAATATCAGGCCATGGAAGGGGCCATGTGGTCCCCCTCCCCTTTCAATAATTGGCCAGGCCCTGGATATGGGGTCCTGGGGCCGAAATCAGAAGTGAGCCCCCCCTCCCCTTTTACTTATTGTGTGACCCCAGTGGGGTGGTGTCCCCGGAGCAGTAATTGGCCTGGAAATGTTTAAACATACAAAACCAAAGAAATTTACCAGTTATAGTTAGAGTTACCTCAAGTAACTGTAACTCGTGCCCTAAGGTAACTACAACTCACGCTCCGCAATGCAGTTTTTTCATCACAAATTTACTGCACATATTATATTAATATCATCAATGATGCTATCAAGCATGTCATGAGTGTTTTTACCAGTGCATGGCTAGGGCATGAGTTATAGTTACCTTCGGGCAAGAGTTATAGTTACCTGAGGTAACTAACTATAACTGGTGAATTTCTATGGTTTCGTGCATTTAAAATGTGAGCCTAACTATAACGTCCCTGTAACCTTCTTTGTTTTTTTAAGTCAACTTCTATATTTCTTTTTAATTCTATTTCCTAACTGTAACTTCCCTGTAACCTTTTTTTAATTTTTTTTATTAAATGTCTGTGTTCTTTTTTAATATATAGTTATTTTCATTACTATACGTAAATCCAACCACCGTTGCGCATGGGCTTTGGTCGTGCGCGGTGGTGGTTGCCTATCTGAGGCCAACCCCCTATAAGCACCCAACCTTGCACCATGCACACCATTCGCCCTGAGCAGTGGAAGTTGCCCAAAAGACCTGGCCTGCAGCCAGACCCTGCGGCCAACCCCACTAACCACCCAAACCCATGCTATGCACAGCCATTTGACTGTGCGCGGCCGAAGTTGACCGCAGCTTCTCTGTGTGAAAGAATCGCTGTGAGAGGGTTTATCTTTTAGTGGGTGCGTCAGTGTGTGCACGGGTCTGTGAATGGGTGTTCGAGGTTGTCAGTGGGTCTTTGAGTGGGTATATGAGAGTCTGAGTGAGTATATGAGAGTGAGTGGGTCTGTGAGTGGGTGCACAAGGCTCTGAGTGGGTCTGTGAGTTGGTGTGTGAGTGGGTGAAAGATTGAAAGAGAGAAAGTGAGAGGGAGAGAGAGAGCCTGTTTTTTATGCTTTGATGTATGATCTACTTAGAACGAGATATTTCTTCACAATTTGGAATAAAAAAAGGATTTGTTATCTTAAAACCTTCCAGTATGAGCCTTAAATATTTTCACATTAAAAAAATTAGGGAAACAGGTCTGGTTAGACTAGAACACTGAACGCTCAAAGTGAAAGTCTATAACCTTCACACAGAGCTACTGAATTTTTTTAAGCCCTTTATGGGCTGTCTGGGATCGCGGGGGACCCGTCAAAGGCTCCCGGCAGTCACTGTATTTAAATTTTTTTTATTATAAGCACTTTGTGGGCTATCTAGCACCGCGAGGAAGCCTTAAGGATTCCCTTGTGGTGCCACTGCTTCAGCAAGCAATGAGCTGCTTTAACAGCAGCTCCCTGCTTGCTGAAGTATTTCATCTTTGTTCCCTGCATGCATGCAGGGGACAGAGATGAAAGCTTTGTTTTTCACACCGGGACCTGTTTGACAGGTCCTGCTGTCAAAAACCGAATTGTTAGCTGTGGCTTGGCTGCAAAGCTGCAGCCAAGCCACAACAAACAGCTATGTCCCGGGGGTGGGCACCCCGGGACATAGCAGGAGTCAGCCCTGGAGGATGGCAGTCCCCAGGGCCATCTGTGGCTCCTTGCTGGGGGCCATGCAGCCCCACCTCCAATGACAATAGCCCCAGGGAGGTGGTGATCCCCAGGGCCTAAAATGGACCCGGACACTTTTTTATTCTAGCCCCGGGGAGGTGGTGATCCCTGGGGCTGTGGGGGCACGTGCCCTCCCACTCCCCCCACAGAATATAATCCATGCCCCGGAGAGGTGGTGATCCCTGGGATGGCGGAGGGTGCACGGCTCCCCGGTCCTAAATATTTACAAAGCCCTGGGGAGGTGGTGATCGCCGGGCGCAGGGGGGGCCACACCTCCCCGATCATATTTGATTATAGCCCCTGCGAGGTGGCTGTCTCCAGGGCAAAGGAGGAGGCCAATGGGCCTCCCTCACACTTTAAAATAGTTTTGCCCTGGGAAGGTGGTGATCCTTGGGGCGCAGGGCCCCCGCACATAATTTCCATTTCGCCCCAGAGGCCAACTCGCATTCTTGTACAAATGCCCCCGGGACTTGGCCCACCGGGAGCTTAATAAACACAAAGCGCAGGAGGCAGCGCTTCATATATATATATATTTTTTTTTTAATGACTGATGCACTGCGACTCTAGCTGTAGAATAAAAAGAAATGCTTTTAGACCTGGGGGGTCCCCTTGGGGCCCCATCACCAGAGATAAGGAGTCAGGGTGTTCGTGCCCTGATCCCTTTTGTTGAGATTTTACTTTTTTCTGGGACTCGGCTGAAGCAGAGTCCTAACATGGCTGATAACACTTCAATGGCTTCCTTGCTGAAGTGCTGTCAGCCAATCAAATCTCAGCACGAGATCGGGAGAGGTCGCGAATCCTTCGCGTCCCTAGAAAAACAAATTTGTTTCCCCTTAATTTCTGAAAAACGAATGAACGGAATTACACCAAAAACAAAAAATAAGCACTCTTTCTGGACCAGGACTTACCTTTCTGCCAAATTTGGTGTAATTCTGTCAATTAGTTTCGGTGCTATCGCTGTTCAAAATCCCTATGGAAAAATAAATGGGGAAAACATGTTTGGGCCCCCCCTTTTTTCTCCAAACCCCCGGGACGGATCACCCTGTAACATTCCAGACAGCAGCTATCCTGCTGGCAAATGGTTTTAGAAAGTTTTGTGAAGATTCAACAGGAAATCACACCTTGTGCCCTAGGTAACTATAACTCGTGTACCCGCCATGCACAGTTTTCTCATCAATAATTGTTTTGCAATTGTTGGGGTGATATCATCAATGATGTCATAGAAGATGTCATGACTAATGTAGTATGTGGGGTAATTATCAGTGCAAGGTGAGGGCGTGCGTTATGGTTACCTTAGGGCACTAATTATAGCTTCTTGAGATAACTGCTGAATTTCTATGGTTTTCTGCACGTAAAATATGATCCCAACAATAACGACCCTGTAACTTTGTTTTTTAACTAACTATAACTGATGAATTTATAGAGTTCTGTATGAACAAATTCAGAACCTAAATATAACGACCCTGTAACCTGTGTTTTTCCCATGAATTTCTAAGGTTTTTTAAATTCCATTTCCCAACTATAACATCCCTGTAACCTTTATTTTTTTCAGTGAATATGTAGTTTTTTTATTTTTAAGATTAATATAAAATAACTTTATGTTAATCCAGCCCCCAAACGTGCATGGCCTTTAGCTGTGCATAGCGTGGGTTGGCTGTGGGGATTGGTCTGCGGCTAGGCTCTGCAGCCAACCCTCCATAGACACCCAACCCCGCTCCACAAACGCGCTTCCGCATTCAAGGTAAAGGGATATGTGAGGTAAAATTCTGCGTAGTAAAAAAATGTGTGATGAAGGCACTGCGTGGTAATTTCTGTACTGTAAAAGTTTTTACCCTACAAACCTTGCACAAATCGGTGATTATAAATGTTTTTAGCCATATACATAATCACTGACTGTTTTTTTCTGTGTTCTTAGAGAATTTTAGTTTTGTTGCTGTTAGCTTTCTGCGCTGTCAGTACATAATACATCAGATTGAAGTTCATGTTTAAATCACCATTCTTGTTCCCTGAAGGATTCACAGTGGAACTTAGTTTCTGGTTTTTGTGTTTAACAATGTAAGACCCTCAGCAACTATCTTCCTTCACCTATGATTACCACTGTTCTTTTCGCACCCCTGCCATTCAGTTCACCTATGTCACCATGCACATAACCCTTAATATTATGAAAAAGCTTATATGTGCATTGTCAAAAAGACAATGTGAGCAATTGGAATTAAGTAAAAGTGGAGAAAACAACACGTTATATATGCTCCTATGGGATCCAGTGCTTAATAAGTGAAAGAATGAGTGCGGATGCCCAAAGATCTGCTCAAAAGCCCGAGGCTGGTGCTATTAAATGTGAGCACCCAGAATACCAAGGCTGCATAGCCTTAAATCCACTTTATGCCTCTTTAATCCACTACCAAACAGTCTTTGCCCCTTTATCTCACTCTTGCCGGTCCCTGCTTTCTCCCTTTGTGGCATGCCTTCCCGGCTTTCTCTTCCTCCATCTTTCCACTTTGTGTGGTTTCCCCCTCTCTTATTTTCGGAAAATTACTGATGTAAAAAATAAGTGTTGGTCCATAAAATGAGTGCCTGTGGGCCCCACTGGCAATTCACGACTCAATTAAGCGCAGTAGGGATCTGCAAGCTATTGCCTTCAATGTTCAACCACTCATACATAATACAATACAAAGACACTACATTTCCAAGTAAATCCTGACTGGTACTGCATCTTACATCTGAAGAAGGCATACACATAACTTATAGAGCGCCACTATGAACTAAGCAATTACTCCTGTGGATGGTGATCTGTATTTAGTGAGACAAGCAAGGCAGGGTACATGGTCTTGTGATTTATTCAGGCCTGATGTACATGTTGCACACTAGTGTAACTTGCTTGTTAAATAGTCCCCCAAAACGTAAGCAGTATGTTGTGGGACATACTCTTGAGGTAGGCTAACTCAAAGCAGTAGTCCTAATCTGCTTTAAAAATCAAGCATGATCTATTTTCTTTTTGATTCCTTGTTATACTCGAGCAGTGAAAAATCGTTCTTGGCCTCCACTTTTAAAATAAAAAGAAATGCGGCTATTGCTGTACCCTGTTTCAGTTTTTCTAAAACATCTCTTGGTATGACCCTTACATTTACTTTTTTGGAGCATAAAAAAATTGTTATAATTATAAGAGACAGTAGTTATTTACCACATTGTTTTAGAGGCATATCAGCTGGTGCTCATGGCAGAGATGACAAAGGGAAGGGCGATAGCTATTAATCAACTTCTGTTTAAGAGATTAAAAGGGCAGCAACTGGTACAAAAGATGTCAAAAAGCCTTAAGACTGACCTGCACAATGGTATTTACTATTTAGATACCCACCCCCAAGTCCCCAACAAACACAAGGCTTAACTCTGTCCCAAAGACATCACCCTCTCCATAACCTCCAGGAAAAGCTTACCTAAAGATAAAACAGCATAAATCCTTAATTTTAATAACAGAATAGCCAGCTACACCTATAAATTTCATGTTCAGCCCTGCCCTCAATAAACGGAAAGTTTGAGCCATCCTCCCAGGTATTAAGAGCACAGACACAGCATGAATAACACAAGAAAATAGGGTAAGTTGCGAGTAAGTATAAATAG
This sequence comes from Pleurodeles waltl, assembly GCF_031143425.1. Classification (NCBI taxonomy): domain Eukaryota; kingdom Metazoa; phylum Chordata; class Amphibia; order Caudata; family Salamandridae; genus Pleurodeles; species Pleurodeles waltl. Next base: position 657,911,697 of record NC_090449.1, read on the forward strand.
TTGAAGAAATCTAGCTCTTAAACTTCAGAAAGAAATAGGTAAGTAGAGTTTTAGTGTTTACAGAGCACTGAAGCCAGAAGATATAATAAAATACAGTTTCCTGAAAGTGCTTACACATAACAGAACTGAACCACACAAAGTGCAGAAGCAATAGGCAGTGCTATCCTTCAAAGGAAATAAAGAACAATCCCACAGCTAATGTCAAGCTCTTGAACTCCAGAAAGAATAGACAAGCCTGTCACAGTTAATCAGCATCTTCAATACTCAGTTATCCAAGGACAAAATTAACAGTATTCACAACAGCATAACACAAAAATATTACAAGAATTCAAAAAGTGTCAAACATACACTTTGGTCCAAACTTTTATCCCGAAGGGAAACAAAGAATAACTGTAGTCAAACCAAGAAAGTGAAATGAGAAGATTACTCAGTGGAAAGTAAGGCTATGATGTGGCTCAAATCTCCTTCGAACAGGAAGTATCTTAGAATAAGTGATGCAGCACAGTCCAAAGCCTACAGGAAGCCTGAGTAGGATCCTAGAACCCATGATATCTTATAAAAGGTGCCCCGATTCTAGAAACAGGTGCCCCGATTCTAGAAACATAAACTACTTCAGAAGGTTTTTGTCCCAGCGTGAAACATGAAAGACAGATAAATCCGTAGCAGTTAAGCGTTGCATTTAATGCTTTTTACTAATTCACCGAAAATGTGAAGGCTGGCATAGGTCAAGGGGAAGACTTTTATATAAAAACGGCTAGCCAATGGAAAAAACTACTTTAGTGTTGCCAATAAAGGCTGGGGAAAAACGAGTATTAGTCTGTGAAAAAATGCAAGGCCCTGGTAAGCAGATGGATTGTAAGTTTTCTCTTTAAAAATAAAGGGGCTCATTATAAATACCAAGATAAGTTATTAAAAGAAATGTGCATGAGATGCTAAAGGAGGCAGACAAGCTGTAAAGGTCCAAAGAACAAGTTACTTATCTTCAGTAACAAATTATCTGGTAAACACATTTTAGTTGCAGATTTGTTACCTTAGAATTTCCTCCAGGCGTCAGTCTGGATCCCGAGACTTTTACTCAAGCAGTACCTCTACGTGCCGTTAGGTGGCGTCGGTCAACTCTGCGGCCGTCATTTGCATCCGGATCGCCGGATATGACGTTGCTAATCCTAAATAGGCACCATCCCGCAGATGTCAGTTTCTTTTCACGATTTTCCACGCCAGAAGCACAGAGCCATGAAGAACACTGAACCTGGTGAGTCAGAACTAGGGCCCCCAAAAGGAAAGTCCCTAAAAATCATTTCGCAGAGTGGGGAGGACTGGTGGGTCGGTAAGGAATCTCCAAATAGAATAGGTCTCTACCAGATATTTTGTTACCGATGGTAAGTAACTTGTACATCTGATAGAGACTTCTATTTGCAGATTCCTTACCTTAGAATAGATACCCAAGCAATGCCATCCTTGGAGGTGGGCTGCAAACCAAGATCATACTAGAAAGTCCTGCAGCACCGAACAACCAAAGTAGCCATCCTGACGGACCTCACTGTCCAGACAATAAAGTTTAGCAAACGTGAGCAGGGATGCCCACATAGCTGCCTAGCAGATATCCGGGACAGGAACTCCGTGTGCTAACACAGTGGAAGCAGCAGCTGCTCTGGTGGAATGAGCGCGCAAGCCCTCAGGGGGTTGATTCTTGGCCAAAGCGTAGCACATCTTGATGCCAAGAAATACCCATCTGGAGATGGTCCTCTTCTGCACTGCCCAACCTTTCTTTGCACCCACATAACCCACAAAGAGTTGACCATCCACCAGGAATTCTTTGGTCTGATCAAGATAGAACACCAATGCTCTTTTTGGGTCCAGTCAGTGGAGTCTCTCCTCTTCCTTGGAAGGATGCGGGGGCGCGTAAAAAATAGGCAAGATGATTGACTGGCCTACACAAAAGGGCAGGACCACTTTTGGTAAAAAGGAAGCCCTGGTATGAAGAACTGCCTTTTTCAGGATGGATGGAAATGAAGGATGGCTTTGAGGAAAGAGCATGCAGCTCACTGACCCTGCGTGCAGAAGTGATGGCTACAAGGAAGGCTGTTTTTAGAGTAAAAAGCCTAAGTGGACACTTATGAAGTGGCTCGAAAGGAGCACACACCAAAAAAGTAAGAACTGAGTTAAAATCCCATTTGGGCATTATGAACGGTGAAGGAGGAAACATATGAATAAGACCCTTCATGAATCTACCAACAATAGGAGATTTAATCAAGGAGGGTTGGTCAGGTAACCTCAGGAAAGCAGACCGAGCAGACAAGTAACACTTTAGGGTGCCTAAAGCAGAGCCCTGCTGGGCTAGAGAAAGAACAAACAAGACGATCTCTGATGGAGGGGCAGAGAGGGGGGTCAACAGACTTGTCTGTGCACCATGCCACAAATTTGTTCCAAAGACATGTATACCGTTTTAGTGGAGGGAAGCCTGGATGCCAAGATAACGTTACAGACTTCGGGAGGAAGGTCAAAAGCTGTCAGAAGCCGCCACTCAATCTCCATGCAAGAAGGCAGAGACTGGACAGGTTTGGGGGAGAACCGTCACCTGCTGCTGCGACAGAAGATCCTCCCGAAGGGGCATTCTGATTGGAAGATTGAAGACCATGCTCAAGAGCTCGGGATACCAGACTCTTTGTGTCCAGTCTGGAGGCACAAAAATTACTTTGGCCCAGTGGTTCTTGATTTTCTTGCGAACTCTGGGCAGAAGTGGTATTGGTGGAAAGGCGTAAAGGAGCCCCGAGTTCCACTCAAGAAAAGCATCGTTGAGTGGTGCCGCCTTGGAAACTCCAATGTGCAAAAACAGCAGACATTGTGCGTTCTCTGCAGAGGCTAACAGATTCAAAGAAGGTTCTTACCACTTCTGAAAGAGACCTTGCACTACCTCTGGATTGAGACATCATTTATCGACCAGGCATTGATGGCTGAGTTTGTCCGCTCTGGCATTCAGAGAGCCTGCCAGATGTTGAACCACCAGGGATATAACCTGCTGTTCCAGTCACGTCCAAAGGCGCACAGCCTCTTGGCAAAGGTCCAAAATTTCCCCCCACCCTGCATGTTGCACTACCACATGGTGGTGGTGGTGTCTGTGTACACTGGCACCACTTTCCCTTTGAGAGAGGGAATGAATGCTTTCAGTGCTATCTTTTTCGCACTGAGCTCCAGAAGATTGATACGGAGCCTGGACTCCGCCGGAGACCAGAAACCTCTGATCTCCACCTCTTCTATGTGGCCATCCCATCCCAAGAGTGACGCATTTGTCACTACTGTTAGATCTGGTTGGGGAAGGGAGAGGGATCTGCTCTTGAATCGTTGTTCAAGAGCCACTTCTGCAGATCTTGTGCAATTCCCTCAGAGATCTGGACCATGTCTGAGAGATTCCCCTGATGCTGCCCGCACTGGAACTTCAGGTCCCACTGCAGAGCCATGCACATGCCATCTGGCATGAGCCACCAACAGGATTCTGGAGGCAATGAGGTCCAGCAGCCTCGGAAGCATTCTCACCAAAATCCCAGCTAGAGGCTGAAACATCAGTATCATAGCCTGGTCTCGCGGCTCAGGAGGATAGGCTCAAAACTGTACTGTGTCCAGAACAGCTCAGATGAAGGGGAGCATCAGAGAGAGTCAGGTGTGATTTCGGCACACTTATAGTGAACCCCAGCGAATGCAGGAGGTGTGCCGTAGTTTGGAGATGGGAGACGACAGCCTGGGGCAATCCCACTTTCAACAGCCAGTCGTCGAGGTAGGAGAAGAATTAAACCCCTGACCTGCATAGATGAGCTGTGACTATTGCCATCACTTTGGCAAAAACCAGATGCGCGCTGGTAAGGCCAAAGAGGAGTACAGTAAACTGAAAGTGCTTGTGGCCAACCATGAAACACAAGTAACGTCTGTGGGCAGGCAGGACAGGAATATGGAAATATGCGTTCTACAAGTCCAACGCGATCATCCAGTCTCCTAGGTCTAGGGTAGATAGGACCTGAGCCAGAGTGAGCATTTTGAACTGCTCCTTCTTGAGGAAGAGATTTAGGGACCGAAGGTCTAGGATAGGGCAGAGGCCCTTGTCTTTTTTCAGCACCAGAAGTGGTGGGAATAACGTACAAGTTACTTACCTTCGATAACAAAATAGCTGGTAGAGACATAATCTAGTTGCAGATTCTTTACCTTAGAATTTCCCCCAGGGCGTCAGACTGGATCCATAGATTTGTGTGTCAGTAGGTGGCGTTGGTCGACTCCACTGGCGTTGTCGTAGTTGCTGTGATGATATCGGGAGTAGTAAAGAGACGCCACCTCAGAGCACTGACGTCAGTTTCTTTTAACAACCTTCCATGCCAAAGCGTAATGTTGGTGCACCAGAGCTAAGGACCTGAAGGGAGAATCCCTGACCCTAGAAATCACTTTGCAAGCGGGAAGGATGGGTGGGTCAGTAAGTAATCTGCAGGCACAAAATGTCTCTACCAGATATTTCGTTACCAAAGGTAAGTAACTTGTACATCTGATAGAGACTTCTAGTTGCAAATACCTTACCTTACAATAGATACCAAAGCAATGCCATCCTCGGAGGTGGGCTGCGAACCAAGATCATACTAGAAAGTCCTTCAGGACCGAAATACCAAAGTAGCCATCCCAACAGACCCGACTGTCCAGGATGTAATGTTTAGCAAATGTGTGCAGGGATGCCCACGTAGCTGCTTTGCAGATATCCAGAACAGGAACTCCGTGTGCTAATGCAGTGGAAACAGCAGTTGCTCTGGTGGAATGAGCGTGCAAGCCCACAGAGGGTTGCTTCTTGGCCAAAGCGTAGCACATCTTGATGCAAAGAAGTACCCATCGAGAGATGGTACGTTTTTGTACCGCCTTCCCTTTCTTCAAATCCACATACCCGACAAAGTGCTGATCGTCCACCCAGAAATCTTTGGTACGATTCAAATAGAATGCCAACGCCCTTTTTGGGTCAAGACGGTGGAGTCTCGCCTCCTCATAGGAAGGATGTGAGGGTGCATAAAAAGTAGGCAAGGTGATGGACTAGCCTACATGAAAAGGTGTAATAGCCTTGAGAAAGAAGGAAGCCTTAGTGCGAAACACCACTTTGTCAGGGTGCACAGACAAGAATGGAGGCTTGGAAGGAAGAGCTTGAAGCTCTCTCACTCTGCGAGCAGAAGTGATGGCAACAAGAAAGACAGTCTTGAAAGTGAGGAGCCGTAAAGGGAAACTGTGCATTGGCTCAAAGGGAGTACACATTAAGTAAGTAAGGACAAGACTGAAGTCCCACTGAGGCATGATAAACAGAGTGGGAGGAAATAAATGGGTGAGACCTATAAGGAATCTATTCACAATAGGAGATTTAAAGAGTGAGGGCTGATCAGGTAGCCTAAGAAAGGCTGAAATGGCCGACAAATACCCTTTAAGGGTGCCCAAAGTAGAGCCCTGCTGGGCCAAAGAAAGAATAAACAAAAGAACCTCAGATAGCGGAGCAAAGAGGGGATCAACAGAATTGTTGGTACACCATGCCACAAATTTATGCCAAAGACAGGCGTATACCATTTTGGTGGAGGGACATCTGGCTGCCAAGATAACATCGCAGACTTCGGGTGGAAGATCAAAAGTAGTCAACTGCCGCTGCTCAATCTCCCCTTCATGAAAGCGGAAATTGGAGCGGTTTGGGTGGGGAACTGTCCTCTATTGCTGCGACAGACGATGCGCCCGAAGAGGTAGTCTGAGTGGAGGATCGGTGGCCACGCTCAAAAGCTCTGGACCATAACCTCCGTGCCCAGTCCGGAGCCACCAAGATGACTTGGGCCTGGTTGTTCCTGATCTTCTTGAGAACTCTGGGCAGAAGTGGTATAGGCGGGAAATGCGTAAATGAGGCCGGTGTTCCACTCGAGATGAAAAGCACCTCCGAGCGAGTGCTGCCTTGGAAACTACAACATGCAAAACAGCTGACATTGAGCATTCTCTGTGGAGGTGAACAGATCTAACCAAGGCTACCCCTCTGCTGAAAGAGACCTTTCACCACCTCCGGATGGAGACTCCATTCGTGATCGGCTGTGCATCGACGGCTGAGTTTGTCCGATCTGGCCTTGAGAGAACAATCAGATGTTGAACCACCAGGGTAATGCCCTGATATTCCAGCCATGTCCAGAGGCGTAGTGCCTCTTGACAACAGGTCCAGGACCCTACCTCCCCCCGTTTGTTGCAGTACCACATGGCGGTAGTATTGTCCGTGAACACTTGCACTACTTTCCCTTTGAGAGAGGAAAAAAATGCTTTCAACGCAAGCCTGATCACCCAGAGCTCTAAAAGATTGATAAAAAGCCCAGACTCCGCCAGAGACTAGAGGCCTCTGATCTCCGCCTCTCCCATGTGGCCGCCCCAACCCAGAAGCGACGCATCTGTCACTATGGATAGATCTGGCTGGGGAAGGGAGAGGGATCTGTCGTGGACCCAATGTGGATTCGAAAGCCACCACTGCAGGTCTTTTGTAGTCCCCTCCGAGATCTGGACCATGTCGGAGAAATTCCCCTGATGCTGTGCCCCACTGGAACTTCAAGTCCCACTGCAGAGCCCACATATGCCATCTGGCATGTGTCACTAGCAGGATGCAGGAGGCCATGAGGCCCAGCAGCCTCAGAGTCAGTCTCAAGTCAGAGGCTGAAAGACTGGAATCATAGCCTGAATATCTGGGACTCGCTTTTCAGAAGGATAAGCCCGAAACTGCACGGTGTCCAGAACAGCTCTGATGAAAGGGAGCGTCTGAGCGGGAATCAGGTGTGACATTGGCACATTGATAGTGAACCCCAGTGTGTGCAGGAGGTTCGCCGTAGTCTGAAGGTGGGAGATGACTTTCTGGGGCGAGTCCACCTTCAACAGCCAATCGTCGAGGTAGAGGAAGACTAAGACCCCTAACCTGCGCACATGAGCTGCAGCCACTGCCATTACTTTGGTGATCACACATGGGGCGCTGGTAAGGCCGAAGGGAGGCACGGTAAACTGATGGTGCTCATGACCTACCACGAATCGCAGGTAACGTCTGTGGGCAGGCATGATGGGAATATGGGAATAAGCGTCCTGCAAGTCCAGCGCTACCATCCAGTCTCCTGGGTCTAAGGCAGACAGGACCTGAGCCAGGGTGAGCATTTTGAATTTCATCTTCTTGAGTAAGTAGTTGAGGTCCCGAAGGTCTAGGATAGGATGTAAGCCCTTGTCTTTTTTCGGCACCAGAAAGTAGTGGGAATAACAACCACAACCTAATTCTGGCACAGGGACCTTCGCTATGGCTATCTTGGCCAAGAGACCCGCAACTTCCTGGCGGAGAAGTGCCAAATGATCCACCGGCAGTTGGCTGATTAATGGAGGCATGGCTGGCTGGGGCAGATTTGAAGGGGAGAGAATAGCCCTTTCGAACTATCTGCAAAACCCACCTGTCAGTAGTGATGGATTTTCAGTGGGGCAGGTGATGGGGAATCCTCTTGCCAACTGGATAGGAGTGAGGGGACGGACTAGGAGGGTTTGGAGGCTGCAGGGGTGGACTGGGCAGACCTCTGCTTCCCTGGCCCACGCCCATGTGGGATTCCACGTCCCTGGCCACGCAGCGGCTGAACAGCACAGTCGCTGGGTGGGGGACATGGCAGGGAGCCTCTTCCATGGCCACGAAAGAGGCAAAAGGCAGACTGTTGGGGGTAAGGGGCACCGGAAAGGCCAAGGGACCGAGCCGTAGCCCGGGAGTCTTTGAATCTCTCCAAGGCCGAGTCTGCCTTATCTCCAAAGAGACAGGAGCTATCAAAGGACATGTCCATAAGAGACTGTCAGACATCTCCTGAAAAACGAGAAGTACGCAACCAGGCGTGGTGTCTCAAGGCCACCGTCATAGCAACTGATCTGCTCAGAGAGTCGGTCGAGTCCAGCCCAGATCAGATCGTGAACTTCGTCGCATCCCTCCCATCGTTGACAGCTTGGGAAACAACAGCACAGGCCTCCTCCAGTATCTGCTGCAGAACTTGCGTGACCGTATCCCACAGAGAGTAGTTATAGCGGCCCAAAAGGCATGCAGTGTTCACGGACCGCAGCTCAAGACTGGAGGAAGAAAACATCTTCTTTCCAAATTGTTCCAGCCTTTTTGATTCCCTATCTGGGGGTGCCGAAGGGAATGCCCCTGAGGAAGAGGAAGCCTGGATGACAAGGCTCTCAGGCGTGGGGTGTTGGGACAGGAATTTAGGGTTGTTCGGGGCGGGCTGATGGAGGTATGCTATCGTCCTGTTCACAGGAGCTCCAGTGTTGGGTTTGGACCAAGTACTCAAAAGGACATCTCAGAGGGCACCATTGAATGGCGAAAGGGGCTCAGATGTGGAAGCCCCAGGCTGAAGCAACTCCATCAGGAGATTGGACCTGACCTGTACAGTATGTGGCTCAAGACCAAGGACCTCAGTTGCCTGACAGACCACCATAGCATAAGTTCGCTCCCTCCGCCGTAGCAGGAGAAGACATCATGCCAGCATCTGGAGAAGTGTCCAGTCTATTGCCTCACCCAATTTCTGTGCTCAGTCCAAAGATGGGTCATCCTGGTATTCATAAGGGTCCAGGGACCCCCTCCAATCCTTCCCCAAATTTGTACCCATAAGGAAAAGGGCCCAAATCTGACCTGGGGTGAGCAGGCCCCATCCAAGACAGGCAGCTTCAGCCGACGCCGTTCCGACTCCAAGTCATCAGGGATAAAGATCAGGTTGACGTTGATGGTGGGCACCACGGACATCAGGAGCGTTGTCAATCGAACTGGCGGTGGGGAAGGTCTCAGTGGTTCGACTAGCATTGGTGTGGTTCCGAGAGTGGATCCGGAGGGGACCTTGGTGGCCGGAGTCGAAGCTGCCAGCGCAGAACCCAAAGGCCTCTCAACTGAACCCCTTGGCCCCGAAGGTGCCGTATCGGGGTCAGTCCTCCCAAAAATGAGGCCCATGGCCTCATAAAACTCCTTTAATTGGGCAGGGGTTGCTCTGGCTCCTGGAAATTCGGGGCAGCGTGGAGCAGCCCCAAAAGCAGGCTCCGAAGACAGAGGCCTTGAGCATCGACGACCCTCCCGCGTTGCATCAGCGGAGCGATGGGGTGAAGTCGAAAGGAAACTGGACCGCTTCTACGACTTCTTACTTGTGCCCGAGACTTGGAGAAAGAAGAATGGTGGTTGCTACGCGAATGGTCTTGAGACCTTCCCCTTGAGAGAGCCTGGGACCTACTCGGAGTCGAGCGCCGGGCCGCCATGAGCTTGAGGGACCGTTCCCTCAAGGCCTTTGGGTGCAAGGCCCGGCACTCGGAGCACAACTTTAGGTCCTGGTTGCGCCCCAAGCACCACAAACAGACCCGAGACAGATCTGTCACTGACATCATGCAGTGACAGTCCTTGTAGGGCTTCAAACCATTCTTCGGGGACATCTCGTTGCACCAAAAACTCACCCAAAAAAAAAAAAATCAACAAAATGGTGGAACTCGGTCAAAAAGAGACCAGGGTAGCTCTCTCCGGATCAGCTGATGGCGCAGAAAGAAAAGAACTGACATCACTGCACTACGGCGGCATTTATGTACTACCCCCGACATCATCACGGTGACTTACGACACCAACGACTCCTGCGGAGTCGACCAACACCATCTACCGACACGCAAGGGTATTGCTTTAAGAAAAAATTTCCAGATCCAGTCTCACACCTGGGGGAAAATTCTAAGGTAAGGAATCTGCAACTAAAAGTCTCTATCAGATAACCACAGCCAACTTCTGGCACAGGGACCCTTCTCTACGGCTCCCTTGGCCAATACAGCCGTAACTTCCTCACGTTGAAGTGCCAGGTGATCCTCTGTCACCCGATCGTTGGATGGTGCAAGGATGGAGGGGTAGTCTTGAAGGGGAAGGAGTAGCCACTTCAGACTATTTGCAAAACCTACCTGTCTGACGTGAGGGATTGCCAGTGGGGCAAGTGATGGTGAATCCTGCCTCCAGCTGGTCCCTGATGGGGAAGCGTCAGACTAGGAAGGTTTGAAGGATGCAGTGGGAGGGTTGGACAACTGAGCAAACCGCAGGCCCCCTGATCTGAGGCGAGGTTGAATCACATGTCCCTAGCGACGTAGAGTCTGGCCTGCATGCATGGCACAGTGGCTGGAGGGAAAGGGACGTGGTTGGGAGCCTCATTTGTAGTCCAGAAAGGGGAAAAAGGGCAGACTGAGGGGGGCGAGGGGCAGCTGCGAGGCCAAAGGACTGGGCCGTAGCCTAGGACTCCTTAAAGCGCTCAAATGCCAAATCTGCTTTGTCTCCGAAGAGACGGGTGCCACTGAAGGGTTATCCATAAGCGCAGCCTGGACATCCCCTTAAAAAAGCCAGGTGTCCTCAACCAAGCATGGTTGCTCAAGGCCACTGTCGATGCAACCGAGCTACCTAGTGAGTCGGTAGTATCCAGTCTACATCATATTGTGAACTTTGCTGCATCTCCCTGTCAGCAACAGCTTGAGAGAGAATGGCGCGGGCCTCCTCCAGGACCTGTGGCAGCACCAGCACAACCATTTTCCATAAAGTTTGGGTGTAACGGCCCAAAAGGCATGCAGTGTTCACTGACTGCAATGCCAGACTGGAGGAAGAAAACCTCTTTCCAAGCTGATCCAGTCTTTTGGATTTCCTATCCGGGGGTATGTAAGGGAATACACCTGGAGATGTAGAGGTCTTGATAGCCAAGCTCTCAGGGGTGGTGCGTTGGTTCCGGAACAATGGGTCTTTGATGCTGGCCTATGGCGTCAGGCGACTGTCCTATTAACAGGAGCCCCTGTGCTGGGTTTGAACCAAGCCCCAAGCTGGACATCAGTGGGTGCTTCATTAAAGAGCAAAAGGGTGTCCGAAGAGGACGCCCCAGACTGAAGACCCTCAGTCAGGAGGTTGGCCCTCACGGCCACCAAAGGCAGCTCTGGGCCCATGACCTTGGCCACTCTCCTCAACACCGTTGAATAGGACACTCCCTCATCGAAAGCCTCAGTAGGGGGAGAAAGTATGCCAAAGTCAGGTGAAGTCTCTAGACCACAGGCTTCACCAATGTCCTGGGCCATGTCCGTGGGGTCATCAAGCTGGTATTCTAAAGGGTCCAGCCACCCCGCCATACTCTTACCGTACCCGTACCCATAAGAATAAGGGTGAGGATCCAACCTAGAGAGCAAGGTCCCCGTCAAAGTTGGAATCGGTGTTGAACGACATTGGTTCGGCTCTGTGTTGGAGTCAGGAATGAGTATGGGATCACGCCGATCGCGGGCTCGGGTGGCTTCAAAAGCGTCAACGTCTGCACTGTCATCGAGGAAGGTCACAATGGCACTACAGACACCGGTGTGGATCCAGAAATGGATCCTTAGGTGCCCTGCAGAGCCGAAGCTGCCGCCGCAGAACCCAAAGCACTCCTGCTGACAATGCGGAGCCTGAAGGCACATCAGCAGGGTCTGGTTGCCCAAACACTTGCAATTGAGCTGGGGTGGCTCTGGCTCCCAGATACTCAGGAAGGCACAGCGCTGACCTTGAAGTAGGCTCCGAGAACAGAATCCTAGAGCAATGACGTTCCTTGTCCCACGTCGCATCATTAGACCGATGGGGTGAAGTCGAAGAACGCTTGCTCTTCTTCAACTTCTTCTTGTGCTTACCATAACGCCTGCAATATTTCAAGTGGACGAACAGCGGACTTGGGATGTTCCTCTCTAACGAGACCGGAAGCAACGCGGAGCCAAGCGTAACACCGCAAGTAGCTTTAGAGAGCACTCCCTCAAAGCCTTCTGGTTTATGGCCTGGCACTCGGAGCACGACTTCGGGTTGTGGTCGTGCTCCAAACACCAAAGACACACAAGGTGCAGATCAGTCACGGACATTATCCGGTGACAGGAATCGCAGGGCTTGAATTTGGTATTCCATGACGACATCTTGGTGCACCAGACTGTCAAAAAAGCTTTGACAAAAGGACAAAAGTGACAGTATGGGTAGCTCTTCTTCGGATATGCACGCAGGCTGGCGCGTAAAGAAAATAATTTATGTCAGCGCATGAGGGTGGTGCCTATATAGGACCTGCAATGTCATATCAGGCGAACCATTAACCGACAACGGATGCAGAGTAGACCAATACCACCCAAGGGAATGCAGGGGTACTGCTCAAGGAAAAATCTCCGGATCCAGACTGACGCCTGGGGGAAATTCTAAGGTAAGGAATCTGCAACTAGAAGTCTCTATCAGATAAAAGTTTTTAATGTTAATATACATATGTGCATCATAGATAATGGTAGAAGACCCATCCACAAATAATGCATACGGACATAGGGGAACCCTACATAAAGACCATTTCCTCATCCTAGGAGAAGCTGACTGACCTTTTCTATTTTTATCATGTTCTTCTTTACAGATTCTTTTATCTCTTTTCATTATAAAGTGTGAAGTTTTACACACACACAGAAGTGTTAGCATCAAGTCCATCTCATGTCTAAACTGACATAGTTTTGTTGTTTTCATTATGTTTGCTACCATGACGATATGGAAGCTTACAGTGACAGCTGCAATCTTTCGATTGTTTTAGTTATATCAGAAATTATCTAAAAGTAAATTGAGATAATGTGTTCAGAGCCATACTTTTTGTCTTGATGAATTTTTAGTGTCTTCAATTCTATAAACATGAGATAAAATCGGTGATCAGATGCCATAAAAACCCTGGTATCAGACCGCATTTTAAAGGGATTTTAGGACAGAACTATCACAACAAAGGTCTAACTGGTTTGGAGCGACAAGCAGCCTCAGTCAGGGCTGCTTCAGGACCAATTCATAGAAGCGGCCGGTCGCACAGCACTATTCATCATCCCCCGGTAAGAGCTGTGATACAGAATATCTAAATAGGTGTTTCTTTTATTTCCAGAGAGAAGCTATGCTGCGTGATCAATCTTAAAAAACTAGATTTATAGGCTTGCCATTTTCGCCTATGTTTTAGCGAAGTGCTTAGAAGTCATGATACAGTGTTAGGAAGCTAGGAACTTGCTAACCATGTTAGGAATGTTCATATTGTTTTTTGCTGGCCTGGCCATGCATTGCTGCATTTTTCTTCTCAATCTGTGTGGTTATCGGTCATATTTTACGCAATAGTAATAGATTTTAAGAATAAACATTTTAAAGTTTAGCCCTTTTTTGTGCTATTTTTAGTGTGTAATTAATTTACAAAAGAGGGTCTGGAGTTCCACTGTGACCCTGAACTCATCTAGTAGGACAAATTTTTGACGAGAGCATCGCCTACACAGTATTGATTGCAGTTCAAATGAACTTTTAATTTGCAGTAGTGCACCGAACAAAGACCTTGGAACAGGGGGTTAGAAATGCGACCCCTGCGGCTATGTTGGTGGGGGGGGGGCGATATCGGAGGGCTACTGGTCACCCCTATTGAGAAAAAGCCAGTATTAAAACTAGAAAACCCCACAAAATTCTCTGTAGTTCCTTCACAGTGGAAGACGTTTGCCACTGTAATAACGTACTTCAAGAGTGTCCACGGTCAAGGCTACAGATGAAATGACAAAGTCCAAGTCATGGTTGAAGCTCATATCAAACTCAGTTTTCTAATTTAGCATATACTCAGTTCTCCTTAAGGAGCTTACAGAATTTGTCACACATATATGACATTCTCCTCCCAGGAAAGAGTATCATTAACATAAACTACTGAAATGTAAAGGGCAAATAGCATAACTTGCTATTTGTATAGCCCAAATTTGATCTTGAGGGATATTTAACAATAATGACCCTTCCGTACAAGCAACAAGGTAGGAGGCCCCATACAGACACAATTTTGTGTATATTCGTGTGTTGTGTACATGATAAAACATCAGTGGCTTTAAGGGAATGATCTTGTGGTCAGCAAAGTCTTGAAGAAGATCATAAAGGACGGCGCTCCTAGCCCGAATGGCCTATTACGGTCATTATTCAGAGAGGATACCAAGTTTTGGGCGCTCAGTGCTAGCTCCACTGTATGCCGAATGCAGGTTCCTTGAAGATATCCTGGATTCATGGAGGGGCTTTCTCCTGCAGCCCAGTTTCAGGAAGGGAGACAACACTGATGCCAGAAACTATCGCCTAAACGCACTGCTGGACATTGAGGGCATAGCCTATGCCTGTACACTACTGGAGGACCTAGCAAACTGTGCTTCCTCAGAGTAGTTGCTACTCTTCTACCAAACAGGGTTCTGGGCAAGGGGGGGGGGAAATCAACAGTGGATAACACTGTTGCCCTCTCATGTCTAGCCCATCAAGTGGTAACACATCTCTCCCAGTCTTCGCCTGCTTCATCGACTACTCTCCAGCCTTTGACAGAGTAGTATGGAACATCTTCTGGCAGAAGCTAGAAAGGTGGAACATGCCGTGGAGAACTTGGATACAAAAGCCATTAAATTTGTTATAAAAAGGCAAATGTACTCCGCTCATGTGCGCTGGATATGGAACTCCTCTGGGGAAGGGCCTTACATGATTCCCTAACACCTCAAATAAATCAGCCAGGCAAGCCTCATATTCAACAGGCTGTGGGAAAATGCTCCTTAAATCAGATAATATGGGCAAGACTGGCAACACTCCCAATTAGGGAACTGAACCCATCCTGGAAAACAACTGGACACATCACACGCTGTAGACTGTGCGATTATAGAAGGGAATCACTGGCTCATATTACTTTGTTGCATGGCTCTTTGCCCTGCCCTTTGCACCTTACTGAGACCTATATTTTTACATGCGGGCACTCAACCAGCCAAAGAGACTTTGCACCTCCTATCCACCTTTGAAACTGTGGTGGATATGGCCACGTTTGGGAAAATTAATCAACAGGTTCGGTCACTGCTGAAGGACAAGCTGCCGGAAAAAAAGAACAGATCAACAGCCCGCCACTGCCCTGCCCCTTAATAAGGAGCAGCCGATCGGCCAATAAATCTAGCCTTAACCCATAAGATCGGATACTTAAGGAGAACTAACTCAACGTATTGGTTAACTTTAACACGGAATCGTTCATGCACTGCTATACAGTCTGTTGTACTAAAATAAAACTAAAAAAACAAACAAATAAAAAGCCTAAAATATAAAGTTTTTTATCTGTCATTGTGAAATAATTGATTTTAACAATCCAGCTCACACCATGAAAATTAATTGAACTTATCTGCGTCTACACTCTGAATCTTTCCGTTCCTTTAATGGGAATTTTACTGCCTCTTATTTGCTTTAATGTATTAATGATTTTAATGTTTGTTGGCACTTTACCACGTTATTATCTTGACTTGCACAAATCTGTAATGATTTTAAGAAATCACACAATCATTTTTTCATTCATTCCATTCATTTGTGTATTCAAGGGAAAAGAATATTGGTTCTTGATCATAATTTGGTTACAAGACTTATCTCTTCAAGCCAGCAGATCGCCACCCTTGTTAGGCATGAAAGATTACGGAGAAGATTCTAGGAACTAAAATGGTCTGATAAAACTGTTCGTTAGATACCTAGGCCTTTGTGCTTGTTATATCTGTCAAGGCACAAATCCTGTTACAGGAGAGTCATGCCTGTTTTGCGATTAAGTTGACATTCCCGCTTTGCTGGTAATGTTTAAAGCCTTTCATTTTGCTATACACATGCGTACCCATACTACTAACAACACTAGGCAATGTGCAGTAGGGTAGCTGTGACCTACAAGTGAGCAGAAAAGAATATGCTCTGTTATGACACTGACTTCTAAGTATCCAGAAAACATACAGAGTTGTAGCTAGACTTAAAAATTAAAGTTGGTTTGTACCTCTCTAGGCTCATGTTTGGTGAACTATTGCAGACTTATCCCACCAAGCTGAGCTGCTGCTAGAAAGTCTAATTATGCATTTGTGTGCATACTTGCTGGTTTTGAAATCTGAAATGTATACTAAGAAAAATAGCCTGTACATCTAGTGGTGGCCGGTAATTTTAGGAGGGACAGGGGTGGAGAGGACACACACACACACTCACACGCATTCATTCACATACGCGCCCACACATCCATTCACAACACTCATTACCATATATACACGCACCAAACACTAATTAAAAAAACAAAAATACACTTACCTGCAGCTCAGTCTTGAAGGTCCTAGGAGAATTGGGACTGCTGCCTTCCCTAATTGGCTGACCGTCCCCAACCTTGTCACAGAGTGGGATGGGGGTCAGTGAGACTGCTGACATACCCCACTCTGTGACGAGATGTCATGGATTGACACTCGGACATGGGTGCTTCAGGGCTTAAAACTGAAGAGCCCAGGTCAGAGTCAATGAGTGACAATCCCTCGTCATCAAGGGGGGGCCTGAAGAACCTTTGTTGAGCTGAGGAGGTCATGCCCACAGGAGCTGTGACATCCTCAGCCCAGTAATGTTGAGCTCGGGCAGCCAGGAGCCTGCGCAAATAGCGCACGTCTAGTTTCTGGCTGCCTGTCCTCAAAATGACGAGTCTCCGTCAAGCTGACCTTCGATCAGCCTGATAGACACTCTTCTTGCAGGGCAAAAGGCGAGTGGCGTAGCCCCACAGCCCCAAAGTATGGGGCTGTGGCTGTGTAAATCCCATAATCTGGTGATAACGGGATCCCCGGCATCTTGTGAGTGTGGTTGCTGAAAAAGGCATGTACAAAACACACATTTGCATGTTTTCATAATAAGGCTCCATTGGAGAACATGTGATAGAATGGAAATAGAAGACAAATAGTTGCTGAAAATGTATTGTTGGATAGTGTAAACTTTGAGAACCGAACAAGCTATTTGACAATTTTTTTCCTTCAATACCAAACATGAGTGCGACTTTACAAGTCATTCCTTAACCTGGAATGTATTTTCCAAAATGTAAAATGGAAAACATTCCTATAGCCATGCTGCTTAGGAAACGTTTACCATAGGCTTTGACTTTTGTCAGGATACATTTCATCTCTCTGCACAGGGAGTCAAATGAATGGTATGTCTTTCACAATGTGGTGAGAGGAGCCTGCAAAGAAAACATCATTACTGACATACTTCCTAGGGATCCTATATAAAATTAAGTAATAGCAAGTGCAGAAATGAGTGCCTGTGTGATTCTTGTTACACATCCAGACTTGCACCGGTTAACCAAGTGTCACTGGGCTTCTGAACACAAAATAAGCACTGATTGCAAATGGCCGTTAAATAATAACTAGCAAATTCCTTTCCTCCTGCTCTACCAACAACGTAGTTCTGAATGCAACGGTGTAAAAAGCCCTTATGCAAAAACATAGAATGGAGAATGTATTTGTGCCATAAAGCCAGCAATATTCTCCAACAGTGCTTACTGGAGCGTTGCAATGAAATGTACCACTGGCTCAGAACGTAAAGAACAATGTTCAGATCTATGATCAAAAGCAATCACGGATATTGTGACATGAAAGCCAAAATTAGCAAGTAGGCAAGAATCCCATAATTTATCAAGCTAAATTAACGAAGACACCAAAAGTGATGCATTTATCTATCTGTTGCTGAAAAACCAGGGTGCTGAAGATTCAGGCAGCTGCCTAAGTTTTCCTCTTGGTAACCACACTCAAAGAGAAGTGTCTATACAGTTTAGGACCTGACTTATAGCAACACCATTTCCAGACAGATGCCAAGATCACAAGCATAATAACATATGCAAACACACATTTACATGGGTCAGATGCAAAGTTGCTGTTGCGTGAAATATTGCATCTGCACCAAGACATGTTGATATAACAGTGCCCTGCGGGTAGTAGCACCTTGACGTGCATGCTCATATTGCAAGACAAACTCCATGAGGAAGTGGGTGATGGCAGTAAACTCTGGTGACGGTATGTAGGAGTAGTATCACATAAATCATTGAAACAGAGGGGACCCTGGAAAACTTCACAATGCCACAGCATAATGGATGGACAAAATCACATGAAATCAAAGAGGCAAATTTACTACCCTACAGAAATACCCAGGGTTCTATTCACAGTCATGTCCCACCAACAAATGATGAATAGCTTGAAAGAAAAAAAAAACATGAACAGGCATATGAGAGAGATTGATACTACAAGGAGATGCTATATTCGTTGCCATTTTTTCTCACTGCATATGAATTACAACATGAAAAGTCAGATAGGGGAAGAACCTGTGTTTCTCTCAGCTTAGTGATCCATCTCAAACATCGTCTGCAATTCAAAAACGTAACCAAACACCAGCCTGAAGGCTCCGTAGTTGTGGCCAGGCCCAACGAAGTACCCTACACGAAGAAGCAGTTGGTAACAAGCCACTATGCCACCTAGGGCTGTGAGAAGCAGCAAGTGCCCCTCTATTATAGCACATGCGGCTACACATGTATCAACACGTTCAATCACCCAGGACTTGAAACCCAGCAGGGCTAACTGTGCCATCACAGACAGAAGGAAGTACTCGTGGCATAGCTACGGAAAGAGGTAACTGTTAAATATTACACATCACAGAGGTGTCCCCCATTGATAGTTCAGGGATCCGTATGTGCACAGCATTTGAAAATACGGCCACAGCCTTTGGCATCTTTGCCTCAGGTTCCATCATTTGTGTGACAATCATCCAAGATACATGATGCCATAGCTGAGGGTTTAATTTTTGATGCATGCATTATAATAGTCATTTGTCAATGTGTGATTCTGCTTAGTTGCCTACTTTTTTTACCCTATGTAACAGTCTGAAAGTTTTTTTTCATTTGAAACAAGACGGCTGTGCAAGCATTACAGTGTTCAACGTGATTTTAAAGTAGGATATGTCTCAACACTGTGAGACAAGTATTCAGAAAAACGTATTAATAAGGTTTTCCCTTATGAGATCGACAATGCCATCTTGTTGATGGGTCTGTTGGGCTCCACCATGTCATAAAGGTGTCAAATAAGTGTTGGGTGGATTCTATGTCAAATCTGTAGACCAGAACCCTTGCTCATATCCGGCTGAGTGGATCTACCCATAATACTCTTATTCTTGAGTCCCGTTATGTAACTTTATGCCCTTTGATGGCCCCAACACCCCCTGGTTCTATGTAAGCTGCTGTATGGTGTGCTGCTATAGCACGGGTATCCGATGCAGTAGCATGAAGTGCCCCAGTAGTTGTGCTTACATAATGGTGTTGTGCATAATGCTGCCATGGCTACAGCTTTTTGTAGCTGTCTTAACTGTCGCACTTGTGTTGTTGCTGGATTTGAATGTTGGTTATATATGTCGATCGTGGCAGTATGCTATCTTTCACATTTATGAGTGCCAGTGACCAAATGTCTGTATTAATGTGTTTTGTAACGGTGGTCAATAAGAATCTTTATCTGTTGTGCACATTTCTGTTTGGGAAGATTCATCATCTACTATATGTCAATTGTAATTATTAATGGCAATGGTAATTATTAGTGTTACTGGTTTTCAGGCAGGGGAAGTCGAGTTATTATGTTGTATATTCTAAAAAGTTATAAAAATTGCACATGTAAAGTATTACTATTGGTATTTATGTACTGCAGTGGGTAGCATTGCATGCAATAATTTGTTAAGGCAATTTTCTTGAAATACGATTGTTACTGCATCAGGCTTGCGATGGTATGGAATAATTTCTGCATGTACATTTTACCAACAGGTGAACTGCATTACCATACTACTCGTAATGAAGGTCACACTCTGGGCCGACCAAGGGCTTGATTGAAGCTAGGTCTC
The DNA here is from genome assembly GCF_031143425.1 of Pleurodeles waltl. Classification (NCBI taxonomy): domain Eukaryota; kingdom Metazoa; phylum Chordata; class Amphibia; order Caudata; family Salamandridae; genus Pleurodeles; species Pleurodeles waltl. The sequence continues at coordinate 657,931,414 of NC_090449.1, forward strand.
TCAACAATGGGCACAACCCTGGTACCTGGGGCACCAATATCCATGTGAGACGGGTCAGTTAACTGGACAGAAAACATATAGTCATGATCTGGAGGACAGTGTGCGTTTGAAAATCTCATGCACAGCTTTAGTCAAAGAGAAGATGAGAGGCGGGCCTAGATATTGATTTCAAGCATCAAAGTGACACCACCACAAAGTCTGTTACACGCGGCTGCAAAGGCAAATTGACGTTTGTTATAAACAGCAATGGTGGGCTCAAGCAAAGAACCTATACAGAAAAGTTGGTAGAGATAAAACCAAGGTAGTATTGAAACATAGTAGCCTACTTATAATAGGTTGAAAGATGCCCAATCCTTTCTTTCATGCTTCCATGTGCACACTTCTGTGCTCCTTAAAAACATCCTCTGCACTCAAGACCACTTACATGGTATGAGAATTTTCCCCATAGGCACAGAACGTTTATGTCTGCGCAGAGCTTACAGACTACTGAATGATGGAAAGAATAGATGGCAGCAGATGATGACAGATCGAAAAATTATGGGTCAATGTCTATGCATTATTTTAAATGAAAACAAAATGCAAAATTTCCTAATTAACTGTATGGCTGCATTTGCAGCACTACTACTCGCTAGTCACAGACGCTGTGAACATGTCCTGTTATATTTTTCATGCCTCATAAAGCTAGGTAGAAGACAAAAAGGACCAATACGTGTAGGGTTTTATGGTTGTCAGGGTGCTCTACCATCCCCCACGAGTAAAGACTAGGATCGAGATAGTGGGACCTGGGGTATGCCTAAGAGCTGCAAAGAAGCATTCAAATCAAACACCCCCAAGTAGAAAAATACGAGGGTTACAAAAATCGTTTTTCCACTCTATAAAGTCTCACTTGGAATAACAAAATTCGAAAATGAAATGTGTTGATCAACTGAATGTTTAGCCGTGGTTCTGATTTTCTAATATTTTAAACTAATATTTTCAAGCATGTCTGACCATGTAACCGTTTGGAGGAAAGCAAATAATTACATTGTTTTTGATATTTAGCCATGCATAAAGGAAGATATGTCCACTGCTTACACACCGTTCACCCTCCTCTTGAGAGCTTCCTCTTGTAAGGTGACCATATAAATCTGCTCATCCAGGTCCTCCAGTATCTGAAAGTTAAAGAAATGTAAATTTGAGAATCTTTATATTTCTTAATACTTCTGTAGGTCGCATGCAAGAGAAACGTGGTGTAGGAAAAGTATGTATTAGTGAAAGTACACTTACAGCTGAACACTTCTTGGTGGTGTGCGATTTATAATTAGGAACTGTTTTTATTCTCATCTATGTTCACAAGGCCATGCTGTGTTTGAAAGCGGAGTGTTACATTTTTCCAACAAGATGCTTCTGGAAATGAAATGAAACACCTGCCTAGTTGGTTTATCGAGAACCACGAATTAGCAGTAGCCAACTCTAGAGTAATGAAGACAAGTATCACGAGGATAAGTGAAGAACCCAGGGGCTAAGAAAAAGGGTCTAATATGTTCGAATAGCTTGTGCACCAGGCACCGTTAGTTTGCTTAATCTTCTTATAAACAAGTAAACAAGTAAACAAGAGAGAGATGCAAATTTGGCTATATTATGCTTGTCCTTGGTGAGACTAAATAAAATGCCAGGATATACATTATTAACTTGTTCTTATTTTAATGTTCCAAAAAATGCTGAGGTTGTATAATAGTTCTGATGAGCCATATATTGATAACGGAGACTTAGCTAAAAAATATATATATCAATTGCAACAGTCTTTGAACAAATGAAGATTTAGATACAGTGTTAACCTAGGGTTTAGTAGAACGTTTTGAATACACTTTCAATCTGAGGTTTCTCACCACACTGAATGGGTTTGGGGAAAGCCCAGTTTAATTGCCAAAAGCGTTATGTCTATAGAGGAGCCAAATGGAAGGGACGGAGAACGTGTTTCATTTCCATTCAGTTTTCGTTGGTTGTGACATCCTACCAATAGCATTTAAAAGTGGAACTGAGTTTATGTGCCCCTATAAAAAGCACAAGCAGATTAGAAGATTATAAAAATGGGAAATGCAACACTGGCATCGGACCCAAGAGCGGAGGGATTATGGGTGCCCATGCCTGGGCTTAAGGGACCAGTGATATGCTTTCTGATACTTGACCAAGGTAGTTAACAAGTACGGTTTACAGTTACGACATTAAATTCTGGGATGCATTTAATAAGGTTGGTCATGGTTTACTATGTAAAGGCTGAAAAAATAAATTGTAACCCTCTGCACTGTACCCCAGCTACGATACCTGGCAGCCATCCAGCTAGGAGCTGAAGATGATTATATATGTAAAATCCAAACCTGAAGCACTGTAAAGCATGGAGGAATCCTTACTATCTCTCTTTCTGCGATACCACAAGCTCACTAACATACATAATTAAAAAGCAAGTTTTTTTTCTTTCTATAGGGGGTAACTTTCAAGTACTGGAAGACCATGTCAAACTGATGATCTGGTGTTGCGGCCCAGTAACGATTCTATGCACTCAGCACACATTGTGAAGAAAATCAGCTTATTATTAAAACAAATAAGACAAATATCATGTCTAATTTTTGAACAAAGGTTTATGGTGGTTACATGCCAAAAATGGGGTTGTATAGTGTTTCCTTTGGTACCTCGAGATACATTTTACAGGACCTCTGTGTTGGACTTGTTAGTGAAAGGGCTAACTACTCGTGTTACAGCAAAAATGCAAGGGTTAAGCCAACTCAAGGGAAAGTACAAAGCTTTTTTGCACAAGCAATTCATTAAAGTCTATCCACGAAAAATCGGTCCCAAGCACATGTGTGGATCTCAAATGTACATGTTAGAAAGACATAACATTTTTAATGAGGATCGGATAGATACATGAAGTCTGGTCTAGTGCTTCTTCCTCCACAGCTATGTAGGCCATACAATTGGAGCTTGAGATACAATCATCATGGTGCTAGGTCAAACATTTGAAATATGGAACTACAAAGGCCAAAAGGTGGGAAATGAATGCTGGGGAAACTAGCAGTTTAAAACCAAATAGTTTGAAAAGCTAAAAGAAAAAAAAAAAGTATATATATATATTTACAATATGTTTAGGTTAAGTTATGGAAAGATTAAGAGAAGGGTGGGATGCAGGGTCAGGATGAGGAAAACGTGTTAGCAACAGTATAAGCTTTATAATGATGAGCGCTGGGCGTATGCTTACGCCTTTGACTATCATTAGGGTTACAATGAGATTTAGTAAACTTAGGGCCTCATTAAGAGTCTGGTGGTCTTAAGACCGTCAGAATTGCGGTGGCGATCTGTACATCGCACTCCTGGTGGTCTGATTGCCAGAATTCAACTCTGGTGGTCAGACTGCCAGTGGACCGCCGCCACCGCCAGGAACAGAATCCCGATGGTGGGGGCAGCGGTCGAAGTCAGCCATAGCGGCACATAGTTCAGTGCCGCTGTGCTGATCATGAGTCCTCTTTCCACCAGCGTTTACACTGCTTTGTCCATGACATGAAAAGGCTGTCGGAAAGCCAATACTGGGATTCACAGTGCAGCCACCCTGCACTGTCCAGACCCCTGGCATGGAAAGTGTAGGGGTGCCTTTGACAGCACCCTTGGCATGCGCACTGCCTGCAAGGCAGACAGCGCACATTCCGAGGGTGCTGGTGTGCCACGGAATTGGCATTGGCTCACTTAAGGGAGCTGAGGCCAATGCCATGGGAATGTTTGCACCGGTCTGACCAGAGAAACATCCTAAAACAATATTTCCGCCAGTCACCCTGGTGGAAACATAGTAACATGACCGGAGGAGGCTGCCGGCATGACAGCAGCCTCCGCCCCAAAGCTTTGGCGGCAGATAATTCAGACCGCCAAAGTCATAATGAGGCCCTTAGTGCTAGTTGTATGGATATGGGTAGGTTATGAGCTGGGGATAGCAGTAGGGCACTTCACATCTGATACCTAAAATGGTGCTGCTTGCATCACATAGCCTGCTCGTACCTCTGTTCCAAGATCTTTACATTCTCACTGGATGTATTAAAGACTTTAAAAAAAAAAACAATATCAGCATCAATTTAAAAACCAGAGAAAGTAATTCATTCTTGGATTTTGGGTCAATTTTGTTGAACTCCTTAAAATCAACTTTAAAAGCTCTTCTTCCATATCATGCGCGAGAAACAAGTGAAAACCTGGTTGTTTTGAGAGACAGTTGCTAAGATCAGTGCTAAGAGTAGTGGCTCTGTATAACTATCTTTCAGCAATCAATGAATCAGCCAGTCAGTCAAAGGTCTACTGAAGGAGTTAGGCTCACAGGTAAGGGGAATGGAGGTAGGATTTTTGATATCTTATAACCTGTGTTAACCTCTAACAGTACAATTTATTATCTAAAACATGGGAACATTTTCACAATTTTGCTTCCCGAATCAAGGCTAATCACATATGTATTTTCGAAATATACGTTTAGCACGTTGTGAGAAAACAGGGCTGATTGCAGAGGCCCCCTAACTTTTTGCCCCCATTTTCCACTTTTTGCTGGTGTTTTCCTGACTCTGATGGTGCCCTGGGTACTGCTAACCAGTCCCAGGGCCTGTGCTCTGTATAAAATGAATATGCAAATTAGGCTAATTATAATTGGCTAAGTTAACCTACCTATAAGTCCCTAGTATATGGTAGGGCATGTAGGTTTAGGGACCACAGCATAGGTGGTGCACACATAGGTGCACTGCTGAGGTGCCCAGGGTCATTTTAAAGGCAGGCCTGCCTTGCTGGCTGCTTTTAAATTAAAGTTATATGCAAATTCGACTTTGGAATTAAAAGTAGTTCCAAAGTCTTAAACTACCTTATTTTTACATATAAGTCACCCCTAAGGTGTGCCCTATGTGCCCCTAGGGCTGGGTGCCATGTAACTATAAGCAGGGACTTTATAAAAATAGATTTATAAGCCCTGGTGAGATAAAAACAGCCAAATTCGTTTCTCCCTCATTGAAGTAAATGGCCTTCATAGGCTAGAATGGGGAGACTTTATTTTACATTTTAAAGTCTCCTTAAATGTTGCATACCAAGAATTTGGTATCAAATTAATTGTTGTAATAAATCCCACAACTTCCAGTTGTTGGATTTAATATAACTTGTTCAGGTAAAAAGTTTTAGACTTTACCTAAAAAGTTGCCAATTTCAGCCCTGCATTGTTTTTGCTGCTGTGCTCTGATTGGCCAGCCTGCAGCAGCTTAGCCAAGCTGCCTTGATGAGCTGTGAAGTGGCCTGGCTTCACACAAAGGAATGTGCCTGTGGGAGAGAATCTCAGCAGATGGTGAGGCAGGAAGGGGGAGGGCTGCCAAACTGGTCTTCAAAGGCAGAGAAGGACATTTGGAGCACCCAGCAACACCCCCACATCCTGCAACCCCAGACAACTAGGTGCCCCCTTGATTAGATTAGGAGAGGGCAGGAGAGGGGTGTGTTTATGATTTTTAGCCACACCAGTGGGTGGGCTCAGCCAGATGTAACCTCCAAAAATCAGATTCAGCCATGATGGATTTTTAGAGAATGTTGCCTTCTGGGATGGATTTTTGCCACACTTCCCAGGAAGTGGTCATCACAGGGGGACGACCCTGTACCTGATTGGAGAACCAGGACCCCCCTGCTTTTCACCCAGGAGCAAGGATAAAACTGGCAGACCTGCACCCACACCTCAGATCCTCATCAGATTCTAACAAGGAAGAACCAAAGGAGAAGAAGGACTTCCCTGCTGGACCCCTGGCCTGCACCTGGAACCTGCACTCAGAAGGACTGCACCAGCTGCACACTTGGGCTTCACCACAAGAAGGACTTTGCCTGGCTTAAACTGGTTCAAGGAGGGACTCCCTGTTTGCTACAGGTGAAAAATTGCTATCCAGAGTCCCCTGGACCAACTCCTGAAGAAAGTGACCAGCTGACCACTGTCCAGTGGCCAAAAAGGAGTTTGCGCCAGGAGCATTCTGGGAGTTGTAGTCCGCACCTCCCAAGGGCCATCACAGAACTTCTGGACCCTTGGGGTGAGCTGTGGACCCCAAAAAAACTTTAAAAGGACATCTGGGTGAAGCCCCAGAAGTTTGGAGAAGATTTGAGAATTTTTGTAAAAAAGCTCCATAGAGGGACCGACCCGCCGCGGCAATTCTAGCCGGCTTGCCTCAACCGCGACCCGGCCTGATTTGGTGGTTCGTCCCGGTAAAGAAAAATCTCCGAAAAAGAGACTAAGTCAGAAGGTAACTTTTTAACCGAGGCCTCCCGCGACCTGTAGCCGAGCAGGGCTCCATCGCGGTCGGCCTGAAACTTTGACTTTGCCCCGGTCGAGGTGCAACCAGATGACCCGATTGGCACTTTTTGTTTCTAAGCGCTAGAAAAATAATAATTCTTTAAAAATTCATATCTCCGGTTCCCCTTATCCGATTTTATTCGTTTTGGTGTCATTTTAAAGATAAAAATATAAACTATTTTTATAAATTGGTTTTGGATTTTTAAACTGTTTCCTGTGTTTTATTTAATTACTGTTTTGTGATATTTGAATGCTTTACACTCTGTCTCCTAAGTTAAGCCTTGACGCTCGTTGCCAAGCTACCAAGGGTTGAGCTGGGGTTAATTTACTGAGACCTAACTGGACCTAAGTGGAGGTTAGTGGCTTGTTGCTAGGTGTAGGTACCTACCTGCCCTTACCAATAACCCATTTTCCAACACACGTTCTTTTCAACCTTTGGCTTTTCAAACTATTATTTTCGAACTTCCAAACAAGGTTCTCGTTTACTGCCTTACATGCATATTTGTGATCTACTCTAGAGTATATATTAGCAACTCCAAAATGTGGTGCTTTTTAGGCAGAATTTAAACATACTTAATTACAGTAGTGCTACATGAGGAGGAGACCTAGTTTTCTTGGATTCCAAATACAGTACTGAAAAGCAGGGTAGTTTAAAGAGTAGACAAATAGGTTCAAATCTCTTTAATACATTTTAAATCTATCACATACATCTACAAACCTAACTAACCTATCACCTACAGACCTAACTAAATATCGATCAATTGCCTATCAACCAATTTTACTGCTTCCTTTACTAGGCAAGCTGTTAGGCAAGCTGCTGGAAGGTCAAATCAATAAGCAACTTATGAACTATCTAGAGGTCATTAAGATCCTGGACCCAGCACAATCTGGGTTTAGGCCTTTTCACAGCACAAAGACAGCCTTGATAGCAGTCCCCAATCATATCAGATTCTCCCTTAATGCCAATATTCCATCCTTTCTTGTGATGCGGGTCTTATCCTCAGCATTTGACACTATGGCCCTCATTCCAACCCTGGCGGTCAGAGGGCAGCGGAAGCACCGCCAACAGGCTGGCGGTGCTTCCAGGGCTATTATGACCGCGGCGGTAAAGCCGCGGTCAGAAAAGGGGTGGCTTTCCCCTGGCCCAGGGAATCCTCCATGGCGGCGCTGCTTGGTGACTGACAAATGTCCAATACCGGAACTCTGCATGCTAATGCAGTGGTTGCAGCTGCTGCTCTGGTAGAGTCAGTGCACAAACCCTCCAGGGGTTGCTTTTTAGCCAATGCGTAGCCTTTGAACTCAAAATAATATCTTATGCTAATGATATGCAGCTAATAATCTCCGTTGGGGAAGATCTGGGCGAAGGTAAATAATGTTTTTCAGCAGGGATGAAAGTAATTGTCAACTGGATGACAGAAAATTGCCTCAATGCAGGCAAATCAGAGGTTAAGTTATTTGGAAGAACAAGTTACTTACCTTCGGTAATGCCTTATCTGGTAGAGACATATTCTAGTTGCAGATTCTCTACCTTAGGATTTTCACCGGTGTCAGTCTGGATCTGAAGATTTTTCTCCAGCAGTACCCCTGCACGCAGTTAGGTGGCGCCAGTTGGCTCCGTGTTGGTCATCGTGCGCACCAGATATGTCGTCGCAGGAGCTATTTAGGCACCACCCCAGCACGTTGACATCAGTTTATTTTCATGACTACCTACTTTAGAATAGATAATCAATGCTATCCCCGGAGGAGGGTCTGCAAACTAAGATCATACTAGAACGTGCTGCAGGACCGAACAGGCAAAGTACCCGTCTCAACGGACCTGACTGTTCAGGCAGTAGTGTTTCTTAAACGTGTGCAGGGATACCCACGTTGGTGACTGACAAATGTCCAATACCGGAACTCTGCATGCTAATGCAGTGGTTGCAGCTGCTGCTCTGGTAGAGTCAGTGCACAAACCCTCCAGGGGTTGCTTTTTAGCCAATGCGTAGCACATTTTAATGCACAGAATAACACATCTGGAGATGGCTCTCTTCAGCACTGCCTGACTTTTCTTCGCTCCCACATAACCAATGAAGAGTTGATCGTCCACCAGGAACTCTTTGGTACGTTCAAGGTAGAACGCCAATGATCTTTTGGGGTCCAGGCAATGGAGTCTCTCTTCCTCCTTAGAAGGAGGTGGGGTGCGTAAAAAGTAGGCAAGGTAATGGACTGGCCTACATTAAAGGGCATGACTACATTTGGCAAAAAGGAACCCTGGTGCAAAACACCTTGTCAGAATAGATGGAAAAAAGGGTGGCTTAAATGACTGTGCCTGCAGCTCCCTCAGCGTGTGGGCAGTGAAGACTACAAAAAAAGGCTGTTTTGAATGTCAGAGGCACGAGTGGACAGTTAAAAAGCAGCTCAATAGGAGCAAACATTGGGAAAGTAAGAACCAGGTTCAAATCCCATTCAGGCATTATGAATAGTGACTGACGAAACATGTATGTAAGACGCTTCAGGAATCTAATAAACAATAGGAGATATGAACAAAAAGGGTTGGTCAGGTAATCTCATAAAAGAAATCAGAGACCTTGCACTACCTCTGGATGGAGACACCATTCATGATTGAACAGGCATTGTCACTTCTGATCTCCGCCTCTCCCATGTGGCAGCCCCTCCCAGTGGTGACGCATTTGTCACTACTATCAGATCTGGTTGGGGAAGGGAGAGGGATCTGCCTCTGACCCAATTGCGGTTCAAAAGCCACCACTGCAGATCTTGCGCAGTTCCCTCAGAGATCTGGACCATGTTGGAGAGATTCCCCAGATGTTGCACCCACTGGAACTTTGGGTCCCACTGCAGAGCTTGCATATGCCATCTGGAATGTGTCACCAGAAGGATGCAGGAGGCCATGAGACCCAGCAACCTCAGAGTCATTCTCACTGAAATCAAGGATAAAGGCTGAAACATCAGTATCATAGCCTGAATATCCTGGACTCACCGCTCAAGATAATAGGCCCAAAACTGCACTGTGTCCAGAACAGCTCCGATGAAGAGGAGTGTCTGAGAGGGAGTCAGCTGTGACTTCAGCATGTTTGTAGTGAACCCCAGTGAATGCAGGAGGTCCACTGTAGTCTGGAGGTGGGAGGCGACAGCCTGGGGCGAGCTCGCCTTCAACAGGCAGTCATCGAGGTAGGGGAAGACTGAAACCCCTAACCTGGCAGATGAGCTGCAACCACCACCATCACTTTGGTGACCACCCAAGGGGCACTGCTAAGGCCAAAGGGGAGCAGAGTAAACTGAAAATGCTAGTGACCTACCACAAGTTATGTCAGTGGGCAAGCAGGTCAGGAATATGGAAATGTGTCCTCCACGTCCAACGCTACTATCCAGTCTCTTGGGTCCAGGGCAGATCAAACCTGAGCCACAGTGAGCATTTTGAACTTTTCCTTCCTGAGGAAGCGATTAAAGGACCGGAGGTCTGGGAAAAGGGGGAGCCCCTTGTCTTTTTTTTTTTTTTTAGGTACCAGAAAATAGCTGGAAAACCACGACCTATTCTGGCACAGGGAACCTCTCTAGGACTCCCTTGGCAAAGAGAGCCGTAACCTCCTCACGGAGAAGTGCCAAGTGAACTTCCGTCATCTAATCATAGCACGGTGGCACGGATGGAGAAGTAGTCTTGAATGGGGAGAGAGTAGCCCCTTTGGAAAATTTGCAAAACTCTCCTGATGTGATGGATTGCCAGCGTGGTAGGTGATAGATAATCCTGCCTCCAAATGGTCCCTGATGGAGAGTCAGACTAGGAAGGTTTGGAGGCTGCAACAGGGATGTGGGGGGTGGAAAGCTGGTGGACCGGGTAGACCACGTCAGTCGATGGATGGGGTGAAGTCAAAGATCGTTAGCTCTTCAACGACTTCTTGTGCCTCGACTTACCCGATCGCCCCAAGGACTTGGAATGGGACGACAAAGAATAGGTGGTCTGCAATAGTTCTCTGGACCTTCCTCTTGACCGAGATCGAGTGCGGAGCGCTGGGCCACAAGTAGCTTTAGGAACTGCTCCCTCAGTTTTTGGAATCATCGCCCAGGCACTGGGAGCACAACTTCAGGTCGCACTCCAAACACAACAAGCACATAAGGTGCGGATCCATCACAGACATTCCCCAATGAGATGAGTCGCAGGGCTTAAACATGGTCTTCTGTGACAACATCTCGACTAACAGGAGTGAAACACTCAAAAATATTTGACAAAAGGTTGAAGAAGATCAATCAGAAATTGAATGGGGGTAGCTCTTCTCTGAATCTGTGCTTGACTGGCGTGTAAAGAAAAGAGCTAATGTCAGCGTGCCGGGGTGGCACCTATATAGGTCCTGTGGCGTCATATCCGGCATGTACGTCTCCAACAATGGGAGTGGAGCCGACAGACGCCACCCAATGGCGCGCATGGGTACTGCTCGAGAAAAAACTCCGATCCAGGCTGATGCCTGGGGAAATTCTAAGGTAAGGAATCTGCAAATAGAAGTGTCTTTTAGATAGGCCCAACAGTATCATGTGCCGACTGGTGGCCTCCTGAATGTGCTGCAGCTCCGGTCCCCTAACAAGTAGTCAAGAACCTGGGTGTTCGTTTGGACCAAACTTGCTATATGAAAGAGCAGATCTTGTCTACAATTGGAACTTGCTTTTATATGATGCACCTGTAAAGGAAAGATTTTGCCTTCCTCCCACTCTCAGCGAGGGAAACTCTGGTACAGGTGTTGGTTATTAGTCAACTGGATTATGGCAATGCCTTATTGGCTTCTGCAGATGAGAAGTTGTTATTGAAACTCCAAGTTCTGCAAAACACTGCTGCCCGTCTCATTTGCAATTTTCTATCCAGAGCTGTGTGCTCTCCCCTTCTACGTTCACTTCATTGGCTACCGGTCTGAAAAAGAATAATCTTCAATATCTGCTGCTTAACTATTCCCAGATTGGAAACAGTCCCAGCTACCTGTCTTCTAAGCTCATCTCGCATCGCCCAGCTAGACTTCTAAGATCCAGTGACCAAGCTTTGCTGGCGGTCCCACGAGTCAGAAAGACCTGAACAGGGGTTAGGTCCTTCTCTTACCTAGCCCTTCTGTATTGGAATAGGTTAACTCTTCGTATTCGAATATGCACTGGCCATCCTAAATTTAGAAAACTACACAAGATGGTGCCGTCCTATCTCAGCAGTCAACGCTTTTGTTTGTGTTTTGCTCTGCGCTGAGTTACCCCTTTCAGGATGATTTGTGTGAGTTATACACTATATTAACATAACATACACTCAACTACAACCAACGGCCGGTTAGGGGTAGAAAGACATATAGGTTTTAAAAAGATGACCTCCCCTTTTCACACAGTATACTACAGAATGCAGTAGAAATAGAAACAGAGTTTCAGAACGAGGCATAACAATGTGCATTTCTGAAGCGTGCTTGATGGGGAAATGGAAGGCACTGACAACTTGTAAAGACTGTATTGCCTTTGTCTCGCTGGCAGATCCCTTGGAACACATGGCATTTTGTGTACCTATGATATCATCAGGTGGTACACCTACAAATGCTATAGGCTGTGATATTACTGCATGTGTAAAATGCTAAACAATAAAAGTATTACAAAAACAACATCAACCCACTAAAGAAAATGTATGCAATCAAGCAAGCCACACCCAAGGCCCATTTGTTTTTATCTCTGGTCTCAAACACCTGGTCTCTTGACCACTGGGCTGCTTGACACTGCAAATTTGCCTCCAGCTGCATGTGATCTGTGTTAATGTGAAATCTTTCATGATTAAATTGCCATAGTTTACATGTTGGCAGGTCAGCTGTAAATATGCACACCTGCACAAATTAAAAATGTTAAATGTAAATGCTAACGTAATAGGCTGTAGATCTGTGTGTAAAAGAAAGAAAATCTGTTTTGTGATCAGCTGGAAATGAACATAAAGGCTCTGCACAGCTATGTAAAGTTCAAAACAAAACAGGCTTGATGAAGATGTTTTCTCCAAATACATATAAAACAATAACAAACTTGACAATACAAGCTCTGTTGTAGGGAGCTGTTTTCTGATTGCAGTACCCCCCTCCCCCACACACTTTTTGCTTAGTTTTTAGATGCAGCTTCGACTGAAGTGCACTGGGTTCCTGTTAACCAGGTCCACAGTGCCAGTATTCCTTCCCTAAAAGAGGACTCCTAATCACTTGATTCCCAAGTGACCTGGCCTTTCAGCCCTCTATAAGCCCCTAGTAAACGGTAACCCTGGTACCTGGGGCAACGGTACTGAAGAGGGCCCAGCAGAGCTGTAGCACAAGTTGCACTATTCTGAGGAACCCAGCATCGACCTTATGCAGGCTGCCACTGCAGGCTGTGCAACAAGGTGCTCCCAAAATCTAAACCCAACATGGCACACGGCCTGTGTCTCATGCCCCCTAACACTGCATGAAAAACATGTAAGTCACTCCCCTAGAAGGCCTTACAGCCCTAAGAAAGGGTTCACTATACCACAGGTGAGGGCATAGTTGCATGAGCAGTATGCCCTTGGCCGCCTCTGTGCCGCAGTGGTTGCACTCTTGGCACTGATTTGAACCTTGCCTGGTGTTGACCTAAAACCCCGAAGACTGGATTTGTAAATTGTGTATTTACCTGCAAACTTGCATTCTTGTTTTCCTCCCATAACTTAACAATGCCGAACTGAAAAATTGCACTGTGTTGATTTTTTTAAACTGAAAATTATTTATATTTGAAAATCTACTTACCTGATTACAAAATTCTTGGGTTTGAAACGTACATAAAAAGAAATGCTATTTTTCTAAATTGGTCTCAGATTCTTTTCTTTGAGTGTGTGTCCCATTTTTTTTGCCTCTGTGAGTACAACAAATTCTTAGCACTACCCTTTGATAAGCCTAACTGCTCATCCACACTACCACAAATAGAGCTATCTACTTTTGTTTGTGCAATACCAATCGGGGATCCACTGGACTCTCTGCACAGTGTATTTCATTTTAGTGCACTATATAGACAGCGAGCTTTCTACATTTGTGCATAAGCTACATTACCTATGTTTCAATGTGTCATTTTGGCCTATTTTTAATCTAACGTTTGTTAGGAAAATACAACAAATTTTAACTTTGCAGAATACAAAAAAATGATTTTGATTATTTTAACTCCTTAATTTTATTTTATAAGTTGGCATATTGTCTACCTGAAATGCAACTAGTGTTAGAAAAAGGGCTAATCCCTTTTTCTTGGCAGAAGCTGCCATTGATCCCACCTAAGTATGGCACTTCACCACTCATTTTCCCTAAAACACTGATCACCTAAAGAGCTTGCCAAGGTTGCAGTACAACAGGCATCATGAAGGAGGTCCACACATTCTGGCCACATTTCCTGTTCAAAAAGGGTATTTGCCACTTGCTCCCTAAGTATGCAAAGAACTTCCTAGCCATAGCTTCCAAGCCATAGTAGAGTTCTTCGCGGCATGGGATTAGACAGGCAATGGGACTTGCTCCAGAGGGTTATACACAAAAGCTCCAAGAGCTCACAGAGATACAGTATAGGCTAATGCACGACTAGCATTATACCCTGGTGAAGGGCACAGAATGTACCCCTTAGTCTCAAACCACTGCTGGCATAGTTGCAGCATAGCACCCAAGTTACAAATATGGTGGGAGGTACCAAAAAGTGTGTCGTTCTGGAAAGAGGTGGCAGGCACCATGAAAACTGTGTGGGACCTCCCTTTGCAAAACCTCTGCGGTTACGCCTAGGACTAGATGGCTATGCACGTATGGTTGAACTAGATGGTATGCTGCACTACAATGCTTGGGGCAGCTAGACTGGCTATTACTTAATTTCGGAAAAATATAAACCATCTCCACTCTAGAATAATGGTACCAGAGGTAAAAGAATACCCTCGCTAGGGAGAAACTCATTAGCAACTTGGAAACACAGTGGGGCACATTGTTTAGTTATTTATTAGTGGGTAAGGAACCCTACACGTCTACTGCCACCACCGTGGAAGCACTGGATCTCTCTTCCTGAACATGAAAGGAGAGGGAAAGATTGTCTTCTTGCCAGAGATGGGTGACATGAGGAGTTGGGCGAAGCAGTAACGATCTAATGGATGCCTGAACTAGCTGATTATACAATACTGACAAGTCAAGTTGAGGGGGTGGTGTTAAGGGTATGCTAGAGGAGTTCAAAGAACTTGCAGTAAACTGTTCTGCATCTGTAGCGCATTCTATGAAACTGTTTCCTCTCAAGACTGACTTTGATAATGCAAGTTCCATACTCAAAGAAAAATAGAAAATTAAGCGAGGACCTACGAATAAACATGACTTTCCTGTTGCCTCCTTGAACGATTCCAATTTGCCTTCCAGAGAACGTGAGAGAATTTTAAGTCCACAGATTTTTTCTGAATTTCTAGAAGTAGACAATAGACTCATCTGCTCAAGAAAATTGGACCTCACATAAGCTTGGGCAGTAATGGGGCATTTATAAAAACTCCTCAGCCCCATCTGCTAATTTCTTGTTTTGTCTACTCTAAATCAGAGTCTCAGCAAGCTCTGACCTCTTGACCACTGGCCAGCAATGACTGGAGTCTCCATAGTGCAAAAAGCTCACAGTATTTGAGGCCAGAATTTCATTGCTGGGTTTTACTTTCTGAGAGCATCATGTGCACTGGGTAGCTGTCCAAAGTAGGCAAAAATACATCATGTCCCACAGTCACAGCTTTGGGGATTTGTTGATTTGTTTTAAAAAAGAAAATCACACACACCCCACCCTGTCATGGCCTGCCAGCTAGCATGTTCCAGTTTTGTCATGCTGGCAGAAGTACTTTGAGCAAAAAACAGGCCAAAACACCATCAGTGAACCTTGAATTTGGAAGGAAGCTGTGGGTTGCAGTGAGAAATACGTTTGCAACTTTGACTCACTTTGGGAAAACATTCTTACCATGATCACTGAGCCCTCACTTGCCCTATATGGTCTACTATATCCCATGTTGTGGTGCATACTCAATACCATAAAAACAAATTTGTGAGCGATAAAACGTAGGTTTTGTAAAAAAAAAAAATAAAAAAAAAAAAAAATAACAAAAAAATACTTGGGATAAAACATCTTAACAATGAGAAATTATTTCTCTCTCCAACACTCTGGAAAGAACTCTTGCTATTACTGTCCTCTACGAATTATGTTGTCTCTGATATTGGTACAAAAATGCCTTCCTTTCAAACTGGAGTCGTTCAGCCATAAAATCTTTACTTCGGTTTTTAGAAAAAACGTGGAAGGACAAACTCATTAATACAGTAAAACAGTTAATAGTCAGACAATAGCATTTTCCTGACAGTTCCATTTAGAAAACATGCAAACGAAAATACAAGTGAGTTTATTGGGTAACATTTGTAAGTAGGCCGATCGAACCTGAGTGAAATAGAGATATTATATAATCCATACCAAACTGCTTATAAAATCCACAAAACATAAACAATGAAAAGCATTCTGGGTGCGAAACTGACCACTATATATTGAAAATTGCACTTTATGAAACTGAAAGGATGTAAGCCTTATTAGAATCACATGTGGGAAAATTAGGTGGGCGTGTTGTACCTTGAAGGATTAGTAGGAAAATGAAATTTATTCAAGGTTGAATAATTTAAAGAATCACGTAAATAGAGTTGGTTGATAAGGATTAGAATGCATTAAGAACTTTTTATGTGATTGCATAATGTAATATACTTTTAATGAACTTTGTATAATTAATTGTTTATGGGATAGGATTTGTTTTACAATGAATTTCATATAAACTGTTTTTATACTTTTAAGGTTTGACCCAAATAATTTTTTTTATTAAACTGAAATATGACCACATTATTGGCATAAAGTAGTGCCAGAATGGGTCAAGACCCTGTGCAAGGCATATTAAGTCCTTCCAAGACAAGAGTGATGCTGTTTACAGCTGGCTGATTTAAAGTGTAAAATGGAAAGGTCCTAAAATGCACCATTGTCTGATCCTCTGCTTCACCTCAAATGCCAGAGCAATCACCTGAACAGTCTGTTACTAACGCAGACATTTATATCTAACCCATGTACAAAATGCACACTATTGGGGGGGCTCCCTCTAATGTGATCATAATTTTCCACAGTTTATCACGATTGACCTTGTCAAATGCCAAGCTAAGAGCCATAAAAGCCACGTGTATTGACTCATGCGTAGCCCCTGTATGTTTGTTTATAAGAAGATGAAGATATAAACAACTCATGTGTACTTAGGCCAGATCCTCAGTCGATAAAGTTAGCCTATTTGGTCCCACCCGACCTATTACTTTCCTTATTGTGTCAAATGAAGAAATTGGTCTACAACAGGGGGTCAATCAGTCATTTGTAGAGTGCGTCGCTGTCACGCCTTGGGGTATCTGGGTGCTGGGGCGTGATGTCTCTGTCGAAGAACCAGGTCTTGAGTCTCTTCCTAAAGTCTGCGAATAAGGGTAAAGTTCAGAGGGTGTGGGGTCAGTGGTTCCAGGACTTGGCGGCAATTTAGGAAAAAAAATGGCCGCACGAGATTCTGGGTGTGTGAGTGAGGACCAGAGAGGAAAACAGCAGGTGTCTTGTGGGTTGGCTGAAGTTTAGACAGTGGCTGATGTAGTCCAGTCCTTGATTGTGTAGGGCTTTGTTGGCATGTGTGAGGAGCCTGGATGTGTATCCAGTGGAGGTTTCTGAGGTGGGGATGTGGGTCACTGGGGAAGGTCCAAGATGAGTCTGGTAGCGATGTCCTATATTGTCTGGAGTTTATTTAGGAGCTAGGAGGAAATGCAGGCGTAAAGAGCATTATCGTAGTCGAGGCGGCTGGTGACAAGGGCCTGGCTAACAGTTTTCAAGGTGTTGGCTGGGATCCATTTGAAGATTCTACGGAGCATGCAGAGGAAGCAGTAGGAGCGACTGAGTTGATCTGCCGCTTCATCCTCAGCTCACTGTCGAAGATGGTGCCAAGGTTGTGGGCGTTGATCTGCCGCTTCATCCTCAGCTCACTCTCGAGGATGATGCCAAGGTTGTGAGCATGGTCAGTAGGTGTGGGAGTGGGTCTGAGTTCAGTTGGCCAATAGCTATGGTCCCATATGGAGGTGTTTCTCCAGAAGATCAGGACTTCCATCTTGCCAGAGTTGAGCTTTAGGCAGTTCATTTTCATCCAGTCAGCTATGGTGATAATGGTGCTGCGGAAGTTGGTTATGGTGGTGGAGGGGTCTTCAGTAAGCAAGAGGATCAGTTGGGATCTAACGATGTCAGTCGTGTGGGTGGTCATGTAAGTATTGAACAAAGTGGGGTTGAGGGATGAACCTTGGGGTACACTGCAAATGCTCTTGGCTGCAGAGGTAAAAGGGGGTATCCAGACTCTGAGTGAATCCTGTCAGGGAGGAGACGATCCGTTTGAAGGCATCATTTTGTATTCCGAAGCTGTGGAGTCTGTTGATGAGGGTGTGGTGGGAGACGGTGTTTAACACAGCTGATAGGTCGAGGAGGATCAGGAGGGCGGTTTTCCTGTGGTCGAGGAGAGCTTTGATGTTGTCAGTGGCGTAGATGAATGCAGTCTCTGTGTTATGGTTGGAACAAAAACCTGATTGGGCAGTGTCCAGTGAGTTGTTTTCTTCCAAGAAGCTGGTGAGCGGCTGATTGATGGACTTCTCGAGTACTTTGGTGGGCTAGGGGAGTAGAGAGATGGGTCGGTAATTCTTGAGTTTGTGGGGGTTGGTGGAGGGTTTTTTCATGATGGATTTGATTTCCATATGTTTCCATTTGTCCAGAAAAACTGCTGTAGTGATGGAAGTGTTGAGGATGCTGGCGTTCTGTGCTGATAAGGTTGGTTTCAAAGGTGGGGGCGGGGGTTGTCGAGGGAGCTGAGGTTGGAGATCGTGGGTTAGGGGTTGTTGTAGATGGTGGCGATCTTGCTGTGGAAGTAGTCTGAGAGGGTGTTGCAGAGTTCTTGAGGGGGTGGATGGTGTTCTCTGTGGCTGCTGGGTTTGAGTATTCTTTGACTATTTTGAAAAGGTATTTTGTGCAACTGGATGCTGAGTCGATGCAGGCCATGACCGCCACTCTATTGGCCAAATTGAGTTGTCAGTGGTAGCTGTTGAGGGCTGCTTTGTGTGCTGTTATATCAGAGAGACTCCTGGTGGATTGCCATTGTTTCTCGAGCTTGTAGCAGCTGTGCATCGTAGTTCAGTGCTCCAGAGTGTACTAGCTGGCGTTTGTATAACGGTTTTGTTGGTTCTGGCTGGTTTCAGCGGGGCAACTGAGTTGGCGCATCTGGTGATCCAGAAGGAGAAATTCAGGATAGCCTGATCGAGGTCAGAAGAGGAGTTGGGTTTGGATGAGCTGAGGGCCTGCGTCCACTGCGATTCAGTTACTCTGCTCCAGCTGCGGTGGTTGGCTCTGTGGTCCTTGATGGGGGTGTGTTGGGCATCGGCGATGGTGAAGTGGACGATGCTGTGGTCGGACGAGGAGGGATCGTGATGTGGCTGAATCGGGCACAGTCACTGGAGGTAAAGAGGGTGCCAAGAGTGTGTCCGGCCTTGTGTGTGGGTATGTTGACCAGTTGGGTGAGGCTTATGTTGCTCCTGTTCTCAAGGAGGCTGGTGGAGTTGGCGTTGTCAATGGAAATTGAGGACACTGAGTAGAAAGTAGTGGTTGGAGTCAATGGCTAGTGGTGCGATAATGTAGGGGATGGCATCGCAGAATGCCGGGTCAGGGCCCTGGGGTCTATATGCAAGGGTGCATCTTAAGGTATTTTTGGCATTGGTTTGAAGTTGGAAATTGAGGTGTATCATGAGGTGTCATCATTTGTGGCTTTGCATTGAATGGTGTTCTTGAATATCACGGTGATGCCCCCGCCGTGTTTGGTAGTGCGGTCTCAGTGTGAGTTCTTGTAGCTGTCTGGTGTTGCAGTGACTATGTCCAGGTTCGAGGAGGGGTTTAGGCAGGTTTCAGTAATGGACGCTACGTCTGGTGAGAGAGAGGTGGTGGTAGTCCAGATTTCTGTGGCGTTTTGCAGAGGGATCTGGTGTTGAGCAGAATACATTGGGCGGTTCCAGATTGCCCTTGGCTTTCCGGGTGGTTGTGGCGTGGGGTCCCGTTTGGGCTGGAGGCTCTGTGCTGCAGGAGAAGCAGCAGTTTCGGCATGTGAAGTGCCCTTTGGAAGCACAAGGGGATGTGGTGCACCAGTTGTTGTGGCACCTAGGATTCATGGCTCTAAGCTCCTTGTGGGGTAGTGGTGGGTGGCTTTAGGGCCAAGGTTCCTGGAGCTCAGCACAGTACAGGCATGGATGAGTGCAGACAGGCTTGCCCTGTGGTGCACCCGCTGCGCAGTCACGCTGCGGCGTCCATTAAGTACCTCCTGTGCGGAGGGTGGGGTGCTGGGTGGCAGGAGGAGGGAAACAGTGGGAGGAGGGAAACGGAGAAGGGAGGAGAAGGAGCAGAAAAGGCAAAAAGGGCAAAAATGAACAGAAAGAGTGAAAACGGAGCAGAAATAACAAACAAAGAAGAGGGCAAAAGAAAAAGAAAACAAGTAGAAAAGAGGGGACAAATGTGCAGAAAAGGAGCAGAAAAGAGGGGAAAGGTGGAAAAAGCAAGCAAAAAAGAAGAGAAAAGGTGGCAGAAAACAAGCAGAAAACAGGGAAAAAGTAGCAGAAACAGGAGAAAAAGGTGCAGAAAAGAGGAGAAAAGGTGCCGAAAATGAGCATAAAAGAGTGAAAACTGAGGAAAAAACAAGCAGAACAGCGAATACAAGCATTGGTATAGCAAACAGGTCTCACCTTTGGGACCTTACAAGTGTTTAGCCATGTACCTTTGGGACCTTACAAGTGTTTAGCCATGTGTCAAGTTATCCTGGGTTCTATGCCACTAGGAACTGAAGCGCTATACAGTAGCTACACACTAGGTTATACAGTCTGATTTAGCGTATGCCAACCATTCACACCTACAAATCCATTTAGGTTAGCGACTGCTCTTGCTCCCATCTGTGCTGTTGCCAAATAAAAACAACAAATTATCTAGTTATCAAAAGAACTTCAAACTTTAATAGCATTCCAAAGTCACATGGGTGTCTCTGAAAGTTCAAGCTTGATAAACAACTGGATAAATAAAATTAAATTTAAAAAAAACAGCTGGTGGAGGGCAGGCACTTTTTTGTGGAAGCATACAACTTTTGCCCAGTCAAATCATGTACTCCTGGCTCCCAACATGTGGCAATAATTGTCTGGTGACAGCGATGACCATAATAAAGAAGCATGAAAGCGAACAGGAATAGTACTGCCAAAAAGTATGAATAACAGATGAACCATCCCTCCTACCATCATCTTTTACCGCATATCAGCTACCAGAGATACTGCAACCAGGCATAACCAAAACAAGTAGTAGCGCCACCGCTAACATCATCGTTACAGTCACTAGCAATATGAGAATAGTACTGAACAAGCTCATCACTGCTACTGGTGGTGGCACTCCACCACCAGAAGTGACCTCTATCACCAAAAATATTAGATACCAATACTGTTATCACCACTACCAGCATTATCTCCATAAATGCAACACTAGAAATACCAGATGTATCACAAACTATATCATCAATAACATTACCAGCACTGACACCCCTTATACATGCCGGACTTCCGTCACCTCCATAAATACCTGGGGAGACTGCAAGCATTTATTTTCCATCTCAGACAAATTGCACTATCCCCCCCCCCCAATAAAATCAAAACTTGTGCAGGCAACCCATGCAGCTTATGTGGGTAATCTGCAGCACCCCTTCATTTTTGAGAAGCCCAGGCAGTGCAATTGTCACCACAAAGAGTAATACCAGTAGCTGCAGTACAACAACTACCAGCATCATCTGCGCAGCTGCTTAACTTACAGTAATATCACTTCTACCATTCTCAGAAAACACCACTAACTAGTTCTACTAATACTATAAGCACTGAGGGTAATCCAACACTGGGTGGAAGAGAAATGCTTTAAGAACTTACTTGCATTTCTAGTCGTGGCTTTGTTACTGGCTGGGGCTTCAGGTTCAGCCTTGGTCACCCTGCCTGTCCTGTCACCACAACACCGACATGCCTCACCCATGGAGCTGAGCATCATGGGGCGGTGTAGCCAGATCTCACAAGAAAGCTTTTAACGACAACTTAAATTAAAGTTAGCGGTGCGACCGCTTACCCTTTGGATCTGTAGTAGGATTCTGGCTATAGCTGCAACTGCAACTTTTCCACTGACTGCCAGGGTGGCCAAGAAAGGAGGGGGTGAGGGCCAGCTAGCGGAGCTAGGCTTCAGCCTGGCATTTCTTCCAGGCCACTTTCTTAGACCTGTCTCAGGGTTCTGCCATAAATGCGACGGGGAGATGGTGCCAGGTGTGTGGTAGCTAATGCCCTTTTCTGCTGTTTGACGTCTTTTCAGCTCCTCTTCAAATGCAGAAGTGGCCTAGTTGAAGTTTGTAAATGACGTTTTTAATACAAAACCCAGTGCCCCTCAGCGGCCTAAGCTTGCCTGGGCCCCATACCACTTTCACTCAAAGAGAAGGGGAGGAGAAAAAAGATGGGGGAGGGGTATAGAACGGGGAAGAGGAAAGAAAAGTGACATGAGTGTACAAAGTTTGCTATCGGTTATGTTAAACAAAAGGGACTGCTCTGGCAAAACCAGATGGGATTCAGAGCGCAGACTTCAGATGGACGACAGCCAAAGTTGCAACAAAGGCTATAAAAAAAAAGCATTGCACTAAAACATACACCTGATAGTGCAAGGATCCATGTAACAGGGGTATTTTTCAGGGCAGGAACAAAACCCCTAAAGGTGAGACAAATTTAAATCATTTACTAACGACACCACAGGAATTTTGAAAGCCAGAAGAAACAATCAATGAAAAATGCTGGGCATGTTCAAAGCCCACAGAGTGAATACAGCATGTCTCGAAGACAGCACATGCGCGCTGCCTAGACTTGACCTAAGAAGGTGCAGACAAACTAGCAGAAACCAGGCAGCAGAGGGTTGCTGTGGGCAAGCTGGACAGGAGACTGTCACAGGGGGAGCCGGCACGAGGATCTCCTCAATAGGTTTGTGCTGCAGCCATTAAGTAGGTCCTGAGGGGAGGGTGAGGTGCTGGGTAGTGAGAAACGGCAGGAGGAGGGAAAAAGGGAAGAGAGAAGAAGGAGCAGAAAAGGCTAGCAGGGCAACAAAAGCAGAAAAGAATGAAAATGGAGCAGAAAACCGAGGGGAAAAAGGAGCAGCTAACAGGTAGGAGAGAGAGGAAAAGGTGCAGAAAACTAGCAGAAAAGAAGAAAAGGTGTAGCAAACTAGCAGAAAAGAGGGGAAAAGGTGCAGAAAATGAGCAAAAAAAGATGGGAAAAGGTGGTAGAAAACGAGCATGAAACACAGCGAAAATGTGCAGAAAACGAGCAGAACACAGGAAAAAAGGAGTAGACAAACAAGCAGAAACTGGCAGAGGGTGGCAGCTTGAA
The DNA here is from genome assembly GCF_031143425.1 of Pleurodeles waltl. Classification (NCBI taxonomy): domain Eukaryota; kingdom Metazoa; phylum Chordata; class Amphibia; order Caudata; family Salamandridae; genus Pleurodeles; species Pleurodeles waltl. The sequence continues at coordinate 657,954,208 of NC_090449.1, forward strand.
AGCTGGACTGGAGACTAGCTGAAACCAGGCAGCAGAGGGTTGCTGTGGGCAAGCTGGACAGGAGACTGTCACGGGGGAGCTGGCATGAGGACCTGTCAGGTCCTAGACACAGGTATAATTGTGGAGTGTGACCACAAGGATGGTATACTCTTTTTTACTAGCAGCAATTATAGACTGGGTAAAGAGAGGGGCCATAACAGATAAGTTAGATTTATATAAATCGTAAGGACCCCTCATCAGGGCCAAGGGCTTTATTCTTTGATAACCAGGAGATTGCTTCCCTAACTTTCTCAAATTTAAAACAATTGTTAGAACCATCCAGAGACAACCATAACTCTATGCAAGAGGAATACATATTAGAGACATCGGCTATTCCTTTAAAATGTTGCATGCAGCTACCAGAAGAGATGTAAGAACAAAGGGATGCACACTCCAACACTGTGAATAAATGAGGCAATTATTCTCAATAAATAAGGGAGCTGTCAGAGAAGAAGCAAGCTTGTAGAAGCTGGTACAGCCTTCCTCTTTCAAAAATTGTTTGTGCTCTTTTACCACTTGTATCTAATGCGACAATCACCTCCTTCTAAACAGCTCTTTCACTCTCATGTTTTTCTTTAGCATATTGAGTAAATCATGGTGGCCCGAAGCAATTATTCTCAAAATATTTACAGTTTTGTGTTGGGTTTCTAATTTGCTTTGACCTTAACGGACATTGACTTAAAAGCTGCTAGAAAATCTACGGCTTTGGAGATATTAAGGCAGACCTCAAAGTCAGATCAGCATTCAAGAAGTAATTTTACTATAAAAGTCTCAGGGATCACTTTCTTCCACTTCAATCTTCAATCGTGATAAAATAATTTCTAATTATTGCTTGGAAGAACGACATGCTTAGCTACATTATCCACCCAAGCGAGGGACTGAAAGGGTTATGGTCGCTGTAGACAATCCACCTAACTTTAAAGCAGGGGTCTTCAAACGGGGGGGCAGACCCCCCTAGGGAGGCCTCAAGTGATCCCAGGGAGGGCGCCAGGCTCTGGCCAAAAGAAGGATTATGCTGATAATAGTGCTTTCTTTTAAGCAGAAAATGTTTACTGAATTTTTAAAAGGGTAACAGAACTTAGCTGCAATGTTTAAATCAGTTAAGACACTTGTAATCATTGCCAACTTAATAGAATAGATATGAAAAATTCTGAGGGGGGCTAGATGATTTATTTTTCCCACTGTTGGGGTGCGGCATTAACAAGTTTGAAAACCACTGCCTGAAAGTAATTCTCATTTGTGAGAGGGTAGCAAAGATCAATATTAAAATGATGGCTGAAGAATACCCTCTCTCAATGAAAATTGGATTTACAGGGAAATTATTTTAATTTCTCCTCCCATTACGGCAAAGACAAGGTTACAATAATGCAGAATTCTATTTAACAATTCCCCTTCGTTAGAACATTCCAAGTGTAATTAGCTATTTAAAGCACTATCTGACAGTTTTTTGTTTCTTGGACATTTTTTCCCTACAGAGATGTAAATAAAATATCAAAAAGTACCAGTGAAGTAAAGGATTGGTGCTCATTCCTGTAACACCTATGGAAAGATCTCAAACAATACATATGCCCAGAATTTCTCTCCAAGAAATTATAAAAGCTGAGTATCTTTAATTTTCATGTTTCCCCATGTTGCAACAGTGCATCTCAGTCAATTTACAGTTTTTAGAAAGTGTTAATGTAATTAGGCCACTTTTGGCTTTACCAGAGGGAGTGGGAATAGCTAAAGAGACTAGGGATCTATAAAGAAACTGCCCAAAAATAAATAATTAGAAAACATTAATGTTTCCTTGAGAGAGATGATACTGTATATCTCTTAATAAAATCAAGCCAGGCTTTATCATTTTTCTTTCTAAGCAGTCCCACAACATTCCACCTTAAAAACTCCTGAGCGTTGGACACCAAACAGCCTGATACATTAAAAACTATTCTGATGAGGATTGAGCACATCTTTGATAATATTTTTAAGTCAATCATACTCAGGTTCTTAAACCTATTAGACATCTGAATGGGAAAATTATGATGTATAGTGGGACCCCAAAGACATTCGGAAGCAGGAAATTTAATGACAGATATTGTTTATAAAAATAACCAAAAGATAGAACAATGGACACACAAAGGACACACTGAAAGCCTAAAGGCTGTGACATCAGCCTGCCTGCTAGGCTGATCAAAATTAACCACTTTGCACTCCCCCTCAAAAGACCTGAAGTCCAAGCTAATCCAGAAAGTATGTGTATTTATGTTAGAATAAGAAACAATCTTCCCCATAACACCTATTAAACAAGTGAACAACTATTTTTAACTAAGAAATGTTTTCTGTTAAATCTTCCTTCAAGAGTGGGATGTTTACCAGAATGGCAACGTATGGTGTGGCCTTAGGAGGCAGCTTTAAAAGTGAGGGATTTGTTGTGAGAGTTGCCTTAGAGAGAGACCTATGATTATTAGCACCACCTTGTATCACCTGTCCATGATTGAGTGAGTAATGGGCAAGAGGAATTAAATCAGCTATGGCAGTAAAAACGTGCATAGACACTAAATATGCACTGGTTGCACAGGTGCTTTTTGAGGGATAAATTGTAACTTCCTTTCTCTCTTAACATTCCCTATTGAAGCTAATGGGATGGTTACAGCAGAATGATCTTCTGTCAGCGTAATTTCCAAATCATCAGGAGATACTGGATTACTGTCAGCAATCCCCCTCGTGAGATTACAACAAGCTGAACTTGTTCTAATAGAGTCCTTCAAAACAGAGTGCCTTTTCAATAAAAATCAATTTACTGTATTAATCAAATAAAACATGCGTTGACTTTGATTTCAGAGCACTTAGGACCCCTACTGACTCCCTCCACTAGCTGCATGTTGCAATGGAACTGGAGCTGGAGCTTTTGTCGGTGGGTCCTTTTTCTCTTTATGACCCGACAACTCAGTCTAAAAAGGCTTCTGCTTTGAGGTACTGAAAGTCCTCCCTAACAGTTCGGGAATGGGATGGCGGGGCAGCATGCCACCATTGCTAGGGGGTATCATAGTAGCGGTTCTATGGGGGACAAGTTTATTAACAATTCCTCAGCTTAACATTACATACTCCTTTTCAGGGCATTAGGACATTAAGAGCTACTTCATTGTGGTTATCTCTCAGCTAAATGCACCCACTGCAAAGGTTAAAAAAGGACATAACTGAGGACTTTCGACGTGTGCCCTTAGTGTTGATAACAGAATTGGTAGCAGAGGTCTTTCGCTTACCCATAATAAGTGGAGGGTCAATAAATGGATGAAAGAGGTGTGGGTTGGTCTGGTCTCGTTCAGGCATGGGCAGGTCCTCTCTTGGCCTAGCCATGTGTCATGGGCTCTGCCTCATTCTGAAATGGCTGCAGTGCAATGAGGCTTTGTAAGTCTTAAAAGCTATCACAAAACTGGATTCTAACGGCTACTGGGAATATTATGTAACACTGATTGTGGCTGTCATAAAGCTAAGCCTTTACCTTCCTGAACACTATCCCGTCTTAAATTTGCTGGCTTGCGGTAAGGTGCTCCAGCCAATAGCAATAAATGATCACTGACTTGGTCCCAACAGACATCCCTAAATTCTGCAAACTTCTGAGTCTGGACACATTTAAAAATGGGAGATCATTCACATGATTTGTAAATGTCACCTGAACCCCAGTATATTATTTTGGTATCATATTACACCTGTTACAAGTGTATTACTTATGTTATAGGTTGGCACATGAAATATGTTTTCCCAAACAGGGCAATGTTTATTGAGAACACTTGGTGAAATATTGGGCTGTACTCATTGGCTGGCTGCAGTACACAAAACACTGGAGGAAGATCTACAAATGGATCTCAAACGACTGCCGCAAAACCGTAACCCATGCCCCGATTACCAGCGGACTTGACTATTGCAACGCCCTCTAAGCTGGTACCATCCTGGACATTCCCTGCCATGAACATATCTCCAATTACCTATGAGACCTCCACTGGCTCCCTATCAAGAAGAGAATTAAATTCAAGCTCCTTATCCATGCTTACAATGCCCTCCAAGACCTAGGATCTGCCTACCTTAACCACCGCATCACCTTCTACTCCTCACATCAGACCTCTCTGCTCAACAAGGATTAGCAACTGTACCCCGCATACGAAGACCTCGGCTGGTGGGAGATCCTTCTCCTATCTCATGGCAAAGAGCTGGAACACCCTGCCCCTGTACCTCTGGCAGTCACCTTCACTACCCTAATTCAGGAAGGACCTTAAAACCTGGCTCTTCGACTGAAGCTCAGAGAACAAAGTGCTTGAGACCCTTACAGGTGAGTAGTTGTGCTTTACAGGCAATGATTTGATTTGTGTAGTTGAAAAGGTAGGTTTTGGAAGAAACAAGTACCTCACCCTGGGTAACACTCTTTCTGCTGTAAACTCGATCAGATGGTGGGCAATCTTATTTTAGGCCATTTCTGCCCCCCTTGGTGGCAGGTCGACCTATTTTAATTAGGCCTTTCTGCCCGAAAGAGGGGTAGAAACCACTAGGCACCAGGGATTATTTTTTTTTTTTTAAACAGAAGGGGAGCGACCCCTTAGGCAAGAGTTGCTCCCCTGGGGGGCAAATTTATTTTAGACCTGGGGAGGGACAGGGGGGCAGAAACCACTTATGCACCAGGGATTGGGGTGTGTGTGATGTTTGGGGGGGGCAGCCCCTTGGGAAAGGGTTGCTCCCCATGGGGGCACACTACTGTTGGCCATTTCTGACTCCCTTGGGGGCAAAAAGGCCTATATTTGTAAGGCCCATCTGCCCCCAAAGGGGAAGAAAGCCCCGCAGAGACCAGGGAAGAGAGTTCGGGTATGGCCATACCCTCACCCCAAATAAATGGGGACTAAGTTGTTCTGCCCACTGGTGGGAAGATGGGGCAATTACTCCCAATCCACTCCGCAGAGAGGCAGAAAGCATACTAGATGCCGGGGAATTTAAAAAAAAAAAAAAAAAAGAAATAGTGGGGTGGTGACTTCCAGTTAGGCCCCCACCTAAACTAAAGGGGGTAACAGATTTTCAGCTCTTCCCCATGAAAACAAAAAGATCATATCCCAACGGCAAGCAAGAGGACATTTGATTCTTTTGGGTTTTGGTTTTACATTTGGGCCATGAGGGCTTGTCTAACTCTCAAAATCGTCCCATTTCCGATGTTGAGGGCTGCACTTTTTGGACTTAGGGACGCTGCCACGCAGCAAAATCTCTCATACCTAGACACGTCTGAAAACTAAACATCTGGGTGAGTCCAGGGTGGTGTGCTTCACCACTTTTCTTACTCACAATGCCTGCAAACCTCCAACTTTGTTAGAAACCACACATTCTTCCCACATTTTTGTGATAGAACCTTCCGGAATCTGCAGGAATCCACACAATTCCCAACACCCAGCATTGTCGCATCTATAGCGATAACAATTCTGACAATTCTGCCCCACTTGTCAGACTAAAAACTTTTTTTTTTTCTCAAACTGCCCTTTTGGACCCGCTTTGTTTCCCCCCTCAATTTCAACATGTTTTTGGGTATTCCCTGTCACAGCCACTTGGCTCACCTACACAAGTGAGGTATCATTTTTATAGGGAGACTGAGGGCAACGTTTGTGCTGGTAGGGTGATCCCACACACAAATGTGGGATTTTTAGCTAAATTTGAGGTTTGCTGAGGATTCTGAAAACACTGGGGTATACATGCAAGTCACACCTCCCTGGACTCCCTCGGGTGTCTAGTTTTCAGAAATGTCAAGGTTTGGTAGGTTTCCCTAGATGCCTTCCTGCAAAAGCAGATAGTTTGGTACTTGATAATTTTGATGTGTCCAGGTAGTGTTTTGGGGCATTTCCTGTAGGAGGCACTAGGCCTACCCACACAAGTGAGGTACCATTTTTATCGGGAGACTTGGGGGAATGCTGGGTGGAAGGAAATTTGTGGCTCCTCTCAGATTCCAGCACTTTCTGCCACCAAAATGTGAGGAAAAAGTGTTTTTTTTAACCAAATTTTTAGGTTTGCAAAGGATTCTGGGTAATAGAACCTGGTAAGAGCCCCACAAGTCACACCATCCTGAATTCCCCTACGTTTCTAATTTTAAAAAATGCACAAGTTTGATAGGTTTCCCTAGGTGCCGATCTAGAGGCCAAAATCCACAGCTAGGTACTTTCCAAAAAACACATCAGATTTCAAAGTAAAAATGTGATGTGTCCATGTTGCGTTTTTTGACACGGGCATTAGGCCTACCCATACAAGTGAGGTACCATTTTTTATCGGGAGACTTGGGGGAACGCAGCATAGCAAAACAAGTGTTATTGCCCCTTGTCTTTCTCTACAATTTTTCCTTTCAAATGGAAGACTGTGTGTAAAAAAGACATCTATTTGAGAAATGTTCTGTAATTCACATGCTTGTATGGGGACCCGGAATTCAGAGATGTGAAAATAACCACTGCTTCTCAACACCTTATCTAGTGCCCATTTTGGAAATACAAATGCTTCCTTGATACCTATTTTTTACTCTATATTTCACCAAATGAATTACTGTATATCCGGTACACAATGAAAACCCATTGCAAAGTGCAGGTCCTTTATTGGCTCTGGGTACCTAGGGTTCTGGATGAACCTACAAGCCCTGTATATACTCGAAACCAGAAGAGCCCAGCAAACGCAACACTATGGGCCTGATTCTAACTTTGGAGGACGGTGTTAAGCCGTCCCAAAAGTGGCGGATATACCACCTACCGTATTACGAGTCCATTATATCCTATGGAACTCGTAATACGGTAGGTGGTATATCCGCCACTTTTGGGACGGTTTAACACCGTCCTCCAAAGTTAGAATCAGGCCCTATATATCTTTCACAAATCTGCCATAGCTTGAAAAAGTCGTAGAAGAAAACTTGGAATGAAATGGCTCTTTTTTTCAACCTCAATATTTTTTTTATTTTAGCTGTTACTTTCTGTGGGAATCCTTGAAGGATCTCCCCATCGATCCCTTGCTGAATTCAGGATTTTATCTACTTTTCAGAACTGTTGAGCGGTCCGGGATCCAGCCTTGGTTTCAGACCCATTTCTGGCACTAACTGGAAGGAGGCTGAAAGCAAAAAAATGAGTAAAAATGGGGTATATCCCAGTAAAATGCCACAATTGTGTTGAAAAATGTGGTTTTATCATTCAAATCTGTCTGTTCCTGAAAGCTGGTGATTTTAGCACCGCAAACCCTTTGTTGATGCCATTTTCAAGAAAAAAAAATACAAGCTTCCTTCAACAGCTTTTTTTGTTTTAAGAAAAAAAATTGAATTTTAGCTGTATTTTGGCTAATTTCTTGGTCTTCTCCAGGGGAACCCACAAACTATGGGTGCCTCTAGAATCCCTAGGATATTGGGGAAAAAAGGATGCAAATTTGACGTGGGTAGCTTATGTGGACACAAAGTTATGAGGGCTTAATCACGAACTGCCCCGAATAGCCAAAAAAAGGCTTGGCACAGGAGGGGGAAAAGGCCTGGCAGTGAACGGTTAATATTTCTCCTTCCACACCCTCAGATGTGGAGGACTTTGAACCACTTGCAATTGACAGTGTGCCAACACCTAATCTGGAACCTTATTATGACGTTCAGGAGTTCTTTCAAAGGAACAGAGAGGTGGGAGGGCAGTGAGTAATCTGCAGTCAGCGTATTCATCAGGAATAGCATTAGCAAAGCCAAGCAGCTTGTTCTTCTGAAGGATTGTTCTAACTGGAGATTCCTGACCTTTAGAATACATACCACTGCAGCACATCCTAAAAGTGGTGAATATGAGATGTAGTAGGAAGTCGTATTGGACCAAAGGAACACATGGAACTCCTGTCCGACCGGGCTATCAAGGTAGTAGTGTTTCGTGAACATGTACAGAGATGGCCAAGTAACAGACTGGTAGATATCCAGCCCTGGCATCCGCCTTGCCAACGCAATTGTGGCAGCCTTGGGTCTGGACAAATGAGACTCCAGGCCTTCTGGGAGTTCCTTCTTGGCAGAACTTAATGCAAAGGGCTATCCACATGGACAGAGTCCTCTTTCCCCTTTTGTGGTCCTACTGAACCTCACAAAGAGCTAATCTTCTACCCAATGGCCTATAGTACTATGAACGTAGAAGCTCAGCGCTCTCAGAAAGGTCAAGCCAGTGTAGTCTCCTTTCTTCTTTCAAGGCATGTGGCAAATTAAAACAAAACCTGGCAATGGGATTGACTGACATTGAAGGATGAGAATGCCTTTCGCAGAAAGGCAGCCCAAGTCCACAGCATCAATTCTTCTGGGGAAAACATGGTGAAGGGAGGGTGTATGGAGCGCACCTGTAATGCACATACTAGGGAACGCAGAGGTAATGGAAATAAGAAAGAATGCCTTGATCATCAACAGGCATAGCAAGCAATTGTGCATAGCCTTGAATGGCATGCACCCTAAGAATATCAGGAGTAGATTTATTTCCCACTGAGGTACAATGAATGGTTTTGGAGGGAATCTATGCATCAGGACCTTTAAAATATGTATAACCACCAACGATTTAAAGAGAGAGGGTCAGGCAGACGTAAAAAGACCAGAAATATCAATAATTACTCCTTTCCTATGTCCACTACACAGCTATGCTGGGCCAATGACAAAAACAAACAAGACATCAGAGAGTTTAGTCTGCAGAGGGTCCGTAGAACCTATGCCACATCAGGGCACAAACTTTTTCAGACATAGATACACTTGGTGGTCAGGCTTCTGGTTCAAGATATGACATCTACCACTTCAACCGGAAAGTGAAAAGGATTTTGCTTTCCCTGCTCAATATCTATGGATGAACGTGAAGTTTGAAAAGATATGGGTACCATCCCATGTTTCTGAGACAGGAGGTCCGCCTGAAGGGAAAGAAGGATCGGAGGGTAAATGCTCAAGAGCACTGGATGTCACACTCTCCTGCTTCACTCCATAGCTATTAAGATGACTTGAGCCCAGCCCATCCTAATGTGCTCAGAACTCAAGACAGAAAATGATGAAGGGGGAATGTGTACAGGAGGCTAGTTACCCATCACAGATAGAGTGCATCTCTCACTGATATTTTTTGGAAGAAACTGCATTGTGCTGAAGCTTTGATACTGCTATTTCTCAATCCGAAGATGCCCTGTACCGCCTTGGGATGGAGAGGCAACTCATGGTATGCCATCTGATGTCTGCTCAGCTAATCTGCCCTGACGTAGGAGCAACCACACTAGGTGGTTGGCACCCAGAAAGATCTTCTACTGGTCCAGCCACTTTCAGAAGTAGTCTCCTGACACTGGATCACAGACTACACCTTGCCCAATTGTAGGAAGTTGGCTCTGTATGCACTATTTCAAAGTAAGGAATAGTATGCACAGAGTCCAAGGGTTCCCCTTAGAGGTAAGATAGTGGCAAAAAAGAGATAATTCTAATGCTCTATTTTGTGGTAGTGTGGTAGTGTGGTAGTGTGGTTGAGCAGTAGGCTTATCAAAGGAGTAGTGTTAAGCATTTGTTGTACACACACAAGCAATAAATGAGGAACACAACTCAGAGACAATTCCAGGCCAATAGGTTTTTGTAAAGAAAAATATATTTTCTTAGTTTATTTTAAGAACCACAGGTTCAAGATTTACATGTAATAGCTCAAATGAAAGGTACTGCAGGTAGGTACTTTAGGAACTTTGAATTAGCAAAATAGCATATACAGTTTTCACATAAATCACATATAGCTATTTTAAAACTAGACAGTGCAATTTTCAACAGTTCCTAGGGGGAGTAAGAGTTGGTTAGTTTTTGCAGGTAAGTAAACCACCTACGGGGTTCAAGTTTGGGTCCAAGGTAGCCCACCGTTGGGGGTTCAGAGCAACCCCAAAGATACCACACCAGCAGGTCAGGGCCGGTCAGGTGCAGAGGTCAAAGTGGTGCCCAAAACGTATAGGCTTCAATGGAGAAGGGGGTGCCCCGGTTCCAGTCTGCCAGCAGGTAAGTACCCACGTCTTCGGAGGGCAGACCAGGGGGGTTTTGTAGGGCACCGGGGGGGGGGGGACAAGTCCACACAGAAAGTACACCCTCAGCAGCACGGGGCGGCCGGGTGCAGTGTGCAAACAAGCATCGGGTTTGTAATAGAAATCAATGGGAGACCAAGGGGTCTCTTCAGCGAAGCAGGCAGGCAAGGGGGGGGGCTCCTCGGGGTAGCCACCGCCTGGGAAAGGGATAGGGCCACCTGGGGGTCGCTCCTGCACTGGAGGTCGGATCCTTCAGGTCCTGGGGCCTGCGGGTGCAGAGTCTTAACCAGGCGTCGGGTCTTTGAAGCAGGCAGTCGCGGTCAGGGGGAGCCTCGGGATTCCCTCTGCAGGCGTCGCTGTGGGGGCTCAGGGGGGTCAACTCTGGCTACTCACGGTCTCGTAGTCGCCGGGGAGTCCTCCCTGTGGTGTTTGTTCTCCACAAGTCGAGCCGGGGGCGTCGGGTGCAGAGTGTCAAGTCTCACGCTTCCGGCGGGAAACGCAAGTTGTTTCAAAGTTGCTTCTTAGTTGCAAAGTTGCAGTCTTTGGTGAACAGAGCCGCTGTCCTCGGGAGTTCTTGGTCCTTCTAGATGCAGGGCAGTCCTCTGAGGCTTCAGAGGTCGCTGGTCCCTGGGGAAAGCATCGCTGGAGCAGTGTCTTTAGAAGTGGGGAGACAGGCCGGTAGAGCTGGGGCCAAAGCAGTTGGTGTCTCTGTCTTCTCTGCAGGGTTTTTCAGCTTAGCAGTCCTCTTCTTCTTAGGTTGCAGGAATCTAGTTTCCTTGGTTCTGGGGAGCCCCTAAATACTGAATTTAGAGGTGTGTTTAGGTCTGGGAGGGCAGTAGCCAATGGCTACTGTCCTTTAGGGTGGGTACACCCTCTTTGTGCCTCCTCTCTGAGGGGAGGGGGGCCCATCCCTATTCCTATTGGGGGAATCCTCCATCTGCAAGATGGAGAATTTCTAAAAGTCAGAGTCACCTCAGCTCAGGACACCTTAGGGGCTGTCCTGACTGGCCAGTGACTCCTCCTCCTTTTTCTCATTATCTCTCCTGGACTTGCCGCCAAAAGTGGGGGCTGTGTCCAGGGGGCTGGCATCTCCACTAGCTGGAGTGCCCTGGGGCATTGTAACACGAAGCCTGAGCCTTTGAGGCTCACTGCTAGGTGTTACAGTTCCTGCAGGGGGGGGGGGGGGGGGTGAAGCACCTCCACCCAGAGCAAGCTTTTGTTTCTGTCCTCACTTAACAATTGGGTAAAATACAGGGGGCATCTCTAAGATGCCCTCTGTGTGCATTTTGTAATAAATCCAACACTGGCATCAGTGTGGGTTTATTATTCTGAGAAGTTTGCTACCAAACTTCCCAGTATTCAGTGTAGCCATTCTGGAGCTGTGGAGTTCGTTTTTGACAAACTCCCAGACCATATACTCTTATGGCTACCCTGCACTTACAATGTCTAAGGTTTTGCTTAGACACTGTAGGGGCATAGTGCTCATGCACCTATGCCCTCACCTGTGGTATAGTGCACCCTGCCTTAGGGCTGTAAGGCCTGCTAGAGGGGTGACTTATCTATGCCACAGGCAGTGTGAGGTTGGCATGGCACCCTGAGGGGAGTGCCATGTCGACTTAGTCATTTTCTCCCAACCTGCACACACAAGCTGGCAAGCAGTGTGTCTGTGCTGAGTGAGGGATCCCTAGGGTGGCATAAGACATGCTGCAGCCCTTAGAGACCTTCCCTGGCATCAGGGCCCTTGGTACCAGGGGTACCAGTTACAAGGGACTTACCTGGGTGCCAGGGTTGTGCCAATTGTGGAGACAATGGTACATTTTAGGTGAAAGAACACTGGTGCCGGGGCCTGGTTAGCAGGGTCCCAGCACACTTCTCAGTCAAGTCAGCATCAGTATCAGGCAAAAAGTGGGGGGTAATTGCAACAGGGAGCCATTTCCTTACACCAATTTATTACAGTAGCGTATGGCAGTGATATCCGTTAAGACCTCCATCAGCCTCCTCCTGACGGTCCCCAGGAAGACTGTCCCAGGTCTAGATACCTACCAGGCTGTTACTTAGGTGTCTCTGTACATGTTATCCCTTAGCCCGACGCTGTTCAACATCTACATGGCCCCCCTCGCACAAGTGGCCAGTCAGCACAACCTCAACATCATCTCCTATGCCGACGACACTCAACTCATCCTCTCCCTCACCAAGGATCCGCACACCGCCAAAACCAACCTCCACGAGGGACTAAAAGCCATCGCCGACTGGATGAGAGACAGCCGGCTGAAACTGAACTCGGACAAAACAGAGATCCTCCTCCCTGGGCGCACCCCCACCGCCTTGGACAACTCGTGGTGGCCTACCACTCTGGGTTTCCCACTGACTCCCAGTCAGTGCACGAAACCTCGGCTCCACCCTCGACCTCCATGGCAAAGCAGGTCAGCGCCATCTCCTCCTCCTGCTACAACACCCTGCGCATGCTCCGCAGAGTTTACAAATGGATCCCAACAGAAACAAGAAAAACAGTAACCCAGGCCCTAGTCAGCAGCAGACTCGACTACGGCAACGCCCTCTACACCGGTATCTCATCCAAACTCCTACAACGGCTCCAACGCATCCAAAACGCCTCCGCCCAACTCATCCTCAACATCCCTCGCCACTGCCACATCACCCCCCGCCTAAGAGACCTGCACTGGCTCCCCGTCAACAAGAGGATCACCTTCAAGCTCCTCACCCACACACACAAGGCACTCCACAAAAAAGGACCAACATACCTGAACAACAGACTCAGCCTCTACACCCCCACCCGGCAGCTCCGCTCCGCCAACCTCGCCTCCATCCCCCGCATCCGACGCAAATCTTTTGGCGGCAGATCTTTCTCGTACCTCGCCGCCAAGACCTGGAACACCCTCCCGTCGGATCTACGGCAGACCCAGGACCTTCTTTCCTTCAGAAAACTCAAGACTTGGCTCTTCGAGCAGTAGCACCACCCTCCACCCCCCCGCGCCTTGAAACCCTCACTGGTATGTAGCGCGCTTTACAAATTGATTGATTGCTTTAATTATGTCATTAGTAATGTCCTCAATTATGTGTTCTGAGATGTCATCAGTGATGTCATAGAACATGCCATAAGTGTTGTAATATGTGAGGTCATAAGCAGTGCATGGCGGGGCGCAAGTTACAGGTTTTTTATTATAATTTTTTTTTTTTATATTTCTTTTTATTGAAAATTTATAATAAACAGAATCATTGCATCCCAGCCGGGAGGCCGAAAACCTATTTCTTACATACTAATTAAAGGTAGGCAAAGGCAAACGCCATATAACAATAAATTGGAGCAGGGTGCCACCAAAAGCAGCCGAGCATATCGATATTCTGCAGCCTCCCAACAGTTCCGCTGGGGAATGCACTAACAATGTCATAGACAGGATTCTAACCATCTATATTCACGGGGAAGCACTTCTAACCATCCGATGTCATTAAAGTTTCGGACTCCAAAAAGGAGTGCTGGGGAACCCATATGTCTCTAGGCCGAGACCCTTCAGGCATCAATTCCCAATATATCATTAGCTGTTCTTGACATAACAAGGCATCTTGCAACCACTCAGAGCAACAGGGGGTCCCACTACGTCCCCAGCACCTCGCGACTCTGCGCTTAGCCAATAGCAAAAGCAATCCTACTAGCCTCCTATGAGCTGAGGGGATCTCCTCCACATAGCCCAGAAGAGCCAGCTTAGGAGTATAGGGCAGATCAAGACCAGTAATTGCCTCAATAATCTGCAGCACCTCAGTCCAATAGGCACGCACGCAGCACAGCTCCATGCAAGATGCAGAAAATCTGCATTCGGGCTCCTGCACCTGGCACAACACGAATCAGCGCACAGACCCATATTGCGCAAGCCACAGGGTGTATAGTACAATCGATGTAGAAACTTAAAATGAATAAGGCGTAGTCTATAATTAGGGGACAGAACCCTCATATGTGCGCAGCATTTTCGCCACATCTCAGCAGGTATGACCTCGCTGATGTCCACCTACCATCACATCTTGGCTATAGTCTCGGTCTCAGACATCTCGTTCTGCATACAAGTGTATAGCTTAGTAATAAGTTTGCGCTGGGACTGCGCCCGATACATCAGCTCCAGCACTCAGCACATTGGCGGAACCTCAGGAAAGCAGGGGAAGCACGGGCAAAGTATCGCCCCAATACGAAGTACATATAGCCAGTTCAGCGCTGTATCATGCCCATCCACAAGCGCCACCTCCAAGAAGAGAAACTGCCCGTCGCAAACCAGTCACCCATGGTAGTTAAACTTCACTTGCAGAGAAATTCACGCAAACGGGCATCCCTGGACATCTGCATATTTGCAACATCCAGTACCGACATCGCAGGAGCAAAAGGCTTGCGCACATTGGCCCGGCGCAACAGCGCAGTCCAGGCCCTTGCTGTACAAAACACTGTGTCCACCCTACGCGGCCTGGGTCTGGACGGGTTCCCGAGTACCCCCGATAATCTGTCTGGCCACACTGCATCACTTTCAGGTGCACGGTGCGGCAGGTATCTGGTGGGACGGAGCCAAAAATGCACAAAGTGGGCATGAGAACAAGAGGTAAGTTAGCTAACAAATATAGAAATTTAGGCAAAGCTACCATTTTAGCTATCGCAATGAGACCCGTAAGCGAAAGCGGCAGCGAGTGCCATATCTCCACCTTGTCCTATAGCCACGCCATGGCTTTACCTTAATTTGCAGACCAAAGTGTCTCCGCATCTCTGCTCAGCCAGGCGCCCAAGTAGCGCACCAGACCATCAGCCCAACCAATAGGATACTTGGAGGAATACTGCGCCATTTCCTCCGAGAGAGGCGACACCACTGACTTGGACCAGTTGATAGTAATCCTGGAAAACCTACCAAAACACACTTTCATCCAGCAGAGTATCAAGATGCCGCCGCGGTTCGCGAACATACAAAGCAATGTCATCCACATACATAGATATTAACACTGGGCGCTGGCGAAACGCCAGTCCTCTATGATTATGATGCTGTCTCAGGCACGCTGCCAGCAGCTCAATCGCTATTGCAAAAAGCAATGGACAAAGCGGGCAGCCCTGCCGAGTGCCCCGAGAGGCCCGAAAGGGGTCAAAGATGGCTCTGTTTACACGCAGCCGAGCTGAAGGTTCCGAATACAGCAAGCGGATCAACTGGATAAACCTCGTGCTCATTCCCACCTGAGCAAGCAGGGTAAACATGTACGTCCACGCCAAGGAGTCAAAGGCCTTGGTGGCATCTAAAAACATGGCCGCCGCATTATCCTCAGCGTCCACTGTACTCGTTACAGCAAAATATGTACGGAGATTATGTAACGTAGAGCGGCCCGGTACAAAGCGTGCTTGAACCGGCAGCACCAGTGTCGGGAGCAAAGGCTGTAATTGAGCCGCTATCATCTTAGCCAATATTTTATTGTCTATATTGATTAAGGAGAGTGGCCGGTATGAATCACAATAGCACAGATCCTTTCCAGGCTTCAAAATGGTTACAATCACAGCCTCACGTAATGAGGCAGGAAGGACCCCAGTCTCAAGTGATTCTGCGTAAATCTCCAAGAGGTGTGGCGCAAGGATATCAGCATATTCCTTAAAGAAGGATGGAGTCAGGCCATCCAGCCCAGGCGCCTTATCGGCGGGTAGACTACGAATCGCCTGTATCACATCATCCACCGAGAAAGAGACATCTAGATAGGACCTGTAAGATTCCTCAAACCACAGCAAACTAATCTTAGAGAAGTAATCATGGGCCGCCGCAGATTCTAAAACATGAGGTTCCGCATGTAAGTCTGCAAAAAAGTAAGTGAGGGCACGCGTGATCCCGTTAGGGCCAGTGACCCGCTCGCCAGATGAGTTTGACAGCTCAACAATATAGTTACTGTCCTACGGCTTACGGAGCATGTTTGCAAGCGTACGACCAGCCCTCTCCCCCTCACTGTATCACCTTGACTTGGCATGTTTCCCCAAAAAGCAGACCTCGTCCAGCGCCGCCTCCTCATATTGCGTCATAATGCTTCTCAGGGCAGCCAGAAGGTCCCCAGACCAGTCCACAACTAGGCATTTTTCAATATATCAACAAGCTTTGCCTCCAGATCCGCCAGGTCATGCCGCAGCATTTTCAGCACACCATGCTGTTTAGAGAGGCATATACAACGAATCACCACCTTAAAAGCCTCTCAGAGGGTTCCAGCCGAGTTCACCGATCCACAATTCTCCACAAAGTAGTGAGTAATAGCCTCACGAATCTCTTCCCAAAATACCTGATTGTGTAATGCACCATGAGTCAGTCGCCACATAAAGGCATGCCCGGGACCCCCAGGCACCGCCACCTCCAGCAGGACCGGCGAGTGATCCGACAAGGTACGTGTCATATGTTCAACCATCTGCGTCCAGAGCTCAACATCCCTGGTACCCAGCCATCTGTCAATGCGGGACCAGCTGCTATGGACATTGGACATAATTAACACAGGTGCCCTCCCTGGCAGCTCTGTGTTTTGCCCTCCATAGGTCAACTAAAGCACCCTTAGCCATCACAAGTGACAGGGCCTTGGCAGCCGCCACATGTTGCGGCCTGGCCAGGCTCTCAAGCTTCGCCACAGGGTCCAAGATCACATTGAAGTCCCCTCCCCACAGAAAGGGCCCATTCTTCAATGACACAATCAACCGCCACACCTCCCCGAAAAATTCAGGGCCATCAGTGTTAGGGCCATAAATTGATACTAATCTGCAAGTTCTATCCAATAATGTGCCACTCATAACATATCGGCCATTAGGGTCAACAATTACCCTCTGGGTTCACCACAGAAGCCCTTTCCGAAACAGAATTGGCACCCCACTAGAGTAGCGCGGAAAAAAACGCACCATGATACTATCCATCCCAGCCAGTTATTATCCGTTTTTTGGTCGCCTGTGCTGAATGGGTCTCCTGCAAAATGCAAATATCAATCGCATGACGCTGCACATAGGCGGACAGCAGCCTCATCTTACGCCCATCATTCAGTCTGCACACATTCCAAATAAGACAACGCACTGACTTCACATCCCTCCGTGCCATTGCAATATCCAAGCAAAGGATCTACCCTCCCAAAACATCTTAGTATAGGTGACTACAGCATGCGTGCAAAGAAGCAAGATAAGAGGAAAAAGAATAGAAGAAGCAGACGAGTAAGAGTATTGCCACCCCCCACCTTCGCTGCCCCCCCCCCCAATCGGGTCAAAGCTACAACCCTACCCACCCCAAAAAGTACAACCCATAGCACAACAATGCACATTGTTAGAGGACTCATCCAGGAGGCGCGAGCCAGGCCATCAGTACCACCATCCCAAACGGGATGGAGGGGCAAGGGGACTCACTAACAGAGTATATAACAGGGCCACACAGCCCCCTCCTTTATGATAATAACGCCCCGGAGAATGGGGTCCCCAGGCCTTTTTAAGGCTCAGGTCGGCATGCACCCCCTCTAAATTCATTGGGCCCCAGGAGATGGGGTCACCGGGACTGAAAAGGGCTTAGGGAGGGTGGCAGCACGCCCACCCCTTAATAAACCGACTGGGCCCCACAAGATTGGGGACCCCAGTACAGAAAGCTGTTTTGGAAATGCTGACATAACTAACTACCCAGAGGTGACTGTATAAGTCAGTGGCAATCACCACTCAGTAGTTAGTTAGGATTGCTTTTCCATAGGAAATGCATTTTCTGGTTTGCTAATAACATTGGTGACTAAGCTCCAGGAAAAAAAAAAGCACTTCATCTTCTACATGGAAAGTTTTGGGGTGATCCGTCAAGCAGGGACGAAATGAAATTTTTAAGGGGATGGCAGCTGTGCGGTACCCTCAGAGGCTTGAAAAAGGCCCTGGGAGCTTCCTTCCCCAGGGCCGGCACTTTTTATAACAAGCATTGGCAAAGCCAATAGGTTTTGCCTATGGGATCTACTAATAGCAACTGACACATGAACAGGAAATAATTAATCAAGAAATTGAATGATTTGGGGGATGTGGCTAAGCACCAGCCAAGATGGACACCATTTAGCAGTGCTCCGTGCCTAATCGATTGAAATCCCCCAAATATCCGTCCAATAATCTGCATCGCCCGCATGGAGGGGGTGCCTGTTGGCGCCTGAGGTGGTGGAGCGGCTTATCCTGGGACCGCGGGGTATCGATCTCGGTGCACTTGTGAGGGCGCCGTGCGAGCGACCTGCAGCCGGAAGGCGGTGCGCGGCCGCGGGAGGTCCCGGCGCTGGTGTCTAGAGCCCAGAGAAGTTGGAGAAGGGAGGGCACCCGTTTGGGGCCTCCTGACGGGAGTCTGGCCAGGCCTGTGGACTGGGAGTGGCTGCGGCAGTGACTTTATGACCCGTGATGGGAGGAGCCTTCACTCCAATGGGCCCCCCCTGCTTTTCAGTCGTGTGGTTGGAGCAGAGGTGGCCCATGGCTGGCGGTGAGCGAAGCGGGGCGGACGGCCTACTGGAGGACTGCTTCCTGCAGCGAGTGCTGTGGGTCCGGTGAGGGGGGGACAGCCGGAATGAGTGTTACGGCCTGGTTCGGACAGTGGCCAGGTCCCTTTTTTGTTTGCCTCCCCCTCTCCCCACCTTCATTCGGCATTTACTGAGAGGGCCCCGAAAGTGAGGTTGCGGCCCCCCACCCCTTGAGAGGAGAGGAGGAAGAAGACTGGACTGTAGTGGCCCATTGCACAGTGTTGGTGAAGAGGCCTCAGGTGGAGGGGGTGTGGCACACCGCTCCACTCCCTGATTTTGTAACAGGCGGGACCCACAGACGGGTAGGCCCCTGGCAGCCTGCTGTTGGGCGTGCACCTAGAATGGTGAGGAACAAGGGCCGGCTTTCACAGCAAGCCAACAAAATGGACAACTACACTGTTTCGGGACGGCCAGTGGGGCCCGCAGCTGCGGACAGCGACGGGGGCAGTGTCAGGAGATGGAGCAAGAACCCCTGTGTGAGCCCTACTTGAGTGAAATTATGGATGCGATTTAGGACCTGAAGGGATCTCTGGGACCCAGGCTTGACGTGGTGGCGGTGGATGTGGGTCTTTTCCAGGCCGACCTTCAAAAAGTTTCTGAAAAGGTCACGACGGTGGAGACAGATATTGCCCGTCTGCAGTCTACATCCAAGGCACTTGAGCAGCAGGTGCGGTTTCTCACGGCGAAGCATGGGTGCCTGGTGGCGCTATTGGTGGACCAGGAGGGGAGGGCCCAGAGAAATAATATCTGGGTCTTTGGAGTGCTGGAGGGAGCTGAGGGCCCAAGTGTTGAGCTTTTTATTGAAACCCTGATTACCGACTATCTGTGCCCCAAGAGACTATCCTTGTTCTTCACAGTGGAGTGGGTGCACAGGGCTCTGGTCGCTCCTCCACACCCGGGGCCCCCCCGAGGACAATCATTGCATGTATCTTTAATTTTAGGGACCGTGATGCTATCCTCCAGGCTGCTAGATCCCGGGGGGGACCTACAGAACGAGAATGCCACTGTTTGCTTCTTTCCGGACTTTACACTGAGGGTCCAAAGACAGCGCCAACGTTTTTTGGAGGTCAAAAAAGCTCTGCCGGACCGTATACTAAGTACACAATGCTCTTCCTGGCACAGCTGAGGGTAATCGCGGATGGCAAGTCTTGGCACTTTGCCGCGCCGGAGGAGGCCTAGGAGTGGCCGACAGCTGCGAGTGAGAGAGTGTGGAGTGAGAGAGGAGGGCCCGGTGGCAGGAAGAAGCCGGCCTCTCAGATGGGGCGGCAGGAGCTGAGACTGGGACAGGCAGGAGCTCCAGCATCATAGGGGTGGGGGGCTGGTGCTGTGATTGTTCCTACCTAGACTCACCGGGTGATGCAACAGATGATACACAGTAACATGCAATGGGGGATTGTTTTGAACTGACTGTATACATACCCTATGGTTGAGGTCATTTTGGTGGCGCTGGTCCACCCACGCAAGAGTTTCAAATGTTCTGGGCAGTTTAAAGCCTGCTATGCAGGTTTACAGGGAGGGGGGTGTTCTTACTAGGGGATTGTTGTCTTACAGTTCATGGTTGGACCTTGTGCTTAAGCCACTGCACAGTACTGCAACGCTATGGGATACTGCTTGGGGTTGGGGGTCACATGCAGGACTACAAAACCGGGGGACACTCAATGGCAGATTTAAGAGTGCATACCCTTAGTGTCATGTGGTCTGGGCAGTCGCATTAAACGGACCATAGTCCTTCACTTCCTGCGCATACATGGCCCTGATCTTGTTATACTGCAGGAAACGCATCTCAAAGGAAATTACTACAGGGTGCTGGACAGGTTTGGATACCAACTGGTCGCTCATGCGGGCTATACAGCAGGGCCCAGGGGTGTGGGTATCCTTCTAAAAAAAATCAATACCATTCATTCTGAGACACACCTGGTGGGACACGCTGGGAATGCTATGTGGCATTCTCTGGGTTTGGGAGGGGCTCACTCTTAACGTGTGTTCCGCCTACGCTCCGCCGTGGCTTCAGGGGTCTACCCTGGCAGACCTGGGCATGCTGTAACTCGACTTCCCGATGGGTCTCCTGGTTTTGGGAGGGGATATGAATCTGGTGGTTGACCCATGGTTCGATAGAGTCTCACATGCACGGACACCTGACGTTTCTACGACACTGAAGTCCTTTTGGACTCCCTTGGTCTGGTGGACGTGTAGATGGAGCAGAATCCAGGGAAGAGGCAGTTCACTTATTCTTTGGTCCCTCACTGTGGTGCATCGAGGCTCGACTATCTATTCACGACCTGGGCCCATATGGGTAGGTTCCAAGATGCTATGCACTACTCGGGAGGGATATCCGATCATTCTCCTGTGGGAGTCCCTGTGCTGGGTTCTTCACAGGCGTACTCACAGCCGCCCCAGCTGGATCCCTGGTTTCTGGGAGACAAATCCTTTGCTGACAGGGTGGGGGAAATGGCGGCCCAATACTTTGAGGAGAATTTGGGTTCGGTGAACTCTGCATGCATATTGTGGGAAGCCTTCAAAACGGTTCTAAGGGGTCATGTACAGGCCATGATCGGGGGTAAGAAAAAAGAACAACATTTGCAGGCAGCGGAACTAAAGTGTGAAATCTTAGCTTTGGAGGCTTGCTGTCAGAAAGAGGGAGGGGCGGAGGATGGTTTCCCCCACCAACTGCGTCTCAACGATATGAGCTATGCACTCTGGCCGAGCGACATGCTAGGCCTGTGTTCTGGCGTCTCAGCGCCGGCTGTATGATGTGGGGGACAAAGCCAACAAATTATTGGTGTGGTTAGACAAGAGAGACCGAGAGCGTTCTTGGGTCCAGAGGATACTGACAGAGGAGGGGGCTAGGTCCAAGTCTAATGAGTCCATAGCGGAGGCCTTCACTGTCTACTACGAGGAGGTCTATACCTCAGTGTCTCGGATGATGGAGGAGGATTGCTCGGACCTCCTGCGGGATATTCTGTTGCCGGTGCTCTCGGAGACTGAGAGTGGGGAGCTTGAAGCTGAGCTGACGGAAGAGGAAGTCACTGCAGCGTAGCAGGGGCTCCACTCGGGCAAGGCGGTGGGGACCATGGACTCCCGGTGGAGTTATTTAAGTTCCTGGGGAGCAAAGTGACTAAGCATATGTTGGCTATGTTCCGGGAGGCACGGGATGGGGGACTGCTGATGCTAGACCAGAGGATCGTGACTGTTGTGGTGATCCCCAAGAAAGGTAGACTCCCGGAGAGATGCGCTTCTGAAAGGCCCATCTCCCTTCTAAATACTGATGTCCTGGCGAAGGTCCTGGTGGCTAGACTGCGCTCAATTATTACTAAACTGGTTCATCCAGACCAATCCGGCTTCATGCTGTCCAGGTCCACGTGTCTGAACTTGCAGAGACTTTACGGAGTCTTACACATGACGGAGGGTCAGCATAAGAAACAAGCGGCACTCCTGACTCTGAACGCCCGGATGGCCTTTGACAGTGTGGATTGGCCGTATATTTTTGCAGTGTTCAGATGATTCAGAGTGGGTCCGCGGTTTTTGTCGTGGATCAGACTTCTGTATCGGGAACCAGTGGCCCGGGATAGGGTCAGTGCAGCGTTGTCGCAGTCCTTTCCCTTCCACAGGGGCATCCGGCAGGGGTGTCTGCTTTCTCCCATTGTGTTTGCCCTGGCACGTGAGCCCCTGGTGGCACGGATCCAGCAGGATCCGCTGATACGGGGCATAGACTTGGGTGCAACGTGGGAGGAACGTGTCTCCCTGTACGCAGACAATGTTCTGCTTTATGTCACGCAGCCCCGGTGGTCCATCGAAAGAATAATGCAGGTCTTTGGTATCTTTGGGGACCATTCCGGTTACCAGATTAACTGGGAGAAGTCGCTAGTCTTCCCTCTAACTGGGGCCCCGTCCCTCCTGCCCCTCGGGTGTAGCATGCCAATCTGTGTCGGGGGCTTCAAGTACCTGGGGATATATGTATCTAGGAATCAGGAGTGCTTTGTGCAAAAAAAACCTCCAACCCCAGCTGGACATATTTTACAGGGATGTGGCCCACTGGAGGACGTTACCTCTTTCTCTAATGGGTAGAGCTGCTCTCTACAAAATGCCCCGTATTCTGTATGTTTTTCAGAACACTCCTTGTATGAGATACCGGCGGAGGTGTTCCGGGTCTGAACTGGGATATCAAGCTATTGCTGTGGGACGGCAGCTGCTCCTGCGTGGCTCTGTCGAAACTAAAGCTTGGAGTGTATGAGGGTGGGATGGCAATTCCGGATCCCCTTCGCTATTACTGGGTGTTGGTCATTATTAATGATTGCGCATTTGCGGACCGGGATGACCCGGCCTTTCGGGTGGACAGACAGAAGCTGGGCGGGGGAGGATATGAGCCCGCCCTTTATACCTGTGGAGGTTTGTGATCACTCCCTGCACACACTGCGACGGTGGTGAAGGCCTGGCACAATGCTACCCACTGTCTGGGTTGGGGCTCCACCCTGACAGCACGCGCTCCACTCTGGTGTAGTGATCTGCTAGGGCGCTTGAGAACCCTGGGTGGATTCCACAGTTGGTGTCTTTTGGGGATTGAACACCTGGGGGATGTCTGAAGGGTTCAGGCACTCGTGACGTTTGAGGTCCTACAGAAAGAATAAGCAATGGCGAGAACAGAACAGTTTAGGCACCTGCAGCTGCGGCATGCTGTGAGCCAAAATGTTCAGGAGCATGAGCAGTTGCCGGAGGCGGCTCCTCTGGAGGACCGCCTCTTGACGGAGCCCTGGAGTCGAAGGCCATTTCCTTGCTTTACAAGAAACTGTTGAATAACTCTCTGGACCCGATGACTGCCTTACGGGCCAAATGGGAGGCACATTTGGGTACACTCTCTGATGAGGACAGCGGGGCGGCAAGAGAGGGCCCCAGGGTTGTGGCGAATAAGGCATGGTTCAGATTGACCCAACTCCGGATTCTTCACAGGGCATACTATTCCAGGGCGGTGATGCATAAGATGGGTCAGGCTCAGACCATGCAGTGCCTGCAGTGATGTGTGTCAGAGGGCACCTTCTACCATATCCTATGGACATGCCTCGCGCTGCAGACTTACTGTCAGGGGGTGGTCGGGAAGTGGCTCGGGTTCTTGGAAGGGTGGTCCCGCTGGATACCAGGCTGCTGCTACTAAATATAGTGGGTGAGGAACACTGGCCGAAGTAGCAGGTAACATAATTGGCCATAGCAGCAATAGTCGCTAAGCGTAATATAGCGCGGTCGGAGGATGCAGAGTCCTCTCCTAGTCTTCAGTATTGACGGTTGGACCTGGACTGGTGTTGCAGTGTGGAAAAAGTAATATACGAGAGCAGGGGTTGCCCTGAGAAATGGAAGAAAATTTGGGATTGGTGAGGGGCCTACAGGGGCAGGGATTGATCCTCTGTTACCTATGCCCTGGCAGGAAGCATGTCACTGGGTTGGGCACACCGCTGTATGCTTCTGGGGGATGTCTGATTGCGATGTTTATTCGACATTGGATTAGTTCTGTACTTCTACTCCAAGTTGTTGATAAACGATGGGTCCTTAATGGTTGTATGATACATGATGCAATGGCTGTTTTGTCTTTCAATAAAAATATATATATATATTTTTTTTTTTTAAAGAAATGGAATGATTTGTTTACAATCCACCTAGATGAGAGAAATCCTGGGAGGAGCTCGGGAGCATATGTTGCATGCATCAATTAGAACAGCATCATGAAACAATTGAGGGAGAACTACAGGCATCCTCGAAAGCAGACGGTTGATGAAAGGGACATCAAACCCCAGGACCCCAGCATGAAAACCTCAAGTAGGGGACATTAGCCCCTTGAGAATGAATTACAATTGGGTAAGTGCAAAAGTAATTCACCAGAGAAGGAACCATCAGTGTTTGATCGCCAGACAAATGCTGCCTATTTGATTTTGCAGTTTTATATAGTGTAGACTCAACCTGAAGGTATTGGAGCACTTTAAAATGACTACCAGTCACATTACATAAGGACACATTCGTATTTTTGTAGGCCCAGGGTTATTGAGTGATTTGGCCAGAATCACAGGATGTTGCGCTGACGCAGAGACTCTAATCTGGTTCCCCAGCTACAAATTCTGCAGTTCTGGCCGTTACACCACATCCTGATACCCCGATATAAGAATGCCTACATTTGCCAACCAATGGGAACGTTTGCCTCTGCTAGGGAGGTGAGGGTCAACTGTCATGTTTTACTCTGTGCTATGTGCAGTGTGTGAGGTTTCTCTCTGGCAGGTGATGGGATGGGTGCCTTGCCGAAGATGAATGTGGA
Organism: Pleurodeles waltl; assembly: GCF_031143425.1. Classification (NCBI taxonomy): domain Eukaryota; kingdom Metazoa; phylum Chordata; class Amphibia; order Caudata; family Salamandridae; genus Pleurodeles; species Pleurodeles waltl. Next base: position 657,979,037 of record NC_090449.1, read on the forward strand.
TGCAGTGTTCAAACCTGTGAACGCATTCCTGCTACTGTGTCCTGCACTGCAGAGGGAGTGAGGGACGCACAACCATACACATTCCATAGTGTATTGTCTGCCTCGTTCCAAGGGTGGCAACAACATGCACAAGAGTGGCAGCAGTAAGCAGGTCAACCCACAACTTAAAAACACTCACCATTTTTTGGTGCACTCCACCATCAGCTCCTAGTAAGATGCCATGAACTGGAACATGGAGGCACACGTGCCAACCCGCTGCAGACTCTTCCAGACTGAAGCCATGATCCTGGTTAACTTATGCACGGTGGTATTAGAGATGAGAAATGGAAAACCTCTAACTTTTTGAGCAACAACGTGTTCGGCGTGCCGAAGCCTAAGCTAGGGGGTGGGGTGCAGGTGGTCAGATACAGAAACTGCTTATTGGAGAGCAGCAGTTCCTGTTCCAAGCTGTCTCGAGGTGCGCAGGCACTGTTGGTCCTTCATGACTTTTCCCTTTAGCCCTGTGGCTCAGCAACCCAGCTGGAACCACTAGGAAACAAGAGTGCGTAGGAGCCACATGGGAGCCTGCCAATGGTAAGTAAAAGTAAATGAGAGGGATGTGAGACCCACCTGGGAGCCAGCCAGAGGTAAGTCAAGGTAAGTAATGGGCAGGCCCAAAGCCCCTTTTAAGATTTAGTTTTTTTTATAGACCAGAGATTTCGCAAGCTCAGTGCAAGCGCTGTATAGGCAACACCTAAAAAGGAGTGGGGCCATGCCCCCCCACCTGAGCCTTTAATAGCCCCAGGGACCCCGTGCCTGGGGCAAAGCTCACTTACTGTGCCCCAGGGAGCCCACCCCCGGACACTGTAGTTTACCTGCCCGCACTACAGCAGCCCCCTTACTGTTAAATGCTTTGCCCCTGGAATGGGGTCTACGGGGCCTAATCTGGCTTAGGCAGGAGGCTCTGTGCCCACCATCCCGTTATTTATTACTCAGCCCTGAGTGACGGGGTTTAAGGGCCTAATAAGGCTCAGGGGAGGGGATGTGCAGCCTCAATCCCCTTTCAAAGAAAAAAAATAAAAAAATACCAGCATGGGTCCCTGGGACCTATGAAGGTTGGGGGAGGGGGGTGAGTGGGCACATGGCACCCCTACAATTTTTCTATTGGCTTGGCCCCAGGGATGAGGTCCTGGGGCCTATTAAGGTTTTGGGACAGGGGCTGCTCCCCCCTCCCCTTAAAGATTGTGGCACCAGAGGACGGGGTTCATTTGGGCTCAAGAAGGCTCAGGAAGAGCTGTCCCAACTGTTTAACTGTATTTGGCACGAGGACGGTGTACTCGAGGCCTTTTAAGGCTTAGGGAGGGGGCCACGCTGCTTTTTCCCCTTTTTACTGGTACTGCTCCTGGGCAACGGGGTACTTCGGGCCAATTATGGCTCAGGTAGGGGGTCTGTATGCTCCCCTCGCTTTAACATATACATTTTGGACTCATGGGATGGGGCCCTTGGGGCCCAAAGGTCAAATTTAGGTTGCACACGCCAAAGGCTCTGCCTGGGTTTGGCAGCCTGCTTAGGGGGGCAGGATGTTGGGCACAGGGCCTGGCAGAATGCAAAGCCCCTCTGCGCACAGCCTAAGGCTGTGATCAGGATGGGGTTGGCAGACAGCTTGGCATTTGGCCATAGGGCCTACCCGTGAGCAGCGTGATGTTGGGTACCTGTGGAGGATTTGCCCGTGGCCAACCCAACTGCCCTGCACGGCCAAAGGCCGTGTGCAGCTGGGGTTGCCTTAACATATGGTAATAAAATATCACTTTACGTTTAAAAAAAAAAAAAACAATCTTAAAATTCACCTAAAAAAACAAAGGTTAAAGTGACCGTATGTTTAGGCGAATACATCAGTAACAACAATAACGGTTGAAGTAACAAAATAAATAAAAATAATGAAAAAATAAATAAAAAAACACACAGAAATTAATCGGTTACAGCTACCAGAGCTAAATATAACTTGCACCCACGCCATACACTGCTTATGACCTCAAAATTGACATCACTCATGACATGTTCTGTGAAGATCTCAAATTCCATAACTGATGACAAATCTGATCGCATTATTGATGACATCATTGATGACAACTTCCAAAGAGTTTATTTTATAGTTTACATAGTGGTGGGTAACTATCATTTTACCCACGTTGGAAGCAATATGATTTGTAACTTAAAATAAACTGTGCACACTGAAATGTGTATCAATCATACATGGGATGTCAACTATAAATGTAAATTAAGGTACTCGATTTCCATTTCTTAGATCCTGAAATGCTGGCTCCGAGAGTGCCTACAACAGTAATTGAGAGGTCCAAATTCCTATAATGTTATATTGTTACCTTGTGCCTGATAGAATACCACTTATGAATTGTTCCATGATGGGCTGTATTGTACTATAAGATTTTTTCATTGTGGAATTGCAAGCTTTATTATCTCTCATCCCAACATATGTATCCTTATAAATATTTACAAAATATCGACTATGAATGCTTTCCATATAAACAATATTTCAGTTCGAAACTGCACAGATCAAAAGCAGTTTCCAAAACAATATTTGAGTTCATAAATATTTTGACATACAATAAGTTGATTTGTTTTGAAATCCTATATGTTGAAGAATCTTGACTGAGGAGCCACGGTTTGCACTTTGAATTGTCAGCCAGTCTATTGATGAAGATGAAAATAACTGAACAAGCATATTATCAAATCAGTCTACAAAGCGGAGAACTGGCATGTGGCTCTCACACCTGAAGATACGATGTGCTGTGGTTAGTTTCTAAATATACAAAATGTGTCTTTTCAAACTAATTATTGAACATGTTTAAAATAATGTATTAATTACTTATCAATCACGTACTTAGGTGTACTGAAAGTGGGACATTTTCTGGTTTAAGTTGTGATTTCTTGATTTTAAAACTGTAAGCAAACATTAGATGAAACTTTGTCCAAATCATGGAAAAGGACACGCTTGAAAGGTATTGACTTTCAAGAACCCAGCAGCATGTTACCACGTTCGCCAACCTCACTCCAACCACAAACAAGTGTCAGACACACTCAGTACAAGTGCTAAAACCCTTGTATCTTTGAAGCATCCTAGACGCAATTCTGAAACTGAAATTAAACATATATGGGGGTTATATATAATTCTTTGACTCTTTCATGTAAGTCCCCTTTACCACTAGGGTGGATTGATCATTCATTGATTTGTTTTCAGATCGCCAGAATAATTGGGCCAGAAGACTCTAAGAAGGCATTGAATAATTTGTTGGGGGTCTCAAGTTTCACTACATGGGCATCCACACATCCTCAATTTTATACAGTAGACAGAACCCTAGTTTAGCTTCAACTAAATAATTAAGGGACTAATTTAGAATGTTTTCAGACGTGTACTCTTACACAAGCGTGACAGATGTCCCATCCGCCTTAAGTGCATTAGAAAATAAAGCACTTATAATGAGACAGACGGCCTAAACGTCATGGTTGTGATGGAGTGCTTGTCAGCAAATCTCCAAGTCAGGCTCTAAGGCTTCTGAAAAGAATTCGAGCAAGGCAACTGGAGTAACTTTAGATGACCTTTAATCCACAAATAATGATCTTCCAGAATGAACGCCTACGTTTACCAGAGGTAGATGTATTATTTTATTGTTTATTCACAAGATAACAGATTTCATTGTGAAAAAAATACTAATTCACTGTCACAAAAATCCTGTTAGCTTACACAATCTCTGAGAAATTCGGATGTAAACCAACAATTATTCAAATCAGTCATTAATAAGCCTATTTGGGCTTAGGGCAAATACAATATTTCCCTAATTAATCTTGGTGTTTTTTCCTTCACGAATTCAGTGACAGAGAAGGCTCAGTCTTCACCTCAGATCAGCTTTATTACAGAAACCTGGTTGAACTCTACGACTGCGCCTGCTATTGAGCTTGCTTTACCAGATAAGTACCATAGGTTGAGATTTGACAGGGAGCGCTTACAGGCGGTGGTACTGCTATCATTTTCAAAGTTTCAGAGAAAGTCTCGCTTATAGAGACTTTACCAGCGGACTGGGCAGAGATATGAGTTTTCAAGGTGGAACTCTCCCCTTAAGATTGCTGGAGAGGCGCTTGCATTTCGTCCCCCTAGTCCCAAGAGATTTCAGTCAACAACTCACTGAAGTCACTGCCACACATGTTCTTGCATCCAAACATTTCCTCTTATTGGGGGACTTTGGCTTTAATTAGGAAGCACCACTAAATATAGAAACAGACTTGTTTCTCTCTGATCTAATTATGGTAGGGCTAAACCAGAAAGTTAGAGGACCTATGCACAGTGCGGACCACACTCTTGACTTAGTTTTAACTAATTCTTTGGCTCTTTCATGTAAGTCCCCTTTACCACTAGGGTGGACTGATCATTCATTGATTTGTTTTCAGATCACCAGGATAATTGGGCCAGAATACTCTAAGAAGGCATTGAATAATTTGTTGAGACACTGGCACAAAGTGGTACTAGACTCATTCGCCAAAGAGTTTGATTTTAGGATAAAGACTGATGATGGGGGTGTGGATAACGCTTTTTCAGACTATAATTTAGCTTTAAACATAGGGTTTGACAAATTAGCCCATTTGAAATCTTGCTCAACATCTAAACATAGGACACCTGCACCCTGATATATGATTGAATTGCGAACTGAAATGACCATGTGTAAAAAAAAAAAAAAAAACTTGAGAGAAAATGGCAGAAGTCACATAGAGAGACAGATAAAGCAGTCACATAGAGAGGCGGATAAAGTGCCTTATAAAGCAGCTTTAACAATGTACTACAGGAATAATAAAAATGAGCAGAAACATCATTTCTCTCCAAATCAGTCAGACAGGTAGCTCCTCGAACGAGTTATTTAAAATCCTTAATAAATTTACAAACTCTTATGCTTGTTCCTCTGATATTGAGCCATCACAAGCTCTATGTGACTCCTTGGTTAACCATTTTGAAGAAAAAAGAAATGCCATTTATAGGAATTTTCCCAGACAAAATGGGTAAGTGACCACGGAGCTTAGTTTAGCTCTATATCCTCACAAAGATTCTAATATTCTACAGAATTTTAAATCAATCAAGCTTGATTATATTCTGAAAGTATTAGCTTCTGCAAAATCTGGGTCTCCTTTAGACATCGCTCCTGCTAAGATCTTCATGGCATTGTTCAAACAGCTAGTTCTTGCTATTTGCTCGCTATTTAATCTATCTATTAGCTGCAGATGAATTCTCTTAGCTTGGAAAGCAGCGTAGGTCATACCTATAGAGAAAAAAAAGCCAATTTGCCACCTATGGACCTCTATAACTATCGACTTAGTTCTCTGCTTCCCTTGCTCAGCAAGCTGTGAAGGACAAATAAACAAACAACTCATGGAGTACCTAGAATCAAACAAGGTGTTGGACCCATCGCAATCTGGATTTCGACAAATGCTCAGTACAGAAAAGACTCTTATTGCGGTCACTGATCAGATAAGAAGTTCTCTGGATGATAATATTCCCTCACTGCTTGTGCTGTTGAACTTGTCTGCAGTTTTTGATATTGTGCCCCAGTCTAGGTTGCTTTAGAGGCTGCAGGCGATAGGTAGTGCTTAATTTGTAAATAAAAACGTGCCGGTGCTCAGAGCTCTCCTATGAAACGCGCAGCTGCTGCAATTTAATGTGCGAGCACGGAATACTGAGGCAGCGTAATCCTGAAGCCATCTCGGGCCTCTTCAATACATCTAAAGCCACTCCCTGAGCCCTTCAGCTAACTCCTGCAGCTTTCTGCTCTCTCCCATTGTGACGTTTTTTCATTTTTCTCTTCCTCCGTCTTTCCCAAATGTACTGATCACCTCAAGCCAGTAAACTTCTGAAGACGGAGTTGTTAATGGTCTAGTTGTTTTGTTTAAAGCCTTGGATCTAGAAGTGCGCAGAGATACCCCTCCCGGGGTGATTTGTGCATGTTCTAAGCCTAATTAACATAATAAGGTTTGAAACCAAGAGCTCTGAATATTATTACGGTAAGCATATTAAATTATAAATTAATATTCACTCAACAGCCACAAAAACTTGTATGAAAAACACAGACTTAACTGATCTTGAATGGTTTCCTTACTTTGCCCTGGATTACTATTGTATGATTTCTCTTCACCAGAACTATTCATAAACAGCAGAGTTAATCAATCAACCAAATATTTCTCAAAGATGGTCATAAATTCAGCCCAGGAAGGAGAAAGCAACGTAATTTTTTGTTTTTTTTGTTTTTACTTTATTCAGATAGAAGTTCATGTAAAACCTTAACATAAAGTTGATATTTTACAGTTGACATAAGTAAACAATTTATGAGGGAAATGATTACAAGCAGGAAGAACTAATAAATAAGCAGTAGTGAGGCAGTCAGCACGCCCTTCAAGTAACAGTCGTTGTTTACCTGAATAAATTAAAAGGAGGAAATAATCACTAGTCATTTCGTGGTGTCAGAATCAGCAAAAATGTGAATGTAGGTTGTTGGGCAACTTCTATGCATAATGAGCGTAGACCAAGCTCAGCAAATGACTGCGGTTCTATTTGAAAACCATATTTTTTTCCACTACACAAAAACTCCAGAATTATTTCCACAGGAAAGAAATAAGAAAGGCTAAGATATATCTGCCAAAAATTGGTTATGGTAAAACAAGTTGTCTTTAGGAGATATTTGAGAAGGGGGTTAATACTGAATTTTGAGGGTCCATCTACAAAATCCAACAGCCACATGAGGTATTTTAGGGATATTCAAATCAATGATATTTTTAAACTGAGAAAACCTCTCTTTCCAAAATCTCTCAAAACTATACGATGTGCAGTGAATTATTTCAATTTGGTTATAGTTTTACCAACAAATAGGAATTTTCAGGGAATAGATGGGCTGATAATAACACGTATAACATACATGTTGTTCCTTATGCCTACATATACACAATCAAGTGCTTTCAGGTATTTGCTAGTCAAGCCAGGACTCACATGATTTCAAATAAAGGAGTTTATTAGGATAATTTGGTTACCTCGGCGGCTTTGAGGCCCTGGCTCAAGACAGCGCAATATGCCTAACTGAGAGAATTTTTCCCTTTTTAGCCCCAGACGTAGTTACCCAACGGCAAAAGGAAGATATTGAAACTAATCTCTTATTGTGAGAAATTGAAGTATTAGTTTAAGGGGGTGAGGATGCGTTTCAAATAATCACAATCCTTGTCAGGGTGAAACTGAACAGTTCCTAAATAAACACGTGCTCAATCCTTTGGTAGCTGTGGCACAGAGCAGATGGGCTTATCTTTAGAGGCAATGTGTAAACTATTAAGGCAGCACTCAAACAGTAATAAAGTGAAGACACAACAAAAGAAAAATCCCAATCCCATTTAAAAACAAAGAATGTTTTAATAAATAAAATGCTACCAACACAACAAAAATCCAATAAGTAGAACCAGGTATATGAATTTTTAAAGTTTGATTTAAAAATAGCGGCATAATGTACAGAGCACCAAATGCAGGCATCTGGACGCACTAGACTGGGTCAATGTCAAAAGTTAAGACTGACCGTGTTGGTTTGCCGATCAGACACAGAGACCAGGTTCATCCCAGTGGAAAGTTACCCTGCTGACTTAGAAACTTTTACAGAGGAAAAGAGATCAACAACAAGTCGTTGAAAGAGCAAACTGTAAGCTGGATTCAAAGTGGGGCTTGATGAGAGCGGGGTGCTGAAGAGCAAGGTCCTGGTGTGATTGGCGATGAAGGTGTGAAAGCTTAGAGTGGGCAAAGTTTGTGCCTAAGAAGGCCTCAAAATCAATCAGATGCTGCTCAGAGTCGGTCCTGATGAAACCCACTATACTCAGACTTGGAAACTTTTCTTGAAAGCACATCTCTTTCAGCAAGCAAACCGGCAAGTTGAGGCCAAATGGCAATTCAACAAACAGCTGAGGCTTCAACGGAATCCCAAGTGTTTATCTGTTCTACAGGCAGTAAGTTGGTAAGAAGTTTCAAAGTGCCTCTTCCTACAGTTAGAGAAGGGAGCACAACACTTTGACACCAACCAAGGGGTCAGGACCAGGGAAGCACCACTAGGGCAGGTCCAGTTGGAACTGGTCAGATTGGCAGTTGCAGGGAAAGAGGTAATTGGAAGCTGGTTATGTCCTTGTATCCAAGACAAGTAGTCAGACAACTGACTTTGTTCAGATTCTTCAGCCAAGAGACCAGCCGTTCTTCTGATTTTTCACAGGTCAGAACCGTCCTTTAGGAGAGGTCTGTGGGCGTCCAAATTTATGCCCAGTGCTAACTTGTTGGTGGAGGGCAATCATTTGTCCTATCCCTAAACAAGTTCTAGCCAGTTGTTTCCCAGTCACTGGGTTTGGAGCCAGCCTGACTAGAGAGACAAAAGGGAGGCAGGTTTAGGTCTGCCATAAACTGCCAGTGACAGGGCAGGCATCCTTTGAAGCTCAGGAAGGGGCTGGGCACAGCTCCAAGGCAACCCTGTTAAAGGAGGAGACTCCTCTTCCCACACAGAAAGCCCTTTATTCACTGTCTGGGGGCAACACGCATCTCACTACAGGGAAGGCATTAGGGGTCAGGTGACAGCTGGACACTGGCAAGAAAACCTTTTGAGTTAGGCAGGAAAATCATTTTCAAAAAGTGTAGGTTCAAAAATAGTCATATAAAGTCCAATTTGACCATTAAGTTGAACTTTAAATTAATATTAAAATTATTATTTAAAATATTTGTCAGGCTATTCTCAAACATAACTCAGCACTTATTAAATGTGATAGCATACACCAGTGTTAACCAGTTTGAATACATTTAACATACATGTCTGAATTGTCAAGATCATGTAAAGTAAACTATGGCCTATTAAAGGTTACCTTAGAAATGACTTATAAGTATTAAAAAGTAATGATTAGGCCTGGCAAAATGTTTATTTTGTGAAGTTGAAATGACAGTTTAGAACTGCACACAGGTTGCAATGGCTAGCTTGGCGAAACGTTTTACAGTGCTACTTTAGCAGGTGGCACAATGAGTGCTGCATCCCACTAGTAGCATTAGTCTACAGACTCTGGGTACAGGTGGTACCACATAGTAAGGCACTTACAAGCATATTGCATGTGTCAATCAGGTTTATACCACTTTTAACATGTTTGAAAGGCAGGGCACCAGCACTTTACCACTGGTTAGCAGAGGTAAAGAGCACAGATTTCTATAGCCAACAAAAATGGGTTCAGAAACAAAATGTAAAAATCAGATGGACTCTTTATCCATGATACTGCCATATAAAGGAACGTAGCATGCAATGGATATTTAAATTACACAAACAGGAATTGGGACTGAGTGAAAATGTGACTGGTTAGCACAGATAGTAACATCAGGACAAAATTAATCTTTAATGGTAGTGAGCTTTCCAAACTACGCTTTACAATTTAATTGAGGTTAACCGATCTTTAAATAAGGAATGCAAAAGGGATGGTACACTATGTCTTGGAAGAGTAGCTAATGAACACAGTTGAGAATATTCCATTTTATTCTGAGCCCATCTGAAATTCTAATGCAGATTTTCCTAATGTAATTATAAACGTAGTGGTATGTCTTGGGAATGAAAGACTTTTGGGAAGGAAGAACATTTTAGTAATATTGCAACAATCAATCAATCCGGTTAATAGTTTGTGAACAGATTGCATTAAGTGGTTTGAAGTTCAAAGGAGTCATAGTTCCAATAACTTAAAACGTTTGCCCTCAGATATACTGCAGATCAAACATACCTCCCTAATAGTTTTGCTAAGTTTCCTACTAAACAGTATCTGGGTGTAGTCCGTATTCAACAAATATCATGAGAGCTGTCCAAAAGATCTTCTACCTCTAAAGTTGTTACTGTGGTCAATGGTTCTAAGTTTAAGGTGGCAGTATCCTCTACACAGGCATGATCTTTCTTTCACATTAATTCAAACAGCTGGTGGAAGGGCACCAGCTGTCTCTGAAGAACACCGAAAAGGCTCCAGGTATACAGCAAAAAGTAGGCAGGATAAAAGACACCCTTGCATAGTGCCAGGAGTAGCAATGGTTCTTCAAAGACCAATTGTATTAATTAGTTTGATGTAATTAGGAGCAAATCCTATCCTGATCAAATTAAACCGGAGTAAGGGCCAGGAAAAGCTGTTAAGTGCTCTCTTGACATTCAGTAAGGTCACACTGGTGTAGGCCAGGGTAACTTCTGTGATGCCTAAGACAGTTGTTGCCTTATACATCTGAGCAGTAGTGTTTCTTCCAGGGAATGAAGCCATGAACTTGTGAATGAATACTCCTGTCAATTTAATCTGCCAAACTTTTGGGAATGTTTTGACTAATCCAATATACAGGGTTATGTTAGAAATGGGGTCAGTAGTTGGCAGTGGTTTGCACCCTGTCTCTGTCTGTCTCTCTCTCTCTCACACACACACACAAAAGTACTTCACACTACTTAAGATACAAATTTTCAAAGATGAAATCTTAGTACAGCACTTAGAAACACAATAGCTCCAATTGGGGCTATCACGGCGTCTTGGCAGAGTTATTCTTAACAGTCCAGTACCACTGATGAGGGAGTGCGGGCTGGTCAAGGAGTCGCATGGGCCCCAAGTACAGTACAGGGGGGAAAAAAAAGACGCTGCACGGAGTCAGGGAGGTGAGGCGTTGCTTGAGCCGGTGCACCGTGGGTTCCTTTACTAGGCAGAGAAGGTGCAGCGTGGGTCCCTTATGGCTGCAGGGGAGTAGAGGGGGTATCAGTGGCAAGGTTTCTATTCCTTATGAAAAGGCGGGGTCGATGAATCCAGCAGGTCAAGATGAGAGGCATCGACTTGGCAGTGTTGCAATCATACCACAAAGCCACAGATGCTGCGGCGGAGTCAGGTGTCACAAAGGTAGGTGACACAGCACTCGGGACTTGCGTTGTCGTGGGACTTCGGAAACAATGCAGTTGTCTGTCACAGTCGTTGCACTCAGTGGGGACCACTCCTCCAGTGCAGGAAGGGGCTCAAATCAGATAATGGCGCTGGTTACAAAGTCGCTCTGGGGTCGATGTGCTTGTCTCTTCTTGGTTACACCAGAATTACTATCAAAGGCCCCAAAACTGGATTTAGCACCACGTGGCAAGTCTGGACTCAGCAAGAAAACCCTGGTGCTGGCAGATGAAGTCTTTGCTGTCCATGAGACTTCTAAATAGGAGGTAAGCTCAGTCCAAGCCCTCGGAGAACCTTCGGGACCAGGATGTAGAAAGAAAAGTCCAGTCCTTTCACTCCCAGGACTGGAGCAGCAAGCATCAGGCCAGCACAGCAAATCAACAGGCAGAGTGGCAGTCCCACCTACAACATCAAGCTCTTCTTCCTGGCTGAATGTCCTCAGTCCAGAAGGATTTTATCTTTGTGGGGTCAGAGGTCCAGTATTTATACCCCTTTCTGCCTTTGAAGTAGGCAAAAGTCAAAGAAAAGTATTTGTACGGCACAAGACCCTGCCTTTCCTGCCCTGGCCCCAGCCACAATTCAGGGGGTTGGAGATTGCTTTGTGTAAGGACAAGCACAACCCTATTCAGGTGCAAGTGTCGGCTCTTCCCACCACTCTAGCTCAGCAATACCCATCTGGATATGCAGGGCACACTTCAGCTCCCATTTGTGGGACTGTCTAGACTGAATTCACAAACAGGCCAACTATCATCCTGACCCAGATGTATATTCCACAGACAGGCAGAGGTACAGAATGGTTAAGCAACAAAATGCCCACTTTCTTAAAGTGGCATTTTCAAACTTACAATTTAAAAAACAACTTCAGTAAAAGATGGGATTTTAGATTGTGAATTCAGAGACCCCAAACTCCATATTTCTATCTGCTCCCAATGGGAAATTACACTTAAAAGATCTTTCAAGGCAATCTCTATGTTACCTTATGGGAGAGATAGACCTAGCAAAGATGAAACCCTAATTTAGCAATAGTTCACTATTGGGACATGTAAAATGCACCAGTACATACTTGTCCTTCCCTTTAAATACACTACATCCTGCCCAAGGGTGGACTTGGGCCTGTTTTAGAGATGACTTACATGCAGTAAAAGGGAAGGTTTGGGCCTGGCAAGTGGGTGCACTTGCCAGGTTAAAATGGCAGTTTAAAACTGTCCACACTGACACTGTAGGGGCAGGTTTGAGACCTGTTTACAGAGCTACTCTTAGGTGACACAATCAGTGCTACAGGCCCACTAATAGCATTTGATTTACAGGCCCTGGGCACACATGGTGCACTATACTAGGGACTTACTAGTAAATAACATATGCTATGGATAAACCAATCACCAATACCATTCAGACAGAGAGTACTTGCACTTTAGCACTAGTCAGCAGTGGTAAAGTGTCCAGAGTCTAAATCCAGCAAAAACAAAATTCTGCACAGGGTCACAAACAAGAGGCCAGAAGCCAAAAGACTGGGAAAACCACACCAAGGGCTGACAGGTCTAACAGGTGATTATAGTCATATATTTTAAAGTCTTTATTTTTCACCAGGAATACAACGATGTTGCTCTCACTCCAAAAAAAGAGGGGGCTCTCCCATTTCAAAAATTCATGAATGAGCTCCAGTTAAGTCAAAGCTTGGAACCCCATCACGGTTTTATAAAATTCAGAAAAGAATAAGTCTGAGCCCAAACTTTAATACTGCACACGCTTCCTCATCTAGATGATTCCTATCCAATCTCAGTACATTCTAAGGATGCCGCCCATATAATACAGGTCCTCAATACAGAGTTGCAAGTAATCCATCTGGCTCCTGTGTCTCTATGCCAGCTGTATTATAGACAAGTGTAATCAAGTTCCCAGTAGCATGCTCCTTTAATGTGATAGCTGAAAAGCACCCATGGATTAGGTATGCTTAAACACACTCAGTCTATGTATTTCAATAGCTTAAATTACCTTCCCTCAAATCAGATTCAACAGCAAGCTGCATTCAACAAACCAGAGCTTATTTATTTCCATTTCTTTCGTTGTATGCAAATTCCCATTCCATGTTTAGGCTCAAGTTTTAGAAGGGGTTTACACAGGTCCTCATTGCATTTAGTATCCCTAGATTGTAACTCTCAGCTTGCAGAGTAATACCTAGAATTTTCTTCTTGAATAGCTGTTCAATCTTGAGAGATTATATATATATATATATATATATATATATATATATATATATATATATATATATATATATATATATATATATATATGTGTATATATATGATTCACTGCAACCAGGATATGGTGACTATCATAGGGTGGTCTGCCCTGTGACAGTCTCCATATCCCGGTTTGCAGAGGATCATATATGTTTAAATATGGAGACGACTGCACACATCGAAGGCAGAGATTGATCTGGATGTGTGGAGAGGAACGCATTGATTTGGATTTTCTTTTCAGCGTATATGCACAGACAGTGTATCCAGCACGGGTCAAGGGCCTCGCTGTTTGAGAAGCGGGTGAGACAGAACGCCAATGGTGATTAATGGTTGCTCAATTCCTGTAGCCATTCTATTGAGGCCCGTTTTGAGTTGTCAGTAGACATCCGCTACAATCATCTTGGACGTGTTTATAATTTTCATCACTTTGTGAGCATACGAGGCTACCATGCAAGGTGTTATGATTCTGTTCATTCTGGTAGAGTAATGGGGTCATCCAGAAGGCTGCATGTAAAACGGTGCTGATATACTAACAAGACTCACATTCAGGTATTTTTGGGATGTTCGCTCTAACTATTACTGACAGTCTCTCGAACTTCACTCTTTACCTTTTTGGATTTTATTGTGCCCCTGCTGCAAGACACTATTTACTCACACTGGGGTGAACGGATACCATTATTCATACAGACTATTTCAGTATGATTACCTTGATGAGGGTGTTTGGCAGTCAATGTTGAATATGCATATTTTAATTGCTCTCTACATAAGTTCACACAGGGACAATCTTGGTAGTCAAGAACACAAATATTAAACAAAAAGATTGTTTTCCATTGTAGAAGAATGCTACTAAAGGTGCAGCCAGCAAGTGTGTCTGGTGTGGGGGACAGTTATTGCTCCAACTCAGACCATGGGGGTTTACCTGAAGAACATATATGTGGATATCCCCAAGTTGGCCTTACACAGCCTATCCACATATGTTTTGATCTGGCTGTTGGACTGTGGTTTCTTCATTTGTGTTGGTGTTGCTACAGTTGGTAGTGGGTGTTATTGAAAGTTGATTTATCTCGATACCCACCTTGGCAGGCTATTTGTGTGTTAGATATTGGTTGAAGCAGTGTTTTTCAAATTATATAATCAGTATCGCATCTGTTTTGGAGGCACAACGTAAAGAAAAAAAACAGAGTAAATTATTTTTTACCCTTAACGCAAATGCAATTATGGCTAGGCAGGAAGACAGTACCATGAGTTCTAACATTAAGGTACAGGTATTGTATGAAAGACTGGAAAGACTGGAAAGATTACACAAAAAGGAACTCTCAAAATGGCGGGAAGCTGAATCCTTACAAAGATATATGGATGTGGAAAGAGTACCAAGAGGTCTTAGGATTTTTTACAATACCAACGTATGAAGACCAATGTTAGATGAGTGGGCACATAACTCTAATCAATGCTCTCTAAGCATGATGAGACTTTTAATTAAATACGCCATTAAGGATAGAGAAAATGTTTTAGAGGATATTGAAAAACTATCCTCTAAATTACTTTCCATGGTATCTAAAGAGATATATAACGAATTTATAAACAAGTTGGAAGCAAAACTGTCCAAATTGGATGAGGAAATTACCACCAAAAAAAACTACGGAAATGTATTTGTGAATTTAAAGATTATCAGTCAGAAAGAATTCTCACTTTTCATTGCAAATATGACCACATGTACAGTGAAGATCATAATGGTCAAACAGAGTCACAAATGTCGCAAAAAGACTCCTGTAGCAATGAATTGGTCGAGAGTGATGCATCAGATAGTAATTTATCGGACATCTCAGAAATCACTGTAGCATCTATGAATCAAGTAGATAAGAGTTGAAAATTCTATTTTTTCTAAAACAGTTGCAATTGCTAAATCAAGGCAGGACAGAACAACAAGGTCATCAGTCCTTCCAAAGTGGAAGGGGGAAAGGAGGGCGAGGAAGAGGAATCGAGAAGCCAAGGAGAGAAGGAGGAAAAGAAGAATTCAAGCCCATGGGAATGATGACAAGGGCCAAGAAAGCAACGCAATGAACGTGGTGAAATTACCTAACAGACTGCTGACTGAAACTGAACATAAACCTTTCTCATAGGTTTCTATTTTTGTCCCCTTACAAAGTTTGATTATACTCAGACAAGGAAAGATCTGTTTAAATTTGTGAGAAAATTAAAATTGAAAAAGTGGTTTGGCAATAGACAAATTAAGTTGGAGGGGTCACAGGTTGAATCCAGTCCCAACAGCTTTTGCATTAGGGGTGTGAAATTTTCACACACAGTAGCAGCATTATATGAAGATGTAGAAGTTCATGAGGACACCTTTTTTAATCTGGATGTAGTTGGTTTTGAAGTAGATAAATCATGTCCTAGTCCATTTAAACCTAAATAACTCTTTCTACCAGTAATGTATTGTGATGCCATTGATGTTTTTGAAAGAGAGGTAATTAATGAGTTGAAAAAGATTAAGAGAAAACCTATTGATGTTGTGAAGAGCAATCTACCCCCAGCAGAAGTTAGGGGACTAGACAATCTTAAGAAAGCGAATACTATTGTTATTAGACAATCAGATAAGGGGGGTAATGCTGTTATTTGGGGGAAAAAAGGACAGTATATACAGGAAGGGATGAGACAGTTGGGGGATCCTAACTGCTATGCCAAGTCCAACTTTAATCAGGTAAAACAATCAGATGTAACTTATAAAGATATGCTTTATGATTGGAAAGAACAAGGGCTTCTAGAGTGGGAGGAGTATCAGTTCTTAACATGTGACCATCCTGAATCTCCAATTTTATATCTTTTTGCCTAACGTACATAAGGACAGGAATAATCCTCCTGGAAGACCTACTGTGTCTGCAATTGGGTCCTTTTTGGAAAACACATCTAAATTTATAGATTTTTTCCCTCAGCCTTTTGCATAGAGCTTATCTTCCTACATTAAAGATACCACACATGTTTTAAAAGTAATTGAGGGTATCCATTGGGAACAAGATTATTTGATGACATTAGATGTTGCTAGCTTGTATACTTGCATTAAACATGATTTGGGAATAGATGCAGTAAGACATTATATGCAAGCTAGATCCATCTCTTTCCAGTTGCATTCGGAAATGATACTGGATATGATTAATTTCTGTCTCAAGATTTTTTTTTTCATATTTGACAAGACTATTTACAAGAAGATACAAGGAACGGCGATGGGCACCTGCTTTGCCCCCAGCTATGTCAGCTTATTGATGGGCTGGCGGAAAGAGCAGGTGCCCACTGAATATACCAAATTTGAGGAACAGGTGATCTTGTGGTGCCGTTATTTCGAAGATGTGTTTGTCAATTGGAAGGGGGTGAAACATCAGCTAAGAATTTTGTATCCCAGTTAAACAACAATGAATATAATCTTCAACTTAGTGTGAATTTTAGCAACACTCGTATAGAATTCTTGGATGTGGAAGTCATGGTGAAGAAAGATTGCCTCAATACTAGGTTATTCAGGAAGAAACAGCTGGAAACAGTTTGTTGAGTGCACATAGTGCTCATCCATCTAGCCTTATACGCAGCATTCCCTATGGTGAGTTACTGCGTGCGAGACGGATATGCAGTACTGTAGAGGATTATGAACAGGAGTGCAGTATTATCTGTAAAAGGTTTAAAGACAGAGGGAATAGCAAACAAGTGATATCCTAGGCGTCAGAGAAAGTTAAAACTGTCACAAGGGACAGCTTACTATTTAATGTTCCTAGGAACGAGACAGCACATGAGGAGACATTAAGATTCATTGGTACATTTTCTAGAAATTCAATGAATGTTCGCCATATATTGAACAGGAGTTGGCAAATCTTACAAACGGATTCTGTATTGGCTAAATATTTACATGAGACACCAGAAATCACGTTCAGGAGAAGCAAATCTCTTCAGGACGATCGCAGCCGGAATATGATTTCCTGTGATAAATCCACTCAGGGTATGGTGATTCCAAGGTTTGTGTGCTGCTTACAATTTAACAACTGTAAGAGTCTACAAATAGGACCAGGGGTCAGGCGCTTTTACATTAGGGGCTTTTTTAAATTGTAATACTGACTTTTGCATATACTGTTTGATTTGTCCCTGTGTGAAGTTGTATACTGGCAGTACTATCCACCGGGCCAGGAAGAGAATTCTTGAACACAGGAGAGCCATTTGTCAAAATGATCACAACTATCCTGTTGCTAGACATGTCATGCCACGGGCCCCACAGCATCTTTCGCACGGGCGCAGTGGGGGCCGTGGTCCGTTTTCCGGGCCGCGGGGCCCAACGCAGCCTTATTTCCCATCTGCGCTCTGTTTCCTTTACCGCGGCAGGGCCAGAGGCCCGGGTTTGGGCATCGGTCCTCGCTGCGAATAATGCGTGGCGCGGGTGTTGTCGAGGTGTGCTTGCGCCCCCCCTCGGGCCTTTCACTTACCTGGCGCCCCATTCTAGGGCTTTCTCCTTTTTCCTTCTTCCTGGAGGAGCCATGATTTCCCTTTCCCAGTATACCTTTCTCCTTCACCTTCCCTGCAAGCATCTGTTCCACTTACTACTATGGTGTCTTTTTCCTATCTTGTTCTATAGCCCCTTTCCCACTCCAAGTTGGCAGTCCTACTTCTTCCTGCATGTCACTTCTTGTCAAGGGGTATATAAGGGGATAGATTATTTTCTTTGCGTTGCAACACTTCTCCTCTGGCTGGTCTTCTTTTGGACTCCAGTTTTTGCTCCTGTTTATTCCTCCGACTTCCAGTGATTTCCAGGCATCGAAGTTCTGATTCTCTTGTGTCCTCCTTCTGTTCTAGGGAGTTCCTGTCTAAGAGGTTTTTTCCCTTTGGGGTTTTTCCTCTGGGACTCCTTCTGGAGGGCACGGACTGTGGTGGCATACTACTGTCAGCAGCACCATGGCTACCAGAAGGGGTCGCCCCTACCTCGGCCAAAGCAGGGCTTGCAAGAACCAAGGCAGCACGCCATCCCCATCTCGTCTGGGCAGTAAGCCAAAGGTAAATCGTGACAAGACACTTCCATGAATTGCATGGGGGAGATGAAAGGCTATTGAAATTTGTGGTAATAGATCATGTTAGAAGGGACATTTGAGGAGGAGACAGAGAATTGAGAACATTGTAATCCAGATATATCATTGATTTTAAGCCTCTCATTCCAAGGGGTCTCAATTCAAGTGAGGAACTAGCCGTACATCTAGGGTAGCATTTCGAGTACTGAGGTATACTAAATTGCACTATGGATTAGTCACTTTAAGCAGTTGTGTTATTGGGAGTATATTATGTTCTTGTTTCCTTATTTTTGTATGGTTGTTCTATATTTATGGGTTATTGTGAGGAACTTGGCCATGTGTGCAAGCAGTGCTCCTGTGATTATAACAATTTTTTGTTCCTTTGTGTATATATTTGCAAGGTATTTGCACGACTCTCTGTAAGATGTAAGGGATTTGTAATTTATAAGAATGTCCAACTGTGCTGCTTACAATTTAACAACTGTAAGAGTCTACAAATAGGACCAGGGGTCAGGCGCTTTTACATTAGGGGCTTTTTTAAATTGTAATACTGACTTTTGCATATACTGTTTGATTTGTCCCTGTGTGAAGTTGTATACTGGCAGTACTATCCACCGGGCCAGGAAGAGAATTCTTGAACACAGGAGAGCCATTTGTCAAAATGATCACAACTATCCTGTTGCTAGACATGTCATGCCACGGGCCCCGCGGCATCTTTCGCACAGGCGCAGTGGGGGCCGTGGTCCGTTTTCCGGGCCGCGGGGCCCGACGCAGCCTTATTTCCCATCTGCGCTCTGTTTCCTTAACCGCGGCAGGGCCAGAGGCCCGGGTTTGGGCATCGGTCCTCGCTGCGTATAATGCGTGGCGCGGGTGTTGTCGAGGGGTGCTTGCGCCCCCCCCCTCGGGCCTTTCACTTACCTGGTGCCCCATTCTAGGGCTTTCTCCTTTTTCCTTCTTCCTGGAGGAGCCATGATTTCCCTTTCCCAGCATACCTTTCTCCTTCACCTTCCCTGCAAGCATCTGTTCCACTTACTACTATGGTGTCTTTTTCCTATCTTGTTCTATAGCCCCTTTCCCAATCCAAGTTGGCAGTCCTACTTCTTCCTGCATGTCACTTCTTGTCAAGGGGTATATAAGGGGATAGATTCTTCTCTTTGCGTTGCAACACTTCTCCTCTGGTGGTCACGCTCCGGCTGGTCTTCTTTTGGACTCCAGTTTTTGCTCCTGTTTATTCCTCCGACTTCCAGTGATTTCCAGGCATCGAAGTTCTGATTCTCTTGTGTCCTCCTTCTGTTCTAGGGAATTCCTGTCTAAGAGGTTTTTTCCCTTTGGGGTTTTTCCTCTGGGACTCCTTCTGGAGGGCACGGACTGTGGTGGCATACTACTGTCAGCAGCACCATGGCTACCGGAAGGGGTCGCCCCTACCTCGGCCAAAGCAGGGCTTGCAAGAACCAAGGCAGCACGCCATCCCCATCTCGTCTGGGCAGTAAGCCAAAGGTAAATCGTGACAAGACACTTCCATGAATTGCATGGGGGAGATGAAAGGCTATTGAAATTTGTGGTAATAGATCATGTTAGAAGGGACATTTGAGGAGGAGACAGAGAATTGAGAACACTGTAATCCAGATATATCATTGATTTTAAGCCTCTCATTCCAAGGGGTCTCAATTCAAGTGAGGAACTAGCCGTACATCTAGGGTAGCATTAGAGTACTGAGGTATACTAAATTGCACTATGGATTAGTCACTTTAAGCAGTTGTGTTATTGGGAGTATATTATGTTCTTGTTTCCTTATTTCTGTATGGTTGTTCTATATTTATGGGTTATTGTGAGGAACTTGGCCATGTGTGCAAGCAGTGCTCCTGTGATTATAACAATTTTGTGTTCCTTTGTGTATATATTTGCAAGGTATTTGCACGACTCTCTGAAAGATGTAAGGGATTTGTAATTTAAAAGAATGTCCAACTGGGATGGCTATTGATCTACACTTTCAACCCCTTACAGACTTAGATAAGTATTAGCATAATTGGGGGAGTTCTTTGACACACAAAGGGACAGCACAATACTTGTGGACTGGGTATGTGTGTAAACTAAAAGTTATGTCAGTGTGTGTAAGGAAATGGCTCCCTGTTGCAGTTACCCCCCATTTTTTGCTTGATACTGATGCTGACTTGACTGAGAAGTGTGCTGGGACCCTGCTAACCAGGCCCCAGCACCAGTGTTTTTTCACTGAAAATGTACCATTGTTTCCACAATTGGCACATCCCTGGCACACCGATAAGTCCCTTGTAAAAGGTACCAGTGGTACCAAGGGCCCTGTGACCAGGGAAGGTCCCTAAGGGCTGTAGCATATATTGTGCCACCCTAAGGGACCCCTCACCTAACACATGCACATTGCCATTGTAGATTGTGTGTGTTGGTGGGGAGAAAAAGGCAAAGTCGACATGGCATCCCCCTCAGGATGCCATGCCTACAAAATACTGCCTGTGGCATAGGTAAGTCACCCCTCTAGCAGGCCTTACAGCCCTAAGGCAGGGTGCACTGTACCACAGGTGAGGGCATAGCTGCATGAGCAATATGCCCCTACAGTGTCTAACTCTATTCTTAGACATTGTAAGTACAGTGTGGCCATATTATGTATATGGTCTGGGAGTTTTTCAAAAACGAACTCCACAGCTCCATAATGGCTACACTGAATACTGGTAAGTTTGGTATCAAACTTCTCGGAATAATAAACCCACACTGATGCCAGTGTTGGATTTATTTAAAAAAATGTACACAGAGGGCATCTTAGAGATTCCCCCTGTATTTTACCCAATCCTTCAGTGTAGGACTGACTGGTCTGTGCCAGACTGTTACTGAGAGACGGGTTTCTGATCCCCTGGGGTGAGAGCCTTTGTGCCCTCTGAGGCCAGAAACAAAGCCTGCACTGGGTGGAGATGCTTAACACCTCTCCCCTGCAGGAACTGTAACGCCTAGCAGTGAGCCCCAAAGGCTCAAGCTTCGTGTTACAATGCCCTAGGGCACTCCAGCTAATGGAGATGCCCGCCCCCAAGACACAGCACCCACTTTTGGTGGCAAGTCCAGGGGACATAATGAGAAAAACAAGGAGGAGTCACCCACCAGTCAGAACAGCCCCTAAGGTGTCCTGAGCTGAGGTGACCCCTGCCTTTAGAAAACCTCCATCTTGGTTTTGGAGGATTCCCCCAATAGGATTAGGGATGTGCCCCCCTCCCCACAGGGAGGAGGCACAAAGAGGGTGTAGCCACCCTCAAGGACAATAGCCACTGGCTACTGCCCTCCCAGACCTAAACATACCCCTAAATTCAGTATTTAAGGGCTCCCCAGATCCCAGGAAATCAGATTCTTGCAACCTAAAGAAAGAAGGACTGCTGACCTACAAGCCTGTAGAGAAGGAGGAAGACGACAACTGATCTGTCCCCAGCCCTACCGCCGGTCTCCAACTTCGAAAACCTGCTCCAGCGACGCATCCGACAGGGACCAGCGACCTCTGAAGCCTCAGAGGACTGCCCTGGACTACAGGACTAAAACTCCTGTGAACAGCGGCCCTGTTCAAAACCAGCTACTTCTTTGCAACAAAGAAGCAACTTCCAAGGACTTTATGTTTCCCGCCCGAAGCATGAGACACTACACTCCTCGGCGACTGTGAGCCCCTGAGTAACCAGAGACAACCCCCCTGAGCCCCTACAGCGACGCCTGCAGAGAGAATCCAGAGGCTCCCCCTGACAGCGACTGCCTGTAACAAGGGACCCGACGCCTGGAACCAACACTGCACCGCAGCCCCCAGGACATGAAGGAACTGAACTTCAGTGCAAGAGCGACCCCCCAGGTGACCATCTGCCTAGCCCAGGTGGTGGCTGTCCCGAGAAGCCCCCCCCCCCCCCACGCCTGCCTGCAACACTAGAGTGACCCCTGGGTCTCTCCATTGATTTCAACCTAAAACCTGACGCCTGCTTTGCTCACTGCACCTGGCCGCCCCTGTGCCACTGAGGGTGTACTTTGTGTGCCTTCTGGTGTCCCCCGGTGCTCTACAAAACCCCCCTGCTCTGCCCCCGAGGACACAAGTACTTACCTGCTGGCAGACTGGAACCGGAGCACCCCTGTTCCCCATAGGCGCCTATGTCTTTTGGGCACCTCTTTGACCTCTGCACCTGAAGGCCCTGAGCTGCTGGTGTAGTAACTTTGGGGTTGCCTTGAACCCCCAACGGTGGGCTGCCTATGCCCCAAACTTGAGACTTGTAAGGGTTTTACTTACCTTCAAAACTAACCTTTACTTACCTCCCCAGGAACTGTTGATTTTTGTCCACTTTGAAAATAGCTTATTGCCATTTTTACGAAGACTGTACATGATATTGTTTTCACTCAAAGTTCCTAAAGTATCTAAGTGAAGTACCTTACATTTAAAGTGTCTGATGTAAATCTTGAACCTGTGGCTCTTAAAATAAACTAAGAAAATATATTTTTCAATATAAAAACCTATTGGCCTGGAGTTAGTCTTTGAGTGTGTGTTCCTCGTTTATTGCCTGTGTGTGTACAACAAATGCTTAACATTACCCTCTGATAAGCCTACTGCTCGACCACACTGCCACAAAATAGAGCATTAGAATTATCTCTTTTTGTCACTATCTTACCTCTAAGGGGAACCCTTGGACTCTGTGCACACTATTTCTTACTTTGAAATAGTATATACAGAGCTACCTTCCTACAGTGTGTTTTTGTTTTTTAGTATTTGGATGTTCATATGGGTAACAAGTATTTTTATGGGGCTTTGTGGCAATAAGGATGACACCATCAGCCCACTGGAGCAGGATTTTTGCTTTTGTTTTGCTGTCATTTTGGTATTATTCATTATGCAATAAGTGGTTATATACATTATATACATTAATATTTTTTATAATATTTTTATGATATTTAAGCAGCTTATATTGTGAATAATGCAATTTAATAGATCACTATTGCACTTTAAATGATTTAAACCATTTTGTGGATCTATTATTATCAAATATATTTGCAGTTATATGAAAGTTAAAATGTTTTAAAATGGCCACCACATTAGCTCTGCGTTTTGCACTGGTTTTCAGCATTGGTCATTTATGTTGATGAATTAAATAAACGTGTGTACTGGATGTTTTATGCTTGACCGTGAACAAGGCTATGGCTGAAAGCTGTTGGTGTGGTTGCCATAAATCTACTTTCGTATTAAACTATATTTGGCAGTGTAGGAAAGTCCTCCTTTTTGCCCTGGTCACCCCCATGCTTTTTGGTGGTTACTGACTCTTGGCTGTGCCCTGGGCACTGCTTACCAGTCCCAGGGCAGTGCTCTGTGTAAAGTGGATATGCAAATTAGGCTAATTAGAATTGGCTAAGTTCACCTACCTGTAAGTCACTAGTATATGGTAAGGCATGTAGGTTTAGGGACCACATCATAGGTAGTGCACCGCTGAGGTGCCCAGTGACATTTTAAAGGCAGGCCTGCCTTGCTGGCTGCTTTTAAATTAAAGTTATATGAAAATTCGACTTTGGAATTAAAAGTAGTTCCAAAGTCTTAAACTACCTTATTTTTACATATAAGTCACCCCTAAGGTGTGCCCTATGTGCCCCAACGGCTGGGTGCCATGTAGCTATAAGCAGGAACCTTATAAAAGTAGTTTTATAAGCCCTGGTGAGGTAAAAACAGCCAAATTCGTTTTCCCTCATTGTAGTGAATGGCCTTCATAGGCTGGAATGGGGAGTCTTTATTTTAATTTTTAAAGTCCCCTTAAGTGACAGATACTAAGAGTTTGGTATCAAATTAATTGTTATATTAAATCTCACAACTTCCAGTTGTGGGATTTAATATAACTTGTTCAGGTAAAATGTTTTAAACTTTACATAAAACGTTGCCAACTTCAGCCCTGCAGTGTTTTTGCTGCTGTGCTCTGATTGGCCAGCCTCTCGCAGCCTGGCCAGGCTGCCTTGATGAGGTGTGAAGTGGCCTGGCTTCACACAAAGAGATGTGCCTGTGGGAGGAGAACTCCCCTAAGCAGATGGTGAGGCAGGAAGGCGGAGGGCTGCCAAACTGGTCTTCAAAGGCAGAGAAGGACATTTGGAGCAACCCAGCAACACCCCCACATCCTGCAACCCCAGACAACTAGGTGCCCCCCTTGATTAGATTAGGAGAGGGCAGCAGAGGGGTATGTTTATGATTTTTAGCCACACCAGTGGGTGGGCTCACCCAGATGTAACCTCCAAAAAACACTTTCAGCCATGATGGATTTTTGAGGAATGTTGCCTCCTGGGATTGATTTTTGCCACACTTCCCAGGAAGTGGTCATCACATGGGGAAGGACCCCGCACCTGATTGGAGAATCAGGACCCCCCTGTTTTTCACCCAGGAGCAAGGATAAAACTGGCAGACCTGCACCCACACCTCAGATCCTCATCAGATTCTAACAAGGAAGAACCAAAGGAGAAGAAGGACTGCCCTGCTGGACCCCTGGCCTGCACCTGGAACCTGCACTCAGAAGGACTGCACCAGCTGCACACTTGGGCTTCACCACAAGAAGGACTTTGCCTGGCTTCAACTGGTTCAAGGAGGGACTCCCTGTTTGCTACAGGTGAAAAATTGCTAACCAGAGTCCCCTGCACCAAGTCCTGAACAAACCAACCAGCTGACCACTGTCCAGTGGCCAAAAAGGAGTTTGCGCCAGGTGCATTCTGAGAGTTTTAGTCCACACCCCCAAGGATCATCTCAGAGCTTCTGGAACCTTGGGGTGAGCTGTGGACCCCAAAAGAACCTTAAAGAAACATCTGGGAGAAGATCCAGAAGTTTGGAGAACTTTGGCGAACTTTTGGAAAAAAGCTCCATAGAGGGACCGACCTGCCGCAGCAACTCTAGACGGCTTGCCTCAACCGCGACCCAGCTTGATTTGCAGGTTCGTCCCGGTGAAGACAATCTCCAAAAAAGAGACTAAGTCAGAACGTACAAAGTTGACCGGGACCTCCAGCCAGCGTATAGGAGGAGGGCTCCAAGGATCAAGATCCAGGTTTTCCCCGGTCGAAAGATTTTCACCTCGAAAAAACAACTAAGTCCGAAGATAAAAATCTCCATGAGGGCTCCCGCGACACGTATCCGGAGAAGAGTTCCAGGAGGTCTGATTGGACTGGCAGGTTCGTCCCGCTGAAGAAAATCTTCAGAAAAACAACTAAGTGCGAAGGTAAACTTTTGACCGATGCCTCCCGCGGGCTGTAGCCGAGCCAGGCTCCATCGCGGTCGGCCTTAAACTTTGACTTTGCCTCGGTCGAGGTGCAACCAGATGACCCGATTGGCGCTTTTTGTATCTAGGTGCTAAAAAAAAAAACAATAATTCTTTAAAAATTCATATCTCCGGTTCCCCTTATCCGATTTTATTCGTTTTTGTGTCATTTTAAAGATAAAAGTATAATCTATTTTTATAAATTGGTTTTGGATTTGTAAAATGTTTCCTTTGTTTTATTTAATTACTGTTTTGTGATATCTGAATGCTTTACACTCTGTCTCCTAAGTTAAGCCTTGTCGCTCGTTGCCAAGCTACCAAGGGTTGAGCTGGGTTTAATTTATTGAGACCTAACTGGACTTAAGTGGAGGTTAATGGCCTATTGCTAAGTGTATGTACCTACCTACCCTTACCAATAACCCATTTTCCAACAGGCAGTGTCATGGAGTACGGATTCTTCTTTATGTTAAGAAGGTTATGTTTGGTACTTTAATTGAGATATTTATGGTTAAAACTGCAACTATATTAAAAAAAAACAGTTAATGAAAAGTTTCACTGTCTCTTATGTGAACCATACATTTCTTGACAAGACACAATTTCTGCTTGAAGATGAAAATCCTTCTTCCTGGAACTCCCTGCATGTAGATTAGCAGTTAACCCCTTAACTCTTGAGGCTTTTCCACCCACAGAACTGAGAGCTTTTCTTTGGGGCACTTCGCTCTTAAGCCTTTAATCATTTTTTTTCCATTAAACCTATCCAGGCCAAATTTGCCCCTCCACCCCAAAACACACTGAGTATTGTTTTCTAAAGGAACCAGGGATTTGTGCATTCCCCCGAAGAGATAGAAAAAAGCCATCCTATAGCAACATTTAGTGCTTTCTTTCTTTTCTGAAAAATGAAAAAGTGCTGCATAAGAAACTATATTTTTCCTAAAAATGTCACAGTTTTGCTGTGTTATGATCACCCTCTTCTCAGCTTTAAGCAACTAGGCCCAGCCCCATACTTATCTGAACCAGTCCGCTGACAAATCAAGATCCTTTGGTATCTGGCTCCCCACTTCTCTGCTGCTGCTCTATCTGCTCCTCTGCCTTATTTCTCTCCTGGGCCTTTGCCGTCCTTTTAATCTCTCACTGTTTTCTTTTGTGTCTTATGTTCTTCGTTTTCATCCTCTTCATGCCACATTCATGCTCCCCAGTCTTGCATTTTTGTACCCTTTCTCATGCCTTTTTAGCCTCTTTGTGCCACTTTCATACTTTATACTCTGCTCTTTGACCCTCCTCCTCCTCCATTCTTAGCCTCCTTTCTTGGCCTCCTTGTTCTGCTTTCCTTTCTCCGCTCTTTATTGCTGTTACCACTGTCTCACCCATTTTCTGTTTTGCACCCTTTTTTTGCCCGTATCTCCCTCAAAATTCCCACACCCCCTCCCGCCCCTCTTCCTGTCTCTCCCCACTCCTTACTTGCTCTCCTGCTGCATCTATTTTACACCTCTTCTTCCTGCACCACCAAGCTCCACCCACCACCATGGACCTCCTTCAGCCTCCAAGGACCTGCTCCATCAACAAACTGGCCAGTCACCACCAACTCATGATGTCCTAGACCACACCGAATCAGGATTTTGGAGCAAACAGTGACCAAACAGCACTCATTGCAGGCACATACAACACCCACACCATGCTAAAGTGTGGAGAAACCGCCACCCTCATCTTCTTGATCTCTTACAACACCCTCATCAGAAGACTACACAGCACAGACATCCACATTCACAGAATGGCCCTCAACTGGATAGGCTTCTTCCTCACAGAAAGAGCACAGCAATTCAGATTACCACCCTAAACATCAAAATACAATAATCTGATCTGTGGAGTCCTTCAAGGTTCCTCACTGTGCCCTTCCCTGTTCAACATCTACATGACTCGGCTAGCCAAAACCATGATATCCTAAATCAATTATACCCAACTCATCCTTTCTCTGGCCAGAACCAACTTTTCCAACTGCATGATCAACGTAGCTAACTGGATAAGATCATAGTCCCTGAAACTTAACTTAGTCATGATTGAAGTTCTGCTCTTCATGAACAAGAACTCTCCATGCGTCTCCCACTGGTGGCCACCAGAGCTTGGACCTACACCCACACCAACTGACACACCAGAAACTTAGGAATCATCCTGGATGACAAGTTCAACATGACAGCGTGGGTCAATGTAGTCAGCTCTTCCCATTTCTTCATTCTTTGCAAGTTCCACCAGATATTTAAATGGTGAACCTGAACACCAGATACACAATCACATAAACCCTTATCACAAGCAGATTAGAGTACAGCAATGCACGTTATACTATGATCTTCAAGCATGTCCTACACAGACTCTAGACAATCCAGAACGCCGCAGCAAGGCTCATCCCCGAACCTCCCACAGTAAATCCACATTTCACCACACCTCAGGGAGCTCCACTGCCTCCCGAACCAGAAACGCAGGCAATTCCAACTTCTCACACATGCTTACAATGCGTTGAACAACACTGGAACAACATATCTTAACAACTGCTTACACTTTCACCAACCTTCCAGACACTTCTGCTCAGCCACAAAAGCAGAACTCAAGCATTTTTCTACATAGGCCTCCTCCTCACTGACTCCAAACATCCTTTGTGCTACGCCAACTCCAGCGCCAGGATACCCTCATGGATCATTAGTTGTGCCATACAAATCTACATAACATTACAGGCAGAGTTGTAAAAAAATAAATATTTTTTAAACCAATGCTTTTGCACTTTTCTCCGTGGTAGTCAAGTTTTCCTATTCTTTGTGGCCTTCTAACAACTGGAGAATTGTGGTGGGTGGAAGAAACAGGCGTAAAAAAAACAATGGGTGAACTCAGAAAGCAATACCGTTTTTAAAAGTAGACAAACTTTAGCATGGAGTGATTTGTGTTGATTGTTCGTGGTTTTCTCAGAAAACAGAATTGCTAAAATACAAAATAATGTTTAAAAAAAGCTTGGAAAAAAATTTAATAGGTGATAAAGTTTTCATCTTAAGGTTTTGCCCCACTGGCTAATTTACAAAATGAGTATACAGTTATGTACATCAGATGGTTCTAGTCACAGGAATACACAATATTTATTAGTTTTGTACAAATAACCAAGCAACAACTGAGCTGCAGCTTCTAATGATATTCCATTGACTGACCAGGCAGCAATTCATACAGTAAAATCGAATGCATAAAAAATAGGTATGAATGACACAATTTTTTTAAAAATGTATTAGTGATACTGAGTTTAGGAATAGTGGTTATTTGCACAGCTCTCAATTTAGTATTACCCAAACTATAATGTGATTTGGAGAGCATTTTTCAAAGGTGGTGCAAACTGCCTTACATTTAGAAATAAAAACTAGAGCGAAATTCAATTGATACTAACAAATGTTCTACTATTCTGTGTTCCTGCATTTGCTCCGAAGGTATCCCACTTGTGTAGCTGGGCCTATCGCTCATGACAGGAAAGACCCCAAAATACAACTTGGAAACATCAGAAAACCATACACCCTTGGTCAGGGTAGTGTGACCTGCAAGGATCCCACTACTTCTTCTTATCCAGACTGCCCTGCAAACCTTACACTTTGGCTAAAATTACACATTTTCCTCACATTTGTGAATGGGAACATTCAGGAATCTGTGGCGGTTCCACAAAATGCCTAGCATTCTAACACTTCTTTTGATAAAAAGGCCTCTTGTGCCGCTGGGTTTAGCACCCGCGATGACTAAAGATCAAAACTGTGACCATAGGAAGCCAATCTACTCTAAATGTTATCTATGCACGTTAGTCGGGTTGTCTAGGGTAATAGGCCCAGCCACACAAGGCTAGGGCACCACTGCAACTCAGGAGTAGTGGGTTCAGGCAATAGCACAGGGGATCGGCTTCAATTTTCTAGCAAGACTCCAGTAATTAGTTCAATTCTCCAAGATAGCAGAGTTATTCAGTTTACTAGGATCATCTGAGTTGCTCAATTCATCCATTTCAGCATTGTATGTAGGTCGGCATGTTTCAATGTCCTTATGCATTGCCTTCTAAATCACAAGACCACTAATCAACAGACACCTGTGTTTCCCATCAGTATTATTAAAGTATACACTTCATCAAATCTAGTTATTCACTAGAAAATGAATTCCCTTTGTCCATAAATAATACCTTATGCACACTCACTCATGAAAAACACCCATTATTCACAAGGAGCCTTTCTATATACATAACCAAGTAATGAGCAGGAGTTGGGAACCTTAACCTAGTGTCAGCTCCATACACTCTCCTCGCCCCCCAGCTGCACCACTCTTCACTAAGTCAAAGTGGCAAAATGATCAAAACAGTGTCCACGTTTAGAATATTTTAGACAAATGTTTTCTCATGTAGACTAAGACTACTAATAGATATTCTGTTTTTGGGCATAAGAAAACCTTTTACGATTTTCTCTGTTTTCCAGCATACAAATGTGAGTTAAGAGTGTTTTTTTACAATACTGTGATCATTGCAAGGCATTATCAGTAAAAAAAAGGCTAGAGTCCTTCTTGAAAGTCATACTTCTCTAGTTTTCCCCAAATCACTCCTACTTGTTACTAAAGTATCTGCTGTTGGTACGTTTCTCAGGAAGATGGGTGACCTATTCAAAAAACACAACAGAGAGACCAAATATCACTGTAAATTGTGAGAACAAAAATCACTACACAAGGATGAGGTTTCATGTGGTGCGTCCATCCATGGAAGTGGAGTAGCATTTTATTTGCATATTACAAGGAATGTGTGCCTTAGCGTTCTTATTGTAAGTGTCAAAGTGTAACATCTTGAATCTCCCCCTCACAATTGCATGGCTTAATTGACATTACAGATTTCTGGGGTCTAATCAAAGGATGAGGCCTCTTTTTGTACAATATAAAAATGCATCACATATTTATTACTCAAGTTACATGACTGTTATTCATCAATTGAAGCATGGTCGGTATACAATGAAAATGATTCCAAGTTCGCTACTTGCACAACTTAATGCAGCATATGTTCACGGGTGAGGAGATGTTGCTTTTAACCCCTCCATCACAAAACAGGAGACTTCTGAGGGGCTAGAAAAGGGACGAAGTGTGATATAGCTGCTAACATACCTTGTGCTGTTTTTCGGAGTGTGGAGGATCTTATCAGATAGGGGTCACACTTGGGTGATAATTATATGCTGAAACTCTCTGAGGTCATATCCTTGAAGTATACTGACGCCTAAGGTTTGATATAACTTTGAGATGCAGACAAATTCTCTGCATCTCCGTGACATTTCTGTGGGATGTTCTTAAATGCATTGAGATCCACCCCAGTTCAATCAGCTAAATAGCCAGTCTTCGTCACAG
Source organism: Pleurodeles waltl (assembly GCF_031143425.1). Classification (NCBI taxonomy): domain Eukaryota; kingdom Metazoa; phylum Chordata; class Amphibia; order Caudata; family Salamandridae; genus Pleurodeles; species Pleurodeles waltl. The sequence goes on from NC_090449.1 coordinate 658,009,913, forward strand.
AGTAGGCTCCTACCTCAACTAACTGTAAATGGTCTCATGCGAGACAGAACAGTTATGTCCCCGGGGACTTGGAAGTCTCCCGTCTGCCTCCTGGCTTACTATACACATTCGACCTCTTGCACTTTATCATCAGAAGAGATGGAATGTTCCTAGGATGCATCTATGGAAGTGTTTAAAGTTTATGCCAAATAAATTGTTCTGTATCTGGCAATCAATACCACCAACGTCAATGGGGCACTGGAGGTCACATTTGTTTTATTGATCAGGAGTGAGCTCTCTAAATATTTTGAAAGGGAAGATATATAATTTCAAGCTGGAGGAGAGATGCAATTGCACTAAAAGAAACATCTAAGAAGTATTTTTGGAATCTAGACCACTATCATCTCTATGTGGTAAAGGCTAAATCAAATGTCATTATGGGACAAAATTCAAAAGAAGTTCAAGACCTAGGAATGTTTTTGTAATTCAATGCTGGCCTACATAATTATTATTAAAATCATAATAATAGTACTTCCTCAGTGGTTCTTCCTCTTATAGTCAGGCCAAGCAAAGTTTGTCAACACAGACAGCTACACAATAATTAATTTATCATGAGCATGGAAAAAAACAGAAGCAGCAGAAAAGGGTCGACTCCCATGATCCACAGCAATATTACACAACAGTATTTAGGAATCAATTGCTTTTTTATGTGCTTTATAGTTAAACCATGTGTTCCGAAGGAAACAGTGTAAATGTTTAGTTTAAAAAAAATGTTTTGCTTCTTTGCTGCTTTACTGAGGATTTAGATTGTTGAGGTACGTATACTGAAAGTTCCAAAATGCCATAAGCTGAATGGTATAACCTGCATCTACTTAACAGATTACTTGAAAGCACAGAAAAATACAAAGGCTTTTTTTTTAGGTGGCTTTAGGGAAAAATCTTTCACAGTGGGAAAATTAAAACTTTTCCAGAATTACTAACACAGAACAAATAACTCTTCAGACAAAGCTTTTCAAAGAAAAAAAAAATGCATGTGACAGATTGAGCATTGACAATACCAGGTGGCAGTGGGTGATACATAAAGTTTAACTTTAGATAAATTTATGGATGTATTCAAGAAGGACAGAATCACACAAAAGGCACTGTATTGCAGTTCAGAAGAAGTGCATGAGCAGTACAAAAAATGAGGAGTACATACCAAAATAGGGAGGAGACTCAGAACACCGAAACTGCAGCACTCAGAACAGAAAAACAAGACAGCAAACGGCTGGAGAGGAGATGACGCACCAGCAAGAACACCTCCAACAGAGCCGCCTTCACAATCTCCCTCAACCTCTAACACCACTTGCTGAAGACAACTAAGAAGACAGCTCTAGTCACTTGCATTGAAAACAGCGCAATCAACAGAAAGGAACTTTTCAACATTGTTAAGGGGTTCTCCACAATAGCTGCCAGTGTAAACTAAATCACATCCTCTCAAGATTTCTGTGACAACCTTGCCAACTTCTCCCAGAACAAGATCACAACGATATACGGAAACGTCAAACCCCAGATATCAACCACAGACATCCCCAACCAATACGCTCTCCCCTCAACCCACGCTAACCACGGTCTGACTGCCTGGAACCAGCTCTCCATGCAGGACACCACCTCAATCATAAATTAAACCCACTCAGGAGCTCCCAGAGATCCATGCTTGCACCACATCTTCAACCTCGGAAACCAAAGGATCCGCCATAACCTCACCATCCTGCTCAACATCACTAGAACATTTTCCCGACGCCTGGAAACACGTTGAAGTCAGACTGCTCCTCAAAAAAACATCCTACGCGGACCCCATTGAACTAAAAAACTATTGGCTTATCTCCTTGCTTCCTTTACCAGCAAAGGTACTGGAAAAAAACATCAACAAGTAACTCACTACTTACTTGGAGCAGAACCATCTACTCAACATCTCCCAATCCAGATTCTTCAGCAACCACAGCACCAAACCTCCCTGACATCCGGACCTTCATCAACCAAGGAGAAATAGAGGTGTTAATTCTCCTTGATCTCTCAGCAGCTCTCAACACTGTTTCCCACTACACACTCATTAAAAGACTTCACCATATCGGCATTCATGGGACCCACCCAGATGGATTACAGCCTTCCTTACTGGAAGAGCCCAAAGGGTTAGCCTATCACCGTTCACCTCCGAACCCAAGGATATTGTCTGCTGAGTCACCCAGGGCTCATCCCTCATGCCTACTCTCTTCAACGTTTACATGACCCTACTGGTCAATATTGTCAGAGCACAGTCTCAATATAATATCCTACGCAGACAACACCCAACTAATCTTCTCCCTTACTGACGACCAGAGGACGAACTTCCACAATTGCATGACAAGCATTGCTGATTGGATGAAGAACAACTGTTTGAAGCTGAACGCAGAAGACATTAGCACTGATCTTAGGAAACAACAGCAATCCCTGGAACAACTCCTGATGGCCCCCAGACTGGAAACCCACACCTACAGACCACACCAGAAACCTTGCAACTGTTATCGACAACAAACTATCCATGAAATCACAGATTACCGCCGACTCCTCCGCCTGCGACCTCACACTGCACATGCTCTCTATACCACCAAACAGTATATTTGGAGGGGAGAGCAGCCCTTCTGGCATAGGGCTATTGCTCGCCTTTAATTCCTAGCCCCAAGTGTATTTCTGCCTCCTCCCCCCACAGAAAATTGGAAGATTTTTTTAGGAGAATGGGTGAGGGTGGCACGCCTAGAAAATGGGTCTAACCCCCACCCCTGATATGACCCACAACAGGCTATATGTCCCCCCCGGGGGGCAAATAAGATGTCTTTAATTCCAATCCACCCCGGTGGGAGGGGCAGGAAGTCCATTAGACACCATGAAGCTTTATTATTTTACAAGGTGTTTTGGTGGCCTGCTCACACATCGGGCTTAGCTTCCACTTCCAATATGATCCCAACAGTCTTTCTGCACCCACTAGGCGCTAAGGAATCCCTATCTTTTTGGCAAGAAGGGAAATTTTGTGTTGGGATTTTCATTTTTTTCTTTTCTTTTTTTTTTATACATATGGGGAGCAGAGTTTAGCTAAGTTCCAATATTGTCCTACTTCTATGCTGAAAGGCTGTACTTTTCTGGCTCGGGTAAGCTGCCATCTGGGGAAATCCACCAAATACAAGCATTTCTGAAAACTCAACAGTCCAAGATGGAGTGCATAGCGTGACATTTTCTTACTCATAATGATCTACAGGCCTCAACCTTTGACTAAAATTGCACATTTTCCTTCTATTTCTGTGACATAAACGTACAGAATACTCAGGGATTCACAAAATTCCTAACACCCTGCCTTCCCCTACTGGCGTCCATGATACAAAAGGCCCCAAAACACACAGTGGAGAAATCACCAATGGGGGTATAGTTTCAGTGTTTGGACCTGGGCCAGGTGGCTACACATGGAATGGTAACAAACCAAGACATTTCTGAAAACTAGACATCGGGGGGAATCCATAGTGGTGTTCCTTGAATGGATCTCACAATATTTTCTCACCCACAATGCACTGCAAACCTTAAGCTTTGTCTAAAATCGCTCATTTTCCTTGCATTTATGTGACGTTAACTTCAAGAATCAGCAGAAATTCACAAAATTTTGACCACCTCCACTTGTCCCAGTAAAAATGCTACCCCATTTGTGCGACTTGGCCTAATGCCCCTGAAAGGCACATATCAAACCAGGATCAAAGAGTCGCTCCGCTAGACTCCCATTGACCTTGATTTGATGCATGCCTGCCACGTGCACTAGGTCCAGCCATACAAGTGAAATAGCATTTTTATTGGGACAAGTGGGAGAATGATGCAGGGTGGTGGGAGAATGATGCAGGATGGTGGGAATTTTGTAGATTCTTCCTGATTCCAGAAGTTTACATCACAGAACTGCAAGGAAAAGTTGCAATTTTAGGCAACGTTTGAGGTCTGCAGGGCATTGTGGTTAAGAAATCTTTGTGGGATCAACGCAAGGCATCCCACCGTGGACTCCCCTGGGTGTCTCGTTTTCAGGAATTTCTAGGTTTTGGTAGGTTTCTCTAGGTGGTCATTGATCCCCGGCCAAAAAACTCTGCTACACCCATTGCCATATCAGATAATGTTGATATCTTCACATTGTATTTTGGAGCCTTTCCTGTTGTGGGCACTAGTCTTACCCACAAACGTGAGGTACGATTGTTATCTGAAGATGTGAGGGGAATGATGGGTAGTAGGAAATTAGTGGCTCCCTGCAGATTCCATCATAACAATTGGAGGAAAATATGTTTATTTAGTCAAAGTTTGATGTTTGGAAGGGCTTCTGGGTAAGAACACCTGGTGAGAGCCACTCAAGGCACCCCATCCTGGATTCCCTGTGATGTCTAGATTTGAAAAAGCATGCTGGTTTGCTAGCTTTCTCAAGGTGCCAGTTGAGCTAGGGCTCAAAATCAACAGCTAGCAGCAATGCAAAAAAAAGGGGTCAGTTTTCAGTGGAAACATGTGATGTGTCCATGTTGCGTTTTGGGGGCTTTTCTGTTACAGTTACTAGCCCTATCCTCATAACTGTGGCACCATTTTTATTGGGAGACATGTGGGAATAAAGAATAATCGAACATTTGTTATTACCAATTTTATTTCTCTGCATTTGTGCCTTCCAAATGTAAGGCAGTGTGCAAGAAAAAATATATTTTGATAAATGCCGTCTGAATCACATGGCAGTATGGGTACCGACAAATTCAGAGATGTACACATAACCACTGCTCATGAACTCTGTATCTGGAGTCTAAATATACATAGGTTTCTCCGTACCCATGTTTTACTCTCTATATTTTACCATATGAATTGCTTTATACCCGGTACACAATGAAAACCATTTTAAGGTGCAATTCAATTATTGGCTCTGGGTACCTAGGGTTCATGGAGAACCTAGAAACCCAATATATCCCCAAAACCAGAAGGGATTACTGACATAATGGTGTATTTATTTTGTAAATCGGCCATTGTGACAAGAAGTTACAAGTGAAAATGCTATCAAAAATGGCCTTTTTTCAAACTCATGTCCAATATCTCTTTACTTCAACGGGTTAGTTTCTTTGGGAAAACCTTGAGGATCTGCACAAATGGCCCCCTGCTGAATTTAGAATTTTGTCTACTTTTCAGACATTTAGCTTTCCCAGATCACCCATGAGTTTTACCCTGGTTTCCATCATAAACAGGAAGTAGGTGGAAAGCATAAAAATTAGGAAAAACGGACTACCTGTTTGAAAAATGACAAAACTGTGGTATAAAATAGTCTTTTTGATTCAGCGCAGCATGTTCCTGATAACTGGGAAAATTGTGACTTTAGTCCCCACCAAGGGAATCCACAAACTCTGGGTACCGCTTGAATACCATCGATGCTGGAAAAAATGACACAAATTTGGCCTTATGTGGAAAAACAATTAAGGAGCCCTAAGCAAAAAATAACTCTATTAGCCAAAAAGGGCCTATCATTTTAGGGGGGAAAGGGCTAGCAGTGAAAGTGTTAATTCATTTTCCTACTTTTCAAATACAATACTCTACTGTTAAATTTCATGGCTAGTTAGTAACTGAAGTGCCACAGATGCAAGATTCATCTCAGAACATGAAAACATATGGCAAGGTATCCATGACTGAAGGAATTATGGGATCAACTCAACAGCACCTCTCATACATTTAGGAGTGTAAAGACTACTATGCTTGGTTTGCCACCCACTCTTAGCCCCAATAGATCCAGAACAGATGTTTTATTATCTAGAGTTGCTGTTGTACGATCTTAAACAATTTAAAGAATAAAAGCCCCCAACATTAGAGTAGTGTTTACATGTTGATAAACCATTTAAATTCTGTGAAATCTGTGATAGCCAAGAACATTGGTTAACATTCAAATTTAAAAAAAGACTGGGAGAAAGCACACACCTTAATTTGAATGAGATTCATTCCTGTCAACTACTTTTCACTGTTTTCTTTCTTGCCCCCCCACCCGCTCAACTCCCAGAACACACTCTACTGGTTCATGTTTTTGGCATGCAATTACTTGGATTTAGAAACTGGACAATGAATGACTTAAGTGTTGCATCATTGCTATTGTGTACTATATTTTACACTATGTGATTCAATTCAAACAAATACAAAAATAAACTTTACATAAAAAGTTGGTGGTAGTACAATTAATAGTTGCACATGGCTCTATATGATATAAATCACTTGAGGCAACAGCATGTATATACTTATATAATTACATTACTGAAACAATACTTAGAAATATATCAGTTCAATGATGTTAACTATCTACATTTTTCAAGCCAGTAGCAATAAGTTAAGGACAAATGTATAAACTGAATGACAAGCGTTTCAATATCAGTTAATTCTATCATATACTGCATTTTTTATGAATACTTACAGCTGGTTTTACTAAAAGCTGGCCCATCACTGTAAACATTCGAGAAAGACCCACTGGTGTACATACTGAGGAGAAAGAATATTTATAGTACTTATAGAAAAAGTTATGCTTTAATTTCGCAAATCGTATTCACATTTTCAGTTTTTTTTTTTTGCATCCTACCAAACAATGGGTCTGGATATTTAAACTTCTATACCAAAAACTGATTTATACAAGTGACTAGATGATTAAATATAGATTTCAGATTGTATAAAATTGACAAAAATCTAAATCCATACAAACAAGTTTCCTGCACACACCAAAACTAATACATAATACTTTGAATAATTCTGAACAAACAAAACAATTTAATTAGGAATCAGCTTGTTTTAGAAACCAGACATTACTCCTTCAAGTATGAATGCCATTAGTTTGCACGAGAACCTTGTCCTAGTTTTTAAGAAGCTTTTCTCGAAAGCAGAGAATATGACCAAATCACAATTTGCCATGCAAGCGTGCAGACATAGCTAAATGTTTGTTCATTTTATATACCGTTGAAACACGTCAAACACTTATCAAAAGGACTGATGGCCCCATTCAGCATTAATACAACTATTTGTCTAAATAATAAGCTCTCAGAATTTGTTTCATGCACACATTCAGTGTCAAAGGACCAAGGCACAATGGCAGAAAGAAACAATGCTGCTCTCACCATTCAGAATGCGGCTATCATCATTCTTATTATGGATTACCACAATGACACATTGTCCAACGTTGAAATAAATACTGTGCCATAGAGTTCAATACAAAGCTCATTTGTCCTCAAAATAGGTCGAAGAAGAGCATAAAGCAGTGAATAAGTATGATTACACTTTATCTGGAAAAATGTGAAATACTAAGCAAAACTTATTTGTCTTCTGCACACTGGCATAAATGTAAGACTTTCTTATAACCAAGTTTTTTATTTTATTTTATTTTTTTATAGTCCTGGTACCCAACTTCCTTGGCAAAATGGATTTCATATTAAAAGGTCACATCTCAAAATCAAACTATCATTTACCTTTTCTGTTATTTCTATCTCACCCCCCCCCCCATTTTCTACTCCATGGGAAATTACCTGTACCTACCCTCAAACTCCTTTTCATGTGTTGATACAGGAAAACTCCTTCCATTGCAATTCAGCACATATGTCTTTTGTATCTTTCTCATTATATATGCATCACAATATTAATCATCCAAAACTGTATAGAATTTGAAATCAAAAGAGCATGTAATATTGCAGATGTCTTCAGCCAAGTAAACAGGAAATCACATTTTCCAGGATATGTGGATTCACATTTATTCAAGCTTTAAATTTCCATGACCATAAAATCTTTAAATACTATTCATCCATGGTCTCTACCACTAAATCTTGTCAATTTCCTAGCTATTAATATTTGTGTCCTAGGAGAATCTATTTTATAAAAAATGTCTTTTTACGGTACCACTTCTAATATCCTCAGACTCATTTTATCACGGTGACGCTCCTGGTAAAATATTTAGTAATGTAGGTCATTCAGTCTGCTTTTGTTTAAACTGAATTCTTAAAAAGTTGATGTCTCAAGGATTTTTTACAGTTGATTGTCTGTGCAAGCCAAATTTGATCTACATAACATGCCTTGAGAAAGCCCTGGCGTACGCGCCGGAATGGCGAAACACGTGTTGGCTGAGCTTCTCCGTCTTTGTGGGATCCCCCTTTTGCTGTACCCTAATTGGGAGCCACTTGTTCTCTGCAATAAGACCCGAAGTGGAGCAATTACAATTCTCAGTGTAATCTCACTCTTGCAAAATCAGCGAACTATTGGCACTTTGATATTTCAAAATTCTGTCTATTCAAGTGGGACCTTACCTCTTTTTTACTAGTGCATCTCTTTTGGAGGATTTCGGTCCATGTCCTCCGGTTAAGCTCCCACGCTCACAAAAAAACGAGATTCTACACAGGAAGTGCACAGTGTGGACCCTTTCCTTTGTTGGAGAATTTTTCGTTGCTTACTCTTCAACATTATTTTGAGTCAAACAGCAAGGGTATTGAGGTATTTCAGTAAGGGTATGATGGGTGTTAGGCCACCTATAAAAAGGTTGAGCCACGCACCGCTGAAGCGGCCAGGCTAGGTCATGGTGCTGCTTGTGGCCAGGTATTCTCAACCCCCTTTTCTGTCTATCCTCACCCACCCTGTTTAAGAAGACCATATTTGTGTTGGCAGTGAGAGATTGGAAGTACAAAACTTACAAGACAATATAAAATCCAAAACAGGTGCACATAGGTGTAGATTCCTAATAACTTAGGAAGGGCGCCATAGTAGCATCCAGCGAAAGTCTATGACATTTTGAAAATCATGGCAGCCAATACCAAATAAAGGGCATAAGAAGCCATCCTTCAAACACTTACTTGCAGACAATAAGCAAACAATGCCTAACATTAGTAGCTCAATGGAGCCTTCTTTACCAAGGATTTGTCGACTGCAAGCTGGGAAGTCAATCCTCATTTTTGAAGGACCCAATGGCTGCAATATATGCCACACCGGATGGTACCTCAGCCCTCCCTAGTCCTATTGTTCCACTTAAAAGGAAGAGTACAGTGATCAAAAGCAGTGTAAACGACAGGACCTAGTCAACATGGAAAGTTAGAAAACCATCAGAATCAGAATTTGAGCTCTCATTGCAACATCATGTTACTCCAGGCACTACAGTCCAAAGTTCTAATCACAAACCTATAAAAAATATGTTAAAAACTGTTGCGCTAGTTCACAGGTCATCTTCAATTGCAAATGAATCTACTTGGCCATCATCTTCAGTCTTAGGTACTATTCCAGACCGCGCAATCGCTCATCATTTACCATTATCTCGTTAGGTATGAACCCCATACTGATGTATCATGGTCTTGCTCACTCTCAATTTCAAGCAATGCTGATGTGATCCAAGCCCTGGAAGTTAAAACAAAGCATATAGAGGGCTCCCAATCTCCCCAAGCCACCGTGCAATTGTAAGGCCCAGTCTTAAGTGATACGGCTCAAGGATCATCAGTACAAAATCACAGCGTAAGGAGTCTGCAGTGTTTCTCACCAGAGAATGAAAACGGTGTTCTAGCTAAATCTTCGGTAGGGGTAATGCAGAATCTTCCCTCTAACGAAGCCTTATTTGTACCTTCCTTAATGCAGCAGTCAATAAGGCAGAAAGAGGTGCGCTTAAAAGACTACATGGAAACTTTTTTCCCTTTGCCGCACATCGATCAAATCAGTGCAACAGCTTCTAGCCAAGTACCGAATCTATTATTAAGTATGCCACACTGGTGGGATAGTTAATTACAACCTTACACTCATCTACAGAAGTTCTGAAATTCCAGTCAGATAAGTAGAAGGTGAATGCAGATCGACATTATGAATTTAATGGCTATACAAATTGCAGGAATTAACCAAAAATTAAATCAATCAATCACTCCAAAATGTAATCAAGCCTAGAGCCTGAAAAAAGGGTTTAATGTGACACAACCAAGGTAAGCTGTGTGATTTATCCAGGTCCAGTATCTCATCAGGTTTTTCCTATATGGGCATAAATCAAGGGTGGTCCACAACCTAATCCAATAAAGAAGAGGTTTAAGAGAAGTTATGTCACTCACCCCTTTATGCACTATATCTAAAGATAGTGGGACAATATGTGTACCTAAGGCTACATTAAATGAAGACCTTATAAAACTAATTTCTTTGATTACCCCATATTTCAGGCCCTTAAAGTGCCATGCTTTGGGCCTTGGCACCACACAGTTCGAAAACCTGGTGAAGCAGAACAAGGTGTTGTGACTAACCTGAGCAATTGGAAAAGCTTTCTGGGACAAAATTATTCCACTTTTGTTAGTGTGTGATTTACAGACCTGGGGGGTTTCTAGCCTAAACCAAAGATCATCAAACCTCTCCATCCTCTGACGCGAAGAGCCCTTCAGTGAAAAACCAAGTCTGAATGATTTATGAGGGTGGAATACCATTTCTTATATTTTTGACTTATTCACTTCTAAGCCTCTCAGGTCCCAAAATTAGTGAATTTGTTGAATATGATTTGCAGACCTATTGGTGTATGGAAGATTAGAAGAGTATCATCTGCAAATAAAAGTGCAGGTATGGGGGAAGCCATTCAATTTTAGGAATTCCTGTATGCAGTCACTAAGGAAGCTTATGACATTATTAAGATATAGGGGGAAAAGGGTAGGGACTTGTACACAGCCTTGAAGTACCCCCTTCCCCTATAGCTATGTAGTTAGTTAGTTCTCCCATGTGCCCCCACCTCACTTGGGCAAAATTTCCCTCATGGAGCCTAATGAGGATGTCTAAATGATCAGCACTCATGCACATTAACAATAACTTGGAGCATGAAAGTATAAGGGGACAGGATTGAACGCCCTTAGGTCAATGAATGCCACGTACAGGCGGTCCTTAGTCAACTTCAGATATTACCACATAATTAATGTGAACCAAATAATTTGGTCCATCAAGCTCACTTTCTTTTAGAATCCAGTCTGTAAGGGAGACAAAATCTGTGTTTCAGTCATCCAATCTAGTATTTTCTCTAGAAGTTAATTAGACTTACGGGGCAGTTGCTCCCCGGGTGCCCACATCACCCTTTTTTAAAATGGGTATTATTTCTGCACCAGGCAATGAGTTAGATACCCTGTACCCAGCCATGAATCTATCATACTGGCAATTAATGTGGGGATCCCGCACAGCTGGCTCAGAACGTTAACGGTCCCAGGGCATTTTATCAGGTCCAGGGCTTCCCCAGCTTGCAGGTGTTTAGTGGCTCTTATCACATCATCTAATGGTAAAAAACTATGTTTAACGGCCACCCATCATTTACCCAGGAATGCCCCCTCAATTCACTTCTCTAGGTGTTGCTTCTGCATCATCCACTTTATGAAATGAATATAATACTGCAAAGTGGTTTCCCCAAACATGAGGCTGAATACAATACTCTACAGAGGTACAAATCGAGAAGCTGCCATGTGCTGAAATTTGCCAAAATGCTGCTGCATCTCTGGGTTTAGAGGTTTTAGCAAGATCAAGCCAGTTGGAATCCACCCACATCTGTTTGGATATGTAAGTGATCTGCTTTTAAATAAATCTAGCAGCCCTTATCTACTGTTCGTCACACGATTTAATAGCCTTAATTGAATACGATTTTGCCTTACAGCAATCACTGGTATACCTTGATGTAATCTTAGATGCAAGTTGTTTGAGGGGATGAAATTATTTAGTACATAGTATTTTCAAAGCCTTGAACAGCCAAGTATGTAAATCTGTGAATGGTGCCTTGCACAGTACGACTCACAACAAGGTCCAAGATAAATTTAAGTTTCATAAATTTGTCAGGTTTGGATACAAGTTCAGGCCATTTGATGGCCCTTCTACTGTTACTAAGGGACAGTGGGGTATCAGACATAATGTAGATAGTAACGTTATTCCATCTTTTGGGGCCACTCCTGGTGGCCCACAGGATTAGGACTGCCAACAAACCGACCTCCAAAGTAAGAAACCTTGGGGTAATTTTGGATACAGATCTATCTTTTAAGAAGAAGTAGGCTAACAAACTTTCATCTTCCTGTTTTTTTCAACTTAAGATTCTAAAGAAGGTGTTTCCTTGCATTCCCATTTAGCATCACAAATCTGTTTATCTTAGCTGGGGCCATGTCAAAGATTGACTACTGCAATGCTTTATATATGGGGGCAAGACAGGCAGTACTCATTTTTTTTTACAGAGAGTACAAAATGCTGCTGCACGCCTACTAAAGAAAGTGCCAAAGTTTATTATCAGTAGCGAATGTGATTAGAGATCTCCACTGGCTCCCAATAAAAACGTGGGTGGCTTTCAAGGCACTGTATCTGGCCCTCAAAGCCCCCTAAGGCCCAAAAGGCCAACACCATCAATACGCTCTGCCACAGGGCTCATCAATGTGTAGCACATGACAAACAGGGCTCTTGATCCCTGATGTGGAGGGAGAACTCTCGCGAACAGCTCTCCTTGAGGTAAGGCAGGGTGGTTTGTACTGCCCTGGAGGGAGAAACTGACATGGCTGCGATAGAGGTTGGACTACTCTGAGCGGATCTTTGCAAGGTGTCAGAGAGAGTGACGGTTAATGAACAGTCGATTGATGGCTTGAGCACCAATGTTGGTAACCTTAGGGAACAGGTCACACATCTCACAGTTGTACTCTAAGTGCTGATCCCGGCGCAACAATTTCCACCTAGTAAGTTTCCCAGAGCAAGCTCAAGGAGGAACAATTGAGAGGTTTATGGAGCACTTCCGTAACACCCTCAAGCCAGAAGGACTTTTGTCAATGTTTGCGGTGGAATGAGCGCACTGGGCACTGGTAATAAAGTCCCTGCTTGGCGTCCCTTGACGAGCGATTATTGCAAAGATTTTCAATTACTGAGTCATTGACTGTATCCTTACAGCAGTGTGCGAAGTGGGGACCCTGAAGTGCTAGAATCACAGCATTGCAGTATTTCCAGATTACACCAGAAAGGTGCAGACGCAGAGATGATCGTTCAAAGAAGTCAAACAGAAAGTGCACAATCGTGGACTCTACTACATGCTACTGTTCCCAGCCAGGCTGAGAGTGGTCGTAAATGGATTTTTTTTTCTTTTTTTTTTTTTTAATGGCCCGAGGATGTCTGGGAATGGTTAGAGCAATGGGACAGGATGCCAAACCAAGACCAAGCAATATTGAGGACAATGAGGATTTGGGAGGTTGAAGAATGCCCATCACGGCAGACACCAGGCTCAGTTGCCGGTGTGGAACTACTCAACGCCCCAGATACTGGTGTAGGAAGATGGCTCGCTGGCAAACGATCTAATGGATGTCAACAGATTGCCTCTGCCCCTGAGTGGTGCTGAGGACACTATTGCACCGACCACCCACCCAGGGACTGCCGGTACACAATCTGATTGAGACTGCAAGGGAATATGTGGGAGGTGGTTTTCTGTGGCACCAGTGTATAAGTCATTCGGCCTCTGAATGGCACTGAGGACATTGTCGTACCAACAGACTGCTCAATGCCCCAGATACTGGAGTAGGAAGATGGCTCACTGGCAGACAGTGTAATTGACAGCAACAGGTTGCCTCAGTCCCTGAGTGGCGTTGAGGACATGGTCGCACCAAAGCCCCATCTGCTGGATGCTCCCTTTTGGCAAAGGATTGACAAGGCAATTACAGTTATCTGGTTGGTAATTAAGGCACTACAAGGAGAAGGGGAACCAAATGAGAGGCAATGAAAGCAGTAATCCTGGGAGAGTGTCTCTTAAGGTGTGTGGTAACTGTAGACAATTGCAAGAAGAGCTCACAGAACTGGAGGTCAAAGTTACTGAGGCCCAGCGAGGGAGATAACCTCACGGGCACTAGGAAAACAATGTTTGCTACCAAATACCATAGGGCTAGGGGGAAGCCATTACGTAACTGGATCACTCGTGTTGAAGAGTGTCCAGCACATACCTTAAGATAGATTCCCTATTAACTTGCAATGTTCAGCAATGGGGCTGAACATCACATGGGCATAGCTGCTTGTGCTGATATGTCCACCATCAAGTATAAAACACTTTCGGGGTGACTTACATACACTTAGATGCAGTGACATGGAGCATGGTACGCCAAGAGCGTGCCATTTTGTGTTTTCCCCTGGCCTGCACCAGGACATGCAGTTTGCGATGGCAGCTGTGTGCTTCTTGCATTTAAAGGGTCCCTGAGGGTGGCACAACATGTGCTGCCGTCCTTAGGAACCCTCTCCTCTACCCAGGCCCTATGCTGTGTATGTATTATGTCACAGGGGTACAACTTACTAGGACTTCCACAGGAAGAGGAGTGTGTAAAAGATACACAATGTTACCTGTTTTTAGAAACAGAGCACTGGGGACTTGTTTGGCAGGGACCCAGTGCACTTCACTCGAAAAACCTCAGTACCAGTGAGAACAAGTAGTGGGGTGACCATGTAAAAAAAGGGGCACTTTCCTACAGGTGGCTAAAATGTTGTTCCTTCCCAGGTGTCTATATTCAGAATGTGTTTTACACCCTACCCTGTAGCCTTTTAGGAACCTCGATAGGCTTATGGACTCCCTGGTCCGGGCAGGAAAGATGAGCCGGGTGGCACTGCCTCTGCTCAAGAATTATCTTTTGAAAGGAGGCATGAGTCTCCTGGAACTCTATTACAATGCCTCTTAGCTGCAGCATGCATCACACTGGCTGGTACAGGAGGACAACTTCAAGAAGAGGCTCCTTTGGGGCATGTACGTAACACATCCCTTTTGTCATTACTCATGAGGGGCTTTAGTCAGCCACAGGAAGTCTCTACATAGTGTGGTGGCTGACGGAGGTGTGGGAGCAAATAGCCACCATAGTCTGTCAGAGATCACTCTCTGTTCGGGAGGTCAATGTCTGGGAACTCCTGCTGTTCCATTGTATCAGTGCAGACATGTCTGCTGTGCACTGGAGAGAGGGTGGATGTGAGATGCTGGGGAACCTTTACCTTGGGGAGAAATTCTCACTTTTGGAGGACGTTAGAGAGGCCTTCGCAGTGACGGGCCGGCAAATCTTGCAGTATAATAAGATAGGGAGTATGACGAGGGAGATTTGGACGGACTTCCAAGCAAACACACACTACATTTATTGCTGACAGCTAAATGACACATGGTGACACTCCTGTAAAGAGTGCTTAAGGTGTACAGAGCCAGGACTGGCTCTGCAGCTCAGGGAATTGCTGGGGTGGGGGTGGGGGGGGGGGATGAAGAGACCTGGCATCTCCATTGGCCGACAGGGAGTGGAGTCTAACATGCATGTTGGTTAAGCAGGTCTCTTGCAACACCAGGTTCAAGCTGGTACAGTACAACTATATACACTGCACTTACTAAATTCCAGTTAAACTTACTCGGATGTAGGGGGACAGGGAAGCACATTGTCCTGGATGCGGAAAGGGCGCTTCTTGTTTGCACATGGCATAGGATTGTCCCAGGTTGTTCGCGTACAGGGTGACTGTGATCTTGCGGTTGCATGGGATTACAAAACTGAAGATTGAGATGTCGCCCCGCGTATGTCTACCGGGGATAGTCACTCAACCCAAGGGGGGGAAGATGCAATGGAAGTTTTTACAGTTGGCCCTAGTGCTGGCCAAGCGATTAGGGGCCATCGGTTGACTTAGTGCAAGGGCCCCCTCACTTGAGCTGTTAATGAAAGAAGCTACAAGTGGGTGCTAGCGGAGGAAGCACACATGAAACTCACTCACCAGAATGACAAATTGCAAGATGATTTGGGGGCACTGACCGGGCTGCTGGAAGCCCTACAGATGGAATTGGATGGCAGTAGCAAACTGGCATAGCAGACACAGGGGACTATGCACACAGCGTCACAGGGGCAATCAACCAAGGGAAGTGGGGCTAAGGGCCCTGATGATTAGGACTAGGGAGTGAACAACTGGAAAGTGGGATCCATCTTTTTACAATGGAGAGACTAGATGCTTCCATGGTTAATGACTAACAGTTTACTTTATCCTTTATCCTATGGGATGCTGGTCTGGGAGATTGCTGGGGTCGAGTCTGGGAAATGGGATGAAGGCTGGATCCTTCTGCACACTACAAGGGGCTGTCATGCACAATGAGCACATGTACCGTTTGAGGTTTTCTTATGTTCTCTTTTGTCGGTTGCAATGCAAAAAAACTTAATAAGTGTCATGTAAATATGACTGCCTGTATTCTCACGAAGGTGGGGCTGCTTGACCAGAATGACGAATAAAAACAAAACAAAAAAAAACAAAAACGTGTATGGACAGGGAGAAATAACTTTTCTGTAGACCAAACTTCTTAAAACAATATGTTTTCATAAAATGTAATGAAATCACCCCAAACTGGCCTGCTACACTCCAGGTTAACAACTGCAGAAGAGGGAGGTACTCATTTCATTCCCTTATTGAGTTTGTAGCGACAGAGTTGTAGCTTACAGGTGCATGGAAGGGCTAATCAAGTGATAGCCTGGGAGTCCAGGAGCTAGTCAATAACCTCCCTTTTCCCTAAGATTACTTTTAAATTGTATAAAGGAGCATGGGGGGAGCATGGCTCCAGCTACCAGTGCTAACAATCCATCTACCATATCAGGGCCATTCAATCCATAAAGATGTTGTGTATGTATTATGTCTCAATTATTATGGAGAAGCATGAAAGCTTCAAACTGATCCAATGAATTAGCTTGTTGAGGACAGACCCCACTGTACTCCTCTGGCCTGCCCTCAACGTAGGAAAATTTATCATATAGATTGTAACCCCACTGTTAGATCCTGCATGGGGAACATCCGTGGCTACTTCAGGGTTGTATTTTCCAACCTAGTGTCTATTCCCCCTAATACTTGGCGACCGATTAAAAGAAAGGAGACATAGAAGATCTAAACATGCCTCCATGGTACGCAGATTACCTTACAGAAACTAAGCAGACAAGGGGGAATGGGAGGTCTTCATGTTTAGGGGGATGCCATACTCTTCTCTTGAGTTTAATATTGTGTTCCTCAGTCCTAATCCCTTTGAAAGAGCTTAACTGTGACATCTCATTGTTAGCATTAGAACCAATAACATTCCAGGGTGGGGATCCGCTTGCAATGTAAGTTAAAAAGGCACGAGCAGTGCAATCCTCCAGCTGAGTTAGAGATGTTGAATCGCATAGAACACATCTGCCACTGCACCTGTGGATTAGGGATAGGTAAACAGATTTCTTCACTGCCTCCTAAAGGTCACATAATCATGTTGTCATTGTCATAATTGACCTTTTAAGATCACAAAATTATTTTCTTATATAATCCAAGGCTAACCTAATATCAGTTGTGTCACTACTGGAGGGTTCGCGATCAAACAAAAAAAAAAAGCTTGGATCAAATCAAGCAATGTGAAGCAATTGGTGCAGTTTAAAGTGTCTATGGAAGGCTGCCTAATAGTCTGTAGGGTTGAGTGCACTTCTTGGTGAGCAGAAAGCTTGGTCTCATGTGGGACAGGAGGTTATGACCCAGATTAATGGGTTATAATTTTAGGACTATGTTCTTCCTTTCCAACTGAAGGGTATCGTATTTGCAGGATCTGCTATTGGAGTTGCATGGGCCCTTGCAAAAACAGGTTATTTGACTTTTAGCAGATTACATTTTCCTCTTTTTGTTGAGGATATCTTTAACTTCCACAATTAGGTTTTCTATGTCTCAGAGAGTGCAGTTCTCAGCGGCATGCCTAACCACCTTCGACTCTTTGCAAACACCCACCAGTAATTTAGCCGCCTTTCTGTTCCCCATAGCTAACAGTATTACCAAGCCAAATACTAGATAGGAGAAACAATTAGGCAAAAAAGTAACCCTCTGGATCAATAGGTAAAGTATTTCCAGGTCCAGGAAAAAGCAAGCAAGCAGGGAGAAGACCTTGTTAAGTGATATACGCAGGAACAGCGATCTCCCAACATATGTTAAAAGCACTTGAGGGCCTGCAGACATCAATTTGCAATGCAATCTTACCAAATATCCACAGATTAATAGGACGGGTAATTGAAGCAAAGGGTTCATCTAACAGGGTAAAGGAGGATGGATAGCCCTGTCCTGCCTCTTACAGGCACAAGACTGGCCTGCTTTTGGCCTGGGGGTGGCCAGGAGGATCGATTCCATGCAGCATGAGAGTTGAATGCTCTATATAGCGCTTAAGAGCCTGCTGCCCCTCAACCACCTTGTAGGGGATTGGAGCCCCCGTGACAACAGCTATGATGTCAATATATTATAATCATTACTTTTTTCAATAACGTCTTATATAGCCTTCTAATGATATAATACTATACGTTGGCTCTGAAGGAGACATTTTCCTCATCGCTGCTGCATCATTCAACACAATATTTGGGGAAAAGAGATCTTATTTTGATTACTGGTACATTCTATGGCACACAAAACCTCGGGTCTACCCATTTATGATGTTACCACTTTTATCAACTGAACTCATAGAAATTAGCATGCTTTCTCCTCTTACAGAACTTCCTGTAGTCAATGTGATGAATCATCTTCTGTAGACTTTAATCATACCATCCGCAGTGTCATTGGCGCCAGGTTAATTTTGCTTTCAGTATATGGGAGTGATAGTTCTGCATCCATAGAATAGCTAAACATTTTTGGAGTAAAGCCAGAATTCTTTTTAAAAATTTGTTTTCTACAAAATGAAGTGTGCTGATATTACTAAATCACCAAATGTAAGCACTATATCATGCCATTAGACCATTTATAATTTTGAACAATTATTGTATTTTTAAAGTCCTAAATACACAACACTGCCTACAGCAGGCAGTCATCAAGATACGCGAATACAGGAAGTCCCCGAACTCCAATGATGGGCAGCAACTACCACCATCACTTTTGTGAACACCGAAGAGGAGGAGTTAAGGCATGAGGGGAGTACAACAATGGTCCACTTTGACTTGTAGGTAACACCGACTGCAGGAAAAGTACCACAAAATATACACGTTGCATGTCCACAGACGACATCCAATCTACCCATGGCTCGGGCAGAAAGAATCTGAGCCAATGTGGGCATTTTGAAATTGTCCTTCCGCAAGGAGGCGCTAGTGGGCCGAAGGACTAGGATAGCCTGAAGCTTCCATCCTTCTATGGGACGAGGAAATAATGTGAAAAACAGTCTCTGCCTTTCTTGGAATCTGGCACCTGGTACTATGGCACCCTTGAAGAGTAAGGAGCCTTCCTCCTGCAGCGGGATGGACAGATGCTCCTTCGAAATTCATTATTCAGGGGTTTAAGGTCCAGTATAGGTAATGAAGACTCTGCCCTTCTTTAGGATGAGGAAGTAGTGGGATTAACAACCCCTGCACACTTTTCTGAATAGGTTACTGGTTTACTGACACACTTAGAAGGTGTCCACCTGCAGGTGGATGGAAAGATGATCCTTGGAAATTTGTTCTAGTGTGGGTGGGAAGGACTGGAAATGTACTGTGCAACCAGCAAAATATGCAATTCCCATCAGTCCAATATGATGGAAGGCAAATTGGGAGGAAATACTGAATCATGACCCCCACCCCATCTCCTCTCCAACTTTAGGCAGTGAGCTGCTGAGGGCAAACTATAGCAGCTTATTGGCTATTGTAGGAAGGGAAGAGGAGTTGGAGAACTGGTGCCCAAGATGGAAAGTGCAATGTCTACCACTGCTGCATCCGTGGCCTAATGGGACTGGGTTACCCGCTACATGACTGGCTTGGAAGGCTGTTGCTGCCAATTGGCAATCCCCTTGACTAACCTATAAATTTACAGAACTGGAGGGAAAATTGCCTTGCTCGGATCAACAGCTTCAAGTACCACTCTGCAGTCACAGTATTCTTAAATCACTCCAGAGCAGACTCCGCCTTCTTTCTGAGCAGGCCTATCTGAGAATCCTGCACATCACCTGAAAATGCACAGACTTCATCCAGTGTGTCTGTGGAGCACCATAATAGTATCAAATTCCCTGCAAAAGCAATTGTGGTATCTAAGCCAAGCAGATGATGTATTTTGCCACTCTCTGCCCATCATGGATCGTCTGAGCCAAACAGGCTCCAACATTCTCTAGTACTGCTGGCAATATTTCAACAGTTATGTCCCAAAGGGCATTTTTATATCTGCCCAGCAGACAAACTGAGTTTATTGACCTCAGTGACAGACTAGCAAAAGAAAATTTTGCTTGCCAAAAGCACCAATCCTTTTTCGATTCACTAACCAGAGGATGTCCACTGTCATTTTGCAAGTCACGCTATAAGGCATCACCAGCATAAGAGTAGCGGCCATCCACAGTGCCATCATCATCAGTATCCAGGGAAGCATCCTATTATGGCACAGGATCAGAGCCAGAACTCAAAATACATTTGTAGCCTCTGCTGATAGTTGCATTGTAGTAAAGGCAATGGATTAGGGTCAGGTTGCATGTAAACTGGTTGTGATTTTGTGGTGCAATATTTGATTGGGGTCTGACTTGGGTGTCTGCATTAAGTCATCCATCGATGCTGGTGGAGTTATCTGGTTGATGGGGAATAGAAAAGATCTCAGGACTGGAGTGTAAGTCTGCACTTGAGTTAGCAGTGGCCCAAAAACGGGTCCCCACAAAGACAGATAACTCAGAGGGAGAACCATTGCCATTAAGCCAACTAGAGCCCCCTCCAGTTCTGTGAGGCCCAGAGGAATGCTAAAGAGAGCCAGAAAAGCAATGAAGATTTGTCCTGTGGCACTACTTGAAGGCCTGATATACTGCAGAGCTAATTATAGTCCATAACTGGTGATCTCGAGGAAGAGAAATTCAAGTCTTGACACCCTTGTGCCTTCTCTTTGGAATAGAAGTGGCAGGATGGGATCAAGTTTTACTTTGCTTTCTTATGCTTACTCTTGGACTTTGACTTACCCGAAGATATAGAGTGGGAACTGGAGCAGATGCGACAGTGGCCCAGTAACTAGCACCAGGCAGGTGATTAGGAAAGAGAGTAGGACTTGTGTAATGACTGCAGCTTCATATGTTCAGCGATGTACAACTTCAGCTTCCTGGTCTTGATTCGCTTTTGTTTGCATTAGGGCATATGTGTCATGGTCTTAGTTTCCAAGGGCACACCTTGTGCAGTTGTAGCACAACTTGAAACCTGTAATCGGTGGGGACATGATTCTCCAGCACTCTGTTGAAGAACTGTTTAGAGTTATCGGAAGACCAACATAAAGGGGAGAAGAGCACCATATGTGCTTTGGAAAGGGTGGGGGGAAAAAGAACTGATGCCAGTGTACAAGGTTGGCACTTATGTGCAGTTCAGTTCCATCAATTCCAGGGTGATATGGAGCAACGCAATGCCATCTACCACCCTGCATCCTTCAGAATTCAGTGATTTTACTTCAGTGGTTTGAAACAGTCAGAATCTATCAATGTGTAGTTTAAACAACCATTCTTTGTGGAATAAGAACATTGGAATGTTGGCAGCTCCACTGGAAACAATGGAGTGCTCCAGGCTTTTACTGGCCGGTAAAAGCCTTCAGCGTCAACATTCCAATGTTCTTTGTTCACAGCAACAACTGTGAACAAAGCCTCACGGAGCCCGAGGGGATTTTAATCCCCTCAGGCTTCGTGAGGAATTTGTTTGATTTAATAGAACATTCTGCCCTGAGTGGCAGAATGTTCTAATAGCCTTAGAACCCGCCGTAGCAGGCTCTACCGGCCATTAAAGGCCCGCTCCCTTGTTAAAGGCCCTCGCCTTCGGCTTGGGCCTTTAACGCGGGAGCGGGCCTTTAATGGCTGGTAGAGCCTGCTACGGCGGGTTCTAAGGCTATATTAGAACATCGGAATGTTGCGAGCCCCACTGGAGACAATGGAGTGCTCTGGGCTTTTACTGGCCGGTAAAAGCCCAAGCATCAACATTCCAATGTTCTTTGTTCACAGCAACAGCTGTGAATTAAGGCCTCATGGAGCCCAAGGGGATTTTAATCCCCTCAGGCTCTGTGAGGGCTTTGTTTTATTTATTAAAACATTGTGCCCTCTAGTGGCAGAATGTTGCGCTAATTAAAATGGTGGTTTTGCCCAGATGTTTGTATGTCCTTCAGGGCACCGTGTAGGAGATTCCTCAGAGGGTGTTCTGTGAATTAGACCCTCTACTGATAGAGCTCCTTTGGGCCGGCAAGAAGTGCAGAGTTGCCCTTAAAACCCTAAAGAGAGAATGAGACAATCTACTGGCTGGATCAGGAGCCCAACTGGGAAAGGTCACTGCTAGAGGGCACTGCTGGAGGGCACTCATGATGGGAACCACTTTGGAATGCTGTTGATGAGGGGGTGAAACATGCCATCTGAATTCCCACATGTGATCCGCTTCAAGGTTGGCCTCTGGGACACAAGAGTCCAGCAGGTGAGGTGCTAAGGAACATATGCCCGAGAACTGGACATATGGATAGTGTGCCCAGTTGGAAATCTGGGGAAACTGATGACAGTCAATAAATGGCGGAGGGGGGTTGTATAATGTTATCAGATCTGTACCCAGCGGGATGATTCGTCTCCAAGCAGGTGGTGACTGGGACGTTTAACCTGGGTGCTGGGCAGCTTCTACAATATGCCAAAATTGCAGCAAGGCACACCAGCTGTGGCCGACATTCCCTGAAGCCCCCGCCACATGAACACTAGTGACACTGGTATCCATGGTGGCTGGCCGAAGGCTTACTGCACACCTCTATCGAGCAGGGCGCACTGACCGGTAGATGGCACTGCTACATATGGCTGACGCACGGCCACCCTTTAGTGATGAGCCTGTTTCCTCCAAGGACTGGCTTAAAATTCACAATGAGGTCTGCAGGGTGTCGATCTTCGATCACTTTACGCAGATACAATACTACATTGTGCATATGATCTATCTATCCCCCCCAAGTGGCTGCACACTATTTACCCTACCAGGGACCACCGCTGTGCTCGCTGTGGTTTGAGGACCACGGATTTCTTTCACATCGTATCGCAATTCCCTGTCATTGTATCACATTCTCCCTCCCTCCACCCCCCCCCCCCCTTCCACCCTCCCCCCCCCCCACACACACACACACACACACACGAGGCCTGAGAGAATGACTTATTAGAGTGGGCCAGTGCAGAGGAGGTTCACATTAGGAGAACCGCCCTGCTTACCCGGAGTGCGATATCACAAGCACTGCTGGAACCCCCAGAGGTTGACCGGACTGAAGCTAGTACACCAGCAGAACCTGGAGGGTGGGGCTACTGAGGGACGGAAGGTCCAAAAGTCAGACAGTGAACGACGATCACCCTGCCCCTCGAGAGTGCGCTCCTATGAGTCGGATCGAGAATTCTCCTCCTCTTCTTTGAACACTACATGCTAACGGGGTGGAATTGGGAGGGGGTGTATGTCCCACAGAGGATACTTGAGACTTGGTTCTGTCTCCGTAGTTGTTTTTGAAGTTTGTGTGTTTCTTTATTGGACCACGTGTCTAACTGATGCCGAATGGACAACTACTGTTACTTTTACTATAGACATACTCAGAGACGTTCCTTGACCCCTGTCCAGGCTCATGTATGGACATGTGCAACACTCTATTATCTTATGTCATGAAATGTGGGTATATGGTGGTGTATACTGTGTTGTTGCTTTAAATACCAATAAATAAATATATGTAAAAAAAGGAAAAGTGGCACTCCATTTGGCGGTACAATCTATAATGACGATGAAAGTTCGATTTACCCATTACTCATTTGTGCAGAATAATGGATATTTATTAAAATTAAGTATTGGTAATAAAACCTTTTCCTTCCTTGGGCAGTGGGTTTGCCTTTATTACGTACTGATTAATTCATTAAATCTGCAAACCAGAATTTCAAATCTGTTCTCTATCTCACGCCTTGGCAATGAGCTGTAGTAAGCACACTTTTCAAGTTGCACAAAATACTCCTAAAGCTAAGCAGTGGCAGTATGCAATACTTTTCTACTTTGAATATGCGGAATACCAAACGCACAGGATAGCTGAGCCACATGTCAGGTGGGTTATGGAGGGGAATGTTATATAAGGGCATGTATGTGGGTAATGACCAGTGGCAAAACAGGAGCAGTTTAAAAAATGTTAGCTGCCCCTCAAGAATGAAGAACACTAGCGACTTCTAAGATGTAGGCAGCAAGTACACACCGATTGTTTTGCTTAGTGAAGGTTAAAAAGTAAGCAAGGGTGCCTTTTGCGAGACTTGGGCAAATCCATTTCAAAATTGTGGGCAATCATTATCAAGAGCGATTTAAGCTGTCTCACAAGGTACCTGGGAAAGGGTCTAACGATCTCAAAAAGGGCAACAGGTGGTAAGAAACTACTAGGGCGGTTGGTTGTTATGATCAATGCATGGGCTCTAAAACTAGGTGTCTTTTCCACCAGAAAATATCTGCCACTCCAAATATAACATTTACTGTTCAACATGACCCGAGTCTAGAACAAGTTACACCACGAACAGACACTACAGATCTAAAAACCAAAACCCATAAAAACGTAAAATAAGTATTCAGCCAAAAATGTCTTAATAAAAACAGACCCCCAACCCTGAACTTAGTCAAGGTAATAAGAGAATAATGATTTTTAAAATACCTACATTAGGCAGGAGGGAACTAGCAGACCCTATGCATGAATATATAATAAACATGTTAACAGAAAACAACAATGAAAGCTCTAATGTCCATTTGTTTTTGTAGCTTCAGTTTCATACATCAAAGCGTAGACCGAAAATTCAAGCTTTATCTCTAAATCAATGAATAGAAGGAAGTTAGGTAATTCAAGTTGAATACCAAGTTTAGACATTGGGGTGGGTAGCAGGAAGTAGGACACATTCTCTCCGTACACAGTCTTATAAGACAGTGATTGCTGCTCACGTTCATGAGCACTGCCAACTAACTGTTCCTTTAAAGGCCATGTATTGAAAGACATCCGTTTATTACAATTTTACAATAGTTAACTATCAGATAAATCTAGCAATTCAATAAAAATTCAAATACTTACAAAGAAGTAACAAACATCCCATCAGTGAAATACATGAATATAAATAAGGGAGGTAGAATTCCCAAAGATCTGTAACAGAAAAAAATATTACAGCGTTAGAGAACTAATTTACCCTTACATACATTCATTGAGCCTTTTAAATACCTGCTAGGCAATGATAACAGAACGAAAGGTTTAATATTATTTCGTTGTCAGAACATTCCAAAAACCCAGGGAAGCAATAAGCTCTTGCAAAAAGATTGGCAGGTTCGGTAATGCCTTATCTGGTAGAGACAATGTCTAGTTGCAGATTCCTTACCTTACAATTTTCCCCAGCCGTCAGTCTGGATCCAGAGATTTTACTCAAGCAGTACCCCCGGGCATCGTTCGGTGGCGTCGATCGGCTCCATGTCCGTCATCGGCATCAACTGCGCCGGATATGACCTCGCAGATCCTATATAGGTGCCACTCTGGTGCTCTTATGTCCGTTTCTTTTTACAACTTTCCACGCAAGAAGTGCAAGTTGCAAAGAAACTGGCTGCTCATGCGTCAAGGAGGTGGGTCTGCGGACTACGATCATACTAGAAAGTCCTGCAGGAGCAAACAGGCAAAATGCCCGTCCCTACGGACCTGGCTGTCCAAACAGTGGTGTTCGGTAAACATGTGCAAGATGCCTACGTTGCTGTCAGACAGATGTCGAGGACTGGAACTCCGCAAGCTAACGCAGTGGTTGCAGCTTTAGCACAGATAGAATGAGCACACAAACTCTCAGGGGATTGCTCCTTAGCCAGTGCGCAGCACATTTTAATAAAGAGTACGACCAATCTGGGGATGGTTCTTGTAGGAAGCTGGGTCTGTATATACTATATCAAAATGAGATAGTGTGCAGAGTCCAGGGGTTCCCCAGAGGCTTGACAGAGCCAATAATAGATTAGACAAAAATTTGTGGAAGTGTGGTCGAGCAGTTAGGCTTATCAGAGGGTAGTGTTAAGCATTTATTGTACACACACAAGCAATAGAATAAAAGCACACTCAATGACTTAACTTCAGACCAATAGGTTTTTATATAGAAAAATATCTTTTGTTAATTTATTTCTACAACCACACGATTCAGTTTGCAGGTAAGTACATAAAATGTAAGGTACTTTGCATAAGTATTTCAGGACTCTGAATCAAATCGAAAATACATACAGTTTTCTTAAAAATGGCAAAAAGCTATTTTAAAAGTGGTCACTGCAATTTTCAACAGTTCCTGGGGGACGTAAGTAAAGTACAGTTTCTGAGGTAAATAAACTTACAGGTTTAGACTCCGGGGCATAGGTAGCTCACTGTTGGGGGTTCAAGTTAACCCCCAAGCACCCAGCACCAGCAACAAGGGGCAGGTTAGGTGCAGCGGTCAAACAAGAGCCAAAAGAATGTGGGCCCCTATGGAGATGGGGGTAGTCCAGCTCCGGTCTGCTTGCAGGTAAGTACCCGCGCTGTCGGAGGTCAGACCAAGGGGGGTTTAAAGGAGCACTGGAGGGGCCCCAAGTAGGCAGCAATCCCACACCCTCTGCAGCACAGGGGTGGCCGAGTGCAGAGTGCAAACAGAGCGTTGGGTTTCCGATGACACTCTATGGGGGGGGGGGGACCCCGGAGGTCACTTAGGCGCTGCAGGCAAGGCACAGGGGGGCTTCTCGGGTAAGCCACCGACTGGATAGGGAGGAGGGCCACCTGCTGGTCATAGCTGCACCGGCGGTCAGTTTCTCTGTGGTCTGGGGGATGCAGATGTAGTGCTTCTCCGGGCGTCGCATATCTTTGTCCTGGGCAGTCACGGTCAGGGGGGTCCTCGGGATGCCCTCTGCAGGTGTCATCATAGAAAGGTCAGCCCAGGGTGGACACTCAATCGGAATCACCTGGGGATCCTCTCTGGCTAGGTGGGGCCACCAGGACAAGGGCCGTGGGTGTCTGGTGCAGTGGTTTAGGACTCGCGCTTCTGGAGTGAGTTGGGAGTCCATTAGAAGCAGTTTCTTCTTCCTTTTTGTTGGACAGGTCCGCTGTCCACGGGTGTTTCTTGGTCCTCTGTGATGCAGGCAGTCCCCTGAAGGCTTTTCAGGGGTCGCTGGACCTGCAGAACGCATTGCTCTTCTTTTGCAGATTTTTGAAGCAGGAGATGGGCTGGTAGGGCTGGGGCTGAGTCAATTTTCTCCTTTTCTCTGTGGGGTTTTCAGCACAGCAGTCCTTCTTTCTTGAGGTTGTCAGGAATCTGGTGAGCTGGGTTCAGGGAGACCCTTAAATTCAAAATTTAGGGGCATGTTAGGGTCACGGGGCAGTTAGCAATGGCTACTGTCCCTGAGGATGGCTACATACTCCTTGTGCCCACTTCCTTTGGGGAGGAGGGTACATTCCTATCCCTATTGGTCCTAATCCTCCAAAGCAAGATGGAGGATTTATCAAGGAGGGGGACACTTCATCTCTGGACACCTTAGGGGTGACTCCTTGTTTTTCCTAATTTTCCCTCTGGACTTACCACCAAAAGTGGGGCTGTGTCCGGGGGGCAGGCATCTCCACTAGCTGGAGTGCCCTGAGGACACCGTAATCCGAGGCTTGAGCCTTTGAGGCTCACCACCAGGTGTTACAGTTCCTGCAGGGGAAGGTGTGAAGCACCTCCACCCAGGACAGGCTTTGTTTCTCACCACACAGTGCACAAAGGCACTCACCCCAGGTGGTCAGAAACTCGTCTGAAAGTGGCAGGCTGGCACAGACCAGTCAGTCTTACACTAGCAGTTTGGCTAACATACATGGGGCATCTCTAAGATGCCCCTTGTGTGCATATTTCAATAAATCCCACACTGACATCAGTGTGGGTTTATTGTGCTGAGAAGTTTGATACCAAACTTACCAGTATTCAGTGACAAACTCCAAGACCATATACTTGATATAGCTACACTGCACTTACAATGTCTAAGAATGGACTTAGATACTGTAGGGGCATATTGCTCATGCAGCTATGCCCTCACCTGTGGTACAGTGCCACCCTGGCTTAGGGCTGTAAGGCCTGCTAGAGGGGCGACTTGCCTATGCCACAGGTAGTGGTTTGTGGGCATGGCACCCCCAGAGGAGTGTCATGTCGACTTAGCCTTTTTCTCCCCCACCAGCACACACAAGCTGCAAGGCAGTGTGCTGAGTGAGGGATCCCCGAGGTGGCACAATACATGCTGCAGCCCTTAGGGACCTTCCCTGGCCACAGGGCCCTTGGTACCATGGATACCTTTCACAAGGGACTGGGCAGTGCCAATTGTGAGAACAAAGGTACCGTTTTATGGAAAGAATACTGGTGCTGGGGCTTGGGCTTGGTTAGAAGGGTCCCAGCACACTTTCAAAGTTGGCATCAACACTAGGCAAAAAGTGTGTGTGGGGGGGTACCCATGCCAACAGTGGCATTTTCCTACAGTTCTCTTCTGTACTGCCAGACCTTTCTTCGCACCCACAAGGCTAACAAAGAGTTGATCTCTAGTATTACTATGGTACGATCCAGGTAGAATGCCAAAGCTCTTTTATGGCCCAAGCTGTGGAGTCTCTTGTCTTCGTAAAAGGATGCAGTGGTGCGTAAAAAGTAGGCAGGGATGGATTGACCTACACATGGAAGGGCTTAACCACTTTTGGCAGAAAGGAGGCCCTAGTGCGAAGCACCAGTTTGTCTGGGTAGATGGAAAGGTAGGGTGGCTTAAATGACAATGCTTGCAGCTAACTCTCCCCATATGTGATGACCACAAGGAAGATTGCTTTACAAGTGAGAAGCCGAATGGACAATTGTGGAGAGGCTCGAAAGGAGCACACATCAGAAATGTCAAAACTAAATTCAAATCTTGTTGGGGCGTAATGAATGGAGAGTAAAGAAACAGATGAGTAAGGCCTTTAAGGAACCTATTTACAGTAGGAGACTTAAACAAGGAAGGTTGATCAGGCAACAGCAGAAATGGCAGACAGATAACGCTTGAGAGTGCAAATAGCAGAGTCCTGCTGGGCCAAATGAAGGAAACAATAGTACCTCTGAGAGAGGGGCAGAAAGGGGGTCAGACTTGTGTGTGCATCATGCCACAAATTTCTTCCAACGACGGACGTATATCGTTTTGGAGGAGGGACGCCTGGCTGTGAAGATTACATTACAAACTTCATGCAGAAGGTCAAAAGCTGTCAACTCTCAACTGCTCAATCTCAATGCAAGGAGGAGGAGACTGGACAGGTTCAGGTGGAGAACCCTCCCCTGCGGCTGCAACAGAAGATCATCCCCAAGGGGAAGTCTGATTGGAGGATCAATGGCCATGCTCAGTAGCTCAGGATACCAGACTTCGTGCCCAGTCGGGAGTTGCTTAGACCCAGTAGTACTTCATCTTTTTGAGAACTCTAGGCAGAAGTGTTATGAGCGGGAAGGCATACAAGAGGCCTGAGTTCCACTTGAGGCGAAAAGTGGGACCTAATGATTGCTGCCTTGGAAACTCCAATGCGCAATACTGCAGACGCACGTTCTCTGCGAAGGAGAACAGAACTAACCAGGGCTCTCCCCACTGCTGAAAGAGACTTTGTGCCACCTCCAGATGGAGACACCATTCGTGATCGATTACGCATCGTCGTATGAGTTCATACGCTCTGGTGTTCAGAGAACCCGCCAGATGTTGAACCGCCAAGAAAATACCCTGTTGTCCCAGCCACATCCAGTGGCGCAGAGACTCCTGACAAAGGGTCCATGATCCCCTCCCGCTCTGCTTGTTGCAGTACCACATGGCAGTGATGCTGTCCATAAGCACCTGCACTACCTTTATCTTGAGAAAGGGAAGAAATGCTTTCAATGCTAGTCTGGTGGCGGGGAATTGTCCTGTTCACAGGAGGCTCAATGCTGGGTTTGGACCAGGTACCCAGTAAGTCATCTGCAAGGGCTTCACTGAAGGGGAGCAGGGGTTCGGGGATGAAGCTCTAGGTTGAAGCACATCTGTCAGGAGCTTAGTCCTGACTGACACCGAAGGCAACTCAAATCGAGGACCTCAAGCTGCTCTTCCCACCACCATGGAATAGGAAGCTTCCTCCTCTGTAGCCTTGGTAGGGAGAGAAAGCACATGCCAGCATCTGGGGTAGTAACCAGTTCACTGACTTCACCCAAGTCTGTACGTCAGTCCATCGGGCTAAGTTATGGTGAGGAATGGGGCTGGACCTCTCCCATTCCCCACACAATAACCCCGCCCCCAGAGAAAAGGCTCAGGTTCCCACATAAGAGGCATGGCTCCTGTCGGCATCGGAGTCAGCATCGTACAATGCCCACCTGGCTCCATGTCGGAGTTGGCAATGAAAATGGGGACAGCGCTGCCCAGGGGGCCACCGGGATCTTCGGGACAGGCGTCAGGAAAGGTCAAGGTGGTACAACCAACGCCATCCAAGCACGGATCCATGGATGCCCTCAGAGCTAAGGCTGATGACGGGGAACCCGAAGTGGCCCCTTCCGACTCTGCTGGGCCTAAATGCGCACCAGGGATGTCAGACTGCCCAAAATGAGGCACATGGCCTCATAGATCTCTTAGTTTGGCAGGGGATGCTCCAGCTCCCAGAAACTCTGCAAGGCGGGGGTCAGCCCAGATGCAGGCTCCGCAGAGGGAGACCTAGAATAACAATGCTCCCACTCCCTGGTCAGCAGACAGAAAGGGTGAAGTTGAAGAACGCTTTGCTTTCTTCAACTTCTTTTTGTGCCTTGACTTACCCGATCGTTCCAAGGACTTGGAATGGGATGACGTTGATAGAGGACTCCACGACCACTCCCGGGATCTTCCTCTCAACCGTCACTAGTGCGTAGTAGAGCATAGGGCCGCCATCACCTTCAGGGACCGTTGCCTCAAAGCCATCGGATGAACGGCCCGACTGTTGGAGCATGACTTTGGGTCGTGGTTGCGCTCCAAACACCAAGGGCACACGAGGTGCTGATCCGTCATGGCCATCACCAGATGTCAGGATCCATAGGGCTTGAACCTGATGTTCCTGGATGACATCCCTCTACGCACCTGGAGCAGAAACTTGAAAAAACGTTTGCCAAAAAGTGTTACAAAAAAAAAGTCTGTCAAAAAATGACTGAGGGAGTAGATCTCTTCGGATCGAGGATGGCTAGCATGGAAAGAAAAGAACTGACGCTAGTCCACTGGGGTGGGGCCTATATACGACTGCAAATTCATATCCAGCGCGGACGCTGACAGATGCAGAGCCGATCGACACACACAGAGGTAACTGCTTGAGAAAAATCTTCGCATCCAGACTAACGTCTGAGGGAAATTCTAAGATAAGGCATCTACAACTAGATGTCTGTATCAGATGCATGTTTGTTTTTTAATGTATGTTAGCATATACAGGTTTTCCTGCTTATTAATTATTTGCTGTTGATATATTTCTAACTCTCAGCTGAACTTGTTAGATCTGGAAACATGTAATCTCTTTGTATTGGACTAAAAGTCTGGAAAATAGGCAGAGCCTTAATAAAAAAAAAATAGCTTATTACCTCTTTGAGAAGCGGAGTCAAGTGGTTCCAGGCAGACCAATCAACTGTGGGGGAAATCATAACAGTCATGGAGGTGCTATCTAGCAATCACTTCAATCAATACTGCCACAGATCTATAGAGCTGAATGATTCCAACCATGGGCCTTTATTAGTAAACGCCTATGTTACTTTGATCAAGCTTTCAACTGCAGCTGCAAGACGGACTGAAGCCAGACACAGAATCAATGTTACAGAGGTCAAAAACAAACTGATTTAATTTCTCTTTTACCAAATACATTAGGCACATTCCGAAGGCTATACCATGGTGGTTTGTGTCATCTGTATTCAAAGGTTTCTCAGGGAGGTGATGTTGGGGGGGTGGGAAGGTCGAGTCTCACACCTCAACCAAAACTCACAATTATTATGTTGCCCAGCCCAGTGCTTAGTAAGAGGAAATACATTTATTATCACAGCAAAATATGATACAAGACAATTCAATAGGGCTCAGATGCTCCATTGCAATTGCGAGGATACCTATTAAAGAGACCCGGCAGCCTGGCTCCCCCTCGCTATTCTAGGACTTTGTATAGTATCTTAATTTAGCTCTTAATTTCTAGTCACAGATTAGGGACAGGTGGTGTTCACTATGTCTCCACTAAGTTGGAGCAGTTCAGTTCAAGAGTCCATACCCAAATTAAAGGGTTTATTTAGGCAACAGTCTCTCTTCCTGCTGCAGAACATGGTTTCCTTTTCTCTCTCTCAAGTGAAGTGCTGTTACCTGCTCACACTGCCATGGTCAGGGTGGAGCTCTTGGCAGCATGTCCACTGACATGGCCCAAAGTGTCAGTTTCACTTGGGACTGCAGCCAAGGTGAGGGACCAGCATGGCTGGGATGTTTGGTGGGCACCTGTCCAGGCAGATGTGGTCTCTAGGCTAACAACCAACAAGAGATCATTGCTACATTTTGGCTGCTGTTCAGGCTCACACAGGAGTTGTGCTTCTTAGGGCAGTTCCAAACTCCAAGCCAAGATAAGCTCCTGCTTCGGCAGCAACCTCATAACCTCCACATAATTTACTGGATATTTAGCTCTACCAAGAAGACAGGCACTGGAGGGGTGCATGACAGCACAAGATTACTTCTTTGCTTCTTTTCTGTAAGGGGTCCACTTAAGGGATCGCAATGGGAAACCAGCATATCCCTCAACACTGGTCAACCCGTTTTTCTCCCAAGGGCAGTCAGCAATTTGTGGGTGATCTGCATGACAGTACCACAGCTGAGTTGTCCTTCTGAACAGCCTCCCCTCCTGGATTGCCAGACACACCCCTCTCTAGGGACTCTGAGCAGGAAGAGAGATAGGGTTTCAGATGGTAGGCAGGCTTTTTGTTTCTCCCGTAAGTTGTGCAGAATTCAGGTGATGTTTCCTCACCTGTGGAAGACTGGTTGTCATGCAGACACTAGCCCCAGTCACATCGGAGTACTCTGAGAAGCTCTGCATTCCTTTGTCATGAAGAACATGGGAAGAGAACAAAGTGAGGCACACATTTTTCAGACAGGGGATGTGGATCCACTGTCTAAGGTTCCAGACCGGATCTTGGGTGGTTTTCCTTCAAATGACATGTGCTGGCTGTTCCTCAAACAGAGCCTTTGTGCAAAGTGATGGATCTCCAGCATGCAAAGGGGCTGGCTCCAGGCAGGAGCATCCAAACCATGGGCACGATGATTTGTGTTTTATCTGTGCCTGGCTAGCATCAGCCTTCCAGAAACAGTAATCAGAGGCAGACCAAAGGGAAGGATCTCTCTAGAAACTCCCTCACCTGAACACCAGAAACTGCAGTACTTACACCTCACTGCATAATAAACTAAATAGTGCCACTTGGGGAAGAATTAATCAGCAGTCCTTTGCTAACACGGTCCTCACTGAATTTGCAATGGATGTCCTGTTTCCATCTGCCCTCACTTCAGTGTCTGGGTCTCCTCCCACCAAACACAGTATTGCAGGAAATACACTTCCACTGTCTGGGGGAAGCCGTCCTCTCCTTCCATCATATGCCATTCTACACCAGGGGCATCTAAAATGGATCCCACTGGTCCGAGTACTCAGACTCTCAACGCACTGATTCCTACTGCCATGGCACTTGGCACACAAGCATTCAACATGGATATGGTATGTCAACACAATGGTCTAAGTTTCATGTAACTTTTTAACTTCACACTAACGATTCATAAAACATGGTATGCGGCTGCCACCACTTTAGGTGATATATCCAGGCTTTATATCTACTATAAAGGCACTGTTGGTGTGGACTTTAAGATCAAAGAACCAATTCTGGTCCTTCCATTACCAGGCCTATGCCTAGGCCTTGCATACATACTAAATCATTGTGACCCCTCAACCCGGCCAAAAATCGAAGTCAGGATACTAGTTTCACTAGCAGTCAGACACTCATGGTAGGAGTGCAATGCATGTTTATTATGCAGCTTACCTTCCCATACCAGCAGAGAGGGAAAGCAAGAAGGCTATTCCCAAACATTTACAAGTATCAGTCTGGTCAAGAAGTCTGTTAGTCTAGTCTTAGCCTAAAAAGAAATGAAAGGATGAAAAATTCAAAATCAGCCATGTAGGAAATCTCTTTCCAGAGTAGTCACCCTGGATTTTTTGCCTTTTTATGGACCCTATTTGTGTTGGTATTATGGCTTTCTAGAATGCCACTCAGTGCCACAATGCATGTACTTTGTCCCGAACACTGAACTGTAAAATTTGTTTCACTCAAAATGTTTATTTCACCTTCCAGTGAGGCCTTTGTTTTTGGCTCAGAAATTGGACCAGTGGCGTTGAGGTTAAATGTCATTTGTGGGCTAAAGTATGTATGGCTTCTGAGAGTACCACTGTACTCCAGTTGGGCTGCTGTTTAAAAACACACAACACAAAAGTTCCTTTTACATGAATAAGATGCTATTTTATATGTAAGCTAGATTACACAGAAAGCGTGCCTTTTATAGTCGCCGGTTAGGGGGTGTTTAATGGATCAGGAAAAAATAAAAAGTTCAGGAGCATACTAGGAATCGGAGAAAGAATGTCCTCACAGTGATCAATTTTCTAAATGATAATTTCACTGTGTGGACAGACCTAGACATGAATAAAAGGTCTTACTGAGGTTTTTGGGCGTAAAGATAGCGGTCACACTCTAAGAATGCTCTGGACCCCTCAGTCATATGCTGCAATCACCTGATGTTCCCTGCCTCATTCATGACATTAAAAAACTGTGGGACCTCTACTGGTGGGGTGTGGCGCTGAACAATCCTGAAACACCATCTGAGACACCTGTGGTGCGGGTCAGTCAAGGCCTCAAAATGGCGGATCAGGCCTTTGTTTAGTACCAGCAAGCTGTACTGCTGACCGAGATCCTGCTGCAGGGATCCCCTCCCCCAATGTCAGGAGACCAAAGCACAGAGGTTGAAGACCTGCCCGGTAGCTGCCCTGCCCTGTTGTGACCTAAGGTGACCGTTTTCTCTCTGCAGTGGGGCCAGGTGCATGCCCCTGACCCAGCCAGAGGACAGCTGCGCGGAAGGTGAGAGCAGTGCTGCTACTCTGACAACAGTGGTACCACTTTCCCATGAGAGCCCTCCCTCATATCAAAACAAGAGATTGTTGCTGAAATAACATAGGGAAGGGCTGGCAGAGGTGCACCTCCACCCAGAAGACTGCAGCCTCTCTGCCCTTCTGTGTGACGAGGGCTGCAACTTAAAACCTGAACCGGCTGGACTGTCTGCCTCAACAGTGCAAGAGTTGTGGCCCCCACTGATGTGCCCCCTGGGGTCAATAGCTCAGTGCTGCAACTGTGGCGATATACCATGAATCGCAGTTCACCTCTCCAAAGTTAGCATACTCCTGGTAATGTGCGACTTCAGCAGAGGATTGGGCTTGTGTCCTGTGACTTGGCCACGGCCTCCCTCCTCTTCAGCCCTTGCAGCTGAACAACCTTCTTCCCTTCTGCAGTGATTGGCCCAACGGGGTGCGCCTCGCTAGTAATCGGTGCAGCACCCCCACCGGTGCAGCACCCCTCCGACTCCTGTACGTGCTCCCAGGGCCTGAGATAACGTTGCCAGGTACACATACCTACACATAACTACCTGATTAGTGCTGGGAGGTGCTCCGCACTGGGCCACAGGGGTCATGGGGACCCACTGACTGTGTCTACACTCACCAGCACGCCCTTGACATTCTGGCCCCACTACATCCCTCCTGTGGGCCTGTCTCTCTTTTCAGGTGCCTTTTTTCTTCCCCACCTATCCAGCCTCTGGCTTGAAAGTGAACTATCAGTCCCTTCCTGGCTGCTCATGCTGCTGCATCCGGCAGTAAGCGGGGCAGGCCCTTGCAACGTGGGGTAATGTCCTATCTACAGAGATGGGGAAGGACAAAGTCAGAAAACCTCCACCCCCCTTTCAGCTCCGCATTCACAAAGTCACCATTTCCACCGGACCTGTTAGCAGCGAAACCCTCGACAAGGGTTCAACCACTTGGGGGGGGGGGGTGACCTGGACAAGATCCTACAAGCTATACATACCTCACAAACGGCAGTCGAGGCACATAGATGTGGCGCTTCTCCGCCAAGACCTACGCAATGTCTCAGACCCTATCAAAGAAACAAGGATGCATTACCACAGTCGATAGTGATGCCGCTGATCTCAAGGCAAACGAACTACACTGCTGCAGCGAAGATATGGAAAAACGTTCCAGGCGCAACAATTTGCATTTTGTTGGTTTTCCAGAGGAGTGGAGGTCTGCAGACTCGCTGAGTTCCTGGAGCAATGTCCTAGAACTTGGATGCCCGCTGACTATTTGTCCCCGTGGTTCGCTATTGAGAGGGCTCACAGAGCGCTGACGCCCAGACATTCCCCTGTGCAAGACACAATCACAAGATTCCTCAACTTCAAGGATAGAGGCAGCATCCTGAAGGAGGCCTGAGCACTCCCAGAGGGCCACTACCAAAATTCAAGAATACTTATCTTCTCGGACTACACACGGGAGGTCTAGGCAAACGTCGCTCATACTAATCTGTCCAGCAGCAACTCCAGGCCCTCAAGTTATCTTACAAGCTCCTATTTCAGGCACGACTCAAGGTCATTCATGATGGCAACTCCTTCTTCACTCACATGCTGGAGGTGGCCTGGGAATGGCTAACACAGAAGAAGCAGTTCCACCTCCCATCCCAACCCTCACTCCAGACCAATTAGCAATCACTAAAGCAAGAGCACCCATCAAATCACTGCCAAAAAAGAGGCTGCCCATGCTCTCACCCCCACTGGCAAAAAGCCCGGGCTACTTCACCCTCCCGGAGTGCAGGCTCCTTGACCCCACCAACGCCTCAGACGTCCAACCCAGGCCCTGAACATTGGGAGCGACGTACTGTTAATGACCCAACCTGAGGAGCGACTGGGAAAAGACCTCCCCCTCACCCATTTAACTCTGTACTGACCGGCTACATTGTGACTCTGGAAGAGGCACTGTTCCTACAATGTCATCGCAAAACATTTGATTTCCCTCACTGCTGCAGACACTTCACTGCATTGATCCTTTTACCTGGAGGGTCCACCAACCCACACCTGTCCAAGAGACTTTGATTTTGAGTAGGGGTTTAGTTCTGGGGTGACAGATGCTTCTGGGAAGGAAGGTATGGGATTTGGGGGACTTAGAGGGCTTGGGATTTTTTAGCAGGAAATAATTATGGTTTAGTACTGCAGTTTGTTTCTTGTGTTGTTTCTTTTCAGGTGGCCACATTAGTTTGACACTAATGCATCAAGGGCTCACCCGTGTTATCAAACGCCCCCAAAATAGGTGCCTTGTCACACATCGCTCAAATGGAGTCAAAGGACCCTCCTTCTCTGCACCCTCTGACGCACCCGTGCTGCCTTCATTCCGTACAAAGTTAAGTCTTGTAATGTCAATGGCCTCTTAGGCCAGATCAAGCACTCCGGGTGCTTCTCTTTGCCCGGCACTCCTTCCCTCCTGTCCTGTTGCTGCAGGAGACCTACTTGGTGGGCACGAAGTGACCTATGCTTGCTTGTCAGGGCTATGATAGAGTCTACCACGCAGGACATGCTAGAAGTGCTTGTGGAGTGGCTATACTATTGCAGCACAATTTCCCCATGGTTGTGGCTACGACCTGGTAGGATAGTCAGGGCTGTTACACTGCCCTGGCGGGCAAAGTTGAAGGCCATCCGCTTAATATGTTTTGCATTTATGCTTCCCCATCACGTTTGAGTTCTTTCTGAATACTATCCTTGATGTAGCACAACTCCCTCTAGGCCTCATACTCTTTGGGGGCGATTTCCCCGCAGTCCCAGACCCATCCCATGTACTCCACAAGCTCCCCCACCCCCCGATGTCTGCTGCAGTCATGCCAGATTGATCCACAAATGGGTTACTACCCTAGGTCTCTTTGACACATGGAGAGTCTGGCATCCTAGACAGCTGCAATACAAGTACACATCTGCAGCCCACCATACATACACCTGAATTGATATGCTCTTCATGCCAGCACCATACATCCTCTCTGTGTCCAATATTCATATCCTCCCACGTAGAATGTTTGATCATGCCCTGATTCTTCTGAACAGCGGCGATTCCAGTGCTACCAGGCACCCAATCTGGAGAGTTATTGCTTGGTACCTTTAAGACAATTCTTTTGTCTCCAAAATGGGGCAAGAGATCATAAAGTATTTCGAGGCTAATGAGGTGACAGTGCAATTGGGCAGTACTCTTTGGGTGAAGTGTAAGGCTACCATCCAGGGCTATGCCAGGAACACCCTTAGGAAGGCAAAAGGTGAAACACATCTGCGTTTTACACACCTCTTTGCCTGGAAACACAGCATCCCCCCACCACCAAATGACACTTCTCCAGAAGAAGATCCGACTCCTCTGTCAAAGCAGCAAAACAGATCTGGCGGGCCTCTGAGGCACAGGTCAATGGCTGGGATGACAAAAATGGCAAATTGCTGTACTGGCTGGTGTCTCAGCCGCTGGCCACCAGAGTCATACCCGAGATAGTTGGCAATGAAGGCTACTCCCACCACACCTCCTCTGCTAATCGCCCAAGCCTTTGTTGGCAACTACTCTTCACTTACGCTGCATCTCTGTGTCCACCAGTAGAAATAGCATCCCCCTTCTGGTTGAAGTGCCACTCCCCTGCCTGTCACCTACTGAGCGACGAGAGCTGGAGGGATCCATCACAATGGGTGAGATAGATGAGCCCATCTCCATGATGGCAAAGGGTAAAACCTGACAGAATTCTACAGTAGATGCAGAGACATGCTCGTCCCCCATGTACTGAACCAAACAAGGAGGCAACACAAATTGGTTCCTTCCCTCTGGAGCTCGATCAGGCAATGATTGCAGTTATACCAAAGATGCTTCCCCTGCCTGTCTCCTGTGTGGTCTAAAGACCCATATCCCTTATCAACATGGAAATAAATAATTTTTCCACTATCCTAGTTACTCATCTGTGCTGTGTCCTCTAGTCCTTAATTCACCCAAATCAATGCCGCTTTATGCCAACCAGGAGCACAAGACACTGCTCAAGATAACTCCATGTGGAACTGGCACACCGTCATATCGTCTGAACCCAGCTTGAGCTACTCCTAATAGCGTTCAAAAAAGCTTCCAATACATTCGATTGATGTTATTTGACCCATGTACTGGAGAGAGCAGGAGTTGGACCCCGACTTTGTGGCATGGTCCGGGTATTATATTCCACTCCATTCACGCGGGGTCAGATTAATGGGGTGGTCGCCTCTGCTTTCCCTATTAGGGATGGACTCAGCAGAAGTGTCTGCTATCCCCACAAATTTTTGCACTAGCCATCAAACCCGTTGCGAGGCTCCCGAGATACAACGCTCAAATAAAGTGATGGGCTTGGCCTACGGGCCGCGTAGACCACATTGCATTATACAAGTATGACATCCTCTTATACCTTGCAGACCCATCCACCAATGACCCTCGGAGCCTGCAGCTCTTGGGTCTCTTTGCAGAAGCGTTTTGCCTTGCTGTTATTCCAATCAAGTCAGTGCTGGTCTCATTGATTCCCTAGCGGGTCACCATAGACTGGCAAATCTCGATTCCAATCTGCCGCCTCAGATTCCACTATCTTGGCATTTGAGTGGCTCTAAACTCTGCACTGATGTAGTCCATTAATATCAAAACCCTCAACCGCAAGATCAAATACGATCTTCAAAATTTCAAGCACTCCCACTAAACGTTAAGGGGAGGATAGCACTGTTTAAAATTATGATATTACACCGACTTCTCTACCTCTTACAAAACATCCCACACATAATATCCAGACATTGGTTCAGAAAATTCTTGTGGCATGACTTGCACCCCATTTAGCATTCGCAACCTGTCAACGAGCACCTTATGACGGAGGCCTAGGCTTTTCTAATTTATACTTGTATTATCTGGCCTCGCAACTTCTGGTAGTTAATGACTGTCTCAATGGCGGCTGGGCTGACCCAGCCTATCTTGAGCGCCTAACATTGGGGTTTTCCCGCACAATGGCAATGCTCGACAGGCAACCCTGTTGCCAATACACTTCCTGATGTGACCCGAACGGTGTTTATCAGGTGGCGGGAGGTAGTTCGGCAATCTGGGTGATGGGTAAAACTTACCCAACAGACGTCCCTGTAGCATGGCACTTGCTGAGAGATGTGGCAACGCTCGAGGGGTGTGGTCGGTGGGATCCCATCGGCATCACATTCCTAGGAGACATTTGGAGGAGCACTCATGTCTTCCTTTCAGGAGCTCCAACACACAGTCCTTGTCTAAAACATAATTTCACAAATACCTGCAGCTATGGCACTTCCTATGTGTGCATCTTTCACCGGACACATCGATCCCAGAGTTCAGCCCAACAGAATCAAGATCATGATGGGCACGTTGGGTAAAATAGGCGTTTCCCAAATGTATCGCACTCTGGCAATCCATGCTCCAGAACCCTGACTACTCTTCGGTCTCGCTGGAAGGGATGGCTGGGACCGCTAGATGATGAAATGAGGGATGCTCTGATGGCCCAAAGAGAAAGGACAATATCTTCAAGACTCTGATTTGTGCAGACTTACTAACTACACTGTGCATAGCTCACCCATGACATACTTTTCAAGGCTGGACTTCTAGCTAGCTAGTGGGAGTGGCCTCACTGCTTACATGTCTCAGCTGACTTCCTTCACATGACATGGTCCTGCCCCTCAAAACACAATACTGGGAGTTAGTGGTGGCAGAGGCATCCAATGTTCTAGATATCAAGATTGCTAAGTCCCCAATACTGATACTTCTGGGAGTACTAAAAGGGGCTGGGGGCAGCCGGGTGGACTGTGCCTTTCTTGGTACAGTCATGCTTCAAGCAAGACACTGCAGCACAATTTAAGGCCTCTAAACCCCCAACTATGCCACAGTGGAGACGTGGTGTAGACCAGTGTGCCTAGCAGGAAAAGCCAGTCTACAAGGCCCAGGGGTGTACAGCCAAGTATGGTTAAATTTGGAATAAATGGAATGGGAATGTGGGTGTTGATATGTCATAGAAATGTTGATGTGGCATACCTTGTGTGTTTAATATATGGAATGCTGACGTCCGTATTATCTGTACCAGTGAAGGTATCAGTAGTGAGCTATAGATTTTTGTCAGACTGTAATGTGACTTGTTTCAACTTTAATAAAACAATAAAAATGTGTTCATCAAAAAAAGTGCTTACTGCGATTTTGCATAGGACAGAATGCTAGAGCATTTATTTAGAGTTATTTTTACTTTGTTTCAAAAATCGAATCAAAGGTGAAAGTAGATTTTTGATTTCTTTGGTGGAAAAGGAACTTAAAGAATGTGTACTCTGCTGCCTGTGAGTAAACTAATTTAAGAATAGTTTTGCTTTTCAGCACTACTCCAGGAAAGTAAAGGTCTGGCTGTTGGGCTCAGGAAGGCAGAGGTGTTGTCATCAAGTGGTCATTCACAATGAAAGGCGATCTTGGGAGGGCTGCTGCTGTCCTTCAAACCTCCCACCAGGAAATCATGTAATGAAACTACCAGTAGGAAGAAAGCATTTTAGAATTAAATGTTTATGTCCAGCTTTTCCTAGTTAGGCTGATACATTTCTGGAAGATGTTTGATTGTTAACTATAATTATAAAAGGTCCACAAAAATTAGAAGCTTAAATTCCCATGCAACATGCAAGATCTAAACCAGAAACTTTGAATTGTCTTGGGGGACATGAATGTTTTTTTGTGAAGTTTAAGCAGATACCCTCAGTGAGAATTCATAAACTTTGCACTGCCGGGTGTTCAGAGTTGAGAATGCCTAATGTTCTTCCTGTTACCCTATGAGCAATAACTGCCAGGCATCTGTTTAGGAACTTTGCTCTTCTATTTGATAAGGTTTGAAGATTTTGTCACTAGGTTTGCATTTTCACTTGAAAACCTTAAGAGAAACTCCTGCAACTAGCACTGCTCTTTGTGCAAAACCAATGCCACTTCAGAACTTTGTCATATTGGCAATATAGTCTTTGTTCTAGGGACTGGGTAATGCCCGATGCTCAATCTCCGCACTATTTTCAGGAAAGGGAGAATGTTACCTTAAAAAATATCAGGTCGTAAGTCCTCAAGTATCTCTGCGCCCTCAAGTATCTCTCTAGTCGAACCCAGATGTCTCTGGGCTGCATCCTCACCAGCATGAGGTCCCGGTATGCTGGCAAATTGACAATGCAAGTTATTTATGAAGGTTCTGAGTTGTCAAGGACTGTGGCATCCAGGCCCTGCAGCACTTGTTGGGTGACAAAAGTACCGTCCGGTTACATGTCATCCATAGTGGTGAGATTTAGTTTCCGTAATCTACTGCGAGTGCTAGCATCTTGTGTGAAGGGCAGGGTAGTGTGGTCAATTAATGGGATTGAGGGGCTGTAGAGCAGCTCCACCTGGACACATTGCTGTAGCTCTTTCCATGCCCAAATGGTGCAACCCAGTGTCGATCACGGAACAAGGGCGTTTTGGAGAATAATATAGCACTAGGTGAAGGGGGAAGGCACAGCATTGCCGTGTTCAGGTGCTGTGTGGGGGAGGAATAAGGTGGGTTATAGCCAGTAATGTGTAAATTGTGCTTGTGCGCTGTAGTAGTAGAGGTCCATATCTGGCGCCACTGGTCTGCCCTGGTCGAACAGTAATGTAAGAATTTCTCAGACATTGCAGGGTTGCATCCCAGCCATGTGAGTGTGGACGTGGTGGTGGAAATACTGTGATAAAAGTAAAGGCAGGTTGATAAATGGGCATTAGAATTTAGGTAGTATAATCATTTTGCGTAGAGCGAGCCTGCCACTCAAAGATAGTGGGAGACTTTTACATGCTGCAACCCGATCCACCAGCCAGTCCATCAAGCGACCATAGTCGCATTGCCAGAGGGTGTCAATGTCTCAACTCAGCCAGATCCCCAGATATTTAATAGGTTCAGTTGTCTAGTGTAGGGAAAACTCAGGCGCTATCTCCTGGGCCTCCGGTGTGAACGGGAATATTACACATATGGACCAGTTTATGGTGACACCAGAGAGTCCTCCTGAATTGAGTGATTTCTCCAAGTATTGGATCAAGGTTCTTTTGGGGATGTTTACTATATAAAGTGACACTGTCAGCGTACATGCGTACAGCGTACATGGAGACCAGGCCACACCCAGCGAAAATGCCAGCCCAATGCCAGGCCTCAGAGAGGTGCTTACGAAGCCTAGCAGCAAAGGGCTCCATTGCAATGGCAAATAGGAGAGGTGACAAGGGGCATTGCTGTGTTACGTGAGTTACCTGGAAGGGGAAGGAGGAGGTGATCCACCCGTTAACGCAGAGGTGGGTAGCAGGGTTAGCGTATGAGGCAAATAAGTTTCATAAATCTGGAGCGGATACCAATTTGGGCCAGCAATGCAAAAAGATAAGGCCATTCCAATGAGTCGAAAGCCTTTAAGGCATTCAAGAAAAACCGCTGCAGCCCTGAGGCTGGTTTGAATGGTGGGTAGCAAGGTGAAAAAGGTACGGATATTATGGGCTGTTGAGCGCCCAGGGACAAACCCATACTGATTTGGCCTAACAATGAGTGGAAGCAGTGGTAGCAGTCTGGATGAGATCAATTTGGCCAGGATTTTATTATCTGTGTTAATCATGGAGAGTGGTCTGTAGGACTCACATTTCAATGGGTCCTTGCTAGGTTTAAGGATTGTGGTTATTAATGCTTCATGTAGGGAAGGTGGTGGCTCTCTCCTCACCAATGATTCCTCATGAATGGCAAGGAGGTGAGGGGCTAGTTGGGGCATATTCCATATAAAACGCAGCTGTATGTCCATCCAAGCCTGGAGTCTTGTCCCCAGGGAGTGCAATTATCACCGGCACCACGTCTTCCACTGTGAAGGGTTCTTCTAAAAATGTATGGTGGCCATACTTGAACCAGAGGAGCTGTAGCATATCAATGAATAAACTGAGCTTTAAGGGCTTGACCGTCTGTGTGGTCTGGTACAGGGAGGAGTAGTATTTAATGATTTCCCTCTCCAC
Organism: Pleurodeles waltl; assembly: GCF_031143425.1. NCBI lineage: Eukaryota > Metazoa > Chordata > Amphibia > Caudata > Salamandridae > Pleurodeles > Pleurodeles waltl. The sequence continues at coordinate 658,053,917 of NC_090449.1, forward strand.
CGATACCTCACACACCGCTGCATCGCTGTCCTCAGTGTGCAATTCAGCAATATAGCTGTTTGCACAGCATACCTGCCAGAGTCTTGCCTGCGCTGACGCCTTCTTCGTATCATCGGTCTCTGCTCTCCTTGGGCAAGTAATGTGCCTCTCTCTGTGCGGCCTTCTCATAATCATTTAATTTGCTGCAAATGCATGCCAGAACGTACTCGCTCGTATCTGAGAAAACTGTATCTCTAGAGCCCTACTCTGGACTCGAGATGCAACAGGTTATGTTGCAGTGTGTGCAACACCCCACCTGTTTGGCCATACAAACCTCCCCCCACCCCTACCAAGTCCCCTGAATGACAACTCTGAACGACTCCCATAGAATGGTGTGGGAGACAACTGAGCCCTGATCCTGCACGAAATATTCAATTATGGCTCTATGCACCTCCTCGCGGAACACTTTGTCGCAATGCATTCGGGATAAGCACACTACAAACAATCTTTAATTCAACTCAATTCCTAATTGAGTTCAGAATAAAACGTATGACCCTCTGTACCATCCACAATGCCTAACGGGGAACATAGGGCCTTTAGGCCAGACGTAGAAATCAAGTTTCTCAGTTGCAAACACTTAAATTCAGAGTTTTGGCCAAAAAACTGATTTTAGCAATGTATTAAACACATTCTAGGAGCCTGTAACCTTTTTATTGACTCTAAACATAGGTTTAGAAAAGGATAAGGAGGCGCTATTTTGAGAGGAATGTTGTAGATGTCTATTCCAAATAACTATTACTATCTATACCATGGAAAAGTTTTGAACACCCAAATATGGGTGGTAACTCATTCACAAACGGGAAGAGGTCACTTGCGGACCCTATCTCACTTTTGAATGTCGAAAAAAATTAAATTGGTATTAGGCAGTGGTCCATTCGCAATTTAATTTGAAAGGAAGATTACCTTAATTTTTCAGCTCTGCTGCAATTCATTTAGAAGTGCACTTATGTATTTCCATTGTGTATTAGTGCACAGATCGGTTCTTAAAATTCTTTACTGGTCACAAAAATATGGGTCGCAAATTTAAACCAGTAGTTTGCCACCAGTAAATTGTACATCTGGCCTAAGCTTACTGGCAAACTCTGGCCTCCAACTTTACCCTTGTGGCTATTTAAAAACTCCAAAACCAATAAATGCATGATAAAAGAGTTTGCTCATTTCTCTGTACCATTAAGCACTATTCTTTTTAAACCACATTTTATATATCGGTGTCCTAACCCCAGAAGAGCCTAGTTCTCCACTAAAACATTCCTAGAGTATTTTAAAGCAAAGTATATGTGAAATCAGGCCAGGAACAAAGTTATATCCCTTGAAATGACCTTTTTGTGAAGCATGTTAGAAGCAGAAGCGTTTTAGAAGTCAGAAAATAAGTTACTTACCTGTAACTGTAGTTCTTCTGTATTGGAATCTTTCATAGATTCACATGCTTGAATCATTCTCTATAACCATTTAACAATATATATTTCAATTTTGCTATCTATCATAGTCTATTAAAAAAGAAGACCAAACTTATCTGTCAGCCAACCAGGCTGCATTTCCCTCTAGAACAATACTGAAAGAAGCTCAGATTTGCCATAGCACAAGTGCAGAAGAACCACACATAGAACAGAAAGATGAGCTTCTCAGGGGAGGAGGGTGGGTCGCGTGTGAACCTATGAAAGATTCCAATACTGGAGAAATACAGTTACAAGTAAGTAACTTATTTTCTTACTCCAGTATTGGAACTTTCATAGATTCACATGCTTGAATCAGAGTATAAAACAGTAGTGATGGCATACTGCACAATGAGAAGTTAAGGATACAATTGTATCAAGATATCCCCTAAGAAGCATTTATATCCAAACATAGTATCCTTTATGACATAACTGTCTAAAACTCATACGACGTGGTTAAACATCTAAAAAAACATTTCAATATGACGTTATAAAGAAAAAAACACTTTATACCTTATGCAATGTGCGGAACGAGAATGGTGGGAAGAAAGAGGTAGCTCCCCTTTATTAAAAAATATGCCTTACCACTGCTTGGCCTACTGCAACATCCTCTTAAGGGGCCGAGTCCAAACAGTAGTGTTGTGTAAAGGTATTACTACTCTTCCAGGTAGCTGCTCTGCAAATGTCTTGGAGTGGCACAGCAGCAAACAGTGCAGTTGAGCTTGATTTAGATCTTGTGGAATGAGCATGCACTGACGTCTGTAATGGCTTTCCTGCTGACTGATGACAAAAGCGAATTGCAGCTGCTATCCATCTAGCTATGCTCTGTTTGGAAAAGGGTTTCCCATTCCGTGGTGCTGTGTAAGCCACAAATAGCTGACTAGATTTATGAAAAGTCATGGTCTTGTCTATGTAGGATTTGATGCATCTCTTGACGTCCAGGGAATCAAGAGCTCTTTCAGCCAGTGCTGAAGGGTTCAGAAAGAAGGTCTTTAAGATCAAAAGCTCATTGAGATGAAAGTCCATAGGGACTTTAGGGATAAATTTAGGGTTTGTGCGACGGATTACCCTGTCATCTCTAAATCGTAGGAAGGGTGCCTGAATAGTGAGTTTGGATCTCACTGACATGTCTGGCAGAAGTCAGGGCCACAAGGAGAGCAACTTTCCAAGATAAGTACTTTAAACCCTCTCTGTGAATAGGCTCAAATAGGTATACATGAGCTGTGATAGCACCATGTTCAAACGCCATGATGGAGGGGGACGTCTGACAGGAGGAAAACCCTAAATAATCCACCCCTGTTGAAATCATAAACAAAATCTTTTCTACTTGTGAGAGTACATTTTGTTCGTACTGTCCGTTATGGCCCTGGAAATGATCTCTTTACATTCAGGAAGGATGTTCAGACAGGTTAATTTATTGTTTTCAGGAGGCAGGTGGATAAGTGAAAAGACAGGATTTGGGTGCAGGACTTGGCCTTCGCTTATTGATAGAAGATAAGGTGATACCTTTAATGGGATGTGGGATTTCACTGACAATAGAAGACATTCTGTAAATCAATGTTGGTGAGGCCATCTTGTGGCTATCAGTATCCTTCTGTAAGGTTTGATCTTCATCTTCGTGAAAACCCCAGGAATCAGGGGAACGGGTGGAAAAGCGTAGGCAAAGATTCCAAACCATGCCCTCAAAAATGCATTCCCGCGCAACCCCGATGGTGATGCCAGCTTGCAAAGAATCTGCATTTGGTGTTCTTGAGGTTTGCAAAGAGGTCTAGTTTGGGTTTGCCCCAGTGCAAGAATATCTTGTTGATTGCCTCCTGATTCAACTTCCACTTGTGGCAAGAAGACTTTAGTCTGCTGAGAGTGTCCGCTATCTTGTTTTGTTTCCCTGGGACATGCTCCCCTCTTAGATGCACTCCATTTCAGATGGACCAATTACAGATGTCTTGCGACTCTCGAGAGAGGGGAAGTAATAACGTGCCCCCCATGTTTGTTTGTGTAGTACATCATTGTTGTATTGGCCGTTCTTATGAGAATCGCTGAGTTCCTTATGTTGGAAAGGGAAGCCTGCAAAGAAAGATGTATTGCCTTGAGCTCAAGCAGATTGATGTGACAGCTCTGATGAGATTTGTGCCATTTGCTGCTGACCTGTAAGTCCTGGAGATAAGCTCCATCCTTTCAGGGAAGCGTCGGTGGTAATGATGAACGGGAAGGGTTGAGCACGGATAGACAGGCCTACTGCAAGGCATGCCTTTAGTGTCCACAAAGATATGGCTTTGATCATGTCTGCAGTAACTTTGATGGCATCGTCAAACTAACCCGACGCTTGTACCCATTGGTGATCTAATTCTTCCTGGAGGGGTTGTATCCTTAGATAGCAGAATGGAAACAGAGGAACACATGACATCATCATCATCCTGAAAAGTGGCTTATAGAGGTGTACAGAAAGACTCTTTTCGCTGAACAGACTTTGCCAATGATATGAGCTTTATTTGACTTTCTGATGTGGGGCAAGCCTTTTGTTGACAGTATCTAGTGTCGCTCCCAAAAAGGTTGTAATTCTCGATGATTGAGGATTTGATTTTTTTCCAGCTCAGAGTAAGACCCAGGTCGCTGAACAGGGTTATGCAGGCTTCTGTTGACTTATGTGTTACACAATCTGAATGTGTCTTGACTAGCCAGTCATCTAAGTATGGGAACAAGTGGTGTTTGTTTCCTTAAAAAGGCTGCTTCAGGAGACAGATACTTTGTAAATACCCTGGGGCTGACTTCAGGCCAAAAGGAAGAACTCTGAACTGGTAGTTGCTGCTGGCTACGGTGAATCACAAGTATTTTCAGTGGGAAGGATGGATGGGGATGTGAAAATATGCATCCTGCAAGTCTGGAATTTACGTATAATTTAGTTGTAGGAGAATATTTTGCATTGAGACATTGTGGAATGATTGTTTTTTTTTAGATATTTGTTGAGATCTCAGAGACCGAGGTTAGGCCACTATTCTTTTCACTCCTTGCGAATGAGAAAGAAACAAGAATAGAAACCCTTTCCTTTTTGTGAAAAAGGGACTCTATCACTCCCTTTCATGCCATGGTCTTGACCTCCAATCTGAGCAATTGTAAATATTTTGGAAAGAAGGTGTGTGGTGGATTTGATGATGGGATCTAAATAAACTCTAGGGAGTGACCAAATTGAACAAGGTCTAGGAGCCTTCTTCTAATTTTGGGTAAATTGGAATATTCTTCCTCCTGGCCTGAGTGGTGGACATACAGGAGTAGCCAGAGCCTGAAACAGGTAATTGGTGACGACCCGCTTCTTTTTCCTGACGTGCTGCTCTTCCTCTGGGTGTCGGCCTGTTGCAGGCCACTTGAGGTTGTTGTGTCTGGACGTAATGCGGAAAAGACTGCTGTGAGGGTAGGTGTATAGGAGGGATATCGGTATTGCTGAGAGCCTCCCCTGATTGATGACATTCCTCTTATTCTAACTCCACAAAAGACAACTTTTTGAACTGGAAGGCTCCAAGGGATCTGGCTGGGTCCATGTCCATCTTAATTACGTGCAGGGCCTCATCGAGATTTTTCCCGAAAAGGACCTTCTCCGTAAAAGAGAAGATCCAAAATCTTATTTTGCACTTTGTCTGAAAGAGAGGTAGCCTTAAGCAAACCTTGTCGCCAAAGTACCGCAGAACCTGTAAGTTCTCTAAATGCAGCAGTGGCGATACACAAAGCACAGTCTATGATCTCAGCGGATGTGCACTCCGCTTCTTAGATCTTCTTGGCTTCTACCTTACCTTCTATCTTAGCTACTTCTGGAAGTTGATCTGTAAATGGGTGATTTCAGGCAATAGCTGCTGATCATAGCTTCTCAAAACAGTCAGGGAATTTGCCACTGTGTTAGCCCAGACATTGAAGAAAAACGCTTACCAATATTGTCCAAGCATCGTCCCTCTTTATCTGGAGGTGCACAAATCGGAGCGGACAGGTTTTTAGATCTCTGGGCTGCCTGCTTAATTACTAAATGCGGCTTTGGGTGGCCAGTTAGACAAGCCTGGGCGTCTTCCGGGGCACTGTATTTTTTGTCTAGGCGTCGAAGAACCGCTGTTACTGTAGCCAGATTTTTCATTAATTTTAAGCCCTCTTCCCAGGTATACATAACTATGGGGATGTACATTACACTTTTCTGGAGTGGCTCTTTGAAGTCATATGAAAAACAGTGCATCTGTTTAGTGGGCATAGGGAGAGCAGATCTTTTAGCTTCCCTTTCCAGCAGATTGTGAGACCCCCAATATCTTCGAGTGTGAGTCTATTGGAGTGGGTGACGAAGATGACAGTGTAGGGATAAGGCAGTCATCCTATTCTGAACCGGTGTCATGGAGCTCCCCTTCATCTCTCTCTTCCTCAAAGGTATCTGTTTGGGGTGTATGCCTTCCTGAAGTAGACAATAACGTAGGCCTGCGGAGTGGATGACTGAGCAGCGGGAGGTGTCGTAACTGTGGAAATTTGTTCTTCAGAAACTGTAGAAGATGGAAACCACATACCATAGTCTGAGAGCATGAGTTGTAAATCCGAAATCATAGAGCTAGGTAGACCAAGATATCTCTTCCTGAAAACTGTTTTTGTGAATGATGAATCTTATGGTGTTCATATCCTTCGTCATAACCTTCCTCTTGGCACTTCACATGTAGCTCGGAGGGACTATGGGTGACCCCAAAGGGGGCCTGCTCGTCAGTCTTCTTCCTCCAAGAGATGGACTGGTATCAGGGGTGTCTCTGCTTGGAGATGTGTATTCTTGTGTCGAAACTTTGCTTTTGTGTTGTTCTGGAATTTTTACTGTCATCGACAAGGTCGATGACGGGTCTTGTACTTTCATGTTGTCTGCCTTCAACGAAGTAGTCGACACAGGTGTTTGTCATCCTCGGTAAAATAATCTGTGTTGACGGTGGAGCTGTGGATCTTCAGCATCGACAGACTGGTCATAGATATCATAGATGAGGATGTCATCAACAAGAAGGAAGAACAGGTGGACATTGTTGCAACTGTAAACGTTGTTGTTGCTAATGCCGCATTGTACTTTTTCTTCATCAACAACGATTTTCTCATCGACGGTGGGATGCTCGTTGACAATGGATCTGTCGGCAGAACTGAGGAAGGTTTTCTAAGTAATGTCGAACCATAGGAGGGGTGTAGGCGGCTCAGAGGTTACTTTCCTGGCCTTTTCTGAGGAGGCAGTTATTTCTACTTTCTTGAAGAATATTTATCTTCTTGAGGAGATTTTGAAAGACTGCAGCCCTTTTGTGGCTTTCCTTTGCCTGATCAGAGGAAGATCTAGAATGGGGTGATCTTTCCCTCTTATAGGACTTTCTAGAGATAGCAAAGGAGTCCTCACCATCAGTCAGAAACTGAATCTTTTCAGGTCTTGAGCTTTTGCAGCCAAATTAGCAGCTCTGCTTTCCTGTCCTTTAAAGTTTTAGTTGAAAACGTAGGACATACCTTACAGTCTTCTGCAGAATGGTCCGGGTAGAGGCAATAGATGCAGTCTTTGTCTGAGTGCAGCCTATTGTTTCCACAGGTGCTGCAGGCCCTGAATAGACTTTTCTTTTTCTTGTGTGACATGATGAAAAGAAGACAGTGTCAGCATTTTCTGAAGAACAACACTGTGGGACCATGGTACTTTCCTAGCACAGATCTATAGAAAATCTTTCTTGAATGTATCCAAGAAGTAAATAACTGAGCAGAGCTCAGTGGAGACTCTCTGGCACGACGTGCGGTAGAAAATTGAGGGAATGGAGCTTCTGTCAGGGCTGTTCTAGAGCGCAACGCAGCCGGATTGGCTGACAGATAAGTTTGGTCTCTTTTTTAATAGAGTATGATAGGCTGGAAAATTGAAGGGCCTACGACCTTCATGTTACATATTTAACTTTGCATTGCTATTATTTGGTGGGACTCCCTTCTCGACTACAGGGAATGATTCAAGCAACTGAATCTATGAATGTTCCAATACTTGAGTAAATAGATGTTACGATTAGGCAAAATGTAATGTTAACATTAAAAGAAAAACAATTTTGGCAGCGTTTTTTGTATCAACAAAACAAGCATAAACACAGCTATTTTCAACTTAAAAATGAATAAAGATGAGTGGCAGTTGTTACCACTGGGACATGTATTGAGCAATAAAGTGACAGGCTTGCATCAGCACAAGAAGGATCGCAAGACAATGTATTATAATGAATGATAAAGATCCTACCGTATAGAGACTCCATGCTGGCTGGACTATTGTCAATGAGAGCTGAAGCCACCCATACAATTCCGAGAATAAGAAGTGCAAGAAGAATCAGCATAACAACAGTTTCCAATATGCGAGCTCTAATCCCCTGGAAGTCATAGAAAAAATGTGTTATGTAGTAACTTTCGACACAAACAAATCAAAAAGAAGCACACTTCGGTAGACACAACTGTATCGACTGAATTCATGTCAGACTGCCCTGGGAAGTGGAGAATGACAACATTTGGTTTTCTCGTGCACTTTTTATGAAATAGGAAATAAGTTTAGGATTTCAAAATATTTTTGGCTTCAAGCTCCTTACAGGTTCAAAATAGTTATCAACTCGCCTGTTCAACGTGTAAGCACCAAAGGATCAAAAAAGATGAACATTCTTGGAGTGCTGCACTTGAATAAGAACCCCTTGATTAATCGGATATGAAAATGGTCCTTGTTCATTTCTGTGCAAATATTTCATGTAATTATAATCTGTAATTCATGTTATAAAGAAATTCACTTGATATTTCACACTGAAGTGTTGCAGTTGTTTTCACCTGCACTTAAACACTCGTAACTTTTCAGTGGCTAGGTGTGGAGGGCTACCATATGCTTTGCTACTACAGGGTGTGTGGGCTTTCTTACTGGCTCCTCCTCCATCATATAACTGGATCTACAATAACAAGTTCTAACCGACTTCCCCCGAAAGACTTAATTAATCTGTTTAGTGACCAGAAACATCAGCACTAAATTAGGGTACGAAGAGTGCAAAACGCATAATTGACTAGCCAGAATTGATGGGTGGCAGAAACTCTGATCAAATATTTGACCATGAGTTGTGTTCATAATTTAAGCCCCAACTGTATTATTTGTATGCAATGTATGTACTGTAATTTAGCTGCTATTATAGTGACCAAATGAAAGCGAAACAGTAGAACAATTGTCTACCAAAGTAGTTCTTATGCCCACCACCTACACTTGCCCTGCTAGCTCCTGAGAGAAAGAGCAGAACACAGCTGGAAGCCTAGAGCCTTACATATCCTCCTTCTCCTCCAATATTTAAGGTTTTAAAGTGACCCTTCGACATGGTCCTACCCTTATGTCCACAGTAGGCCCACACATAGCACTCCTACAATGGGCAAATATTTCAAGAAAAAGGACATTATTGACCCAAGCGCATCCCTGAAGTCGCACCCCCGCACGGATGTCCATCAGAATCTTCCCCTAGAGAGTGCTCGATCACACCACCAACATGCAGCTCTAGACGCTGTCCTGCAGGCTATTACGGCCTCCTGTGAGGCACTAGAATAAAAAAATTATACTGTTGAAGCAGACATTGGTCTACTTAGAGATGAACACAGACGCTTAGCTGAGAACAACAACTGAAGGGTCCCTGGCCAAAATTGCTCCTGAAATGACAACTGTGCTGGACCGATTAACCCCAGTAGAAGTCAAGACTAAGGAACTAGTGAGGAGGGAAGAGGACACAGAAAACAGGGCTAGAAGGAACAATAGATGCATTATCGGGCTCCCAGAATTAACTGAAGACTCTTGCAAGGAAATGGTGGCTTATTTGGAGAAATGGCTCCACAAGAAAGCCAAAGGGGCGGCGTGGCGTGCCTATTACTCCCTGGAATGAACTCACCGAGTGCCGGTGCGGCCCCCTGTGTCCGGGGCACTACCTTGACTTCTAGTAGCTAAATTATTGTACTACCACAACTGAGACCACATTTTGACCAAGCCCAGATCAAGGGAGACCTCAAAGTAGAAAATCAGAAAGTGATATTTCTCTACTTCTCCTGAGAAGTCCAAATTAAACAGTCCTCTTGCCTGGCAGCGAAAAAGCATCTTTGTTCCCTGAACATACAATAAGCAGTGCTATTTCATGGCAAACTGCGTGTGACCTACAACAATGAAGTGCAGTTCTTTACTACCTCTACAGCACTTTGGGACTGGATTGATACTTTCACCCGAGTGGGGGACTCTCCCGGATCCTCCTCCCATAATCCTGACTCAAGGTCCCCAAGGAAAAAACTGAAGAGCCCAGAGAAGGCAGCCCCCTTCAGATCACAAGCCATGAAGGAACAACAGAAAGTGGTGCAGGAACTGGCAGCACTCAGTGCAACTGGTTCAGACTCTCCCTCCCTCAGAGGCGGTGACAACTCAGGCAACTCTGACTCCAATCAGGCCTCAATTTCCACACAAGACTCTGTTTAATCAATGCCACAGAATTTCTGTAACAAAAGCAGTAACCCACTGTGCTATGCACAAAAATACTGTCCTTTGCATGATACACTTTCTTTACAGCAGGCATATTAGCCATCTGCGCTCCCTTAGATAAGCCAAAGCTTCCAGTAGACAAAACTCATTTCTGTCTCCAGCAGGTACATTAATTACCAGAGTTATCTTGATGCTTTTATTTTTGCTTGTCTTGTGCTGGATGTACAAGAAACTTTGCAGTGCTTTTAAAACTGCTGCACAAAGGAAGTGATAAATATAAAAAAAAAACACACTGCATGGTGCAAATTGGAAAGTTATGTTTTTCAACAGCCTAATTTTCCTTATGCTGCTAAAAAGGGCTTGCTTCTTATTATTAAAGTCAACGCTAACCACTGTTTTATGTTCCGAATCCTGAGTTTTTGCTTCTCCAGACCAAGCACTCTTAGAAAATATCTATCAGTGTGCATGACATGTGAATCCTACACCTTTTATTCCCCTGTAAAGTGCTACAACACCCTACAATGGTATGAGAAGAGCTATAAAACAAATTAATTACATGTGACAGAGACGTTATGGAAAGGAGAGAGGCCCTTGTGGTTTTACTTCCTTTGCCCATCACCTATTTATGTGAAAAAGCTTTCTCAGCTCTTCTGTACCTAAAAATAAAAATAGAAATCAATTGGGAAACGTAGAATCGAACCTGAGAATTCAGCTTTCCCAAATAAAACCAAATATTGAAAAGTTAGTCGCTGAGATGAAGTGCCAATTTTCCCATTAAAATGTTTTGATTTTTGGATGTTTTTTCAATGTAAAATAATTATATCTTTAGTAATTCGAGTATTTGTTTGGTGTGTACTTGTTTGTGTATTTTTTGGAAATTACTGTTTTAATGTTTGAAATTTAAATCGTACAATTTGCTTGGAGATCCCTGGCTTCCAGTAATGATTTAGTGAGGGGTCCTTGGGAATCAAAAGGTTGGGAACCATTACTTTAAAGGATTTTAATCACCCTATACAGTAACACTGGGGCTAAAATCCAAGTGGTCTCAAATCAGAGAATAACATGAAGAATCACTTTTTATAATGGGTTAATGTAGGGCCTAGATACTCACAAGCATTTTCTCTGTGGCCACAAATTATGGTCTGTGGAGAGCCCGAGGGCAGGATGGGAGTGGAGCTTTTTGGGTAGTTAAACAGTACAGGATACTTTATTTGCTTATTTTCCTTTACTACAGTTAGCTTGTAAATGGAAGCTTCTCCATTTATTTCACTTCTTTCTAAATGTTAGTGCTTTCTGAAGTGAACAGAAGTCCAGTGCTGCTGTTAATCTGGGGGCTACACGTGAAGTTTAGGAGGGCCGCAGTTGTCCCCCAGGTCATAATTTGAGTATCACTGATGTAGGGGATGCCCATTGGCATCCCTGTTGCTCTCACTGTATATATGATATCTGCAACTTCTTGATTTTGCGGCTATATCCCCTTCCATTTTAGATAATTATAAATATAACACCCAATTATAAGCTGAAAATATAATTATTATGGATCGGGCTCCTATTGGGTGCTAATGTGGACTTAATGCTTTGCACAATTACATGGAAACAATTTTTTTTTTAAATGGAAAATTCTGAATTTTAGTACCCACCTTGTAGAAATCTCTTTTTGCTGTGACTATCGACTGTTGGTTTGGAGAGGGTTATGTTTTAAAGTTATCTGTGTGTGATATTATCCCAGAATTTACCAACAAATCTTCTTACAGATCACTTAAAAGCTAATGGCATTTAGATTACCAAACTTCCTTTTATTATTTTGAATGAAATGTATTCCGGTCTCTTACTTTGATTCATTATCTCAAACGAAAGGGAAAAAAATCTCAGACCAGTGTTCCAAAGCCAGTTTTAAAAGAACCTCTTCGACAGAAGTTCTTTTAAGTCATCTGGAGCGAACCTGAGATGTAGCTTTCAAATTTATGACACAGCTGATAATATCCTCTATGAGGAAATTAAACAATAACTTTTAAAAATGAACTCCACCATTTATGACTTTTTGAAGAATTTAAAACGTGAATTACAGTAATGGCGTTAATTAGTCATTATGCTAGAAAAATAAATATTGTCTTAGCAATAAATGTAGCAGCTATTTGCTTCAAATAAAAATTGTAAATTAACCATTGCATATCATTTTAATAGAACTGTACAGGTGCTTCTTAATAGGCAGGTGTACTTTGAACAGGTGTAGGCACCCTTTTTAGCTTTTACGCACGTCGCAAGGAAAATTTTACTTACCCAGTAGACATCTGTTCGTGGCATGTAGTGCTGTAGATTCATATTATTTGCATAAGTCCGCCATCTAGTGTTGGACTCTGAGTGTTACAAGTTGTTTTTCTTCAAATAATCTTTCTGAGTCAGGCGATCGAGTGACTCCTCTACTCGTTGAGTGCGCATGCACATAGAGCCCTTTGTTAGATTGTTTTCCCGCAGGAGAGTGAAGTAAGGAGTGAAGAACTGTATATGAACATATATATATAGTAAGTAAAGAAGATGTCCTTCAATGTATATATATATTTATATAAGAAAGTACCACAACGGCTACAGGCATCCGGGGAGAAGGGAGGGCGCATGTGATTCTGCAGCTCTACATGCCACGAACAGATGTACACTAGGTAAGTGACATTTCCCATTCAATGGCATGTGTAGCTGCAGATACACATGCGTTGCATAGACTGAAAAGCAGTCCCCTACTAAAATAAATAGTGGCTAGCCTGAAGGAGTCGAAATAGTTTTTTAAGCACTGCTTAACCAACATTTGCTTGTTGGCGAGAAAACACATCCACACAACAGTGTTTTGTAAATGTGTGTGGTGTAGACCATGTGGCTGCTTTGCATATGTCTGCCATTGGTATATTTCGGAGTCACTAATAGTAGCCATTTAGCTTTGAGATAGCAAGTTTGAATATACTTTACTATCCACCTGTCTAATCTCTGTTTTAAAATACGATTACCCTTATGAGGCTGTTGAAAAGCCACAAAAAGTTGTTTAGATTTTCTTAAATCTTTTGTTCTGTCTATATAGTATATGATAGCTCTTTTAACATCAAGAGTGTGCAGAGCTCTTTCAGCAACTGAATCTGGCTGTAGAAAGAAGACTGGCAATTCCACTGACTGACTGATGTGAAATGTTTAAACTGCTTTGGGTAGAAATTTTGGATTTGTCCTGTGTACTATTTTGTGTTTGTGAATTTGGAAGAAAGGTTCTTCTAAAGTGAATACTTGAATTTCACTAACTCTTCTTAAGGAAGAAATTGCTACCATGAAAGCAACTTTCCATGATAGAAATTGAAGAGCGCAAGAACGCATGGGTTCAAATGGTGGACCCATAAGCCTTGTAAGCACAATGTTAAGATTCCAGGCAGCAGCTGGTGGAGCGCTAGGTGGAATAACCCTTAAGGCCCTCCCATAAAAGCTTTTATGACAGGAATTCTAAACAAAGAAGTGTGCTGTCTGTTTTGGAGGTAGGCTGATATTGCTGTTAAATGAATTTTAATAGATGAATATGCAAGATTTGCTTTTTGTAAATAAAACAAATAACATACGATACCCTGTACTGATGCTTTTAGTGGATTAATGTTTTTTAGTTGACAGTAACATACAAAACGTTTCCATTTAGCTGCATAGCGCTGTCTAGTTGTTGGTTTACATGCCTCCTTTTAAATGTCCATACATTCTGGTGGAATTTGTAGATATCCAAACTCTATGACCTCAGGAGCCAAGTTGCCAGGTTGAGCATACGGAGATTGGGATGCCTGATCTGACCCTTGTTTTGAGTCAACAGGTCTGGTCTGTTTGGGAGTTTGTGATGTGGTACTACAGACAGATCCAACAGTGTTGTGTACCAGTGTTGACATGCCCAGGTGGGAGCTATAAGTATCATAGTAAGAAAGGTGTGACAAACCTTGTTGACCAGAAATGGAATTAGTGGGAGAGGGGGGGAAAGCGTACACAAATATCCCTGACCAATTGATCCATACAGAATTGCCCCTGTTGCGAAAAGGTCTATGTGTGGTGTTCCCCACCTGTGAAAGTAGTGTTGAATTACTTGTAGGTGAATCTCCCATTTGTGTATTTGTTGCTGTGTCTTGCTTAACATGTCCGCTAGTTGGTTGTATATCCCAGGGAAAAACTCTGTTAATAGGTGAATGAGATTATGAATCGCCCTGTGCTGGAAGGGGCAATTGAGATGAATGTGTGGCCCCTTATTTCTGCAGATAATACATTGTTGTCATGTTGTCTGTCCTTATTAACACTGTTTTGTGTGTGATTTGTGGTTCAAATGCTTTGAGTACTAACACTGCCAGCAATTCCAAGTGGTTTAAGTGGTAAGTCTGCTGGATTGAGCCCCATTCTCCCTGCATTCTAAGATTGTTGAGATGGGCTATCCAACCTGTCACTGATGCATCCGTGGTGATTATGGTCTGTGGCACAGGGTCCTGAAAGGGCTACCCTTTTGATAAGTTGGTGTGATTTCATCATTGCAGAAAGTTGTAAGTCTGGTGGTCCAACAACACTAGATTGTAAAGTTGACCATGTGCCTGAGACCATTGCTGTGAAAGACACTGTTGCAGGGGTCTCATGTTTAGACGTGCATTGGGCACTATTGATATGCAGGATGCCATAATTCTCAAGAGTTTCATAATAAACCTTACAGTGCAAGTTTGATTGTATTGTAGTTGAGATATGAGACTGAAACGCTTGAATTCTTTGTGGGCTTGGGTAGGCTAATGCTGACTGAGCGTTGAGGATTGCTCCCAGATATGGTTGTATTTGCACTAGCTGAAGGTGAGCCTTCTGGTTATTGATTGTGAACCCTAGACTGTGTAGGGTATTGATTGTGTAGAGTGTGTGATGTTGATATGTTTTAATGGTACTGGCTCTTATTAGCCAGTCATCCAGATAGGGAAAGCTATGTATATATTGTCTTCTGAGGTATACTGCAACTACTGCTAGGCATTTGGTAAATACCCTTGGTGCTGTTGTTACTCCAAAGGGTAGCAATTTGAATTGGTAGTGAATTGGTAGTGCTTGCCTGCTATTACAAATCTTAAGTGTTTGCGCTGTGCTAGATGTATAGGAATATGGAAGGTCTAATGCTGTCATACAGTCTTGTTTATGTAACAAGGGGATGACATCCTGTAGAGTGACCAGGTGGAAATGCTCTGAGAGAATGTACTGCTTGAGAGGTTTGAGATCGAGGACTGGTCTGCGAGTGCCATCCTTTTTTGTTATGAGGAAGTACAGAGAATACACTCCTGTTCCTTGTTGACTGATGAGTATTACCTCTATTGCACCTTTGAGTAGAGGAGATTCTACCTCTTGTTTTAGCAGAATAATGTGTTCCAGAGAAAGCCTGTGTGAACAAGGGGGAATGTTTGGTCGAGTGGAGAGGAGTTCTAGTCAATAACCATTGATGTAATTTGTTGCCAATGATGGTGGAAATGTTGCTGTCTTCCTCCCACAGGAGATGTGTGCTATGTGGGGATGCAGAGAAAGTCACTGCTTTGATGAGGTGGAGGCACCTCTTGTGGCAGTGGATTTGCCCCTACCTCTGAAACTGTGTCCTGTATAGGAACCTCTGAAAGATCCCCTAGAATAATTCTGTTGGCCCGGTTTTTGCTGGGACGTAGAGGCCTCTGATGTTTGGGGTTTAAAACACCCTCTGAATTGGTACTTACGAAAAGTGCCCCGAAAAGGTGTTGTGTAAAGGGCACCAATGGCCTTTGCTGTATCGGAGTCCTTTTTTAATTTTTCAATGGTGGTATCCACCTCTGGTCCAAATTGAATCCTGAGGTCCGCAACCAAGTATGCCTTCTGATCATAACACTAGTTTTTATTCCCCCGGCTGCGCTGTCAGCCGCGGCTTAGGGCGGATCTAATTTGATTGTTGACAATAGCTTGTCCTTCTGCCACTACTTGCTGTGCCCTTTTTTGATTTTCTGTAGGGGGATATTCAATGAACTCCAGCATTTCATCCTAATGGGCCCTGTCATACCTGGCTAAAAGAGATTGGGAGTTGGCAATTCTCCAGTGATTTGCAGCTTGAGTTGCCACTCTTTTGCCTGCTGCATCGAATTTGCAGTTTGCTTTCCCGGGGGGGGGAGGAGGGGGGGAAGCATCCCCTGTGGACTGACTATTTGCTCTTTTCCTAGCTGCACTGACCACAACAGAATCAGGTGGCAATTGTGGTGTTATAAAAATTGGATCTGATGGTGCAGCTTTACATTTTTTATCCACCCTCGGTGCTAGCCTTTGCCGGCTCCTTAAAAATTTTATCAGCATGTTTTAGCATGCCTGGTAGCATGGGCAAACATTGGTACTGTTTATGTGTAGAGAATAGGGTGTTGAATAGGAAATCATCCTCTATGGGTTCAGAGGGTAGCTGCACATTGTGGTATGTGGCTGCTCTAGCAATCACTTGATTATAGGCTGTGGAGTCTTCAGGTGGAGATAACCTTGTGAGATACAGATCAGGGACATTAGATGGAATTGGGTCAGAAATGTACATATCCCATGGGTCTATATTATAAGGATTGTCATCCATATATCCCCTTGTGAGGAGACAGGAGAGCTATAGAAACTGTGTGGGTGAAGGTGGTGGAGTATCAGGTGGTGGAGAAGTAGGAAGGAAAGGAGAATGCAGTGGAGAAGGCTAATGTACTGTCTTTGGCTTCAATATATATATATATATATATATATATATATATATATATATATATATATATATATTCCAAACCTTCTAGGAATGACAGTTTCCTCTTGGTTATAGGAGGAGGAGAGGCAATAATTTCCCCTGTATCCTTTTGTATTTTCCTCTGTTTATTGTCCATGACATCAAGAATGGGCCTAATGTCTGTTGATTCCTCTGAAAATCGAACATGTTTAATTCCCACAAAAGTATGCTCCGAAAGCTTGGTGACTGGCAGCTTCAAATGGGCCGAAAATGTTTGTCTCTGAAGCAGATTAAAGTTTTTTCGGCTCCGAAGAGGAGCTTGGATGCTTTGACTTCGAAGAGGAACTTGGATGTTTCAGCTCTGAGGTGGTATGTTGACGTTTCAGTTCCAATGTGGAAGCTTCTATCTTACGACTCTGTCCCGAAACAGGCGCGTGAGTCTGTTTGGTTGAATGCATTTTTACCTTCTTCCACGCCGAACCCGAGGACTGGTCAACGAGATGTAATTTTCGGGTCCAACCATGACCGGCAAACAGTGGTGGACCCAAGGCCTTCTGTGCTGACTTTTTAAAATGTTTTTGGTGATGGCAAGGGGCTGCCTTACTCACGTACAGCACCGCAGGAATAAATTGGCTGTCCCCATCTGAGTCACGGTTAAAATCGGAGTCTGCGATGGAAACGGCAATCTGCGCCTGTTCCTCACCGAAAATGTCAGACGTTTGTTCAGTCGACTTTGATGCCATCTCTAGCCGATGCGCTCTTCGATCCCGCAAAGTCTTCTTGGATCGGAAGGACCGGCACGCCTCGCAGGTTTCCTCCTTATGGTCTGAAGAGAGGCAGAGGTTGCACACCGAGTGTTGGTCGGTGTAGGGGAACTTGGCGTGGCACCGGGGGCAGATTCTAAATGGAGTCCGATCCATGAGCCTGTGAAGCAGACGGCCCAAGAAGGCCTTAGAAGGGTGCAGGTGCCCAAAAGGGCTTTTAATCGATCCTGACACTACAATTAGATCGAGTGTAGTTAGGAAAACGCATTTGAAAACGATATCGGTGTTTAAAGGAAAGATAGTAAAGTTCAGATAGTACCGAACCAAGATCTACCGGAGCAAGAGGGAACATGCCCGGACCCGATGGCGGAAAGAAAACAATCTAACAAAGGACTCGATGCCCAAACACACTATCACTGAGAGGAGTCACTCGATCTTGTGACTCACAACTTGTAACACTCCAAGCCCAACACTAGATGGCGAACTTATGCAAAGCATGAGTATCTTCAGCTACACATGCCATCAATGTCTTTAGGTTGACAGTAGCATACTAATTGTTTCCATTGTGTAGCATAACTCTGTCTAGTTGTAGGTTTACGTGCCCCTCTACGAATGTCTATACATTTTGATGGAAGTTGTAAATATCCAAAGTCTTTGGCTTTAGGAGCCATATTGCAAGATTAAGTGTTTTGGGGGTATGGATGTCTGATTTGACCTTGCTTTTGAGTCAGGAGGTCTGGTCTGTTGGGAAGTTTCTGGTGGGGAACCACTGACACATCTACCAAGGTTGATGTGCCCATATGGGGGCTACAAGGACCATGGTGACTGATGTCTGTCTGTTTGCGTGCCAGAAATTGAATGAGTGGGAGAGGTGGAAAAGCGTAAGGAAATATCCCTGACCAATTCATCCATAGAGCATTGCCTTTGGACTGAGGGTGTGGGTATCTGGACACAAAAGTTTTGGCATTTTGAATTTTCTATGGTGGCGAAGAGATTTATTTCTGGTGTTCCCCAGAGGTGAAAGTATTGGTGAAGTACTTGTGGGTGAAGTTCCCATTCGTGGACTTGTTGCTGCATTCTGCTTAGGAGGTCGGAAAACTGATTGTCCCTTCCTGGGAGATATTCTCCCAGTATGTGAATGTGATTGTGAATTACCCAATTCCAAATTGTCTGAGCTAGAAGGGATAACAGATTAGTGCCCTCCCTTCCCGTTTCTGCAGATAATACATAGTTGTCATGTTGTTTGTTGTCTGTACAGACTAGAACCACTTTGTGGGAGAGTTGTGGCAGAAATGCTTTTAGCGCTAGAAAGACTGCTAGTAACTCTAAGTAGTTGATTTGATACGTTTGTTGAATGGGATCCCATCTGCCTTGGATCTGAGGCACAGGGCCTTGAAAGGGCCACCCTTTTGAAAGGTTGGTGGGATTCCACCACTGTAGAGAGGGGTGAGTCTGGCGGTCCAACAACAATAGATTCTGAAGATGACCCTGTGACTGAGACCACTGACAAGACAGACACTGCTGTAATGGACGCATGTGTAGTCTGGCAGGAGGAACGATGGCAATGCAGGAGTCAATCATCCCTAATAACTGCATCACCCCGAATGGTAGAACCTTGAATTGATAATGTTTTCCCGCAATGACAAAAGTTAGGTATTTGCGATGTGCTGGATGTGTGGGAATGTGGAAATAGCATCTTTGAGATCTAATGCTGTCATGTAGTCTTTTTGCTGTAATAGGGGAATAACATCTTGCAAAGTGATCATATGAAAATGCTCTGAAAGTATGTAAAGGTTGAGAGGTCTGGGATCCAGAACTGGCCTTAATGAGCCATCTTTCTTTGGTATGAGGAAGTATAGGGAATATACTTCTAGATCATGCTGTGATAGGGAATAGGTTCTATAGCCCCTTTGAGAAGAAGGGATTGTACCTCTTCCTTTATGAGAGTGAGATGGGCGTGCAAATGTTTATGAGTGCACGGAGGAATATTTGGTGGACTGGAAATGAGTTACAGACAGTAACCATGTTGGATAATTGATAGAGCCCATTGATCTGTGATAATAGCAGACTATTGGGGGTAGTAATGGTGTAGTCTTCCCCCTACTGGTGAAGTGTGCGCTGGTGGAAGGTGGAGCCAGTCACTGGCATGAGTTGGGGTGGAACCTCTAGTGGTGGAGACCTTCCCTCTACCTCCGTTATTAGCACCTCTAAAGAAAGCTATGTTGAAAAAATTTGTGCCTTGCTTTGTTTGGGAGGTAGAACCTCCCCTAAATTGTGGATTAAAAAAGTACCCTTTTGTGGTGTAGTGAATAAGGCCCCCATGGCCTATGCTGTCTGAGTCTTAACAAAGCAGGTCTTCTAATAATACCGCTAATATTAATGTCCTGTACGGCTGTATCAGCAGCCTCAGTGGCACACCTAATGCATTATTGTAAACAGTTTGGCACTCGTAAACTATCTCCTGTCACCTTTTACAGTGTTCTTCTGGGAGATACTGGAGAAGGTCTTCCATCTTGTCCCAGTGGGCCCTATCATATCTTGCCAGAAGAGCTTGAGAACTGGCGATCCGTCAACGATTGGCTGCTTGTGCCGCTACTCGTTTACCCGCTGCATCTAGTCTCTTACTTTTCATATCAGGTGGAGGTGCGTCTCCTGTTGATTAGCTGTTGGCATGCTTACGTGCCACACTAACCACGACGTAATCTGGGGGCAATTGTGACCTAATGTATACAGGGTCTGCAGGAGCTGCCTTGTATTTTTTGTCAACTCAGAGTAATTACTCTAGATTTGACAAGCTCTTTAACATGTCTGTAGCATGTCTACGCATGGGAAGAAATTTAGTTTCTTTGTAGGTAGAAGTTAGTGTGTCAAATATGAACTCTTCCTCAACTGGCTCTGAATGCACTTGGGCATTATGATAGGCAGCTGACCATGTTATGACCTGCTGATAAGATGTTGCGTCTTCAGAGAGTGAAGGCCGTGCAAGATATAAATCGGGGGTCATTTGGGAGTATGGGATCTATATCATAAGAAATCCCAATGGTCCATGTCTTGTGACATGTCTTCCATGTCATCTCCTTGAGGTGATGGTGAACTTTGTGGAGAAAATTGTCGCTTCACAATAGGTTGAAGAGATTATGGGGATAAAGGTAAGTACAGGAGAGTGTGGAGGAGAAGGCCTAGGTTGTACTGGAGCCTTGTCTTTGAAGAGCTTCTTAGGAGAAGGAGCTGTGCTAAAGTTTCCTGGAAAGCAAGTTTCCTCTTAATTGGAACTAGAGGAGATGCAATAATTTGTCCTGTTCCTTTTTGGATATGAATCTCGTGCTCACAAGCATTCATTGTTTCAAGGATAGGCTCCACTGTTGAGTCTGAGGAAAAACTTGAGTCTTTGGATAGAGGGATTTTCGGTTCCGAAACTTTTGAAGCCTTTTGACGAATAAAAGTCTTTGACTCTAAAACATAGGTAGATGGTTTTTGGGTCGGAGCCGAAACACTCGGTCATTGGTTCGACTCAGTTACAAGGCTGAATGAGGTGTGGATCCAGAGGTCGATGTCTAAGACGTATTTGTCTTTGTTGATGTCTGTGCTGAGCCCAAAGATGGGGCATCCAAATGTCACTGTCAGATCCGACCATGGTCCGAAGGCACTGGTGGACCGACAGCAGTCTTATGTGGCTTCTTTAAAGTCTTTACATAGGGGATGAGGGTAGTACTCACAGGTTGCGCAGAAGTAAGAGGCTGGCTTTCAATGTCCAACTGAACATCCGAATCTCCTATTGAAAAAGCCTCTTCTTGGTGGATTTTCTCTTGCGCATGCTCTGACCCGAAGATACCAGGGGTGTTGTCCAGCATCTTCGATGACATCTCCAACCAAGGCGCTCTTCAGTCTTCTTGGAGCGGAAAGACCGACAGGCGTTGCAGGTTTCTTCCCTGTGGTCTAGGGACAAACAGATTACACACCTGGTGATAATAGATGAATTTTGAAAGGCATCGAGGGCAAAATCTAAAGGGATTGTGTTCCATTAGCCCTGCATTTCTCTATACCACTGACCCAAGATGGGCGCTGATGCCCCAAAGGGCAGTTCAACCGACCCTGGTGAATAAATTTGATTCAAATTCATTAGAGAATACGCAATCGAAATACAATACCGTTGCTTAAAGAAAGATGGAAAGAAGAGTTCGGAATAGACTAAGCCGAGGAATACTGGAGCCGGAGGAATACACGTCCGAACCAGACAGCAGAGAGAAACAATCTAACAAAGGACTCAATGTCCATGCACACTATCACTGAGAGGAGGAATCACTTGATCTTGTGACTCAAAAAGATTCTTCCAAGAAAAACAACTTGTAAGACTCCATCCCCAACACTATGCCATGCATGTGTATATAAAGCCACACATGCCACTGAACAATATGATTCTTATTGGGGCAAACAATGGCACTACAAACTTTGAATGCTTTGCATACTGAATATTAAACTTAAAAAAACACAACAACTGAAATGACAAAACAACTGAAAGACAAAAGCTTTGGCAAATTAAAGTATTGGTAAATTTACTCTGGCACTGAAATGCACGTGATCAAAATGGCTTCGCTCACTGTGCAAGAAAGCCAATGGCAGAAGTTGGGTGTCCTATTCCCCATATGTTATGCTGTAGTGGGCAGAGGAAAAATGTGAATGACAGGTTAAAAGGCAGAAAGATGTGCAGGGTGGACCCAGCACTCCTCTATGCACATACATGTATGTATTTTTGATTAAATAAAGCTGGTGACAGAGCTAAAATGGTCTTAGGGCTAGAATTAAAAGGATAGGTTTAGAAAGCAATGACATTTAAATGAGCGCCTTTTCT
The DNA here is from genome assembly GCF_031143425.1 of Pleurodeles waltl. Lineage (NCBI taxonomy): Eukaryota > Metazoa > Chordata > Amphibia > Caudata > Salamandridae > Pleurodeles > Pleurodeles waltl. Next base: position 658,076,187 of record NC_090449.1, read on the forward strand.
CTTAAACGAGAATGGAAATATGGCTTAACTGTGTACAAAAATGTGAATCCCAAATCTTATCAAACGTGTATCTATAATTCACTGCTTTTTGTCTGTTACTTGATTACAGCAAGGCATCATATTAAAATCCTTTCAGAAATATATTGAAAAACACTCTAGATGATGCCACATGTTCAATTTATAAAGATTTGCTGTTCTCCGTCGTATGATGAGAAGTCACAGAAATGCAAACATACAATGAAAGTTGACACCATATAGATATCCAGCCTGTAAATTAAACTCCATAAAACATTAACAATACAATGTATCCAAAATTCTAATATAAAAATCTATAGTGACTTAGAATCATCCTTGCATAGGTACATCCATAAATCACTTACAAATATATAACCAAAGCAATCTGTTATTTTGGGTGGTGATTATGCAATATTCAGATCTTTAGCCAAATGTATTACTGTATTTCTTAGGAACCCACTTCTCTGGTATTTTATATAGCCCAGCCTTACAGGAGAGCATACAAACAAATACATACTCTGAATCCTGTACCACTACAATGTTCAGCAGGCAGGCGTCTAACTACTTAAGCCCTCCAGACTTCCAGTGCAGGACCCTCGAGGGAGACTGTTGGATGACAGATTCATCTATAAGCCAATAAATTTATGTTCAATAGCTTGATCAAATGTGGTTGACTGTTAGAGCACAACAGATTTCCAGATATGGTTTAATGATTATAAAAGTATGTAGTTATTTTTATTCAGCATGAGGTTGAAATTCTTTGTACCTTACCTAATCACTTTAATAACTGGCTTTACAGTGGGCAAATTATAGTACTCTTTCCTGAGGTTTGAGACATGTAAATGTTTCCATCCTGTTTTTTTGGAGAGTGTAACTTTCACTTGTATCAATCCTTATATCTTTCTGTATTAACTTTTGCAAAGATAAGTAGCTGCATGGTAAAACCAGTGGGTCCATCTCAAGATTGCCGTTTTAGCCTGTACACTAATCAATCTGGCCCTAAGTCGTGGAGTCTGAATCAAGAAGGAGCTACATAAAGAGACAGTTAAAAAAAATCCTGATCACGTTTTCTTTGTGAAACACATTCTACTCCATATAATAAAGTGAGAGGAATTCTGGCTTTGTACACCAAGCAGGTGAGTAATTCCTCTTCTTTGCAATGTATTATGAAATCTTCAAAGGGCAGTTCCATGCAAAATACCTTTTTTCTGTAAGTGATTTATATGGGACTGATTAGACAGTCTGATATATATCTTCACCCCCCGATAGACGTACCAGTTTACTCTTTCCAATTCGGTGAGCCCACCTGCCTCCTTAGAGTTCACCTTTGAATTCTTTTTTATAAATATGACCATTCTATTTTATTCATCTTTATCTTCAAAAAATATTTTCGGGATAATATGTTAATATCTGAATTCTTTGATGTGAGCCAAAAAGAGTCCGGTCTAGTCTTATGATATTGTTATCATCAAGCAAGGTGCATCTTTTACAACCATGTTGAAAAAGCAGGCTAGCATTTTTGTAGTACAGATGGAAAATCGAAAGTACAATGGGAAACGCCTGAGGGGATGGGGGACAAAATGCAACCTCTTCTTAGGGCAATTGTCCTCCACCTAGCTCTTCAAAGTGCTGTAAGATACATTTGCAGAGTATCTTTGCAGATGCATCCAGTAAGGCAATAAGACAATAGCTCTATTTCCTATCTTTTGCCTCCTTTTTGTGAACTGGGAGTAAAATACAGACTTTCCAGGTTGGTGATAATAATACATCTGATAACACACTTTTGGTAGTTGAATAAGGCTCATGGCATTAACGTTTCTATGCATGAAGAAGTTCTTGATTTCATCAGTCTCTGAGCAATCATCAGATTTTAATTTAATGTATTATTTCTCTCAGAATTGGAGGAGCAATGAAGTTATTTACTATAGATGTGTTTTCCTGTTATCTAGCTTATTGGCTACGGTTTGTATATTGAGTATATAAAGGAGTTATATACTCCACCCATTTATCCCTGGGGTAGGGATTTCCTGCCTTAGGACTAGAGAACCAGTGGATTTTCCTATACTTTGTTAAAATCTGTGAACTTTTTTCCTGTGATACTGCTTTATAAAGCACCCCAGTTTATCTTTCACCCTACTTTGTAGTTCCTTCCTCACCTTTTGCAAGGACATTTTAAAAGACAAAATCGCTGTTTATGTTTCATTCATTGAAGTATTATTATAATATATATGTAATAACGTATTCAACTGTGATTGTTGGTAGTAGGCCTTTTTTCAGTCTTTTTACTTCCATCCAAAGTCCTTGAGAAAGCTCTTTCATTTGTGACAATTTTTTTTTTGTCAGTTTTTTCATTAACAACTCAGGCCATTTAATAACACAGGTTTTAGGGATGCTTCCTTTGTACTTAATGTGTGCAAAAAATTATCAAAGAGACCTATCTATTTAGGAACCCAAGACGTCTCCATTGTCTTGATGTCTACTGATACGTCACCTTAGGGCATATTGACAGAAAAATCTAACCTGGCCAGTAATAAAACAGTGATCACTAAAATGTTTTGAATACAGCAGAAATGATACTTACTCGGGTAAACAATGTATAAGAAGTGATCATATCTTTTAAAGAATTATTTGAAGTAATGTGCCTGTTCTCTCACTAGGTATATCTCCACTGACTCTGTCCCATTTAGTATAACACACATCAATTCCATCAAAGTAGCTAAAAATATTTTCCTCTTGCATTCAAATTTTAAGTCAAAGTTCTTATATCTGGCATATTTCTATGTGAGTCCCTATTAAGTGTCATTTAATAGTTACAGATTTATGTGAGACCTCTGTGTGGAGAGCTCACACGATTAATATTTTGTTGACATATTTTTTTAAAGTAGAAATGTCCTTAATTTCCTGTAACACTTTAGGGAGCAGATAACTGTTATGAGTCCTAGGAGAAAAGTACATTTCATGAAGCTTTAATCTAGATGAAACAAAATCATTCTCCAAATTAAACATCATTTTACTCCAAGATCATAAAACTAAGAACAGTCAGTCTTAAGCAGTGATCCCAAATTACCTAGACATCTAGCTCCTCTATTAACTACATACTACCCTTCCATGCTAGCACTGAAGTATTGTCTTATTTCTTGTAAATCAAAAAAAGAGAGAGGGACTGGGAGAATATTGGTCCAGTGTACAGTCTCCCAAGACTCTAGCATATACATAGAATTTGGAATGCAGTGTTCGGTACAGTACCACCACCATAACAGGGGTGGTCCGCCAGACATTGCAGCACCGGTCAGACGAGGAGACTGCCCAGTGATGAAGCTTGACATCCTATTGGGTGTTTGAGGGCTCTCCTGAAATTACTGGCTCTTCCCAACCCTGCAAGTATTCAGTTTCTGGAACAGTGTACTATTTCTATGTATATGCCTGATTTCTTGTAAACACAGCACAGCTGAATTTCCCAGATTTAGGGTTTTTAACTTATCTTGAAAACTGGCCACACCTGCGATGTTTCAACTTGTAACATCCATGTTACTACTACATAAAAGCAGATTTAAACTGAATTTTCAATGCTGGCTGTTTAACACAAACAGGACCCATATGCTCAAGCGAAACTGATGGTTTATACAGTACTCTATTAATTACATTAAAACTCTCAATCAACCACTTAGCCTAAATCAGTAAGAATTCTGAGAGTGAAATACCACATATGCGGAGATGGACCTAAAGGGTGACATTAAGGTCCAAAACCTTCAACCTATAGGTGCTGTTGACAACAGGAAAATGAGTAATTTCTTGAAAGCCCTTCCAATTCTTAAATGGTTAGAATTAAGTTTAAACTTAATGGTGATACAAATAAATATGTAACACTGTAGAAGATCTGGCTAATCTCAGTCTTAATTGCTGGACGAACGTAATGTCTTTTCTATTAAAAAATGAAAGAGCTAGAATAGGCAAGAAGAATTTTAATAAAAAAGGGCTAGTCATTGGAAATTCCAAGTGAGCCACTCCTCTGGGAATAAGTAAAGGCTTTCCATATACAGTGCCAGCCATTTCTAGTAATCTGACGGTTGTAAGTAACAAATGCCTCCCCACCTGTAAGTGACTGGTGGACAGTCTCTGGAGGAATAGGGTGTACATTTTCACAACCTAAAGTATGTTAAAGATTTTGATACAATGGAACATTAAATGAAACCGACGATTACATGTTTTAGGTACATTTCCAGATACTGAAGTTGATGAGAAAACAGAATTTGATTAATGTATTGTAAGGAAATGCCTCCTTGGCATGGTTACCCCCTGACTTTTTGCCTTTGCTGATGCTATGTTTTGATTTGAAAGTGTGCTGAGGCCTGCTAACCAGGCCCCAGCACCAGTGTCTTTCCCTAACCTGTACTTTTGTTTTCACAATTGGCACACCCTGGCATCCAGGTAAGTCCCTTGTAACTGCTACCCCTGGTACCAAGGGCCCTGATGCCATGGAAGGTCTCTAAGGGCTGCAGCATATCTTATGCCACCCTGGGGACCCCTCACTCAGCACAGACACACTGCTTGCCAGCTTGTGTGTGCTGGTGAGGACAAAACGAGTAAGTCGACATGGCACTCCCCTCAGGGTGCCATGCCAACCTCACACTGCCTATGCAGTATAGATAAGTCACCCCTCTAGCAGGCCTTACAGCCCTAAGGCAGGGTGCACTATACCATAGGTGAGGGCACCAGTGCATGATCACTGTGCCCCTACAGTGTCTAAGCAAAACTTTAGACATTGTAAGTGCAGGGTAGCCATAGGAGTATATGGTCTGGGAGTCTGTCAAACACGAACTCCACAGCACCATAATGGCTACACTGAAAACTGGGAAGTTTGGTATCAAACTTCTCAGCACAATAAATGCACACTGATGCCAGTGTACATTTTATTGTGAAATACACCCCAGAGGGCACCTTAGAGGTGCCCCCTGAAACCTTAAACAACTACCCGTGTAGGCTGACTGGTTTTAGCAGCCTGCCACACTTGAGACATGTTGCTGGCCACATGGGGAGAGTGCCTTTGTCACTCTGTGGCCAGTAACAAAGCCTGCACTGGGTGGAGATGCTATCACCTCCCCCAGGCAGGAGCTGTAACACCTGGCGGTGAGCCTCAAAGGCTCACCCCCTTTGTTCCAGCACCACAGGGCACTCCAGCTAGTGGAGTTGCCCGCCCCCTCCGGCCACGGCCCCACTTTTGGCAGCAAGGCCAGAGGAATTAATGAGAAAAACAAGGAGGAGTCGCTGGCCAGTCAGGACAGCCACTAAGGTGTCCTGTGCTGAAGTGACTAACTTTTAGAAATCCTCCATCTTGCAGATGCAGGATTCCCCCATTAGGGATAGGAATGTGACCCCCTCCTTGGGAGGAGGCACAAAGAGGGTGTACCCACCCTCAGGGCTAGTAGCCATTGGCTACTAACCCCCCAGACCTAAACACGCCCTTAAATTTAGTATTTAAGGGCTCCCCTGAACCTAAGAATTTAGATTCCTGCAACTTAAAGAAGAAGAGGACTGCTGAGCTGAAAAACCCTGCAGAGAAGAAGAAGACACCAACTGCTTTGGCCCCAGCCCTACCGGCCTGTCTCCCTCCTTCAGAAGAAAACTGCTCCAGCGACGCTTTCCCCGGGACCAGCGACCTCTGAATCCTCAGAGGACTGCCCTGCTTCCAAAAGACCAAGAAACTCCTGAGAACAGCGGCCCTGTTCAACAAAGACTGCAACTTTGTATCCAGAGGAGCAGATTTAAAGACCCCTGCAATCCCCGCAAGAAGCGTGAGACTTGCAACACTGCACCCGGCGACCCCGACTCGTCTGGTGAAGAAACAACACCTCAGGGAGGCCCCTCCGGCGACTCCGAGACTGTGAGTAACTGACTCTGAAATCCCGACGCCTGGAAAAGACCCTGCACCCGCAGCCCCCAGGACCTGAAGGATCGGAACTCCAGTGCAGGAGTGACCCCCAGGAGGCCCTCTCCCTTGCCCAGGTGGTGGCTATCCCGAGGAGCCCCTCCTTGCCTGCCTGCACCGCTGAAGAGACCCCTTGGTCTCCCATTGAAATCTACTGGAAACCCGACGCTTGTTTGCACACTGCACCCAGCCGCCCCCGCGCTGCTGAGGGTGTACTTTTTGTGTGGACTTGTGTCCCCACCGGTGCCCTACAAAACCCCCCTGGTCTGCCCTCCGAAGACGCTGGTACTTACCTGCTGGCAGACTGGAACTGGGGCACCCCCTTCTCCATTGAAGCCTATGTGTTTTGGGCACCACTTTGAACTCTGCACCTGACCGGCCCTGAGCTGCTGGTGTGGTAACTTTGGGGTTGCTCTGAACCCCCAACGGTGGGCTACTTTGGACCCCAAACTGAACCCCGTAGGTGGTTTACTTACCTGCAAAAACTAACATTACTTTACCTCCCACAGGAACTGTTGAAAATTGCACTGTGTCCACTTTTAAAATAGCTATATGTGTTTTATGTGAAAAGTATATATGCTATTGTGATTATTCAAAGTTCCTAAAGTACTTACCTGCAATACCTTTCAAATGAGATATTACATGTAGAATTTGAACCTGTGGTTCTTAAAATAAACTAAGAAAATATATTTTTCTATAACAAAACCTATTGGCCTGGATTTGTCTCCGAGTGTGTGTTCCTCATTTATTGCCTGTGTGTATGTACAACAAATGCTTAACACTACTCCTTTGATAAGCCTACTGCTCGACCACACTACCACAAAATAGAGCAATGGTATTATCTCTTTTTGCCACTATCTTACCTCTAAGGGGAACCCTTGGACTCTGTGCATACTATTCCTTACTTTGAAATAGTGCATACAGAGCCAACTTCCTACATTGGTGGATCAGCGGTGGGGTACAAGACTTTGCATTTGCTGGACTACTCAGCCAATACCTGATCACACGACAAATTCCAAAAATTGTCATTAGAAATAGATTTTTGCAATTTGAACTATTTTTCTAAATTCTTAAAAGTCCCGCTAGGGCCTTGTGTTAGTCCCTGTTAGCATTTCTTTTAGAGTTTAAAAGTTTTGTGAAAGTTTGAATTAGATTCTAGAACTAGTTTTAGATTCTTAAAAAGTATTCCAACTTTTTAGAAGCATAATGTCTAGTGCAGAGATGAATGTGGAGGAACTCGACCTCACACCTTACCTCCATCTTAAGATGAGGGAGCGAAGGTCACTCTGCAAAATAGAGAAAATTACAATGGGCCCCAGACCTTCCAAACTACAGCTCCAGGAGCTTTTGGCAGAGTTTGAAAAGGCCAACCCCTCTGAGGATGGCAACACAGAGGATGAAGATAGTGACTTGGAGGAAAATTCCCACCTACCAGTCCTAACTAGGGAGAACAGGGCCACTCCAGCCCTGTCTCCAAATATAGTAGTCAGAGATGCTGCTTCCCTCACAGGAGGGACCAACATCTCTGAAATCACTGAGGATAACTCCAGTGAAGAGGACATCCAGTTAGCCAGGATGGCCAAAAGATTGGCTTTGGAAAGACAGATCCTAGCCATAGAAAGGGAAAGACAAGAGATGGGCCTAGGACCCATCAATGGTGGCAGCAACATAACTAGGGTCAGAGATTCTCCTGACATGTTGAAAATCCCTAAAGGGATTGTGACTAAATATGAAGATGGTGATGACATCACCAAATGGTTCACACCTTTTGAGAGGGCTTGTGTAACCAGAAAAGTGAACAGATCTCACTGGGGTGCTCTCCTTTGGGAAATGTTCACTGGAAAGTGTAGGGATAGACTCCTCACACTCTCTGGAAAAGATGCAGAATCTTATGACCTCATGAAGGGTACCCTGATTGAGGGCTTTGGATTCTCCACTGAGGAGTATAGGATTAGATTCAGGGGGGCTCAAAAATCCTCGAGCCAGACCTGGGTTGATTTTGTAGACTACTCAGTGAAAACACTGGATGGTTGGATTCAAGGCAGTGGTGTAAATGATTATGATGGGCTGTACAATTTATTTGTGAAAGAACACCTATTAAGTAATTGTTCAAATGATAAACTGCATCAGCATCTGGTAGACCTAGGACCAATTTCTCCCCAAGAATTGGGAAAGAAGGCGGACCATTGGGTCAAGACTAGGGTGACCAAGACTTCCACAGAGGGTGACCAAAAGAAAGGGGTCACAAAGCCTCCCCAGGGGAAAGGTGTTGAGACATCCAAAAACAAAAATAGTAAAGAGTCTTCTTCAGGCCCCCAAAAACCTGCACAGGAAGGTGGGACCAGAGCCTCTTCACAAAACAATTTTGGGTGCAAGGGTAAAAACTTTGATCCCAAAAAGGCCTGGTGTTGTAGCTGTAATCAGCCTGGACACCAAACTGGAGACAAGGCCTGTCCCAAGAAAACTACCACTTCTAACTCCACTCCAGCTAACACTGGAATGGCTAGTCTCCAAGTGGGACCAACAGTGTGCCCAGAGCAAATCAGGTGTCGCACTGAAGCTACATTAGTCTCTGAGGGTGGGGTGGATTTAGCCACACTGGCTGCCTGGCCTCCTAACATGCAAAAATACAGGCAGCAGCTCTTAATTAATGGGACAAGTGTAGAAGGCCTGAGGGATACAGGTGCCAGTGTCACCATGGTGACAGAGAAACTGGTTTCCCCTGGTCAATACCTGGCTGGACAAACTTATCCAGTCACCAACGCTGACAATCAGACTAAAGTACATCCCATGGCTATGGTAACTTTAGAGTGGGGAGGGGTCAATGGCCTGAAACAGGTGGTGGTCTCCTCAAATATCCCAGTAGACTGTTTGCTTGGAAATGACCTGGAGTCCTCAGCATGGGCTGAGGTAGAACTGAAAACCCATGCAGCCATGCTGGGTATCCCTGAACTGGTGTGTGTCAAGACAAGGGCACAGCGCAAGGCTCAGGGTGAAAAAGTAGAGCTGGAGTCTGGAAAAAAGGCCCAGCCTACCAAGAGAAAAGGAAAGCCAGCTGGGAAACCAGCTGCAACACAACAACAAAAAGAGAACCTCTCTTCTCAGGAAGAAGTTCTGCCCTCTGAGGGAACTGAGCCTATGGAGTTAGAACATTATCAGGTTGAGCTCTTAGGCCCAGGGGGACCCTCAAGGGAGCAGTTGTGTAAGGGGCAAGAAACCTGTCCCTCTCTTGAAGGCCTTAGGCAGCAAGCTGCTGAAGAGTCCAATGGCATGGAAACTGGAACACATAGGGTTTATTGGGAAGATGGGCTCCTGTACACTGAGGCAAGAGATCCCAAACCTGGTGCCACTAGGAGAGTGGTAGTGCCTCAGGCGTTCAGAGAGTTCATACTGACCTTAGCCCATGATATTCCCCTTGCTGGGCATTTGAGACAAACCAAGACGTGGGAGAGACTAGTCAACCACTTCTACTGGCCAAACATGTCCCAGAAAGTTAAGCAGTTTTGTGTCTCCTGTACCACCTGTCAAGCCAGTGGTAAGACAGGTGGACATCCAAAGGCGCCCCTCATTCCACTTCCAGTGGTGGAGGTCCCCTTTGAAAGAGTGGGTGTGGACATAGTGGGTCCACTTGAACCTCCCACAACCTCAGGAAATATGTACATACTAGTAGTAGTGGATCATGCTACTAGGTATCCTGAAGCTATTCCCCTTAGGTCGACTACTGCCCCTGCAGTAGCCAAGGCCCTCACTGGTATCTTTACCAGAGTGGGCTTCCCTAAGGAGGTGGTGTCTGACAGAGGTACCAACTTCATGTCAGCATACCTGAAACACATGTGGAATGAGTGTGGAGTGACTTATAAATTCACTACACCCTATCATCCACAAACTATTGGCCTTGTTGAGAGATTCAACAAGACATTCAAAGGCATGATCATGGGGCTCCCAGAAAAACTCAAAAGGAGATGGGATGTCCTCTTGCCATGTCTGCTTTTCGCTTACAGGGGGGTGCCTCAGAAGGGAGTAGGGTTCTCACCCTTTGAACTTCTGTTTGGCCACCCTGTAAGGGGACCACTAGCTCTTGTAAAAGAAGGCTGGGAGAGACCTCTTCATGAGCCTAAACAAGACATAGTGGACTATGTACTTGGCCTTCGCTCAAGGATGGCAGAGTACATGGAAAAGGCAAGTAAAAACCTTGAGGCCAGCCAACAGCTCCAGAAGTTTTGGTATGACCAAAAGGCTGCACTGGTGGAATTTCAACCAGGGCAGAAAGTCTGGGTTCTGGAGCCTGTGGCTCCCAGGGCACTCCAGGACAGATGGAGTGGCCCTTACCCAGTGCTAGAGAAGAAGTCAGGTCACCTACCTGGTGGACCTGGGAACTAGCAGGAGCCCCAAGAGGGTGATCCATGTGAACCGCCTTAAGCTCTTCCATGACAGGGCTGATGTGAATCTGTTGATGGTAACAGATGAGGATCAGGAAGCTGGGAGTGAGCCTCTCCCTGATCTTCTCTCATCAAACCCTAAGGATGGCTCAGTTGATGGAGTGATCTTTTCAGACACCCTCTCTGACCAACAGCAATCCGATTGTAGGAAGGTCCTGCAACAGTTTGCTGAGCTCTTTTCCCTAACCCCTGGTCAGACACACCTGTGTACCCATGATGTGGACACAGGGGACAGCATGCCTGTCAAAAACAAAATTTTCAGACAGTCTGACCAAGTTAAGGAAAGCATCAAGGTGGAAGTCCACAAGATGCTGGAATTGGGAGTAATTGAGCACTCTGACAGCCCCTGGGCTAGCCCAGTGGTCTTAGTCCCCAAACCTCACACCAAAGATGGAAAGAGAAATGAGGTTTTGTGTGGACTACAGAGGGCTTAATTCTGTCACCAAGACAGATGCCCATCCCATTCCTAGAGCTGATGAACTGATCGACAAATTAGGTGCTGCCAAATTCTTAAGTACCTTTGACTTAACAGCAGGGTACTGGCAAATCAAAATGGCACCTGGAGCAAAAGAAAAGACAGCATTCTCCACACCTGATGGGCATTATCAGTTTACTGTTATGCCCTTTGGTTTAAGGAATGCCCCTGCCACCTTCCAAAGGTTGGTGAATCAAGTCCTTGCTGGTTTGGAGTCCTTTAGTGCAGCTTATCTTGATGATATTGTTGTCTTTAGCTCCAGCTGGCAGGATCACCTGGTCCACCTGAAGAAGGTTTTGAAGGCTCTGCAATCAGCAGGCCTCTCTATCAAGGCATCCAAATGCCAGATAGGGCAGGGAACCGTGGTTTACTTGGGACACCTTGTAGGTGGAGGCCAAGTTCAGCCACTCCAGCCTAAGATCCAGACTATTCTGGACTGGGCAGCTCCAAAAACCGAGACTCAAGTCAGGGCATTCCTTGGCTTGACTGGGTATTACAGGAGGTTTGTGAAGGGATATGGATCCATAGTGACAGCCCTCACAGAACTCACCTCCAAGAAAATGCCCAAGAAGGTAAACTGGACTGTAGAATGCCAACAGGCCTTTGACACCCTGAAACAAGCAATGTGCACAGCACCAGTTCTAAAAGCTCCAGATTACTCCAAGCAGTTCATTGTGCAGACAGATGCCTCTGAACATGGGATAGGGGCAGTTTTGTCCCAAACAAATGATGATGGCCCTGACCAGCCTGTTGCTTTCATTAGCAGGAGGTTACTCCCCAGGGAGCAGCGTTGGAGTGCCATTGAGAGGGAGGCCTTTGCTGTGGTTTGGTCCCTGAAGAAGCTGAGTCCATACCTCTTTGGTACTCACTTTGTAGTTCAAACTGACCACAGACCTCTCAGATGGCTGATGCAAATGAAAGGTGAAAATCCAAAACTGTTGAGGTGGTCCATCTCCCTACAGGGAATGGACTTTATAGTGGAACACAGACCTGGGACTGCCCATGCCAATGCAGATGGCCTTTCCAGGTTCTTCCACTTAGAAAATGAAGACTCTCTTGGGAAAGGTTAGTCTCATCCTCTTTCATTTGGGGGGGGTTGTGTAAGGAAATGCCTCCTTGGCATGGTTACCCCCTGACTTTTTGCCTTTGCTGATGCTATGTTTTGATTTGAAAGTGTGCTGAGGCCTGCTAACCAGGCCCCAGCACCAGTGTTCTTTCCCTAACCTGTACTTTTGTTTTCACAATTGGCACACCCTGGCATCCAGGTAAGTCCTTTGTAACTGGTACCCCTGGTACCAAGGGCCCTGATGCCAGGGAAGGTCTCTAAGGGCTGCAGCATATCTTATGCCACCCTGGGGACCCCTCACTCAGCACAGACACACTGCTTGCCAGCTTGTGTGTGCTGGTGAGGACAAAACGAGTAAGTCAACATGGCACTCCCCTCAGGGTGCCATGCCAACCTCACACTGTCTATGCAGTATAGATAAGTTACCCCTCTAGCAGGCCTTACAGCCCTAAGGCAGGGTGCACTATACCATAGGTGAGGGCACCAGTGCATGAGCACTGTGCCCCTACAGTGTCTAAGCAAAACCTTAGACATTGTAAGTGCAGGGTAGCCATAGGAGTATATGGTCTGGGAGTCTGTCCAACACGAACTCCACAGCACCATAATGGCTACACTGAAAACTGGGAAGTTTGGTATCAAACTTCTCAGCACAATAAATCCACACTGATGCCAGTGTACATTTTATTGTGAAATACACCCCAGAGGGCACCTTAGAGGTGCCCCCTGAAACCTTAAACAACTACCCGTGTAGGCTGACTGGTTTTAGCAGCCTGCCACACTCGAGACATGTTGCTGGCCACATGGGGAGAGTGCCTTTGTCACTCTGTGGCCAGTAACAAAGCCTGCACTGGGTGGAGATGCTATCACCTCCCCCAGGCAGGAGCTGTAACACCTGGCGGTGAGCCTCAAAGGCTCACCCCCTTTGTTCCAACACCAGAGGGCACTCCACCTAGTGGAGTTGCCCGCCCCCTCCGGCCACGGAACCACTTTTGGCGGCAAGGCCGGAGGAATTAATGAGAAAAACAAGGAGGAGTCACTGGCCAGTCAGGACAGCCCCTAAGGTGTCCTGAGCTGAGGTGACTCTAACTTTTAGAAATCCTCCATCTTGCAGATGGAGGATTCCCCCAATAGGGATAGGAATGTGACCCCCTCCCCTTGGGAGGAGGCACAAAGAGGGTGTACCCACCCTCAGGGCTAGTAGCCATTGGCTACTAACCCCCCAGACCTAAACACGCCCTTAAATTTAGTATTTAAGGGCTCCCCTGAACCTAAGAATTTAGATTCCTGCAACTTAAAGAAGAAGAGGACTGCTGAGCTGAAAAACCCTGCAGAGAAGAAGAAGACACCAACTGCTTTTGCCCCAGCCCTACCGGCCTGTCTCCCTCCTTCAGAAGAAAACTGCTCCAGCGACGCTTTCCCCTGGGACCAGCGACCTCTGAATCCTCAGAGGACTGCCCTGCTTCCAAAAGACCAAGAAACTCCCGAGAACAGCGGCCCTGTTCAACAAAGACTGCAACTTTGTATCCAGAGGAGCAGATTTAAAGACCCCTGCAATCCCCGCAAGAAGCGTGAGACTTGCAACACTGCACCCGGCGACCCCGACTCGACTGGTGAAGAAACAACACCTCAGGGAGGACCCTCCGGCGACTCAGAGACTGTGAGTAACCAAAGTTGTCCCCCCTGAGCCCCCACAGCGACGCCTGCAGAGGGAATCCCGAGGCTCCCCCTGACCGCGACTGCCTGACTCTGAAATCCCGACGCCTGGAAAAGACCCTGCACCCGCAGCCCCCAGGACCTGAAGGATCAGAACTCCAGTGCAGGAGTGACCCCCAGGAGGCCCTCTCCCTTGCCCAGGTGGTAGCTACCCCGAGGAGCCCCCCCCTTGCCTGCCTGCACCGCTGAAGAGACCCCTTGGTCTCCCATTGAAATCTACTGGAAACCCGACGCTTGTTTGCACACTGCACCCGGCCGCCCCCGCGCTGCTGAGGGTGTACTTTTTGTGTGGACTTGTGTCCCCCCCGGTGCCCTACAAAACCCCCCTGGTCTGCCCTCTGAAGACGCGGGTACTTACCTGCTGGCAGACTGGAACCGGGGCACCCCCTTATCCATTGAAGCCTATGCGTTTTGGGCACCACTTTGAACTCTGCACCTGACCGGCCCTGAGCTGCTGGTGTGGTAACTTTGGGGTTGCTCTGAACCCCCAACGGTGGGCTACTTTGGACCCCAAACTGAACCCCGTAGGTGGTTTACTTACCTGCAAAAACTAACATTACTTTACCTCCCCCAGGAACTGTTGAAAATTGAACTGTGTCCACTTTTAAAATAGCTATATGTGTTTTATGTGAAAAGTATATATGTTATTGTGATTATTCCAAGTTCCTAAAGTACTTACCTGCAATACCTTTCAAATGAGATATTACATGTAGAATTTGAACCTGTGGTTCTTAAAATAAACTAAGAAAAGATATTTTTCTACAACAAAACCTATTGGCCTGGATTTGTCTCTGAGTGTGTGTTCCTCATTTATTGCCTGTGTGTATGTACAACAAATGCTTAATACTACTCCTTTGATAAGCCTACTGCTCGACCACACTACCACAAAATAGAGCATTGGTATTATCTCTTTTTGCCACTATCTTACCTCTAAAGGGAACCCTTGGACTCTGTGCATACTATTCCTTACTTTGAAATAGTGCATACAGAGCCAACTTCCTACATGTATGGTTAGTAGTTTATGCGCATCCCTTGATGTTACCAAATATTGTATTGGAAGGAACGGGGACATTTCTAGAAAGCCTCTTCATTTTCAATGGGCATTTTACTAGTACGCTCCTGTACAGGATGCGATTTTGTTTTGTTAAACAGAGGTTATGGACGATTTTCAGACTGTATAGTACTAACTCTGTGTCCTCTATTGTGGGAGACTTTGGATTCTTAATTATTTCTTGAGAGAATAAATAATACACGTATTCCCTTGCTATGGATTCTTTTAAGTTTTTGTTTCAATTTTATTTTTGTACTTCCACCATGCAGGCCTTTTCTGTCGCACAGTTCAGAAATTCATCGGGGGTATGGGCGCCACACTTGGGCTGGATCATCAACGGTTCTCATGTCCATAACACTAGGCATGCCAAGCTTGCATGTGGATTGACATTATTATTAGGTGTGGCTTCCAGAATATGAGTGAAATCGGTTTGAATATGTGCATTAATCCACTTCCCCTTTTTGAAAGAGAAAAGGGTGAATTCAAGATATTTTAATGGTTACCAATATTTGTTGAACAATTGTCATTAAACAGGACATATGATCAGTGCCTCTTAGATATTTCGACTAGAACAACGAACTGAATGCAGAGCGTGTACTGATTCAGATATTAGATCGTGTTCTCCCAAAGGAACATTGTTTAATTCATCCCTAAGGAAATGAGATGCAGTACTACTGTGCGTTGCAAACAGTGGCAAGCTCTAAAAATGTGAATACTATTCATAGAGTCCCCTTTCCTGGTCTGAAAATGATGTTCAATGTTAAGTAGATTTCATACTCGTAGCACGTGAAGGGAAATTGTGTACCATCCATACTTCTGCTTTGAGCTGTGAATTTAAAGCTGGAGACGACCTATTCCAGTTTAACACTCGTATCTAAAGGAATAGTTTGTTGGTATAATAGTCTCTTATCTCCTCTGGCACTTACACAACAGAATTGTTGACAAATGTAACAGTCTTTGGTGATTCCAATTTACTTTGCGCTGTTCAACTGGAGGATGTCTGGGTGACAGGATGCCAAATAATGAATTAAGGTAGCTAGTGATCACTGGTGGCGCAGAAAGCATAACTGTACAGAGAGAAGCTGTTTTTGATTTATTTCTAGATATTTTCCTCTAGGCTAAGGCAACTTTTAATTTATTTAGTATTTGTGTTAATGGATTTATCTGCACTGTTCATGACCCTACTACTTCAATTTATTACAAAAAGTCTCAATATTGTACCGCCCACACAAAATTCTCTCCATTTTTACTGTTGGAAGCAGAAGTGTACCTACATAGAGTCACCATGCTAACAGCCAAAGAAAAATTGGGAGCAGGCCACAGATGGTGAGCGCTGCTGCACGGGGGTCCACCTTCATCACTGGATGCGGGGCCCAGACCTGTGGCCTTCCAACCTGCAAACATTGGACTATCGCCGCCAGGAAGTCTCATGTAGTGAGGAGGCTCAAAGGTGTAGCGCCCTGACACAGTCCGGAAAGCTCGAAAGTGCAGGCAAAAGCCATGAGTACGCCTAGCCAATTCAGTGGAGCTTTTCTGACTATAGAGAGGGTGAGAATATACTGACGTGACAAGCGTTGCGGCCTAAACAGCCTAGTAAACTAAACTTTATTTGTCCACTTGCAAAGTTATTTTGTTCAGTACCAGCAATCAGTTTTAATGTTCAGAAACAATGTTAAACTCCAATGCAAACAAGAATTGACAAAAGGGCAAGCAAGTTAATTGCAAAACTGTCCCGATTATTTGCATTAAGCAATTTTATTCATGTGAGCAATAATGGCAATGGCTTCGATGGGGGGGAAGGTAGCGGTCTTTTACCCTCCAAAACCTTCTTTATACCCTGAGGATTGAAAAATTTGATATTTTACTTTGTAAAATGCTGTCTAACTTCAGGAAAACTTTCAGAACTAATACTGTGTGAAATGTAGTTTGCCATTATCTTGCACACGAAACATCATTTAAAAAAAAAAAACAATTAACAGGAGGGCACATTGTTAAATAATAAATGCTAAACATTTTTACAAGGTGCTGCCAGCAGACTGGTTGCAGCAGAAAATCTCTTAGGGAAATATTTAGCATTTTCCTATGAATACCAGTCTCCTGTGGAAACAAATTAAAGAAAATTGTAATTTTGGGAAAATTAAAGAATATTATCAATGTAATTAAAATTTCATTCTGGCCTACTTTAATTTCTTTTTTATGTAGCGCTTCAGGTCACCATCTACTATTTGTAGGCAGTGAAAGTGACGAACAAGTTACTAACCTTCGGTAACGATTTACCTGGTAGAGACATTCTAGTTGCAGATCCTTAGAATTCCTTACATTAGAAATTTCCCCCAGGCGTCAGACTGGATCCAGAGATTTTTCTTCTAGCAGTACCCTTGCTTGCCACCAGGTGGCGCTGGGCGACTCCGCGTCTGTTGTAGGCATTGTGGTCACCATGATGACATCGCAGTCGTACTAATGTTCCATCCTGGCGCGCTGACGTCAGTTTCTTTTCATGACTTTCCAAGCCAGAGCACGGAGATATGAAGAACACTGAAATAGGAGCGTCAGAGCTATGGCCCTGAAAGGGAAATCCCTGTCCCTAGGAATCAGTTCACAAACAGGGAGGATGGGTGGGTCAGTAAGGAATCTGGAACTAGAATATGTCTCTACCAGATAAATTGTTACCGAAGTTAAGAAACTGTTCATCTGATAGAGGCTTCTAGCTGCAGATTCCTTACCTTAGAATAGATAACCAAGCAATACCATCCTTAGAGGTGGGCTGCAAACCAAGCTCACACTAAAAAGTTCTGTAGGACCGAACGACCAAAGAAGCAGTCTCTGTGAACCAGACTGCCCAGGCAGTAATGTGTTGTGAACGTGTGCAGAGAGGCTCACGTTGCTGCCTGGCAGGTGTCCCGGACAGGAACTCTGAGTTATAACTCTGTGGTAGCAGCAGTTGCTCTGGTTCAATAAGCACTCAAGCCCTCCGGGGTTGTATCTTTGCCAAAGCGTAGCACATCTTGATGCAGATCGTGAGATGGTATGTTTCTGCACTGCCTTCCCTTTCTTCACACCCACATATCCAACAAAAATGTGATTGTCCACCTGGAAATCTTTGGTACATTTGAGGTAGAGCACCAATGTTATTTTTGGATCCAGAATCTTTCCTCTTCATAAGAGGGATGTGGGGGCACGTAAAAAGTAGGCAAGGTGATGGATTGGCCTATGTGAAAAGGAGTAACAACCTTAGGAAAAGGTTTGTCGGGTAGACAGGCAAAAATGGTGGGAACGCCAAACTCAAAATGAGGCCATTAGTAGCAGGACACACCGTGAAGTAGATATGCGCTTTATTAACTGTTCATTCATTCATAATTTTGTATTACGCAACTGGTGCTGTGGAACGTGTAAAAAAAATACTGAAAACATGTCAACTATTGGGGCATTATTATATCTAAACAAGAAATCCAATTACTCTCCTGCAAAATTATGGCCACTTTAAGCATTAATGCTCCTAGATTTGTATTGCAGCCCGTGAAAGGCAAAAAGTTAATTTAACTTGCTTCGAGTTTTAAACTGGAAGACTGTTTTTACACTGAACTGTATTTCATTTCCTAAGATTTTACTAATTTCAGACTATCTCAAACGCTGATAAAAACACAGACTAAAAAGTGGGAAATGAATGTGTGCTTTCAACAATGTAGTACGAAGACATTCAAATGTAAGTGTGATGTCATTGTTCCAAGAGGTTTACATCTGTCATTGCTACTTAATATGCAAGCGACACAAGGAGCTGCAAGGTTGCTTTAAGGTCTTACTGCACTACCTCAAGGACCACCAGTACTTCATACCTTCTTCGGTTCCCTTCCTTTGCAGTGCAACATAAAAATAACTTTATATATAAAGGGAGCGTGAAGCCATTTCCTAAGATGGATCGCGCCTAATACTTTCAGCTAAAAAAGTAGATTAGAATAAGTGTTTGCTATTCCAATCAAGGGAATGGAAGTCAACCGATGGCCTACAGCCAAACCCTGAAGCATTGCCAAGCGAACACCCTGCATTAAATACACCTATTTTAAACCGTTCTTCAATGCGGAGGGTGGCTGATCTCCGCGGTCTGCAGAGCCATCGTGTGGACATTTGCAGTACTGCCTTACGTCACTTAAGCATTACACCTCTTACTTCATCGGTTAGTACAACTAAATAACTAACAATGACAGCGCATCTTACAAAGCAAGCCACCAAACGAGCATCTTCGACTTAATTGTAGGTTAAGAAAAGAAGAATTGTTCCTGTGTAACCCAGAAACTGGCACTTAAGACGATACAACGTTAACATATTTGCTTTATACGGTTCGTCTTGGTGGCTATTACGCAGGTATGACATACAAAGTCGGACTTTAGTGTCTTTGCATAATGTATTAACTATGTATGTGCAGTGACCAACATTGAAAGGGATTGCCATTAATTGTACATGAGTTGCCATTACCACTGCAATATTCTGTCCAAATGCCAGACTGGGGTGGTTGTGTAGACCTACAACTTACTGTAAGGGACTGATGTTCATACTGATCGAACCTACCTTTGGAAGCAACATGACGTGATATACGAAGGATCACACATTGGTACATAAAGGCAAAGGAAAGCAGTATCAGAAAAGTGGAAATGTTTTGTAAGGATTGCGACTTTTCGTGGCTAAACATCTCAACAAACATGCAGTGGTGTCAGTGACTGACCAGGCGCTCGGAGGTGATCCTCAAAGGCAGTCATCTAGGTATCCGGTGCAACCCGAAGAAAGGGTTCTTTTAGTACACTGCAAACTCTGCCCAACATGTACTGCCATATCCTATAAAAGTATTTCTTTACCCTGTGGTTTCTATAGCGTCAGAATGGTTTATTTCAGCCTCCCCACCATGCGTGCAACATATAACACAAGGTGAACGTGTGTAATTGAGAAGGGACAACTGCGATTACTCTGGTGGGGCAGAGGCAGGAGAAATAACTCACAGGTTACTTCAGGACTGTACAAATATCAACGCTCAGTGCTGGCTCCGACAGGCACAGTTTCGTCCCAACTTGTGTTCACAAAGAGTTTAAAAAAAAAAATGGCTGCAGCCCATCGGCTGGTAGAAGAAACCCAGGTGTCAACTCCCTTTTCCACTGTGACAATATGACGATCTGATATTCCGAGTCAGACTTTTCTTAAAGCTCTCCTTCTTCAAAAGGTGTTGTCATAAGAGAGGGACCATCTACCACAAATCTGAAGCACCGACTCTTATGCTAAGTCTTAGTGAAATGGAGCAGCTTTAGTGCTGCTGCGTATCGCAATTCAATAAAACTTTGGCATTTCACGTTCGTAGAGAATCACATGCTGTGCAAGGAGAACAAGTAAAACTCCATGGTGTAATGCATCCTCACGCTATCGTCTTCAAGCAGATATTGTAGAGGTGCTGGTTGAGGCTGAAGTGAAATATGGCTTTACTGACTCTGGATGAGCTTCAATGACCATCAGGAGAAAGGACTGAGCAGCACTAAGGTCACACCTAGAAGTTACCCAACCCTCCCGGAAAGACTGGGCCATTTACTCAACAGATGACTATTTGAGAAAGAAAGGAGGACTGATCACAGTAGTTAACATACTCTACTGCATCATGGTGCCCACACCATGCCCAGTCTGAGGAGAGAAGTGAGGTTGGCATCGTCCAGCAGAACCACTAGGGCAGGAGAGACCATGCGGCAGTTACATCATGCTGAGTTAGAGATTTTATGAATTTTAAAGTTAAACACAGGAACGGATATATAAAATAGATCAAATAAATGTAAAATAATCTGCCAACACAATTCATGGAAGTGAGTGCTGACCAGAAGCTACCTTATTAACTGGGCATTATCGTGACTCTATACAAGTCATCGGTTCAAAAATTCCAAGAGTTAACAAGTACTGTGTTTGTTAAAACATGTCTGGAGGGAAGGAGGGATTTGATTGAGTCTGCTATTGAAATAAGAACAGGCTGGGAACGAAGATGGTATATCGTGATTGCGGGTCTCCTAATCCGACAGCTTTGTTCCACTTTTAAGTGTGATGGACTATGCCACGTTTGCACACCAGAAATGGATAAGCTTCAAATTGCAACAGTTCATTTTGCTCTGCAGCGAATTCAAAGTGCGAGTACTTTTCTGCATACAAGAGGTAAGAGACACATTAAGACGAGTTTCGCGAGCTCAGATCCAACTACAACAGAAAGTTTCTAGAGCTTACACAATCAAGGAGCTCACACAACAAAGAAGGCTCGGGAATGGCATGGGCATCAAAACACGGCTCCGCCATGGAATAGACAATGAATAGTTGAGGTTCAGAGTGATCTGGTTTACTTTCTTCTATACACCTCAAATGAGAACAGAAGTTAATCGGATTTCCATAAAGCACATTATTTGCTTTCAATGCACAGACAGCCCACTGCGGACTTTTTAATTCAGTGCTTGGTAAGCGGACACATGGTATTTGCCATTTCTAGGCCCTCTGTGATGGCCATACGCTTATGCAGCATATACCCGCGTAGACAAGAGAGGTCATCCCATTATTTTGTTTACGTGTCACAGCCACTGCCACAGGGCAGGGAGGCACGAAGAGGCAGGACGTGGACTTGTTTCAGTGATTCTGAAGGCAGGTACGGTGTTACAAAGGATAGCTCGCTTTACATTTCTTGCTTTTAAACTTTTGAGTAGTAGTCACTGTCTCTGATGAAAGAGGCATCTACCTCCGATCACACCAAAGCCATGGATATAAAGCCTGCCAAAACCTCTCTGTTACAATTCTTAGCACTACATTCTGGTTCTCAGGATTTCATTTCTAAATGGTGAGCTTGCCTTTCATGAATAATATTGGTAATTCCAGCTATATACCGGTAGTTTTGGTGCTAAGTGCCTTTCTGTATTCACGCAAACAATTCGTACCATAAGAAATAACAGACGCAACTATTCATGCCGGTCTTAACTGTGTGCGAGTTAAAGTTGAAATATCATCCGAGACACCTAGCAAAGGCATCTCGCTGAAGTATTGGAGGCCGTTATATCAAATCTAATTCTTTTATGGAATAGGCAACACAGAAGGCAAACCAGATAGCTTGCTTCAGCTGTAGGAAGATGATTACGAATATAGGATCATACAAGCATCACCGCAGGTCATATGTTTTTCATTTTATAAAGAAGTAGCCAAAAGACTGATATAGGCAATGGGTTCGTGCAGTCTTTGGAAAAATAGTCAATAAAAAAATCTCCTAGAAATGGAGAACCATCTCTCATAGGATCACTAACGAAAAGGGATCTCTAATGGTGATTGACAAACAAGATTTGCTAAGGAGAATAATTTCTTTGAGAAGTTACTGAAATCTAAAGCGCACTGTTAACTTGATATCAAATACCTCAACAAAGACTCGATTACTCAATCACTCAGTTAGAAAGAATATTTTACAAGGTTTGGTAAAACATACAACAGACCTCCGGTCTTGCAAAGAACAAAAAAACTAACAGGTCTACAGTTTTCCTTAACGCCCAAAAAACGTTTTGGAAGTATGGAGAAAATAACTGCGTTTACTGATAAACAAGTGCCTGGCAACGGACAGAGACGGAGAGGACCGAAAAAGGACCTCATCAGATCTAACACAATTCTGGCTAACAAAGGCCCGTATAAAGGTAGTAGCTAGTATAGCTCTCTTCTCTCAGCTCCTTAAGAAGAAAGAGAAGGTGGCGATTATGCGGGATGGTACGCAGCAACCAGATACAAATTATATATCCTTGAAAAATACAAAAGACGAAGTTCCAACATTTTAATTTGGACAGTAAATTATTGGAAACCAAAGCACTGACCGAAAACAGACCACAAATCATTTAAGTGCAACACACCAGCAACAACAACCTTCCGAATCATTGAATCCCCAAACTAATTCTCTCCTTGCATCAGAAACATCACTGGCTTATTTAAAGCACACCTTCTGAGTTAATTAAAAGTCTCATCAGTATTAAGCCCTTTCACTGCCACCAAAACCCTAGTTCTATCCAAGTTAGAAAAGACTACTGTAACCTCCTTCTGTTGACATAAAAAATAAACCCTACTCCCCAAAAATTACACAAAATGAAACAGTTACACATTTGTCACATGCTTCGGACAGTGGGACCATCTATCAACCACTCATGTAACTGCATTACCAGCTAAAGCCTGAGACAAAGGAAACCAGTTTACCTTGTCAACAAATTCACCGCCCTCAGTAAGACACTGAGTTCCGCCATCACTGTCGTTCTGACCATATAAAAAAATAAGATGTCTGCAAGACAGGCTAATTGTTCAGTGTTTCTCCTACGTACTTCTGGTCCATCACTAACTTATTGCCCTTCAGAAAGATTCTCAAGACCTAACTAATCTCCAAAGATCTTCCCACTCTTATATCTACCGATCCCCACAGAAAACCCCAAGCTCAGTCTAGAACCACCCTCTCAACACTTAGTGTCCACCCAATTAAAATTGCTGCAAATCCTATGGAATCCATGTATTAGACCTTCCTATTAAATTTCTTTACCACCAAAGTGACTCTCGTACTGCGCATACCTTGTAACTGTTAAACGACAAAACAACTGGATTCCACTCAAAACTCAACTTTTTCCTTCTTTCATTAGAAACTGCTGACAATGAATTTGTACGTTACTGATTCAACATGTCCTTGTCAATGTTTGACTTTGTCCAACTGATAACCAGGTTTTTAAATTCTTTTCCTTTAGCTCTATTGAGTTCTCATGGTTTCTGCCAGTGACCATCTTCTTTCCAAGGCTTTAATATATTCTCCAAACACATCCATATCACAGACTGGAGTCTGTGTTTCGTTTTCCTGTGTGTGAAACAGTCAGACTTCATATACAGGAAATTAAAGCACTTTTCTCAGATTCTCACCCTGCTTGAATCTAAATATCAAACACTATTTAGATTCTACTGGAAGAAAATCTTTTGGACACATTAATAGAAAAGAAAATTGCAGAGGAACAAACATCATCTCAACTGAAAAAGACAAGGATATTCGATGTAAAAAAAATATTTAAGGCAAAACAAGTGCAAACGCAAATTACAAGCTTAACATTCCCTGTTAAAAACTCCAACTGACCATTTATAAATGGTTTCTACCACACTCAACAGCCAGTAGAAAAAATGTTGGACATCAACAATACGGCAAACACCAAAGATGATTCGAGTTGCTCCTTGGAACTGCATACTAGCTCCTATATGACTCAGTTGGTCTCTATGAAACCAATTTAAATTATTCTTATTTTTTCCTGCTTGACATATAAAGTACAATGTCTAAAAATCCTACACTCCAGTACCACAAACCTCATTGAAGATTGTATAGATAACTTCCTCTGACCTAAAACTTGCTGATCACATTCCTTGTCATCTCTCATCTCACCTTTCTCTCAATCTATGTACGTCCTTGTTCACTCGGTTTATGATTTGCTTTTAAATACTATAAACAAAGAAACCCCAGCCAAATTGTACATTATTACAGTTTTGTAATACAACGGTAATTATTACAGAAGTAATAATGTGCAGGTTGGCGTGAGTATTAAGGCAGTAATGACATGTTGGTGATTTTCTCAGACAACTCACTCATTCTATGATTAGCGATGTTTACTTTAGGGTTATGTGACATAAAGCTACGCATAGTCAAAGTTCGTCTTCTTAAGCTGTGTGTGGGAGTACACAATTGTACGATGGAGGGATGTTGATGACACTGTTATCATTTTCATGAAGGGGAGTAATTAGTTGTGTGGCATGCTGTATTACATCTATCATATGTATTTATCCGTCTAATGTTAAATTATTATGCCCTAAAGTCTCATGGTCAAGTTCAGGTTGACAAATAACTGCACCTGATACCTCTAAAGTTTATCGACATTTGAATAAAATAAGCTACGGCCAAATGATGACCGAATGGGCTAGCCCTGTCCTATTTCTTACTATGTGCGTGACAATACCCAAGTGTGCTAATATGTTCACTCCTTTTGTGTCCTTAGGGCAGCTAATTATTTGATACAAGGATGGCAAAACGTGAATGGTTTGGAGGTATCTAGATTTATCCAGGTCATTTCCTTCCAGTTGAAAAATAATTTGAGACCCTTATGTATACTAAGCCCGTTTTTCGCCCCTCTAGAAGGCCTCTAACACATAAGATCACCAACATGATCAAACACCCAAAGAAAGTGAAGCCCTGAGGTGGGACTTGTAATCTGGAGAACAAATGGTTGTCATTATACATACTTGTACTGTTGGGACGCAATTGTCAAGCCTTCTAAGGGTGTGCTGTCCTAAAGTTTAGCAAAGCTGTGGTTGAAGAGAACATCAAATATATCATATAATGTTATCCTTGTATTAGAACCGGCATAGCTTTTCTAAATAGTTTCCCAACTGTAATCTGTGTTCGCCTATGTACTTCCCAATCCAACAGCAATTCTTATTGTTTGTGAATTTACAGCAACATCTCTAAACTGATCTATTTGCAAGAAAGACTTCGAAGAAAAATTCAAACTTGGCATAATCTCCGAAACACCTTAGATCAAATTCAGTGAATTAGATCAAATGTGATTCAAAGTAGTTAAGTCGAAAAAGGTCGGCAAGAATTCAAATTAAACAAGCATTGGCAAACTCAATAGGTCTCGCTTACATATGGTACTGACTTTGTCAATGTTTTTACCCATTTTGGACAGCAGTGTGGATGCGTGCGGCGTGGCTGAAATATTAAGAAAAAAAAGCATTGTGATGCGGCCAGGGCTGGCCACATCAGAGCCTATTTATTTTTTTATTGCTGGTCAAAAAAGTGTGGGGCAGAAGCAACATCGAGGGAAGGAGGAGCATCACTGGCAATGGATTATGTGGGGAAAAGTGCTAGGACCCGGCCGGCACTGGCCATGTCACCGTGTATTTAAAACAGAAGGGAGGGGGGGTTAATAACAGAGGGCGGGTGGGGCACAACGGAGGGTAGGCGGGCAGACAGACACACAGGAGTGTGGGCAGGTGGGGGGCACAAGGGATGGCGGGTGGAGGGCACAATGGAGGATGGGGGCAGAAAGGAGGGAGGGCAGGAGGGCGGGCATAATGGAGGGAAGTGTACTTCACCACCACTGTATTTTGTTTGGGTGGTCTCAGGAGAGTCCCTCATGTGCGTAGGGTTAATGGTTTCTTCGGATGTAAGTTACGGTGGACTAATAAATAATCATGAGGCGGGCTGGGAGTCAGTCACATTCTGTGCTAAACAGCACGCTGTGTCTTTATGTTCTCCACCGAGCCAAGCCTCCACGCACCAGGGTCGCACTAGCCGGTGCATCTGACACCAGTACATTGGCAACGAGGCGGGAGTGTTGTGACTACCCGCCTAGAGCCTGAATGCCCCCATAGCGACCAGCAACCAGGAACGCTGCAATGCAGCAACAGCACAACATGGATGATCGCATGGCCCGTCCAGGTACGTCTCCGCTCACCAACGGGGATGGAGCATCAGCAGACCACCCAGCGCTCCACATGGGTCACACTGCAGTGAGTCAAATGTCTGAATATCCTGAATGTACTGAGTGTTACACATCACCATGAACTCGTATGAATCAATGTAACTCATCACACCAGACACAGGACGCAGAACTAGTTAAAACACGGCCTCACCACTGAAAAACGACCGCTGAATCTCACTGCTAGGGTTTGCCCCGCATAGTGCTTCCCCCCAACAGCTGCTCACAGAGGCATGCCTGCGTGCAACGAACAACCCCTGAAAGACACCACAGAAAGAAGAGTGAACTCCGTAGGCCTCAGTCTACCAATCGCCCAAGCAATAAGGACAGTAACCACGCCACAGAAAACACCACCAAAGAGCGCCCAATAACCACATCAATATGACCACCATTCCAGCAATCGAACCATTCAAAGTTAATGGGGCTTAGTCCGTGCAGGCACCAAAATGGAAGGACTGGGTGGAGCATCTCCAGTTCTATTTTGAAAGGGCAGGCATCCCTGCGGAACAGCAGAGAGCTCTACTCATACTTTTAGGCGGAAAAGAAATTCACAAAATCTACAAAACGCTAACAGAAGAAACATCAAAGTCCCATAACACTCTTCTCCTTGCCCTGAACAGCCATTTCGAAGCTTGGCGAACAGAGGTTTGTGTTTAGACAAGCGCTCCAAGAACCTGAAGAAACCCTTGCCAGTTTGGACAGCAGACCAACAGAACTAGCCTGCACCTGCGGTTTCACAGATGAACAAAAGGAAATACGCAGACAAATAATACAAGGCTGCTCTCTTCCACCAAATTACAAGAGATGATCCTCCAGGAACCAGGCAAGTCACTAAAAAGTATCTTGACCCTAGGAAGGTCGAAGGAACTATGCAAAGTCAGGGCCTAACACTTGGAGGTAGCTCTCCACAGACCCACTAAATTCGAACAAGTCAATGTAGCCTGAGCACACCCAAGCAATGCAACTCAGAAGGGACCTTCCGACAACAGAGGCTCTCCGCACCGACTTAATGACTGCCCAGCAAAAGGACAATGCTGCACGGCATGTGAGAAGTACAATCACTTTGCAAAGGTATGCCGATCATCTAAGCCCAAAGGAGTCAAGGAAGTTGTCCAAGCGATCTCCAAAGACTCCGGGGGGCCAGAAGACAAGGACAATGACGTAAACAATTATGCGTTCCATAAAAGGGGCTTTCCACAAAAGCGAAAGCCCCTTCCAAAATGCTAGATCAGTATAGGCGGTCAGCAAATCACAGCAACCATTGACACAGGTACATCCATCAAGCTAATGTCAGAAAGCACCTACTCTTCCCTAACAGAGTCACCACCGCTAACCAAAGTGAAGATAAGAGTGTTCGCATATGGTCAGACCGCACCAATACCACTCCTAGGGTGCTTCCAATCATCCTTAGCCCATGGAGACTTGAAAACCAACACCATGATCTATGTAGCCAGAGGAGGGACTGGCATGCTAATCAGCGTGCAGACGGCTGAGACGTTAGGACTCATATCATTCGGCCTGGGAGTGCAAGAGGAAGAACTGGAAGACCTCCTACATGAGTATGAAGACCTATTTAAAGGAACAGGCTGCCTCCAAAACAGCAAAGTCCAGCTCCACACAGACAAGTCAGTACAGCCAATTGCTTTAAGACATCGGTGCATAGCCTTCCACCTTCGACCTAAAGCAGAAGCAGAATTAGTTAAGCTAGAAATAGCTGGCATAGCTGAGGTGTCAGGACCCACTCCATGGGTCTCCCTGATCGTCGTCACCAAGAAACCCAAACAGCCAGGAGAAGTCCGCATCTGTGTGGACATGAGGCTCCTGAACGCAGCCATCAAACAAGAGCGTCATTTGACCCAGACAGTGGGCAACATCCTCAGCGAGCTCACCAGTGCCAACTGTTTTTCCAAAGTCGACCTGCAGTCCAGCAATCACCAGCTACCCCTTCATCATGACTCGCACTACATCACAACCTTCTCAATGCATTTTGGCCTATGCAGTAAAGCCGCCTCAATTTCGGGATCTAAAGTGCGACCAAAATCTTTCAGGAACACCTTTTGAGAAATAATATCCGGTCTTCCGGGAGTCCTCAATGTCCGCGATGACATTATTATCTATGCCAAATCGTTACCCGAACATCATGAGTGCCTATATGGAGTCCTCCAGAGGGACTGTGATATCAGTCTCACATTGCAACGCAACAAGTGTGAGTTCCTCAAGCAAAAAAATCATTTTTTGGGTACACCTTCTCATCGGATGCCCCAGATATGACAAGGTAACGGACGTACAAGAAGCCCCACCCCCACCAACACATCAAAGATAAGAAGCTTCCCTCGGAATGGTCAACTTCTGCAGCCGGTTCATCCCAGACTTGACCGGCCTTACACAACCCCTGCAAGAGCTCACAAAATCCAAAATTTGTGGACATGGGGCCGACTTAAGAACAAGTATTCAAGAAGATCAAAAACGCATTGTCAGCTGACACCACCTTAGCTTATTTTGATCCAAGCAAGCCGACAACCATTGCCATGGACGCCAGCCCAAAAGGACTAGGTGCAGTACTCACTCAACTGCAACACCATGGAGACTGGACCCCAGTCGCGTATGCAAGCCGCTCTCTCACAGATACCGAGCAAAGGTATTTGCAGATCGAGAAGCAATCGCAAATCACTTGGCCTGCAGACACTTTCACCTGTACATATATGGTCACCTCTTCATCGTCACAATGGACCACAAATCACTGATCCCTCTGTTTCAAGGGTCGGCATCCAAGTCACCCCCTCAAGTCAAAAAACGGATGCTGTAACTACAAGAATATGACTGCCAATAGGAGTACTCTCCTGGCTCAACCAATGCAACAAACACTTATCAAAACACCCTAGAGCAGTGACTCCTGAAGAAGTGGCCGAAACAAACACCACAGAAGCCTATGTGAACTTCATCACCGAACAATCAAGACCCCTCCTAATATCTATAGAAGTGCTTCAGCAAGCCACCAGAGAAGATGAATGCTTACAGCTCGTCATAGCTGCACTTCAATCAAATGATTGGCGGACCCTCAAAGCACAGTTGCCAAACCAGACACCTGAAGCCAGGAAGACACTGGAATCGTTACTACACGTTCAACAAGAACTATCAATGGACGAAGGAGGATGCCTTCTGAGAGGGCCTCGCCTATTAATTCCAATCAGTTTAACAAAACAAGCAGTCCAACTGGCCCATCGTGGGCATCAAGAAGACAAAAAACTGACTCCGCACTGAAGTCTGGTTCCCTGGCATGGACACCATGGGGAGCAAGCTGTCCAGTCCTGTCAATGGTGCCAAATGGCCTGGCCTCCTGAACTCCCTCCACCAGTTAGCACTGAAGAAGGTCCTCACAGACCCTGGGAGTCTGCCAGCCTAGACTTTATTAATGATGGCCAGGGCCTGTCGCCTAACTACACAAAGTATCCGGAGGTGGAGATTGTTAGCTCCCAGTCTGCAGCCCAAGTAATCACCAAAGTCGAAAAGATCATTGCAATGCACGGTATCATGGACAGTGTGAAGACTAGCAATGGTCCTCCCTTCCATGGGCAGGAATTCACAGAATACCTCCATTCCTGGGGCAACTATCACCGGAATGTAACACCACGATCGCCACAAGCAAATGGGGAGGTAGAGAGACTCATGAGGACCCTCAACAAAGAGATCCACATTGCCCATGCAGACAGTCAATCAGCTGAGCGGGCCATATATAGGTTCACCCGAGAGTATCATCAGACTCCCCACTCGACGACGGGTCAGGCCCCTTGTCACGCTACCATGGACGACCCGTTGGCCCAACACAACAGAGGGTGGGTGGACCCAACCCAGACAACACAAGGTGGACCCAACCCAGACAACAGAGGGTGGGTGACAACAGAGGGTGGGTGACAACAGAGGGTGGGTGACAACAGAGGGTGGGTGGACCCAAAATGGACAACAGAGGGAGGGCGGGCAC
This sequence comes from Pleurodeles waltl, assembly GCF_031143425.1. NCBI lineage: Eukaryota > Metazoa > Chordata > Amphibia > Caudata > Salamandridae > Pleurodeles > Pleurodeles waltl. The sequence continues at coordinate 658,106,373 of NC_090449.1, forward strand.
CAACGCTGAAAGCAAAGGGAGGGGGGTCGGATGGGTAGGGCCAACCCGGACAACAGTTGGTAGGCCCATCAGGACAACGGAGGGTGGGCGGTCCCAACCAGGACAACAGATTGGGTGGGTCCAACACAGACAATGCAGGGCGGGTGGGACCCAAAACGGACAACGGAGGGAGGGCGCGGGTGTTTCCCAAAACGGACAACGGAGGGAGGGCGTGGGTGTTTCCCAAAACGGACAACGGAGGGAGGGCGCGGGTGTTTCCCAAAACGGACAACGGAGGGAGGGCGCGGGTGTTTTCCCAAAACAGACAACGGAGGGAGGGCGGGTGTTTGGGCCCAACACAGACAACGGAGGGAGGGCAGATGTTTGGGCCCAACACAGACAACAGTGGGAGGGCAGATGTTTGGGCCCAACACAGACAACAGTGGGAGGGCAGATGTTTGGGCCCAACACAGACAACGGTGGGAGGGTGGGGGGTTGGGCTCAACACGGACAATGGAGGGAAGGCGGGTGGTTGGGCCCAACACGGACAACAGAGGGAGGGCGGTGAGTGGGGTGGGCCCAACACGGACAACAGAGGGAGGGCGGTGAGTGGGGTGGGCCCAACACCAACAAGAGAGGGAGGGCTACCCAACAAGAGAGAGAGGGAGGGAGGAAGGGCGGGGAGGGGGAGGGAGGGGAGGGGGAGGGAGGGGATGAGGGAGGGTGGGAGGGGAGGAGGGTGGGCGGGTGGTTGGAACCCAACAAGAGAGGGTGGGCGGGTGGGACCCAACAAGAGAGGGAGAGAGGGTGGGCGGGTGGGACCCAACAAGAGAGGGAGAGAGGGTGGGCGGGTGGGACCCAACAAGAGAGGGAGAGAGGGAGAGAGGGTGGGACCCAACAAGAGAGGGAGAGAGGGTGGGACCCAACAAGAGAGGGAGAGAGGGTGGGACCCAACAAGAGAGGGACAGCGGGCGGGTGGGTGTGACCCAACAAGAGAGGGACAGTTTGTGACCCAACAAGAGAGGGACAGCAGGCGGGTGGGTGGGTCCCAACAAGAGAGGGACAGCGGGTGGGTCCCAAAAAGAGAGGGACAGCGGGCGGGTGGGTCCCAACAAGAGAGGGACAGCGGGCGGGCGGGTGGGTCCCAACAAGAGAGGGACAGCGGGCTGGTGGGTGGGTCCCAACAAGAGATGGACAGCGGGCGGGTGGGTTGGATTCCCAACAAGAGACGGACCGCGGGCGGGTGGGTGGGTCCCAACAAGAGACGGACCGCGGGCGGGTGGGTGGGTCCCAACAAGAGACGGACAGCGGGCGGGTGGGTGGGTCCCAACAAGAGACGGAGGGCGGGTGGGTGGGTCCCAACAAGAGAGGGACAGCGGGCGGGTGGGTGGGATCCCAACAAGAGAGGGATAGCGGGCGGGTGGGTGGGATCCCAACAAGAGAGGGACAGCGGGCGGGTGGGTGGGATCCCAACAAGAGAGGGACAGCGGGCGGGTGGGTGGGATCCCAACAAGAGAGGGACAGCGGGCGGGTGGGTGGGTCCCAACAAGAGAGGGACAGCGGGTGGGTGGGTGGGTCCCAACAAGAGAGGGACAGTTGGGACCCAACAAGAGAGGGACAGCAGGCGGGTGGGTGTGACCCAACAAGAGAGGGACAGTTTGTGACCCAACAAGAGAGGGACAGCGGGCGGGTGGGTGGGTCCCAAAAAGAGAGGGACAGCGGGCGGGTGGGTGGTTCCCAAAAAGAGAGGGACAGCGGGCGGGTGGCTGGGTCCCAACAAGAGAGGGACAGCGGGCGGGTGGCTGGGTCCCAACAAGAGAGGGACAGCGGGCGGGTGGCTGGGTCCCAACAAGAGAGGGACAGCGGGTGGGTGGCTCCCAACAAGAGAGGGACAGCGGGCGGGTGGGTGGGTCCCAACAAGAGAGGGACAGCGGGCGGGTGGGTGGGTCCCAACAAGAGAGGGACAGCTCCCAACAAGAGAGGGACAGCGGGCGGGTGGGTGGGACCCAACAAGAGAGGGCCAGCGGGCGGGTGGGTGGGACCCAACAAGAGAGGGCCAGCGGGCGGGTGGGTGGGACCCAACAAGAGAGGGCCAGCGGGCGGGTGGGTGGGACCCAACAAGAGAGGGCCAGCGGGCGGGTGGGTGGGACCCAACAAGAGAGGGACAGCGGGCGGGTGGGTGGGACCCAACAAGAGAGGGACAAGCTTGGGACCCAACAAGAGAGGGACAGCGGGTGGGCAGGACCCAACAATACAGGGACAGCGGGTGGGCGGGACCCAACAAGAGAGGGTGGGCAACAGAGGGTGGGTGGGCCCAACACAGACAACGGAGGGACACAGACAACGGAGGGTGGGTTGGGTGGGCCCAACACAGACAACGGAGGGTGGGTTGGGTGGGCCCAACACAGACAACGGAGGGTGGGTTGGGTGGGCGGGCCCAACACAGACAACGGAGGGTGGGTTGGGTGGGCGGGCCCAACACAGACAACGGAGGGTGGGTGGGTTGGGCGGGCCCAACACAGACAACGGAGGGTGGGTGGGTTGGGCGGGCCCAACACAGACAACGGAAGGTGGGTGGGTTGGGCGGACACCAACACAGACAACGGAGGGTGGGTGGGTTGGGTGGGCCCAACACAGACAACGGAGGGTGGGTGGGTTGGGTGGGCCCAACACAGACAACGGAGGGTGGGTTGGGTGGGCGGGCCCAACACAGACAACGGAGGGTGGGTTGGGTGGGCGGGCCCAACACAGACAACGGAGGGTGAGTGGGGTGGGTGAGCCCAACACAGACAACGGCGGGTGGGTTGGGCGGGCCCAACACAGACAACGGGGGGCCCAACACAGACAACGGCGGGTGGGTGGGTTGGGCGGGCCCAACACAGACAACGGAGGGTGGGTGGGCAGTTGGTTTGGCCCAACGTGGACAATGGAAGTATGGGCCCAACAAGAAGTACAGATGGGACCCAAATTGACAACGGACGGAGGGCGGGTGGGTGGGTTTGGTGGGTCCCATCACGGACAAAGGTGGGTCCAACACGGACAAGGAGGGAGAGCTTGTGGGTGGGCCCAACACGGACAACGGAGGGAGGGCTGGTGGGTGGGCCCAACACGAACAATGGAGGGAGGGCTGGTGGGTGGGCCCAACACGAACAACGGAGGGAGGGCTGGTGGGTGGGCCCAACCCGGACAACGGAGGGAGGGGAGAGAGGGGGGAGGGCGGGCCCAACCCAGACAATGGAGGGTGGGCGGTTGGGAGGGCCTGGGTGGGTGGGGTGGGCCCAACACAGACAGAGGGAGGGTGGGTGGGTGGGCTCAGTGGGTGGACCCAACACAGACAAGGGAGGGAGGGGTGGGCACATCACAGACGAGGGAGGGAGGGCGGGAGGGCCTGTGTGTGTGGGCCCAACACAGACGACAGAGGGAGGGCGGGTGGGTGGGCTCAGTGGGTGGGCCCAACACAGATAAGGGAGGGAGGGATGGGCCCAACACAGACAATGGAAGGAGTGTGGGCGGGTGGGAGGTTTCAACACGGACAACGGAAGGAGGGCGGGTGGGCCAACTTTAGACATCAGTAGGCGGGCGGGTGGGAGGTCTGACACGGACAACAAAAGGAGGGCGGGTGGATGTTTGGGAGGACCAGCACAGACAACGGAAGGAGGGCCAATACGGACAACGGAAAAAGGGCGGGTGGGTGGCAGGGCCAACACGAACAATGTAAGGAGGACCAACACAGACAACGGAAGATGGGCGGGTGGGAGAGCCAACAAAGACAACGGAAGATGGGCGGGTGGGAGGGTCAACACAGACAACGGAAGATGGGCGGGTGGGAGGGCCAACACAGACAACGGAAGATGGGCGGGTGGGAGGGCCAACACAGACAACGGAAGATGGGCGGGTGGGAGGGCCAACAAGGGCAACATGAAAGAGGGCGGGTGGGAGGGCCAACAAGGGCAACATGAAAGAGGGCGGGTGGGAGGGCCAACAAGGGCAACAGAAAGAGGGCGGGTGGGAGGGCCAGCAAGGGCATCAGAAGGAGGGCGGGTGGGAGGGCCAGCAAGGGCATCAGAAGGAGGGCGGGTGGGAGGGCAAACAAGGGCAACAGAAGGAGGGCGGGTGGGAGGGCAAACAAGGGCAACAGAAGGAGGGCGGGTGGGAGGGCAAACACCGGCAACAGAAGGAGGGCGGGTGGCAACAGAAGGAGGGCGGTGGGAGGGCAAACACCGGCAACAGAAGGACAGCAACAGTCACTGAATGGAACAGAATTTTTCAAACCTCAGCTTAAATACACGTTCTATAAAACCTTCATCAGTGCCAGGTGGGGGTACCTACGGAAGAATTAGAAGATTCAGGGATAATGATTTTGTCCTCACCTTATTTATTCAAATAATCGATTTATATTGCTCTGGTTGACATTACAAGTATTAGCACCTGTGATACACAATTTTCTAGATTAGGTCCGAGAAGGTAAAAGATGAGGGAGATTGTAGACAGCAAGTGTATGAAAGGATGAGGTGCAGGTATGTGAACACATTATGAACAGTAAAGGATCTGGCACCATAAGGATTAGTTGAAATGTAGTGTAAACAGGTGGGTCCCTGAAAGGACAAGAAGTTAGGTTTGATTCTCCCTTCAGCTGATAGGAAATATGTTGTACATTACAGGTGGGAGTATAAATGTTTCATGTTCAATATTTAAGCATATTTTGATGTGGCCTACTTCGCATTATAACAGAAAATCTATAATTTGAGCAGTCCAGTCTGAGTTAGTTCTGAAGGATTTTTGTTTATTTGCAGCAATGTACTTTTTTTTTATTTTATTTATTTTTTTAACTTCAGTTGAACGTTTCCTGTAAACACTATCCAAAGAACACAGACTGCAAATTCCCTCAAACCGAAACGAAATACATTTGATTTAAGCAAGTCGTAGGTGCAATACAAACAATAACTAAACAAACAAACTCATGGATTCTTGAGAAGCACGTTTTTCTATGGAGATAAACATTTCAGCCTCATCCCACTGGGACATTATGACCTCTTACAAGATATGCAAATACTACTTTGTACGCTCATCCCCCACCCATTAAGAAAGCCTGGGAACAACTTTTACATTCACAGAACATTTAGAATAAATATTACTCCTATTGTTTTAAGTGAATAAAGAGTCGCCTAGTAACTTTAGAATAAGGTTTGCTGAGTGAGGTATTTAGCCGGCAATAGACATACATTTTTGCGACTTGTGGAAGATCGATAGATGTAATGACATGTAGGTAACAGCTATTAAAAGTCAGGAACCCACTGAAAACACAAGTTTTTTAATTCACCTGTCACACACGCTGCTCTTTGCCCACGGGGACAATGAATGTTGGGAAAAGGCGGTCTGAATGTTTTGTTGCCATGGCAAGGTAGCGATTTTTCAAAGAATCTATGTTCGGTCCCTTATATCCACACCTCAAGGGTAGGAGGACGTTTCCTAGAAAGGCCCCAGAACTGCAAACATAAAACTGGTTCCGCTGCTCATATTCAGAGAATTCAGCGCGTTCTTATAGATAGATCTGGCAGGGTAACGCAGATTGTTTATGACAGGATTATGTTAGCAGCCTCAGCTACTGACGCGCGCCCAATGAAGTAGCTCTTAACAGGTGACTGAACCTTTGGCACTCTTTTCTAATCATGTTTAACACGAGAATGGAGAGGCAAACTAGCAGCAACTGGGACAGATTACAAGCTCTGGCAAAGCCAATGTGCCTGGCTTCACTGTTTTAAGAGATCTGCGGAAAGTTACCCAGTGATGCTAGCTGAAAGCAGTCTATTGCTGCAGCAAATGGAACAAATAAGCTTTGGTAAAGCCAATGTGTCTGGCTATGTCGTGCAAAGAGCTCTGTGGGGAGATACCCAAAGATAGTAGCCCCAGCAGGAGGGAAATGGGTGAGTCCGGAGGGTGGGGCTGCGAATCTCTGGTATGAAAACCCTGCCAGAGGCTGCTTTTGCTGCAGAAAGATCTGCTCTGCTTGCGTGTGCAAAAAGGAATTTCTTTACCACATCAAAGTCATCATCTAAAGCCAGCGGCACGCAAAGTGCCTGGGCCCTGTGCTACATGTACAGTATCACATGAGCATACATAAGAGACGTTTAGCCTGTCTGTAGCCTCGTGCTTAGTTTGAGCTGGTGGTTGCGGACCACCAACACTAATTTTTGGGGCATGGCACTTATTTTGTCAGGTTATGGATTAGAGGCATGAGCTGGAATCACAAAAACGCATTCAGCACACCAACATGTAATACTGGAAGCTGCGAGCTTCAATGAGGAGCTTTGGGCACCAGCACTTTTTTTTAATAAATATAAATTAAGCACTGGTGTGGCCCTAAAAAGGTATATGCCCAAAACCTTTGCTATATGAATGGTTTAATGGTTGCCACTTTATTACACACTATAGAACCTGGCACAGCATTCTGTCAAAGTGGTGATCTGCTCCCTCACTCACTGAAAAACTAGTCCACCCAGAACTTACCATTTAACTGCTTCGTAGTGGATGAATATTTATATTTTGTAAAACCGATTTAGAAATGGCAAAATGAGAGACAAATCCCAGTTCCTAGGCCCAGGCCAAATGAGACGAGTCCCAGGTCCCAGTTCTCCCCAGTGCTGCCACATCACTCTTGCTTTCTGCTTCTTCCCCCACCTCCCTGACCCCCGTTTTTAATGTGTGCCTTCTCCTTGCTTTTCCTTCGTTTTCACTGCTTTCTCCCTGCTTTTCCCCCGTTTTTTTGTGTCTTCTCCTTGCTTTTCCCTATTTTTACACCGCTTTCTCCTTGCTTCCCCCTCTGTTTCAACGCTTTCTCCTTGCTTTTCCCCCCATTTTTTGTGTGCCTTCTCCTTGCTTTTCCCTCATTTTCACTGCTTTCTCCTTGGTTTTTCCCTCATTGCCACTCATGTCAGCCCGCTCATAATTTCCCATCTACCCCAACACACTGCTTCTCAGGAACCTTCTCTCCTCCCAAGACCTACTTAATGAAGACCACAGCAGACGAGCCAAAGGCAAGCCCATCCACGCCTGGACAGCACCCAGCACCAGGACCCCTGGCCCATCCACACTTCTGATGCTGCCACCCTCCATGCCTTAATTCTGGATGACCCAGCGCCTCGATGCACCACACTCCCCATTAGGATCTTTCTCCTGCACCTGATGCATCTTTTCCTGCACAAGCACCACATCAAACTCTCACCACAACACGCCAGAAGCAACACACCAACTCAACTGTCTGCTACTCAATGCATGCTCAAAGTGCAAGCACTCCACCGAACTATGCGACTTCATCATTACCCTTACACCAGACAATCTTCCTCACTGAAACCTGGCTCAAACCCACGTGCACCCCAGACAGTGCCACAGCAATCCCTGTTGGATCTAAAATCCCTCACGAAGACCGCACCAGCAAGCCAGAAGGAAGAACAGCCATAGTCCACAAAGAAACAATACAGTGCACCATCTCCATCGACAACACTACCCCCCCCACCCCCCCATGGAGCATCTCAACTTCAGACTCTGCATGGACAACAAGACTACCATCAGAGGTACCTAGCATACTGACTCAGAGGCCCGCTTGCCAGGTTTGGCAACACCATTGCAGACTTTAACACGCTCTAGCCTTAGAATCCAAGGACTACATCTTCCAAACCAACCTTAACTTCCAAATCAACAACACCACTGCACACCTTTTCGACAGTACAAGCTGCGTGTCAGATTAACCCAGATCACCCAAGACACTATGCACACCTCAGGACACATGTTGAACCCCACCTTCATCTCCAGCAGCCGCTTCACATACAGCCACGTCCCCAAACTCACAGGGACTGACCACTATCGTCCACTTCACCATCTCCAGCCCCCACACTGACATCCCCATGAAATCCAGCATCACCCCATCCGGCGTGCAGCAAAGTTTTAGAGACCACATGGACTGATGTCCTTAGCACCGCCAGCCCCACCACTGCCTCCGACCTCGAACAAGAAATGAAGAACTTCAACGACCGGATCACCAACTGTGCGGACAGTATTGTCCCCATCAAAAGCAGCAGCCAGAGAAAACGCTCCAAAAAGGCCAGCTGGAACTCAGAACAGCTAAATGAGACCGCAAACAGCTGGAGAGGATAGGCGTGCCAGCACAGACACCTCCGGCAGGGCATCTTTTAAGACCTCCCCCCAACCTCTACCACCACCTGCTGAGACCAAAAAAGAAGGTAGCACTAGCCATGCGTATCAAAACAAGCATCAACACCACCAAGGAACTCTAACATCATTAAGGAATTCTACCTAGCAGCTAGTGAAAACATCATACCCTCACAGGCGCTGTGCGCAACCTTGCTAATTTCCTTCACAACACTGCAACCATATATGGGAACTTCGAACCCCAACCAACACCTACAGACTTAATCAACTACCACAACCAAGACCAACCACAGAATAACCACCTGGAAACTTCCCCCCACCAAGGACACCACCATCACCATGGAATCCATCTACTAGGGAGCCCTCACAGACCCTTGCCTCAAAAACCAAAGGATCAACCAGGAACTCACCACTCTCACACCTCCATCATCACTGCAACCTTACCAGACGCATGGAAACATGCCTAAGTCAAACCACTACTCAAGAAACCCACTGCAGAGCACGGCATACTCAAAAACTACTGGTCACTCTCCCTGCTACCTTTCCCAGCTAAGGTACTGAAAACAAAATCATCAACAAGCACCTCAAGCCCCACCTAGAGCAGAACTAGCTACTCAATGCCTCCCAATCTGGCTTCCACAGCAATCACAGCATCGAGACTGCCTTGATCGCAGCCATGGATGACATTCGTACCCTCCTCAACTGAGGAGAAACAGCGACCCTGGTACTCTTCGACCTCTCTGCAACTTTCAATACTGCATCCCACCACACGCTGATCAAAAGACTTCACCACATCCAAGGGGACGCACTCAGATCGATCACCTCCTTCCTCACCTGAAAAACTCAGAGGATTCCTCTACCTCCTTTCACCTCAAAACCAAAAGACATCACCTGCGGGATCCCCCAAGGATCATCTTTTAGCCCCACGCTTAATGCATATATGGCCCCGCTAGCCAACATTGTGAGATCCCACAGCCTCAACAATCTCCCGCGCAAGCAACACCCAACACACCCGCTTGCTCACCGATGACCCAGCCACCACCAAAACTAACTCCCACAAATGCCTGACAAGCATCGCTGACTGGATGAAAGAAAACTGCTGCAGTTAAACAAAGACAGATCTTCTGCAAAAGCTGCAACACATGAAAATACTCCTGGTGGCCTTCAGAGCTAGGACGGGCATCCACTCCTTTCGAACACGCCAGAAACCTAGGAATCATCACTGACAACAGACTAATCAGTGAAACACACACTAACAGTTTCCTCTGCCTGGTTCTCCACTCTGCACATGCTATGTAAAATCTTCAAGTGGCTACCCCTGCACACAATACACACCGTGACACAGGCCCTCATTATCAGCCAACTAGAATAAGGCAATGCCCCCTATGTACAAATCGCCTCACAACTCATACAAAAGACTTCAAACCATACAGAATGTCACAGCCAGACTTATCCTTGACCTTCCCAGACGATCCCACATGACACCACACCTCAGGCAACTCCACTGGTTCCCCATGAAGAAGAGGTGGGTCTTCTGATCCACACACACAAAGCTCTACGCAACCAAGGCCCTGCCTACATTAACCACTGCCTGAATTCCCACCAACCATCAAGAAGACTACGCTCCACCTCTCTATCACTAGCTCACACTCCAACCATCCACCAAAGCAGAAATGGAGGATATGCCTTCTCCCACAAAGCAGCAACAACAACCTGGAACAGACTCTCCACCTACCTCCAGACCATCGCCTGTCACCCAGAATTCTGTGGAGCCATTAAGACCTGGCTATTCCAATGAGCCGCTGAGATCTGAAAGCGTCCGGATACCCTGGAGGGTGATTAATCACACTTTACAAGTCCTGTTTGATTGACTGATTGATTAACTGAGTGCACGAACACCTTCATCACTAAATGTCACGTATCTTGTTACGTGACCCAGCATGCATTCTTAGTACTGGCGGGGAACAGTAATTGATGCTAAACATACCAATATGCAATATAGTGTTCATGTTTAGCACAGACTGCGAAAGAGGAGCTTGGCAACAGTGGCAAAACAGCATAATAATTCATAGACTTACATAAAGACGGAATTCCTCTTCTTTAGAAGCGACAAGCCCGATTTAAAGATGTACAACAGCCACCTTTTCACCATTTTATACAACCATTTTGTCAAAGATATTTCAATGGAATGATTTTAATGGCGTGATGACATATTGCTCTCTTTCATTGGTCCATATTAAATCTCATCATAGAGGGCAGCCAGGCGTGTGGCTCAACATAATTTTTTAGACAGTAAACCACTGAAGAGAAGCAAGCAATGATCAAATACGGTTACCAGAGCAAGGTCTTACTAAATACTCCAGCAGTGGCATTTAGCAACTGTACGATTGTTACCACACATTTTAGTACTCTTAAACACAGGACTGCCCCCATGTTGTGATAGCACGCAATCTAAGCGGGGAAGTATGGAAGATTTTTCTAGTCAACTTTTGTGAAAAATACCTCCTTGTTCATATCAGTAATCTGGAATAGAAGAGACCGATCTTGCATTTAGACTTGACACCACTTTCACATGTAGAAAACAAATGTCCAAAGTGGGTAACCAGGTATTCTGGTTCAGAGGTCCCTAATAATACCAAAATAGGGTAGATTCCACCTAGGGGAATCTACAGTTTTCACAGATTACTACTATAATGATTATTAGAATAGCGAGCGCTCCACTGAAGATAATGGAGAGCTCTGGGCTTATTATACAAGTTACTTACCTTCGGTAATGAAATATCTGGTTGAGACATATTCTAGTTGCAGATTCCTTACCTTAGAATTTCCCCCAGGCGTCAGACTGGATCCGGAGATTTTTCTTCGAGCAATACCCTTGCGCGTCGGTAGGTGGCGTCGGTCGACTCTGCAGGCGTCGTAGTCGCCGTGATGACGTCGGGAGTAGTACATAGACACCGCCCTCACGCAGTGACGTCAGTTTCTTTTAACGGCTTTCCGCGCCAGAGCGCAGAGACGCTAAGAACACTGAGATTGGTGCGCCAGATCTAAGGACCTGAAAGGGGGGAATCCCTGTCCCTAGAAATCAGTTCGCAAGCGGGGAGGATGGGTGGGCGGTAAGGAATCTGCAACTAGAATATGTCTCTACCAGATATTTCATTACCGAAGGTAAGTAACTTGTACATCTGATAGAGACTTCTAGTTGCAGATTCCTTACCTTAGAATAGATACCCAAGCAATGCCATCCTCCGTGGTGGGCTGCGAACTAAGATCATACTAGAAAGTCCTGCAGGACCAAATGACCAAAGTAGCCGTCCCAACGGACCTGACTATCCAGGCAGTAATGCTTAGCAAACGTGTGCAGGGATGCCCACGTAGCTGCCTGACAGATATCCAGGACAGGAACTCTGCATGCTATAGCAGTGGATGCAGCAGTGGCTCTGGTAGAATGAGCTCGCAAGCCGTCAGGAGGTTGCTTTTTTGCCAAAGCGTAGCACATTTTGATGCAAAGAAGCACCCATCAAGAGATGGTACGCTTCTGCACCGCCTTCCCTTTCTTCGCACCCACATAGCCAACGAAGAGTTGATCGTACACCCGGAAGTCTTTAGTACGATTGAGATAGAACGGCAACGCTCTTTTTGGGTCCAGACGGTGGAGTCTCTCCTCCTCATGGGAAGAATGTGGGTGTGCGTAGAAGGCAGGCAAAGTGATGGACTGGCCTACATGAAATGGTGTAACCACCTCAGGAAGGAAGGAAGCTCTAGTGCGTAACACCACTTTGTCAGGGTGCACAGACAAGTATGGAGGCTTTGAAGAAAGGGCCAGAAGCTCACTCACCCTGCGAGCAGAGGTGATGGCGATGAGAAAGACAGTTTTGAATGTGAGGAGCCGCAAGGGACAATTATGCATTGGCTCAAAGGGTGTACACATCAAGTAAGTAAGTACAGGATTAAGATCACACTGAGGCATGATGAAGGGAGTGGGAGGAAATAAGTGGGTGAGCCCATTCAAGAACCTACTCACAAGAGGAGATTTAAAGAGTGAGGGCTGATCAGGAAGCCCAAGAAAGGCGGAAATGGCAGACAGATACCCTTTAAGGGTGCCCAATGCAGAGCCCTGCTGGGCTAAAGAAAGAATGAACAGAAGAACCTCTGAAAGAGGGGCAGAAAGGGGGTCAACAGATTTGTTGGTGCACCACCCCACAAATTTATTCCAACGACAGGCGTATACAGTTTTAGTCGATGGACGCCTGGCTGCCAAGATAACATTGCAGACCTCGGGTGGAAGGGCAAATGCCGTCAACTGTTGCGGCTCAATCTCCACGCATAAAGGCGGAGGTTAGACAGGTTTGGGTGGTGGACCGTCCCCTGCTGCTGCAACAGAAGATCCGCCCAAAGCGGCAGTCTGAGTGGAGGATTGATGGACATGCTCAATAGCTCTGGATACCACACTCTTCGAGCCCAGTCCGGAGCCACCAAGATAACTTGGGCCCGGTCGTACTGGATTTTCTTGAGAACTCTGGGCAGAAGAGGGATAGGCGGGAAGGCGTAAAGGAGGCCGGAGTTCCACTCGAGGCGAAAAGTGTCTCTGAGTGAGTGCCGCCTTCCAAGATCTAACCAAGGCTCTCCCCACTTGAGAAACAGACCTTGTGCCACCTCCGGATGGAGACGCCATTCGTGATTGACAGTGCGTCGGCGGCTGAGTTAGTCTGCTCTGGCATTGAGAAAGCCCGCCAGATGTTGAACCATCAAGGTAATGCCCTGATGTTCTAGCCATGTCCAGAGGAGTAGTGCCTCCTGACAAAGGGTCCAGGACCCTACCCCGCCTTGTTTGTTGTAGTACCACATGACGGTAGTGTTGTCCGTGAACACCTGCACCACTTTCCCTTTGAGAGAGGGAAGGAATGCTTTCAATGAAAGCTGGATCGCTCGGAGCTCCAGCAGATTTATGTGGAGTCCCGACTCCGACGGAGACCAGAGGCCTTTGATCTCCACCTCTCCCATGTGGCTGCCCTAGTTTTAACTGACGGGGTTTAATGATGAGGGAATGGTAGGCGCTCTGGATTCAAATCAGCCCAATTAACGAAAACCTAGGAGGTGCCCTCACAAGGGAAAACACCCATCCCTTACAGGTTTAATACAAACCCCAATAGACAATAGAAACAATATGAGGCACCTCACGTAATAATATGATTACAGCAATCAAAATTTCAATATTAACTCAATTGAGTAGTAATCAAAACAAAAACTTATTTTTTCTTCAAGATTCCGCAATGTCCAGTGCTATCCAATGATTTATTTTGAATCAAATCTTCATTTCATTCAGCAGTTGATCCATAAGAATGCATTTCAAGCCGATTTATTAAAATCAAATCTTCACTTCATTCAGCAATATGATCCATAAGAATACATTTCAAGCCAACACATGTTTCGTCATGGGAAATTCATTCATCCCAAACTACTTCTTCAGGGCTTATTATCCACCAAAATCCAAATTGAATGGATAATCCTATCCATATATAGTTGTTGTCAATATATGCACCACTTCACTCTTAGTAATCCAAGTCTGTATATATATAGTCCAATAGTAAATGTTACAGCAAAAGTTTGTTTGCCGTCCAACCCGATTCAATCCACACACCTAGTTCACAAAATCTTCGAGCAAACACACAGCGTCTTCATATTGGAACGCCCGATAGCATGTGGCCGCCCTAACCCAGAAGTGATGCATCTGTCACTATAGAGAGATCTGGGTGGGGAAGGGAGTGGGATCTGCCATTGACCCAATTGGGATTCGAAAGCCACCACTGCAGGTCTTTCGCAGTCCCCTCCGAGATCTGGACCATGTCGGAGAGATTCCCCTGATGCCGCGTCCACAGGAACTTCAAGTCCCGCTGCAGAGCCCGCATATGCCACCTGGCGTGTGTTACTAGCAAGATGCAGGAGGCCAAGAGGCCCAGCAGCCTCGGAGTCTGTCTCACCGAAACCCAAGACCAAGGCTGAAAGATTGGAATCATAGCCTGAATGTCTTGGACTCTCTTTTTGGGAGGATAAGCCCGAAACAGCACTGTGTCCAGCACAGCTCAGATGAAAGGGAGCGTCTGAGAGGGAGTCAGGTGTGACTTTGGCACGTTGACAGTGAACCCCAGCTGGTGCAGGAGGTCCGTCGTAGTCTGAAGGTGGGAGACCACTGTCAGGGGCGAAGGCACCTTCAACAGCCAGTCGTCTAGGTAGGGGAAGACTGAGACCCCTAACCTTCGCAGATGAGCTGTAACCACCACCATCACTTTCGTGAACACCCGAGGGGCACTGGTAAGGCCGAAAGGGAGCATGGTAAGCTGAAAGTGCTTGTGACCGACCACGAATCGTAGGTAACGTCTGTGGGCAGGCAGAATGTGGATGTGGAAATAAGCGTCCTGCAAGTCCAACTCTACCATCCAGTCTCCTGGATCCAAGGCAGACAGAACCTGAGCCAGGGTGAGCATTTTGAACTTCTCCTTCTTGAGGAAGTAGTTCAGGTCCCGAAGATTTAGGATAGGACGCAAGCCTTTGTCCTTCTTTGGTATCAGAAAGTAGGGGGAATAACAACCAAGACCTACTTCTGGCACAGGCACCTTTTCTATAGCTCCCTTGGCTAAGAGAGATGCGACTTCCTGGCGGAGAAGCACCAAATGATCCTCCGGAAGGTGATGGAAGGATGGTGGCATGTGTGGTGGTGCAGATTCGAAAGGGAGGGAGTAGCCCTTCCGAATTATTTGCAAAACCCACCCGTCCGTGGTTATATGTTCCCAGTGGGGCAGGTGATGGCAGATTATGCCGCCAACTGGGCGGGAGTGAGGGGATGGACTAGGAAGGTTTGGAGGCTGCAGCGGGGGCAGAGGTAGACTGGACAGACCTCTGGTTCCCTGACCCACAGCCACGTGGGATTCCGCACCCACAGCCACACATAGGCTGTCCAGCGTGCATGGCCCGGTGGCTGGGTTGAGGACGCGACACAGCACCCCGTCCGTGGCCACGAAAGGTACGAAAAGCGGACTGTGGGGGGAGGTGATGGAGGAAAGGCCAAGGGACCGGGCTGTAGCACGGGAATCCTTGAACCTCTCCAAGGCCGAGACGGCTTTGTCTCCGAAGAGACGGGTGCCATCAAAGGGCATGTCCATAAGTGACTGTTGGACATCCCCCGAGAAGCCAGAAGTACGTAACCAGGCATGGCGCCGTAAGGCCACTGTCGTCGCAACCGATCTGCCCAGAGAGTCGGTTGTATCCAGCCCACAACGGATCGTGAACTTTGCCGCATCTCTCACTGCTTGGGAGACGATAGCACGGGCCTCCTCCGGTATCTGCGGCAGGACTTGTGCAACCGTATCCCACAGTGAGTGGGAATAACGGCCCAAAAGACATGCGGTGTTCACGGACCGCAGTGCGAGGCTGGAGGAAGAAAACAAATTCTTACCAAATTGTTCCAGCCTTTTGGATTCCCTATCCAGAGGTGCGGAAAGGAACGCGCCAGAAGAAGAGGACGCCTGGATTACAAGACTCTCAGGCGTAGGATGTTTGGACAAGAACTTTGGGTCATTCGGCGCAGGCCGATGGCAGCGAGCGATAGTCCTGTTCACAGGAGCCCCTGTGTTGGGTTTGGACCATGTACCCAAAAGGACATCAGTGAGGGCCTCATTAAATGGGAAAAGGGGTTCTGACGTAGAAGCCCCAGGCTGAAGCACCTCCGTCAGGAGATTAGACCTGACTTCAACAGTAGGTAGGTCAAGGCCAAGGACCTCAGCCACCCTGCTAACCACCATACTATAGGTAGCTCCCTCCGCCGTAGCCACGGTAGGAGGAGACAGCATGGCAGCATCAGGAGAAGTATCCAGACCACTGGCTTCGCCCAAGTCCTGTGCCCAGTCCATAGTAGGGTCTTCCTGGTATTCATAAGGGTCCAGGGACCCCTCCAACTACTCCCCCTATTTGTACCCATAGGAAAATGGGTCAGAATCTGACCTCAGGCGAATAGGGCCCACCGAAGCCGATGGCGGCGGCGGCCGACACCGCTCCGACTCAGAGTCGTCGGCTATGAGAATTGGGTCAACGTCAATAGTGGGCACTACCGCCATCAGGAGCGTCGATAATCGACCCGGCGCCGTGGAAGGTCTCGATTGTGCGACCGGTGTCGGTGTGGATCCACGCATGGATCCGGAGGTGACCTCAGTGGCCGGGGCTGAAGCTGCCGGCGCAGAACCTGAAGGCCCCTCAGCCAAGCCCCTTGGGCCCGAAGGTGCCGTATCTGGGTCGGCACGTCCAAAGATGAGGCGCATGGCCTCGTAAAACTCTTTAAGTTGGGCTGGTCGATCCGGCTCCGGGAAACTCGGGGAAGCGTGGAGTCAACCCAGACGTAGGCTCCGTGGATGGAGGCCTAGTGCATGGACGCTCATCCCGTGTCACGTCGGCCGAGCGATGGGATGAAGTCAGAGAGCGATGGGACTTCTTCGACTTTTTCTTCTTCTTCTTCTTTTTACCTTGACCCAAGGACTTCGAAGACTTCGAGTGGTGATGGCTCCGCGACCGATCTCTGGACCTTCCTCTCGAGCGAGACTGGGACCTACGCGGAGTCTAGTGCCGGCCCGCCATCAGCTTTAGGGACCGCTCCCTCAAAGCCTTCGGATGCATTGCCCGACACTCGGAGCACGACTTTGGGTCATGGTCGTGCTCAAGGCACCACAGGCAAACACGATGAGGATCCGTCACCAACATCATCCGATGACAGTCCTCGCACGGCGTGAACCCAGTCTTCGGGGACATCTTCGACGCACCAAGTGTCGCCCCAAAAATGTTCGACAAAACGGTTGAATTCGGCCAACAAAATTGCCTAGGGTTGCTCTCTCCGGATCAGTGAGTGGCGCGGAAAGAAAAGAACTGACGTCACTGCACGAGGGCGGCGTCTATGTACTACTCCCGACGTCATCACGGCAACCACGACGCCTGCGGAGTCGACTGACGCCACCTAACGACGCACAAGGGTATTGCTCTAAGAAAAATCTCCAGATCCAGTCTGACGCCTGGGGGAAATTCTAAGGTAAGAAATCTGCAACTAGAAGTCTATCGGATATGGCTGGTATAAGCCTTCTGCTCCAACATTCCAATGTTTGTCTTTCTGTTTCTCCTTTTTTAAATGTAGAACATGAAACCCTTAGTGCAGGGGTCTTCAAACTGGGAAGCGGGCCCCCCTGGGGGAGCCTCAAGCAATCCCCGGAGGAGGTGCCATACTCTGGCCAAAAGAAGCACTATGCATATAATAGTACTTAATTTAAAGCAGAAATAATGTAACATCATTTTTAAAAGGTAACAGAACTTAACTGCAATATTTAAATAAGTCTAGTCATATTTAAACATTGCCAACGTAAAAGAATAATTGTGAAAAATTCTGGGGAAGGCCCGATGATTATTGTTTCCCACTAGGGTTGTGCAGCATTAAAAAGTTTGAAAACCACTGCCTTAGTGGGTGGAATATTCTAGTAGCATTATAGCCTTTTTGTCTCCGCCTATATCGGTTATTAAAGACCCTAACCCTTGTTATAGGCATTCGCCTGTGGCTCTAATGTACATGTGTTGCTGCTAACCAAATTAATCCACACCAGACCTATTACCAAAACATGCATAACAATGAGTAAAACCCCCGTAAATTAATAGAGGAAACAAATAATTCACTGTCGCCTTGCAGCCTGCTGCCGAGGACTACAGCGAGGCAGAAGGCCTTAAACAAGCGTTATAGCCCACAGCAGAAGGGTATTAGAAAATTCCACCCATTGATGGTATAATATTTAAAATTAAAAAGAACGAAACAGAAAGACAACCATTATAATGTTGAAGCAAAGGGCTTATACCAGCCAATTTTAGCCTTTGAGACATTTCATGGTCTTAAAAAGAAGCTTCCAACATTACAAAGTTATAATGTGTGATTTAGTTGAAATTAGCACCAATTCATTCTTTCTGAACAGAAGGATTCATTCGGAGGCACACTGACTCGATCAAAGGTCTCATTTAAACGTCACTAGCTGGGCATGTGTCTTACAACAGCTTAAAGAAACGTAGACGCGGACTATCACCAAGATAGTATTAGGTTGCAGCATGAAGCAATATCAAGTCCATGAATTATAGTATGTTTGTGTTAAGATTTCACTCATACTGTGTCAGTGAAAACTGTGGCAAAAACAGGGTGCCCCTGAAAAAAGGTCTGCTCATATTTTTATGGAAAAGCGAGTGTAGGAAATTAAGTATTGGGATAAATACACAGATCAAGTTGGAGGCTTAACGGAGGTCACAGTGCATAAAGAAAGTATGGGAACTGTGACCCTAAGTACAATGGAGCGGGGAAAGCGAGTGTGGGGATCACAGGCATTGCTAAAGATAACAAAATATTCTGTAACTTATTTTTGTTGGGCTTTCACATGCAAGTAGCAGTATATAAAATGCTCGCACCTTAAATGAAACATAAGTGCTACTTAAATGTATCTGTGGGAAATGCATTTTTCTGGTTGGAAAGCTCGGTTAGTTAATGCCATCATTTTAGATGCCTGTAGGTGTAAAACCAGATGATCAATGATGAGAATCCTGGATGATGCTCTGGGGAACTAGTGCACTGTATTAACAGTGCTGAGTGGTCCAAGCCTCTGCTAGTAAGCATCGTGAATATGTGTCATTAGTCTAAAAAACATAGTATATATAGGATAGGTTGCACACAGCATAAGTAGTTTGCCGCAAAAAGTAAAAAGAAAGTCCTTAAATGTTTACAGTGCTTTTAAAATGTATGTTTTAGCTTATGCTTTTAGTAGCCTGCGGACTGTGCCAAGTACAAACATTTTTGCAGGTTTCTGTTAAACTGACAGATTCTAGAATCTACCAATTAAATCGTTTAATGGCTTCCAAGCAGCCTTTAGATTTATCTTAAACAATTGCACGTATTTATAATTCTTTTCGGTAGCAAGGCCCCTGGATAAAAGGATGGTTTCTTATTTAGCTGCCTCTCACTTCACAGTACCAGACACTACTTCTCACTTTCAACCTTCAGTAAGCCAACTTTTCAATATCGTCTATTTTTTTGAATAAAAAGTATGGGAACTATTTTGATTAAATTAATTAAGACTGGGAATGGGTTCCCTGCTCACTTCGATCTCTGGCTCTGTGATTCTGAGACTGTAAGCCCTGATGCATTTAACAATAAAAACCGATTCGGAAATGAACAGATCCACCATGTTTGAGACCGCTATTCCAGTCTGCTCTGGCTCTTTTGCAGGTATAGGACTTGTTAGGTCTAGACGATGTATGGAGACGCCACAGGGTGCACAGTCCGCTCCATGTCTAGACAAGGTCCTGTTGTCTGCAAACTTGCTTAATATGGCAGACGAACTGGAGATGATTCCTAAAAGCTGTTGAGCCATTGGCTAGTCTTGGCTCAGCTCGGTCTCAATAGTGGTGCCATACAATGGGAACACTGATGATGTAAAAGCACTGCCTTGCTAACCCCCCTTTTTTGAGGCGAGATCAATGAGCAAATACAGTTCTTTTTTAAGGCTATTAAAGGGTCAGTCTAGATCTGGAGTGCTTTCAAGGTGTACATCCAGGGTATTTGAACTGCATAGGATAACATGGGTTTAAAGATTTTATTGAATCATATGGAAACCAAATTAAAATCTTCCAAGCAACACTATGAACATATAACAGTTTAAGGTACTTTTGCTCTGATTAAGAATTCAGGAGCACTGCTGAAAATGTTTAATTTGTAGAGCTGCTATAGTAATGTCCATTAAGAACCCGCACATGTTAAATGTTTGCTATTATTTATATGAAAACCATCAATAAAAAATTATAGAGCCACTGCATGCAGATATGGTGAGAATGGACACCAGTTTGCTGGAGAACACTTACAGAAGGACCACTATTACTGGGGTGAGAAAATGAGTTGGTGAATTGGTCATTAGGGACCCAGACATTAACACTGAGGTTAACTCCTTCTACAAAACCTTATATGTCACCGATTAATCAGCCGCACTATTCTCTAGTCCTCAATTTCATGATCAGGTTGTACT
This sequence comes from Pleurodeles waltl, assembly GCF_031143425.1. NCBI lineage: Eukaryota > Metazoa > Chordata > Amphibia > Caudata > Salamandridae > Pleurodeles > Pleurodeles waltl. The sequence goes on from NC_090449.1 coordinate 658,126,595, forward strand.
TCCATTAAAAAGAGAGGGAGAAATGGGATAATCTTTGACTCCTGTTATCGACAAGGACAACAACGTGATTGGGGAATGTTCAGGTTCTAGGTGGCCGTAGCTTGATGGATTAACATGAGGTTTCTACAAGGCACACAGGAAATTGTTGGTACGATATCTGCTACTTTTGTATGAGGAAGCATTAATGAATGGCAGACTGTCTGAAGATACCAAGACAAAGAGGCACTAATTACACTATTACAGAAACCCAGCAAGCCAGATGAAAAGGAAGGTCTTATACAAACCTCACTTAGATAAACTTTGCCTACAAAACCCTTCCTAAATAAATTATCAACCACGTATCTCCTCTGATGCTGGTTCTGGTTCTCTCCCAGTATGGATTTATCCTTGGCATGGTCACTTTGGTCAACAACAGGTGAGTAATTGTATTCTGCACCAGGAAGATCCAGAATTGGGAGCTCATTTGGCTATACTGGATGTAGAGAACACCGCTGACTCAATAGAATGGCTATTCCTTGTGGAAATACTGCAGAAAATGGGAATTTGAAGGGCATTTCTAAGTCTGGTGGGGCTGCGTCACGACATCGGCAAGAGTTCACACAAGCTTAAGTACATCTGAGTCATTTACACTGCCTCAAGGAACCATGTAGGGGTGTCTGGTGTCACCACTATCGTTCCCCTGGTAGTTTGGCAATTGACGTATCTTCTCTACTAGAGGCATGCAACCAAAGGTATACCCCTTATGTTTCATCTGAATTATTCTAATATACATGCATGTGACCGACATGCTTATATTTTTCAAGGACACCAAGACCAATCTTCTCCCAACTGTAGGTGTGGTGAGCTAACTGTGTAAAAGATACACTGGATTAAATCCAAGCCTATTCCTCTAACTGATAGCACCCACTAAATGGTGCATGATATGGCACTTATTTGGAAGTATGACTGCATAAACTACCTGGAGATTACTCTCAGTTGTGATACAGGACTCCTAATCCAGAGCAATTTCAGGGTGGCAACAGGGTCCCTGGAGGGCCTGGTAGACTTATAGATCAAATTATCCCAATCAACTATCAGAAGAATGTTGAAAATCGTCATCCTGCCTATATTCCTTGACTTGTTTGTAGATTAATGTTTCTATAAATTGCATGGCGTCTGCAGTAGAGTGATTTTGGCTAGGGGAAATTACAGGTGCCTTCAGAAACTATTAGCAGTCCAAATTATGGGGTATCTTATTGCTCCAGACTTTCAAGTGTGCCCAAGGTAAAGAGATAATTTACTTGATTACTAAGTTAGGGACCTGTCCCCTGATGTCCACATGGAAAGGGCACTTAACAGTCCTGCAGGGATCACTGGAGGAATACTAGCTAAAGTACTAGGGTCACGTAAAGGCACTGATAGTTGCAGCATTGTGGGGTAGGCTTGGAAAATGAGAGAGCATAGACTGAAGGCTGTGGTGCAATTCTCACCTCTACTGCAATAGAAGAACATGTCTGGAATACTAGTTTAATTTGTGCCTACTTTGCACAAGCTTATATAGATGATATATATGATACATAAGTGACCTCTGTGAATAATCGATTCATGACATTAGAGGGACTCACAAAAAGAGTAGCAATGGTGTTATTAGATATGTTTCTGTATTTCAAGATTGGCCATGAGCTAAAGGCAGTGCTTCTGGCATTTCCAGAAGAAGGCTACATATTTGAGGCATCTGAGACAGCTATTGAAATGAGAGGCAGAGAGAGGCTGATCCCAACACTAAGCAAGAAAGTGCAGCGACATTAGGGTAAGGATTGGTGGCCAACAAGAGGCCACTGGAGAGCATCTGCACCTCTAACAGATGATCCATGGTTATATATTTCTAGATGGACAGAAACTGATTCTTTTAATTTCAAGCAGAAACTCCTAAACTTCAAATTTCTTAATCAGGTGTAAGAATCCTTAACAAGGCTACGTGCAGTGCTTTCAGGCCCCACAGGCTAATGTGTGAGGTGTGGCGCAGAGGGGCAGAGTTTTTGAACGTAGCAAGGAACTGTTGAGAAGTGCAGGCTTTCTGGGAGGAAGCTATTATGGATGCCCAGGATATGCTTAAGATCACCAATCCCAATTGCTGATTGTGCTGGTAGCTGGGAGTCTCTATGAGATCTCTAAAGGTTCACAAGATTAGAGATCCTAGCAGTCTTGGTTGATAAGCAATGCATTGCTTTTTACTGAGGTGAAATGAGCAGGCAGTGCGACCGAGACCTCCTATTTGAAATCACCAAGTCCCATCAATGTGAGGCTGACTAACTGTAAGACGTCCTCCAGACATCGCACCACAGAGACAGCTGGACCCCTAATGTGGTTTACCTTCTCAACAAAAACTGAGGGTGTATGGCTGTGGCATCAGTGACCTGTCATGCTTTACATACTCCCTGACACTAAGTTTGAGCACCTGGAGTTAAGGAAAGGGGGATTCTGTGTTTGGCTGTTTATAAATGCAAGTAAAATGTTGTAAATGTCAATTAGACTTAAATGTTAAATAAGACTTAAATAAAAAGTAGCCCCTTCAAGGTGTTAGGGTCTTCTAATGCTACTTTGCGGACTCCATACAGCGTTTAATGGTGGCTTAACTGTGCCTGAAGGTTTTGTTTGGGTTGCTATAATACCTGGGTGGGTCCTATACAGTGTTTTCCAGTGGCCTAACAGTACATGCACAGGTTTTTGGTGTTCTATTGCTCCTGGATAGATTGATTATAGTGTTATACCGGAGTCCCAACAGCACCCACTGTGGTACAGGCTCAAAACATGCACAGGTGAGCTCGGACCAAAACTACATCAGATAGAGCTCTTTCATATCTAGACTTGCATGGATTGCAACATTTTCCCGCAGGAGAATAAGTATCACCCAGATTCACCTTGATTCCATATTAACATTAAAGACATCAATGCTTGAAAATGTTTTACACCGTTGTCCTCAAGGCACACTGGTTTGTGTATGCTATTTGCAAAGCTTTTCCTCACACCCCCTTGACCTTCTGGTGAATGTTATCTGTAACTATAAAAACCGCCATGCCTAGTCTTGAACACACTCTATGAGCCTCACGCATAACACCAATATTTAACGCCGATAGATAAAGCAACCAAGACTGTTCCACTTCCATGTCCTCGCAGATTGGGTAACTACATACTCAACTAGATCGAGAACGCTTTGGAGCCTCAACAAGAGAGGAAAATTCTACTGAAATGCAACAATATAATTCAACGTTCCTGTGAGCGCAAAGCAAGCTATGAGTGCCACAGACCACTTCATAATGCCTACTAAGAGCTACAACTGAGGGCTGCTGTCATTCCACTAACAGCCAACCCTTGCCACTCACTAGCAAGAATGTCAAGCATTTCATCAAGTGCCAGTCCGCAGTTTTATTGCAATGCAAGAGCACACAAATCTATATAAGAGTTCCAAGTCAGCACGCACCTGCCATTTCAGCCCTTGTATATTTAGAGTTTCTCATAGGTGTATATACAGGATAAGCCCCAGATCGCTGGTAGAGCAAAGAGCTATTACAGACAGTAATACACATTGGATTGGTCCCACAAATTCTTCGCTCTCCAGTAGCTGCAAGCCACACCCGTCCAAACAGTGCAACCACGAAGAATTATATACATTTGAGCTTTCTGATTCTTTTTAAAACAGCATTATGGAAGCTCATTACCTCTCAAGATTGTGCATTCAGGTGTTGCAACTTTTAGGTGAGCTAAATAAGCAAGATTTAGTATTGGACATTTTTATGTTGTGAAGTAGTATTAAAAGCATTGTTAAAAGCTGCTATCTCAGTCAGGCCCTAATAACATAGCATAATAGCATGGTTAAGGGAGTAATATATACAACTGCACATTCAGAACAGAAATAATGTGCTGTGGGAAATCAACAGGGTCTAAGTCTAATTCCCATTTTGCCTACTTAGTCCTCTTGTCATGAACCCAGCTACTTTCAGAAGAGGAGCCGAGGTGTCAAACTAGGTAGAGCATCAAAGTCCCACAAAGAAGAGTAAGTGGGGTACCCTCTTTGTAGAAAAGGAGAACGGACAAGTGTGTCTCACTTAACATGACAGTGAATTATTCTCACACAGATATGACATTTTCGAAGTCATACAACCCTAATACAACAGCTCATCTATAGGGGGTGTATTGCATATATAGATATGGATCGCCACACTGGCTCCTAGAAACACACACACACAGTTCTCATTATTTAATATAAACGGCTGTAATGCATTATTCATTCATAAATTTCATATATCAGAATATTAGTGATTTTCAGCCATAATAAAAAACAAGGTGAATATCAGATATTTCTCAAATATTTGACAGACACATTCCTACTCTCTCCATTAGATTAGTCTAATCCCCACATAATAGCTCCATATAGGTTACTGTTTAGGCTGAATGGTCACTAGAATTTCCAAATTGTTTATATGCCACGGTTTATAAGTATCCATGCAGACCTCAGAAAGCTGTGGGGTCTGCTGGGCGCATGCCATTGCAATTTCTCATATCATTGCTAAGGAACACGAGCCGTGCATCTGTTAAGGAGACACATGAAAGGCAGGCACATATGGCCATTTTACTTCCTTCCAAGCATGATTTGTGCATGTGAGGTCAGATGACCTCTCATGTCTAATCACTGCACTTAGTCCTGGAACTTCTCGGAGAATGCCAAATTTCGTAGCACAACTAATCAAAACCTACAGCGCTGAAAATAGTGTCTAAAAATAATATAGCAAGCTCACACACTCAGTTAACATTACCAATCAAAATATAATTTTTCTGTGCCCTAAGCTTGGCACACACACAATCTTAACACTTAGCAAATTCGTTCTGGCATACATTCAGGTCTGGTTTGTATGTAACCTATGAATTACCAGTAAAACAATGCCACACACTATCTGCCAATGTGTAAAAAAGAAGGTACCAAATCAATGCCTGCCTCAATCTTCAGGCTGAAGTAAAAATAATTAGTGTAAATGTTCTAGGTTTCATCATCAAGCCCTTTTAGCTAAAACAAACATACCCAAACTTTTGAATTCGTTCAAGAAACTCCACTGAGTATTCACAAGTATACTATGTTACCCTAAGAAAGACATTTCTCAGTCAAAGGTATTTAAGGCATGGGCAGAGTGACCTAAATACAAACTCTGGGTATGCCATCAAACAACAGGTGACATTTTGCTTCAGAGACAGTGGGGAAGTTTGATTTGTCATTGTTCAGTATCTCTAAGAAACACCTGGCGAACAGAAGACAGCATTTTGCTCTTAACAAACCTAATGATACTGCCGTAAACATTCAACACTAAAACGTGTTTTTATCTTGCATTTTGTGCCAATAGTCTTTGGCATTGTTGCAATGTAAGCAGCACACCTATTGTTAAACTCAATGGTAGAAATTCCAAGGCTCAAAGGCTGAGATAAACCCGTAGGCAGCAGATCTTTAAAACAAACATAATGAACCACTGAGCTAACTTATTGCCTGATTTTCTCCCAAAACTTTAGGAACTTTGGAGCTCTTGACGATTATCATCTTTTTCGAGTATGTTTTTTTCCAATAGGGGTAGAATCATAGCAGGACTTAGAAGGGAAGAAATATCCAAAGCCAGGCATTTCCAACCATTTTCTTTTATTTTTGTGGGGTCCTTGTCCTTTGAAGCACCCAGGCAACGCAGATATGGCGTCCTCACAATGGACGTGTCCTACAGGGGAAGTATGCCACTCTGTACGCAAAACACGCTTGATCATTACAGGAAATAAGTCAGTCAGTACCTCTGCTTTTCAGATAACTCTCAAGAGCAATTTGATGCTTTCTCTTACCAGACATTTGCTTTCCCAGTTTCCAGCTCTGCCACATGTGTTTTTCTTTGCAGCTCCCCACTGTCCTTGACAGCCACACAAGCCCTATTTTCAACATGGTACAACTGTTCAGAGGCGTCCGACTGAAGATTTCAAACTCAAGGACAGTTGGTGAGCCCTGTGGCTTGTCAATTACACTTTTGGCCTTGTTCCTAGCCACCCCTACCGAGTATTTAACGGAAACTGTTACTTATTGGTAATAATTAATTTGGAGACCAGCAAGCGTACCAGATGTGTCTTTATCCCATCTCAGTAAATCCCCCAATATCTCTATGTTGTCAGTCAAATTAATACGCTCTTGTCCACAGTAGAGGGCATAATAGGGGTTCCTCTATATGAGCGTACTCTTTACTTGATTCGTTTCCACTATGTGCAAGGGACTAATGATTCTCTGCACCAAAGACAACAAGCATTTGCAATGCAATGGGTCTCACATTTGCTCGAGTTAGAGCTATTAGCATCGTAAACTCCTAGCAGGACTTTTCTTGCCACATAAATTGAAAATAAAAAAAAGTAATACAATTTCACATAAGCGAGCCGATTCAAACAGCCAAGGCATCAGCGTGAAGCAACACACTAAAGGAATAAGAAGTTCGCTGGCAGTCAATCCTATCGGCAAAAGTGCAATTTAGTCATGTAACAGTGGCAATGTCCAAGGCGGTAACTAAACCGCCCCAAGGACAGACAAACGTAAAGCATTTACCAATGAAAATAAAGGATTTTTGAAGGGCAAGCCAACGAACGAGTGATAGTGATGGGCGTGCGTGGTTAAAAGCCCAGATGCATGCCAAAACGTTGGAAAAGGGAAAAGCAGCCCTTGCGTGCTGCTATGCTTGACCTAAAAAGTGAGGCATGTAGAAAAGCAGCGGAATAGTGCCCGCAATGTTTTCAGATGTGTGTAAATATGCTAAAACTAATTGGTCTTTTTACTTAAAAGGTTAAGTCCTCTAGTATTTATATGGATCTTTACATAAACAATTTTTTTATATGCTCTCAGATGTGTGCATCCAAAATGTTCATCTATTGATGAAATATGTACGTTCAATGAATGTAACTGGCATCTTGTGAACTGTATATAGTCAAAGGAACAGCAATACAAGCAACCCACAAATATTTATTTGTGTATAATCCGTTCACATGCATCCTTATAAATGTCCTGAGGAGACCTAAAATATTCAGGCCTAAACATGTCGACCTTTTTGCCAGAGGAGTTCACAATTTGAATTACATAAAATATCCTGGATTGACTCACGATAAGAGAGAACGGCTGCCAAAATACACGTTCACTTATTGTTGTGCTTTACTGTATTTTGAACTACTTTAAGGTGTAAAACGGACATTACAGTTATGTGATGGGTCCCTAATGAAATCTTTACAAAGACTGTTTATTTTCTTATGTAAATGCAAAATTCTAAATTTTTTATCCCGTAAGCAATGTATAGTGATTCTTTGTGAATAACAAAAACATATTGTTTACAACTGATTTAAAAAAAGATTTCTAATTTGATCTTTAATACATTTCAAAAAGTAGTGGTGTTACTTGCGTTTTAGAGTGCTGTTTCTAATTATATCTGCTAACTACATTTTGCAAACTATTTCAGTTGCATAACCAATAATGACATAAGTATTACCGTAGATATGAAGTACTGTAGGGTCTAATCATCCCTTATGGGAACCTTCTTTGGTGAGATTTAGGTGGCGAGGCACCAACTGGTACACGAAGAAATGTGTACATGAGGAAACGTTTACCTAGTAGTCAGCACAGAGTTGCAAGTGAAAATATACATTACAAAAAAGTACACATGTAAAGTACCTAAACATCCAAAGTGGTAAACATATTTGTTCAGTTTACTCGACATGGGAGGCAGGAGTAGGGATGCTGTCTCATATGCTGCCATCTAGGGACTCAGAACAAATTTGTGGGCCAATAAAAGGATGCACTCTGCATGGTATACTGTTTGCTCCAGAACGTGTGTAAGATCCGTTCAGCAGTGGCAAGCATGTTTGTCCATGCATGTTGTAGAGCAAAAGACTTCATGACTGCGTCCACGCATATCATGGTTACAATGGGCCGGGCTCTTTGAGACATGGTAACTTTCAGTGCAATGTCGAGAGCATGGAATAGGTGTGGGGTATAAGAGAATAATTTATGCTAGAAAAGCATATGCTATTGAAGAAGGTTCTGCCCAGAAATGGTAAGGTTTAGAGCAAAGTGAAGAAGATGCAGTCGTTCTTAGACACAAAATTGCATTTGCATAAATACATCAGTGATGTTTATTGTCCAAGTTAGAATTTGGCATTACTTAAAAGTTTGTAGCATTTTTAAGTAACGGCTGATACAAATATTACAAAGAGATTTACAATGGTTGCATTCACAGCAAGTCAGTGCTTCTCAAACGTTTTATAACAATTACTCAAATTTAGAATTTGAATTTAGAATTTAGAGCCTTCGTGACTCATCTAGTTTTAATGGACAAAAGGCAGGCGATTTTTTTAAATATAACATTTATTGTGTGGTAGTGTAAGTTATAGATAGCATATTTTCGACTGAAATGGACACTAAATATACAGACATATTTTCTGCTGATAAAGCAATACTGCAAACAAATGATAAGTGGAAATTGGGTTTCAGTTAATAGTTCCCATTTGTGCATCACCAAGTAAAGTGTCTTGATTTGTTTTGATCCTATTAAAAGCATGTATGATATTACCCTGCATGCCTTTATAACAAAATAAGCATATATCAGATAAGCGAAACATTATGTATATATATATATATATATATATATATATATATACACACACATATATATACATACACACACACACACACACAAGCACACAGAGGAGAAATAACAAAGGTGACAGGGATGTTATAGTTAAGAAATAGCATTATAAAAAGTAGACATTTATTAAAAACACAATGGTTACAGGGATGTTATAGTTAGGAAAGAGAAATATATATATATTTTTTGAAAGGCCGGGCCGATATGATCCTGAAGAGGAGGGCCACGCAATTAATATATATATATACACATATATATATATATATATATATATATATATACACACACACACACATATATATATATATATATTCACACACACACATACACAAAGTTATTAGCAAAAATGTTTTTAAAAAAAGAACACAGGCCTGGGTAGGGACAGCCTGACCCCTTAGCTTTGGGGACCCCACCAGAGCGAAAAAGCATATATATTTTTTAAAAGTCGGAAAAATCTGCGCATCGTCTGGCCCCCTCAGCAGCCCCAGGGACCACCACCACGTACCCGGGACTGATATTTACACAACAGTAATGACATGTGGGTGGGGGACCACCACCTCTCCAGGGCAATACATGTTGGAGGGCGGTGTGTGGCCCCCCTCTAGGAACCAATTATGGCCCGGGGACCACCACCCTCAAGGGACAGCTCCTGCTATGTTCCCGGGTACCCAACCCCAGGACACAGCTGTTTACTTTGTGGAAGCTATCAGCAAACAAAGTCTGCTTTCTGACAGAGGGAGCAAATATGCATGCAGGGAAAAAGATGACAACAATTCAAGACAGATGATGGCTATTCAAGCAGCTCCCTACTCGTGGGAGCAATTCCGGGGCCTTGAGGCTCTCCCCACGGTCCTGTCACTCTTGCACTCTCTTCCATCCCTTTAAGAGAAAGATTGTTATTGCAAAGGGCTTTCCAAAAATTGACTTAAGAGTTTAGCAAGTTGTTTGGTATGAATGTTCTAGTTACGTCTGAATGCAGAGCAGAACAGTCACTTCTGGTCTAATGGTCAAGGTCTTGTGCTGTCACTCATTAGGCTGAAGGTTCAAATCCTAGTAACGCTTGGCAGTATGTTTGTTTATTTACATAGTGATGAAACATTCACATTTCTTTCCAATCATATGCATGGGTTTACAGTCATAGGTATGTCTGGAAGCATTATAGTAAGGAGTCACCTATGGCCTAAAGGTTAAGGTCACAGACCTTCACACTGAAAGTTGAGGGTTCTACTCCAGATGTGTCCATGGTCATATTCCTTCGTTAATTTCTTTTATACTCCAGAAGTTTAAGGTTCATACTGAAAGTTGATATCACTCTTTGTAATTGACAAATACATTTTTCTTTTCAATTTGTCCAGAAATATCTCACTCTAAGTATATCATTAATCAAATCCTAAAAAACTCGCTCCCTCTCAAACTTTCTCTCAATTTGTCTCCTTCAATCTTTCTCCCACTCCGACCTTTATGCTACCACTCACAGACCCACTCAGACCATCATGCATCCACTCACTGCCCTATTCAGACGCTCATGCACCCACTCCCAGACCCACTCAGACACTCATGCATCCATTCTCAGATCCACTGAAACCTTACGCACACACACACACAAACCCACTAAGACACTGACACACCCACTCTCACAGCCTCTCTCATACCCAGATACACCCTCTCACACCTATTCTTACATGGGGTTGGGTGGTCAGGGTGGTTGGCTGCAGGGTCTGGCTGCAGGCCAGGTCCCGTAGCCATTTTCAACCTAGCACAGCCGGAGACAATGCTTGGTGGTGGCTGGATTTACCTAGAGTAGTAATAAAAATTACTTTACGTTTTAAAAAATAGAAATTCACTGAAAAAAACAAAGGTTACAGTGGTGTTATAGTTAGGAAATCAAATTTGTAAATTTTTTTTTAAAAAACGCTTAAAAAACCCCCAAAGGTTACAGAGACGTTATACTTAGGCTCACATTTTAAAAGCACAAAATCATAGAAATTCACCTGTTATAGTTCTCTCAAATACCTATAACTCGTGCCCTAAGGTACCTAGAACTCTTGCCCTCGTACATTAGTATACGTTAATTCAACCATCGCAGCTCACTGCCTTCCACGGTGCACTGAGGATGCTGGCCACAGGGCCCGGTGGGCGACTGTCTGAATGGGCCTGTGAGTGGGTGAATAAGGGTCTAAGCTGGTCTGTGAGTGGGTGAATAAGTGTCTGAGTGGGTGTGTGAGTGGGTGCATGAGGGTCTGAGTGGGTCTGTGAGTGGGTGCATGAGGGTCTGAGTGGGTCTGCGAGTGGGTGCGTCAGTGTCTGAGTGGGTCTGTGAGTGGGTGTGAGTGTGCTACTATGAGTGAATGAATTAGAATATGAATGACTGTGAATGTATTTTTGTTGTCACCGATATACGCAAATTTGATGCAACAGTACACAGGGGGCCCGCAATAAGCATCATAGCGTATCTGTAAATATTGTGCAACAGTAAAAGAAAAAATATTTCAAAGCTAATATGCTCACCTACAAATACTCCTATTTCACACTTCTGCGGTCAGGGTACATCCACCCGGACCCTTTATGCCACTTTCCAATTTCATTTCCAAGCCCCGGGGACCGAGACTTGTTACATAAAATGGCGGCCACAACTTTCTAGTCCGGTTGCAGTCAGCCAATCATACCATTCCTGTTGGTGCGCACATTTGTGAATAGTCCGCGATCCCCTGAAAAGATCACGAAACGCTGCGACTAACTCGCCACCACATATATACAAATTTATTTCCCCTTTAATTTCTCATAAGCTACTGAACAGGTTTACAACAAATAACAAAAAGCACAATCTGCGTACCAACAGCTAGCTTTCTGCCACATTTGGTGTAATTCCGTCCAGCGGTTCAGGCTGTAGTCGTTTTCAAAGGTCCTATGGGATTTAACATGGGGAAACAACTTTTTTGCCCCCCCCCTTCTTTCCCTTGGCCTCCACTTGATGGATCACCCCAGATCTTTCCATGCACAACAAGATTCACCGGGCACTTTTTGGGGGAAAAGTTTGTGAAGATTCGTCAACTTACCATTTCGTTGTAAAGGCACGCGTGGTAAAGGCCTAGGCATGGCGAAGACCTGGGTAGTAAAGGTTTTGCATGGTAAAGGATGAGTGTTAAAAGGACTGCGTCTTAAACGCTGCATTAAAAAGGCTGTTTCCTCTATTAAAACCTTTGTTTCCATCGCACTTCAGAACTGCAAACAATTTGCTTCATTTTTTATTTCCTAGCTACTGAACGTGTATAGTTTACATTTTAAAGGTATTTACATTTTATTGTGTTACACAAAAAATGATATCCTACAGCTTTTCCTTTCACTCTCTGTACTCTAGTACGACTGTGACAAAATTCACTTTACTTTTCTTTCTGTGCCTGCAAAGCAATCCTCATGTTAGAAAATGGGCTCTTTGCCAGGGTGCTCGTCAAGGAGCCACATGCAGCTCCTCGCCAATATAAAATGGCAGGTAAAAGACAAAATGAAAGACAGTGGCAGTAACATTCAACACCAAGAAGGCCTTTGATCAGGTTGAGTGGGGCTGTCTCATTAAGACACGCGAGAGAGCCAATATAGGTCCCAAAGTAATTTCTAAGGTGTGACGACTATACACAAAGCGCTTGGCACAAATAGATTGTAGAGGATACTTAAACACTTTTTCCACATGTAAGAGAGGACTACCTGTTCTCCACACTTCTGTTCCTATGGACTCTAGCCCTAAAAGTAAGAAGTTGCATGCCATAAAAGGAAAAGACTCTGTGGCAGGCTGCTTCAAACACTTTATACATAAGCAACATTTTACTCACCCTGAGAAACTCAAGGGAATGATGCCTGCATTGATCTTCATAATAGACATTTTCTCCCACTTCTACTATAGAAAACTAAGATAAAAGGGTAGTGCTTCTTCTTTCCAAAGGGACCACCAAACCACAGTGATTTTATCGGGTTAACAAGAATCTCATTGAACCAAAATTATTCAGGAGTACTGCTCAACAGGAGAGTGGTGGATATATCACAAACAAAAAAGAGATAATGAAAGACTCTATATGGAAAAAACAACAAGAGCGAGTGCCCTGTTTACCTTACAAGAGTTCCTACAGAGTTTCTAACACTCAGCAATAAAAGTGGGGGGAGGGACCCTAAGGGTTTCTTTAAAGAACCCTCACTCACAAACCTAGTTGGTGACATGCTTTATCATTGGGTTCCCACCCTAGAAGCGAAGCGCATCCAAGGTGGGCTTCGATGCCTGATGACAGCAGAGCTGGTTCTTTTGAGCAAGGTGAAAAAAGTGCAAGAGATTTAAAATTAACTCAGGCTCACCTACCTGAAAGGTATTTTAATACTGGTGACCTTGGGCAAGTTTTAAGGTCACTGCTGGATGCTTTTGAGATATTAATTATCTCATGTACCTCTTATCTTGGTCAGCATGGTTCAGCCGTTTATGCTAAGTGCCCTGGAGGGTCAATATGGCGTTCGTCAGGACCAAAGGAAAGTATACATGGACACTAAAATATGCGTAAATGAGCTTGTATTCAAAATCACTGTTTCTGAATCACCGTTTGCAAAAGGTTCTGTAAGAAAATATGAATGAGAGAGATGCTGTAGATAGGTAAACACAACTTTTGGAACACAGGCATAACCCAAGCGGGGCACATAAAAAGTTATGCACTAAGTTCCACCCCTGCTGAAACCTTCAGAATACATTAATACTTATCTAACACATTCAAATCATGCCGTAGGTACAACATAGGTATTCTCCTACATTGATCATGATGGCTGTTTCTAAATAGGTTTGTGACATATTTATACAGTGTATAAGAAAAGGAAACCTGAGTAAGAACCTGCTTGTTGTGTAGACTTGCTTCACAACACGGATCACTCAGAGGGGTGGACCCTGTCGTCACACTCTGAAAAAATATATATATTAATACTGCGGATTAACGTAAGCTCTTGTCCCACACGCTGAACGTGATCTCAAGTAGATCCCCCACTTCCCCTGACTTACTTCATCAAGGTGTCTCACCCCTCTAATACACCTACTGTTCATCCTCGCGAGCTCCGTATCCTGATGTGGACACTATGTCAGAGCCTCAAGTATCGTGGACTCATGAATAGTTCGGCTTCTGGGGCTGTTTGGTTGATGTCCTCTCATGGTAGTGAATTACGTGCCCAGATATTGACTGGACCTCAGGGTAAAGTGTCATCTTTGCTCTGACAGTGAGCCGGTAACCTGAGCCCGCCCTTATGGGTGGAGGCCATCCCGTGGGGGAGTTCTGCAGTAGCACTAGGACTTCTAAATGTCAACAGTCACCATGTTGAAACGGCTCATGCCCATTAATCTATTACCACAACAACCATAATTTTGCAGCATTCTGTGAATAGTTAATGTAATATGAGATTCTATTTAAATGAATGGTAATTGACCTCTATGCACAGTTAATGTACGTTAGACCTGTCAGCTCTAGGCGTGGTTTCCTCTTGGCTTCTGACCTCCTGTTATGATCCTGTGCTGAACTTAGTTTTTGCTGGCTTTAGGACTCTGGGCACTTCACGACTGCTGACCACTGTTAAACCACAAGTGCCCTCTGTCTAAATTGGATTGGTGATTGTTTGTTTCATGATTGGCATATTTGATTTACTAGTGAGACCCTAGTAAAGTGCACTATGTGCACCCTGGGCCTGTAAATCAAATGCTGCTATTGGGCCTGCAGCACTGATTTTGCCACCCACTTGAGTAGCCCTATAAACATGTCTCAGACCTGTCACTGCAGTGTCTGTTTGTGCAGTTTTGAACTGACAGTTCGATCTGGCAAGTGTGCCTACTTTCCAGGCCCAAACCATCCCTTTTTCTACATGTAAGCCACCCCTTAGATAGGCCCAAGGCAGCCCCATGGCAGAGTGGTGTGTTTTTAAAAGGTAGGAAATGTACTGCTGTGTTTTACATGTCCTAATATTGAAAATACTGCTACATTCAGTTTTCACTTTTGCAAGGCATATCTCTCCCATGGGATAACATGGGGATTGCCTCGAAACATCTTTTTAATTACAATTTCCCCATTGGAAGCAGATAGGATATGGAGTTTGGGGCCTCTGGACTCAATGTAAAAATACATCTTAGGTGAAGTTGGTTTTTACATTTCAAGTTTGAAAATGGCACTTTTAGAAAATTGACATCTTCTTGCTTAACCATTCTGTGGCTCTGCCTGGCTGTGGAATACACATCTCGGTCAGATTGACAGTTGGGTTGTTTGTGAATTCACTCTAGGCAGTCACACAAACGGAGCTGAGGTGTGTTCTGCATATCCTGATGGGTCTTCCTGGGCTAGAGTGGTGGGAGAAGCTGACGCATGTACCTAAATAGGGCTGTGCCTGTCGTCACATAACGCAGTCTCCAACCCCCTAGAGTGTATCTGGGGCCAGGACAGGGAGAGGCAGGGTCCTGTGCACTACAAAGACTTGCCTTTGAGTTTGCCTTCTTTTAAGGCAGAAATGAGCATAAGTATTGGACTGCTGACCCCACAATTTTAGAACACTTCTGGACTGAGGACATTCTGCCAGGGAGAAGAGCTGGATGCTTGAGGAGGACCTGCCACTCTGCCTGTTGCTTTGCCTTGCTGTGCTGGCCTGCTGCTGCTATGTCTGCCCTTGGAGTGAAAGGACTGGACTTTGCTTTCTACATCCCGCTTTCCAATGGCTGAAAACTGAGCTTCCCTCCTATTAAGAAATCACAGGGATGTCAAATACTTCATTTGTTGGTGCCTGGGCTCTTCTGCTGAGAGTCCTGTTCTCTATTTGAAGAGAGGACCTACTATTTCTGATTCCTGTATTTCGCATTTAACAAATATTGCACCGAAATACCAGGTTCTGGTATCTTCAAAAGACGTTTCGATTTAATTAAGTTTTCTAAATTATGTATCTTGTTACAGTGTATTGATTGGTATACTATGGGACTATGATACTGTATGCACTAAAATGAACACAAAGATTTTTTTTAAAAATAAATGAAGAATACTACGTTTCTTGAGTGGTCATATTTTAATTGTTTATAGTATTTGCATATCACTGACCTATCCACATGGGCAGGAGAATGCTTTAGAGAAAACCTGGCAGCAATGAATGAAAGAGGTACTTTCACAAAGGAGAAACAAAGTCAGCATGAGATGAGAGACGAGCAGAGACCATCCAGCAGAAATTATTCATATACAAGTTCTGAACAGGTGAGTTTGAAAATTCCTTCTTAAGTGGATATGGGTGTTGTTAGAATATGAATTAATTGGTGAGGCAACCAGTTTTATCATGAATGCCAGCATCTATTCAATTAAAAAGTTCAAAAGGACTTATTGAGCGCATGGCTACCTAGAACGGGCTTCCAGGCGCTAAGGTCTACTAGGCTCAAGTACAACAATTTGAGGTAAACAGATAGGTCTTAAATTATTTCCTAAAGCTGAGTAAATTATTGTTCTGCCTAAGAGTTAGAGGTAAGGAGTTCCATAGTATGGGAATAACATAGGCAAAGGAGTGTCCACCGCATATAGCTTTTTTCACTCTGGGAATGGAGAGAAGACTCAGGTTACTAGATCGTAGCTCTCCTTTGGATCAACAGAGGCTGATCAGTTGATGAAGAATATAAGGTCCCTCCTTGTGCCTCACACAGTGAACCATATAGAGCACTTTAAAATGAATCCTCTTAATTATGGGCAGTCACTATAGAGTAACAAGTGCTGGTGAGGCCAACTGAAATTTGGGAACACCCAAAAGGATTCATGCAAGCATTCTGTATAACCTGAAGTTTTTTCGTAACAGAGAGTGGACTGCCCAGATAGGGAGAGTTTCTCTAGTCAAAACGGGATAGTATAAGAGCATTAAACCACTGTTCTCCAGACAGAAACTGGTAGCCAGCTAAATGTCTTCCTGAGGGCTCTTAGGAGGCCAAGTCAACTGTATGCCAGCTTCTTCGCTTAAGCTCACATAATGAGTTCACTGTCAAGTGAAACACCAAGGCTTTACACATTTGGCTTGGGGAACGGATGGTCTCCAAAGGAGGAGGGCCAGCTTAACTGGTTCCAAACTAACGGGTTGTTACGGAGCACCAAAACCTCAGCTTTATCACCATTTAGCTTGAGGCAGCTTCCGGCCATCCAGCCGGTGAATTGCTTTAAAAAGGAGTTCAGTCAAGAGCAGCTCCTCCGTAACAGCGGACGAGCAACCACCCCCCCCCCCCCCCCCACCACCACCACCCTCCCTTCGTTTGTTCAGAGTCAAGCAGCAACAAAGTGATAATGAAATAATTTTATCATCATTTTATTTGTCACTGTCTCCCTGACAGCCATGACAGGGTGGGCATGGGACCTGGGAAGGAGGAGTGGTGGACACTGTTAAGTGTGCATGTAGGTTTGGCCGGCTGCATGCACACTTACAATTCTCCAACCTAGCTGTCCAACCTAGCTGTGTTACACAGCCAGATGGAGAAATGGCAGAGGATCCCTGTGCTTGAGAGAGCGTCAGACCAGCCCATTCAGGACAATCCTGGTGCTTCTCCACTGCTTGGTATAGCATGAGAGCAGCGTTTGGATTGGGAGCCTGTGCTTTGTGCTAGGAGAATGAGGAGCACTGAGGCCTCAATTCCCCCCCCACTTTTGATTGCCAGAAGCCAACACTCCGTTACTGGGCAATAGGACTTCTATTAGGCAGGAGGGAGACAGTGATCTGGGGTTCATACGCATAGGACACCACAGCAAAACCTAAGGAGCAAATGATGTCTCACAGTGGATGAACGTAAAGGTTGAAAAGCATTGGGCTCAGGGAAGAGCCCTGAGGAACACCACACTGTAGGTGCTGGGTGGCAGAAAGGAATGGCCCCTCAATGACATGAAAGATTCTGCTACTTACAAAATAAGAGAGCCATTTAAGTGTGCTTCCTGTGATCCCTGCCCCTTCCAATCTACACAGTAGGGTAGGGTAGGAGACTGTGTCAAATGCTGCACTCAGGTCAAGCATTATGAGAGCAGCTGAACCACCTTGGTCAAGTATCTTTCTAACCTCTCTGTAGCCCCCAGTAGCCCCCAGGAACACTGGTTCTGTACTACACCCGGTCCAGAAGCTAGTTTGAGTAGGGTGCAGGATGTTGTAATGTGCCAGAAATACTGACAGGTGGATGTTTATCACTTTTTCCCGAATCTTGCTAACTCCAGTAAAAGGGAGATAGGCCTGTAGTTTTTTTACTAACTACGGGCAGAAAGGTTTCTTTAGGAAAGGCCTAATGATTGCCTACTTCCATGTGCCTGGCACACTGCTACTATCCAAAGATAGATTATATATATCAGTAAGTACTGAAAGAATGGCCTCCCCCCCCCTTTCTAAAGGGTATCTAGGGGTACGGGATCCAATAGGCAGTCTGATTTCCCAGTTTTTGCTATGGTTAAGATTTTCTCTTTGCTAACCTGGGGAAATGAAGAAAGTTCAGCCTTTGACCTGTCAGCTGAAACCTTTGCGTTGGTAATGTTCTTGTGATCCAATGCCCGAACAAAATAAGCCTTGCTTTCCCGTGAAAGCAACTGGCTAGTAACTTACAAAAGGCCTCAGAGGAAGGAGGGCCTGCACTTGAGATAGCAGGTTTCAAGAAAGCATTGACAATTTTATAAAGTTTTTGAGGACTAGAGGAGTTATCAATCCTTTCAGCGAAATCAACTATACGGGCATTCCTAATGGCATGTTGATACTTTTTAAATGCTTTTTTGTAGATAGGATTGCAAGTTTAATCATAACTCACCCACCATGTCCTTTCCCTTCTTTTACATTCTTTCTTTAATTCTGCTAAAAACCACTGGGCTTTTGCCTGTGGCCGGGTAATCTTATGTAATCTCAAAAGAATTAATTTGTCTAGGTCATTCTTTATTTTGGCTAAAAAGCATTCATCACAATAAAATAATAAATATATTCATAAAACTGAACATAATCCCAGTTTCATTAAGTTACAACAGTGGGCTACAAAATCCTATTTACAAATTTGAATAAAGTGTGTTACATCTAGGAATAAGAAATGTAATAAAGATATAAAACAACATCCCCAAGCAGCAATAATCTCAATAATGAAGTCAATCAATGATCAACTGAACACTGAAACTAGGCACAGAGTTAAAGCCATTCCATAAACAAAACTGGGTAGCTAATTGGAACCTAGTAATTTATGACTGTTCATATTAGGGTCAGTTTAGGCAAGATCTTAAGTAGGGAGCTCCTTCATTCTCAGATTCCATGCCCTCAACAGGTAACGAGACAGTTAACACAATCTGGTCGCTCGTGTCACTTATTGAAATCCTAAGTGCCTCCTAGTAAATCCTAACACCGAGCAGCTTGCATAATACAATAATCAACTTTGAATGGGGCTTCCGCTATTTAGGGCAAAAGAAGAGAAAATGTGCTACGGTCTCATTATGTAATGGATAATATGGGCTAGCATTAGTTTGCCGACCTGCTTTTCCCCATTTTGCTGTAACAGAATTTATAGGTAAAATACCCAGTCTAAATTTTACGTGCAGATGTTTTGCCTGGAGTGGATAAATTCTGTCTAAGTATTGCTCGTACTTAGGGGTACACCTATGATTACAAAAGTGCCCAGTTATTCTTTCCATTGCCTGACCTTTCCAAATACGCATTTGCACGGGTTCCCAATATGCTTGCTTTATTTCCTGTGTAGCACCCTTTGGTCATTTTCAGTGGGGAAGCCCATATCTTACACATTTTAATCATTTGGCACAGATTCCTAACATGTCTGAGCCATGGGGTACGAACATTTGTGTCCTGTATAAGTAATTCTGACAGGGCGTCCCTAAATGGACTCAGTACCTCAGATGTCCATAAGTATATCCTGTAGAGTAATGGTTTTATGAAGATTACATAGCGGATATACTAAAGGGCCATATCAAATCTGACAGTTATAAGTGGAGTAGTTGCGGACAAGTTTAACAGAGCCCTATAAAATGTATTTTCAATCAACATGAGCCCATGGCAATTAGTGTAGCCCCGAAGCTCGGCGCCATATGTTGCAGCTAACACAGCTGAAGCTTTATACACATACTGAAGACTGGTGAAAGCCTCCTCTCTCCCCCCCCCCCCCCACCCCTCCAACTCACCTCTTGGAAGTCTTATATTTCCCCCAGTTGCAGCTGCCCTTTGGTGAAGGAAGTTACTACTTTTTTCTATTTGTGGGGTCCATATAAGGTTGTCGGCCATCATAACACCTAGGTAATGAAAGAGTTTAGTAGTGTCGATGGCAACTCCCCTGATGAACATTCTGCCCTGGAATTCCATATGCTGATTTAGCACCATATACTTAGATTTGGCATGATTTATTTCCAGACCTCTGCTCATGCATAAGGTTGCAAAAGAATCCATCTCCAACTGGCGGACCATCTGGGTTCTCAAAATAAGGAGAGTATCATCTGCAAACATTAGAATAGGTACAGGGGCTCCAACTAGGTTAAGGGTGTCATGTTTACACTATACTAGTGAGTCAACCACAATTTAATATAGAGGCTGAACAGGGTAGGTGCCAAGTGGCATCCCTGCCTGATCCTTTCTTTATTGGAACCTGAGATATAAGGTCACCACTCCTGGTTCCACCTCACCCCTGCATTCATGTCAGTGTCTATAAATCTAAGTAACTGGAGGAGATCATCATGTAGACCATAAGATTTAAGGACCCTTCACAGTTTTTCCCTCAAGACCAAATCAAATGCCGCCCTCAGATCAATAAGGTGACATAGAGATGGTCCCACCTGAGAACAAATATTCCCAACGTAGTATTTTAAACCTGAAAACTTGATCAAGGTTGCTGACCCCTTTCTTAAACCCCACCTGTGAGTCCTCAAGAACATGATGTTTAGAGATCCACGATTGGAGCCTTGCCAAGACTTGCCTACAGAATATCTTTTGGCTGATGTCTATTAGGCTTATTGGTCTATAGTTAACCGGTGAGTCTCTGTTCCCCTTCTTGTACATGAGCACAATCACAGTGCCACAGCAAGTAGAAGGAATCCCAATCCCCCCGTCATGATGACATTACTTAAAGCATTAAGGTACAGAACCCAGACCTCAGGATGCGATTATTCAGTTCTGAAATGCTGTATACGATGTAGAGGCATCACCCGATAGGTCAGGCACTGAATTAAGTAAGGCCATTTTCCAGCTTACTGTGCCTAGTTTAGACCATTTCCGGGTAACCCTTCATTGCACAACTATGGTGCCTTATTTCCTGTTACTGGAATGGAAACTAATAGGGATCGTTCAGGATTGGTGGGGTGGCGGGTGATGTGATCAAATGTTTTTGCATATTTCACGAGATGAAATGGCCAGGTGTGGGGAAGGGGGTGTGTTGTGGGGAGAATAGCCTGCAGGAAGGGCTATTCACACCGTCATCAAGGTGAGATATAGTTAGAACCACGTCTTGAGATCTTCTGAAGAAGGTGAAGTTGAAAACATACAGTTGTGGTTAAACTGGGAGATGTATTTTGCCATATAAATGCTATGGTTGAGGGTGGAACCTAAGGATTTATCAGAGGATACTAGCACTGGTGTGAAGCACAGTTTAGTAAGTTTCTGAAGTCAAAGAAGACTGGTGAGGCAGTATGGTGGTGGGTAGGTATGGTATGAGGGTCTGTGAGTGTAGGAGAAGAAATTCAGTATTAGTGGGGTTACAATTAAGGGAGAAAGAGCTCATCTATTTTTTAGGGTTTTCCCAAAAAACAATATGAGAGCAGAGGTATCTGATTTATTCAATACCTTAAGGTGTATGTGGGTGTCTTCGGTGTATGGAGGTATTGAAATTCCATCTGTGTGAAGCCTATGGCTAAGGGATTCGAGGTAGAAGTTAAACACAAGAGGTGACATTATTGATCCTTAGGAAACACATGGAAAAAGTGGGAGGGAATGTGATCCAAATTCACCCATTTTCACAAAATGGAATCTGCTAGTGATGAAGGATTGGAAGCATTTTGGGACTGTGCCCTTTATTTCTATTCTTGAACAGTGAATTCTGTGGGTTCTGTGGCTTATCATTTCAATGGCTGCTGACAATTTGTGCAGCACTAACAGACATGCCTTTCCTTCATCCATCATCCATAGGGCATCATCTGCAATTCAAAGGGTAGCCATATCTATACTGCACTTCCGGCTAAATCTAGAACGGTAGGGATTGAGGAGGTTGTTGTTAGAGATATGGGCAAGGAGTTGAGGCTACAGCTTTTTCTAAGACTTGTCCTAGGAAACGCAATTTAGAGAGTCATTATATGTCTTGAAAGTCAGTAGATCCAAGTGAGGTTTCTTCAAAAGAGTGTTGATCTGACCAACTTTGAGGCCAGACGGGAATATATATCTCCGTCTAGAAGTGAGTTGACAATCTTCGTAACAAGAGCAGGGAAATGCCTTCAGCATACATTCGTAAAAGGTTTACTTAGAAGGGGTTGAAGTTAAAATGAGTAGGACCTATTTTAAGTTGGTCATTGTAGTTATCCTAAGTTACTTGTATGGAGAAGTTGATTGATCCCCAAAGGTCTTTCAAATGATGGATAGAGGGTGATATGGCTCGAAGGGTCTTCCAATCTCAAATTGTGTCATATTGTATAGATAAAATGTGTTTAATTTAGCCAATTACAAATCCTTGATTGATTGAATTATGTTTTTCAGTTTCTTGATGAACACCATAGTACACTGAATGATAAAATACAATCCATTCAACCATATGAGTTCAGTTCCCTCTTGTTGAATTTTAAAAAAAAATTTGGTCAATGGCCATAAATTTGAATTATGCGTTATGCTCATGATATATATTGTATTATTCTGAAAGGCGATCATCGGGGTCTGGTATCTTGATATTCCAATAATATTCCTGGATACGGCATTTTAATGCAAGAATAGTGCCCCCGAAACAGATTAGGCTGCACGGGTAGCAGATAAGATACAATAAGTCGGTACTGGTACAGTTCAACTAATGACGGATGGTATGCAATTTGACCATTCTGTCTTTAATGAGCAGAGTCTTATTGAGACCTAATTTGCACACTGATCAGTTGTGACAAGTGTAGAAAGCCCTTGAGTTTTTGTTCACTTCTAAATCTATGTTGTGATATGGGAGGTAATATTTTTGTAGATACAGGCTATCATTCGGCAGACAACTGTTTTATAAGTATTTTTATTTGAGTTGCTCAGCTCTGGTAATCAGTGAAGATCCTTAATGATGCAAGTGTAGCTGCTTTATTTTTCTTGAGATGTGAGGCATATTATTACTTCAGGTTTCTTGTACGCTTTTTTTTTTTTAGAGATTCCTGGAGTCATGGCTTCTTCATTCTAGTCATCCCTGAATATAATTTGTTTTATTTTCAAATTCCACAGCCTCACTGCAGTTTTTTTGGTTCCTTAAAATTTCACCCTTTGGGATGTTCCTAATGGTACATATTTGGTGGCAGCTGGTGGCAGATAGTATGCAATAAGCATCAGATGCCTTTCCCTGTAGGGCGGTGAGTACTATATTGTTTTTATGTATATAGTTAGAAGGACATTGACGTTGATTCTAATATGTAAGGTGTTAACTTAATTTTGCAGGGGTTCAGATCTATGCATTGAATATAGCATGTGTGTTCTGTTCTTTTCCGACTGACGAACAATGCGTCATTGATAAATCCTATCCTATGAATAGAGGTCTTAGAATTTAATACTCCTTTGACATTCTCTAAAATTGACCCATGAGGACATATGCATATGGAGCATAGAATTTGGCTCCCATAACCATCTACTGTGTTTGTCGACAGACATCATAGTTGAAGGATAGGATATTATTGTTCAAGCAAAACTGCAGCATTTCCACCATCATGTTGCTTTGGGCAAAGAAGTGTGATGACCTTCTTAGTTGGTAGAATGTCATCCTCGTGTTTCATTAATGTGTAAAGGATCATTAGTAGTCAGAAGCTTGCCAGTTGATGCCTATACGTTTATCGAGAACATGCCCACCAAACTGTAAACCTCATATGCATGGATGCAATCATGAGTCTTAAAATGGAATCTGAATGATCTCTTTCCTCAAAATACATTGTGCTCTATCTTTAGAATACATGCACAGATGTGTTATGTTATTCCTCTCCCCGCAGAGCGCACATTAAAACGCATCATGCACCAAAGAATATGCTGTATAGACAGCATCCTCTGACCTGACCTTGAATTCACCCTGTGACCCTAGAAGACAGCATATCAGACAGCAGCATACCAGACTCCATTCCTACTCCCACCAACCAGCACAAACATGTTTGCCTCCTATGACGTTTTGGAACGTTTGTACTTTCCCCACTTTATAACACCTGCTTTGGGGACAACAGAAATGATGGTCCTGCGCATTCACTTGCTAAGCCCGTTACCCCGGATTGAAATGTGTATGACAAATAATCCAGAGCAGTGGTTCCCAACCTCTGGGCCGGGGACCCCTGGGGGTCCGCGAAGCCTCCTCAGGGGGTCCGCGACTGCTTAAAAAATTGAATAATATTAGGTCCCAGCTATCAGTAATGACTCAGTGGGGGTCCCCGGGTTCCAATAATGATTCAGTGGGGGTCACCGGGCTCCAGTATTGATAAAATGGGGGTCCACAGAAGTCAAAAGGTTGGGAAACACTGATCTAGAGCATGAGGAGGAGTGTTCAACTCAACACAACCAGAAAAAGCTGAAGGAAAAAAAAAAAGAATAACATTTTAAAGACATATCTTTTACACTATTTGTTGTTAATTACATTGTACCCTACCTTAAAACTTGCTGTTTACAATCAGGCCCTCTTACGTGGCACTATATGATGCCCTCTAAAAAGCTAACTGTTAATGATTTACAGAGCTAATGTGCCAAGCAGATTGCCAACTTTCTTTGAAACCCTTTCTTTGAAATCTAAAAGCCACCGAAATACTCTTTATCTAGTAAAACAAGTATCATCAAATATACTGTCAACAAGTTCAGCAAGGCTCAACCAGCTCAGTCTTAAAGATAAAAAGTATGGATTAAGAAAAGTATAAACTCGATGAGCACACAAATATAATTCTCAAGTCCAGAAATATATTGAATTATTACAATACAGTAAAGAAGTCTGATACTTTGAATGTATTAGTAAGGTGCACACCTAGCTGGAAAGGAACTCTGTGCTGCAAAATGGGCGAGACTCAGGGGTATGATTCAAAATCCCTTACAAGGCCAGTGACAACTAAGATCCTAACATTTGGAGGTGAGGAAAATGCTCCTTAAAGAGATGTGTCTTCAGTTCCTTGCTGAATTCTAGGAGGGTCTGAGCAGCTCTGATGTCAATGGGGATGCTCTTTTTAAGTTGTGGTGCAAAGATGGTGAAGGGCTTCGAACTGTTTTTCCATCCTTATTTCATTTCATGATATTCAATCTTGTGATGTCCTTGCTCCTGAAATGTCTCTGTGCAGCTGTGGTAGAAGTTTCATGGATATCTTTATGGAAGAGCTTCTCCAACTGAGCTAAAAATGCTCTGGACGGTCATTCTTATTAACAGAGTTAAGTATTGCAAGGCAATTTTCAAACATTTAGTTTTGCTTAGAAACATTCTCACAGACAAGCAATGAAAAGTCAACAGGTCTTGCCAAAGCAAGAGCTATTGGCTTTGCTAATGAGTTTTAGCCATGTTGTACACCAGCATGGTTGCTGTTCAGCATGGCTAAAAGTTCTTGGCATTGAGAGGATGGTGTAGAATGCCAGTGGAATGGCAAAGAGTGGATTGTCGTTGAGCGGAGTGGCATAGTGTTGTGTATAGGGGTGGCACAGAGTGGAGTCGCATAGAATGGCATAATATGGAGTGGTGTAGAGTGGACTGGTGTACAGTGCAGTAGCTTAGAATGCTGCAGAGTATAGTGGCGTAGGGTGCACCAGCACAGAATTCAGTAGCGTACAATGCAGCATCGTGAAATGCAATGGCACAAATTAGAGTGAAGCACAGAAGAGTACAGTGGCGTAGAGTGCAGTGGCAGAGCAGAGTGCAGTGGCATGGAGTAGAGTGGCATTGAGTGCAGTAGCACAGACTGGTGTAGAGTGGTGCAAAGTAAGGTATAGTGCCTTAGAGTGCGGCGGCATAGAGTGCAGTGGCATAGAGTGGAGCAGAGTGCAGTGGCAGAGTGGAATGAATCAGAGTAGAGTGGTGTACAGTGTACTGGCATAGAATGCAACAGTGCAGAGTACAGTAGTGTAGAATGCAGTGGGATTGAGTACAGTGGTGTAGTGGCATACAGAGGACTGTCGAAGATTAGAGTGTACTGGTGTGTACCGCACTGACAGTTCAGCAGCACAGAATGCAGCATCGTAGGAAGCAGAAGCGTAGATCAGTGTAGTCCATAGTTGAGTACATACAGAGGCGCACACTGCAGTGGTGTGGAATAGCATGCACTGGCACAGAATATAGTGTCTTAGAGTGCAGTGGTGCAGAGTAGAGTGTTGTATAGTGGTGCAGAGTAGAGTATTGTATCATAAAGTGGAGGGCTGCAATGTGCAGTGGCAGAGTACAATGGCGTGGAGTTTGGTGGCATAGTGGAGTGCTGCAGGGCAGAATGTTGTAAAGTGCAGTGGTGTAGAGTGCATTAGCCAAGACTGAAGTGGCGCAGACTACAGGGGTGCAAAGTAGACTGCCATGGTGTAAAGTACTCTGGCATAGAGTGCAGTGGTGCAGAGTGGAACAGAGTGCATTGGGGTATAGTGGAGTGGTGTAGAGTGGCACAGGGATCACTGGCAAAGACTACGTGTAGAGTGGAGTGGCACAGAGTGGGGTGTTTGACAGTACAGTGAATTGGCATACAGTGGAGAGCAGCAGGTTAGAGTGGAGTGAATCAGGGCAGAGAGCAGTGGCATAGAGTAGACTGGTGTAGGGTAGTAATGTAAAGTGGTGTAGAGTGCAGTGACAAAGAATGCAGTGGGGTAAAGCAGATTAGAGTGACGTACAGTGGACTGGCACAGAGTACAGGGGCATAGAGTGGAGTGGTACAGAGTAGAGTGTAGTGGCACAGAGTGGAGCTGTGCAGATTAGAGTGGCCTAGAGTAGAGTAGCGTAGAGTGCACTGGCATAGAGTTGAGGTGAGAAGAGTATAGAGGCGTAGAGTGAGGTGGCATATAGTAGAGTGGAGTAGAGTGCAGTGGCACAGTGTTGTGGCGTGAGGGGCACAGAGTAGAGTATAGTGGCGCATAGTGGTGTAGAATGTGGTATGCATGGTGCTGTAGCACACTGCCATTACAGACAACACATTTTCAATTTTTACAGACATACGTTTTGATAATAAAACTGTACTGCGCACAAACGATAATGTGTGGAAATGGCATCACCTAGCGCATTGATTTGATCATATTAAAGTATTTGTTTCCAGCACACTTGAGAATTAACAAAAAAGTATGCTTCATTTGTGCTTTGCTAGTTCTGATGTATTCTGAATTAGTTTCACAATTAATTTAAATGTGGTTGTGTGCTAGAAAAAAACACCATTTCCTCTCCCCGCAGTATCCAGCAACATTGCCACATAAATCCTCTCACTTTGAAGTCGGAGAAAGAAAAGTAAACACCAAGCTCCCTCGGAAGACAGAGCCCAACATTTGACCTTTGTCGTTTAATGCACAGCAAATGTGACAAGAGAATAACAAGATGTACATGCCTATTTAATGAAAGGAGCACTCAAGGAAGAATACAAGGAGAGGTAGCGTGAAAAGGCTTTGCTCCTTGACAGAGACGAACGGAACCTGGACAGCCTAAAACAAAAAGTCAGCAAACAGAAAGCCAGTAAATGTGAGTTCAAACCACAAAGCCAATAGTAATCAATGGGCAGAATCCATTCCAAGGGAAGGTTTCTCAGTGTTCACAAGATGTCTTTAGCAAACCAGACAGCTGTGCTGTCTGGTAGGCTTCCACCTAAAAAATCCAAAGTACTACAACAGGGCAGTGATTGCCCAAGGAAAAATCGAAGCAGAATAATGTAACAAAATCTTCTGACCTACCTATATTACATGACTAACTCAGACTCCAAAATTTCACCCACCACCATCTCTTTACATGAGCTGATTTAATGAGACTCCAGGTAAAGAGCGGGCACATCCCAAACAATACTAGGCAGGCACTGAAGGCATTGAAAAGAAGATTTTCTGTGGAGACAGTGCATGTTACTCAACCTTCAGTATTATACCACTGGACTTCACATCGGTGGAAAATGACTTAAAAGGCAGTGCAGGGTTTATGAAAAGCTTTTGGCACTGCAAATGTCAACAACCAAAATCTGCAGTAAACAATAACATTATGTTATAGAAAACTGTGAAAACAATTTTATAGGCGAAATATTAAATTCGATTCAGGTTTTTAAAGCATTGCCAAAATGTATTTCCTACTAGCTATTTGTGCTACTTTGCGGGCAACTCTATCATATAAAAAGTGTTAAATAAAGGCTAAACAATAATGTCTTGTACATGATTAAAATAAATATCCCATTTTGAGGAGGTTTAGTGTCCTACTTTTGCTGTTAACGAATCCTAGCTACTGAACTTCGGCTATTACATCTTTTTTGGGACAATATAACGCACATACAAACTGGCAATGCAGTATAAATTGGCAAGCTACTGTAAGAAAACACAAGGGCACAAATAAAGGGGAGTTTTCCAGAAGTAGTGCTGGTATGTGAATTCTAATAAATTTTTAAGTGGGTGATTGCTTAATGACCCAGGTTCCTAAACCAAAAGAAAAAATAGCTACTATGTGAACTTATGTAAAAAAAAGCACCGCCTTTGATGTCACTAATTAAACAACTTTTGTCTCTGGAAATACTAATGGAATGAGTAAATGGGTTGTAATGTAGTGTATAATTCACTTGCACGCTGGTAAACATTTTACAGAGATCAGAGCCATCAAGTTTGAGTTCACAGTGAATGAATGATTTTACAGTCAAATAAATATAAACTTAAATGTCGAATAAACGCTAGTTTTTACAGGAGGAAAATTTTACTGTTTGGTGACTTATTACTCACACTAGCCCGCGGGTAGAACAATTAAAAAAGTAAAGTATCGCTTCTCCTTTTACCGCGAGTACTAATCTTGTTAAATTCACAAATACATTTCGGGAAGACTGATTAAGCTGGAACCTTGTTAATGTGCTGAATTAAATGGCAAATAAAACATTGTTCTCTGTACGGAGGAACCAGGAATGCTTCTATCAGAAAGTATAAACAAGCTGAGATTCTTAACCCAGCTTTCACATGCATAAAGGTTCGAGGTGTTTCATAAGCGAGTCAAACATTTGACTACCTTTTTGGATCTATCTCAGATATCCACACAAAGGCTGGTCAAGCCTACAAAAATGCAACAAGTGGCCATTTAGACGCCTAAATAGATTTGATAAGCAATAAGGTCGGAAAAGTGTCTTTCCAGCTCAATTTTCGATGCTACATGGCTATCTTTCTATTCCCACACTAATATCACTTGTAAAAGTTACCACTATGATCCATATGGGAGGGTCTGCAGAGGCTGGTTTGGATATAAATACGAAAGGAAGACTGAAAAGTCACATTTGGTTAGCATGGGTGGAAGTACAAACTAATACCAATTATACATCTTTCAAGTCCAAGTTTACATGACAGCCTCCGCCTCACTTCTTGAATTCCACATGAAGCTGAAGAACCTGCCTCTTCAGACTACTGAGAAAACCCTCACCTACGCACACGCTCAAGTGCCTGGATACCCTCACAGGTGTTTTGTGCACTATACAAATGGACATAACATACAATACATTTTTGCTTTTTTATGGCTAATAATTCCCAATGCTACTTATGCTTTCACATGGATTACTTGTAATCCCCATTTACCACTGACAGGCATGGCTGAAAAATCATGATAAAAGAAATATACTGTTAACCAATGATAATATAGGGCCAAATGTATTAAAGATTTTTACCCATTCTATTTCTATGGGAAAATGTGTTCGTACATATGGCCCTTAACCTCCCAAACTCGGATGAGCATCACGGGGGACGTACAGCACATACTGGTAGAGTTAAGCATCAATCAGGTCTGCCCATTAATACTCAGAGCCAATTTTGGGGCACCAGAGCTTTCAAGTATTTTCCCCTTCACAAACCAGGATGTTCATATGCTGTATGTCTAAATTGTATTGGTGATTGTTTTCTCCATTATTTGTCTATCAGATTTACTAGAAAGTACCTAGTAAAGCGCACTGTGTGTGTCCAGGGCCTGCAAATCAAATGCTAATACTGGGCCTGCAGCAGTGATTGCGCCACCCCGAGTAGCCCTGTAAATTTGTCTCAGACCTGCCACTGCACGGTCTGTGTGTGCAGTTTTTAAACTTCCATTTCGACCTGGCAAGTGCACCCACTTGCCAGGCCCAAACTATCCCTTTTTCTACATGTAAGTCACCCTTAAATGAGTAGGGTGCAGTGTATTTACAAGGTAGGGCATGTACTGGTGTGCTTTACATGTCCTGCTAGTGAAATACTGCTAAATTCAGTTTTTCCTATTACAAGACCTATCTCTCCCACAGGGTAACGTGGGGATTGCCTTGAATTATCTTTTAAGTGTAATATCCCAGTGGGAGCAGATAGAGATATGAAGTTTGGGGTCTCTGAGTTCACAATTTAAAAATACATCTTTTGGTGAAGTTGGGTTTTGAACTGTAAGTTTGAAAATGCCCCTTTTAGAAAGTGGGCATTTTCTGGCTTAACCATTCTGTGCCGCTGCCTGTCTGCTGAATATACGTCTGGGTCAGAATGGCAGTTGGGCTATTTGTGTATTCACTATAGACAGACACACAAAAGGAGCTGAGGTGTGCCTTGCATATACTGATGGCCCAACACCAGACTGGTGGGTCTTTTCCTGAGCTACAGTGGTAAGAGAAGCGAACACTTGCACCTGAAAAGAGCTGTGCCTGTCCTCACACAAAGCAGTCTCCAACCCCCTGGAGTGTGACTGGGGTCATGGCAGAGAAGGCAGGGTCTTGTGCACCACACAGACTTCTCTTTGACGTTTGCCTACTTCAAAGACAGAAATGGGTCTAAGTACTGGACCCCTGACCCCACAGTTATAACTCTTCTGGACTGAGGACATTCTGTCAGGAAGAAGAGCTGGATGCTGTAGAAAGGACTGCCACTCTCCCTGTTGCTTTGCTGTGGTGACCTGCTGTTTGCTGCTTCTGTCCTGGGAGTGAAAGGGCTGGACTTTGCTTTCTACTTCCTGCTTTCCAAGGTTCTCCAAGGGCTTGGACTGAGCTTGCATCCTGTTAAGAAGTCTCAGACCCATCAAAGACATCACCTCACCTACCAGCGCCTGGGTTCTCTTGACTTGCCAAGTGGTGCCAAATCCAGTTCATGGGCCCTTGGAAGTGAGGTCTGGTGTAACTAAGAAGAAATTAAGCACATTGACTCTGGCATGACTTCGGAACCGGCGGCACTCTCCATCTCCTGCTGCCGGCTGCACTGGAGGCTTGGTCCCCGCTGAGTACAATGACCACGACCTGCAACACAGGCCTGATGCTGCCACAGTGCCTCCGAAGTCCTGCCACAACGTAAACCCTGAATGCCGTCTCACTGATGTCCATGACACCCATCTCTGCTTCAGCACCTATGTCCCCGTGGTGTGATCACGACACTACAAATTCAACGTCTTGCATCTTTACCTGCTGGATTCATATAACTCGCCGGGTCGTAAGGAATGGATGCCTCACCACCAATGTCGCATCACCCCCCTGCAACCATAAGGAACCAACGCCTCAACTCCCCTGCCTATTAGTAAAGAACTGACGCCTCACCTCCCCACTCTGGGTTCAGAGAAGCCTCAAATCCCCAACTCTGTGCAACGTCTTTGTTTTCCAAGGTACTGTACCTGGGGTCCATGCGACTGCGTGACCGGCCACACTCCCTCGCGAGTGGAATTGGACTGTTGAGAATGACTCCGTCAAGACGCCGTAATAGCCCCAGTTGCAACTATTTTGTTTCTAACTGCTTTCCTAAGATTTAATCTTTGTGTGTGTGTGTGTATGTGTGTGTGTGTGTATGTATGTGTGCGTGCGTGTGTGTGTGTGTATGTATGTATGTGTGTGTGTGTTTGTGTGTGTGTGTGTGTGTGTGTGTGTGTATTATCTTAGATGTGCAACTCCCTTACCCTCATTAGAGTGAGGGTCCCTACTTGTACAGGGTGCAAACCGCTGCCAACTAGAGACCCCATTTCTAACACAGGGACAAACTTATCTGCAAATCAGACAGCACCCCTTTGATGTGTTAGTATTTTATCAATACTTTGCAACTGCAACCACTGTTGCAAACCCTTGATACATTCCTCTCAGATTCGTAGACATTTCACGCCAATCATTTTTTGCGATTCAGACATGTCTGCAAAATCCATTTTACATGTCATAAAGACATTTCTAAATAAATGATAGAAGGGTTTTTGTAAACAGTAAAATGTTTTTTTGCAAATTACAGGCATTGCAGCTGCAATGTACCTTCATACATCAGGCCCATGACTCAATAGAGAAAAAAACCCTAAATAGCTCCTCAGAAATCTAACCTCGCTTGAGATCTCCTTCACAGTCTTTACCAAGGAATAGTGTAAGCAGTACATTATGCTCTTTGTTCCTTTCAGACGATATAAGGTAATTTCAGGTGTGTGTTCAAGATAAGGCTCATTTGTGCAAGAACCAATGATGTCAGATAAGGACTTCTGATTAAGGATGAGAATTTTTTGCAAGTATGATTTTCTGCGCATTCCTACCTTGTTCTTTATATCATCTTGATAGCACCTTCAACTCAGTAGTGTGGGTCATCTTTAAGTGTGATGATGCAGGATACTAGGAGCATTTGAACCTCACAGACCTGCATTAGGCAATGCTGTTGTGGGGCAACTAGAATGCTACTGTTGCTGCTGAGTGGGGATGATTGATAGCTGCAAGTTTCCCTGAACCTTTGAGCAATCTGTTTAAATATTGTATGGAATTATACTGCTAGAAGAGATAGGGAACAATCTTAATTAGAGCAGTAATTGAGCTCCCATTAATGTAAGCTGGATTCTGAAAAGAATCTCTGGTCTGTTTCACTTCTAGTATCTTCTCACAAGAAGCAACACCTCTTTCAGAATAAGAATGTACAACTAGCCAAACAATATAATTAAGAAATAAATAACTCAAAAAGTCCAAACCAAGTTAAAGAGGAAAATTATCTGAAAAATATCACAAAATGAAGAAAAAAGAATAGGGTCATTTAATTATATTAAGAAAGCAAACTGAAAAGCTACTTTCCTTCAGAAACAATATCTCTGGTGGATCAATTTTGCTGCAAAATCTTCACCTTATGAATAGTCTTCCAGGTTTCAGACTGAACTGGATTTTGTTTCTCTAAAACAAACCCTCCAGTGCTGCCAGTGGAGAAGGGTGAAACATGTGTAGACTCTGAAATGTTTTCTTATTCCATTATTTCAAATGAGAGTTTCCTTTCTCAGCTGAACACACAAAAATTACAGCTGTCCGATACTAAATACAAAATTTGACCTATACTCCCTGAAAAGATCTAAACCCTG
Organism: Pleurodeles waltl; assembly: GCF_031143425.1. Taxonomy (NCBI): domain Eukaryota; kingdom Metazoa; phylum Chordata; class Amphibia; order Caudata; family Salamandridae; genus Pleurodeles; species Pleurodeles waltl. The sequence continues at coordinate 658,159,874 of NC_090449.1, forward strand.
AAGCATAGACACACTGAATACTTTTGTTTTGCAAACACATCTTCTATCTCTTGAAAAGAAAGTCCATACATAAAGTACAATTTTATATTATTAAAATAAGGAAATGACAAGGGTACATACATCTACAATACTGTGTATTATGCAGTGTAATGATTGGAAAATGAAATAAGTTGTATTTTGCTAAGGAAAACAGAGGGGCAGCACCTCACACCACCTTTACTAAATCAATTACCTCAGGGGTAGAAGGCTTCACCCAGTGAAGTGGTGGTATATCAAGATGGTACAGACGATAAAGCATACCGATTGGGCTACGATAGGGGACACCAAGATAAGGCGGAATCTTTTGTCATGTAAGCCTTTATTTGTAGCCATGACCAGACCCTGCTGTGCAAGGAGCAATACTAACTGAAAACATCAAACATGTGAGATATAAAAAGATTAATGCCTTCTGTTCAACACCATTGCAAAATCTTGTTTCAATGGCTTGCATAGATCGATTTTATGGCAGGCTTCCTAGCTGACAAGATGATTTCTGAAACCTCATCAAGAAGACAAACGTTTCTAGCTGGCACAGCTAAATCTCCATGCATGCAGCTGCAATGTTTGGAGCCTGGGGTGGGGGTCCTCACTCCCCTAATACAAGGGCCATAAAGCAAAACTTTCCGAACCCCTTTGAGAACCTCAAATACTACTTATAGGGGGAGAAAACTGGAAGACATAAGTAGGTGCCCTGGTAGTCCAGGGACAACAATCAATTTAATTTGTCCAGCAAGGAAAGGACTTCCAGCTCCAGGATCGAGCCATGATCCAACAATTATGCTCTGAAGAAATGGGGATGGTCAGGATTGGGACAATAGGAGGTTGATAAGCTAGAGCACCCACTGGACTATCATGAATGCCTACTACTAGGTGACCTACAGCAAGACCCTCTTAGACGGGTTTAAAAGCGGCAGAATCTGGAGAAGACAGTGAGGACTGGTTCTGCTGCTGATGACAACCTCTGGATCTTTATCTGCCTCGCAAGAAAAGATGCAGTTGTTGTGGCATGTGGGCAGGCTGTGATAACTGCCTTTGTCAGGTTAGAATAACAACAAAACTTGGGGAAATTGTTGGTAAATTTGCCATGGAGGCCGGGCTCAGAAACTAGCTGCATTGCTGCTGTTGTTGAATTGTTCAAAGACGATATTGGCTTTCTGTTCAAACAGCTGCAGCTATGTAAAAGCATCGAAGGGCATGCCCATGAGAGCAGAATGGATATCTCCTGAAAATCCAGTGGACACATTTAAATATACTTACGGAGTGTGATCACTGGCACCCGTTGACCAAGCAATGGTGTTTACAAAAGCAATGCTTAACTTCAAGATCCGTTTGGTGAATGTAGGCCATAGTAGTAGTGGCAGGCTGACAATCTTATGTTGCACTCGTTTCTGTAAGGCATGAACTTAACGGCTTCAAAGGCAGGTGGTATTAGCCCTGAGGAGAGCCGAGCTTCAAAAGGCAAAAATCTTGCTTCCTAAGTTGTCAATATTCTTGGATTTCTTGTCTGGGGGGGCCTACAAGAAAGCCATTGGGGTTCAATGTTCAGGACGTTAGAACCACTAGACCCTCAGTTGACAGGGGAAGGACAGTGATTGTTGGCTAGAGCAGGCCTAGAGCTGTGACCTAGAGCACCTGGAGACTGGAGCTTGGACTGCCAGGCCTGAAAAGGGTTTCTCCCATGTAGCCATTATAAAATTTAAGAGGGCTTGGTTAAATTTAAAGAAGGGCTCAACAGAGGCTGTGCAGAACAGTAAGATTTCTTTCAAAATGTCAGGCATCATTTCCGCAGAAGGCTAAGTCAATTCTGAGGTCTCCTCTGCTTTACAAATGACGACTCTAAAAGATGGAAACTTCTTAAAAGTTTCACCATAGAAGAAGGCAACATCCCAGTATGGTAAATATCTAGGTCAGTGGCATTTTTAAAATCTAAGTTGATGTCAGCATTACTACTGGAAGGTGGCAGGAGTTGATCCTACCATAAACCTTATTCCGCAAAGCGAAGCCTTGTGATTCTAATAAACAAATCTCCAAATAAGTGTAACTTTTGTCACTGGGTGGGAGCTGACAATAAGGTTCATCATTAAAATTAGCCTTGATCTTCTCTTTTACCACATGGATTACTTCTTCCCCTATTGATTTCTTGGGCTGCACCAGAGTCCAATCTGTGGGTGGTGTTACCAACACTATCAAAACTGGCACCAAAGAATGGTTCAAGAGAAAAGGAGACACCTTCCTGCAAATGTTGTCTTTTCCATAGATGTAGGGGCCAAATCCGAGCCCTTGGAGGCATAGAATTGGCAAGAATCAGGATTGGATCTGCCAGTGTAGTCAAGCCCACTAGAACACACCCTTCATTGGGGAATAGCTCAGAAGGTTGCAGAGCTATTGTGAAAAGGCCAACATCACAAGCCAGAAGGCCTTGATCTGAGTGAAGTAGCCAAAGAACTGGGCCACTCTGGCCTCATTCTTTTAGGCAGTAGGGGGGTTCATATGACATCAAAGAACAGTCCAGCATCAGGTAACAGCACAAACTCTGAACAGTCCTGCAAACAGATCTGCTCCCTCGAGGAAGAAGTCTTCTTCCTCCTATAGAGCTTTTGCAGTTTTATATGGACGATCTATTAGCAGAACCTTTCTTGAAAGGTGATTACCTTTGGAAGGTTAAGTCTGCTTGGGAACCTCCCTGAAGTCCTTAGTCAAAAATAATTTGGCCTCCCACTCCTGATGGCCTTTGGGTGCATGGAGACATGAGTTGCAGGCTACGGTGCCATGTCTCGACCCCAGACACCACATATAGTCATTGATGGGGGCCCGAAAAGGGCATCATCTTGTTGCACCGCCTGCAAGATTTGAAAACCTCAGGCATTGTGCAGAAACATTTTACATCAGTGCTGTCAAAAACTAAGGCAGTGGTTCCCAACCTGTGGTCCGGGGACCCCTGGGGGTCCGCAAAGCCTCTTGGGGGGTCCGCGGCTGCTTAGAAAATTAAACACTATTAACATATTAGGTCCCCAGCTTTCAGTAATGATTAAATGGGGGTTTGCAGAAGTCAAAAGGTTGGGAACCACTGAGCTAGGGAATCTGTCAGTAAGACACATGGATAATTCTGAACTGTGTTGGTGAGGTTAGGAAAAACAAAAAGTGATGCGAGCACACTGGTTAACATCTAATATACTCTGGTGACATCATGTCTGGTGGCTGACTCTGCTTCATTAACCTGGCCGCACATAAGAGTCATTTCTGGGGTGAATGTTTCCAGATTAGTCAAAGTATTCAAAGGTGAGGAACCTGCAGAAAACTGTATCCATTAGAAACGCCCACATGAAGGCATTTGATAATCTTTCAATGCGAAACAAAATGTGAAAGCATGTCACAGTGCCTTCACCTAAGCACTATCTGCAGCAGACCTGCCAGTAGCTGTTGAGAGGAAGAAGCTGGTAGTTTGTCTCGCTGAAAGCCTTCATTTTATAACTTAAAAACTTTTCTGGAGGTGCAAGATCTTTAGCAGGCAAATCTGTATAGTGGTGAGGATGGTTTTAACCTTACTTTTTAATTTTTGTGTACTCCTGGTAGGCCCATCTCACTCATTTGCATTATTGTAAGCAATAGCCTAGCTAATCATGCTTTTAAAAGTTTTAGCTTTACATTGATTTTATAACTTGAATGTTACTAACCGTCAATATTGTGATGACATTTTTAATCATTTCTTGGAAACACTGACAAGTGACAAAACAGTTGTGCAGGAACTTCGTACGAGGGATCGCAGCTAATGGGTCTGGTCTTTACTGCTCCAGTTACAGTGATACACATAACAAATAAACATGTTTGATTAGATACCTTTATGATGATGCAACGCTCAGGGCTCATATTCGCTTTCCAGGACTCTGTCTGACATTGCGCATCAGTTTTGAATATCATCAAGGACTTTTTCTATCAGTTCGTACCAGTTTAAATCTTATTTTTTCAGCCAACAGCCGCTCGCTGGCGTCTTCATACCACAGCCTGGGTGGTATCCAGTGTATCATTATTGTAACCTTAAGCTAATAACAGTAAAAATCCAATATAGTTTCATATCACGGATATTCTTTCTTTGCTTGGAATGTAAGTCCAGTGTACAGGGCATCAAAGAGCAGCAGTATCATAGTGAAGACCTCTGTTACCAGGCACCAATATTTCTTGATTAACAGGCACAACCAAGTCATGTAAAGGAAATTTTGTAAATGAAGGTGACACATGTTCCCCAATCTTGTAGTCCCACAATGACATTCGGCGTAATAATGGGTGCATTTGGCGTGTGCAATTCTGGGGGTCGTCCAGAAAAGCCACTCCAAAATCTACGGGCCACTACAGTCAGCAACTGACCTGGGTCAATCCGAAATGTGTTCCTGTTTTCTTCAAACATGATAAACGACTTCCCTTCCCCATACAGGCCTCCCATCGCCAAACATTCAAAGTCCATCCATGCTGCCATGTCAACTACGGAACCCCTGGTGAGTTCATATCTCCATACTGGACCCAGAAAGACTGCCACTGGCTACATAGTTACAGAAATGTTCCCGAGACATCAGCACTGTCAAATATGGCACCAATTGGAATTCACAAAAATAAAATGATGGAGCGAGTTTTGAAAATTTTCAAACACTTTGACCCAGCCATATGCAAATCATTCTTGACTCTGCTCCCCGTGGGAACAGTCCAGCCTGAACTGGCAAGCCATGTCCTCCCTGGACCGGAAACAAGCATCATAGGACCGGTTTGGGGGTATGAACTCTCATTAGCGAAGCTAGTTTGAATCCAGTTGCACAGCTAGCAAGGGACCCACGTCTGGGCATATCCTTGCCACTTATGGCGCACATAGCAAACCCAAAATAAATCTGGAATTCACGTCTTAAGATCCAGATACACCACACCTAGTTCTCCCAAGGAATAACACCCACCAATAGTATTCCTTCCCTGTTGGGGTCTCAATCATCCAAAGCAGTAGGTGTTGTCGCTAGGAAGCTAAATAATAATATTCAAAGTCTGGGAGTGACAAACTGCCTTCTTCATACAGGAGTTTTAGTCAGTGATTAATTTGTAATTAAAAACGTGCCAGTGCCCAAAGCCCTCCTCTTAAAACATGCGGCTGCTGCAATTAAATGTGGGAACACCAAATACTGAGGCAGGGTAATCCTGAAGCCATCTCGGGCCTCTTCAAACCATATAAAGCCACTCCCTGCCCCTCCCGCTCACTCTAGCAGCTTTCTTGTTTTTCCCTTCCTCTGTCTTTCCCATACGCGTCTTTTGTTTGCAGCAAATGCTTGAGGCAGAAGAATAAGCCCCGGCCCTAAAAAATAAGTGCCGGTGATCAGCACCGGAAACAACAGCACAAATTAAGCACTGGTTTTAGTGTATAGAGTTCAATTCTAGGACACGCACTATCGCATAGAAATTCAGACAGTACTGTCTTCGCTGAAAAAAACAGAATGGAATAGTTTGCACCCTGGAACATGAATAGGCACCTGGGATGTAAAATCATTTTACTAATGGCCACTTTGCTCACAAGAATAATGGCACCTTATGCTAGAAGGGTAGTTGAGCGTTCTAACCCTGTAATTATACCATTAATATTCAAACTTATATCCTGTGCCAACGAATGAGATATGTGTATACCCAAATGTATTTGGGATGTGGGCTGCAAAGTCATCCTTAGGTGTGCAAGTCTCCCCAATGGCTCATGTGCCAAGGCATCCATAGGGAACAACCTCAACTTCGTCCCTTAACTGTTAAAAGTCCTCTAGTGAACGTAACAGATTTGGAACTGAGTCAATCAGGTCTTTCATAGAGACCAAGGTGTCATTTACATATGGAGATCACGTGTTGCAAGTGCTATCTGGAAACCCTTATCTGTCAGCTCCACGCACAGCATATTTGGCAGTGGTTCAGTGGCCAGGAAAACCAAAAGGGCAACAGCAGGAGCCAGATCAGGCCAGGACATACAGACTCTCATCCATACGTAAATAATGTTACACATGTGCCAATTTGAAAATTAATCTCCTATGGGGGATGAAGCTTGTCTGATCTTCATTAACAAGCAAATACATAACCCCTGCCAGCCTAAGGGTAAGCGGCTTGCTGAAGATTTTTGTGTCTGCATTAATTATAGATAAAGGGCAATATGAACCTATCTCTGCATTTACTGCACTGGACTGGGGGCTGCAGGATTTTTAGGCACTCCAGTGTGGATCACGAGTGTCTCTGCTTAAGTTAACAACCATTTTTAGAAGTCCACTATCCTTTAAAAAGGTAGTCAGGATTGATACTCGTTCTCTCCCAAGACCCAATCAACTGTGGGTCCTGAGCAACTGGGCCAAGTGCAACCCGTTTAGCACTTGAATCACAGTGGTAGTGTCGGTCGAGAGGTCCAGGGCTCTTTGAGGAGGTAATGGTAAGGCATACACAGGCACACAACTCAAAATACACACAATAACCGATCATCAAGTCAAATACTGGCCTTTGCGACAAAAGTAATATTTAATTAAAACACATACTAAATAATAGCCACAGTTTGTTAAGGCTGGCGCACTAACTATTCTTGGCAGTATCCTTGAGTTCCTCTTTCACTTCTGGTGGGGCCGGTTATTTCACATTCAATAATGGAAGTGATTGTCAGATGTGGTCCATGTGAGCGAGCATGCAATAAAGTATGAGTTTGGCCTTAAAATTACACTTCAGCAGGGCTAATGCTTAGTTTGTGTAAGTCAGCAGGAGGCCTGGTGGCCTAAAACACTCTGACTCAACCTGATGGCCCGTCGATGCTGGAGGACTGCAAAGTCTCTAGGTCTTTTCTTTAATGACATGTCGGACGGCTGCAGTCTTTGAACAGCCTGCTTGTGTGTCAAATGTCTTCTCAACAGTTCCTTTGGCTGTCGTGTAGCTCTCTACCACTACAAGGGTGGCACTTGGAGCACCCTTCTTGATCTAACTAGACTACATTACCATGAGACAGGCCTAGGTGAGGGCGCACATGCATGATTCTTGTTTGACCATGACTATAAATCAGTACTAAGGGCCCAGATATCAGTGCAGTTAGGGCACTCAGGGCTTGGGTGCATTTCCATCACTATGCAGGAGGGGCTTTTAAATCCCCAAAATGACTAAACAGAATATGTACTACATCAGCATTTTCAAAAACAAATTACCCTCTTGGAAGCCTGAAGGGTATATATTGTCCTACCATGGGCAATGAGTGAGATATGGCAGTTCAGCCCCTAAAAGTGCATACAGAGGGAAATCATTGACAGTAATTTGTGCGTCATTTGGAATGCACTAGAACTGAGTTCAAGCAGAATACATTTTATATTCAAAAAGTGTTATAAAATTGCAACAGGTACTGAGATTTAAAATTCACCATTGCCTTTTCAGCCATATAATATATCGACTGCATTTTTATCTTTGCTAACACTTTTCTAACAAGGCTTACATAAATAAAGCTTTATATAATTTTGGGCGGTAGGAATATGGTCTGGTTCAGAGTAATATACGTATCCTAAACTCACTTGCCATGTGTAAGAGAGCCGGATAGGAATTACAACCTTCACTTCTACTCACCAAATCTGCACTTTCGGTAAAACTGCAGGGATCCTTTAAACAGGTCACTGATTATTCTTCAAAGTGACAGTTATCGCACCTTGAAAATAAACATGGTGTTTATTCCAACTTGATAAACTGTTGGATCTATTAAGCAGACCACAGCCACTGCAAAGTTTAATGTTCCAATCCCACAAATACAAGAAGCATCTGCATGATTTTCATGACCAATGAGTAAAGACTTGTGAAGCAAGGCAATCGTACTACTCAGTGGGGGGAAAGGGCACTCTTAATATGCGTTAAAACATTATTTCTTAAACGTCAGAGTGCTTACTTAGAGGAAGGGCAGTGTCTAGATTTTCAACTGCTTACTAGCTTAATTAGAGAAGTTCAATTTTTTAACTAAGTAGCACCAGATTGAGCAGATGGCAAACGACTTACTTAAATGAGATCTCCCAAAGGCTTAAATAGGAAACAAGTGGCTCTTAGAACCCCGAAATGGGAAATAGGACAATATGAAACCTTTAACTCTGTGTCTGAGCACCGATAAGTCTGCCTCTTTTTTTTTTATAAAGTACCCCCACAGCCCTTATGGGACAGGTTCTGTCTGAAGATCACACAGAGACAACCTACTACACAAGTGAAGGCAGGCCTTGTTGCCTTGTGATTGCAGAACAGATGATGGGAAGTTTCATAGACGCTCCTCACTAACAGAGGATATTACCGCTAGATGAGTTTAACTGCAAACTGTAAGTAGCAGTTTACTAGAAGTAAGAAGGTTAGCTAAGTAACTTGATAATATGCTACTGGTCAGGGTGCTCAATCACACCTACATGTGAAAAGAGGGAAAGACAATCTGTATGTGCACACAGGCAGTGTAAGTACAGATTCTATCAGTAAGAAAAAGGTCACAGCTTTTGAATCCATGAATAACTATTTTCTGGAATGGATTTAAACACCAATACTATTCTACCTCAATTTATCGATTCAATTACTACAGAAATTGCTTGAGGCACAATGGTGTAAAAGTCCTTTTTTTGCACTCTTTGCATGGCAAAATACTCAAATAGGACTCAAATAGTGAAAGCCGACAGGCCCCTCATTGACTGTTACCCATAACCAGCTTGCATGGCCCCAGGGTTGTGATAATATAGCATAAGTAGTAATCATTAGGGCTGTGTTGCTCAGATAATATTGGAATGCAGCTTCCAGCCTAATCGTTGACGTTTTGAAAAGGCAATTATTTGTTCTGTGTTGCTATTGCAGTTAAAAGGTTTGTGCTACCATGATAATGGCAGATAGCATAGATCTACTTTTTTCGCCTAGCATGTCTGAGTTTAGGTTAATTTATACCCTGTGATGTGAGAGAAGGCAAGACGTAAGTGGCATACCTTAATAATGGGTTACCCTAGATAGAATGGTTAAGATGGCTGTCACTGCTGCATCTCCACAATACTCTGATATAAATGGCGTGGTTAATATACCTTTTTCCCGAATGGTGTGTGTTTAAGTCCCGTGTCTACAGCGACTAGATCGGAGGGGCTTGATAATGAATATATAATTTGCGATAGCTTAGACACATGTATACATGCCGATAAAAAAAAGCTAATAAAATTGGTTAGAAAACACTAGATTGGACAGGCAGTATGATAAACTGGTTCAGCCCTCAGAATTTATCAACAGCAGCATGGAAAAGTAAATGTAAACAAAAAATAAAGCGTGTACTAAAACAGTTGTGTCCTAGAATTTCTCCCTACAAACATACCCTTAAGCATGGGTATTACTGGTTTCTGGCCAAATGAAACAAGATGTGCCAAAGCCAAGTAAAGTAAAATCAACAATAAGGAGTTAAGTGTCAAGAAAGTTTGTATGGTAAGGAGTGAACAGTTTGTTAAATGTAATGACTGTTTTGACAGTTATTCGAGACTGCATTCATCAGCGATATTCACTTCCAGATAATACTAGACATTCTCTTAATTAATTAGGCAATAATTAAACTTACTATTTCTCAGTATCACAAAGAGATAAGATTCCTGAAGGTTTTAACACTGAATTCTATCCAATATTTACATGTTGCATATTTGCTAAAGCTCTACAATTCATTCGTTTGTCTGAAAATGGCAAAATTACTTATGTAATAATGAAGCTAGTGCCTAGACTAAGAAAACAGTCCAACTGGAGATATCGGTGATCCTCAATTCGTGTTGACTTGAAATTCTTATGCAAGATGGTGGCAAACTTTTTACTGCTGTTCCTGGTGTAGACATACTCTTGTGTTCGATGTTATGAGTGGTAGGCTCTTTTTTGATAATTCAGGCTACTGCGCAATGTGAAGGATTTTGTTGTGGACCTGGGAAAACCTGCTGTAATTATTTTCTTGGCAGCACAAGAGATCTTTGCAAAGACAGAATGAAAATAAATAATTTTCCATCAATAGCTACAGGTCAAACCTACACTGATGTATATTAGTGAATATTGTCATCTTTTACTTTCCATGTAGCAGGAGCACCATGAATGTACATCTAATAGGGGTAAGCAATTGTCATTTTGGCAGGCGTGGCTACGGGCGTCAAGATGACGGTCGCACTCTTGGAGGAGTGCTCTGGACCCCTCCGTCATCCGCCGGATAAATCGCCTTCTTTATCCCCGTTCCCTCACCCACGGAACCCCCAAGAGTGCCCTGACTGCCGGTGCCCCTGAACAGCTGTGAGTCGCGGCGTTCGAGGGCTCGCGCTCCTCTGGGGACTGGTTGGACCGGCGGCGGCTGGGGCTGAAGCTCCCCGCACTGCCTCGTATTACCGGCCTGTACGCTCCGCCGGGCTGGGCTCTGCGGGGACACATTGACTGCTGGCGCCCCCCGCCCGGTGGAGGCGCCGTGCCGATCCTGCACGGCCCGGGGTTGAGGCGGCCGCGACTGGTCCCGCTCGGTGTTTCCCGGGGTGGCTCCCCTGGGACGAGCGACTCCCCACAGGCGTGGGCCACAAGGTGTTGGGGCCGAGCCCAGGAGTGGGGAGACACGGTGAGGCCTTGCTCCGGCTGGAGGTTCGATGGCAGGTGCCCGAAAGAAGATGCTGAGTAGGCACCCGTGACGCGCCAGTTGGTGAGGCCCGAGGAACTCCCTCCTTGTTTTCTCGGCTGGGCTCGGGGAGTGGAGAAACAATCTCGCCCCCCCCCCCCCCGGTTCCTCGCTGCACCGGTGACCCAGCTGAGACTGGGGGTGTACCGTGCCCCGCGGCTGGGTCCAGACGGGGATCAGAAGACGGCGATTGGACCGGGGGCGAGGAGGCGCACGGCCCAGCCGGCCTGCACGGGGTGGAGTAGCGGCCATTGGGCCCGGCCCAAAGAGCCACATCGGAGGACGGCGGAGAGCCCTGGGACCCCCCTTTCATACACCCTGGGAGCAGAAGTGGCCCTGATTCAGCAGGACAAGGACAAAGGCGACTGAAGCAGACCCCCTCCCTCTCATATTCTTCTTGACGCGGTGAGCGATCCTGGTGCCGTGGGGGAGTGCTGGTCACGGCCCGGTTGCTCGGGCCTGAAGGGTGACTGGTGGTTGGCCGCTGCCCCGGGGGAGCCCGTTATAGGAACACTCCCCAGTTCGTTGGTCCAGCAGGAGGAGCACCCCCCCTGGACCGGTCTGGGGACCCACCGGGACCGGGATGTGGTGACCTGGAGCACGCTTGATTTTGTAGACTCAGCGAACGACCTGGCGCTCTATCCCGCAGCTGTGGGTTCGCACCCCGGCGCAGTCGTTTGGCGCCCCGGCCCTGGTGACGGCCTGGACGCGAGGACCCCTCCGGGCGACCCCCTGGGAGTGCGTTGGGAATAGAGGGTCCTTGGCGTGACCAGGCCCCGCCTGTGCGGTCGGGTGGTGCCGCAGCGGCTTTGCCTAACCCCTGAGTGAGCCATGGGGAAGGACAGAGCCTCAAGACAACCGCAGCCGTCCCAACGGAGGATCGACCAATTCACTACACCGGCGGCCTCTCGGGCCGGGGGTGAGATGCCACCCGGTGACCCGATCCCAGACGGAGTCAGTGCTATCCTCCAAGCAATCCAAACATCACAACAGGCGATCGAAACCAAAATTGGAGAGGTGAAAGAGGACGTAGGACTTATCAGACAAGACCTTAGAAACGCAGTGGGCCGGATTACGGAAGTGGAAAGCCGCGTATCACAGACCGAAGACGACCTGGCTGACCTTAGGACCAAGGTAGCTCAACTACAAACTCGAACTGGTGAGCTGCATCGCCGGGCTGAAGACGCCGAAAATCGCTGTAGGCGCAACAATCTACGCTTTGTCGGTTTTCCGGAGGGAGTAGAGGATAGCAAAGCCCCTGAGTTTCTGGAGGGCTGGATCAAGTCCTGGATGCCAGAACACACCCTCTCACCATGGTTTGCAATTGAACGGACCCACAGGGCCTTGGCCCCGCGGCCCCCGCCGGGTGGGGCTAGGAGACCCATGATAGCACGTTTTCTCAACTTTAAGGACCGCAACATCATTCTTAGAGAGGCCAGACGCTCCCCTGACCTCCTCTGGGACAACCACAAATTTTTTATCTTTCCTGACTACACTCGAGAGGTCCAGGCCTGGCGTCGGTCATACGAACAAGTAAAACAAAGGCTCAGAGCGATGCAGCTCTCCTACATGCTCCTCTTCCCCGCACGCCTAAAAGTGATCCTGGCCGGCAAAGCACATTTCTTTGAGTCGCCTGAAGAGGCATGGGACTGGCTTATGGAGGAGGAGGCGGGGAGCCGAAGGGGCCCCCCGGGCCCGCCTGGGGGGACTCCGGGAACAGGACCTGGTCCCCGACTGGACACACGGAGAGGTCGCAAAAGGACAAGGTCCAGACGCAGAAGGCGGAGGAGTGCCGACGCCCTGGCAAAGGAAGACAAAGACAATGATCCAGACCGGGCGGGTGGGGAACGCGGGGACTCCCTGGGAGCTCAAACCCCAGGGCAGGGGCTAGAGGGGGATCGCTTGAGCCAATCCCCTACACTTGGTTAAAGCGGCTTCACGCACTGGGTTCGGCCATATTAGGGGGGAATTACTGCACCTGGCACTGACCTGTGTAGAGGGGAACGGGGACACACACACAACGCAATGTGATAAATCCCAGTGATATCCAAAGTTTGGCTAATGGCAGCCGATTGCAATTGATCCGACTGAAAGGAGGGGTCCAACACTCCACTTAGTGACAGTCCATCTGACTGTGACACCCCAGTTGGGTACTTGGGCGACAGATGCTTCCTGGGTAGAAGTATGGGGTGGGGGGAAGTTGGGGGGACAAATGTTTCTTTAGGGTTTAGTAAAGTTGTTTTGAAAGGTTTCCTTTGTTGCACCAGCTACATTAATCCTCTTCGCTTAGAATGTTCGCCTCTGGGTTCCCGAACAGGCTCCCGACATTTCACGACCTTAGCACTGTGCATGCGGCCCACTCACTGACACAAGTTCTTTCATGGAATACAAACGGGCTATTAGACAAAATCAAGAGATCCGCGGTGTTTAGCACCCTGCGCAGGTACACCCCGTCAATGGTTTTGTTACAAGAGACTCATCTCCTCGGCACTAACTGTCCCATGCTGGCGCGTGGGGGCTACAACAAGGTTTACCATGCAGGATTCTCAAGGGGCTCTAGAGGGGTGGCCATCTTATTCCATCGCACACTGCCTATGGTGGTCACAGCCACACACTCAGACCCACAAGGTAGATTCGTGGTGGTGACTGGAATGCTACACGGCCTACTATTTAATGTTGTGAGTGCTTACGCCCACCCCGGCTGGGCTTGACGCCTTTCTACTTACGCTCCGCCGGGTTCTGACAGACCTCCCTCAGGGCACCACACTAATAGGAGGGGATTTTAACTCCGTCCTGGACCCCAGACTGGATCTCTCTGGGTCCATCTCTACCACTCGGTCCGGGAGGGCGTCGAGCTTAAGCGGGTGGGCCGCTGGTCTAGGCCTGTGTGAGGTGTGGAGGGCCTGGCACACCAGGGCGCGACAGTACACACACCCTTCAGCTGCCCACCAATCCCAGGCCAGAATTGACCTTGTGCTCATGCCTGCACTGGATATCTCTAGGGTCACCAATGCTGAAATACTACCGCGAGGGGTCTCGGACCACTCTCCTGTACGAATCCGACTGGGAGGTATTGACCCGACCCAGCGCCTGATGTGGCACATGAACGCATCACCTCACCCAATACTTTGACCAGAACCTAGGGTCCGTACAATCTCCGGGCACCATCTGGGCTGCATGTAAAGCCTCACTCAGAGGCTACGCCAAACACCTTGTCCACATTAGGGAACGCGTCCGCGAATCACGGGTGGAGAAACTTGAGGCCAAAGCATCACACCTTCAATGACTAGACACTACAACCGCCTCAGCATCTGTCCTGAGGCACCTTACCATAGTCAGGGAAGAGATAAAGCAATTAGTATTGGAATCTGCGAAACAGTCCTGGAGGACGTCAACGGCCCGTGTGTACGGTTGGGGGGACAAAAACGGTAAACTCCTACACTGGCTGGCCTCACGTCCACTAGCAGATAGAATTATCCCTGAAATTATGGACGAAACGGGCTCACTTGCGAAGACACCTAGTGAAATCGCTAAGAGTTTCGCCTCTTAATATGCACAGTTATATGCGGAGCGCCCCCGTCCCCTGGCGGAGAAGAAATCCCCCCTCCTAGACGACATCGCCCTCCCTAAAATCTCACAAACGACCAGGGAAAACTTAGACTAAGTCATAACACTCGCTGAAATCACAGCGGCAATATCCAGCTTATCAACGGGCAAAACATCCTGCCCAGATGGCTTCCCATCGGAACTGTATAACAGGTGTGGAGATATTCTGAGTCCTCACCTGTTCAATATGTACGAGGAAGCCGAGAAGAATGTCTGTTTCCCCTCCGGGATTGACCAAGCCACAATAGTGGTGATCCCGAAAACCCAACCTCCGTCTCACAACCGCTCGGCATACAGACCTATCTCTCTCCTGAACACTGAGATTAAGGTGCTGTCGACCATACTCGCCGCCAGGTTGAGGGGTGCGCTCCCATCACTGGTACACCCAGACCAGTGCGGATTTATGCCATTGTGTAGCACCAGACACTGCATCAGACGACTGCATGTCGCCCTGGCACACCGAGGGACCCTGACCCACTCTCCCTTGGCCCTTCTTTTACTCGACTTCGAGAAGGCCTTCGACACTGTGGACTGGTCCTACCTGGAACACGTCCTACGGAGCAATGGTATTGGGCCTAAATTCCGTGGTCTCGTAAAGTTATTATACTCCTACCCAACTGCGCGGGTTCAGGTAAATGGTGTAGCATCTGAACCATTTCCCATCCGTCGTGGAACTCGGCAGGGATACTATTCGCACTAGCGATAGAACCACTAGCGAGGTTGATAAGGGAAGACCCTGTTGGAAGGTTGGTCGTGTCCTGCAGGCCCTGAGGACCGAGTGGCACTGTACGCTGACGATGTCCTTATTTACCTCTCCAACCCTGCCACGAGCGGCCCACGAATCCTACAACTACTAGACCTTTTCTCACAGGCCTCAGGCCTGACCTTAAACCCGGGCAAATCCCTGTTGGTCCCCTTGCACCCCTCTAGAGACTGTGTCGACTGGCAACAAAATATCCTGATCCGCCGCAATAGCTTTAAATACCTGGGCATACACATAGCCCTATTACCTGAATTGGCATGGGAACTAAACATCACTCCGCTCATTAGGAAAGTTAGAGATGACCTCCAACGGTGGCGGAGTCTTCCCCTCAATCAGCTGGGCAGGATAGCACTTTATAAAATGATGATACTCCCCAGGTTCCTATATCAGCTACAGAACTTCCCATACCTAGTCCCCCGAAAGTGGTTCAAAGAAGTGGAGTCAATAACGCGCCAATTCTTGTGGCACGGCTCACGCCCCAAACTATCCCTTGCTGCCTGTCAGAGAGATATCTATGACGGAGGGCTGGGAATGTCTAATATTTACTTCTATTGCCTGGCAACACACTTGCTAGTAATTAATAACTGGCAGGGGGGGGGGGCTGGACGGACCCGACATATAGACTGGAACTCCAAACAACAGGCTATAAGGGGATTTTCAATGCACTGTACGGAGGCCCAATCCCACTGGACACCCCAGAAGTGACTAAGATGACTCTCACAGGGTGGCGAGCAGCTCAGAAGGTGTCGGGCTGGTGGAGTTGTCTCACCCAGCAGACTCCTCTCTGGCAGGGAAAGTGGTTGGCGGAAGTCTCCGCACTGGAAGGATTCCAGAAATGGGACACCATTGGAATCTCCATCCTGGGAGACATCTGGGGAGGGTCACACATGCGATCATTTGGGGAGCTCCAAGAAGTCTATTCACTAAACAATACCCAATTCCATAAATACTTACAACTTAGACAAGCCCTGCTAACACACGTGCGACCGGGGGACAATATTCCAGAGCACAGCCCGCTGGAAGCGAAGGCCATAATGGGAAGCTTGGGGAAAGGAGGAATTTCCCAGTTATACCGCTCCATACTCATTAACACCTCTCCACCTCTTGAGGGACTCCGTTTAAAGTGGGAGGGCTGGGTGGGCCCTATAGATGAGTCAGATTGGAGGGAAGCGTTGATGGCCCCCCGATCACTGGCCATCTCCTCCCGATTTCAAATGCTGCAAACCCTATACCTGCACGCAGCATACCTCACCCCCAAAAGACTCTTTAAAGCAGGCCTCCGGCCCACAGCTAACTGCCCCCGATGCCCCAACCCGGAAGCCGAATTTTTCCATATGGTCTGGACCTGTCCAGTCATAGAGACGTATTGGAAGGCAATCATAGGAGAGATTTCAGTAGTCCTACAATCTGAGGTGGAGGTATCTCCGATACGGCTCCTGCTGGGGGCCATGGGGGAAACGGGACTGACTGGGGCGAACCGAACTTTCTTGGGAGTGGCTTGCTTGGTGGCAAAGAGAGACATCATGGCAGATTGGAAGGCCGAAACAGCACTGGCTCTGGCCAAATGGAGGCGAGGGGTGGATTGGTGCGCACAATGCGAAAAACCTATATATGAAGCAAGGGGATGCCCAGACAAGCACAACAGAGTGTGGGGGAAATGGGAAAATGCACTAGATACCTAACCTGTATATGTCCATAACGTACGAAATACATCAGCCTCAGACTTGGCGCTTCCGTGACGAGGGAACTGTAGCTAAGGAACACACATTCATTACTTTTATTCATTGTGTCACTGTGATCTATTGAATCAGATTTGGATGAATACACTCAATTAGTGTTTGGGGGGCCTAAAGGGACCAATGGGTCAGACGATATACTTTGGCTTAATGGTGCGAATCTATTCCCATTTGTGTTTGTATTTTCTTTTCTGTTTATCTTCCTAAAATCAATAAAAGTTCTTTATCAAAAAGCAATTGTCATTTTGGTACCCATGGCATTCCACTCACTATCTATACGAACTTGGAAGGCAGGAGCAAGAACAGAAGGTAGACCGGGCTCTGAGAACACTGTTTTTCCCAGTATATGTCAGTCTTTGTCCTTCCAGTAGCCCTCAACTGTTTACCACAGACTATGGGAAGTCTAAGGGTGGGATAACGGTCCTACACTACAGAGGAATTGCTGGTCATATGGGGCACAATGTCACTCCTTCTACCCCTGGACTTTAGAGAATCAACATCAATGGCACCATCCAGAATTGCTCATTGCTACTCTTTCTTTTGCTTCTAATTTTTAAATCAATTAAAAAAGATGGGTCATTCTGGTACATGCTTTCCACATAAAACAACACAATATTGGGCTGTTTTGCTAAAATGCTCACCTCCAGCCCCTTACTACTTGGAATTATGGAAGAATACTCTTGCATGCAGCATCAAGTAGCCTAACACTTCTATCCAACATAATTAAGATTCATTTTAAACTGAATTGGATTGAAGGGAGACGGTCTGGCTGAGTATGACCACAGTTGGCACTGAAGTGCATACGCTTATTGCTTTGACATATCAGACTTCATATCTTTTGGACCGGGAATAAGTAATGGTCATTATTCAACACTAGTTGGCCCTGCCAGCTTGACTAGATTTTTATCTTCTTCATTATTACTAAGAAACCCTCCCATCATCAGCTATGTGTGAACATATCCATATCCTCATTAAGAAGTCAACAAGGGCCATATGTATTAACACATATTCCCATAGACATAGAATGGGTAAAAACATTTGATACATCTGGCCCCAAAACACTTACCCTCAAGTAAAAGTCTAAAACCATAAACATAATGAGCTGGCAAAATTGGTTTTGTTTTGATGGATAAAAGGAAGGTACTATGGAGAAATGAATGGAAACTTAATAGCCAAGCTCTCTGGAAAAGCCATTTCTATGTACACTTACAAGCTGACTCGAAAGATAATTTGCATTGCAACTCGTCTACCTCATAACACTGACCCACCAAGAATATCACATAAACAGTCAACTTTGACTTCCACATGCTCCTTCAAACATACCACTCTGGGTTCCTTCCACATCGCATCATAGGTGGTGATCCCTGAACAGTCCTCCATTTATGAGTGGCTTTCAACACAGTTGTTCATTAAAAGTAAAAAAACATCTTTTCCATCTACAAATCCGCTCTCCAAACTTTAACAGTATTCAAATGGCTTTGCATCTTTCACTGCAGACTGATAATGTGGACCCTTCTAAACAACTACCTCTCTTTGTCAAATGCAGAATCTCCCAAGTTTTGATCGTTTTCTCAATGATCTTATGATCTTTAAGGTTTGCAAGCGACTTCTAGGATGTTGCTCTTACTGGCCAGACCAACCACTATCCTTTTACACAAAAGTATGGCTTCGCCTACTTGAAAAACAAATTAACACACACTCCCTAAATGGAGCACCTACCAACTGGACAATGACTATCAATTAACTGTAACCATCAAAAATGCCTCTGGATCATAATGAACTGATGACCATCAGAATTTATGTATGCATTGGAATACATGTCGCTAGCCCCCCCCTTTTTAGTGTGGGTTGGCATGCAAAGGTGCACAATCAATCTAGGATGACAAACCGTATGCATCTGTGTCCTTCTATAGCTTCTATCAGTGTGGAAACCTTCAGAAGTAGAGTCCAAATTCTCGACTGCCTGGCCAGTCTTATGCGTCTGACCGATGTTGCAACAGACTGGCTCTGAAGGATGGGGACACTCATTTGCTATGGTTGTTGTTAACTATAACAGTGGGGGGGGGATGGGGGAGGGAGGGGGAGGTGGTTGGCTGTGGGGAGAGGGAGACCTGCACATAACAGAGAAGGTGGAAGGATCATTCCAGAATATGCTAGCCTGGATGACTCACAAGTTGCCCTCATAGGTCCTGCCTGTTGAGTGGGACTAGCATGATTGTAGAGGAGTGGGAAGTGGGATGGGATCAAGAAACAAACTCCAGGGTGTATCAATACTTGACAGCAGAGAGGAGAGCAGGCATTCTGACCCATGGCTCAGACATGCTCTGAGTGGCTCTGCACTGTGCTGCGAGTCCTGGGCATACCTGAAACAGAGGGAAACTCGTGTTGCGCAGTCTGCATTACGTGAAAATCTCATCAAGTGCCTGGAGTGATTGTGGGAACAAGCTGGGAAGGACAGAGATGAGCTGGTGTTTCAGGTGATCCCTAGATGGCATAAGGATCCAAAAAGGGAAAAGACAGATTCAAATCTGGAACAATTGTCTGTTCCTTTTCTGGTGGTCATTTAATTGGCACCTCATGAACACTGGTACTTCAATCAGGCTCTGTTGTGAGGGTCTGCAGGAGGGGGATCAAGTAACATGTATTTTTGAAGTAGAAGATGAGGAACTATGTCATGAACATCAAAGAAAATACTTCTTTGAGTCCTGGGTGGCTCCATCCATGTTGATATTCCAGTTTCTGTCCAACTCCCCAAATCCCTTTCTTCTCCCTCTTTCTTCTGCACAGCCTAACTTCGTGTCCTTCTGCACTTCATGTCTGTTTACCAGTGGGCATACCTTTTCCTGACACTTTACATTCTGTGTCCCTTTGCTTTCCGTCCTACTCAATCACATTCCCCAACCCCGACTCCTAACCAAGCGCTCTTTTTTCCATCCTCTTTGTTTCTCTACTGCCAGACACAGGTCGAACAGGGGAAGTCAATGCAGCCACATCAGAGCAGTTCTAGCCAAAGCTGCTATGTATGCCAAAGCAGCCCAGCTCCATTTAAAACGAGTGCGGAAAAGAAAAAACTGAAGGTTAAATTATTGATACACGTGAAACACTAAATAAGTAAAGAGAGAATGAGGTTGACCCTACTTTTTGGGACAAGTGCAACCGTGTTATAAAACGGACTGCAAAGGGACTACGACATTTAGGCGCTTAGTTACGACCGCTACAAGTGTGGAAGTGATTAAACTTAATACTTCGTAAATAAATTTCTCAAAGTGATAGAAATTATTCTAAAGGGTACTTGTTTGTAAACTGGGGGGTCTAGTGATTTGATACATGTGTAAAGTGTTAAGTTTTTGTTTTAAATAATAATCACCAAGAAGGCACCATGGCAACACGTAAATGGGTATGCACTGTAGCAAAAGGCAAATTGGTATGTTGATTAGGAGTACGCATAGATAACTATGTACCATAGATAATTGCTTTCTACTATAATTAATTGTATTATAATTGCTTACTATTATCAAAAAATCAGCACAGCCTTCTTTCTGCCCAGAGGCTTTACACAGGGAAGAAGCAATCATCCATCAATAATAACTTCTTAAATAGGTCTGCCCGAGAATTTCGATGTACAGTAATGGATCGTAAATCCACTGGAAAAATGAATTTATGAATGAATAAATCGTGAATTATTGTGGGAAGCCCTGTATATAAAAATAGTTAAAATAAGTGCTTACAGGCCGTAGTATTCCCAACTTCGATGCATTTCAATACAACAAACGGCGTATATAGTTTCAGATTCGACTAAGGATTTGTAGGTTAAAGGATATTCAAACAGCCCATGTAGGGTGTCTGACGTGAAAATAGCTGTTGAAATATCACAGCGTATTGTGTATGGAAACCGAGATTAAAAAAAAGTGCGCAGGTTACAGCTCTTTGAAAGGTTCCCAGCAGGAGGTTTCCTTATTGTTTCTGCAGTACAGGATTTCCTCTCACCCACAAAAAGGGGGAAAAACTAACAAAGAATGTTCATGTGCCACTAACACTAAGCAGCACTTCCTTAATCACTCATTTCCAGCCATTTATGGATGATCTGTAGCAAAAAAAAAGCCAAAATAATGAAAAAATGCAATGAAACCATACTGAGACAGACAGCCTCACTCTCCCGACCTCATTTCTGTGTCTATTTAAGATGGCGGGGCCTGATCCAAATTAGTCACCGGGAACAAAAAGAAAAGTCATCTGGCCATAAAATACAGTACAGGGTCACTTTTATGTAACTTTGCCAAAAGGGACATAAACCAGGACAATTTCAAACTGTGACACAGGATAGACGCATATTAAAAAATCGTTGTTTCTCCTCTATTGTGTTGTCATGTTGTTCAGCTTTATTGGCGGCCTGCGCACCAGCGCGGGCCTCTTCGCTCCACCTGGCCCACCTCATTAATTAAGCAAGGAAGTTACCTCAAATTTCTGTGCGATTGGCTTTTATTATCTGGCGCTCGTTTGATGTTTTAGGAGTTAACCTTTTAATCCGACAGACTCGCTCTCTGTTGCTTCGCGGCTTTTTGGAAGGATGTCTGGGTAATTTGGGTAATTAGTCAGGATGTGCTGTCGCACGTGGGATATTTAATGCACGGGTTTACAATACAAAGATCGACATATGAAGGTAGAACCCACCAAGGCTCTCTTCTTTAAATATACAATTATTTAGGAGAAAATCAGAGATGAGTTATCTGGATATGCAGCGTTTCTTCCTTACCATGTACAAATGAATCAATAGAGAAATACGTTATTTAGTGAGAATCATCACCATGAGAAAAAATTGGTTTCACACATTCTCAATAGACCAGAACAAGTGGGGATTGTCTGCGTCTCCTCCTATGGACATGGTAAATTACGTTATGTGCATTCTACAGCGCCTTTTGCATTGTACAGTGCATTTCGCATTGTACTGCGCATTTCATTTCACACTGTCATGTTACGTTCTTGAAGTAAGTGGTTGAAGTGAGGGGGATCTATAGGAGACTCGATTCCCAGTTTTTTAAATTTACACTAACAGTTTCCATACCTCTTGATGCCTCGCTCCCACATTCGCTGACCTCACCCCCACCGCACTCATCATAGTTCCCCATATTTATTATGCACGTCAACCTCTGCTTGGAATCTGGGTGCCACTACCGGTTCTGCGGTTCCTACTAACCCAAGTCAAAGTGATCTGTTGGCCTTAAATTTGTGTAGTTTCATGCTGCCAATGGCGTAAGGGGTTTATGATTAACTGATTATTGTTGAATAATGGATTATGTTAGTTGGCTGGATTTTGTTATGATGCAGGTAGAGCATTTTGCGTATGGGCGTGTGTGCCAAAAGACTTGTTTCGATTAGGAAATTGCCCCGGAAGCTAACCTGAGGATTATGATCAGTGATGAAATGAGGAATCAATACCATATCAGGTCATGTTCACTGTTACTTAATTAAGTGCACATAAAGGATTGACATTCACCTTGGTTAAAGGAGATGTGAAGAGAGACAACGGATACCAACAATTCAAACAACTATTGGCAAAGCCAAGAGGATGAACCTTTGAATGGAAAGTGCAGGAAGGCACACAAGATCCATGCACAAATAGGCATAGATAAAATATTCATGCACATATGATGCTGTGCATAGATGGGCGGCAGAGTATGTACACCAGTGCAGTGCAAGCAACTCGTGAGACTGCCAGTACCGGGTGCTACAGAGCCTGAAATGTACAGATCTCCTCCCACATTTCAATCACTGCACTAAATGTAGAAGAAGAACAACCAAACTTCACCTACAGCTTCCAAATGAGTGCCAAGAACCATAACAGAATCAGATGTTATGTTGACACTACTTGGTTATCTATCCCACCCTAATAGTCTCCAGCAGGTCATTTGTAATCTCCAAACTTCATGCTTTTCAGAGTAAAACTGAAAACTTGGTTATTCTTAGATGTGAACTTCCACTCTCACCAAGAGTCCTCCGAATAGCTTCTTAATATGAAGTATGCTGATATGTATTTCAACGATTCGGGCTGCTGGCAGGAGTGTAGAAGGTGCGTCAGCAACAGAACCCCCTAAGCGGACTATCTTCAGGCAGTTCAGCATGAGAATAGGGAAGACTGAGACCGTTTAACAGAGGGTTCTTCCTGAATATGTTACATGTACAATGACGTGAAAAGTATACAAGTTATTGAATCAGCAAGTGACCGCTTTTTCCAAAATACTGCTTATCCATCTATGATTCAACCTGCATTTACATGTGTGGCTCCAGAGAGAGAGGGAGAGAGAGAGAGAGCTTTTTTAACTTGTATCTTAGTGATACTATTGCTCAAGGGTCCAGGAGAGGGGGATATGATGTCACGATTTAGATGGTCCCCTCACCACTTGTAATGTGAAGCTATCTGCAAGCTACATTTTAAAAATGTTTAGTATATTTCAAAATACATCACTGGGATGTGGCACACTCCATCTAAATGCTGGAACATTTTAAGTATGGTAAAAAGCAAAATAGGGCCTGTTGTTTTAACTTTCTGTGATACACAGGATACCAAACCACTTATTATTGCTACTTTTGTAAATTTCCTCCCATGTCGGGATAAGTGTCACAATTGCAGGCCCATCATTTAGCGCTTTATGTGATAGTAGAGGGAAGTGTATCCTGTAGTTTTGGGACACAATGACAATTAGCTTCACTCTTGCTGATAGAATTTGATTTAATTTTTGGATTTTTGAACATGATATTTGCAGAAAATAGAGTATGTTACGCTATCCTATTATAGGTGTTTATTATCTGTGCTATTCATCTTTGAAACCGTCTGAGGAAATTTGGGGTCTTACCAACATGCACATGAAATCTTCGTACTATTATCCCATATATTTTGTCATTGACTAGGAATCTATCCTTGCTCCTTCCACAATATAGGAATGACTGATATGCTACATTGATATATACAGATAACCGATTCTTAGAGAGGAATGTTTAAAGAGACTGAACCTGACCGAAGACGTAAATTAGTTCCTGTTTCTGTACTTTGTCATTTACTATTTGCATTGATTCTGTGCTTGGAATTTAGACCAACATATCTCAAAGGAAAATCAACTAAGTGCAACATTATAATTTACTGACATTTAAGCATACTCGTTTCTGCTTAAATGTGAATAAAATAAGCAAATCTTCATCTCTGTGTTTAGTGAGTGTAACAAATGATAAATCTAGTCCAACTGTAACAGCATTTACTAGACAATACATGTATTTGTTTTTATTTCTGTTAGTTGGCACCACTGATTACTTAATTGATTAGATTGTTTTTTTATTTTTATTAATGGCAACGAAAAATATGTACATTTTCTGATTAGTCACATAGTTTTCGTTGCCTCTTGTGTCTATGTGTTTTGCCTTTTAACATTTTGGTGAGGGCTTCTTCAGGACAGTTTAGACTGTAGCATACTTTTGTAGTGTCATAACATCTTTTTTAAATAATAAAAATAAACAAAGGCATTTCACTGCATTTGTGAGATTGGTCCTGTTATTCTGGCTACATGAATATGAGCTTATTGCTATGTAACTGTGGACATACCATACGGATGGTATGCCTCATCGGAGAATGTTGTGTAAAAATTGAATAAACTATTGGTATGGTAAGATATCACATTTAAAATTGAATATATATATAGAGGGAGTGCAGAATTATTAGGCAAATGAGTATTTTGACCACATCATCCTCTTTATGCATGTTGTCTTACTCCAAGCTGTATAGGCTCGAAAGCCTACTACCAATTAAGCATATTAGGTGATGTGCATCTCTGTAATGAGAAGGGGTGTGGTCTAATGACATCAACACCCTATATCAGGTGTGCATAATTATTAGGCAACTTCCTTTCCTTTGGCAAAATGGGTCAAAAGAAGGACTTGACAGGCTCAGAAAAGTCAAAAATAGTGAGATATCTTGCAGAGGGATGCAGCACTCTTAAAATTGCAAAGCTTCTGAAGCGTGATCATCGAAAAATCAAGCGTTTCATTCAAAATAGTCAACAGGGTCGCAAGAAGCGTGTGGAAAAACCAAGGCGCAAAATAACTGCCCATGAACTGAGAAAAGTCAAGCGTGCAGCTGCCACGATGCCACTTGCCACCAGTTTGGCCATATTTCAGAGCTGCAACATCACTGGAGTGCCCAAAAGCACAAGGTGTGCAATACTCAGAGACATGGCCAAGGTAAGAAAGGCTGAAAGACGACCACCACTGAACAAGACACACAAGCTGAAACGTCAAGACTGGGCCAAGAAATATCTCAAGACTGATTTTTCTAAGGTGTTATGGACTGATGAAATGAGAGTGAGTCTTGATGGGCCAGATGGATGGGCCCGTGGCTGGATTGGTAAAGGGCAGAGAGCTCCAGTCCGACTCAGACGCCAGCAAGGTGGAGGTGGAGTACTGGTTTGGGCTGGTATCATCAAAGATGAGCTTGTGGGGCCTTTTCGGGTTGAGGATGGAGTCAAGCACAACTCCCAGTCCTACTGCCAGTTCCTGGAAGACACCTTCTTCAAGCAGTGGTACAGGAAGAAGTCTGCATCCTTCAAGAAAAACATGATTTTCATGCAGGACAATGCTCCATCAGACGCGTCCAAGTACTCCACAGCGTGGCTGGCAAGAAAGGGTATAAAAGAAGGAAATCTAATGACATGGCCTCCTTGTTCACCTGATCTGAACCCCATTGAGAACCTGTGGTCCATCATCAAATGTGAGATTTACAAGGAGGGAAAACAGTACACCTCTCTGAACAGTGTCTGGGAGGCTGTGGTTGCTGCTGCACGCAATGTTGATGGTGAACAGATCAAAACACTGACAGAATCCATGGATGGCAGGCTTTTGAGTGTCCTTGCAAAGAAAGGTGGCTATATTGGTCACTGATTTGTTTTTGTTTTGTTTTTGAATGTCAGAAATGTATATTTGTGAATGTTGAGATGTTATATTGGTTTCACTGGTAATAATAAATAATTGAAATGGGTATATATTTGTTTTTTGTTAAGTTGCCTAATAATTATGCACAGTAATAGTCACCTGCACACACAGATATCCCCCTAACATAGCTAAAACTAAAAACAAACTAAAAACTACTTCCAAAAATATTCAGCTTTGATATTAATTAGTTTTTTGGGTTCATTGAGAACATGGTTGTTGTTCAATAATACAATTAATCCTCAAAAATACAACTTGCCTAATAATTCTGCACTCCCTGTATATATATATATATATTAGGTTATTTCATGATAGATCTATACGGCAATGTCACACATCATAATACATATAATCTGCCCGTCACATTTTTATTAACATCTATAAATATTTAGGCTAAAATGTTAGCCCTACTACTTCGTATTGAGAAATTTGTAACAAAGAAAACAGACTTGAAAGGCTAATTATGAATGCAATAATGCTGCTTAGGAAGTCAGGACACGCCTTATTAAAAACACCATGTTCTTATGAGTGAGATTTGACAACAAAAAAGTAAAGTACAGATTATACAAAATAAATGTGTGGCCTCATAAGATTCAAACAGGACACTATGTGGAACCGGTTGTTTGGCAGCATAAAAAGAGACTCAAAGTGTTTTTGGTTTTCATAGGTCTTTTTATGAATAGCAGTGTTAATACCTATACTTTTAATAGCCCATTTGAAACGCAGGAATCATTCATATTAAATTATATTCCATGAATCAGATGAGTTATTTTACTCAGTCTAACTGGTTTAACAATAATTACACCATTACCGCAAACAAAGTGTTGTTACCAATAAGAACTACTCTAGAGTTATACAGTCATCCTAGAAAGGCTCCATGTGTTCAACTATACTGCTCTGGCATCCTGATTCCATAACGGTGCCATTACTCTTTCATAATGCCCATGATGTTAATCACAAAATAGTTAACAGTGAATCAATAGAGCATGCTCTTGCTGTAATGCACACTGCACCACTGACAAATGTTACTTGAAAACTGCTAATTAAATGTGTTAAAAAAACATATTAGAAAGGCTCCATGTTACAACTACTCCATAAGCGTGGCACAAACTTGAGTTACATAAAAAAAAAAAAATCAGATTCATTATATTAATAGATTTTGATGACAGTGACGAGCTTTTTGTTATTTTGTTTTGCTGAAAAACGTTCAGAGTGGGACAGTGAAAATGTTTGCTTAAAGTTACCCAATGTGGATTTCTTGCCAATTGTTCCACGTTAGATAATATCACCGCATTAAATTTAACAGCTTCTTGTCATTTTTTAAATAACATGGCGTTTTTTGTTGATTATTCTCTCACTTTTGATAAAGTAGATAGGATCCGCCTACGGTCCAGATTACAATCATGTCGGAATGGCAGTACACTGCTGCATTTTCTTATTTTATAGGGCTGCATACAGATACGTAGCTACAAATAAAATTGTGTGTGAAGAAGTCCACACCCTACCCCCAACAAAATTAACACTGCCAATGGATTAAAATAGGGTTGAACCACTCAGATGGTATAGCACCAAAAATCATGATTTCCAATTGATGACTCATAATACAATTCATAGCTGAGTTTAATTATGAATAATAAGTTGAACTAGAATCCACATTTAGCTTACCTTCTGTCTAGATGTAAGCAAACAGTCACTACAAACAAATATGGGGGCAGCACCTTCTTTAATGTCCTTAAACAAAATTCAGTTAGTTATATCTGCAACTGGACAGGAGCTTACTCTGAAACTTTAGGATTACATCTCTTTTTTTAATGCAAACTGAGGCAATCAATTACCATTAGGAAATTGTATTAATATGATAAGACAACGCCCTCGCTGGATATAACTGTCAGTCTGTCATTCCCTACTAATAAAATTATTTTTAAATCACAAAAAAAAAACAAAAAAAAAACATTGTAGCAATGTGATTTAGGTCTGTCCTTACTTTAGAAACTTCTAAACACATATCCAGCAGACAGAAGAAACAGATTGGCACACACTCCTAACAAGTCATATATAGTCTTTAAGCAAAAACTGTCCAATTATACTTCTGGAGGGTCTGAGTAGGTGCTAGTCACCCCAAGTTTGGGAAACTCCATATTAGCTCGACGTTTGATTTCTCAAGCACTCTTCTTCATTTGTCCAGATATAACACTGTAAAACTTGCAGAGTTGTCAGTGTTCCTTTATTTGTCTCTCACTCTAGCTAACACGTATTTCATGATAATTGACCTCTTCAAGGCTCTTCAATAACCTGCTATAAAAGAAGAACAATCATCACAAGAGAGGAGCGTGGCCAACAAGATGACCGACCAGTCGCACTAACCCAGTGCTCCTGGCCCCGGCTTCAGAATCCAACAGAATCCTGCCACCCGAGGACCCGTGAACCCGGCGGACTCAGTGACGGAGGCTGGGGAGTCAGAGTAAAGCGATGGAGGCAGGCACGGACGCTTAGAATCTCGCTACACCCCTGAGGCTGAGGAGAGCGCCTGACCCTAACATGGCAGCCGCAGTAAATAGTGCGCGCTGGGCCAGCAGCATCTGACTAGGTAGGCCCAAGCCTGTGGCTGTGAGGGTGGACAGCTGGGCCCCCCTAACCCTTCTGACCTGGCGGTGCCTGACTGAGCACCCCGTACTGTGGGGGCTGCCTGGTTCGCTCTACCCCCTCCCTCCCTCTTGGCTGACGCTGGGCCCGCTGGTTTTCGTAAACCAGTCTGGCAGGTCCCGTGGAGTGACCTGGCCGGGAGCAGAGAGCCTGTGCGATGGGGGGCCAGTGAGTCGCAGCTGGGAGCCAGTGACACTGCGAGAGATGGCTGTGAGCGAGTGGGGGATGCCTGAACAGGCGATTAGCCTTTGAGGGGTGTGGCCTGCCTGGACTATGAATCAAGCCGCACCGACCAGAGAAACTCCGAGTTTGAGCTGTGGAGAAGTGCTGAGGGGTTCTGGGACATGACTGGGGCATCGGCGCTGGGCAGACACATCTGGCTGTCGTCTACCCCCCCTCTGCCTTAACCTCGCCACACAGGCCACCTGACTACAGCACTGACTGCCAAGGTAAGGGGCACCCCTAGGAGGCACTGAGGGCTGGACAATCCGCATAGACCAAACTTGTTGCGCTCCTCTGATCGTGCTCCCTGGGACCACAAAATACACCAACCCCACCTTGTAGGTGCAGTGCCACGAGGCTTTGGATATGTGAGGGAGTGCTGCAAGCAGGAAGATCAGGCACACTGCCAGCCACCCAACACTATCACTGGATACCTAGAGGGCTCAGCAGCGGTCGGCGCATTGGGCCTCGTGCAATATGGGTAAGGGCAGAACAGCAAAAGGTGTGCAGCAGACGAGGATGGACCAATTCACGGCCCAGAGCGTGGTGGGGGGGGGTCAGAGAGTGAGCCTAATGGACCTACGGAGAAGGTGGGTGAGCACACTGGGGCCCAGATGCTGGCAGCCATTGAGGCCTCTGGACAGGCGGTGCAGGTGTAGATCGCCGCTATGGCAGTGGATGTTAACTTGTTAAGAGCTGATCTGAGGGTGGTGGCGGACTGATCGGTGACCACTGAGCAGCAGCTGAATGGCATGCAGACAGACAGACACCCTGAAGGCCACTGTAGCCACCCTTGAGGCTAAAACGCGCAGAGTGAAGGTGGGGGCTGACGATGCGGAAGGGAGGTTGCGGCGCTGCAACCTCCGAGTTGTGGGCTTCCCGGAGGGAGTGTAAGGGACGGCCCCGGAGACCTTCCTGGAGGACTGGATCAGGAAGACGATGCCCACCGCCCCCTGTCATCTGCGGTTGTGGTGGAGCGAGCGCACAGGGCCCTAGCCCCCTCGCCACTGCCAGGTGCTCCCCCCAGAAGGATCATTGTCAAGATCCTCAATTACAGAGACCGTGTCATTATGCTGCAGGAAGTATGCAAACACTGTGACCCCTCATACGAGAATCACACTATATGCTTTTTTCCTGACTATACAAGGGCGGACCAGCTCCAAAGACAATCCTATGGAGGTGTTAAACAAAAGTTAAAAGAAATAGGGCACACCTATATGCTATTATGCCCAGCCAAACTGAAGGTCCTACATGCGGGCCACTCACACTTTTTACAAACAATAGAAGCAGCTTGGGACTGGCTGGAACTCAGTGGGGGCGAACGACCCCCGGAGATCTCCGATGGAAGAGACTGCAGAGATGACTGGGGGGGCCAGGGATTCACAGGCCACTGCGAGTAAGAAAAAATAGACGTCACCGTACCAGCCAAGACGACAGGGTGATAGTGCACCCAGATGGCACCCTGAGCCTGGTGCGAAAGACAGGAGTGAGAGGAGGCCTGACTACTGGTGGAGTCTGTCACCTCAGCGACATCCTCACATACTGGGTTGCTACTGGGTGAGGAGGATCCAACCTCAGACTTGGACAATGCCAACACCTGATGGTTGCCGCTGAGGATGCACAACGCAGCAGTGAAGGTGGCATGAGCCCAAAGCCCAGGCGGAACGGACATTGAGGGAACAGAGGCTGAAAGCCAAAGTGGGAGGCACAGCCCTCCCCTTTATATCTTACTGCCCCTCCCCACCCTCAAGACTACCACTGTGGCCCCAGCCCACTTCCATGCTCAGGAAGTTGACTCCTTCCCTTCACCTCTCCTCCTCTCGACCCTCCCCTATCTCTTCTATCCACTCCTGCCTGCGCTGGAGGCGGTAGGGCTTCGGAGCCGCAAAAACTAACATGGATGGGGCGCTCTGACAGGCTAACCTCCCTAGTTTAACTGCGACTACCCTCTTTCCCCCTTCTAATCTTCTACGAGGCTACTACCTCTTATTCTTCTATGATGTTCACTGTATTGTTATAGTTCTGACAATTGGGAACAGTGTGAGCGATAACTGAATGGTTACGGGAGGGGTGCTGGAGAACTGCTTGAACGCCAACCCGCAACATCTTGAGCTGCTACTCGCTATCGAGTGGGGGCAGCGAGCATGCTTCCCCTCCCTCCCCAGGTTACCCTGGAAAGGATAGCAGGACTCGCACACAGTTTGGGCAGACATTCGTTGTTCAGAGGTGTTTACCCGGGGAGGGATGTGGGTGACTTGATGGGGTTATTCGTTCATTTTGGAGTTATGCTTTATCAAATTGGTGCGCTGCGTGCACTGTAACAGGGCTTGGAGAGAGAGTTGTACTACTATATGTGCGCCTGGCTGATGCGTGGGGGGGTCGTTGGGGAGTGGTGCCGCAGTCGCTGACCAGTATAGACTGAGATGGGTGAACTAATGTATATCATCACATGGAACGTGAGGGGGTTGAACTCCTTTTTAAAACACTAAAGAATACACATACCTCAGACACTGCCCTCCTGCAGGAGACGCATTTGATGGACGCTGAAGCACAAAAGCTATAGAAACAGCGGAGGGAACATCCCCAAAAAAGGGTGAAAAATGGTATACAGACTCGCACACCTGGGGCTTGTATTGGCCAAGAGGTGCATTTCTATCCAGAGGGCTAACCCAACCCCGCCTCCCCCCTCCCCAAATGTGATAAATGGCTGACTGATCTTCTTGAATGGGCGACTGCTGAGGAATATCGACTCCTCAAGAGCCGTATGGATGAGCACGCAGAGCGGGACTTGGAGGCCTGGAATAGTATGATTGAGTGTGGGGAAGCAGAATCAGGAGACAGGGAACCTCAGCAGACGAATACCCCTGTACGAATGCTGGGGAAGACTAACCCCCGGGAGTGTGAATTGGTGGTGTGCGGGCTGGGGGGCTGGGCACGGTTGCTCAGCACCTTGCCCCCCTCCAACTCATTTGATTTGGTTGCATGACTGCCTGCCCTTTCCCCCCCACCACCCCTATGGCCTTGCGCCCCTTTATTATTAACTAGGCCGCTGGAATGGCCCATCAGCTCTCTCTCCTTGCTTCAACCATGTAGCCATGCACTGCAGAACCACCATCTAGTTGTTGTTGTTCAATGTACCATGTAATGTGATTTGCACTGCTCTGCCTAATTAACCCCCGCTGTGCTGGAAGTCTTTCACACTCAGAGGTTGACTGCCCAAATGCTACCTTTCGCTCCTCGTCTGCCAACCCGATCTCTTGGCATTGCTCCGGGGAACCCGGAGTACCCACTTACATCTGGGCAAACAGGACAACAAATTAATACTGTTGCAGGGCGATGTATTGATGGAAGGTGGTTGCTTGTACCTTGATGACCTTTAACCCCACCAGTGCATACACTGCTGGGTTCCTTGCTTTGCTATGTAGATGCCAGTGCTCAGTTAGAACTTAGGTGTTAAATTTTGCACACTTGGAGAGCACAGTTCAACATCATGGACACAGAAACTGCGCCCTCCCTAGAAATGTGGGAGGAGCTGCCTTATTATCTGTATACTTATTGTATATGGTACTGTTTTGAATGTTCTGCTTATTTTTTTAATAAATAAAATTTGGAAAAAAAACAATCAGTAGAAAACTGTACCAAGTCAATATCACAATGCAACGCTGTAATTAAGGGCCAACTAGTACTAAGCGCTCGGGTGCACTGAGACACTAACTCAAGATGTGCCGGTGTCTTGCAAACCAAAACTTGAATCTTATAAATCTTTTAGTGTAAATTTAGTTCAGGCAGGAGTGTGTACATGGTGTCCACCGATTCAATCATGTGCTGCAGCGACACATTGTGATATTGACTTGATACCGTTTTTTTGCTGATGACTGTTCATAAGTCTACATCTACAAAGATTGCAATGTTACTTTTAGATGAATGAAGAGAAGCGTTCGGGATGATCAAATGTTAAACTAGTGTTTGTAAGGCGCTTATCAGCTGAATCGTGGATATCTGAATGTTTAAACTCAAGGGTCGTCAAGTTTTCTGTAATAAGAACTACTTATGATCAATGCAAATCATTCCGAGCTATTAATATCATTACTGTTTTAACAGTCGCCATACCAAACAAGTTTATGTTAGTGGCTATCCTGTGCAAAATTACCTGCAGTGAACACCTCAGTGCATAAGGCAGGATTGCCAGCAGTAAATCTGAAATGCCTTTATGTGGGTAATAGATACCCCCCCCAGCTTGAATGCACCAGGCTTCAAGGTAATATTTGTAATTCACTCAAAAAACAAAGGTTACAAGGACGTTATAGTTAGGCTCACATTTTAAACGTACAAAACCATAGAAATTCAGCTAGAGTAAGAGTTATTTCAAGTAACTATAACTCATGCCCTTGCCATGTACAGTTTTCTCATCAATACTTTTACTGCAAATTTTTCAGTGCTATTATCAATTATGTCATAGAAGATGTAATGAGTGATGTTATATGTGGGGTAATTATCAGTGCATGGCAAGGGAGCGAGTTATAGTTACGTTAGGGCACGAGTACTTTCTACTGGCTAATTAGCAAGTGCTACCTCGTTGGGTGAATGTATATGGCATTTCCTACACTACAACTGGGTAAATGAAACAGAGTAATGTCTCCAGTGATGTTGTATGTCTGTAACTTTGCCATTGTGATTCTTCCTAGAGTGTCTTCATCAGCCAACTTTATAGGGTGGAACGGAATAGCAAACACACTTGGATGATTTGTACTTTGAAGAAGCAAGTGCTTCTGTTTTTTGTTTTTTTTTGTAGCTGGAAGTGACCGAGGAGAGGAGCCGCAAGGCCCTGCTGTAAATGTAGATTCCTGCGTGCAGGAGCAATAATTTCATATTTTTCCTTGCCTGCATGTCTGCGGGCAGGGAAAGAGATGACATCTCTGATTTTAACAAGCGGGAGCATTTTTAAAGCTCCCACTTGCTGAAAGCAGAGTCTTTGCTTTTGCCTGGTGGGAGCAGTCAGAGCTCCTGCCAAGCAAAAGCAAACAGCTACCACCGAGGATGGGCATTACAGGAGGTATCTGGAGCCAGCCCTGGGGGGTTGCGGTCCCTAGGGACATATATGGCTCCTGGAAGGGGGCGGGCCACACAGCCCCCCTACTTTAAAAAAAAATTATTTGGCCCTGGGTGGTTTGGGGGGGGAGGAGGGAGGGAGGGGGTCCATATGCCCTCTCCCCAAACCCACTGATACTATAATATTCTGCCACGGAGAGGTTGTGGTCCCTGGCTTTAATAAGCCCTAGGAGGGGGCCTCCAGTGTGCCCCCAGGACCTGGCCCACCCAGGGGCAAAATGAAAAGCAAGAGCAGGAGACCGCGCTTACAATTTTTATTATTATTATTTTTTGTAATCCACATCCAAATTTGTTAATTTTGCAGTAAATTATTTTTTTTAAAAAAATTCTAGCCCTGGCGGGGGTGGGGGTTCCATGGGGACCACTGGACTAAACTTATGGGCTTAGGTTAACAGTACCCTGCCCCCTTTTCTTTTTTTGGAACTCTGCTGAAGCTGGGTCCCAAAATGGCTGGTTAAGTGCTGGCAGCCAATAAAATCTCTGCATAAGATCGGGACTATTCACGAAGTATCCGGCTCTTCTAGATATACAAATTTGGATTTCCTTTAATATCTCAAAAACTACTGAACAAGTTTACACCAAAGAACAAAAAGGGTGATCTCCAGACCAAAAGCTACATTTCTGCCTAATTTGGTGTAATTCTGTCCATCGCTTTGGGCTGAAGGCATGTCTAAAGAGTCTGGGGAATTAACATAGGAAACACATTATTTTACCCCCTCCTGCCCTTTTCTCAGCCCCAGCTTGACAAATCAATTGAACTTTCCATGCAAAACAGGAAATAACGTAACATTTTTTGGGGAAAATTTCACGAAGAATCGTCAAACTGAGCCAAAGATATAGCCAGGTCAAAAAATGCTTTTTCTATGGAAACTAGGTCCTAACTATAACTACCTTGTGGTGACCGACAGAGGGTAATACATTTCCTAATTGCCACATTATTTATCTCACAAATTTCAGTTTTAAATATTCTTGGGGAATTAAACCATTTTTCTTTATACCTTCGCTCATGAGTTCTGAAAATGCACACAATTTCATCTCAAATAGATTATGGTTACTCTTTCTCTCTCTATATTCCTGGAACAATGTAGTATACCCCCGTTAGTCTGAAAGGTATTGCTTTGTTGGGGTTTACAGGGTTTTCAGAGTCAGTATAGGTGATTCAGATTTCTGGGATAATCCCCAGTACAGTGACAAACTGTATAGCCACATCTAATTGAACTTGTCAGGGACAAAGAGTTTATGGTTAAACCTAATTTAGAAGCCAGAGCTTGAATTGCAGTGCTACATGCAATGCTCTACATAATTTCTGGATTGTTTCTGGTGCAGGTATATTAAGTTTTACATCTAATGTAGATGACTGGTCACAAATGAGTGTGGTGAGATCACATCTTGTAGATGGAATAATCAAAAGAATAACTGAGTGAGTATCCAGTTGTCAGGAACAGAGGTTTGAGAAAAGTTTGGCATTCTCAACACTGGGGTTCAGGGCACCACAAATCTGAGTATTAACAATGATGCTATGATTCGGAGTACAGTTAAAAACATTTACCTGAGGAACTCTAGGCAATAATAACAGACTGTAGAGTGCATGTGCCTTAGGAAGAGCAGAGCTTTAAATAAAGCTAGGCATTTAAAGAAAGTGCTATATGAAAGTTTCTTCATGGTATCACAAGCAGATTGCTTTATAGGTTCTGATTACAACTCAGAGTAAACTAGGGATAAATGTGGACAGTATAGAACATAGAGAAACTGTTCTTTATTAGGAGCAGAGTCTAAGTGAAATGGACAATATCACCAGTAATGTTCCAAAAGCCTTGGCATTGTCAAAAACAGCAGTCTGGCAAGTCTGCACAGTTTGAAGACAGTATGGCCCTCAAACGTACCCTGGCCGCACACCAGTCTGTGACTTCCGTACTCAATTAGGTTTCCAACTTGGGTTTCATTTTTCAATGCAACGGGTGTTCTAACCAACTGCATCATAGGATGCACATTTATATAAAATTAAAAAAAATCCTTCCCTCTCATTAATATTTTAGGCATTTTGCGACCCACTGCCTGGGAATTGAGGGATGAAGCTCTGCAAGGGGCAGAAGAACTCAATCACCACATTTGAATTCCTTGCAAGGAGAACATTTTTTTTGTTTAACAGCAGATGAAAAAAATCTTTCAATCCAGATATTGACACTGGAGGGAGCATATAGTGGGTCCCCAGTAACACTGTCTGTGTTCCAACCGCCACCGTTTGGAAAGTTTAAGTTATCCCAATGGAACAGCTTCCAATTTGTGACTTGGGTATCACTCCATGTCAGCTGTGAGTGCCTGTTCAGTGGTTTGCAATCACAATAGTAATCTCAAACCACTAACACACTGAAACCCAAACTAAAAAGAGAAGAGAGAAGCCCCATTCAAATCCCCTCCTCTGTCATTCATGAGGGGCTGCAAAATATACTCTTCAAGTCGGAGAACCTTTTCTGATTCACAAAGAGTCTTGAGTACACAGCGACTCCTGATTTTGCAAAGCCTGTGATTTTGCAAATCACAGGCTTTGCGACCACAAAATCAGCTTGCACAACGGGCCCATAGTTTTAATGTGCTTTTGTTATGATCGACAGGGCAGCTCAGAGCGACTCTTGGTTTTTAGAAAGGCGGTCTAAGCGTATCTGTTTATTCCCCAGAGTTGAACTGTGAGTGATTTATCAAGAACAGAGTTGAAGGAGACTCTGTATTATTAAGAGAACAGCTTTGAGTGTTGCCGAGAATTACCACAGAGCTGAGCGGCTTTTGATTTTTAAAGCAGAGTTCTAAATTAGGCCGAGTACTATCAAGAGCAGAGGTCTAAGTGACTGTGGTTAAGTTAACACGAAGCTCTGAGTGGCTCTGAGTTTTTAGATCAGAGTTCTAAGTGTGCCCAGAGTAGTACTCAAAGTTATCCTCCTATTATCCGAATAACAGTTCTAAGTGATTAGGTTCACAATAGGGATCAGACTGACATCAAGGTTGTATAAAAGTTTTGAATAACTATCTCTAATACTAAGAACAGATTCTGGAAAGACTCTAGAATTAGGCTACCCATGACTACCCATGACTATCCACAAATGTGCCTCTGCATACCTTTCACAGCACTGGTGGAATTTCAGTATTAGTAAAAACCATTTGAAACCTAACATTCCACCAATCTTGATTCAGTGAATCAGAATTGGGATTATGATACTGTAAATTGTGCCTAAACTGAACTTAATTGTGTGAATACCTTTGCGAACAGGACCGCCTGTCACCATCTTGTCATTCAGCATCTTGGGAGACTACATTTCTCCATCTCTGGCCAAAGATCAATTTACAACTTGGCTGCAAGAAGTCTGAAAAAGGTGCAACATTATTACAGAAGCAATTCCTTTATATAAACTTCATAAAGTTAATGGAGCCACCACACATTAAGGCAGGTCATGGTTTAGCATAGATGTGGCTGTACTGTGTGCATCCAGGCTAAAGTAAACAAGCACTCTGAAGTTCATAAAACTTCACATAAGACCCATACAGTAGGCGCACAGGTTTACAGTATTATTAGTAGCTTTTTATGAGGACTTTCCTACTGTTCAGCTTTGCTGTAAAAGAAAAACCAGCGAGGCGTAGAGGTAGTAATAAAAATGAAAACCAAGGTAATGTGACGGCGCTTTTTAAGCCTCTATTAAGGGACAAAATAAACCCCCTCGAGGTATAAAATGTCCAGTTTGATTAGCAGTGGTACTTATTTAGAAACTAAGCAGAACATCTTTATTTTGTTTGATTTTTTTTTGTACAAGAACAAATTCCATACAGCCAATTTCCGTGTCCAAGTGCAATCTGCCCGGCATGGTCTTCAAACTGACTGCCTGCGGAAATTAATATGACGGTATGAGAGGCCAGGAACTTTTTAGCAAGGCTAGTGAATATCAATTACTTGACAAGTCGTAAATAACTGCATGCAGGCTGCGAAGTAACAGCGAACAAAAAGCCTACCAAAGCGTTATGCATTATCAAAAGTTCTCAATACTTTTTACAAAAGAGAGGCGGTCATAGAACTGCCGCCCTTTGTACGAAAAACCCTGCACTGGAATAAACGTGATCAAGTTCAAAATTCACTGCATACACGATAAATGTAATGATGCCTAACGTGAAAATCCCACTCAAGTGTTTCCTTTGTGAAATAGGGTATTCTACCTGTGACCACAAGACCTTTCCTCTCCCGCAACTGTCAAAATCAAGGCAGGGACACGTAACAATAGTAAGGCCACTAGTTAAATAATACGTTATTGACATCCATGGCATCTTGAGATGCGTGGGAAACCTTGGGTATCTTCGGTACAGACGGCAGCACTTAGGTCCTTTGAGGACATAGTAATCGATGCAATAGCAAGCGCCTGATTAGAGTATGGGCTGATGATCACATGGCTTCCTGGTGGATGTCTAAAACTGGCACGGACCGAGCAAGGGCAGGGGTGGTAGCCTTTCTGCTAGTGGAATGAGATTTAAGGCCCTCCTTTTTGAGCAATGCCTAACACGGTTTGACACAGAGGATCATCCGTTAACATAAGGTCTGTTTTTGGATCACCTTTTCTTCCTTTGCAACAACCAATGGCAGAATATCAAAATTACACTCCTTAGACTTTCCAATGTGGAAGCTAAGCGTATGCTTGGGTCCAACCAATGTAGCCTCTCCTCCTCCCTACACGTATGGGGTGGAGCTAAAGGGAGGGGGGGGGGGAGAATGTGAAGGACTGTCCCACATGGAAAGGTAAAACAACTTTCAGTAAAAATAAAAAATAAATAAAAAATAATTAATATGCACAAATCGAGAGCACCAGCTTGTCATCGAAAACTGCGGTGGAACGGCTAAAGGCCAGCAGCTTGATTATACAAGACATGGAAGTCATTGCAACGATAAATCTGACTTTCAAAGTCAAGAGTTTGAGTAACATGAAAAGGCTCGAATGAAGTGCATTTCAGAATTAAAGAACCAATCTGAAGTCCCACTACAGCATAGGGAATGGTGAAGGAAAAACTTATGCGAAAGCCTTATAAGAAACATAACAAAGGGCAATTTGAATAGCACAAGCTGATTAGGTAAGTGAAAAAAGGGCAGGCAAGTAACCTTAACAATGTCCACTGCAAAGCATTGCCAGGAAAAAGACAGTACTAACAAAAGCAAACGAAAAAAAAATCTGTCAACCTTACATGTAGAGGATCCAATTGTTTTTCTCTGCGCCAGGCGACAAAGCTGACCAATGGTCTGAAAAATATTGATTTGGTAGAAGGACAGCGGGTAGCCAGAATAGTATGCACCACTTCCAAGGGAACACTGAAACATTTCCGTTGGTCCCACTAACGAAGTAGTAGACAGTGCAGGATCATATGCAACAATCTGCCCTGCTGCTGGGACAGTAGATTCTTCTGTCAGGAAGTCTGAATGAAGGGCAAATGCTCAGAGTCATAAGGCACACAGGAGTAACCCATAACCATTTTAATTATTTGCAGCAAAGATTCACAGATGGCCTGACTTTGCCTCAAATTAGAAAATATCCAGGTAATTCAGGAGATATCAACTCTAGATTCAGCATAGGGTTCGAACTAGATGTCAAAGACAGCACAGGATGTCGTGAGTGCAGACTGTGTGATATCTCCATGGACCAGAAGCACATGCATAACCAAGAACTTTGAGGGGGTTCTTGTGCTTTCTCTTCGACTTTATATATATCTTTCAACTTTATATGTGATCT
Organism: Pleurodeles waltl; assembly: GCF_031143425.1. NCBI lineage: Eukaryota > Metazoa > Chordata > Amphibia > Caudata > Salamandridae > Pleurodeles > Pleurodeles waltl. The sequence goes on from NC_090449.1 coordinate 658,199,360, forward strand.
TACCGACAAGGGCAACTTTGACTGTCATTAGCCCCGCTTCTTATGTTCCACAATGTAGAGCTTGCTTGGCTTCTCCTTCCAAGATAGGTTTCAGGCGCATCATGGAACGTTTGCCATAGGACTTAGAGTAACGATTGGTCTCAAGCACCATAAGCAGACGTAATGCATGTTCGGAATAGACATCTGTTTTAGAAATTCAAGGCATGGCCTAAATCCTTTTTTTTTTTTTTTTTTAGGTGCAACATCCATGGATACTGCCAAAATTCTTAAAGCTTGACAGCTTCAGCGAAGAAACTTAATCAGTAAAAATGGCTTTTGGTATTTCAATCTTCAGGCAAGCACAAATATTAATTAACAGCAGCACACATGGACTTATGAAGAAAAGGTGCAGTGCTCAAGGCATGTCCTCAAACAGAACCAGTAAATAGCCATTTTTTAGGTCGAGCCCTCACGCGCTTTCTGACCTGTTGTTATCCATCTGTGAGCTTTTAACCACACCAATCACTTTCACTCATTTGTGGACTTGCCTTTCAAAAACCCCTTTATGTCATTGGTAAATGCTTTATATTTGTCCCAGCTTGGGGCATTTTGTTACTGCCTTGCAGACTGACCCTGTTACCTGGATTATTGCACGACTGCCAACACTTCAGCGCTGGTGAACTACTTTTTTTCTTTTGCTTCTTCCCTTTGAGCTTCATGGCGGCCATTACGCTCATAGTGCAAACAGCGCAAACTCCTTCGACGGTATTGGAGTGCTGGTCACATATTTCACACTGTTACCTTATCAGAGTAATTTCTTTTGGCTCTCCCCTTCGCGCTCCATAGCTTTCCCTAAAATATTTCTAACTGATAAATGCTTTACTAAAAAACACAGAAATCTGCAACGCCGCTCTCCCGGGACAGCTGGAGAGTCAATACTACAATATTCACTGCACTCGGGAAAACTTGCCCCATAATGATTTGCAAGCCTTCGTTTTCAAAATATTTTTGCACATAACTGAGCCTCTGGTGGTCCTAGGACAATGGGACCACCACCAAAATGTTCAGCACAAAACACTCTTTCGTTTAGGTCATTTCTGGGTCCACACAATATGTTAGTGGGGACCCACAAATAATAACCCTTCCCACCATTCAATGCCTTTTAAAACTCTTGTTATCTTCTAACGGCCTTAGCATTGCAGTAGGCCTGAAAATGTGTAAGGCACTGCATTACTTTCTGCTATTCTGTTTTCATGTGGTTATGCTCTCCAGGGGCTCACTATATGGTTACATGACCATGTTTCATACAACTGCTATTTTTATTGTGGTGTCCTCTAGGGGCTGTTCTGAGCATTACAGTCAACATACTACAATATTCATTGTACTCAGTCGGCCCATAATGCTTTACAGGGCATTTTTTTACAAAACATTTTTGCTCATAACTCGGCCTATTGTGGTTCTAGGACAATGGGACCACCTTCAAAACATTCACCACAACCTGCTCTTTCTCTCTGGATAATCTCTTGGTCCCCACACTAGGTTAGTGGGGACCCCAAAATAAAAACCCCTCCCACACTTCAGTGCCTTTTTAATCTCTCGCATGGCTGAAACTTTTGTTTTACAACTGAGTAGTTTGTGTTTTGAGGGTCTTGTTTGTAATATCATTGCAGTAGACCTGCTAGCCCTGGAAACGTGAAAATGTGTAATGCATTGCTTCCAGTCATTTTCTTTTCATGTGGTTATGCCCTCTAGGGGCTAACTATATGGTTACATGGCCATGTTTCTTATAGATGCTATTTTCATTGTGGTGCTTTCTAGGGGCTGTCCTGAGCATTACAGTCTAATGCCAAAAGCATATTTTGGGTAAAGATTTTTATTGGGTTTATATGAGAATTGTATGTGTTTTATTAATCTTTCTTTATTGCAATAATGCCCATGATTCAGGCCAACTTAACATCCTTATTACACTAGGACTGTTTGACACTTGATATGTTTGACCAATTTATGTGGCAAGAAAAGCCCAGTTATGAATTTACAATGCCCACAGCTCCAACTCAAGCAAAGGGAAGACCCACTGCATTGCAAATGCGTGTTCCAATACTAGGCTATGTGAGGTTCTGTGAATATTAATTTAACATGTGCTACAATATTTTGAAAAGGGCACCATTTCATGTGAGCTGTTAATCAGGAGACATTTTGCATTACGTTAATGTGTAAATAAAGTCTAATCTAATAATCGCCTCACGAGGAAGTAGAATCATGAAATGAGAAAGAATTTTCGACCTCTTAAACAACTGAAGCCAGGTGATAACCACAGGAATTCGCAGTGTGTTTAAGCAGAGAAAGAAAATCAACAAACCAGATTCACCCATGAAGAGGTACCCTCACCACGTACCCTGAGTTTTCTTAGTTTAAGTCATACATAAAGTTGTCAGAAGATGCACATTCAATTAAAGAGGAACACATAAAGAAGTTCTAGTATTTCATTACATACAAGTATGCATAATTTCATAGCATCCTGGTACCATGAATATGAAACAAAATTAGACAATTTGCTGCAAGTGGCAACAGATTTCCAATATGCGGATGCTGAGAAAGGGTAATAATTTCCCAAGTTTTCCATTTACAATCAGGTAAAGCAAGCAATCCCACAACACACGTCCAAACATCTCCTCTGTTTTTAAGTATGGCATAGAGATAACTTTAGTTGTCTAGCCAGACTCATGTAAAAGAAAACTTTCAACAACAACAAAAAATACATACATATATACAGGGGGTTTTAGATCAGCCCACTTCATTCACTGACAGACATAATTTGCTTCGACCAACCTCAGCATACAGCATGGGGCAAAGTGTCAGCCCAATTCAGCCATTGTCTCCTTTGCACAGAGTGATGGCATTTTGCCTGATCACATGCACATCTGCCTAAAACTGTGTGCACTTCACTACCAGGGCCTGTGGTCTGATACTTTGCCAATGCTTTTTCTTTCCATTCGCTACCCTTCTTTATTTTTGTAGTCATCCTCATATGTTCAAACTAGGTCTTCAGTTTACAGTGACTGAAAGCAAGTAGTACCCTTTTCTTTGCACAAATAAGGTCATAGTTTCCTGTAATACGCAATAGGCTAAAAAAGGTTTCTGTACCTGTTTTCAGTATCGCTGCTTGCTGTAAGCAAATGTTTTTATTTTTACAATTATATTCAATAGTCTTTTTTATTTACAATTTTCTTCCAAACATAGCCTTCGCATTCAGGTGGCATCTTTTTCCCCTCTTTCTAGATCCCACATACCAGACAACTAAGCCATCTGAATGCAAAAGACCTATTGTAAACTTACACCATGGTTATAGCCAGCCCACTGCTTACCAGTTGACAGCTGTAATTTCACTCTTTGCTTGACTCTTATTCGATGGCTTGCCTTGCCCTTCTTGTGTTAGTCTCCTCACTGGTGCATAACCTCTTTAAGATCCTTTTCAGTCTAACTTGCACACTTTCACTGCCCATATTTAGGGACCTACATTTTTTATTAATCACTCATGAGAGTGCCATTGTTTTCTAGCTATTTCCCATGTCTGTTCCTCCCCAGTCAAAAACCTGTTCCCTGTAATGTGGCGCCCTCCTCCCCACACTAGTCTGAAAAGCACAGCAATAGGGATATTTCTGCTGAGATACAGCTAAAGACCAGGCTTTAAGGGTTGATTTACTTCCTAGATGACACACATTGCATGAAAGACCAAACTCTGGCACCCAAAGGGTTTCACGGCAAAGAGGGAAGGGCTATCTGCTGCACTCACTCAGCTGCTGTCTGAGGCAGAATGACACTTCTTTTAGAGACCCACAAATCTGCTCCTGGGGCTACAACAGAGAACCATACGGCTGAAAACTGTGGTCTCGGCAAACATGTCCCTTTATATTTTGACACTTTTTCTTTTTAAATTCTCTTCAAAGTTTGTTGTGTGAAAAGTGTTTGGAAAAATAAACCACACCATTTATATAGATTGAACACATCATATTCAATGTACAGTTCTGAGATACTGTATATATGCGTTTGCTTTTCGTCCAGTAATACGTTTTTCTTTCCTTTTACCATTTTTAAATAATACTTTACATACAAAGACTGGCAAAGTCAACAGGCTAGAACTCGCCTTATAAATGCGAAACCTATTGGCTTCGCCAATATTGATTTTTTATAGAATTCACTTGCAATATAAAAATGCTTGCTTTACCATTGCCACATGAAAAATCTTTAGCTGCAGTTTTTCTCCGTTCACCTAATACAATTTTCAGAATAATCTGATTTAGACTCATACAAATAGGGTGAATCTATATTTATAATTTCTTGATAAATACTATTTGGGCTCCTACTGTCAGTTTAATGTCCCCTATTAAATATGTCAGTGAATACTAGGACATCTTATTTGGCCACACTTCCAACCGCTGAATTCGCTACCGTTCCTTTTTTATATTCTGCCTTTGCTTTTCTAGTTTCAGAAGAATCATTATCAGGAAATTATGATTGATATTCCCTCATGGGTCTACCACTATATCAATACAGTTCATCACGTCTATGCAAATCAGCAATACATAGTTAATAGCCAAAGTACATTTACCACTTTAAAAGATAAAGTTAGCTGGACAATCAGTCGATCTATGTTGGGGTTTTTTAGGTAAGAAAACAGATTTCTATCTTTTACAATACAAGCTGGAATAAGCAAACAAAAAATAGGTAGTCTTATAATAATAGTAGGGGTTCTACTCATACATGGTACTGGGCAAAACATAAAAACTCTAGGCATGGGTGGAAAAGCTTATGGCTGGGGAAGAGTCAGAGGGAGAGAAGGATGAGCTCCACAAAAAATGCTTGGCATGCATGTGCGTGCTTGAGGGCCTACCTAGTCTTGTATGCCATAGAGCTCCTGTTTTAACGATTTCCCACTGTCCACCATCTCTACAAGTGCTCAGGACACAGCTATGAAGCAAACCCCAATTACACAAAGGGAGGGCTTTTCCAGTGCTCTAGGTCAGCCACAATTTCCGGCAGCATGGAGTAGAGATTCTCTGAGTAAAGGTTTGGCTCCACAACTCCTAGACAGTAGAGGATAAAGCCTGGCACAGCTGCAGCATGGGAGCAGCTAGTGGCAAGGACTGGTCAGGTAGGTAAATATCCAAAGGGGCTCCTGGTTCTGGGAAATACACCTTGTACAAAGAAGCTTCCCTTTAGGCCTGGTATCTTTAAAGACACAATGCCCTGCTACCACTGATGCTTCTAGGTAAAGTATAGGTATGTGTGGCAACAACACAAGATATATCAACAATTAGCCATAGGCAATAAGGCTCCGAAGTGCTGAAGTGCCAGGAGTGTAGGAGTCTCCTAAGGCACCTAAGGAAAACAAGTTAACAAGTCGGACACACCCAGAAGAGGATGATCATAGGAGAGATGCTTCCTGCAATTTCACCAAAATACCAGAAGGATCATTAAAGCAGGTACAAGATACCCCTAATACAGCCATAGTAACCAATACTGCAGCCCATCAAAAGCCACATCGATCTCTCGGGCCCAATGACCAGAGCCTAAGGAGAATCACTGAAAGTGTTAGTGAAGGTAGTCATTTAGTCAAACTGAAAGGGCTGCAGCGCTCTCCCATGCTCAGTGAGAAACTTAGTTGCAAAGCAAAGTAATGTGAAAATTGGACTTTGCCAAAGGGAAAACTGAACAGCATAAAGTTTAGCCTCCTGACAAGCAGTGTACTGACCATCCTTAAAGGACAGTAAGGCAGTGGGGGAGCTCTTTGAAGACAGCACACTTAAAATCATTTTCAGAAGTCCTCAGTAGGAGAAAGTTGCCCTCTGTACAAAAGTAACCTATAAAACAGAGAGGCAAAAACCTCATGGACGTGGAGGGAGATCTGAATGGCTAGTAAGAGTGAACTATAGGGACACATCAGTATATATTCTCACAATTGTGCCTTATATATGAAGTGCAAGATGACACTGATAGCCATGTGGCTACAGCCGCAAGAGTGTTAGGGCCATGTTCGAACGAAAGACCACTGCCTAAGACAAACTGAATTCCATCCAGACCCCAATCGCTCCTCCAGGAACATGCACAAAAAATTGCCTGGATGTCCAGGCCGCCTCCATACCAGACAGACACTTGATGGGTTATTATGCTGAGAAGCCCTCTTAAACTCGGTGCACAAAGGGGAAGGTCCACTGTTGGCCCCAAATCCATGTGATTTATTCCTTTATGCCCCTATGGTCCAATTTCTGGAAAAGTTGTCTGAGCACTCCAACAGCCATGTTTGATCTCGCAGTAATTTCAAGTTAACGCAAGATCTTGTCCACTTTAGGGCAGGATTCCTCTATAAAAGGAAACCACACCCACTTTCAACCACTAGTCAATCCGCTTTTTAGCAGTGTAGATGCAGTGGACCATGGACCAGCAGAAGGACTTTTTACTGAGTCAGCCCTGAACCATTAAGAAACAGCAGATCACTGAACCGTGGAGGCATCTTTCACTGCACCCATAACGAACTAGAGATCTTGCAAAATCAGCAGGAATTGGAACACTGATTTCAAGGTGAGCGGAACTTACCACAGAAAGAGAGATCTTGCTTTAAGAGGTGTGGGTCATGAACTAATCTTAGAAGCAAGTCAGAGTACAAACTGAAGAAACTAGGTGAGGGACACAGCAAAAGACTATTTTACTAATTATATGTTACGGGACCTATTGCTGCTGTAAAATAACACTCTACACCCTTCCTCAAGCATTCCCTGGTAGCCAGCATGATTGTCACACAAATCCTCACTTTCAAGTCAGAGTAATAAAAGCAAATACCAAGCTCCCTGGAAGACAGAGCCTGACATATGGCCTCTGTCTTTGAATGTACAGCAAATATGAAAAGGTAAAAACAAGATTTAAAGGCATGTTTATAGAAATCGAGTCCTGATGGAAGATTATAGTAAAGAGGATTTGGGGAAGGGACAATTTCAGCCTGGACAGACTAAAACAAATGGAGCCGGCAAACAGAAAGCAAGCAAATGTAAGTTAAAAACCACAAAGCTAATGGCAAGCAATGTGCAGAATGCATTGCTAGGGAAGATTTCACAATGGCCCCAAGATGACATTAGCAAACTAGACAGCTGAGCTATCTGGTAGGCTTTGACATAAAAAGAGACTTCCTTGTGGAAGAGTTCTAACTCATGGTAAATTTGGTGTAATTCTGATCAGCCATTTTTTCATATATCAGTGAACAAACGTTCATATGGCAATTAAAATAGGAACTAGCATTTTTAGGACACACACCCTTTTCACAGTCCCTGACTGACAGACATTCATGAAACTTGCCATGAAGTATCCAAAGTGGATTATTGTTTTTTTAGATGTTTTGTGCAGATTTGTTGAATGACAACAGAATGATTAAGAAAATAAAAATGTCTTTAATTAGTTGAAATTCTGACTCAACCATAACTACAGTTGCTGACTATTTATATAGATTATCTAGTGGTGGTGTCCCTCTGGGTCCCCCCGTGGGGTCTAGGGTGGTCAAGGTATGCCTACCCTGCCCCCTGATACTATTTCTTTAAACTTCAGGACAGGGGGCTATGTTCCTGAGCCATGTTCCCGAGCCCTGTAATGGCTGCCAGTAATACTTTTCTCATCTTGCTGGCAGCCAATCAGAGCACTCGCTCCTTCAACAGTCTGATTCTCGCTGGAGCGAGATAGCCCAAGGGAAATAAAGGCCCCTGGGCCATTCTGAATGCTCTATTTTTAAACTGCCACTCCGGTGAGTGACTTGAGATCATCCAGATATACGATTATGTTTGTTCTTACCTTCTCAAAAACTACTGAACTGATTTTCACTGAATCACAAAAAGCACAATCTATGGACCAAGATCCAGCTTCCTGACAAATTAGCTGTAATTCTTTTCAGCAGTTTTTGCTGTAGCTCTGCCTAAAGGCGTCTTTGGAAAATGCGTGGGGATTTTGCCTTCTGGGATCCCCTTCTTTCTCAGCCTCATCGCTTGGCAGATTAATTTGAAACTTTCCATGCACAAACTAGGCAAAGGGTAGCTCCTTTTTGGAAAGTTTTGTGGCGGTTCATCAAGCGATGCCAAAGTTATTGGCAACACAAAAACGCTCTTCCTATGGAACAGCATTCCTAACTACCTAGTGGCAACTGCCACAAATTAGAGCGAGGGAGAGAGAAAGAGGGGTGGTGGAGAGAGAGAGAGAGAGAGAGAGAGAGAGAGAGAGAGAGAGAGAGAGAGAGAGAGAGAGAGAGAAAGCGAGAGCGAGAGCGAGGGGCAGGGGGAGAGAAGCCTGTGAAAACTGTCCCTTAAAAAATATATCAGAAAAAGCAACTTTATTATGAATACACTTAACTGTTGAATTAGGAACCTCTGTTAGCTGCTGCACTCTGAACTGTTAATATATTAGATCTGTCAGACTGTAAAATACAATTCTGTAAATAATATTTTACCTTTTTCAATCCAGCAAATCCCTCTGATTCCAGGAAGAAAAACGCAAATGGCATGAGCACAAACAAGCAGAGATTGGAAAACAGAGAGACAAGGTTCCATAATCCTGATAAAAAAAAATGACAAATTTGCATGAGATTATTTAGGGCATTCTTTTCAATGAACATATTTGCAAAATATCAAACCATCGGAAATATTTTAAGATTTTTCAAATTAATCTGAAACATCTGCCATAAAGGTCATCTTTTGGAAAATGACAATTTAGTGCACAACTAATTATTGAATGTTTTCTAAATATAAAACATGAATTGCACTCTCAAAAATATTATAGTATTGAAGACTGAACTGTATGTGTCACAAGAGTTCAAAAATATTTATAATCTGTGTATATCATCACAGCGTGAATACTCTGTGCTGTGTATAATTTATCCAAATCTAAGGTCCGACCACCATAAAAGGACAAAGAGGAACTATGCTGTAAACTCAGCAGCATCTCTTGTTGTTTGCAATACTTCACAGTGAACAAATAATCCCCAGTTAAGGCACATATAGCCTAACCTAATCCTCACAAAATGGTGCATTTTCATATGGTTTGTTAGACCACAACAAAACGTCTCTATTTAGAAAAGGAAACGAACACCAAATATGTTGCCCTTTTAAGCTCTGGCACTAGTCAAGACCTTTTGATTGTAATAAAATGATATGTGTAGTATACTTATTTAAAATGGCTTTCAGCCAACTCTCTCCATCCATTGGTCTGTTTGTGAATCATTCACATTTTTGTTCCACCCACCACAGCATATAGCACAGGGTCAGCCCACTTCAACTACTGGCTTATCTCACTGTGCGTGACAGACAACTTACACTTATTCACAAAAAAGTGGTCCATTGGTACAGTTTTACAAAAAAGAATCACAAACATTAGCAAAACCAAAAGCCGGTAGTCAAGGCCAGACCTACTGGCTTTGCTATTACCGATTTTTTTGCAAACCACTTAAAATTGATGTGTAGCCCACTTCCTGTTTTAATTCAAATTCAATTTGTTGCTCAAATTCGCCAGTCCTTGTTGCATTGTTTCAATTCAGTTGAGATACAGGGAGTGAGCACTATGGCGATTTTATATCAGCTTGCAAGACTTTCGTTCACTAAATAAACAGAACGTTCAGACAATTACACACAAGGGGGAACATTCAAAGTATTGTGTAGAGTGAAAAAAATCTCGATATCACTAGCCTATTACACGCTGGTCTGAACCCAAAAAATCAAGGTTCAAGCAGAAGCTGTGTTAAAAGTACACTTTCAATTAAAAAAAGTTCCCATGGAATAATCCGTGATGCAGCAGATGCAGTGGCACTGGGGTCCATGGCTGCGAGGGGGCCCGTGGCCCACGATTAGAGCGGTTATTTACTTGTCAGCAAGAGAACAAGGGTCTCCATTCTGTATGCTTGCCTTAGTGCCCATAAGGTCCTTGCTGCGTCACTGGAAATATCAGTTTTCAGATGCAACGATTCAGCGGGAAACGAATGGATAATGTCTTAACCTAAAATTGAAACTTGAACCATCACTTTATCAAACAGTGGCTGGTCTCTCTTCAAAAAGTGCTGCCAGATATGAGGCGAGTAAGAACAAAGGAAAACCCACTACACATTTAATATTCCCCGTTAATATCTATTAAAACGCATTCGCCTTTTTCTGTTCCTAAACAAAAGTTCTCTAATCGGTAACCGGGGTTCATCTGAAAAGATTTCAAGGATGAAAAATAGATCTGGACTACTTCTAGAAATACATCCAGTCATGCTTTCCTTTTTTTTTTTTTTTTTTTTTTTTAACTCATCGAGTTGTGTTCGAGGGCTTGAAGTTTTCCTAACTTCTTTTTGTCAGCTACAGCGTGGCACTGTCTCCATCTCGTGGATCTTGAAAGGATAACAAAACAGGAGGAGAAAAGGAGTTGAAATACGGTCACGTCACATTGCTGTTGCAGAAAACACAGTGTGGAATTCATACTCATGCAATATTAAACTTGAATATTCTATGCCAGACCGGAGGCTTCGGATTATGCTTCTGTTTCTTTACTGCAAGTTAAACAGCAGCCAATCAAAACACCAATAACAAAAAACTACTTCTCCCATGAACTCCAGAAGTCCATAATGTCCACCAATCACAGGTCTGACCCCTGTATATCTATCTCTGCTAACACAGTCTTTCCTCTTTCTTTGCTGCTCGCAGCCTACAGATAAGTGACTTTCTTGTCGTTTTAAAACATTTGTCATTTTAAATATTGTGAGTGTTTTATATTAACAGCGTGGAGCAGGAGCGGGCTCTACACGCGTCGCAGTGCTTACAGTTACTCTTTGCCATGCGATTGATCGCTTCTGACGCAATCGTTTTGTCCGGTGTTGAATTTCAAACCCCTTTATTGTTGTGGGCGGTTTTCAGTGTCTTTGACACGCTCCGGATGCGGGCTCTTCCCGCGGTAAAAGCTTAGGAGTCCTTTGGACTCCTAGACTGCAACCGTGCCAAAGAGGACACGTCCTATTTCTATGGTTCCGCAGCAGATGAGTCCTCCTCGGCTCTCCCTTTAATAATTGTGGGATCGAGGAGAACACAGTGAGCGCGTCTAAATTTAGATTTATTTATTTTTTGCCTCGAGCCCTCGAACGCCCAATGGGGTGCTTAAGCGGATTAAGGCTTTGCCTCAGGGGAGTTGCAGGTGCTCCTTCCACACTTTAAGCTGTTGCGTGAAATCAGATTTGTGGTTTCTTTCACTTTGTGAAATTTTCCCTGCTGAGGTTATTCCTCCCTCCCCCCCCCCCCCCCATTTGAACTCCTTCATACATCCTCATTTACTCATGGTGTACTACGCTGAGGAGGATGAATACTATTAGGATCAAACTGAAGTAACTGATGAACATCATATGGAGGAAAGATTAGTGGAGGCACTGGGGTATCATGTCCAGGACTCTGTTAATCAGGTTCTTATTAAGGCATTGAATCCCTTAACTCAGTCTCTTGTACGCTTTGGCCAATGTGAATGGACAAGGCGCTCTCTTCTTGATTCTGGGTCACAACAAGACTAGCCTTCTGATGTGGGCTTTGCCCGAGGAGCCTCAAAGGGACCAACGTCCTCTGCAGATATCTTGGCGCACATGGCTGCATCTGTCATAAAAGATCATGGATATGGCTCCTTTCCTAGTCTGGAGGTTCTTGAGATCGGTGTGGATTCTTCCACGCTGAAAGAGGGTGCTCCTTTATCTGCCTCTCATTCTTCAGGTTCTGACCTAGATCAGGACGAGCCTAAACCGTCTGGAAAGCGCAAACACAAATCTCACAATATACAAGAGAGTGGTCCAATTTCTCGCACATTTTCATTTGACCCAGAAAACATAATCCATCCCCACTCAACTGAGTGGATCCCATGTGCAGAGGTAGCACACTATGTACAAGACCGTATCAGAAAGGGTTTTGACAGTGACGTAGGCAACACTTTGCATTCAGAGTGCCCCCAACCTTCGTTACTGGGCAAAGTGACAGATGCTCCTGAGTTGGACCCAAATATGGAAACATTCATAAAGAGATTTTCTAAAGACCCAAAGAAAGGTTTAGACCGAGCCTGGAAAGGATGCCAAGATAAATTATTAGATATATCTTGGCCGATCACAAAGATTCTGGAATTGGCTGTCCAGGCCAAGGAATCTAATTCCCCTCTACAAACCGTGTTGGAATAGGCTCAGCGAGCTGTATGTATATTGGGCAACGTGAACTACACTATGTCAATGGAACGCAGACGTTAATTTTTGATGCGCATAGATTTTAAACTAGCAGAATTGGCTCCTAATGAGGCTGTTTTTTTTAGCAAATAGTTTGCTTTTTGGCGTCAAATTCGTCAAGAATTTGGGGAACTACATGGCTACTTTTTCCACACTAGACAAAGCCCAATCTTTAATGAAGAAGATGTTTAACAGGAGCCTTTTTGTCAGGGCTGGCCGCTACAGGGGTCGAGAGCCAGGCCGCGGATACTATCAGGCCCTTAAGGTTACAGTCAGCAGGGCCAAGGTTATTACTCCAGATCGGGGTTATATCCAACAAGAGCCCGAAGAGGTAGAGGTTGTGGTTTCTGCAGCAACAGAGGTGGTTTTAACTCCTCCGAAGGAGCTTCTACAGGTGAGAATTATTCAATTTTCTGAGGTTTTGTTGGGGGGGAAGATTGAAAGATCACATTGTGGCCTGGGAGCGTATTTCACAAGACCCTTGGGTTCTTCAGAAGGTGCGGGGATACAAAAGAGAGTTACACCTCTCCTCAGCAGAGTACTCTTCCTCGTCCCATTCATTTTTCCCAGACAGAGAGTTGTTTCATAGACAAAGAGGTAGCGTGCCTTCTGCAGAAACGAGCTATCCTCCGTTCGAGTCCCCATCCTACAGGGTTTGTGAATTCTATTTTCCTGGTTCAGAAAAAAGGCAGCGGATCTCGCCTGGTTCCTAATCTGAGAGATTTCAATTCATGGATGGTATATCATCATTTCAAGATGGAAGGCATCCATCTCTTAAGAGATCTTCTTCAAGAAGGAGACTTATTAGTGTGGTTAGATCTCAAAGAACGCATATCTTACGGTCCCTTTATTCAAACTGCACCGACGTTATCTCCAAATCCACTGGCGAGATCATTGGTACGAATTTGCCGTCCTTCCTTTCGGTCTGTCATCCGCTTCATGGTGTTTTACCAAACTCTTAAGACCAGTAGTTCAGTTTCACAGAGAAAGAGGAGTCCGTCTCATTGCATATCTGGACGATATTCTGATCATGGCTCAGTCATAAGAGTCGGTCATATTACATCTATCTTGGACAGTCCAGCTTCTTCAAGATCTAGGATTCCTTATCAATTCAGACAAGTCAGTGATGACTCCCTCCAGAGTCATAGAATACTTAGGCTTTCAGATGGACTCTGTCACGGCCCAATTGTTGTTATCTCCGACAAAGAGGAGGTGTAGGAAAGTACCATCTTGCCTGGCATCTTACCCCCATATTTCACTGTATATTTGTTGTTTTAGTCTATGTGTCACTGGGACCCTGCCAGGCAGGGTCCCAGTGCTCATAAGTATGTGCCCTGTATGTGTTCCCTGTGTGATGACTGTCTCACTGAGGCTCTGCTAACCAGAACCTCAGTGGTTATGCTCTCTCTGCTTTCCAAATTGTCACTAACAGGCTAGTGACCAATTTCACCAATTCACATTGGCATACTGGAACACCCTTATAATTCCCTAGTATATGGTACTGAGGTACCCAGGGTATTGGGGTTCCAGGAGATCCCTAAGGGCTGCAGCATTTCTTTTGCCACCCATAGGGAGATCTGACAATTCTTACACAGGCCTGCCAGTGCACCCTGAGTGAAATAACGTCCACGTTATTTCACAGCCATTTACCACTGCACTTAAGTAACTTATAAGTCACCTATATGTCTAACCTTCACCTGGTGAAGGTTGGGTGCGAAGTTACTTAGTGTGAGGGCACCCTGGTACTAGCCAAGGTGCCCTCACATGGTTCAGGGCAAATTCCCCGGACTTTGTGAGTGCGGGGACACCATTTCACGCGTGCACTGTACATAGGTCTCTACCTATGCACGGCATCACAATGGTAACTCCGAACATGGCCCTGTAACATGTCTAAGATCATGGAATTGTCCCCCCAATGCCATCCTGGCATTGGGGGGACAATTCCATGATCCCCCGGGTCTCTAGCACAGAACCTGGGTACTGCCAAACTGCCTTTCCGGGGTTTTCACTGCAGCTGCTGCTGCTGCCAACCCCTCAGACAGGTTTCTGCCCTCCTGGGGTCCAGCCAGGCCTGGCCCAGGAAGGCAGAACAAAGGACTTCCTCAGAGAGAGGGTGTAACACCCTCTCCCTTTGGAAATAGGTGTGAGGGCTGGGGGAGGAGTAGCCTCCCTCAGCCTCTGGAAATGCTTTGATGGGCACAGATGGTGCCCATTTCTGCATAAGCCAGTCTACACCGGTTCAGGGATCCCCCAGCCCTGCTCCGGTGCGAAACTGGACAAAGGAAAGGGGAGTGACCACTCCCCTGACCTGCACCTCCCAGGGGAGGTGCCCAGAGCTCCTCCAGCGTGCCCCAGACCTCTGCCATCTTGGATTCAGAGGTGTGCTGGCACACTGGACTGCTCTGAGTGGCCAGTGCCAGCAGGTGACGTCAGAGACCTTACCTTTCTTACTAGCCTATCCTCCTTCCTAGGTAGCCAAACCTCCTTTTCTGGCTATTTAGGGTCTCTGCTTTGGGGAATTCTTCAGATACCGAATGCAAGAGCTCACCAGAGTTCCTCTGCATCTCCCTCTTCACCTTCTGCCAAAGGATCGACCGCTGACTGCTCAGGACGCCTGCAAAACCGCAACAAAGTAGCAAAGACGACTACTGCAACCTTGTGTCGCTTCATCCTGCCGGCTTTCTCGACTGTTTCCTGGTGGTGCATGCTCTGGGGGTAGCCTGCCTCCTTTCTGCACCAGGAGCTCTGAAGAAATCTCCTGTGGGTCAACGGAATCTTCCCCCTGCAACCGCAGGCAACAAAAGACTGCATCACCGGTCCTCTGGGTCCCCCTCTCAGCACGACGAGCGTGGTCCCTGGAACTCAGCAACTCTGTCCAAGTGACTCCCACAGTCCAGTGACTCTTCAGTCCAAGTTTGGTGGAGGTAAGTCCTTGCCTCCCCATGCTAGACTGCATTGCTGGGTACCGCGTGATTTGCAGCTGCTCTGGCTCCTGTGCACTCTTCCAGGATTTCCTTCGTGCACAGCCAAGCCTGGGTCCCGACACTCTAACCTGCAGTGCACAACCTTCTGAGTTGTCCTCCGGCATCGTGGGACTCCCTTTTCTGACTTTGGGTGGACTCCGGTTCTCTCCTCTTCTAAGTGCCTGTTCCGGTACTTCTGCGGGTGCTGCCTGCTTCTGTGAGGGCTGCCTGACTTGCTGGGCGCCCCCTCTGTCTCCTCATCCGAGTGCCGACATCCTGGTCCCTCCTGGGCCACAGCAGCATCCAAAAAACCTAACCGTGACCCTTGCAGCTAGCAAGGCTTGTTTGTGGTCTTTCTGCATGGGAACACCTCTGCAAGCTTCTTCACGATGTGGGACATCCATCCTCCAAAGGGGAAGTTCCTAGTCCTCTTCGTTCTTGCAGAACACAAAGCTTCTTCCATCCGGTGGCAGCTTCCTTGCACCCTCAGCTGGCATTTCCTGGGCTCCTGCCCACTCTCGACACTGTCGCGACTCTTGGACTTGGTCCCCTTGTCTTACAGGTACTCAGGTCCAGAAATCCACTGTTGTTGCATTGCTGGTGTTTGTTCTCCTTGCAGAATCCCCCTATCACGACTTCTGTGTTCTCTGGGGGTAGTAGGTGCACTTTACACCTACCTTTCAGGGTCTTGGGGTGGGCTATTTTTCTAACCCTCACTTTTTTCTTACAGTCCTAGCGACCCTCTACAAGCTCACATAGGTTTGGGGTCCATTTGTGGTTCGCATTCCACTTTTGGAGTATATGGTTTGTGTTGCCCCTATACCTATGTGCTCCTATTGCAATCTATTGTAACTTTACACTGCTTGCATTACTTCCTTTTGCTATTACTGCATATCTTTGGTATTGTGTACATTTATCTTGTGTATATTTCTCATCCTCATACTGACGGTACTCACTGAGATACTTTTGGCATATTGTCATAAAAATAAAGTACCTTTATTTTTAGTATATCTGTGTATTGTGTTTTCTTATGATATTGTGCATATGACACCAGTGGTATAGTAGGAGCTTTACATGTCTCCTAGTTCAGCCTAAGCTGCTTTGCCATAGCTACCTTCTATCAGCCTAAGCTGCTAGAAACACCTCTTCTACACTAATAAGGGAGAACTGGACCTGGCACAAGGTGTAAGTACCTCTGGTACCCACTACAAGCCAGGCCAGCCTCCTACAGGAGGTCCATCAAGAAAGAGTGGAGGAGAGCCCTTGCCTCTCCGACTATATCACTGAAGACCTTACTGCGCTTAGTGGGTCTTTTGGCATCTTCCATCCAAGTGATATTTCCAGGGCCTCTTCATTATTGAGCCTTACAGTATCTGAAGATCTTGCATCTTCGCAAGGGTTTATCTTACGCGGAACAGATTGTTATGTCGCACGATGCTAGAGGGGAGATCGACTGGTGGTTAGCACACATGGATGCATGGAACGGCAGAGCCATCTTTGCATCAAATCCTGAAGGTAATTATAGAGTCGGATGCCAGTCAATGGGGCTGGGGTGCTCGTTGTGGTTCAGTCTAGACAGAAGGCAGGTGGTCTCCAGAGGAGTTGAACCTTCATAACAACTGCCTAAAAATACTAGCAGGATCATTTGCAATTCGCTCCCTGTCTTCTTGTCAAGCGAAATGCTGCATTCTTCTTCGGATGGACAACATTTCAGCTGTCCAATATATAAACCATCTAGGAGGGACCAGATCTCATGTTCTGGTGGAAATTGCGAAGGAGTTCTGGCAGTTTTGCCTGCAACATCAAATTTCGGTGACTGCAGAATATATTCCGGGTCGAGCCAACCTGATTGCAGATTGGAACTCCCGCTTTCTCAGGGATGGCAGCGACTGGAAACTGAATCCTCAGGTCTTCCACAAATTCAATCTTCGATAGGGCCCTTGTTTGATAGATCTCTTTGCCTCGAGGCTCAATGCTCAAGTGACCCATTTTTTCAGTTAGAGACCGGCTCCCCTGGCGTTGGGAACAGATGCTTTTCTGCAATCTTGGGAGAAGGGGATTCTTTATGTGTTTCCTCCCTTTGCCATGATTCAGAGAGTACTCTCTCAGGTGAGGAGACAGAAAGCAGAATTGATTTTGGTGACACCCATTTGGAAAGCGCAACCGTGGTTTCCAGTAGCGATGTCAATATTGTGTGTCCCTCCAATTGTGATTCTGCGGGACCCTCGACTGTTGTTGGACACAGTGGGTTCTCCATATCCCCATATAAGTTATTGCTTATGGCGTGTAGAGTTTCTGGAAAGGATGGCAAGTGCCTGGAGTTTCGGACAAAGCAATGTTTTTCTTGTCCCAATCTTGGGCTCCTGCCACTCACAAGAGATCTCAATCTTCTTGGAAAAGATGTGTGGGTTGGTGTGGTGCGCAACGTGTTGATCCCCTGGGGGCCTCTATTAGTATAATTGTTAATTTCCTTTCTGAATTAGCCTCACAGGGCTTGGCTTACAGAACCATCAACAATTTCAGATCAGTGAAATCAGCAGGTCATTCCCAACTAGAAGGCAAACCTGTGGGGGAACACCCGTTAGTATGTAAACTTCTGCGTGGTATCAGAATGGTTAAACCGCCTCAACCTAGATATTCATCTCTTTGGGATGTGGATATAGTCTTACGGTTTTTGAAAGCCTGGCCGTGTAATGAAGATCTTTCACGCAAGCAACTTTCAGCAAAGCTAACTATTTTGCTTTGTCTTCTGTCCTGTCCGCGAGTGTTGGTGCGCATGCACTGGATATAGCAGGTAGAGTGTTTACTCCTTCGGGAGCTTCTTTTACTATTTCAAACCGTACAAAGACAGCTTCCAGACATGTTTCTTATCCAGCTTTTCCTCTCCATCAAAAATTATGCATTATGAAATGTTTTAATAGCTTATGAAGAATGTACTTGTGAGATCCGTAGAGATTTACGGGGACAATTGTTAATTTCTCTACCGAAGCCCTTTGGTCCAGTCTCTGTTGCAACTCTGGCACGTCGGGTTCGATGGATTTTGGAGGAAGCTAGGATAGATGTTTCTATGTTTGGGGCACATTCAGTTAGGGTAGCTATGGCCTCTAAGGCGCTGTCTGCCGGTTCTCGTTCAGAGGATATTATGAGAGCGGCTGATTGGTCATCAGACTCCACATTTAAAATCTTCTATCATAAACCTATTGTTGATGTTGTTTCAACGGTTGTGGATCAGCTTTGAACTAGCATAATCCAAAGCCTCTGGTCCTGACATAGAATAAAAAAAATTTGAACTTACGCGTCAAGAATTTTCAATTCTATTAAGGACACGGAGGCGAGGATTATCCCACCCGGAAGACACTTTATTGTATGACTTATCTTGTTGAATTTCTGCTATGCATTATGTTCAAATGATTGTATGCCCACCCATTATATCATTTCTGATGAAGGCTATTATTTGCGTATCGCTTTATTTCTAGGTACTGAGAACAAAGGTGCCTGAGCGGTCTTATGGGAACAAAGGTTGAGATGAAGACTGGTTACTTCAGGAGGATGGTTGATGACATCTTCAGAGTTCCGGTTTCGTTCCAGGAGATTCCAGTTCTAAGGAGTCAAGTACTTATTTGGTTTTGATTACAAAGAAAGAGGAAGGACTGTATTAGCAGAGACAGATATACAGGGGTCAGACCTGTGATTGCTGGACATTATGGACTTCTGGGGTTCATGGGAGAAGTAGTTTTTTGTTATTGGTGTTTTGATTGGCTGCTGTTTAACTTGCAGTAAAGCGAGAAAAGCATAATCCTCGCCTCAGTGTCCTTAATAGAATTGAAAATTCTTGACACGTAAGCTAGAAAAATGTTTATTCTAACTTTAACAACGAATCTTATACCTTTCAAGACATCTTGGCGGAGGTAGTAATAAGTTACGAGCAACAACTCAGTGAAATGGACAGGATTGTACTGATATACATAGCAATAAGGCAAATCCAGGAAGGCTGGTTCAAAAAGTCAGTGCGGGCTCCTTCTGTGGCAAGATAACCAGGTTTTGTGGCCAAGGTGGGCTGCCAGTACTAGTGTAAGAGCAGAAGTAGGCGAGCAACACAACTTGTGTGGCCTAGACACTGCTCCTCCTACAAGCCGGAAAGAGACAAGCAAAATGGGCTTGACGGCATAATTGATGTGCCTTATAATGCATATTTCACCAGTAATTTCTTCCAGGATTCTCTAAATGGCTAATCCTGACAACTCCTGCAAAGATCGTCCACCCCCATCAGCTTCGAAAGGCTTGGCTGGCTGAGCTCCTGCTGCCAGTGTCTAGGTAAACTGCATCTAAATCCAGCCTCTGATCCTCCGACAACATTTATGGAGGAAGATGATTTAGTAGTGCTTTGTGAATGTGTGCACTGACACCCATGCTGCAGCCTGACAAATGTCTAGGACAGGCACTCAGCAAGCTATTTCAGAGGTAGCCTTAGCACCAGTGGAAAAGGGAGCTTCCAGATGCTGCACTTTGGCCACTGCGTAGCCAGTCTTAATGCAGAGGACTATCTACCACGCCAAGAGTCCTTTAATGTCCTGCCTTGCCTTTTTGTGCCCTATGGAACCCCAGAACAGCTGATTATCCACCAAAGGTCCTTGGTGTAATGGCTGTAGAAACTAAAAGCCCTTTTGGGGTCTAGCCACTGGAGTTTCCTGCTCTTTCAAGGCTTGAGGCGGGACAAAGAACGGTGGAAGCGTGATGTATTGTCCAACGTGAAAAGTAGTCACAACTTTTGGCAAGAAAGCCACCCTTCTACTCAGCACCAGTTTGTCTGGAAAAAGGTTGTGCAGGGTGGCTATATCGAAAGAGCCTGGAGTTCTCTCACACGACAAGCTGCAGTGATCACAAGGAAGACAGTTCTGAGAGTCAGCAGATGCAACAAACAGTTGCACATTGGCTCAAAGGGGGTGTTCACAAGCAACATCAGAACCTAGTTAAGGTTCCACTGTGGCATCACAAACAGTTTGGGAAGGAACATGTGTCAAACCTTTACTAAACAGCATCACAACCGGTGACTTAAACGAGGACAGTTGGTCCAGCTAATGCAAAAAGGCCAAAAGGGCCAACCAATAACCTTTAATATGTCAACTGCAAGACCTTGCTGGGACAAAACAAATAATAATGCCAAAGAATATCCTCCCAAAGTCATAGCCTGGTCAGAGAAGGGACGCTCATACCTAGAAATTCCAGGCAACACACTCTCCTGGCCAAATCTGAAGCCACTAGTGTGAAATCGTCCCGGTTGCTCTAGATTATCAAAACTCGGGGCAGGAGAGGCAGGGACAAAACGTTGTACAGGAGTACCGTGCTCCACGCTAGTCAGAATAAGTCTTACTGACAGAGCTTTCTTGGGAACTGTTATGTCAAATGTTTTGACACTAGGCATTCATGAACTTGGCGAAAAGATCCAGCCAGAGTTTTTCTCACCACTGAAAGATGCCCTGTGAACCTCAAGCTGAAACCGCCATTCAAGATCCACCTGGTGCTGCCTGCTAACCTCGTCTGCCCTGGCATGCCAAGATCCTGCCAGGTGGTTCATGATCAGGGAGATGCCCTGTCAACCAGTCAACCCCAGAGGCACACAACGTCTTGTCACAGGATCCACAACCCTACTCTGCCTTGCCCGTTGCAGCAAACACATGGCAGTGGTTTCCATGAGAACATGCATTAGCCTCCCTTTGGTGCACGCCAGGAAGACCTTCAATGCCAAGCTAATGTCCCATAACTCCAACAAATTTATATAGAGTTGGGTTTCCACTGGTGAGCACAGTGCTCCGATCCCACCTTTCATAGATGATCTCACAAACCCTGAAATGATACATTCCCTCACCACCATTAACCGTGGGCAGGGAAAGGGTCAGCCACTGGTCCAAGTGCGCTTCAGCAGTAACCACTGCAGATCTCTTGCAGTCTCCTCTGAAACCTGGATGTAACCTGACAGGTTTCCTCGATGCTGAACTCCATAAGACTTCGGATTCCACTGTTCAGCCCACATATGCCACATGGCATAGTTGAGATGCAGCAGTCTAATACCCCAAGAAGCATCAGAACCACTCTTGTTGAGACCCAGGACCGGGGTTGAAACAATCAGGACCACAATCTGAATGTCTTGGACTCATTGTGACTGAGGAAAGGCACTGAACTGCACTGTATCCAAGAAAGCTCTAATAAAAGGAAGCTTCTGTGAAGAAGTCAGCTACTATTTCGGCATAATAATGGAGTATTCTATAGATGTCAGGCGGGTCCCTGTCATCTGGAGGTGGTTCTGATTGACTGTGGTGAACCAGCCTTCACCAGTCAGTCGTTCACGTAAGGGAAAACTGGTACCCCCACCCCCTCAACGTCTAAAGATGGGCTGAGACCACTGGCATCACTTAGGGGATGCTGGCAAGGTCAATGTGGAGGATGGCAAACTGAAAATGCTCTTGGCATACCATGAACCTCAGGTAATGTCTATCGGACTGCAGGATAGGCATACGAAAAAATACGTTATGCGGGTCTAGGACCACGCCCCAGGCACCCTCATTCAGGACAGACAGAACCTGGGCAAGCATGAGCATTTTGAATCTGTCCTTTCAAAAGGAAGGCAGTTAGAGGCTTAGGAGCTAAAATAGGATGGAGGCCTCCATGCTTCTTTGGCACGAGGAAAAGAAAGGAGTAACAACCTGTCCCTATCTCCTCACCAAGGTCGGAACCCTTTCGATGGCTCCTTTAGAAAGTACAGCTTCCACCTCTTAGAGCAAGCTGGAAAGGTGCTCCTGTGAAAGCAGCTTTGATGTGGGAGGAATCTTGAGTGGGTCGGAAAGAAAAAGAAGGGCATAGCCTTGCTGAACGATCTGGAGGACACATTTGTCGGACATATGGGTTGTCATCCTGGGAGAAAATGTTGGATTCTGTGTCCCACAGGGTAGGTATGCTCCTCTAAGGAGAAACTAAAGTGGTTTGGCAGATGGTGCAGCTGGGGATGGGGGCTGCAAAGGTCAGTGCCCTCGAGGTTCTGTATGGTGCCAGCTTGATCTCTGTCCCGGGCCACAAAGGACTGGAGTGTCTGCTTTGTGGGTAGGGGCCTGGTGCTTCCTGCGCGCCAACCCCATCAGTAGCCTCAGAAAGGCCAAAACTGATGCATAAACTGTCTGTCAGGGGTGGAGAGCCCTAAAGAATGTACTGTAGCCTGTCTCTCCTTCAACCATTCTAAGGCAGAATCCGCTTAGTAAGTGGAATCCATCAAAAGGCATATTTGTAAGGGATGCCTGACATCTCCTGAAAACCCTGTGGACCAAATCAAATCAAATCATTAACATTTATAAAGCGCGCTACTCACCCGTGCGGGTCTCAAGGCGCTAGGGGGGAAAGGGGGGGTTATCGCTGCTCGAACAGCCAAGTCTTTAGGAGTCTCCGGAAAGCGGAGTGGTCCTGGGTGGTCCTGAGGCTGGTGGGGAGGGAGTTCCAGGTCTTGGCCGCCAGGAAGGAGAAAGATCTCCCACCCGCCGTGGAGCGGCGGGTGCGAGGGACGGCAGCAAGTGCGAGGCCAGCGGAGCGGAGGGGGCGGGTGGGGACGTAGAAGCTGAGGCGTCTGTTGAGGTATTCCGGTCCCTTGTTGTGGAGGGCTTTGTGTGCGTGGGTGAGAAGACGGAAGGTGATCCTTTTGCTGACTGGGAGCCAATGCAGGTGTCTCAGGTGTGCGGAGATGTGGCTGTTGCGGGGTACGTCGAGGATGAGGCGGGCCGAGGCGTTTTGGATGCGTTGCAGGCGGTTTTGGAGTTTGGCGGTGGTCCCGGCGTAGAGGGTGTTGCCGTAGTCCAGGCGACTCGTGACAAGGGCGTGGGTCACGGTTTTTCTGGTGTCGGCGGGGATCCAGCGGAAGATCTTGCGGAGCATGCGGAGAGTGAGGAAGCAGGCGGAGGACACGGCGTTGACTTGCTTGGTCATGGTGAGAAGAGGGTCCAAGATGAAGCCGAGGTTGCGGGCGTGGTCTGCGGGGGTCGGTGCGGTGCCGAGGGCCGTGGGCCACCAGGAGTCGTCCCAGGCGGACGGGGTGTTGCCGAGGATGAGGACTTCCGTTTTTTCAGAGTTCAGCTTTAGGCGGCTGAGCCTCATCCAATCTGCGACGTCCTTCATACCCTCTTGTAGGTTGGTCTTGGCGCTGGCGGGGTCCTTGGTGAGGGAGAGTACAAGTTGGGTGTCGTCGGCGTAGGAGGTGATGATGATGTCGTGCTTGCGTACGATGTCGGCGAGGGGGCTCATGTAGACATTGAAGAGTGTCGGGCTGAGCGATGAGCCTTGAGGTACGCCGCAGATGATCTTGGTGGGTTCTGAGCGAAACGGAGGGAGGTAAACTCTTTGGGAGCGGTTAGCGAGGAAGGAGGCGATCCAGTCCAGGGCCTGGCCTTGGATCCCGGTGGAGCGTAGGCGGGTGATTAGGGTGCGGTGACAGACGGTGTCAAAGGCAGCCGAGAGGTCGAGGAGAATGAGGGCGACTGTTTCACCGTTGTCCATCAGGGTTCTGATGTCGTCTGTGACTGAGATGAGGGCGGTTTCCGTGCTGTGGTTGGTTCGGAATCCGGTTTGTGAAGGGTCGAGCAGGTTGTTGTCTTCCAGGAAGGTGGTCAGCTGTTTGTTGACGGTCTTTTCTATTACCTTGGCTGGGAAAGGTAGAAGAGAGATGGGGCGGAAGTTTTTCAGGTCGCTTGGGTCAGCCGTAGGTTTCTTTAGTAGGGCGTTGACTTCAGCGTGCTTCCAGCATTCGGGGAAGGTAGCAGAAGAAAAAGAAGAGTTGATGACGGTCTGGAGGTGCGGGGCGATGATGTCGTCGGCTTTGTTAAAGATGAAGTGCGGGCAGGGGTCCGAAGGGGCGCCGGAGTGGATAGAGTTCATGATGGATTTGGTTTCTTCCGTGTTGATGTGGGTCCAGTTGTTGAGGGTGATGTCCGGGGAAGCGGGTTCAGTGGTGTATGGTTGGGTCTGGTGTCCGAAGCTGTCGTGGAGGTCGCTGATCTTGCGATGGAAGAAAGTGGCGAGGGATTCGCACAAATCCTGTGAGGGCGTGACGGCGTTGGCGCTGGCGCTGGGGTTGGAGAACTCTTTGACGATGCTGAAGAGTTCTCTGCTGTTGTGGCTGTTTTTGTCTAGTCTGTCGGTGAAAAAGTTCCTTTTGGCAGTGCGGATCAGGTGGTGGTGTTCGCGTGTAGCGTTCTTGAGGGCGGTCATGTTGTCAGCGGTGTGGTCCTTGCGCCAGGCCTTCTCAAGGGCACGACAAGTTTTCTTTGATTCTTTGAGGGTGTCAGAGAACCACAGAGGTTTTTTGGTGTTGGTCTGTCGATGCGTGCGTTTGAGGGGAGCAAGGTTGTCAGCGCAGTTGGAGATCCAGTTTGTGAGGTTGAGAGCTGCGTCGTTGGGGTCGGTGGTGAGGGTGGGTTGGTTGGCGGCGAGAGCGGAGAAGAGTTGCTCTTCAGGGATCTTGTTCCACTGTCGACGAGGGATGGGTTGAGTGCGGAGGTGGGAGGTCTCGCGTCGGAATGTGAAGTGGACGCAGCTGTGGTCGGTCCAGTGTAGGGCAGAGGTGTGGCTGAAGAAGACGTGTTTGCTGGCGGAGAAGATAGGGTCGAGCGTGTGTCCGGCGATGTGGGTGGCGGTGTTCACCAGTTGTTTGAGGCCGAGGTTGGCGAGGTTGTCGAGCAGGGTGGTGGTGTTGGGGTCGTTGTTTTGTTCCAGATGGAAGTTGAGGTCGCCTAGGAGGATGTAGTCCGGTGAGGCGAGGGCGTGCGGGGAGATGAAGTCGGCGATGGCGTCGCTGAAAGAGGCGCGAGGTCCGGGAGGACGGTAGACGAGGGATCCTCTGAGGGTGGTCCTTGGGTCGGTGCGAATCTGAAAATGCAGGTGTTCAGCGGCGAGGGGGGGGTCTTCGGTGGAGGTGGTGACGCTGATGGAGTCTTTGAAGATGATGGCGACACCTCCTCCTACTTGGTTGGTGCGGTCTTTTCTGGAGATCTTGTAGCCTTCGGGGATGGCGGGTAGCGATGTCTGGAGCAGAGGAGGCGTTCATCCATGTCTCCGTGATGAAGGCGACGTCCGGGGCTGTGGAGTCCAGGAGGTCCCAAAGTTCAACGGCGTGCTTGTGGACGGAACGAGCGTTGACCAGGATGCACTTGAGGTGGTTGATGGCGCGTGGGCTTGTGGTCGTGGTAGTTGCGTGGTGGAAGATGCGTTTGCAGGAGTTGCAGGCGAAGGGTCCATGGGTGCGTTTGGGGTGAGCTAGGAAGCAGGTTTTGGAGCGCCCTGGGTTGAGGGCGTGGAGAGTGGTGGGGTCGTAGCGGATCAGCGGGGCTTGGGGGAGCTGGGGACCAGGGGTCGTGGCGCTGGGCGCGGGCCAGGCGCGGACGGGCGCAGACGGGCTTGCCTCTGGCGCGCCTCCAGCGCGCCAGCGGCGTGCCCGCTGCGCGCGCCCGCTGCGCAGACGCGCAGCGGCCGCCATAAGAGGTAGGAGGGGGGGGGAGGGGTCAGCTAGGGGCGAATGGGAGCTGGGGGGCGGGGGCGTGCAGGAGGTCGCGGCGGGAAAGCGCGAGGGAGGGGGGGGACAGGTAGAGTGAGAGGAGCTGGGGGAGGGGGTTTAGGGTGGAGGAGGGTGAGTGTTAGGAGGTTTGGAGATTAGGGAGAGAGATAGGAGTAGGGTTGTGAAGATAGGGGAGGGGGGGTTGTAGAGGTGGGTGAGGGAGAGAGGTAGAGTGAGAGGATAGGGAGATAGGTAGTAGAGGGGGTGGCGGGAGGGGGGGAGAGATAGAGAAATAGATAGAGAAAATAGATAGAGAAGTCGATAGATAGGGAAATAGATAGATAGACAGATAGGTAGGTAGGAGGAGGTGGAGAGTGGGGGATTTAGATAGTGAGATAGGGAGCTAGAGAGATAGGAAGATAGGAGGAGTGAGGGAGGTAGATAGCGAACGGGTTAGCTAGGGGTGAGAGAGGGGGAGGCGAGTGAGGGAGGGGGATGAGGAAGGAGCAGGAGGGCAGGCTCGGGGGAAGAAGACGGAGGAGGTAGAAGAGCCGAAGACAGGAGAACAGAAGACAGAAGAACAGAAGAGCAGAAGAGCAGAAGAGCAGAAGAGCAGAAGAGCAGAAGAGCAGAAGAACAGAAGATCGGAAGAGCAGAAGAACAGAAGATCGGAAGAGCAGAAGAACAGAGAAGAACAGAGAAGAACACAGAAGAACAGAGAAGAACACAGAAGAACACAGAAGAAGAACACAGAAGCACAGAGAAGAACAGAGAAGAAGAACACAGAAGACCGGAAGAACACAGAAGAACAGAAGGGAAGAACAGAAGGGAAGAACAGAAGAACACAGAAGAAGATTGCAGAGGGGGAGCGAGGAGGAAGAGACAGAGAGGAGGAAAAGAAGCAGGAGCAGGAGAGAAGGTGAGTGGCGCGGGGCAGGGCGAGGGGCTGGGAGGAGGGGGGTACTTACAGTTAGGTGGGTCTCAGGAACACAGGAACTCGGGAACTTGGAGGAGCTGCAGCGGCAGGGGGAGCGACCTACCCTTGGGTCAAGGGTCGCTACCACTGTCGCGCAGCGGCCGCCATAAGAGGTAGGAGGGGGGGGGGAGGGGTCAGCTGGGGGCGAATGGGAGCTGGGGGGCGGGGGCGTGCAGGAGGTCGCGGCGGGAAAGCGCGAGGGAGGGGGGGGGACAGGTAGAGTGAGAGGAGCTGGGGGAGGGGGTTTAGGGTGGAGGAGGGTGAGTGTTAGGAGGTTTGGAGATTAGGGAGAGAGATAGGAGTAGGGTTGTGAAGATAGGGGAGGGGGGGTTGTAGAGGTGGGTGAGGGAGAGAGGTAGAGTGAGAGGATAGGGAGATAGGTAGTAGAGGGGGTGGCGGGAGGGGGGGAGAGATAGAGAAATAGATAGAGAAAATAGATAGAGAAGTCGATAGATAGGGAAATAGATAGATAGACAGATAGGTAGGTAGGAGGAGGTGGAGAGTGGGGGAGTTAGATAGTGAGATAGGGAGCTAGAGAGATAGGAAGATAGGAGGAGTGAGGGAGGTAGATAGCGAACGGGTTAGCTAGGGGTGAGAGAGGGGGAGGCGAGTGAGGGAGGGGGATGAGGAAGGAGCAGGAGGGCAGGCTCGGGGGAAGAAGACGGAGGAGGTAGAAGAGCCGAAGACAGGAGAACAGAAGACAGAAGAACAGAAGACCGGAAGAGCAGAAGAGCAGAAGAACAGAAGAGCAGAAGAGCAGAAGAGCAGAAGAACAGAAGATCGGAAGAGCAGAAGAACAGAGAAGAACAGAGAAGAACAGAGAAGAACACAGAAGAACACAGAAGAACACAGAAGAACACAGAAGAACACAGAAGAAGAACACAGAAGCACAGAGAAGAACAGAGAAGAAGAACACAGAAGACCGGAAGAACACAGAAGAACAGAAGGGAAGAACAGAAGAACAGAAGGGAAGAACAGAAGAACACAGAAGAAGATTGCAGAGGGGGAGCGAGGAGGAAGAGACAGAGAGGAGGAAAAGAAGCAGGAGCAGGAGAGAAGGTGAGTGGCGCGGGGCAGGGCGAGGGGCTGGGAGGAGGGGGGTACTTACAGTTAGGTGGGTCTCAGGAACACAGGAACTCGGGAACTTGGAGGAGCTGCAGCGGCAGGGGGAGCGACCTACCCTTGGGTCAAGGGTCGCTACCACTGTCGCGCAGCGGCCGCCATAAGAGGTAGGAGGGGGGGGGGAGGGGTCAGCTGGGGGCGAATGGGAGCTGGGGGGCGGGGGCGTGCAGGAGGTCGCGGCGGGAAAGCGCGAGGGAGGGGGGGGACAGGTAGAGTGAGAGGAGCTGGGGGAGGGGGTTTAGGGTGGAGGAGGGTGAGTGTTAGGAGGTTTGGAGATTAGGGAGAGAGATAGGAGTAGGGTTGTGAAGATAGGGGAGGGGGGGTTGTAGAGGTGGGTGAGGGAGAGAGGTAGAGTGAGAGGATAGGGAGATAGGTAGTAGAGGGGGTGGCGGGAGGGGGGGAGAGATAGAGAAATAGATAGAGAAAATAGATAGAGAAGTCGATAGATAGGGAAATAGATAGATAGACAGATAGGTAGGTAGGAGGAGGTGGAGAGTGGGGGAGTTAGATAGTGAGATAGGGAGCTAGAGAGATAGGAAGATAGGAGGAGTGAGGGAGGTAGATAGCGAACGGGTTAGCTAGGGGTGAGAGAGGGGGAGGCGAGTGAGGGAGGGGGATGAGGAAGGAGCAGGAGGGCAGGCTCGGGGGAAGAAGACGGAGGAGGTAGAAGAGCCGAAGACAGGAGAACAGAAGACAGAAGAACAGAAGACAGAAGAACAGAAGACCGGAAGAGCAGAAGAGCAGAAGAGCAGAAGAACAGAAGATCGGAAGAGCAGAAGAACAGAGAAGAACAGAGAAGAACACAGAAGAACACAGAAGAACACAGAAGAACACAGAAGAACACAGAAGAACACAGAAGAAGAACACAGAAGCACAGAGAAGAACAGAGAAGAAGAACACAGAAGACCGGAAGAACACAGAAGAACAGAAGGGAAGAACAGAAGAACAGAAGGGAAGAACAGAAGAACACAGAAGAAGATTGCAGAGGGGGAGCGAGGAGGAAGAGACAGAGAGGAGGAAAAGAAGCAGGAGCAGGAGAGAAGGTGAGTGGCGCGGGGCAGGGCGAGGGGCTGGGAGGAGGGGGGTACTTACAGTTAGGTGGGTCTCAGGAACACAGGAACTCGGGAACTTGGAGGAGCTGCAGCGGCAGGGGGAGCGACCTACCCTTGGGTCAAGGGTCGCTACCACTGTCGCGCAGCGGCCGCCATAAGAGGTAGGAGGGGGGGGGAGGGGTCAGCTGGGGGCGAATGGGAGCTGGGGGGCGGGGGCGTGCAGGAGGTCGCGGCGGGAAAGCGCGAGGGAGGGGGGGGACAGGTAGAGTGAGAGGAGCTGGGGGAGGGGGTTTAGGGTGGAGGAGGGTGAGTGTTAGGAGGTTTGGAGATTAGGGAGAGAGATAGGAGTAGGGTTGTGAAGATAGGGGAGGGGGGGTTGTAGAGGTGGGTGAGGGAGAGAGGTAGAGTGAGAGGATAGGGAGATAGGTAGTAGAGGGGGTGGCGGGAGGGGGGGAGAGATAGAGAAATAGATAGAGAAAATAGATAGAGAAGTCGATAGATAGGGAAATAGATAGATAGACAGATAGGTAGGTAGGAGGAGGTGGAGAGTGGGGGAGTTAGATAGTGAGATAGGGAGCTAGAGAGATAGGAAGATAGGAGGAGTGAGGGAGGTAGATAGCGAACGGGTTAGCTAGGGGTGAGAGAGGGGGAGGCGAGTGAGGGAGGGGGATGAGGAAGGAGCAGGAGGGCAGGCTCGGGGGAAGAAGACGGAGGAGGTAGAAGAGCCGAAGACAGGAGAACAGAAGACAGAAGAACAGAAGACCGGAAGAGCAGAAGAGCAGAAGAGCAGAAGAACAGAAGATCGGAAGAGCAGAAGAACAGAGAAGAACAGAGAAGAACAGAGAAGAACACAGAAGAACACAGAAGAACACAGAAGAACACAGAAGAACACAGAAGAAGAACACAGAAGCACAGAGAAGAACAGAGAAGAAGAACACAGAAGACCGGAAGAACACAGAAGAACAGAAGGGAAGAACAGAAGAACAGAAGGGAAGAACAGAAGAACACAGAAGAAGATTGCCGAGGGGGAGCGAGGAGGAAGAGACAGAGAGGAGGAAAAGAAGCAGGAGCAGGAGAGAAGGTGAGTGGCGCGGGGCAGGGCGAGGGGCTGGGAGGAGGGGGGTACTTACAGTTAGGTGGGTCTCAGGAACACAGGAACTCGGGAACTTGGAGGAGCTGCAGCGGCAGGGGGAGCGACCTACCCTTGGGTCAAGGGTCGCTACCACATCGATGTCCAGCAATGGAGCACCGGAATTGCACCAACTGTTTGGGCCAAGCAATCGATCCTTACCAGGCCAGGACAAATTAGGTATTTATACATATCCAAACTATACTGAATGATTTGGGCCAGGGAGGCCTTAAATTCTTTCAGAACCACTGGCAAGATGTCACTGGGCATGTACCAAAGGGAGTGTGTATATTGGATTAGTAGGCAAACTGCGGTTGACCGACCTGAAGGCCAAGGCCAAGCTGGTTGAAGATAACTTTTTTTTTGATCTGTCTCAATCGTCTTTGACTTTCTATCTGTGGGGGGTCAGAGGGGTTGAACTGCGGTTCACCTTGCTGGTGGAAGTCTGGTCTGGGACACCAGAGAACAGAATGCTACATCAGAAAACCAGAGTCAACTGGCATCGGTCTGTGGCATCTTTCCACTTACCTGTTAACCAGTAGTCAAGTGCAAGGCTTGGACCAGGCTCATGTCAGAGTATCAGTTATGGCATTGCTGAATGGCAATAAGAGCTCCAAGGAAGTAGACCCAGGTTGCAGGACTTCGATGGTGACATTTGTTTAAACCTCAACAGAAGGCAGTTGTAGGTCCAGGACATCGATAGCACATCAAATTAACACACCAAAGGAAGCGCTCTTTTACTGGGGGCCCAATGGGCGACAACAACCCTTATCAGGTGAAGTATCAAGCACTCTGGCCTACAGTAGGTCTATGTATAAACTGTCATCATCATAATGTGAGGGTGAGTTATCACCACTAGCATCCCCTGGAGGTAAACTTTGGTCAGAATCGGAAGCAAAATGATAATCGCGTCACAGAGGATGCTTCAACAGTAGTGGCTGAAAATTGTCAGAATCAGACTGTACAGAAAATGGGTGCTCTGGAGTGGATTCAGAGCACAACCTCCGCTGTGGTTGAGTTGGATTAAGCTTAAACATTGGAGTCAATAATGGATCCCCCCCTCTGCTTGCCTGCAACATTGGTATTGACGTCAGTAAAGTAGGGATGGGTGCAGGCTTCCGAGCCCAAATAGAGGTCTGCACCAGACAGTATGGGGGAAAAAAGGGGAGGCTCAAGGGGCTCAGAGGGGCGATGAGAGATTCACCAGTGACAATCCAAACTGAGGCCCCCTGCAGATCTTTGGGGCCTGAGGTGCACCAGAAGAATCCACAGGAGTGCCAAAAATCTGCAGCATGGCCTCTGTTAGAAATGGGGTCTCTAGTTGGCAGAGGAATACACCCTTGTCCAAGTAGGGACCACAATCTAGGTCGGGGTAAGTTACAACACAATTCAAACTATCCTGTGCCCACCCTCCGGTAGCCAGGCACTGAGCAGTCAGGCTTAACTTAGAAGGCAATGTGTAAACTATTTGTGGCGATCTTATACCATAACACAGTGAAAACATCACAAGAGGACACCACACAGGATTAGACAAAGTAGAGAATATTTATCTAAATAACAGAGTTGAAACAAGGAAAATCCAATGTACACTAGCAAAGTTAGGAATTTTTAAAGATTAAATCCAACTAAAGTGCCTAGAAACACAATAGCTTTGACTGGGGCTATCACAGCCTCGTTGATGGAGTCATCCCAATAATCCAACACCACCAGTGCCGGTCACGGAGTCACACGGACCCCCATGGTACAGTACCTTTTGAAAACAAAGAACAAGGATGTAGCACGGAGGCGGTTCTGTGCTGCGAAGCAGGTGGATGTGAGGTGTCGGTTCAGTCCGGATGCAGGGGGAGATGATGTGTCGTCGTCTGCAATGCATCGAATCCTTGTGACTCAGTGAGGGTCGCTGGTTCCGGTCCGTCAGGATGTGTTGTGTCGACTTAGTAGTGTCGCGATGACCCTGAGTGGCGTCAGCAGAGCCGCGGCAAGGTCAAGGTAGTGGGAGCAGGCTGCGGAGTTGCTGGCGTCACTGAAGTAGTTCCTGGGTCACTGGAGTCTAGTAGCTGAAGTCTTTGCTGTCCCTGAGACTTCAGAACAGGAGGCAAGCTCAATTTAAGCCTTTGGAGAGAACTTTTAGGGGAAGACAGAGTCTCTCCAGCATAGTCAGAGGCCAGCAGGGCAGCAGTCCTTCTCAGCAAAGCAGTCCAGAGAGTCCTTTGGGGAGTCAGGCAGGTCTTCTGACAGAGTTCAGGTGCAGGTTCAGTTGGTGGGTTCGGAGACCCAGTTTATTTACCCAAAAATGCATTTGAAGTGGGGGAGACATTAAAAAGTGGTTTTGAAGTGCACAATTCCCCTTTCGACCCGGTCCTGTCTGCAAGGATCCCGGTGGGGGGTTATCAGTCCCTTGCGTGAGGGCAGGTCACTGGCCTTTGAAATGTAAGTGTCAGGCCCTTCACCCTTCCAGCCCAAGAAGACCCATTCAGTTTGCAGATGAATGCAGATGTGACTGAGTGTCCTGTGTTTGTGGTTGTCTGGGTGAAATGCGCAAGGAAGCGGTCAACCAGCACAGACCAGGCGCTGACTGGAGACAGGCTGTAAGGCACAGACGGTTTTAAGTGCAGAAAAATGCTCACTTTCTAAAAGTGGCATTTCTCAAATAGTAATATAAAATCCAACCTCACCAGTAAGCAGGATTTTCTATTACAATTCTGGCCATACTAAATATGACCTGGTTACCCCTTTCAGATCAAAATCTACCACTCAAAAAGTATATGAGGGCAGGCCTAATGCTAGTCTATGAAATGAGCAGGCCTCACAGTAGTGGAAAATGTAGGAGTTTTTCACTACCAGGACAAATACAAAAAACATATGTACATGTCCTGCCTTTTACCTACCTAGCACCCTGCCCTATGGGTTACCTGGGGCCTACCTTAGGGGTGACATATGTAGGAAAAGGGGAGTTGGCAAGTACTTTCAGATACCAAGTCGAAGTGGCAGTGAAACTGCCCACAGATGCTTTGCAATGGCAGGCCTGAGACATGGTTAAGGGCTAACTTATGTGGGTGACACAATCAGTGCTGCAGGCCCACTAGTAGCATTTAATTTACAGGCCCTAGGCACATGTAGTGCACTTTACTAGGGACTTATAAGTCAATCAAATATGCTAATTGGGAATTAACTAATGTTACTATGTTTAAGGGAGAGAGCATTTGCACTCCACCACTGGTTAGCAGTGGTAAAACGTGCAAAGTCCTAAAACCAGCAAAAAAGTGGAGGGAGGCAGGCAAAAAGCTGGGGATGACCACCCTAAGGCTGTCAGGTCTAACAGCCTCCTTAAAGGCTTTGAACTGCTGCAGAACTCCTGAAGGCCTGGGAAATTCACAGCACCAAGGGACCAGTTGTGAAATTATTTCTGTGATCGGCAGCAAGATATATTGATACCCTGATGCCTTCCCCAACCTCTCTTTGGACAAAGAGTTGTGGGATGGGTTTGAGCCACAATTTGAATTCTTATATTTTTTCTTTGATTTAGATTTTGGACAACCTACACCAGTGGTCTTCAAACTGGGGGTGCGGGCCCCCCTAAGGGGGCCTCAGGTGATCCCAGGGGGGATGCCAATGCTCTGTCCAAAAGAAGCATTACAAAGATAACAGTGTTTTGTTTTAAGCAGAAACATGTTATTGCACTTTTAAAAAGGTAACAGTACTTAACTGCAATGTTTAAATACGTCTAGACACATTTAAACATTGCTATCTTTATAAGATAATTGTGAAAAGTTTTGAGGGGGGCCCAATGATTTTTATTTTTCAACTGGGGTGGCGCAGCATAAAAAAGTTTGGAGACCACTGACCTAGACAGAGAAAAGAACCTTTTTGCGGGAGCAGCCTAGAGAGAAGAAATGAGTCTATATCCTTCAGTATCATTTTTTGTGACCAGAGACATACATGCTTGCTTCACAGTACTGGATTGTCTTCAGGTGCATGAGGCCACATGCTCCGCATGATGGAGTCGTGCGACAAACCAAAATTCCAGAGGCACACTTCATCCCGGTCCATCACCGACATCTGTTTCTGACAGTCAAGGCAAAGTATGAACCCTCTATTCTTTGGTGGGGACATCATTCCTCTGCACTCTGGAAAAAATATTGGAAGGAATTTGTCAACCAAAGAAAAAGGAGCTGAGCTACAGACCTGGATTCGAAGGTGCAGAGAGAAACAACTGATGTTGACACATACAGGTAGTGCTTATATGTGGCTCCACACCATCACTTCGAAGGCGTAACAAGATTCACACAGAGCCACACAATGCCAATTTGTGGCACGTGGGAGCACTACTATGAAAGCTTTCAGATCCAGTCTGGTGGGTGGGAATTTTCTAAATGTGAGGAACCTACAGTTAGAGATATCCATTATAATGGTGAAAAATTCAATTTTCCATGACCGACGAACAGTTACCAATTAATTCAATCAGTTCATGACTGGTATGTAAATAAATAAAAAAAAGATGGGGTGTTAAAAAAATAAAAATTAAAAAGGTCTTTAAATAGGTGAGACAACTTGAAAATCATACATGGCCATGACTTCCTGACAGTACCAGTTGGGCATTAGGGCAGGCTTTGACCATCAGGTACTGAAGCACTGCACACTGGGCGAAGCCTGCACCCAAAGTACACTTTTGATGAAGTCCAGAGACTCTCGGACAAGAGGACTTGGTACAGTGCATGTCTGAAGAGCACTGCCTCCACCCACCGCATACCGATCTTAGCCTTGCCCTGCAGGTACTCAAGTTAGGGCATACAGAGGCAGGGTATTGTGTAAACCCATACCCTAAACACATAGTTCACTGGGCACACACACTGCCCTGGAGATTCTTGGGGCAATAACAGGGAGTGAAGCATGGGACTGAAGGACACACCCAGCTGGCTCTGATAGCCAGGAGAATGGGTTCTGAGGGAGCCCAAATGTCACCACTACACCAAATGTTTGAAGGGCATGGCTCTAATGGAATGTAAGGAAAATCGAAGAAGAGTACTGAGTTTTTAGTAAGGTAGTCTACATGCCCTACTGGATGAAGACCAACTGCCTGAAGCTCAACATCGACAGGCCAAAATCCTTAGGTTTGGGAAGAGCACCTCACCGTGGGCCTCCACCTGGAGGCTAACAGAGCTAGGACCAACTTCCCCTCCACCACCTGCATCTAGAACCTCAGATTTGTCATTGACAGCAAGTTTGACATGACTGTCTAGGTCAACGAGGTCACCACGTCATACTTCAATCCCCTGATGATGAGGAAGTCTTGAGTAGCTCACAATCAGCACCCAGAAAATCATCTCACACACACTTGTCACAAGCAAGCTGGACTACGGAAACACTCTTTATGCCAGGATCAATTAAAAAAAATAATAATAATAATAATCACCAGTATGCTGCAAACCACTCTGAATTCGGTGGCCAGAATCCCTCTCAATCTCCCATGCTACACTGACATCACACTACACTTGAAGGCGCTGCACTGTCTCCTCATAAACAAACAAGCACATTTCAAACTTCTCACACCTACTTTCATGGCATTACATTAAACTGGCCCAGCATACCTCAACAATTGCATCTGCTTTCGAAAATCTTCAAAACATACATTCCCACGCATACGGAACATCAAGTCTGGCAGTCAAGCCTTCTCCTACACTGCTCCTAAAGCATGGCACAACATTCAGCATACAATAGCCTTCTTCAATTCTGCAAGAAGCTGAGGACTTAGCTTTTTGAGTAGTCACACTAGGCCACACTTAGGTTTTCTAGATTCATACTGGCTCAGCAGCAGGATACTCTCCTGTGTTATAGTGCGTAGCATAAAATTAACATAAGATAAAAGAAAACTTAAAATATAGCATCACAAAAACATAACGTAAAACAAAACTTAAAGCACAGCATCACATAAAACACAGCATCACATAAAACGTAACATCACATAAAACGTAACATCACATAAAACGTAACATCACACAAAACGTAACATCACACAAAACGTAACATCACACAACGCAACATCACACAACGCAACATCACACAACGCAACATCACACAACGCAACATCACACAACGCAACATCACACAACGCAACATCACACAACGCAACATCACACAACATCACACAACGCAACATCACATAACACAAGACAACATCACACAAAGCACATCACATAGAATCTCATCACACATAGCATCAC
The DNA here is from genome assembly GCF_031143425.1 of Pleurodeles waltl. Taxonomy (NCBI): domain Eukaryota; kingdom Metazoa; phylum Chordata; class Amphibia; order Caudata; family Salamandridae; genus Pleurodeles; species Pleurodeles waltl. Next base: position 658,235,574 of record NC_090449.1, read on the forward strand.
AGATAACACAACACAACGCAACTGAGAAATTGGGTTGTTGACTGAGGTGGTGAAACCCTGCCAGGGATGTGGAAATTAATCAAATATCTACTTGTCCATGGGATAGGTTACATCTTAAATCTACTTGTCTGGTAAAATCTACTTGTCCCTTTGGTGCCATGTAGTGCGGTGACAGATTATGGCAGCAATCTCATTATATAAGAGCTCTGATAATAGCCTGATTATGTCAGGGCTACTACTATAGTAGGGATGGAATACTTGCAATTTCAATACCTACTTCAGCAATGTCCTTATTTTGCCACCTTTACACAGATCTACATACTAGGGCTGGAGGAAGCAGTAAGCAACAGTTCCAGGGCTGGAATGCCTTTAAGTCTGCAAACCTACTAGCTTGCATGTTTTAAGGATTTTCACCAGCTCGTCTCTAATCTTTTCCCATAATGAGAAAGATTGGAAATTTACTCCTGACAAGGGCAGAAGTAGAAGTTCTCCCAGGGTTGGGGAAAAAGAGAGGTTAGAGGGAAAGTGAACTTGTAAACGCTCAATAGATTTTCACAAGAGCAAATCTATACATGCATATTTGCTTGTGCTTAAAAAAACTGTTCACAAACAGTTTCTAGGAGTACGATTTCCTGGTCTACTTCTGTAAGTTCTTGTGAATTCATGAAAGCCACTAATTCAAAAATATATACCATGGGTGCACTTTAGTGACTTTCTTTAATTAAGAACTTGGTCCCTAATTAGGACTGGTATTAGCAAAGACATTTTGGCCCAGATTCAAGAAAAGTGTTGCTTCACATCGTGAGCGCCACTTTTCTTGCACCCCTCTGAAGTCTCCATGTGTGCACAGTATTTATTATTTAAGACACGGCACACCATGACGGTATTAGGTACAATAGCGTCAACATTTTTTACGCTGTTGTGGCACTTTGCAAAGTGCAAGGAGGCCCTTGATTCCAATGGGTGCGTTCTTTTAACACCTACTTTCACCAGGCGTTGAAAATGATGCCAAAAATGGCACAATGAAATCTCTTAAATTTCATTGCGCCATTTTTAGAGGGCTCCTGGTGCCGGAACCCCCCTTTGCATACATTATGCATGGTGCATCCATAATGTGGGGCTAAGGGTCGCAAAGTGGTGAAATGCATGCACTGAGCCACTTTGTGGATATGGTGCGGCGTTTTGGGCAATCGAATGCCACATTAGCGTCAGAACAATTACACTAATGTGTCGTTAGATGGCGCAAAGCCATCCTCAAATTTGGGCCTTTGTTTTTATTAAACTTCTATTTCTTTATCTATTGGCTGGTATTAATGTGAATGATTGCATTCTGCTCTTCCACAAGGAGCATATTGGCACACAAAGTAGTTTTGTTCAGTGCCAGGAACCACAGTGGCAATCAGTGGTGTAACAAAACTGGGGTGGGCGGGGGGCTCCTGCAAAGAACATGGAGGGCCTCTCCCTCCAGACTCACTCAGGGCAGATGCTGTGCTGAGGGGGGCCTTTTGTGGGGGGCTGCAGGCCTTTGTTACACCACTGGTGGCAATGTGTGCTTTTTGAGACCATAAACTTTGTGTTTGTTTCAACTGTAAGGGCCTGGTAGCTCCCACAACAATAAAGTGTTACAAAAGCCATGTCAAAACAAGACATGCATTAACAAAACCAAATGACTCACAAAAAATGTCAGATAAGTTGGCTTTGCCAGTGCTGATTTATTTTTATGCTTCTTATAATCTTGTTGAAAATGGTTACACAGATTTTCCATTAGGAATATTTTTGTAAATACTAGCATGCAGCAATACATTTTACTAAATGACACTTAAAAGAGATAGAACCTAAAATTTCGGAGTAGTGAAACTTTTTTTTTTTCCTACTTGCATTTTCTTCCGAACATTGAATTTTGAAAGCAAAGAATCATCACTCTTGCTTACAAGCTGCTGCAAACATCTGCAGCTAATCAGAGAGCTTTCTGTGAGCATTATAGTTAGCCTCATATTGTTAAACTTTTGAAACAAGTGTGTACACTTTTTTTGTTTACTGGTACCTCGGTCAGTAGTGCAGTGTGACTGTAAAACGTTTAT